>NW_025954961.1:0-1200000 GCF_022376445.1 Fomitopsis serialis
TCTTAGTTCTAGGGCTGCTGCCAATTCTCTCATGCACGTCTTCCATGGAATTATGCATCAGCAGGTGCAACAAATCGACACCGGGTTGTGGGGTTCGCTACAGTATGTGTTCATCGCGGCCAGAACACGGTCACGTGCAGACGAGACGCGTGTAATTTACTGTACACCTACATGTGCGGATCTATCGTACAATTGCAAGAGAAACAAACCACCACTAACGGTGTACCACAGGTGTGTGACACCCTCTAGCCCGACAGGCGACCATCTCAAAGGACGGTCTCGGCATACTGCGTCAGGCCAAAACTTTCCAGCACCTTTGCTCCGTGCGACAGGAACAGCTCCCTGCCTCCGCCATACTCGACGTTGACCACTACCGCGCGCATCAGCACCACATCCCGTCGTGAGTCAAGACACAACCAGTCCACTCACCGCTCTGCGCCGCCTTCAGCCACCTCTTCGCCTGCACCACATTTTTCACCTCCGCCCTATACCACACCGCTATCCTTAGCATCGCGAGCACGCCCCTCTCCACATCCATACACCTCGAGAGGTCAGTCACGTCCACCGGCAGCGTGTCCTTCTGCCTCCGCTTCAGGGCCGCCGCCGTGGTGTCGCGCCGCGTCGCGTCCGTCATGACGAACCCTGGGACACGAGCGCCCGGACGGTCGTCTCCAACGCCTCCGTCTGCGTCGCGACGTCCGCGCGGAGCTTCTCCCCGATCGAGTGGACCACCCGCGCGAGCGCCGGGCGGTACGTCCCCCTCGCCTCCGCGTACGTCGCCCGTAGCGCCGCCTCGAACCCGCGCAGGCGGTCCATCGGCTCCTGGAACAGCGGCCCCGCCGTCAACCCACGGACCACCGCCTCCCGCCGCCTCAGCGCGTCCGCGCCGTCCGCCCTGTCCAGCACACAGAGCGCGCACTCACATTCCCAGCCCGCCGGGAAGTACCGCTGCAGCGCCTTCGCGCGCTCATGGTACCCCTTGTCTGGGGAGACGTACGGCACCGTCACCTCCTCGCCCGCCCGGATCGGCGCGACGGCGCGCACGGCGAGGATGTCCCCGAACACCACCACCCGCGCGTTCCCCGCGCAGGAGTGGTTCAGGAGCGACGGCAGCAGGTGCAGCGCGTTGGGCGAGTGCCACATGTCGCCGTCCTCGGCATATTCGTAGCCGGCCAGATGGAGGGAGCACTGATCAAAGGAGTTGTACAAGCAGATCGCCTCGAGACGGCCGACGTCGAGGTTGATTGTTGGCTCGAGGGGCTCCACGGGTCGCAGATCGAGACGCGAAGGGGGAGAGGTCACTGGAGGCAGCGGATAGTCCGGGCCTGCGTAGAGGTGCAAGACCTGCGCGTAGACGTCCGGGTTTCCGTAGATCGTCTGCGCCGCCTTGGCGATGTTGGCGCATTGGGAGCGCGTCATGAAGCTGGAGGTCTTGCAGTTGAGGGCGGTCCGCCACATGTCAGCGCGGAGGTCCCCTCTGCCACCATTGAGATTGCCTTGGAGACCATCTTGTAGCATTGGTTGAGCACTGCTTCCGTACAAGACTTCCTGAGTTAGGGTGACACGTACCAAGAGCTCCCCAGCCGCGATATCCTTCGTTGCCACAATACCTCGCCCGTGGCCGGGCACGTCCTTGACTTCCACAGGTCCAGTATAGTCTGCAGCATCCAATCTGCTAGTTCGCTGGGACTCCTCAAACAATTTCGCCCAGTCGTACTTTCCCGTCGAGCTCTCACGTAACCGATCTTCGCACCGGCGGATCCAATTCGCGTCTTCAGCGTTGTTGGTACTAGACCCCCGATGTTGCTGGAAGAGCTGCCTAGCGATTGCATAGTTGCGCCTACCGTACTCCGCACGCGCCGCGCGGAGGAGAGCTTTGTTCCGGAGCGCAGGGGGCAGTTCAGACGCGACCAAGACAGAGCGAGCATCATGTAGGGCACCAGAGAAGAAGTCGAGGCGCATATACGCTTCTGCGCGGTTCAGCCGGAGTACCAGAGAGCCCGGGTTGATCTTGAGCCCACGAGAGTAAGCCAGAGCAGCAGGGAACCAGCGAGAGGCCTTGAAGTGCTCGTTCCCCTGCAGTCGCCAGTAGTCGTCGGTTTGCAGTGTCTCTAGAGGTTCCGGGAGACTCGTATACGTTGTTGTCTCGAAACGCGTACCGGGAAGCATCTGCCTGTACGGTGCGAGTGGCACGATATCAGTGGGCGATTCTACGCGGACGAGCGGCTTGTCGCTCTGTTGTGATGGCATTATGACCGGTTCTCGGACGAGGAGCACGGTACCTTTGGGGAATAGAAGGTCGATGTCTTGCGGAGAGGCATCGAAGGTGGTCGGGTAGTTGTAGAAGGAAAAATCGAAGGCGTTTCCTTCCTCGTCTTCCACGACTGTCTGCATAGCGTAGAACGATGCTACACCAGAGTCAGCGGAGTGCAGGATCTAAACAGAAGGATTACACACTGCAGGGCGCGATGATACGGCATCGCAGAGAACGGCCCTATACAGAGTATGTCAAACGAGGATTACGTGGACTGATCGACGTTTGCGCACAGTGGCGGGCCGACGCAAAAACATGTCCGACAGCAGTACTGGAGCGAGGTCAGAGCATTCTAGGAACAATATCGGTAGCGTGCGCACTTGGTTCCAGCTGATCCCATGGTGCCTTACTCGAGTGCTTCGAAAAGCCAGTCACCTTCACAATGGAACGAGATTGGCCCTTCTCCAGCTGCGTAGCGAATTGTTTGTCTTGGTCCCTGCGCGCAGCAACCTGAGTCGCTATAAGATAGGTTCGCGGCGATGCCTTAGGTATTATGTACTGTGGACCGCCACCGCCTTCAAACCACGCCTTGTATCCGACCGCCGCCACCTCTTGTTCCTCCGGCGACATCGCCATCTTCAGCCGGAGCAGCCCGCCGTTGCCTTCCACGTACTTGCTGTCCTCTTCGTCGGTCGTGCCATCAGTGGGCGGGTTGAATTTGGTGCTCATTTCAGCCAGAACGTCGCCGATGGTCTCCGGGGTGGCGCCTAGGTCGGCGGCGAGGTTGATCATGTCTTCGAAGTTTACCGACTGCGAGTCGATACCATAGTCCTCGGGAACGAGGCCCATTTGCACCAGGTGCATCAGGTGCATAGCCAGCGCCATTGCGAGAGTGCGGTGTCAAGTCGATGGGCGAGGTCGGTGGCGGTCAAGCCCTGCACGCTGCTATATATGCATGCCTGCACGCGCAGAAGAAGACGCTTATCACGGTATGCACCCATCGCCTAGTTCGATCGCGGCAGCCACCGAGCGAGGAGAGTATTGTTCTCCACAGTACCCCGCACAACGAACAATAGAGCCAGAGTTTGTCTCTTATATGGGCCTCATGCCCTATAGTACACATACAGTACAGGATGCCTCGGTGCTCCCACAGCGACCTTCACGTGTGAGCTGACCTGAGAGCTTCAAGTACTTGAGTCTCTCGGTGCTTTCACAAATTCGACGACGCACCTTCAAGTTCACAGCAAGCCTCACGCGCTGCCCGACAGCTCACGCACGCGACCGACCTCCTCTCCATCCGCCCGCACGATGCCCACCCCCTTCTCCTTCAACTGCGCAGCAGCCTTCTCCCAGCCCTCCTGCCCGCCAACGCTCCTCGTCGCCTCCTCAACCACATACGTCTTCCACCCCTCCTCCGCACAATCCACCGCACTATGGAACACGCAGTAGTCCCCCGCCAGCCCCGTCACAAACACCTCCGTCACCTCATGCCCCCTCAGCAGATCCGCCAGCTCGCTCACCGCCGACGCGAGCGGCGGGTCGCGCAGCGGGCTCCGGAACGCAGAGTACATCTCCACGCGCGGATCCGTGCCCTTCAGCACGACGCGGTCGAGCCTGTCCGCGGCGAGCTCGCGCACGAGCGCGTTCCCCGGCGTGCCCGCGACACAGTGGTCCGGCCACAGCTGCGTCTCGTACGTCTCGCGCGCGTTCGCGGGGTTCGTGATCGTGGTGACGGACGTGTACGGCTCCGCGTCGGGCCCGTGGTTCGACGCGAAGCTGACGTGGTTCGGCGGGTGGTGGTCCTTCGTCGCGATTTTGAGGACGAAGGGGAGGGCGAGGAGGTCGTTGATAACGGGGACGACCGCCCGCCCATCGGGAACAGCGAGAGCACCGTTCTGAGCGCAGACTCGGCGTCAGTACGTCAGATTGCTGGAGTCATAGAGAATGTTTGTACGCGTGGGCAAAAGTCCTCTTGGACATCCACGATGAGGAGCGCAGGACGAAAGGCAGTTGCGGACATGGCAGACGGGAGATAAGGATGAGATCTTGAAAAATGCGCAGTCAAGGTACGGAGCGGTGAGCACAGACGCTCCTCTGTCAGTGTCAGATTATATGAGACGCGAGTAGCTATACATAGCTAGAGTTCTAAGATACAGCAAGTATAAGCACTAAACAAGATGGCCTGCGTGTCAGTATACAGGATGCGAGCCGCGTCTCGCTATGATGCACCCGCCGTCTCCGCCCACTCCTTGCTGCCCATCTGCACAAGCCGAGAGCAACACCGCGCAAAGGCAAACAGCTCCTCGTCTCCGCTGAAGATCGAGCTTGAGATGACCATGTCGCCTGGCAACCCTGCGATAAGTGCGTGTTCAGCCCGAGGCTCCGCTGACGTTTCCTAGCTATGCACTCACGAGATCATCCATCATCTGCCGCATCTGGTCCGACACAGCTCCGCTAGCATCGTTCGCGTCTTCCGTGAATATTTGAGCGATTGGTACCTCGGAAGTAACGAAAATCTTGGCCTTGCTCTCGTAACAAGCTACAATGTACCCTTCATCAACGCTGTCACTTGACGGGCAGGGGCAGGGGACCGCATACCATCAATGAAGGTGATGAACCTCCTCGCCTTGTCCTTCTGGCTCATACCCATCTTTGGCACGTCCAGAATGAATATCGTCTTGAAGTTCTTCACGATCTCCAGATAGTCCGCCGCGCTCAACGGCATCCCGCACAGCTCGTCGAAGCGAAACTTCGCCACCGTGCTCGAGCTCTCCGGCACGGTGATAGTGCGGCCCCACGTCGTGAGCTTGCGGTTGTGCTGCACGGGGTCGGACGGGTCGGAGGTGAGTGCCTTGAAGATCTTCTCGACTTCGGCTTCGTTCTCGGGCGTGAGCGGGTCGTAGTACACATGGGAGAGCGTGCGGGGTATCCGCCGGTAGTCTGTGAGTTCGTCAGTGATCGCCGGGCGCATGGGAGTATTTCGAGGTTCACCTGTGCCGGAGTCGAGGTCCGTGACGTCGAACTGGGTCTTCAGAAGCTCAATACAAGGAACGAAGCTTGATCGTTGGATCCCATTCTTATATAGCTCATCTGGATGTCGACTGAACAACCAAATCAGCGTCATGGTACATACGAACCGGCATAACCCACTTGGAGGTAATGACGCAGATGACACCATGGTTCAGCAGGCGCTCGAACAGCTGCCTTAAGATCATCGCGTCCGCGATATCGGTCACCTAAGGAGCCGTTTGAGTTCCCTGTCCCCCGACATCTGTGACATTGCGTACCTGGAACTCATCAAAGCAGAGGATGTATGCCTCGCTCGCAAGCTCCCGTGCAACAGGGCCAATAATGTCGCCTCCCTGGTACCCGAGCTTCGCCTTCGTTGCGTGCACCGCTTGTGCACGTCGATCATGAAGGCGTGGAAGTGCACTCGCCGCTTGCGCTTGATATGTGGCGGGATGCCTCGTAGAAGAGGTCCATGAGCATGGTCTTGCCAGTCCCGACATCGCCATAGAGGTACAGGCCCTTTGGTCTGTTCTCGGTTGACGCTGCGCTGTGCTCGTGCTCTGACCGGCGGAGGAAGCGAGCAAACTGGAGACTGTAAGTGATATTGGATTGCACGGCGAGGACTGCGACTGACCAAAGATGGACGCGGCTGCTCATGAGGGACGGTGGTGGTTGGTAGGTCGCGACCTCGTCATGGAGCTTCTGCAACTTCCCGATGATCCTCTCCTGATGTGCGTCGTATCGCAGGACACCGGAGTCGACGAGCTTGTGGTATCTCGCTAGGGGTGATGATGTTGCTGTAAGCGTGAGATGTCCCTCTCACTCCTGCCACCCGATATGGACACCACCTTGCTCCGATTGCGACTGCGGTGCGTACTTCGCCTGTAGAATGGAGGCTTCGCGCCCGTCGAGGCCCTGCCTCTCGGCTGTCCGATCGGCTGCTAATGAGGAATTGAGCCGTCTTCTGTGAGCGATCGACCGGTGAACGATAGAACGAACAGCGAGGCGGCGGTACGGCAGAGCAGTCAGTCGGTGTTGGGAGGAGGCGATGTATGGCCGTAGACTGAACACGAGCCGCATCTTGCTACGAGCCTAGTTCGCGGTCAGCCCAATTATAGGATGAGCCTGGAGTGTTTACGGAGCCCCTGCGAGGACCAGCTCCCTACGAGGATCAAGATGTCGCGAAGGGTCGGCCGACGCTGCGTGACAGGCGGTCCAGGAACACGTGAAATGCACTCCGTGAAGATCGGGCTTGTCGATCGGGTTGGCGCGGAACGCCGCCACTCTCACCCGCAGTCCGAGTCGAGGCACTGGCTGGCCGAGTCGCACCAGGAGATCCGCACATAATGAACGCTGTGTACTTCATTCCGAACATCCCGAGAGTCCAGTTCCGTGTGATTGTAACTACTGTTCGAACAACTGTCACAACATACATAGAAGTACAGTACTTGCTGATACAAGCAAATATTAGTGAAATAAAGCACAAAATGAGATCACAACTTCAGTCAAAAACGCGGCTTGTCCGTGCACCATCGAAAAATATCTTGCTGACCGGCTGTTTCTGTGTCCGTGGGCGCAGCCGGCCTGTCCGCACGGTAAGATGCCTGATCGAAATCGCCGCGACCGATAGATCGACCTCCTGCACGGCCTTGAGAGCTCGGAGGTGCCAGCAATGCAGGTGAAGCGGACGGAGTGATATCCTGCTTGATGGTCTGTACATCCATTCAGCGTTGTGACGATCGGTGAAGAGAGCTCGTCTTACCGACTCAGATTCACTACGAGGATGTTCCTGGGGCGAGACCTTCGGCGCAGCTTCCCTGGTCTTCTCATCTGCATCGTGCACGTCCAGAGCCGCTTTCTACAATGCAAGTGAGAAGGAGAACACTTGACGACAATAAGGGCACATCACCTGCAATGAAGATGAGAATGATAGAATGAGACCAAAGAACTCTTCCGGCTTCGGCGTGTCTTGGGCATCAGGATTCTCCCCATAGAACGCAAGAAGCGAGCGGAGTTCGTTGTCCAAGGCCACAGCCATGTTCTTCAACGCGTTCACACTAGGGCACCTGTCTTCACGAAAGGCTAAAATACCGGGGTTAATTTCGCCGATGAGAGCAGAGCAGAGGAAGAGTTGCGCACCTGCATTACTGCAACAAACCTGTCGCCAGGTGCCTGAGGCGTGCCCTGCATCGCGCGTATCTCTTCAGTGACACGCTTCATGCCTTCTACCAGGGATTGCACGGAAGCGCTGAGCGTCTGCACCGACACTGAGAAGAGCCGACGAGCGTAAGTAATCGTCGGAACTGAGGACGACGCATGTTGTTACCTCGCGCCGCGGCTTCCAGATGGGGCATGTCTTCAACGAAGAGAACAAGATTCGCATCGCTCCTCAGTAGCACCTTCGCCAAATAATGTAAGAGCGTCGGACAGTCAGAGCCGCCCTTAGCTGTCCTCGTCTCTTTCATCTACTCTCAATTAGTCGGGTGCAACATCTACGTAAGATTTCAAGCCCACCTTTGACAACGCCTCTAGTTGGAAGCCTCTCGCGCCACCTCGGAATGTCGACCCATTCAAGGCATTACCGACAGCGAGAACAGCCTTAGAAGATCAATGCTTTAGTGAAGAATCGCGGGCACCTATATCTCCTTTACCTGGAGGACGGTCTTGAACCTAGAGGACGAGCGTAGTTCGTGGGATGCATTCCGAACGATGTTGAGCTCGGGCCGGATCTCTTCGATCTCCAGTTCCAACTTCTGTCGGTAGAGCATACAATCCAATCGCTGCGACAACCTCGGTATCGACATGATCTAAGAGGTGCCAGTCAATCAACAGAGGCGATCCGTCGGGTTCAGTATAATCTGACCTGGTAGAAGTACTGATCCGCCTTAGCCAGCTTGGTGACATCGCCGAAATCTCTCAGCCTGGCGACCTACCGTGATCGTGTCGTCAGACCTGATGTCGTACGCCAGATGTTTACAAATACCTCTTCAGTCGTTGGCAATTGTCGACCGATGGCCCTCAGGTCATCAATCGACAACTTGCTATCATCAAGCGTGAGGAGGGCAAGACGAATATCAGGCAGCTCCCTCTTGATGCCAGACAACATGATGGCTATACACGACACGTCAGACAATAGTCAGTGGTCAATCCCAGCAAAATAGTCGCTCACCGACATTGTTCGCCCGAGTAATATCCAACAGCGTCGTCACCGACTGCTTCCGCGGCGACGTCACTGACATCTGCGACGGGCTCGCAGGCGAATTGTCAATAGCGAAAGTCGCCTCCAGATCCGCGAGGTCGAATGGCGCATCCGACTGTATCTGTGTCCATACCGTAGACCCCAGTACGGGAGCGGAGAGCTTGTTCCAGAAGAACGGTTTGAGACGCTTCGCCGGTTTGTTCACTTGGAGCGGACGCCTGTAGGCTGATGGTGGCGGCGGGGGACCGGGCGGTGGTGGAGGACCGGGAGGTGGTGGTGCAGCACTTGGTGGAGGTGGCGGCGGCGGCGGAGGGGCAGGCGGCGAGAACGATGCAGGAGCACCAGATGCAGGAGAGGTTGGTGGTGGCGGCGGTGGTGGCGGTGGTGGTGGTGGCTGCAGGACAGTGGATTCGTGCCCATTGACGAGTCCTGGTGGGCTAGCCGGTGGTGGTGGTGGTGGTGGTGGCGGCGGCGGCGGCGGTGGCGTCGACGCGAAGGTTGTCGGCATCGTCTCTGCGACGGAAGAAGTTAACGCTGGGGATCAGAACGTGGAGGGGGCGGGGGAGGAGGTGGGGGAGGAGGCGCAGCAACAGCAGGTAGACCTGGGATGCCATTCGAAGTGGCAGCAACCGACCAAGTCTTGGGTGGCCCAGGGGGCGGTGGCGGCGGAGCGACCTGTCGCTTGAAGGTCGATTCCGTGATGTACTTCGGTTTGGCCGCAAGCAGGGTTTCCAATTCTTGTATCTTGGTCCGTAAAGTGAAAATCTCCTCATCCTTTTCCGTCAGGCTGGCAATCGCACGCGTAGCCATCATCTCCGCGTCGATTTCAGCTTCCTTTGACTCCTCTCTCGTCTCTTCTCGTGAGCGAAAACGAGAGTATACGGATTCGAGGGCACGCTTCAAATAAACGATCTCCTTGCCCTTCATACCTAACGAGACTTCAAGCTCGCCGTTCTGCGAGGAATCAGTGATATTGCTAGCATGGTTTGGATGCTTTACGACGCACCTGTATCTTGAGTTTCGCGATTTCCTCCATTAGAGCGTTCCATTTGACTCGGTCACGCTCACGTTTGGCGCGCTCGTCCTGCTCATTCGTTTAGACCATTAGACCATGAACCTGATTGGAACGAGTGAACACCCACTGCGTCTCGACCTTCACTAGGATTCTGGGCTTTCAACCTCTCCAATTCGGCCTGGAGTTGCGAGGCTTCTTTCTCCTTCTGGACAAGACGTTGTACGACGCCATGGAAGCTCTGCTTCGACTACAAGGGATGAGCTGGAGGAATGAGACGGTTTCAGGATGCCATACCTCGGTAGCCAGGCTACTACCGCCACGCACGCCAGCCGCTGGACCTGAACTGAGAGCTCTTAGGGTCTTGATCTCAGCAGCATGCTCAGCATCTGGTTCCGCAGCTCGCTCCTCTGAGGGTTAATCTCAGCCAGCCATTAGTCCGCCGAGGACGAGAGTATTACCTCTTGACTCAACGAATCGACTCCAGCACGAAGCGACTCCAGCTCCTCGACAGGATGGATTCGTGTCCTTCAAGAGGTGCTCTGACCTCCAGAATTGACCGGTTACGTGCTGAACAGATGCAATGAACTGTTTAAACATGGTATCCAGCTACCTTCGCTAGGAACGGAATCAGTATGAAGTCACGGTGAGCGCAATATGTGCATACAGGTCACTCAGAGTCGCTACTCCTCAGCAACTTGTCAACAGTGATGAGCAAATCGCCCTTCAGTTGACTGGGATGTCAGCTGTCATACACACAAACAACTAAGCGAAGAGCTCACCTATCGAGATCCCTCTCCACGAGCGAACTCAAAGCACTCAAGATCTGCAGGACAGTCGCATAGAGTGTCTGATCATCCCGTGCCGCGTGTAGCAAGTGTTCGACCACTGGCTCAGAAGTGAATGTGGATGGTCATCGCCTACGAGATTACGTGCGCGCTCCCGCATGTCCTCCTCGTCTTCGAACTTCTCCTCGGTATATACGTCGAGCTGGGTGACCAAGGAATCTGGAGGTTTAATGTACCGTAGTGTCTAACGAGCAAGTTATACAAGGCGTCGAGTGCATTATCCTGAAACACATACCACAATCACTTCATTCAACCCGCGTCGACCAAACTCTTCTCTAAGGAGTATACGATCCTCCAGAGCGTCAGGACAGTTGGTCAGAGCATTGATCAGGGCCATGGATGCGGTCCGAGCTTCCCATACACCATCCTCCTCGTTGGTGTAGCCGAACTCGTTCGTGATCGTCCCGTCGTCTGTGATCTCTGGCAAACGAAGCGAAGCAATGAGCTCCTGGAAGCGGAACGCCTCCTCAAACTCCACTCTGTAATCCGACATGGCAGCCAAGACTGCCTTGTGGCCTTCGGTCAGCGAGAGAACGCATATTGCCGCCAGGACCTCGGAAGTCAGCGTTCGAAGTCGAATAGAGGAGCCGTGGAGTGAGTAGGCGATATGGGTTATAAGCGTCGGTGATCTGAGCACTTCGCTGAAACCGGGCTGTGAACCATAATGAGCAACGCTGGTTCATAGTGACAAATTGGATTTACCTCAGTATTCAGCAAGACCCGCAGGCACTTGATGATTTCCAACAGTACAGTCTCCTCGATCTCGGTCAGCTTCTTCCGCTTCCCGCCCTTGCTCACAAGCCCACCCAGCAGCTTTCCAATAGCGTCCATACCATTTTCCTCACCAACAAACTCCTCTACCCAAACCAGACTCGCAGTGGAGAGGTGCACGCGGAGGGAGATGAGGTGCTTCACGAGCTTCATGTCCGTAGCCCTCCCGCTGCGAATGCCGTCAGCATACCACTTCGGAGTCTTCTCTATCTCCTTTGCTCCGGAGACAGCTCCCTTCTCCCCGCCCGATGACGTCCACCAACTACTCCAGAGACCGCCTGTGGACTGCGGCTGTAGTGTCGCCGTCGTTATACTATCGGCTTGCGACTTCGCGGAACCAGCTGAGTCTCGCCGTCTGTGACTGAAGTCGCCGCTTGCACGCAGATCAGGACTCGACGTAGGGGACCCGGCACTTCCCCAGTAGCAATGGAGAGGCGCTTCATGAAGCCCGAATCGCCTGTCAGTTGAGGGACTAGGCGTGGTAGAAATGCTGCTGCACTGGCGGGTCCGTATGTGGATGGCAGTGCGGTATGCATAGCGGTCTGCCTTGCACCAGCAGCTCGTGACATGGTCGAACTGCGAGATACAGCTTGATTGCGAAGTAGAATCTGCTTCTTCTCCAGCGGAAGTTGGTACATGGGCTCCCGCTTAGCCCCCTTGAACCCTAGTTCGTCCTATACCACAAAATCAGTTCTTGCGGTCCAGTACTCGCAACCTACGTCAACTTACGAGTACATGTTCAAACTCGCGTTCATCAAAACCATTCGTTTCCTGGTCTTCCATCTCGAAGGCATTGCCTACTATAGTCCCGCCAGTATGTTGTTCGACCAGCTTGGGTTCGCTGACAGTCTTCTCTTTCGCGGCTATTGTCCCGATATGAGCCTCGGGACTAGTCGGTCGCATCCAGCCATCAAATATGCTAGAAAACCTGTTTTGCGAGATCGACGCACGCCAGTCAGCGGTCATACTAGAATTCGGGCTTGCCGGTGCCTCCGGTTGTGCAAGTTCTTTCTGTTTCGCTGTTCCTTCTGCTTCATCGCTCTCTTCGGCTTCCTCGAGGTCAGCGAGCCGTCTGATAGTATCCTCTGAGGGTTCGGTTGATGTGGTAGATACTTGTCTGCTCTTCGACCTGCGATACCACTCGTCTGGGACACAGAAACGGAAACTGCGAGACGCGGTAGACGGAGATGAGACGAAAGGGTTGGGCTAGAGGGTGATTCTAGGATGCTCGATAATGTACTCGTAAATGGCAGCCTGGATGATTCTATGACATGTGTCCATTCAGCGACTAGTAGAGCATTGGGAATAGTGCTCACTTTCCGCGTCCTCTTGAGCCCATACCTCCTCCAGTACATAGTCCAGGGTACCACCTCCCGGAATCGGAAGTGCTTTCATGAGCCCTAGCTGTTCGACCACTTGGTCAACGCCTCTCGAACCGTCATGGTTCTCGAGAGGAATAGCTTCCACTGGAAGCCGTCATGTATCTCAGGGACGCGTAGGAAAGTGCATATGAGTGCGAGGAAGGGATGAAGGGATACCAGCCGTAGCACCGGAGTGTGTAAATGCGATGTTAGCGGGAACGCTGAGAAGTGCCGTTCGGAGCGCGGGTGAGGGGAAGGCGCATCAAGCAAAGGAGCCACAAGGTCCGAAGGAGGCACAATCCCTGGAACAGCCAGGCTCAGCCGAAGCCACACCATAACATTGAACTGACCTCACCGTTTCCTAGCTCCTCCAACTCTTCCTCTGTCCACTGCCGACCATTGCGCTCGCTACGTATCTTCTGCAACGCCCAGCCAAAATCCTCCAGGTCTCCGAGCACTTCGCGGCCGACTTGTGGGTCTTGAAGGAGAACGCCCGTTACTTCCTGGACAGTTGCAGACGCTCCGACAGTCGCAAAGTGTAGTGATCCAGAGGGCAAAACAGCAGGAACGATCAGCGCATCATCAGGCATGTTGCTTGGTAAAGGCCTCTGCTGAGACCGCAAGAGTGCATACGCGCGGAATGAGGACCAAGGTTCTGGGCTGGGCTGTGAATGTATGCTTCTGGCTCCCAGGGTGCGCCGAAGCGTGGATTAAACGAGGATGTGTAGAAGAACGAGTGCCTGTGTAGGGATTGATCAAGGTGTCGCTCAGATGTTAATAACGGAGGTCGAGGGGAAAAACAGAGGCTGAGTAGCTCGACCGCAGTGAAGCTATCCACGGCCTCGAAGTGGTCGCGTTTGGGTCGCGTTGCGCGCAATGCTCAGGCTGCAGCTGATCCGGAGCTGATCTTCCCCGCAACGAAACGGGTCTCGTGATGCTGTTGACCAAAGCCGATCCAGTTTCGTTTCATCTCTGTCCGCCTTTGGATCGACTGTACCGCAGCGTAACCATGAATGAGCCTCATGAAATGCAGAATCCGAGTCCCACTCGCTCTCCTCCTACATATAACCCGGTGCAATAGTGTGATCCAGAAAGCAATGCTGACAATGACAACAGGACAATGCAGAGGCGACACAGGCCGAGACTGTCTACGATACCGATATGCTCATGGCCATACTCCCTGGTCTATACGGGCTGATGCTCATTCCCCCAAATGACTCTCCCAAACCGTCTGCTTCGTCCACCTCACCAGCAGCAGCCTTCCCTCCTACCATGGAGACCCCGTCAAATCTACGATCCTCGGCTGCATGTTCGTCTTCCTCTTCGTCATCTCCATCCTCGTCGTCTTCATCTTCACCATCGTCGATAGCCACGGCAGACCACTCCCGGTAAACACCCTGTATATAAGATCTGGACCGGGGTAGCTTGTATGGGTCGAACGGGAAGAATGTGTTGAGCTCCGTCGTCATCGAGTGGCCGAGCATGGCTGGATGCATAGTAGAGCGCTTGGAGCTCGGTGCACCGTGAACTCCTGGGGTGGGAGGCTGAGGCGCATAATCAGATCGACGATTCGACTCCATGATGGTGTAGCAGTAGAGGAAGTCCGTGGCGTGTGCGACACGAGCGAACTGCATCACGACGTTTGAAGAACAGACCTGCAAAGCACGTTCAGCCTCAGCCCTCTGCATTTAATAACACGCCCACACATACTTGAGAGGGTTCAGCTCTGATTGTATGACTCGCTGCAGGATTCTCAGCTCCGCCATCCACTTCTTCGCGGGTCCGCTCGCTGCCGATGTGAATTCGTCCATGTCTTCGTGATCCTCAAGGAGATCTCTCCACCGGAAACAGAAGATCAGAACACAGCCTGTGCCACAGCGTAGAATATGCTATGATGTGCCATACTCGGTGGCGCTGCGCCTGCAGTATTGACCGCGTCGAAGATGTCGAGCCTACTCCGCAAGAAGTTGCATAGGCACGCGACTACCCTTCGAGCACTTTCCCGGTCAACGAACTGCGCGCGGCTGACAAAGCTTGCGATGTAGCTTGCCGCTGCAGCGCGGGTGACTGCTGGCTGGTCCTCTTCCAGAAGCGATTTTGAGACCAGCATGCCTTGGAAAAGGTCGCTGAACTCGGGATCGAGCGAAGAGTACCAAAAGACCAGGAACTGCGTGTAACGAGACTTGAAGGTGCGAAGGATGGTGCGATCGAAAATAGAGAGGAGCATATGGAACTGCTGACGGCGCAATATTCGCCCTCTTCGAAAACAGTAGGTGATGGCGGACGGAAGGGTTCCAGAGGAGTCAATGGTGAGTCGGAGCGAGACGATGGTGTGCCAGGCGTTGACAGGTGAAGGGCAGGAGTTCGGCGTGTACTGGCTGAAGTGGTCAATAAGTTCTTCAAGATGCATCTAGCTTGTCGACCATCCTTGAACATGTTGAAGTCGGTCGGGACGTCCTCGACTTGATTCGCGTCGTCGTCGACATCCCCCCTGCATCAGATGACAGGTCGCTCAGATTGTCACCATCGCCATCCTCGTCGTCTTCATCGTCAGACTCCTCTCCTTGACCATTACGGTATCGAATGGGTCTAGCTCGAAGACGCCTTGCTGATCCTCCTCTGCAGCCTCTCCTCGAGCTCTTCGAGTTCCACTTGGATCTCAACCTGCGGTGCTCAGTTGAGACGCTAGCACTACATGTTTGACAAGAGAGACGCACATCGATTTGTATAGCCCGGTCAACTATCGTCCCCAAGACACCCTCCGCAGCTCCGGGCAATAATCCGTTACTTTGAGCATATTGCGGATGTATGTGATCTGAGCAGCTTGGCTCTGCCGCTTATGCGGGAAGCTGCGCACCAACAAGGATGCAACGTTGACGGGAGTGTGGGGATGAGAGAGTAATGTGCTGCAGCAGATAATGTATTCGATCATATACGACTCGCGTGTGAGTGGGCGTGTAGACGTCGAGGGCAACCTTGAATCCAGGGCTTGTAGGCCAGACTCTATGAGGCCGTCAAACAAATGCCTGGGATCCTGGAAGGAAGTACGCACGGTAGGTGAAACCGTGCGCAGTTTTTCCAAGCACGAGGGACAGATACTCGGGGCGTGCACTGACAAGCATGCCGATGAAGGCGGTGTACGACTTCACAAACGTAGTGTCCATGACCGTCCATGGCATATTTACGATTGCTTCCACAAGGGCAGAGTGGCAACGCTCAAGTCGAGAGACAGCGTGTGACAGTGCAAGGATCCAGTCCGGAGTTGAGGCAGGGGCGAGGATGCGTCCACCGTACTCTTCTTTGGGTTGAACTGGTCGACCAGTTCATCAAATGATTCACTAGTGCCCTGCTTCTATGTCAGAAATGCGCACAAACAGGCTATGTGGCTCACATTCTTCTTCTGCTGTAGGGCGTTGTTCACGAACACGAGGTAACCACGCTGCCTATACTGTTCATCTGCACGGCAATGAATTTCCTATGTCGCAAGCATAAGTATAAAAACGTACCCTGTTTTACCCGAGAGTTTGTTGCGATAGGCCTCGAGACGTATAGGGACGATGAGGACGACCTCCGGGACGGTGCGTCTGGACGCTTCTTGAAGTTCTCCAGAGGGTCAACGGGCTTTTGCTGCGACTCCATGTAGCGGAGGTTCGAGGTAACTGGCCCGGCCCTTGGCTGCCTGACGTTGAACTGGGACAAACGGGAGTGAGGTTCCATTGTCGGCAGACAGCCCGAGCGAGATGAGCAACTGGGAAGACGCACCGGAGAGCAAGGATGCAAAATTGGCTGACTAAGCAGTCAGAAGCGCCGTTTCAGATGGCATCTCACGCTCACCAGATCCAGATCGCGATTGGTGGGCACCCGGCACCGATCGACTCCTGCTCGACAACAACTTGAAAGCGCCCATTCACTACCTCCTGCATAAGTACATGGCCTCAGTGGCTGCTCCAGGCCCCCTCGCTGCTTGCGCCCCCATCCGCATCACTCCTCCGCTCACCGGTGCCGACGAACAGAATGACGACGTATTGGGTGACGACGAATTGACTGCCTGTGGACAGATTGCCGATGAACAGAGCGACGAGGAATTCGGCGACGAGGAGATCAGCGACGATGAACAGAGCTCCCGTAAGTGGCGGAGTGCACGTTTCCAAGGCACCTTGCCGCTGGCCCTCTCTGCTCGCGTCCCGCTCGAGGTCTTCGAACTCGTCATGGATGCGATCGAGCATCAGCCCACGTTGGTCGCCGTCGCGCTGGTCTGCGCGGCATGGTACCCTCGAGCGATGCGCAACCTCTACTACAATCTCGAGATTCGCGGCCGGAAGACATTCAACATGCTGTTCAAGCAGTGTCGCGCGTCACCACGCGTCAAGCAGTGGCTCGCAGGTACATGCAAACTGGTGGTAGATGAGGTGGGTGCTTACTCCGACGTGTGTAAAAGGACATCCCTGAGCACCAGGACAAACATTAGAGCAAATGGGGGATGATGGCATCCACGCAGCGTCGAAAGAAGAACAAAAATGACAATCGCTTCCTTCACGCACTACCGTCCGGGCTCGCTAGTCTGATGCCTCGTGTACAAACCCTTCACATCCGATACGGAAGTCTTCGTTTCATTCGCACAGACTTTTTCCTCGCCCTGTCGAAGTTCGAGTCTGTCAAGTCATTGACGCTCGGATTTTGTCAACTTAACAACATCTCGCAGCTACGGCGGATTGTGTCTGCCTTCCCCCAGCTTACAGACCTCACGATGGATAACGTTGCGTTCACTCAACAAGGTTCGGTCGGTGACGCGGGAGCCTCACTATTTCAGCCACCATCTCACACGCGTCTTCGACATCTTGCCGTCAACGTGGACAATGAGCTCATGGCGACGTTCCTTGACTGGATGACGCGCTCAGGCTTCTGCGCCTCACTTGCGGATCTGGAAATCCTGTTCAATGATCGTCCCATATCGCGGACTCTCCCTAGCAAACTTCTCGAAGTGGCAGGGGCATCGTTGACCCGTTACTGTGAGGGATACCGTGGCAATGGTCATGACCGTAAGAGTCCCTTTGCCTTGCTTAATAGACTTTGTCTTTGATGTACATGCACAATTTAGGTCGTCACGGAAATCTGTTGCAAAACACCGCCTTGCGATCCTTGCAATTCCAGCTGATAATCAGCAGACACAAGGCCGAAGACCAAGGGCGTCGCGCGGTATGGATCAAAGCAGCGGACGAGCTACATGGCATCTTCTCCACCATTCGAAGCCGTCAGCTCGAGCACATCGAGGTCCACGTTGACGTTCGCCTCGATGGCAGCACTCTCGGGTCTGGGCAGTCTAGCGACGTCCACGAGAAGCTCGACCTGCGGGACCTGCACAAGGTCATGAGCCAGCCATACTTCGACGCATTGAAGGATGTCGAGGTGAAGATGAACGTTTTCGGTATACGTACCCCTCAGGCCAACTCGAATGTGGACGAGTTCCGTGACATATTACAGCCATGGTCTGCCCGTGGCATAGTCACCTTCGGGAGGTACTGAGTGAACTCTCAACATTGCACGCGTGAGTGAGCCCGTTTGCACACACGCGTCTCAGGTCTCAGTTTTGTCTCCCGTTCAGCCATTGAACGATGCACAGGAATCACCATGCTGAGGGTGTGATACGTCGTTCGATCGGTACAGACGAAGGTGGCGACAACGAGGCATCGTCACCGTCCGTACGGAGCGTGCATCGATGCGAGGAAATCGGTCGTTCGCAATCGGTTGTCTGGCTCCAGTTTATCTAGGGTCTGTAACAATGATCGGGTTAATAGCTATTGGACGAAGTGGCGAGTCGCGTTTGGTAAGAACTTACATATGTATTTACCAGGTTAATCGGACGAGAGAGAGCACGAGCTAAATCTTCAAGTAAACAGCTGCCCGAGCAGGGAGCCTCTGGGTGTGCGTTGATTGCGCAGTATAGGTCCGACGTCACGGTGGTGGTTGGTAGTAGTAAGTTGTGTGGGTACAGTACTTCGTTAGCTCGGCCATTGGCTGGATATAGACTCAGACGCCCCACAGCGGTTCTCGCGAACTTACTGTGATTGTCTTATCTTTTGCCCACGTTGTGCAACGAGGGGTGAATTCGTCGCGCTCACTGGGCTCTGGCTACCATCATGGCATACCGAAATGTCTGGCTGGACTGTGATCCAGTGAGGCGTGATGTGACATAGATGATGCATTCACTCACCAGAGCGTATACAGGGGCACGATGACGCCACCGCGATACTGCTGGCAGTCCATGCTCCAGGAGTGAAACTGTTAGGCATTTCTACGGTGAATTTCGCTTTCGTATCTCACAGACGTGGTAGTCCGCGGTGCTGAAAAACCAACAGGTGCATGGCAATGCAAGCGCAGAAAATACAAACAACAACGCCGCGCGGTGTCTCTACGCCTTTGCTGCTCCGCAGGACATCAAGATCTACCCAGGGGCTTCTAAGCCTTTGATTCGGCCGACGAGACATGACCCCGAGATTCACGGCATTGATGGACTGGGAGGTGTGGAGGGACTTCCACCAGGCACATACAAGGCCGTTCAAGAACGGCTGAAGCACCCAGGACGTCCACCAAAGGCCATCGATGCCATTGCTAGGGCGGTCGAGGACACCTGGAAGGACGGCTCGGGTGACAAGGTCACGATTATCTCGTCTGGTCCGATGACCAACATAGCTCTCTTCGTGAGCGTATTTCCCGAGCTGTTGAACGGCATAGGTGAGGAACCTCATCCACACTGCACATACGTGGAACGATAGTTAAGAGCACTAGAGGAGTTTGTCTTCATGGGTGGCGGTGTTGGCATCGGTAATCGCTCTGCGTCGGCTGGTACGTGTCCATACGTTCTCTAGCCGTTCGAGGAGTCATCGTGCTTATCGGATGTCAGAATTCAACATATTGTGCGATCGTGAGTCCCTGCGCATGCACCGCGGGCGTGAACTATGGATGACCCATGTTATCCATCTACAGCTGAAGCAGCTCAGATTGTGCTCGACGTCCCAGTGAAGAAGACGATGATACCTCTCAATGTCACCCACACAGCGATTGTGACACAGGAAACCCTTCACAAACTGCTCTCACCCGATGCCCCATACTCCCCCAATGTCGCGCCAGCTAAAGCATCCACGAAGCTACGCCACATGCTATGGACGCTCATCTGGTACTTCGCAGAGTCATACAAGTCCACGTTCGGCTTCATGCACGGCCCACCCCTGCATGACGCACTCACCATCGCATATGTCTCTAATCCAGAGATGTTCAAGTGCAAGAGGTACCGGGTCGATGTCGAACTAAGCGGGACGCACACTGCGGGCGAGACAGTAGTGGACATATGGAGTTATCAGGCATGCGACGATTCATGGGGGCGTGACGGGAAGAATTGTATGGTGGCGGAGTCTCTAGATGTGAGTACGATGAATTCTGTTGACGTTCAAGGCTGACAGAGAGCAGGTGGCTGGTTTCTTCCAGCTCTTCCTCGAATGCGTTTCTCGGTGTGATGCGGTCTCTCCACTGAACGAATGATTGTCCTTCCGTATAAGACGAGCATAGATATGGATCACCGCTTGAGAACATTGTAGGACGCGGCCACTGGGTTCTGACCAAGTTGTCTACATGTCGTCACCGAATATATCGATAGATTGCCTGACTGCACCAGAGCTATCCACTAGCAGATTGTCCTAATGAACAAGCTAAGTGGCCGTGCTATGTATTTAGCTTGACGCGATCACTTACTGAACAGGACGAGCCAAGGGCAGCGTTTCCAATCCATCCAGGCTCCCAATAATCTATGTTGTTGCATGAGACTCAGCACTTTAATAGCATGATCTGATCCTCACAGATGCCCTGCCCCAGACCGTCGGGGAGGCCATTCAAGACACTCTTGATGTCACCGGTCCATTCCTCTTGTCCCTGAGCCGAGATGGGGATCTCGGGCTCGCTGAGCGTCACACCGGAGCAAACGGCCGGCCAGTTGGTCTCGGCGACAACGACAGGCTTATCGAACTCGTTGACCAGGTTCGTCAGCGAGGACGAGAGGTTCGCCAGTGTTGCATTCGTGCCGTAGAACGGATAGAACGACACACCCATGATGTCAACCTCCGACTGTGTCAGCGCGCCTTGGATACCAAAGACACCTTCCCAGAAGTATTTCAGGTCGGACCAATCCCAGCCATTCGCGAGATGGACGAGTATTTTGGGCGAACCGGCTGAGAGACCCCCGTGGATGGCTGAGTTCAGGAGCTGGGAAAGGCCATCGAAGCCATTAACCGAAATCTCCCCGACGGGCCATAGCAGCCCGTTGTTAATCTCATTTCCGACCTACGGACGCACCAACAGGTCAGGCGGCTGACTCGGATGCTCGAGGTCTGTGTACGACTGACCTGGAGTATGTCAACAGGCGTCCCTTGATCCGTGAAGGCTTGTACGACGCTTTGCGTATAGCTGCCATACAGTCAGAACACTGCTGCACTGACTGGGAACGACTGCCGGTGCCAGGGCTTACTCGTATATCTGAGTGTTCAGTCGTGACAGTGTTGTTGGCCATGCGGATGGAATAGCTTGATGGCCAGGATCCGCCCCTGAGAGTAGTAGTGAGTCATGGCGTCATTCGCTTGAAAGATACCCTACATGTGTCGCTGTAGTGAAGATCGACGTGAAGTGTCAATCCCGCATCCTTGACACGTTTGCCCATTGCAAGCGCGTAGGTCAAGTTGTACTGCCCGGCGGTCCAGATCCGCACGCGCGCTGTGTTCATCCCGTTTGCGACGAGAATGTCCTCAAAGGGTATGACGACACCATTCTGAGAGTACTCGACGCCAGAATCCTCGACAACGATGAGCGAAGAGATGTCGGCCGCTCGATAGGTCAAAGCCGATGCGACAGCGACGAGGGCTGCGAACAAGGAAGCGGCCGCACGCATTTCGCTGTTTAAAGGGCCATTGTGTTCGTGCAGGATTTATACCGTTGTGTGATTACCTCCACAAGACTGGAAGTTGTGACTATCGGTCAGCTGTTGTAGCTGGGCGGGCCGTCGCAGAGGACCAGCATCCTTAATTCCGGGGTATGACTCTGTCAGCAACCATGGACATGACCCAGACAATGCGGGGGAAAGTCAGATGCTGGGAGGTGCCACGAGGACTCACGGGAAAGAGCTAAGTACAGACAGTCTACAGACCTTGCGCTGAGAGACAATCTCGAAGGTCGTTCCGAGAACCTCGGAGAAAGGTGTATCACGTCACCCACGTGATGTCGCCAGACGCGCTCGACGATGGGCGCTCGCGCGCGCCGACCCCTTGCATCCAACGACCTTGGAACGAATCCATCCTGGCCGGTATACTGAACACCTCGGCAAGCAGTGGGCGGAGATCGCATACCACAGCACACGCATCAGTAATGCCTAAGCTCGTCATTGTGCCGACCGCTAGAAGCACAAAGTGCGTAGTGTTCACCATGATGCCAGTCTGTATGCTCGAAACCGGGCGCTAAGTAGACATCCTCATAGCAAAGGAAAGAAAAGAGCGAGGGAACTGTCTGTGAAAGGGGAGAGTGAGGGAGGGAGCGACAAAGAGTCTGCGGTTACTGGAGAGATGCCGGCGAAGAGATGTGAGTATCCCCATGTTAGCTTCAGACTGTGACCGACAACTCGCCTAGCCAAACGTGCGGAGACAAGACCTTGCCCAATATGCCATGATCTCATTCCCATCCGACTCCTTGGAAAACACTGCGAACTCGAGATGGCGCGCGTGAGTGAGATCATACACCAGATAGGGTCCACCGATGTTCTCGCGGATGCAGAGCCGGACGATGGGTGCGTCTGCCATTTTGCGGTGCGATGCAAGTCCAGGTTGCCGACATCTAGATAGCATGACCAGTCGGTCTCGTCGTTCGGCAGTCAAGGCCCGCAAGAGCCTCAGCAGCCTACCGTCGAGCTCAAACTTCGCCTCAACCTCCGAATTGACTCTTGACCAGATCAACAAGACGGTCCGTACCATTCGCAATCATCGCAAGCAACGGCATGCGAAGTTGCGAGAGCTGACACGCGAGGAGGACGAGACGCGATGGTGGGGCGGTCGCCACACTGGCAGGAGAGGTGACAACGAAGAGGGGACTGTCTGTCCTGTCTGCGGGAGGGTAATCACGGGCGATACGGACGTGGTGGAAGCGCATGTCGACTCCTGCTTGGCACATGCCAGTGCCCTTGAAGTAGACGCGGCACATAGGAGTACACCAGACGACGATGGTGACATAGATGTTGATATTGACGGGGAAGGAGTTCTTGAGAGCGTGACTGCCGGTGTGAGTTTCCGAGGTATGTCGCCATTCATCTGTCTCTCGTGGTCGTGACCAACGGTCTATTCCACTAGGCACGGGCTTCGACACTCGAGACCGCAACCAGCAAGATGTCGACGATGACATCGATATCGACGGAGAGGACGATGTCCTGTTCGGCGCAGCACAGTTTACACACAGCGATATCATCCCACTTGCCAATGGACATCATGACGAAGGTCCCGGGTCCGATGTTGAAGACGATACTGGGAATACACCCGCGAGGCGGGAAGGAGATAACAAAGCGGCGTTTCAAGATCTGCTCGCGAGCGGCAAGCTCGTGCGTCGGAAAGTACAGGCGGTGGGCGACTTGAAACAAACGATGGACGAGGTCATGGGGGTCGGCGAAACTGAAGAGGTGGAGAAGGCCATTAAACGCGCAAAACGAGATAGGAATGACGCTGCGTTGATCAAGGCTCTGGAGAGTAAAGTCCAGCTGATGGTGAGTAGACTCGTACTCACCGTTGAATCTCGAGTAATTGAATATCGGATTGTACAGGTCTCAACGCGGGTTTCATCGTCAACCTCCCTGCTATGTCGTATATGCCTTGATCCGTACACGGAGCCTACAGTGTCAACGGGTTGCTGGCATACATGCTGTCGTGAGTGCTGGTTACGGTGTCTTGGGGCGACCAAACTTTGTCCTATCTGCAAACGTATTACGACGGCAGGGGAACTCCGGAGAGTATACCTGTGACAACCGTACTTTATTGCTGTCCATAATTTGCTATCGCTCAGTGCGTTGCTCTGCTATCCTTCGCATTGCCATAGTGCGACGTTTTCCTGCGTGATGGTCAATTGACATGAGTCGAAAGTGCATCTTTGAAGTGTGACGACACAGATGGAAGAGCTCATATCTGGCCTTGTTGAATTCCTCACACACCACAGTCATATAAACCAGTCCACGAATGAACGGTTACAACGACGCGTGGTCCTCATGGAGTGCATGAGTTGTTCAGAGCACCAGAGGTGCCACCACAACATATAATCAACGCAGCCGGCAGAGAAAGATTGCTCACCGTTTGCATCGTAGCCGACCATTCCCAAGAGCTTGTTTTCACTCAGACGTATGATCCGGCTTGCAAAGATAGCGAGGACAAACAATGAATTAGGTGTACAGACGTAGGCTCAGGATCATGCAAGGGGACTAATCAACCTGCGCGAGAGTCAGCTCTACCGCTGGAAGAAATGGTAGCAGAACCACATACTTGATCAGTGATGGCTGCGGGTTACTCCTCGTGTAGCCAATGTAGATGATGAAAGGAATCCAGCCATAGTGGACGACGGTCTGAATGTGACGTTAACACTGTCTCCAGACCAAACGTTGACCCAAGGAAAACCTACGCGTCCAAGCTCTACCGCCTTAATGATCCTTTCCTAAGCATTCTGTCGTCAGCACCATTTCAGTGTCACAAAGCAGGGAGCTGCAGACCTTTGTCTCTTCCGAGGGCATTTTGGGTGTGCGTGTCACGGAGGAAAGGGCGTGTCGGGAATAGCCGACGACTTTTCACGGAGGTCAAGCGCTGTGGCTGATCTTGTCCTCGCTTGCGATCTACGGTACCAAAATGCCTCTCGCTGCAGATTCCTCAGCAGTCTACATCCAAAACACCGCGCCTGGCTTTATCTCCACACCAGGGTAAGGATTTAAAGTCATGCCTTTCGCGAAAACTTCCCTCATCGCGTCTCGCTAGGCGGTCACCGACTGCAGTCACGGTCCACCCGGTGGCTCTGTTCTCTATACTCGACCATTACCTGCGCCGTACAGAGTCACAGGAGAGAGTGATTGGCACCCTCCTTGGAAAACGCTCCGACAATGGAGAAATCGAAGTGCGCTCTTCTTTCGCCGTCCTACACAGCGAAACGGAGGAGCAAGTCGCGGTAGACATGGACTACCTCAAAACGATGTACGATCTGCACCACAAGGTGAACCCTAAAGAGGTCATCGTAGGATGGTGCGTATACAATTGCGTCGTCGGTATAGTTACTTAGTTCTGGCTTCAGGTACTCCACCGGGTCGAACCTCAACACATATTCTGCCCTCATCCATAACTTCTACGCGCAAGAGGCGGCACCCCACCAGGTAGTGCACTTGGCAGTAAACACGGGTATAGTGGAAGGAGAGAAGGCGGGTATAAAAGCATACATTGGGTGCGTATCCTCCCGCCGTGACGGCGAATCAGGACCCCTCGATTAACGGCGACGAATCATAGGTCACCCGTTGGTGTATACCCTAAGCCCGAAAATTGTGTCTTCGTTCCCATTCCATGCGAGCTACGGTTCCACGATACCGAGCGCAGTGGCCGTGAGTCATACACTGAGGCGTTCTTTGCGTGACGCTGATGTGGCCGATAGTCGACCTGTTGACCACAACATCCACCGCTCCCAACTCCACCACCCCGCATCCCGTAACTGACCTTGCGGTCCTTGAACAGTCTCTCAAGTCCGTCGCGGACATGCTTGACCGGGTCCTCTCGTATGTGCACTCGGTCCTCGCGGGCGAGGTCAAGGGAGATGCTGCCGTCGGGCGGTACCTCATGGATACACTAGGCACGAGCACGGAGGATCTGGAGAAAGGAGGGTTCAACTCAAGCTTGCAGGTACGAAGGAGCTATGCCTGTAGATCTACACTTGATCGAACTCACCTCACCCTCCATAGGATACACTCATGGTGTCGTACCTTGCCAGTCTCGTACGTTCGCAGGCGGAAGTGTCGGCACGGCTTGCACTAGTCGCATCAACATAGTCCTTTAGATATGTGTATTTATCTCTTGCAGTGATCTCTTGCCCACCAAGGTGTACGCGAAATCGTGTTGTACGTCGTTCGTAGCTGCATCAGCTGTTGAAAATCCGCGAATGTTGGAGATCATGCCGCGCAGCCAGGATCTCGCCCAATGGCCAGGTTACTGCGGGCCCATGCGTGGTCTGCCCACCGAGACCAGCGTCACTATCCAGGTCGATTCCCGTCCGTATATCTCTGTTCTTCATGGCTTCTGCCTCGACTAGGGGTTTGACAGCGTGTAGCAAGAGCTGCTGGGCGGCGTACGGTCCTATGGTGTTGAGACGCACTGAAGCGGACAGTAGACTGCGGGCATGTAGGAACAAGTGAAGATATTGGCTCCGTTCTGAGCGTACAATCAATTCGACGTGCGCCTTATGGACAGAAGGCTGGACATACCAAGGGATAATCCCAGGCAAGCAGTAAGGACACCCCAGCATATAGGGAGATGCCCATGAGTCTTCTCCTGCCTTATGAGCAACTTGAGTCTCTCGACAAAGACTCCAGCCTGGGCCTCCCAACACGTTTCGCTATCAGCGGAATGAGGCATGGCTGCTTGGACATGACGCTGTCTCCGGGTGGATGGTCTTGAGAACCCCTTCGAATACAGTGTGAGGAGCGCGACACCTTGTGATTTAGATGCGCGGCGGGCGACATGATTGAGGGTCATTGACTCGTAGAGCTCATCCAAAGCCATGATTGCCTTGAGGCCAGTATCCAACGACTGTTCCGACGGGTCTTGAGAATCGGCCAACAGCCTTTGGATGACAGTGTGTGCATCGGAAACGAACGGGAGCGCACTCCTTGCGTACGACTTGAGGCTGTCGTGCAGGAAATCCATGGTCGCATCCGTCTTGTCGCGTGGGTGCAGTGACTGGGTGAGAGACGAGAAGAACCCGTGGGTTATATAGGATTCCAAACCCGCCGATGCCACAAAAGATCCTGTCGGCAGATTGCTGTCGGATAGCAGGAGTAGAATATACGCCTCAGTGTCGCCGTCCATTCTACTGACACAAGGATGGGTTCGGGAGCCTAGAGGCGAAGGGATGCGCCGGTGAGTGACGCAGAGTTGGCTCACGTGGCCAGTCGCGGACTCGAGGGACGCGCTCAGGCTCGCGCTGCTCGCAGTCCGTGTGCGTCGCGCTCTGCTCTGCTACTTCATGCACTTCATTCTGCCCGGGAAAGGCAGACATCGTCCAGAAGGCACTCAAAGACATCTTTCTGGCCGCCATGGGTATGGGTAACTAATCTGACCAAGGGGACGTGCCCTACTTACTGTGCATGACAGAGTCCGGTATTTCGAAGCAATTGGTGGACAAGATGTACGAGAAGCGGAAGGCTGCCGCACTTGAGCTTGAGAAGTGAGTGGTCCTGATAACCGTGACAATGTCCCTCCCAATTGATCACTGTGCAGGCAGATTCGAGAATGTCATCAGCAGGGCGACCATCGGCGTATTGGTCAAATCATCGACCAGCTTGTGGACATGTTCAACAACCCAACCAATCCATTGCATGTCCGGAACGGTGGACTCATTGGCCTTGCTGGAACTGCAATCGCCCTAGGCGTGGATATTGCACCCTACATGGAGAAGTTCACCGAACCTCTACTCGTGTGCTTCGCGGACCCCGAGAACAGAGTACGATATTTCTCTGCGGAATGTCTCTATAATATCGCCAAGGTGTCGAAGGGGGAGATACTGGTGTACTTCAACCCCATATTTGACGCTCTGAGTAAGGTTCGTCTGTCCGTTCGTAGAAAGATCATGTATATGAAACACGATGTAGCTTGCTGCAGATTCCGAACTGTCCGTCAAGAATGGTGCGGAATTGCTGGATCGCTTGCTCAAAGATATCGTGGCCGAGACAGCATCCGTTTATATACCCCACTACCCGGAGACAGAGAAGGCGCGGAAAGCACTCGACGAAGGGAATGACATGAACATTTTGGTGCCACACCCAGACGATGTTGCAAGCGGGGCGGATATCAATGGGGCACGTAAAGCGTTCTCTCTTGCGCGCTTCATACCGCTACTGTCGGAGCGGATTTACGTCTTGAGCCCCTTCACACGGAGCTACCTGGTTTCCTGGATCACTGTGCTCGACTCAGTCCCAGAACTGGAATTGATCACGTACCTACCAGAGTTCCTTGATGGTCTACTGTATGTCTCATTGCTCTTGCTCTGATGACTATGCTCACATTTCCCTGTAGGAAGTACTTGTCAGATCCCACTGAGGACGTACGTATAGCGACGGAGAACTTGCTCGCTGACTTCCTCCGGGAAATTCGGGATGTGACCACCGTGCAACGACAGTACGAAGAGCAGTTCAAAACAAAGCGCGAAGCCGCTGAACAAGCTCGTCGGACCGACACTGAGAAGCCACAAGAGATAACAATATCCGGTTCCGATCGTGGTGGTCCATTCCTCGATGGCGACGATGGAATTTTCGATGATAGTTCTCTAGCCTCACCAGATGAGAAGCAGCCTGACCATGCGGGGCGGGACGTCGGCCGTGAGTTGCGATGACCACCATAATGGGTTACGCTAATATCGCAGTAGATTGGGTACCTGGTCAGGGTGTCAAGATTGACTACCCTGCAATAGTCGAAATCCTATTGCAGCAGCTAGATGACCAACGTAAGCCCTCAACTTTCTCCCCTGGTCCAACGCTCATGACCAATCAGATGATGTAATCCAACAGTCCACCGCACTCAGGTGGCTCACCGAATTCCTTACTATCGTGCAAGACGTTATGGTCCCCTTCACTCCACATCTCATCTCTGTCGTCTTGCCTAATCTATCTCACCACGTACCCATGATTCAATCCGCTGCTCTCGCACAAACAAGGCACTACTGAATGTAATACAGTCCTTGCCTCCTCCATTGACGCTCCAATTCGCCAAGGGACAGACAAATCGTCCTCTTCTGCGTCTCAAGTAGCCCCCGGCTCACCCACTCCCACTGCGCTACTCTAGCCCTTCACGCCAATCCACTGCAGGCAAGGACGCGACCGTAGCCGCGACTTGACTTCTCCAGAAACAGCGTCGCCACCAGAAGCGGCCACAGTAGGCGAGAGGCCGCCTACGGCCTCGTCTCAACGAACTCGGACGAATGCTTTGCAGAGCGGCGTCGCTCTAGCCGCGGAGGCAGCACAGCCCGCTGTGCAGACTAGCCGACCTGCCTCTCCCATCTCGGCTATCAGTGTGCCTCAAGTACAGACATCTCCGGAAGCGTCCTTGCTGCAGGAGAAGTCGGACCGATTCGACTACCAGGCTACCGTGAACGCGCTCACCATTCAGTTCCTCAGCGAGCACGAGGATACGCGAGTGGCAGCTCTGAAGTGGCTCATAATGCTGCACCAGAAGGCACCGAAGAAGGTATGGTTTGAGTTGTGGTATGCGTCGTGGTATTGACGTATTTTGTAGATCCTCGCTATTGACGACGGCACGTTCCCGGCATTGCTGAAGACGCTCTCAGATCCGTCAGAAGAGGTTTGTCGTTGTCTTCTAAGACTGCATGTCGAAAATGACGAGTCTTGTACGTAGGTCGTCAAGAGCGATCTTCAACTGATCGCTCAGATATCGTCAAGCTCTGATGAGAGTTACTTCAAAGCCTTCATGGTCAACCTCTTGGACCTATTCAGCACGGACAGAGGATTGTTGGAAGCTCGGGGCAGTCTAATCATCCGCCAGCTCTGTTTGAACCTTAACACCGAGAGGATCTACCGGACTTTCGCGGAAATCCTTGAAAAGAAGAGGTTCGAACGATCAGCCCTTTGCGCGCTTCACCTGCTGAGTAGTCTCTCAGGATCTCGAATTTGCGAGCGGCATGGTTCAAAAGCTCAATATGATCCTCATCACATCGCCTGAGTTGGCGGAATTCCGCAGACGATTGAAGAGCCTCGAAACCCGTGTATGTCGACCGCTTCACCTTGGCCTACGAATGTCCTGACCAGCAGTAGCAAGACGGTCAAGCCTGTTTACCACCTTGTATCGATCATGGTGTCACAACGCCGTGGCAGCATTCTCTCTTGTCTGCTCGCACAAGCATATGAGCACGCATCGAATCTCCTCTACATCTTGTACGTCACATCGAGTCTCGACGGTGGACCCCGTCTGATTGACACCATTTCCGAACGCAGTGCGGACCTCGAGATCACAGTACCATTGCTCGTTCAGATAGACAAGCTAGTGCAGCTGATTGAATCACCTGTATTCACATGCACGTTCCTCCATCATGTTTGCCTCAGAACCTGGCTAACGCGACATTACCATAGATCTTCGACTGCAGCTCCTGGAGCCAGAGAAACATCCGCACCTATTCAAGTGCCTGTACGGATTGCTCATGCTATTGCCGCAAAGCTCCGCGTTCGTCTCGTTACGAAATCGACTAAGCGCAGTGAACTCGGCAGGATTCCTTCACATCGCCCCAAAATCGTGAGTGCCTACAGTCATACCTGTGTTCACTTCTCATCACTGCCGACAGAACGGTTGCCAGCATTTCATCGACCCGATCAAAGCTTGGTCGTGAAGACATCAAATGGCAGGAACTACTGTCTCACTTCCGAATGGTACAAGGCCGGCACGAGAAGGCGCGGAGACAAGCCCTTGGGACGGACACGACACCCTTCGCGGGCTTCACCGTAAATGACAAGCCCACCACGAATGGACCGACGACCTCCACACCCGCGGCACCATCCTCCTTGCGCCCGCAGATTCGTCGGAAGGTTACGGGAGGCGAGGGCCCTGCAAGACCACCTTCGCGATCGAGCGCCGTCCTGTCTCCACTCAACCCGAAGGCTCGCGCGCAGAGCGGCTTACTTGCCTCGAATCTTGCACATCCGCCTACGAGCCCGACCTTCCCCGCACAGACACAGCCAAGCAGCCACCGCGGACGTTGACTTTGAATAAGAAGTCATGATTATACGTAGCGGGTTGGTAGTGAACTCAGCCTCGCGTTCAATCTCCGTCTCGCACGCACACCGTTCACATCTTTGGCTTACCCGACTCATACTTCGCAAGGCTCTACCACTAGTTGCATCATTCATATACCCCACTTCTCGTCAGAATCATCAATCTACATTTACGTTTCTCAGTCAGGACAGATTATGATGCATTAAATTATCATGATTCGGGGATTATATGGTATTTGCGGGAGCGATTGGAGAGCAGATGTCATGAGGATACGTCTATATGGCTGTTCTCATTAGAGATGAGGAGATTTGTGCGGATTTGCTGAATGTCATGTGGAGAGAGCCCGGCGAAGGTACTGATGTATTCCTCAACACCCCCGTAACGGTCTCGTAACAGCGAGAGGAACGCTAGCATTGTTTCGTGTCTTCCAGTGAATAGTTTGAGTCGCCATCAGGTCAGTGCGCCATCATGAACGGCACATACCGACAGGTAAACATATTGAGTGCCGCTTCGGTGTTCGAGGCGAACATTGGCATTTGCGCGAGGCGCGCCATGACCATTTGACGGGCAGGCTCTCGCCCAACACGCGTCAAAGCGTAGTCTTCAGCAATAGAATCGTCACTGACGCCTGCTATCTGCATGTAGCAATCAGCATCATCGCTGACGACGTAGTATAGGGAATTCCTTGATCAATGCTTACTTTCAACAGAAGTGCAGCCGCAACGCCAGTCCGATCTTTGCCGGCTGCGTAGCAACTACTCAACACGCGACGTGATCGAGATGAACACTGTCTACAGACCTGTGCAATGGAATATGATGGCTTCATTTGGTCGATCCCGAACATGACGTAGTATAGTTCCGAATGCGGGGCCGCCGTTGTCTAATATTTGCGAGTACAGTTCCATGAAAGCCTTCAATGGGTTATCAATCAAAGCTGGTACGCATGTGAAGGAGACATACTTCTGTCTTGCCACTTGCATATAGTTCAAACCGTCTGCCAGTAGTATGGGCTGCGATGAATCATCGACATTCGGTTGGGACTTGCCCTGACGCACTTGGCCATCATCTCCGGGCTGTAGTCCTCCGTCTTGAAGACAGGGAGGCGTACGATATCGACACCGTCAATGTCAGGAGACGGCGTCTCATATCTCTGTATCTCGGTGTCCGAACGTAGATCGTAAACGGTCGTTACACCCAGTTCCCTCAACGTCGCTTTGCCTGTACTGCGATCAGACTGGTATGCACCTCTTGAAAAATATGACAAACAAAATACAATACATACCATCTTCCGTGATTGACGAGATTTCGCCGGAGCGAAAGACGAAGCCAGGCCGAATCACAGAGTCGGGGAACGTCTCGCTAGGGTACAAGCCGAGGTCGCGGACGTTTACTACTCCTGGAACAGTGATGAATGGAGGCTGAGACAGCCTTTCGTTGACATAGGTTGGGTCCAGCGGATCTAGTTCCATTGTAGTAGGCAGAGCAAGTCAGAAAACTGGAGACTTGGATGTTGCGCGGTCGACAAGTCGCTGCCAACGGTGGCCGTACGCGAGGCAGCCTCGAGCCACACAGGGCACGCGTCGCTTTAGGGCCGGCCATCTCGTGTCTCATTTCGCCAGACGCGTCTTTGCACATCCCAGCTTATTTCGCGCTCTCCCCCCTCCTCTCGTGCCACTATGGACGTCGACGGCGTATCTTCATCACCACCTCTGCGTCATTCCTCCCTACCTCCAAGCAGTGCTCCGCCTGGCTCACAATCATCTAATGGTCGTCTCACGCCGCAAAGGAGGACACCGCAGCGCAACCGCGCGCCGGTCGACGCGCTGAACCTAGGGGACGACGAGGCCGAGGACGTGGATGAAACCCGGGACGCGCGGCACGTAGACGACGCAGACCGAAGAACCAGCAGGACGGCGATGTGCCGATCGTAAAAGACGCGGTTGGTGAGAGCGTGCAGGAGAGTTTCGAGTCGTTCCTTAGAACGTAAGTTCGTCGTCACGACCCTTTTTTCGGACAGTGCAGTGTCGAACACAATTCCTACGCGAGTATACCGCTGCCTACTGTCTCATGGCTTGCCACCGGCGGACAGCGGACTCACATACGTACCTGGATGTCTATGCGTTGGCAAAGACGAATTGAGGATGTCGTACGAGCATTGATATTCATCTCGCCTGTCTCAAAACCTGGACATCCTGTCACACAGGCTTGTCCCATAGAATGACGAGCATAGCTATTCACGTTTCATTTCACGCTTCACAAGCGGCCACGCCCCTTGTACAAATGCTGATAACAACGTGACGCAGGTTCACCGAGGAAGTCACATTGGCACCTACACCCGCGTCAGACGGTGGCATACCGGCCGCGCCAGATGGAGAGCTCATTTATGTCGAACAAATTCACACCATGCGGGAGTACGAGTTGACCACCCTGTACGTGGACTACGGGCACCTGCTACAAAGGGACGACGTACTCGCCGACGCCATTCAGAAACAGTACTACCGTTTCCTTCCGTACATCCGCCGCGCCCTACACAACCTCGTTGCCGAATTTGAACCGGAGTACCTCAAGTTAAACCCTACCGCTGCGGCCATGGACTCCGTGAATCTGCAGTCACGCGAATTCAACGTCGCGTTTTATCATCTGCCTTTGGTCTCGGGTATCCGAGATCTCAGGACGGACAAGATCGGCACGCTCATGAGCATCAGCGGGACTGTGACCCGGACGAGCGAGGTGCGGCCCGAACTGCTCTATGGCAGCTTCATTTGCGAGGTCTGTGGAGGCCTGGTCAACGAAGTCGAGCAGCAGTTCAAGTACACTGAGGTACGCCCGTGTTGTATCGAATATATCAGCTTGTACTCATCGTCTGTCTAGCCGAGCCTTTGCCCGAATCCAACATGTGGGAACAGGATCGCATGGCAATTACAAATCGACAGCTCAAAGTTCACCGACTGGCAGAAGGTTCGCATCCAGGAGAACCCGTCGGAGATCCCTACAGGGTCAATGCCACGGTCCCTCGATGTCATCCTCCGCTCTGAACTCGTAGAACGCGCCAAGGCAGGTGACAAATGCGTGTTCACGGGGACATTCATTGTCGTCCCGGACGTGAGCCAGCTCGGGTTGCCGGGAGGGAACAAGGCAGAGCTGATGCGTGAAGCAGCGCGGGCTGGGGCGAACTCGGCTGCCGCGGCTGTTGGTGGCGCAGGAGTAACCGGGCTTAAGAGCCTGGGTGTCCGTGACCTGCAGTACAAGACAGCTTTCTTGGCTTGTATGGTTCACGATGCCGATGGCCGGGTGAGTGTAGCAATCTCGGGTTCTTTGACTGGGAGTTAACTCTTACCAGGCCGGTACCAACATACGAGGAGAGGAGGAATCTGGCGAGGATGATGCACAGGCCTTCGCGCGGTCGCTCACAGAGCCAGAGTTTGAGGAACTGAAGCGCATGATCGAGTCGGATCACATCTATTCGCGGTTGGTGGAGAGCATAGCGCCGACGGTGTACGGACACGACATCGTCAAGAAAGGACTACTGTTGCAGCTCATGGGTGGTGTGCACAAGCAGACCTCCGAGGGGATGCACCTGCGCGGAGACATCAATATCTGTATCGTCGGCGATCCCTCTACATCGAAGTCGCAGTTCCTCAAGTGAGTCTCTCGGTTATTGGGTACTCGGATGCAAGCTCAACCGCTACAGGTACATCTGTTCCTTCCTCCCTCGCGCAGTCTATACCTCTGGCAAGGCCTCATCTGCTGCCGGTCTCACTGCTGCCGTTGTCAAAGACGAGGAGACTGGCGATTTCACGATCGAGGCGGGTGCTCTCATGTTGGCGGACAACGGTATCTGCGCCATTGACGAGTTCGACAAGATGGATATCTCTGACCAAGTCGCGATCCACGAAGCTATGGAGCAGCAGACGATCTCAATCGCGAAGGCAGGCATCCATGCAACGCTGAACGCGCGCACGTCTATTCTCGCAGCAGCCAATCCCATAGGAGGCCGCTACGACAGGAAGAAGTCACTGAGAGCAAACGTTGCGATGACGGCGCCCATCATGAGTCGTTTCGACCTGTTCTTCGTAGTACTCGATGAGTGCAACGAAAAGTCTGACTTGAACATCGCAAGCATATCGTGAACGTGCACCGGTTCCAAGACGATGCGATTCATCCCGAATTCAGCACAGAGGCTCTGCAGCGGTACATCCGGTATGCGAGGACTTTCAATCCTAAGGCAAGTCATACCATTATGATTCTTCCACGACGACCTCTGACGCGCTCGTACACTAGCTTACGCCCGATGCAGCGGACGTCCTTGTGGAAAATACCGCATCTTCGTCAGGACGATGCTTCTGGTACTGGCAAAAACTCATATCGCATTACAGTCCGTCAGCTGGAGAGTATGGTCCGTTTGAGCGAGGCCATTGCTCGGGCGAATTGTACAGCAGAGGTAACATAAACCGGCTTTTATCTGGCTTATACCAACGATGCCCACAGATCACCCCTGCCTTCGTGCGAGAAGCCTACAGTCTACTACGGCAGTCTATCATCCACGTCGAGCAAGACGACATTGACTTCGACGAGGAAGAGCTCGAAGGCGAGCGAGAGGGTGACCGGCGTCCACGAAATGCCCAGAATGATGAGGAAAGCCAAGACGTCGAGATGTCGCGGCGGAGGTGGCGGCCATGGAGGAGACCGAGCAGAGCTAAACGAACCAGTGGACTGGTGGGCCAAGCTCAGGCGGCCTCCAGGGCGCCAGCCTCAGATCCACCTCGAGAGCGGCGAGCATGGCACCTGCCCCGGCAGCGCGTCCGAAGAGGAGGATGGTCATCACGCACGACAAGTACATGACCCTGCAGAGTCTCATTGTCTTCATCTCTCCCAAGTGGAGCGAGAAACGGCAAGGGCGTGGATCGCGATGAACTCATAGACTGGTATCTAGAGCTCAAGGAGGCGGAGCTCCAAGACGTCGATGAACTTGAGTACGAGAAGGAATTATCACTAAGATGCTGAAGAAACTTGTCAAGGTGAGGATATCCTGAATCGTGATGCAGAACCGAAAGATTGATCTGTATTGCTAGGATAACTATCTCATCGAGATCAAAGGCGACGTCCAGGAATCGCTACCGGAGTCGATGGAAGAGAGCAGCACTCAGCCCTCATTTGATGTACAAGGAGGCGACGTCCGTGTCTATTACATGGTGCACCCATCTGTGGACACGGAGAGTTCTTCATCTGTTCCATAGACATGCTCGGCGTTCTGTCTTTTGTTTTGCTGTTGTGTTGCCTATTGAATGTCTGACTGTCCGACTGTCCGACTGTCCGACTGTCCGACTGTCCGACTGTCCGCCTTGCTCTCGTGTTGATGCTCGATATGTACTGTAGTGTAGACCAGTAGCGGTCGAAACCAGTGATAGCTACTTGGAGAGTGTCCTGTACTTGTATATTTGTATGTTCAGTGAATCTTTCACCTTCCAGTCAAGCCGGTTCTCAGATCTCAGGCTCGTCGAGCTGAGCACGTGCTACCACTTCGGCAGGCGCTCGACAGCGCTCTCAACCGAGTCCCGACCAGGCCCCGCGCGCCGCGATCTCAGCCACTTGAAGTCCTCGACTGTCACCATGTCTGCGCCTTCGCCATTCACCGCCGTCCATCGGAAATACGTGCAAGGTCTCTACAGGCGGTATCTCAACAATGAGCTGAATTGGACTATCAACCGTAATGCTTGGAGGGGGAGGGCCATCGCCGTTCGTGCTGAATTCGAGCGAAACCGGTGCGTTGCCGGACTCATGCGAGTGTGGATTTCCTTGACAATGCGTATCGTGATTGACAGGAATGTACACGATCCACGAGAGCTATCCGCGATCCTGCAGAAAGCTGAGGCTGACTTGGCTGAACGGTTGCACCCCGATCCTTACCGACGTGAGTGCTGGCATTCCACGAGATGTAATCCTCGTCTGACCATGTATACAGCACCTGAGGCTGTCGACGGGACGAAATGGTAAATGCTCTGATCTATCTTGGTTTAACACCTGGTTCCCACTGACACAATCAACTAGGGAACGTAACCTGCCCCCACCCATCGGTCCTATCTTTGACCATGAGAAGTACAATTCCGACCATGCTCGTGGGCATGGTGATGGTCCCCATTGATTGCGGTCGTACCAGTGTATCCACCTGCAATGCTCAATAATTCATACAGAGCTGTGCTGTTCTGCATCACTATGTCAGTGGTTTCAGATTGGGTGTCATGCCTGGCGACAAAGCCCAAATCAATCCCGGCGTTTCGCGCATGACCTAGGCTTATCTACCAGCTTGCCTTTTGCGAGTGTTCCTCGCGAAGGGACCGAGAAACGTCGCCCTAAGTTTGCTTCGGTGAGCGTTATACCTTCTTTGACTCACCTTCGGGAGAATAGCGATTGTTAGCAGACCTCGTGCTTGTTCGTGGTTCATACAACCTTAATGACACGAGGCGATGATCGATATATAGGCAGTGGGCCTCCGGGACGTGTTGGATCCCTGTTCCTTCTGTATATCCTCCACGATGAATCCTGAAATCCTCGCTCGTATGATGGCGCAGATGGGCATGGCATCGCAGATGGGCATGAGTCCAGCGATACTCGCTGGCCTCATGTCTCGATTTGGTCCTGATGCCTTGGAGAGCAGCGTTCTATCCGGTTTGCCGCGCGAAGGTCCACCACGGTTAACGCTCGGCGCAACGCCTGAAACTATCGAGAAATATAAAGCATGGTTTGAGAAAGATAGCAAGAAACCGCCGACCACAGCACCGCTTGTGTCACCAAACCTACTTGTATGGGATCAGGAGCGTCAGCGACGGGCACAGGAAGATGAAAACGGTGCTGCAGATGGCGAAATGCAAACTCGCCTCACCGTGATAGGTTTTCCGAAACACTCAAGCACAAAGCAACTCGATCAATTGAAACCGAGTGCGTACCGGTCACATTCGTCTTCCCTTTGAATACTAATGTGGTGTAGTAACTCGCTCAAGGATGCTCATGCGCAAGACACATCTCGTGTGTTTACAGCACCTGTTATGTCCGCACGTACACGCTCAAACTTCGTATTAGGGGTCTTATTTAATATGCCGATCCATTGCACCGTGCAGTAAGCCTGCTCACACTCTGTCGCGGAGACATCAATAATTACTCCATGCAGCGAAAATTGTCGCTATCCAGACGGTGGTCGAAGACGTCAACGGAGACGCACAAATCCTTTCTATATACAACTTTCCGACAACTGTCGAGGCCTCGCTCAAGTACCTCGATCTCATCTTTCCCGTAGGCGTGACCATGGCCATACTCGAGCCAACTTTCAAAGCTGCGACGCAGGGCGAGCATCCTATCATTCGCGTGGACTCTCCCACCGATATCGTGTTCCTGGATCCTAGGAGTGCCATGTTGCGTGACGTGCGGTGGAAGACGGGGCAAGCAGTGCCCACTTTCGCTTCATGGCCATCAGACGCAGATCACTGGAAGGCACACGGCAACATGCACTTCAAAGCTGGTCATTGGCTGCCTGCAGCGCTTTCTTTCTCGCGTGGCTTACAGTGCGACCCAGAGTCCCTTGTCCTTCGCTCGAACCGATCGGAGTCGTATCTTCGGCTCAAATTCTACTCGGCTGCCTCGGCTGACGCGCATGATGTCCGCTGCGCTGCAGGAGTGACGCCACAACTACGCGATAAAGCGTCGTACAGAGAGGCGAGAGCGGAATATGGAAGAGGGAGGTACCAGATCGCGATGTCGCTATTCAAGCAGTTGCGTTTGTCACGCCCCAAGGATAGCGACGTCGTGGGCTGGACCTCCCGCTGCGAGCAACGACTTCAGGAGAGCCGTACTGGAAACTACGACTGGATGCAGCTATACAAGTGGTCGCAGACTGACTCTCATCTGGACATCGCCGATTACAAAGGGCCGATCGAGGTCAAACAACTGCCCAACTGCGGAGGAGGTCGAGGAGTCGTAGCAACGAAGGAGATCCACGGAGGGGAATTGCTGGTGAGTGACAAACACATCTTGGCATTGCATCTTCGTCGAGCCGTGCTTTCACAGGTTGTTGCCAGACCTTTCTCAATTGCCTGCAACGGCGATCTACAGTCTCACGGCCTCCAGATGACTCTGAACATGCTGACGTCAAGATGGGACAGGCAAACGCAGAGTGCCAATGTCGCGGATGCCGCGAAAGTTGTCTACGGGAACCCAGATCTACACGATCACGTTTTCCACCTATACGCGGGCCCCAACTACCCACCCCCGCCCCCAACATATCCGCCGCCCCCGGCCACCGAGCTTGTCGAACTTGATGTTTTGGCACCGAGGCACCGTATAGATCTCGCCCAACTGGAGTCGATCTGTACTCATAACAATTTCGGAGTCGCGCCTCTGCAACCGGCAGCTCTCAGGCCAGAGTCCTCGGATCTCAGAGACCTGAATGACACACCGACTGGTCTCTTCCTATTGCCTTCTCTCTTCAACCACTCCTGCGCACCTAACACGCTTCGTATCTTCATCGGCAACGTCATGATAATACGAGCGTCGCAGATGATCAAATGCGGTGAGGAGATCACTTTGACGTATACATCACCGCGCGATACGTACTCCGAACGTCGCGAGACCCTACAGAGGAATTGGTTAATGACGTGTGGCTGCCGTCAATGTCGGGACGATCGCGCGGACGGTGAAGACAACCTTCGCCGTAGGCATGCTATCGTTACTGCATTGCCCAGGCAACTGTTCATGAGACCATTGACCGAAATCCGTTCTCTCGAGAAACAACTTTCTGCCACGTACGCCCTGACCAGGGGACCATGTCGTCCAGCCCTAGCCGACGTCCATCACAGCGTTGCAGAGAACCTACGATCTTCGTACAAGACATCCGACATAAAGCAAGCAATCGAGGAAGACATAAAGTCTCTCGAATGCTATGGCTGGACTGTTACGGACGGCAAACCAGGTCGACGCGCATCATATGGAACCAAGCCTCGAAAGGAAGAACTTGCCGTGGATACTAGTCATCTCTGTCCCCTCGAGCATCCCCCGCAGTCGATCTCTCATATGCTCCGAATCGCTCAGACATATCTGGGATGCAATGACATGACGAAGGTGGCAAAATGGATTAAGACGGCACAATGGGGTAAGTAGAAAGCTCGCGTTCAGTACGGACATAGTACTCATTCGTGGTCCAGTATTCGAAACCTCCATAGGCGGTGGAAAGGAACTGTTCATGACGATCGAGCGTCGAACCCTTGAACAGTTCGAACTGCTTGATGTTGCAGCTGCAGTTCTTTGAATCAATTCTGGAGAGTTAAAGGCATGTGTAGGCCTCGCGAACCGTAAGTAGGCTTTGATGGATTGCTAACATTCCATGTACAGGCCCCAAGCTATTCTCAAGGCGATAATGTAGGCGTGAACGGCAAGGAGCTTCATATGTGTTTTTGAAAGCTGTATTTGTACCAGTCCACTCGTGTACCAACTCGTACCATCCGCATCTCTTCGTCACAGGTGCTCAGCCAGCAAGAGTGTCTTCTGAGATAGTGATCACGGAATTGTCTTGCACTCAGTACCCTACCCACCACACATAGTTATCCGTTTCCTCCGGCGTGTCGTAGACCAGCTGCGTGCTCGTGTTGTCCGGTCTTTCTGGCCAAGCTCTCTCCAATCCTTCCCAGATCGTGACCTGCTTGAACGTGACCGACCCGTTGCCCGCACCGACAACGTATCCCACTCCCAGTGAGTCGTTCCTCGCTGGATAGGTGCGGCCGATTATCGCGACACGAGAGTTCGCGAACACCTCGATGACCGAGTTGTCGAGGAAGATATCGAGCACTAGCGGCTCGCGAACTGTCTCGACCTGGGAGCCGTTGTATGTATCGAGAAGGAAGAGCGGGGCGACATGGTTTGCGGTGCCGACGAATGATGGCTTGAGGAGGGTCGACGAAGTCAAGTTCATGGTGAGCATCTCGAGGACGGGATCGTAGGTGACCAGCGTCTGCTCCTCGCCGTCTGGGCTGCGACGGAGAACAAAGCTGACGTCCGATGTAGTGTCAACCGGGATGTCGATCTCCGCATGGATGACGACAGAGTCGCTGGTAACATTCAGATCGTGGAACTGTCCGGGGGCAGTGTCGCCTGCGGACACGACGACATCGTCCAGGCGAGTCGTCGTCGCGTTCTCGCACAATGCAGCCACAACCTCTGGAGCGGGGCGCATGGAAAGGGTGGTCATTGTCCAGCTACCATTGGGGTTCTGAGTCGCTGTCCAAGAGCCCGGTTGCGATAGGACGCCCTTCGGGTCCGCGAGGTTTCGATAGACCTGGACGTACAGCTCTCGGGGAGGGAATGAGCTCCGGTCCAGCCCTGTGGGAGCAGTGGGCCGAGGTCCTCTGGTATCCAGCCAAATGTGATACGGCGGTCGTGAGGCTTGTCGTAGAAGGAATTCCACGCGTAGGAATGTCCCCAATCGATGACGCCCGACGACCGTATGGTGCCTTCCGCGGAGCCGTTCGCTGAACGCACGATGTCGACTTCGGACCAGAGCGGCCAGTTGCTGAGTGGGTGCAAGACGGTGTTCCCGCCGCCCGAGCCCATCATGACGAAGTGGTGGCTCGTCACTCCATCGCCTCCGTTCTCTGCAAGCTCGGGAAGGGAGAAGGTACCTGGAACCTCGAAAAAGAATCCGAAAGAGCCAGAGTAGGTCTCGGACCACGATGCGTTGCCTGCGACGGAGAGGAGTGGACCGAGATACGACCAATGAGTCACATTGGATGCCGGCGCAGTGTAGAACTGCAGGCGCGACCCAACGTTGACGATTCCGGAGCCGAAGACAGAGTAAAAATGCGGCTCGTCCACCTGGAGGATCGAATCCATCTCAGGCCATAGCTCATAGGAGGGATCACGGAATCCAGTGACGTCGAGGTTAGGAGGCGCGTTAGGGATCACAGGGTTGATGCCCATACCCTCGAACTTCGACCATGTATGCCCTCCGTCATCGGAAATGGCGAGGGCCTGTGCCTCCGTACTCGATACGGCGGTGTAGAAGGCGAGCATGACTGTCTGTCCTCCGGAGGTTGCATACTGTACAGGCAAGCCCCAGGTCTGGTTTTCCGTCACGTTCAGGAACTGCGCAGACCCTGTGTATACTCCAAGGTGATCCATTGTTCCATTTGGACCTGGGGAGAGGGCGACTGCGCTGTATGCCTCCCATGCGATGACATCTGTCCATGTAACAAGGTCCTGCGACGTAGCATGGCCCCAGGATATGTTACCCCAGGCAATGTGTGCAGGATGGAATTGGTAAAACAGGTGGTAGAGCCCGGACGAGGGATCATAGGACGGTGCACACGGGTCATTCATCCATGAATGTGGCGCCATGAAATGAGACCTCGGACGCCATCGCGTGAAGAGAGAGTTATTCGGGAAGCTTGTGAAAATCATCAATAAGTGGTGTCCATCCAGCTACAGCAATAACTTACGAAGTCAGGTCCAGGCCGGTCAGGTCTATCGTGGAATAATCCGGCTGCGACGCTGTCACCGGCACAAGATTTGGGAAAATAGCTGCCAAGGCAGATATTACAGTGAAGGACCGCATCGCGCTCTGCAGCCTACGAAGAGTCGTCAGTTCAACGAACTGTTCTGCGCACTGCGTATGACCTCCGACAGGCCAGTCCGGCGTGCCAGTCCCAAGACTCGGGTATAGAGATGCGTACCTCGAAGATGGCTAGTTGAACAGATGAAGATACGGCCATACTGTGCAGTTTGGGACTTATGAAGTGGTCCAGTGGTAGGCTGTGCGCAACTGTCAATCATAACCTACTTGCGCCGAGTTGAACAGTATGATGATACTTGGGACAAATAGTAAGTAATACCATCGATCAGTCGGCTCAGCCACCCTCGCCACCGCACCGCGCGACTTTGTTGCAGCCAATGCCATATTGCAGCAATTCTCAGAACGTTACAGTCAGTCATGGCGGACGACCGCGCACGACGTTCCGAGTCCTCGTGTCTCCTGGTGGGCCCATTCCCCGCGCGCAGTCAGTCTTCACGCAACCACGGTTGCTCCATTGAATCAGTTCTTTGCTCCGAGTCGGCGCCCGGAAACATCAGCATCTTTGCCTGCCATCCAACTGCCAACCCCTTGGCTCTGCAACGCGCCCGCTTCCTGACGTGCGGTGAGACGCAAATACAATCTACCTTAAGCTTCCCCCATTGATAATAAAGTCGTCTTTCGCGGCGGAATCTTCCTAGTCATTCCTCCCCGTTGCTGTTTCTAGCACACAATGAACATCCTCATCACTCAATGCCAGACATCCACCATGCACATCCACCATCTTGGCGCGTCGAATACATATTCTCCCGCCCACAACTGCGCACACACCGCCGCATCGATGGCACTGCCACGCGGGCCGCGCCCGTTATTCAAGCATCTGCCAGTGAGTGTTACATAGCGGCCAGTGAACTATCGTGAACGACGGCGCTGAACCCAACCAATAAAGTTGCCTCAGCCTGGCAGCCAGCGCCCTATATGCGGTGCGCTCCTAGTACCTCCTACCATTGGACGTCACCTTCCGTGTAGCGCTCCAATGCGCACCTACGCTGTGTCCTCCAAAGTACGATTGCTTCGTGCTCACCTCCGTCCACCCCCGCCCTCTCCCTCGGTTGCCCGGTAAGTATACCTCACACTTCGCATGACCTTGATCGTGAGCAATTCTCTGCACAACGTAGCATCAACTTTGCTCGCTGAATCTCCTTGCTATGCACAGCATTGCCTATGATCACACTTCGGCGTATGATCGTTTCATCTACGAGTATGGCCGTCGCAACAGCATTCGACCCTTTTACGATGGAGGAAGGAGTGGTACCGCTGCTTTGTAGTCCGATTTCTTGTAACTTAGACATCGTCTTCTGCGATTAATATGCAAAGTCTTCTAAGGTGGATGTAGTATGATATATTGCATGTCTGAAGCTCTTCTCACAAGGACCGATCTGCGGACATTTATCCGTGAACGCCGTTCCATCCTGTCGGTGGCTGGAAGCGGCCGCGTTCCATCCCGCCTGTGCGCGTACCCGCCCGCGTTCCAGCCTGCCTCTGGCCGAGGCGCGTCCGAGTCGCGTCACGCGAGTCGCGTCGCGTCGCATCGCGTCGTCCCTCTCTCTGCTCCTGCTCTCATGCGCCCCGCGTGTGCGCCCTCGCGCCCCGTCGGCAGGTGTGCGCCCGCCCCGCCCCGTCGCTGGGCGTGCGCCCGCCGCTATAAAAGGCCCCCCGCCCGCGCATACCTCCACGGTGGACCCAATGACAATCCCCACCATTGCCCGCGCCCACCTCTCTGCCGACACGTACGACTACTGCGACGTCCTCGCGACCGTCGCAGAAGACTCCACTCACGCCGAGCTCTGGACCGCGGGAAACATCGACAGCCCTCACCCTCTGTTCGTCATCGACCACGCCCTCCTCCAACTCACCCTCTGCCCCCTCAACAACCTCACGCTCACCAACGTCGACGCGTCAATTCGCGTCCCTTCGCTCCTCTCATTCCACATCCTCTCCGGCTGGTCTCACCTCAGCCGCCTCGCCTTTGTCGGATGCAGCCACACATCCGCCTGGCTCTCCCTCCTCCGCGCCGGCGCCCTCCCCGCCCTCGACCTCCTCGTCCTCTCCCATTCCGACTATGATCTCCACGCCCTCGTCGACGCCCTCTCCACGCGCGTCGCAACCCACCTTCGTCCCCCCTCAACCTCCAGCTCACTCGCACCCGATTCAGCCCTACTCCCGCCGGTCCAGCTTGGCCCCAGGTCCTCGCATCCGTCAGCGCCGTCCGCTGGGAGCAGTGCTTTTGCACCATGTCGACCCGATGCTGGCTGCCGGATGAATTTGACGACACCGAACCGCCCACTACCGACGACGACGACATGCGCGACGACGAGTCCTGTAGCGGCGGCTCCGAAGATGGCGGCGGCTCCGAAGACAGCGGCTAAAGTGACGCAGATGGCGGCTACAGCGACGCAGACGACGACCACGGAGACAACAGCGACGCAGACGACGACAGCGACGAAGAGCTAGATCTGCTTGCCATGCTCGCGGCGGTGCCGCCGCCCTGGCAACCCTCGTGGCGCCTCCAGCGCGGCTGCAGCCATTGCTAGGGTGTATCTTCCGCTCTTGCTCAGTGTCCATGTGTACGTGTACGAAATCCTTATGCCTAGACTCTGCCCTCCTCCTCTTGCTGCCAAGTTATGCGTGTGCGCCGCACACGCCAAATATATATATATCCCGTGCCAATCCGTAAAGACTCCCAAGAGGTCCTTGGGAATCTTGCGCCCGCCTGCCCGCGCACTTCCCGGCGTGTCGCCCGCCCTCTGTCCCCGTCCTGTCGTGCGCCCCGTCGGTGCTTGCGGCGATGCGTGTGCGGCGTCACAATACTTGGATGATAGTATTAGCACCACGCTCTAACCAACTGAGCTAGCAGGCCCATAGATATATTAAACAAGTGTGTACTATAATTGGTCAAGACAATTTCTGGACGTGACTACAGTCAAGGACAGGTCACTGTAACACGATCAGTCACTGCAACACCCTTTCACACTCCACCTTACTGCTTTTCTCACTTGCTACTACTGTTTTCTCAACCTCAATGGAATATGTGGTCTATCTAGCTACTACTGGTATGCTTTCCAGGCTGAGAAACCATGAGTTCGGCGCACAATAGATTGATTGTTCTTGGGCGCCTATGAGAGTGACACCTTGATCATCCACTGTAACATCCATTCTCGGGCTGCAGAGAACTCGTCGCTGGGATATTCACCTGGACATCACTGATAACACTCCTTGTTAGAGCGCCATTCTGACCACGTGTGGCGCCCTTACAAGGAGGAAATCATGGCTACGCACCACACGTGGTCAGAATGGCGCTCTAACAAGGAGTGTTATCAGTGATGTCCGGGTGGGGATTTTGAGGGTAGAAATTGGTAGATGTATGGAAGGTATGTAAGTATAAGAATTATTCGAGCACAAAACATCGAGGGTTTCATTGGTAGTGGTCGAAAGGTTGCATGATTTCGATTTGGGCGTTACAGTGGAATCACAGTTATGTCCTATGAACTCTGAAGTCTTTGAGGATGTGGAAAAGGACCAAAGGCCAGTAGACATAACCTCTAGCTTGCTTTCGCTAGACACCGGAGACAAGGGCCAGGATGAGGTCATCTCAAATTTGGCCCAAACACGTGCCTATATCGAGCCAATGGGACGTGATTTTGTATGGCCGGAAACCCGAACATAAATTCAAAAGTTATGTTTAAATATGGGCTTGTCTTATTATCAATGGCCCAAATGAAGCTTATGCGCCGGTCTGAAATTGGTCAACTGAATTGACTTTCCGCTTTAGGGGCATCAAAGATCCTGAATTTGGGGCAAAGAATTTCGGCCGTCCCGAGAGCGCATCGTATATGTTGGATTTAGTTTCGCATATGCGGCGACCTCAAACTACGTCCCATTGGCTCGATGTAGGAATGAGTTTGAGGCGAATTTAGGGCGACCTCGATCTGGTCCGTATCTCCGGTGAGAGTTCGGACGTGGGCGCGCGACGAGAGATCGCGTCGCGCGCTTAATCCCTACACCCCTACACAATAGGCTCGTGTCTCCCCTCTCGCAGCAGGAAGCTGCTACTTAGTTATGTTGCTATTTGCCGAAATGTTGAAGGGGAGGCGAGCAGTAAGTGATAACAAACTTTTCGCAGCCGCATAGCGGGTGGCCGGAAATCCGGCACTACTGATAGTATAATGTAGTACCAAACCACCGTAATGTTGGGAGCCTGTCTCGGCTGCAAGTTCCAAGCTGTGTCAGATTATGCTTTGTGGCGCCAATTACGCAGCGACAATATATGATCACAAGAACGGTACTTTCTCCATCTCTCCAGTGGCCAGAAAGTCTTCGTCAAACGCTTCCTCAGCTGCTTCCTCCTCTCTCTCTCCGTCGTAACCATCGTCTCCTGCCTCATCCGCCCCAAAGTGCATGTCTTCATCTGACACCGAGCCATCCGACCCGGGCAGCGAGCCAGGCATGCTCTCCCGCCTTTTCCTCCGTCGCTTCTGCTTCTCGAGATCAGTCTCGTCGCCTTCGTCCTCCGAGCCCGAGTCGATGAACGTGGGCGTGCTCGATCGCGGGCTACTGATCGGGGACGCAGACTGGGTGAAAGCAGACAACGTGCTGCTCAGTCGTTCAAAGGACGACATCTGGCGCAAGTGGGACTCGTTCCGCCGCTGCTGTGCTCTGTCTTCCTCCGACTTCGTCGCCGGTGGCGGTAGGGCAAACCTGTCCATGTTGTTCGCCTGTCTGCTTCCCATGAGGCTGAAATGCCTGAGCCGGGCTAGGGTACTCTGGTTGGACGTGTCGGAGCGCGCGCTCAGTGCGGGAGAGGGTGGTGTCAGGTCTGGAAGCGGGAAGTCTTGCATGGGTTGTTTCCAGTAATTGAAGTCGGTGTACTCCGCTGCCCATGTCCGATTGATAGGAGGGAACATCTGATCGACGAGGTCTGTCATGTGGATGTACCTTCAAAATTATGCGTAAGTACAGGATAACATTAAGCAAGGTAAGGGAGGACATACGAGGACTTGTAACCCGCTAGCTCGAGCAACTCCATCCGCACCTCACTATTCGAGTCAATGGTGAAGATCCGCGAGCTCGGCACGCCGACACTACGATATGAGAGTGCGTCGGTGATGCGGTTCCCGAACCCAGCATAGAATGGGTTTGTCGCGGTTGTCCCAAACAGCTTTTGGATGTCGCGTAGAGCAGCCATCTTGAACACCTCGGGTTTGCGCATGATGACCTCACTACCCATGCCCTCAGTCAGTTGTACTGTTCACTCAAGCCTGATGTCCACCATACCGATGCAAGGACGTCAATAAACGATCGGGGCTCATGATGACGGGGCCCTCCGGCAATTGGTAGTCATTCTGCTTGACACCCTTGAGGTAGTCGCGCGTCGAGTCCGCTTGGCCGATGGCGCGCGAGGTGAGGTACAGGATCTTGTAGCCGTTGCGACAGATATCTGTATACAGCTTCGCCACGCCGAGGTGCGTCCAGTCACGGCCGATCATCGTGAAGACATGGCCTAGCGCATCTGACCTATCGCATATAGTCAGAGTCTGACACGTTAAATTCGGTTCAAACATGCACATACTTCGTAATCGTTCCGTCAATGTCCGAGATGACGACTTGATCGGTATGGTCCCAGACAAAGAGACGTGCAGTGCATGCAGCAACCCCCGTTGCTGATAAAGAGAATGTAATACTGTTCGCGCCTGGCTTCAAATCGAGGGTTTTCTGCGCGATGTCAGCGAGAAGTGGAGATAAGGACTGCATGAACTGTACTCACAAGTTGCTCTGAAGTGAGTCGGAGTGTCTTCGCGTACCGTTTGGGTTTGTCGTCCTCAGAGGACGTATCGGACAAGGGTGACGCGGGCGTCCCCAGTTCAGACGCGCTATGGGAGGGTGAGAGCGGCGTAACAGATGAGGACCGCTTCGTGGGCGACGGTCCTGGCTGTGGTACTTGCGTATTGCTCCTTTGCTGCACAGAACACTCAGAACTTGGACTGTCATCCAAGCCACAGCGCGGATGAGGTGACTTACTACATTGGGCGGCGCAGTGTTCATCGACTTGAGGTTCGGTCGCTGCGCAGGCTCTGCATTGCGACTCCGGCTCCACCAGCGCACCCACGATGATGACGAAGGCGGTGTCTTCTCCATGGCTGTTGAACCCGACATGTCGGATGGTGTATGGTTCATATGTCGAGACTCATCATCAGAAGCATAGGGGGCCTCTTCATCAATGTCCTTCAGCCGTGACCGATGGCCGTCCCATTCTCGTGAGCGCGATCGGGATGGAGAGCGGGCGAGCTTGCCACGAAGCGCGGCATCTCGCCACAAGACGAGCGCGTCCATCAATGGAGACCCGTCCTGCCGAGTGATGCACCTACACATCCGATGTGAGTTCATGTCTTCAGATGTTATCACGTATTGTTCAGCTCACATATCCCCCGCCCACTTCAATACCAGGTCTTCGTCGTCGATGACCTGGTCGTCATTAATAAATTTCTCAAAGTCTATCTTCCCTTGCTCGAAACGCTGCATGTCCACCACCTCGTCTTCACCACCTAGAGGCCCTTTACCGCCTGGCCTCCCCCTGCTACCCGCCCCAGGGACGACGCTGAGCTCAAAATCTACCACTCGCCTCTCGATAGACACCCTGAACCTTGTCGGGTTCCGCCGATCAAGGGCCAAGCGCCCTCCCTTCCCGAACTTCAATTCGTCCTCACCCTCCTCCATAGGCACGGGCGATGAAACCATCTCCTCGCGGTCCTTCTCACTGACATCCGTGTCTAATGACAAGTCCGCCATCCGTTCCTTGCCCTTCCGGCTCGGGCCTATGCCGTCCATAGACGGAAACGTAGTGCGCACTGGCGTCCGCTGCGGGAAGCTGCCCCACTCCCACATGTACTCCTCTGTCTCGGTTTGGATGTGCCCCACGGGGATGGTTGTGTGCGGACCGACCTTGGCCTTCCTGGCGTGCATCCGTGACATAGATGGCGAGCGCGAAGGGGGAGTTGTCGGCGGGGTAAGCGCGCCTTGCGGAGGTGTCATGCCGGTTGGGTAGTCGAAGGGAGGTTCGGAGGTGGCTCGCATGGTAGGGAAGGGGACAGGTACATTCGTAGGGGGTGATGGCGTGCCTACATACATGTTTAAGTCCGGAGGTAGACCGGATACAGAATGCAGGATCTTACGAGATGGTCCTGGTGTACTTGGCGGGCTGGGAACCTGGGAGCTCGTGGAAGTTGACGAACCTCGAGGAGTAATAGTTCCACCTGAGTGACTTCGTTTGTGCGAGTGATAACCCTCCATATCGAATACCATGTCTGCGAATACTGCTGGAGTCTACTTCCGCCAAATGGCATATTCTGCTTACCGTCAGTGTATACGACCTCAGGACCCTCCACATCGTCTGCTTCTGGCAAGATCTCGTCTCCTTTATTGCTCCTGAAGCTACTGGCAGAGTGTCTTGCTGCGTTACGAGTGGCAAGGGCTTTCTCCCTCACGAACGTCTCCTCGTCCTTCTCGACCTCGGATACAGCTTCTGTCAGCGTGTGATCCTTGAGTTTGTCCCTTTCTGACTTGCCAGCCTCTACGCCTGCACCCACAAGTGCTTTCCCGAGCTGGGCAGTGCGGACGAGAAGTGGCACTTGGCCTTCACTGTCTTCACCCTGTCGATCCTCCGGCTCGTGTAATGATAGGTCTTGTTGCGATTCGGAAGCGTTGAGGTCGAGGAACTCGGGTTCTTGTGTATCCAATCCAGCATCCCTTGGTTGCTTCTCAGTGCCTTCCTTGGCGCCGAATCTACCGGCGCGCTGCACGTCCGCATTGGTTTGCCCAGGTTGGGTCGCCTCCAGAAGGGGACTCGTTACAAGGTTATCCGGGACGTCCTCGTCTGTCTCGAAGATAAAGAAGGCCTCGCCAGCCTCACCAATCTTCATGGGAAATGGAACTTGGTTTCCATTGACAAACATCTTGACCTATTCGGCATAGATCGAATCGCAGACACGCCAGAGTGATGGTCCAACGCACCTTCTTGTCGCCTGGCCTGAGGACCTGCCATTTTCCGAACCTGACGTGGAAAGGCGAGCAAACCAGCTCATGGTCGTCTTCTCCTGGCCGCGCGATGTCTGCCTGACCATCCTGCGGTTTCGGTCGTTTCACTACGATGACGTCTATAGCGCCCGTGAGGGTGGCGGGGTTGAGATCCTTGTAGTACTGGTACGGTGCACTGATGGCGCTGACTGCACCCCGCAGGTAGTTCATCGAGCAGGCGGGGGTCGTCGAGCGAAGGTGGTGGTACGCTGGAGAGCGCTGCGTGCATCCCCGGAACCTTGTTCGCCCCCAGAACTCTCCGTCCAGCCTGGGGGCTCGCGACCCACGTGGGCCAAAAGCATATGATTCTCAGCTGGAGGCGCTGAGCCTGCCTCCGTTCGATCGACGTCCTTTACGCCACTCTTGGGATCATCCCAGCAAACACATCCACGCTAGCCCACTCCTCAGCATCATCCGGCACATTCGTCGGGTCGAAATGGCGACGGAAAATATGATACCGACAGGTCACCTGTAACGGGTCTCATACTGAGCACGAAATCGCAGATTTTACGTCTCTAACAGTCATGTCTTCGTGGTCAACTGGTCGCAAGTGTGGATTTTGCGGGTAATGCACGGCTAGGAGGCTTCGAGTCACACCACCCAAGTTCTGTACCCCAGACAGGATCGCTCACATACGGTGACAGTCACCAGACACAGGAACTCTGCGATCACCAGGTAGTATGTACTTATGCAATGTAATCTTTGACTCACCCACCGCACTCTACAGGCGCATGACCGAATCCACGACAGAAGTCAGTGCGGGCGTGCTTCCAATAGAGTCCAGCTGAACTCCTCGAGCTCTCGATCAGAAAGAGTACGCGCTGGCCGAATGGGTTTAGTATTGGTACGTAAGCAAGCTGAGGAGTACTTACATAGGCTGTCCACTCACGGTATCGGACCTCAAGCTCAAGGCCTCACCTTTAGTCGTCGTGAATTGCATTCTGGAGGCACTGTGATCGCAAGCAATGCACAGGAGCGAGTCCTCTCATTGATACGAAGTCCGTTGGTTTTTAGCAAGTGAACCGCATTGCTCACCCGAAGTCAATGACCTCAATTCTGCGGACACATTGTCTAGTTTGAGGAGGAAGTGCCACTCAGGTAGTGTTGATGTTGCCCGTGTAGGCCGAGAGGGTGATCGGCTGTGCGAGACTGCGAGGACCCGCCCTCGGATATCATGCATCAATATTCAGAGGCCCCAATAATTGGGCAGCCTCTCAACCAGGAGTGACGGCAAGGCCTTGGCAGTGAGCACATTGGCATACTACTAGTATCTTACTCGAACCTGATGTGCACCCATCCGAGTTTGAATATTCCGACGATAGTTCACTTGCCAACACCAATTTACAAAGCTTCGACGTACTCATAGCTGGACGATAATCAGGTACTTATAATGCAGTCCAACGTCATTTGGAGGCGTCGTCAAAGGGAGAGGGCCGAGCAAGTACTGGGACGGGGACAAGATGCACGCGCTCACATGACCTTGGGCGTGTCGCGCGATGTTGTGGGAGTGTATGCCTGTGTGGGTCCACGGCTGGAGGCAAATGCGGCAGTTTACCACGGTTCGAGAGGGAGAGAAGAAAGGCGGCGGGTGCGACGTGCTCCTTGTCCTCTTCGTCCTCCTCAACCTCGACTTCGGTTCTGCTCGACGGTTCACGAAGGCCTTACGCCCCTCACGCTCACCGCAAACGACGCTCACTCAAGACCCTAGGACAATCTACGAATACGAACAGTATGATCCCTCTCATCCCCGCTCTTGTCCTCGCCTTCTTGTCCTTCCTCTCTTCCGCCTTCGTCATTCTCCGCATCGTCATTCCCATTTTGCCACCTCACCCTCTCAGCCGTCGAGTCCGTCCTGTACGTCCTGTTCCCTCCTCTATCTGATTCACGCTGACAGCACACACAGTCTGAATTTGGCCTTCCTGACTTCCGTTCTCTTTCCCCGGCAGACAAGAGCCACGTCTGGCTCGCAGCATGCGACGTCATATCCCTCATCCTCTTCACATGGCAAGTTGTGAACGAGTACCTCAACGCGTCTAAGGATTACGATGCCGCTTCGGACCCTGCCTCCGCTGTCAGGCTTTGGCTAGCCTTGACTCTCAGGCAGACATGCCTCTTCATCGTTGCCATGCTCACGCTCGTCCACGTCCGTATGGGTCGCTCTGTGGCCCTTGGCAAGGGCCACTGGATGATCTGGGCACCGACCGCCCTCCTCGTCATTACTGGCACCGCGATCTCAGCAGTGCTGGCTGCAACGAACGTCCCGAGCTTCTTCATCGGACTGTTCGCATATTCAACCACTATCTCGGTTGCCAGCACAGTTGCCTTCGGATGTTTAATGGGCACCTTCGTCATGATCAGGCACAACCTCGCCACGCTCAACGATATCCGGGACCCTTGGCCCCCGGCTCAGGAGGTTGAGGTGAAGCCCCGCCCATCCTTTGCGACCGAAGACATCGACGCTCTGAAGGACGGTAGCTCCTGGATCACGTCCCGGGCGAGCTCCCACCGCGAGTCCGTTTCCGCGTTCTCATTCTCGACTCACCACTCCGCGAGGCCGTCGAACGGTAGCGTGCGTATCATGCAGAACCCAGCGGGTGCGGCGTCTCATCCCTCCATCCCGCCGAAGTCGTCCTTCTGGTTCAACCCCGCCACGCCTTTTACCGGCCGCGACTCGCCTGTGCCCCCGGTTCCCCCGCTCCCGTCGCCTTACCGCAATGCGCCCGACTCTCTTGACAGTCTCGTCAACGACCCAGACCCGTTCAGGCGCGCTGAGACCCCGCACGAGCTGGGCTCCCAGCCACGCGATCGTATGGGCTCCCAGACGTCCTGGCTCACAGAGCCGTCGATTTACCAGCCTACTCTCTCGGCGTGGTCGTTCCCTGCGACCCGTCCGAGCTCGCCGATCACGTCCCCCAGCACACCTGGCCCTGATGTGGGCTTGCTCCCGTCTACGACTGCTCGCTCCACGCCTATCATGACTGAGACCCCTGTTCTGGGTGGATATGGGTACGATGCTGAGAAGATGCAAGTAAGCATGTCTTCTACTTCTTCTGGTGATGTCGACGTCGACGTGCCCCGGACTGTCGCGTGGCTGGCGTCCATTTGGTTGCCATTCGTGAGTCAAAGTTATATATCTCTGGATATCACCTTGCTAACTCGTTGTCTGACAGGTGTTTTCGACCCCGTACCTGCTGATCACTAACTTCTCCTCTCCAATTGCGTCCTCCGCTGTGTCTATCTTGTTTGTTCTGTCGGTTACGATGTCTTCTCCTCTCCTCGCTCTGCATGTTCTGTGCAAATCGCCGCTGCCTATTCCGTCCGGTCTTTTCGAGACATACAGCGAGCCACCTTCTGCTGCCAACCGTGCGCCTTCCCCCACAAGCCTGGCGCCGTCGTTCAAGTTCTCTCACGAGTACAAGCGCAGTGGTAGCGTGACCGTCGTCGAAGGCCGTCGCAGCGGTGACGTCTGGGTGTCCAATGGCGACGCAACTGACGGGAAGAACAAACTGCAGCGTGCAGTTGGTCTCCTCCAGCCTGTCCCCAAGCTGTCTGTGCTCCCGATCAACGACGTGCCCGAGCCGATGCTCACGCCGCCGCTCCCCATCCAGAATGAGGAGGATGCTCCTACGATCCCGCCCACGCCGCAGTCGGAGAACTATGCAGAGTTCGGACAGCACCGCACGCGCAAGGAATCGAAGGCATCGTCTTACTACTCCGGTGCTTCCGCTGAGGCGCACTTGCAGTCGCAGATCTTCATCGCGCAGAAGCACTACTCGACTCTCGCAACGAAAATGGTTCTGCCCCCGTCGCCGGATCGACGTGCCTCGTTCGATGACGCTCCCGTCGGTGCAGCTACTGGTGTCGAGGCCGAGCCCAAGGAAGCCTCCCGTGGGTCTCAGCACCTACGAACGCGCTCGGTGTCCTCGATCAAGGACCCCCGCGAGACTCACTTCCCGATGAGCCCGCCGCCGTCTTTGCCTCTGCCGCCAACTCCCCCGTCCATGCGGGAGCTCAGGGAGCGCCAGGCGAAGCTGTTGACCCACCGCAAGACCCAGTCGCACTCGTCGTCCGTGATCAACTACTCATTCCGACCTGTGGACGATGACAACGTCGCCGAGATCGACGCGCTCTCCGCTGGCCTCCTGCCGATCCTCGTGCCTGGCCTGATGGTCGGTTCTGATGTGAGGGTGCGTGAGTGGACGTGGGACTCACCTGCGTCGATCGCGAGCAGGACAAGCAGCAAGTACACGAAGTTGGGTAAGACGTCTAAGGGCCACAAGGCTGTACCCTCTGAGCTTGGGGGCTTGTCGTCTGAATTCCCCTCGCCGGAACTGCACTCGACTCCGCCCGCGCGTCGTGCGAAGACTATGCAGCGTGATCGGAAGATCTCTGCGCATAAGAGGAACCACTTCAGTCTTCCTAGGTGCGTTTCCATAGGGTGATGTGCTCATGCTTGAGAAGGTTGACTTAATTGTAGCCTTAGCCTTGGCAAGGATGGTCTGCACACCCTATCGATGTGGCGCAACGAATTGAACCAGGCCATCGAGGGTGCCGTTCGTCATTACACAGCTGCGACGGGGAGTGACAGTAGGAGGAACACCGTTTACGGCGGTGAGATGTTTACAAACGCGATTTCCGGCCTGAACATGGTCGACGAACGCGAGGAGCTCCTGCGGCCTACTTCCCCTGTTGTTGTAGTGAAGGCTGAGGCTCGCCCGGTGTCGACTGGCACATTCGGCCAGCCGCCTCCCTCTCCAGAGGATGTCCCCGCCAACGTCAACCCGGCTCGTAACTCCCTCGCGACGTTGATCACTGCGCTAGACCAGGAACTGCGCCTACCGCCGCCGTCGTCTGCGGCGTCGGACGTTACGCTGTTCGACTTCGATACCACGACCGGTCCCGTGGCTGAGAGTACGCCGCACGAGTCCAAGACACGCTCGAGGCCCTCGTCCTACCAGCCTCCCCCGCCCGTCCCTCAGCTCCCTAACGGCACGAAATCTAGCCGCCGCTCGAGTATCGTCTACATCAAGTCAGACGAGAACTCGCCGCCAGCGCCGAAGCCCGCCGCAGTTGCGTCCAAGTCTATCTCTCAATGGCCGTCTCGCGCAGTGAAACCGCTCATGCCGAAGAGCAGGGCACACAAGATCGCTAAGGAATTTGTCGATGGTAAACAAGGGTCGCCCCCAGGCCTGCGCCCGCTCTCGCTCCTGCAGGACAGGGACGTGAATTCACCTATCAAAGAGATACGCGCGCTGAGCATCGGGAAGAAATCCAAGCACGTCAACGACGAAAACGCCGACCCAAACCCGAAAGGCAAGGGCTTGAAGCCCCTGAGGCTCGCAAGAAAAGACACCACGAAAGAACGCGCTGCGCTGCGGAAGTCTGAGACGCTCCCCGATGTGGTCGTCCGCCCTCCCTCGCAAAGCCAGCACAACGGATTCGGTTACACATTCGCCCTGTGACGAATGAACGCTCTCGATTCGCTGAACTCTGTTTCTTGTTGATACCATTATGTTGTGAGTTATGTTTGTTCGATACGCTTTCGTCGCTTTCCACGCTTGCTCTCTACGGTGACGTGTCTATGCTATGCTCTCCTCTCTCCTCATCGGTTATTGTGTAAATCAGTATAGCTATACTGTGAAGTACTATCCCTATGCTCTCCCTCTCTAGTTTTGTCTCTGCTGTCGATGTTTTCCTCTCTGCTTGCTTTCTTTTGCCCTGCTGTGCCAGAGCTCTCAATCTCGACGATGGAATTTTGTTCCAGGTAGACAGGGCGAACAGTGTCCGCTCGAGTCCTTAGAAAACCTACTGTACAATAGCCTCGCGATTGTTGAGCGCCTGGACGCCCGTCGCTCGTTTACGTGCTAAAGCACGAGTTATACATCTGTAAATATGCCTCCCAAATGCCTCCACAAGTGCACGTAGCCCGTTCAATTGTATAAGTAGTCGGACTCCCAGCACCACAAGGCTTTGCATATAGCTGCCTGAGATGATGCTCTTTACATTCCAGGGCCGAAAAGACTGATCCAAGCGGATGGAGGAGGACCACCTTCCCTGATCTTGGTTTGCCCGCAATATGCAATCACGTACTTGGACGGATGCCAAGCAACAGTGGGAGAGGATCCTAGTGCGGGGACTCGATGCAACGGTATACCCGTCTCCGTAGCGCACTGGGAGCGGTCAGCCAGAGAAAACTCGACGGTGCATCCGAGAGAACTCACGATGTCAATGTACGAGCCTGCATTCGCGATTGCCAGGAACTCTCCGTCGTGGGAGAAGCTGAGTGCGTTGATAGCGTTACTGCGAGGGGGTGCCCCGGTGAGTGTACGACATTGCTATCTCAGAGGAGAACGACTCACTCGCATGCGGTGATTGTACGCGTGCAGATCCACTCTGACAGGTCGAAGAGGTTCACGATGGAGTCGTGACCACCCGATGCAAGGTATCTGCAACGTGGATGAGCTGTGTGGTTCCTGGGTAGCCAGTACGTCAAGACACATACCTGCCTCGTGGATCCAGAGCAGCCGCGACGCATCCTCCTACGTGAGCAGGCGTCGCGTGCACGATTGACAGGGAAGGATAATCCAGAATCCGGATCGTTGCCTCTGACTGATGGGTCAGAATGAGTCCATCTCCAGCGTGGTTGAATGTCACGGTAGAAGCGGGAATCTGCAGATATGGTGAGATCCGGAAAGCTAGTCCTCAAAACATTTGTCACATACCGGATCCTTGTCCCACAGATGCCATTGCTCTTTCGTTTCTTCACCTTGTTTGCTGCAAGTCATCCCGTACAGCTGCTTCCCTGATGTTGTATAGAGCACGGTCTTTCCATCGGGAGAGTAGTTGAGCTGAACCGGGAAGGCTCTCAATTGAAGAGACTGTACGGAACGACTCTCTACAGAAGATATTAGGCCAGCAAGTGACAGCCGATCGAAAGGTGACCTACGCCGTGTATCAAAGAACACGATTTTGCGGTCTTTCTGCCCGGAAGCGCAGAAGAGGTCGGGATGTGTGGGATTCCATGCTATGTAATCGACTTCGTCTTGGTACCCTCCTGAGAACATAGTTGCCGCTCGAAGCTCCATCTGACCTTCAAGGACGCGTCAAACGCCTGGATACCAAGATGCCCAAACTTGCGGACGTACGCTTTTCTCTGGGTTCCAAAGGCGGACGGCCTTGTCTATCCCCACTGCTCCTAGCCGCTTGCCATCACAGCTCCAAGCGACATGGTTCATGGACTGGGGTGATTGTATCCGTATGTCGCGAGGCCGAAATGCAGAGAATGTGGGGGCCTAAGCAAGTGAATGGGCCTTTCAGAGTCTCAAATATAAAGGATTGGTAGTAGCTCACATGGAGACCTCTCGCAGCGAAGGTGGTGTGTGGAGGGGAGAGGGCGGTCGCTGTGGAGGTGCAATCTCATCCTCCTCTTTACTCGCGGTTGGTTGGTTAGACATTGATGGCACTGAGTGTACCGCTCCTTAAAGATCGAAGGGCTGCTCTATGCCGTCGGAAACTTCGTTAGTTTCTTGCTGTAGGTCTGTCAGGTCGCACCAGAGGTGAACGTTGAACGGCGGGACCAAGTTGATTCTGATGCAAGACGACTGCCTCGAGTGAATCAAAGACAAACAGAGCCAGATGATAGGACATACAGTAATAGACGATGAGGCCTTGTTAGGCTGGTCACCGTAGACGCGATGTTCGACGTGTGTTCGGAACTTCAAGCTTTAAGATGTCGATGAACGACTGGGAGTCGCTCAAGGAGGCGCCCACGAGCGATGTTGGTGGTACAAGCGCTCACCAAATATTGAACGTCTTGTACTGCCTTGTACGCCCGTTGTACTCGAATCGAGTAGATTTACGACAATATTGACACCGCTAGCGAAAGAGATGCTTGCTGTCAGTGCGTGACTGTATGCAACGCATTATTGTTGCAGTCAAACTCTCAGTTGCATCGCGATTTGCCACTACATAATTCGCGGCCCCATCGAATTCTCAAACAGTGCCTGCGTCCTACCTATTAGACTTCTCAGCGGTCAATGACATCTATTGAACCCTTTGGCCATGGATGCGACAAGAATGTAAAGCCAACAGTAGCAGAGAGCAGGTGCAGAAGTTCAGAAACAATCAGAAGGCAAAAATATAAATGTCAAGTCATGAGGGGGCTTGCCGGCCATGGCCTGCAACAAACATGTAGAGAGTACTAGAGGGTATGGCAGCAACTACCTGGACCGTATAATAGTATTTACGGGCATGAGAAACAGAGACCTCTGACGATGGATGGATGAGTACGGAGCGGAGTTTGCACGACACGAGCATGATAGAGCACTTTGCAGAACCGGGAACAAGAACAGGGACACGAGAAAAGGAGAACGCGACGTGTAGAGCGTGCAAGGTAGAGCGACTAGTAGTAGATCATAGGGGGCTGGGGCTGATGGTGAGCGCGGTGGTCCGAGGGGAACATCTCATAGGGCATGACCTGCGGAGACACGTCCATGTACGCAGGATAGGCATAAGGGTCGGGGTAGTAGTACTGCTGCGGGTAGTAGCCCATCGCTAGCGCAGGGTCTCCCTGGGGCAAGACAGACGGGTTCGCAGACTGCGCGTCGCCGTTAGGCGCTGCGAACTCTGGCCGCGAGTCAGAGGCTGCCTCTCGTTCAAACCGAGATGCCCCCACTGACTCAGAGCTCGAGACACGCAGCCCGGAAGGCCGCGAAGAGTGCTTCTTTCCATCCGCCGTGTCCACAGGCGCACGGATCTCGATGCGGCTGCTCTGGCGCGCAGGTGTGAAGATGGCACACCAGACGAAGGGTCAATAACTGGACGGGCGGTGTGTGTGACTGCGCGTACGGATCTGGCGATGCGACGGAGTGGGAAGGGTGGTGCATGTGGCCGGGGACGAAGGGGGCGCTCATGGAAGGATGCGGGGTGTGCGTATACATCACCGGCCGTGGTGTGAACATCGGCGGCGGCGGCGGCGGAGGCGTGGGCTGATGGAGGTAGACAGGACGACCAGTCGCGAGCTCGTATGGCATGCCGTGTTGGTTGAGGCCGACGCCTGGGGGAGAGCAGGTGCGTATGCGTAAGGCGAACCATAGGGGGAGGGAGGCCTGAGGCACGGAGAGAAGTTGGTTTGCAAAGGCGGGAGAACAGGCGGCGCGGGTCGTCGGCCTGGAGAACAGGTGCAGCGGGCACGGAGGACGACTGCGTTGATATCGATGCACGGCGAAGCACTGTTTCCTTGACTTGCGGACTCGAGTCGTGCTGCTCGGACGCACCACCGGCGGCTGCAGGGCGAACAGGTCAGAGCGAGGGGCGCTTGACGCGGATGGTAATGAAGTGACTCTCGGACTCGACAATGACCTCTGCATTGGGACTGGAATACCGGAGGCGGCGCCATAGTCGTAGACGATACGGCTGTCACCGAGTCGATATGGTTCGCAGAAGGCTGAGGTTGCGATGTTGACAGGTTGATCCTCCTGTTGGGCACTAGATTTGGTCGTACTGTGAATACCTCCTCTATGCTGAGCTCTGCCATAGTAGTCGTTGGTTCTTCGCAACGATCTCCGGTGTTGGTGCAGGTGCAGGTCCTCGATAGCCTTCTCCTTGCCTGGACGGCGTGGTAGGCGAATGACAAATGTCACTTCTCTCATCCTCCGGTGAAACACTGACGGGACTGGTGAACCCAACCTGACTGCGATAGTATGCCTCGGCGGCGCCCTGACGACGTGATCCTTGCTACCTGGCAGCTTGACACGATAGCCCGGTCCCATACCTGGACGCGGCTTCAGAGCCGTGTCAAAGTAAAGGAAAGCTTCGTGCTGCTTGGTCCACATGCGCTCGGGTTTCATTGCAAACCAGATACGATCTGCGGCAGGCATATTAGACACCGCGTGCACTGGTGAAGTGCTACCGCTGCCGCCACGCGCGAAACTTCCGCGACCACGGCCACCGAAGAAACCACCTCTCCCGCGGATGGCGAACCCACGTTGCGGCCAAAGCGCACCTGTGGAGACTGCTGCTGCTGCTGCTTGGTTTGTTCCTGTTCCTGCGAGCGCTGCACCTCCAGGCGCTTCTCGTCTCGACGCTTCATCTCCTCGAAGCCGTCGTGGTCCACGTTTCTCGACTGGAGGACCTCCTCTGCAAGGGCAGGCTCAGTCTCTCGATCCTTCCGGCATCAAACCTGCCCCCGAAGAAGACACCCCGCCCTCTCCCGCCACGCATTGGAGGCGCACCTCGGCCGCGGCCTCGTGACTGCCAGCGCCCCCTCCACCATCCACTCAAGCTCCGAAGATCCTTGTCCAGCAGTCGGTCATCGTGCCCCCAGAACTCGCCAACCTTTGGCACGAACGATGGATCAGTCTCAAGCCGCTGTTGATATGCTTGACGCGCAGTTTGTCCTCGAGCTCGAGGCGGAGCAGATTCCTGTGCGGATGCTCCGAGCTGGGCAGCGCCTGTCTTCTTCTGGCTGGACCTCTCGTATAGGAGGCGATGTTGGTGGAGCAGAAAGCGCGATTGGCCTGCGCACGCTTGGCTTGTTTGCGAGGTTTCTTCGGCGCGGGATGAGGCGAGATGAGGTGCTGGTCGATGCGCTGACGGTCGAGGTCAGCGAAGTCAATGACAGGCAGTTCCTCTGCGCCATTGGCATGCTCGGCGGTGACCATGTCCGCCCAGTCGGTGGCCGCAACAAAAGGGCCAGAATCGGCCGCTATGGACGTACGCTTGGACCCAGCAAGAGGCGTACGACCGTCAATATCGAGCGGAGGAGGGCTCTGGGTCGTACTGGGAGTGACGACCTCTGAGCGTCCGTTCAAATGGCCGTCCTCTGATAGGGATTCAGACTCTGAAGCCGATGCCAGAGAAGAGTGGTCGTCATCGGATTCATCGTCTGAAGTCACCTCCCGCTCGATCTCCTCGTCGCTCTCATCGAACTTGGCACGGCCCCGCCGCCTAACAATGCGAGTCTTCCTGGACCGCAGACGTGATGGGTTGGTGAGAGAGTTGCCGGACTGCTCAGGAATGGACGTGATGGGTGCGGGTGCGGACATGACTGAAAGACTGCGAGACACGAGATCAGACTTCACGTTCTGCGCCGGAGAGAAGAGCAGCAAACTAACGTTGGAATCGGAATGTAGAGAAGATGGAAAGAAAGCCAGGGGAGCGGGAAGATCGTTGCGGGCGTCGACAAAGGACGGTGGCAGAACGAGGGAGACGTAGACAAGGAGAGCGCGGTGTGAAGGCACAAGTGGCACGCTTTGTCAGCAGGCAGTTGGCTTCCAAAGACGCCCGTCGGCTGCGCGACTGACTCTAACTCATCCCTGGCTCGTCTCAGCCACCCAGCCAGCTGGCGGGACCTGCTTGATGTCTTGTTTTGCTCGAATCGCAAGCTCACACTTGTTGCGGGCGTGCTTGTAATCTGGCTTCAGATGGGTTCCTTGGAGTCTGTTGTCTGAAGCTAAGAGTGAGACTTGCCCTCGCGTGGGCAAGCCCGTGCACAGACCTTTTGGCTATACAACGAGGAGATCTACCTTTGTCCTTTCACCTATACATCATCTGGTGCGTCCGTACAATTCTTTCTGTGAATAGTCTGCGACAGTTGTGCAACCGAATGCCTCAGTTGTCATCGACATCTCTGTTTATCCAACAAACGCATATCGGGTTGTCACATTTCTGCTGTGCATCTGGTGAGTAAGCGATAGTACTAGGCGGCCGTTCATCCCCCCAACACAGTGTCCTCCAGGAACGTCAATCTGAGGCCAGTCAAATTCTGATATTGCTGCGCGACACTCAGTATGAGTATCACGGAAGCCCGAGAACCGCCGCCCGTTTGCTTGGTGTTCTGAACGTCCGGGCGGTCCCACTATTGGTTTGTCACGACGCGCTTCCTCACGCCGGACGTCCGTATCATAGCGATGGTGGACGTGTCAAGGAAAAGTGTTCCCGTGTATCGTAACATCCACAGTGCATTGCAGGTCTTGCCAGACTGAGAGATCTGCAGGAAAGCGTCGTTATCACTGACTTCTGGAGCAGGAGTGGGTCCGGTCGCTCCAGCCTCAATTGGGGTGGAACATCATGCAATGGTTCGAGCTCTCGGATGCGACATTCATCAATCTCGGTGTCAAGACGAAGATAACAGCAGCTCTTCATGCAGGAGGACAAGATGGTATCGGGATGCGAGCTCGCAATGTCAGGCAAGTCTCATTGTAATACCAACCATGTACGGTTTGTCATTATTGTTCTTACTCTCTGGAGTCTGCATCAACCAGTTACCAGGTTCGCACTCCCGTGAGTCGCAGCGGCGCGATCCACATTGTCATTATTGCGAACTTCTATCATGTATGTAACATTGCAGCAACTGCTGATGTCGACGCATGCTCACCAGCGATGTACGTCCACGCTGTCTGATGTCACAGCTCGGCCCATGTATCGACGCACGTTTCACCTTCACACAGTACACAGGCTATGTTGCCTAGAAATATTCGGACTTTACTGGGGCAGCGTATAGCCTATACGCTGGCCGTGATTGCAAGCGTTATACCGGTGAGTATACGTAACTTGTGCAATAACCGCTCGGCCGCAGTATCCTGTGCCGCGACATAAGGTTGGCCGAATGACCGTGGTTGAGCACGTTGAGCAGCGGCAAAGTCACATTGTTGTACGGGGCCCGAGGCTAGATCTAAATGTTGAATCGTGATTGACGTCTTGGAACCGCGATGAACATCAGGGCGACATGCCCATGATCTGCCATGGGTGTACAGGCCGCATGTCCACTTTCACTGCCGAGGGTCTGCCAGCTGCCCACGGGCTCTAATCCCATACATAGCACCTGTTCACGTTGCTTATGCAACGTCTTCCAGATTCCAGGAAGCGCTTCTCGTGAAGCCTGTATAGACCCTCGTCGGGGCCTCGCGACCGTACGTACCACCCCGTCCTGAGTGAGCCCAGATCTCCTACACCATGGCGATACATTTCGCTCTGCTATTGGCGGGTGCTGCCATGGTTCAGGTGACGGAAGCCGCAGTGTTTTCGCTCACTTCATGGTAAGGCGGTATACTGTGCCAATTTCTACGAGACTCAGACTCAAGGCTAGCATGGAATGCATTAGGTACAAAACTCGTACTCCTATGCAGCATCCGATTGGCAGAGTGACATAACCACCGCCGCTGGTATTGGGATTGACGGCTTCGGTAAGTGATTGTATTCGCATACCTCCTATAGATGCTGATGCCCTATAGCCCTCAACATGCTCAGAATGACTATGAAGTCGACCGTCTCGTGGACGCCTTTAGCGTCGCTGAGGCCCGATGGGCTTCAAGCTGTTCTTTTCGTTCGACATGTCCTACTCTTGGGCGAGCAGCGACATGGTTAGCATCGTCCAGAAGTATGCTAACAGCTCAGCCATGTATACATGGAACGACGCCGTTCTAGTGTCTACCTACTCCGGTGAATCGTATGGCGACTCGTTCTGGTCCGACTTCAAGTCCACTCTGGCTGCTGACGGCATCACAATTATTCTTGCACCGGCGTTCACGACCTACCGCGACCCGAGCGATGCGAATTCCTTAATGTCCACGTTCTCGTCCATTGATGGCTTCTTCAATTGGTGGTCCTGGTAAGCCTCGCTAACCCCTCCCTATCGTTCGTATTGACAGCGTGGAAAGGCCCGCTGATGTCGATGCCAACCTCACCACTGCCACGGACCTCGCATATCAGGCGGTAGTGAAGTCCGACCGTACAGGCCCCTACATCATGTGTAAGGAAACTTCACTTGTTGACATGATATATCGGCTTGAACTTTGTGAAGCTGTGTCTCCTTGGCAGTTCAAGAATCTTGGAACGAACGATACCGACTGGGTCGAGCTGAGCGATACATTATGGTACTACCGGTGGCTGCAAGCGATCCAGGATGTCAACCCGGATATCGTTGAGATCGTGACGTGAGCACACCAGTTCTGCCTTTTATCGGAAATAAGCCTCAAACCAACCTTGGGTGTAGCTGGAACGACTACGCCGAATCTCACTACATCGGAGAAATCAACTCAAACGTCGATCTTGGTGACCTGGCCCCGAACTACGTGCGCATTTGTGCATCCGTCTCACTGACGTTATGATGATCTATTCATTAGGTCGACGGTTTCCCCCATACCTACTGGAGGAACGTATCGCAGTACTTCATCAGCTGGTACAAGTCCGGTGGCGCACCAACGGTGACGGTATGTAGGGTTAAAATCTTGATCTTCGCTCAATGGTCTGAGACATCATGATGAACAGGATGATCAAGTCATCTTCTGGTACCGTGGCTGGCCAAAGGACACAACATGCAGCACTGGTTCGCCACCCCGCAATTACGGATTCCCAGTTGATGCGGTCTTCGCGCTGGCACTGCTGAGCTCCGAGGCCAGCGTACAGCTGTACATCGGGTCGAACTCATTCTCTTGGGACGCTCCCGCTGGTGCTAGCATAGGCAGCGTGCCCTTTCCGACCGAAGATTCTCAGATACCGTATATTGAGATCGTGCGCGATAATACCACGATCAAGAGCGGTTACGGTAGTCTCCAAGTGAACCAGACTGGATGTTCTTACTACAACTTCAATCCCTGGGTGGGCATTATTGACTGAGTAGATCAGGTCGTTGGGGATCTATTGGAAAGCACAGCTACCGAACGCACATTTATGGGGCATCTATGAGTTGTTGAGTGCTGATCCGTCTATTGTATATCTGCTTTGGGCTTTCGTTACGCAGGAAATGATCGCTCATTCCGTCCTCCTGGCTACGCGAGGCACCAACGCCCAGCAAATACCTTGCGCTCCCAGAAGCGCTACCACAGTCGGCTCCACGACCCAAATACCACTCCTCGTGCTCATGACACCGACCACCAGCGGCCACAACGCGCTGCCGCTCTGCCCGATGGAGCTTATAAGCGCAAAAGCGTCCGCATGCATGCTGCGAGGGATCAGCTTCCCGCCAGCTATGATCGCAGCCGTGTAGAACGTGGAGATAGCAAGGCCAACGAAAGCCGTGCACACGGCTGTGGATGCGAAGGAGGGAATCCACCATGCCATGAACTCCAAACCGATGGCGCACAGTAGATAGACGAAGACCGCGAGTCGCTCCCCCATGAGTATGTTAAGGGCGGGAAGCGCGATCCTGCCGACCGCGACACCTGTGCAATAAAAACGCGAGTCAGATTACAACAGTCGAAAGTCGAGAACCGTCTCACCGAGATAGAAAGCCGAAGCCACCCAGGACGCTCCTTCCGGGCTGCCTTTTCTCACTTCCAGCGTGTATGATACAATCCAACCACCGCTACCCAATACGTCATTTCACGAGCACACCGCAAGAAAACAGCAACGTACATAGACTCCTCGGCCCTGCGATCACGATCAACATGGTAAGACACTGAGGGACTGCTCAACACGTACCCGACGTAGAACAGAAGAAACATGGATAACGTCCATACGGCACGGCTCTTCAGAATAGCGCCACTGATCGCAGAGTTGGTCATGTTCTCGCCGTTTTCTGACCCATTTTCAGCGGGATGCTGTGGAAGGGAATGCAAGTCGTGGAAAGCAAGCCATGCTAAGGCCAGGACGGGGATGTTCATCCCAACGTTGGTCAGGTAGAAGAAGTGGTACTGAAATCAGCCGGGTGTCAGTCGAGAAACATGAATGAGAAGGAAACTTACCGGGATACCACGACTCGCCATAGCGGTCGCAACTAATGGACTTGCAAACGCGCCCAAGCCGTAGATGCCGTGCAAGAGGCCGGTCCACATAAGTGGTTTGGGCAGGGTAGCGAAGTACGCGTTACACAGTCCAAGCTGTCGCATGCTATGAGCTCGGGTTCGTCGCGATCATGGCAAATTAAAAGGACCTGGGTCGCAAAAGCAGTTCCTACGACGAAGAAGCCAAAACACATCACGGAAAAACTCTTCTGCTGCGAGCTGTTGATGATGTTCTAAACAAATGAATTAATCTTAGCCCCTTACATCATGACCACGATGCAGCGTGACGCAACAGCATACCCCGGCCAACTCAACGATCGCGGAAACACAGAACGCATAACCGAAACCAATTCTCCGCGCCATAGCTCCAGCTCCAGCGGCTGCAACCAGGTAACCTACGAACGTGCAGACAAACAAGATGGCGACATGTGCGTAGGTTATAGCGAAGGCCTTCTCGATGTAGGGGATGAGAGCACCAGTGGAGCCTCCACTAGAACAGATAAAACGTCTCAATCAGCCTGGCCTGGATGAATTTAAAGGGGATGGACTGACTTCCATCCGGCAAGGAACAGTGTGAAGAACGAAGCACCCATACGCAAGATGCGCATCCTCTTACTCTCAATGAGAGGTTCGAGAGTTGGAACTACAGCTTCATGAAGAATAGGCGGATACGCATAAGCCTCATTCACGTTTCCCGCCGCGCCAGAATCTGCTGGACGATCGTATTCCGCGGCAGCATACGCCCCTGACTTCACGTCTTCTTTGTTATGAACGTCACAGGCAGCGATGGTCTCGTCGGAAGGCCCTCTTCTGAACGCGGGGCGCACAGACAAGTACGGTTCGGCCCCTGTTGACACAGTCGTCTGGTTCAAGTCGTCAGGTAGCTCAGCCCTAGGATCGGACAAAGCGGGTTGATGGCCATGGATCCCCGCCTCGGGCAGTTCGTGGGATTCCATGTCTTGCAGAGGGGCAGCGTCAGAGTTGGGGTGAGAGGACAAGAGGGGCGGAACTGCCAGCCAGACAACATATGAGTCTGACTGATCATCTTTGTAAGTAGGACCGTCATGACCGAAGGGCCCCCGGCCAAGACATAAGTGGTCCAGGTCGTTCTTTAGTTGGTCACCCTCTCTGTAGGGTCATCGATAAATCGCTAGCGCGATCCCCAGCTCATCCATCATTGATCCACCGAGTTGGCGAGAGTGTAATGGCCATTGATCCGCTCAGATCCCACCAACAGGAAGTGTGAGGTCCAGATTAGGAAGGTCCTGTAGAACGCACCTGAGCACCGCACATCCACCAGTGAGAAGGTGTTTCCAATAATGCATAGAATGGTATCGTATTATCCCAACCAAGAGAGAGCACAGAACATACTTCACTGCCTTTAAGTTCCTTCGTCCGTCCCGCTGGCATTGCCGTTTGTCTTGGAGTTGGGCGAAGTCGTCCGACCCGTAACCGCGGCACCAGACGCCCTGTCCTTATTGGACAACAAGCTCTGGAAGAAGTTCTGCAGAACCTCGTGCTGCGTCTGACCACCTGTTGGGCTTGGCGAGCCAGCAGTAAGGTGGGTGACGGTGCGGTTGACCGAGAGTTTGAAGCGGAAAGAGGTACGGCAAGTGTCGATGGCGGAGGCCGACCGGACGTTCGACTCGAGAGTTTCCGACCAGCGTCCGGACCCGTGTTCGTGCCAAGAGAGCTCGATCCGCCACCTGCTACGCCCTCCATCTCTGTAAGAGCACGCTCGACGTTCGGCAAATTGAAGCTGCTGCTGCCCATGGGGCCAACAATACCTGCAGCGACATTGTCGGTGGGGTTCCGGAACGCTCCTCGAGGATCCCGATCTGGCTTCTTCGAATTCTCATCGTAGTTCTTCGCCAAGAATGCCTGCTCCGGTGTAGGGTTGTTGAAAGGAGGTAGCGGCGGAGGCTAAAGCGCCAAAACTGCGTCAGTAGCTGGAAATCCATCGCGGACGAATGCACACACCTTGGCACCCTGATCGGGCACAAGGGTAGCATACGTCTTCTTCGCTCCCGGCTCAGTCTCACCCTCATCGCGATCGAGATCACGTTCCCAAGCTTCTCCCCAGGTCTTCGCATCGAAACCGTCTCTGAGTACGCCGATCTTCCCCCAACTGTCCCATCCTGCAGGAACGACGATACGGTCTCGGTCGAGGGGGTTCGGTTTGTGTGGGAAGGGGAAAGGATTCCGGACGGGTGCTGGGGCTTCAGAGCCTGCCATCGTGGGTGACGGCGCTGGAGGCATGAAGAGAAGATGAAGGGCATACTGGCGCAAGACCTGTAGCGTGTCTGGGAGGGGTGTTGTATAGAACAAGCCCGCCCCATCTGAGCATTATGTCAGTCATCAGAGGCTGGAGTACCTTGAAGATGCACCTACATTTCAGGCAGATCGTCCGCAAAACCTGCATGATGCTGTCTGTCCGCTCCTCCCACTCTCCACCCTTTCCCTTCACCATACCACCCATCCCTGAGGTTCCAGGCCCGAGCACATCGTTATTCTCGTCGATGAGGTCGGCCTTTGTGCACGCTACAATAATCGGCACACCCGCCGAGTTATGTGTTAATGTGCCAGGCCCTAGTGGCAGCACGGTTCCGGACATGCTTGACGTCGCAGGTATTGTGTCTGCAGAGGGCTCCGTGTAGTGCTGCAAATATGCCTGTACTGGACCACACGGTCAGACTGTTAGTAGGTTGGGGTAGATGGGCTCACATCGTTCATGGTTCTCCTCACGCACTATCTCAAGCTCTCGTGCACCATCTCCTTTGGCCCATTCTCGAGCCACTCCAGCCATGTCTCCAGCTCCTCCACAAAGGTCCACGGCCGTGTCCAGTCAAGCACGACGAGCACCACTGTATGTGGTAGCGATGTCGGGGAGGGAGGAAATGAGGTAGTAGCGCGGTATGGGAGAGTGATGACGATGAGACAGTGTATACTGATAGTCGCGCCAGGTGTCTGAGCTCAACGATGCGTCAGTGAGCTCGAGAACTCGAGAAGGACCACAGATCTCGCTGGACTCACCTTCATCCGCATCGTCCTTCACATCAGCCCACTCATAGCCTAACGCAAGTCCGAACGGTGGTCTCCTTTATCTGCATCCACAGGTGGCTTCTTAAGCAGAGCAGAAACCAAGGTGGACTTTCCGGTGGAAGGTTGTCCGAGCACTAATACCTGTTTCGTTGGGAGTGAACGCGACTGCGAGACCGAATCGAGGATCGACGACCATAGGTCTTGGATAGGCGCATCTGGAGAAGATGGACGCGAACCGTCCATATCGTTGCGCACCTTGTCCGAAGGAACTATCCTCGCAGAACAAGCGGAAATGGTTCAGGGAGCGTGATGTACGAGCGCAGAGCCAAATTCGCGTTACAACCGAAGTGGCAGCTCTCTCTTTCAAACCCCGCAACGCGTCTCTTTCGACGCGCACACCATCCGCGACGGCGTACCTACAGCGATCTGCCTCATCCTCAGTCGTCCGACCTCCGACGTACTTCGAGGTCATCATGGCGGCTGCAGTGCCTGTTCCACGCCATACCCTCGAGGAATCACCCAATTCGCGGACCGTCAAGATGGGAGACTGGGAGATCACTGCGCGCACGAACCCCATCTCTAACGCAAATGAGCTCGATGCCTTGCAGGCGGCGGTCGGTGGCATACCGCTTCCCGAAATGACTTTCGGGAACAATGCACTAGAGCTTGTGCACAAAGCCAGCGGATGGACGTATGCCTTTGGCACGGAAGAGGCCCTGAAGGGTGTGAAGAACGGTGAGCTGGAGAGCGGAGATGGAGGTGTCAAAGTCGGCTACGCGGATGCGTGGCTGAAGAGCAGGTGCGTAAATCAACATCGCGATGTTGAAAGGATTCGCTCAATGGTCGGCAGAACAGGGCCGTCCTCTCAGCTTCCAATGCCCGAGACAGTTCCTACTAAGCCGTATGACTGGACGTACACGACGATCTACAGTGGTCACGTACTGCCCTCTTCGTCCATCACGGCCAAATGGGTACCTGCAGACCCCGAGAACGCGACGCACACCATCCCGCTGGCTGAGCTTACTCGCCATGACCCTATCCTCTTCTACGCCGAAATCCCGTTGTATGAAGATGAGCTGCACGATAACGGTTCATCTCACCTGCTTGTCCGAATAGTGAGTACGTCCTCATTTGGGCATGGTATTTCAATGTCCTCAACATCCAAGTCTAAAGCGTGTGATGCCGACATGTGTTTTCATCCTGTCGCGTTTACTCTCCGAGTGGATAACGTCCTCTTTCGGGCACACGATACTCGAATATATCACTCCTTCTCGTCTTCACCGCCTCTGGTGGTCCGAGAGACGAGTGGGTGGGAGGCACCATATGATTGGGTCAAGAAGGTGAGTGTCGACTCCTCATCTCGCCCCATTGCTTACATAGGGGTGTCACAGCGGCTGCCGAAGCGCGACGACTTGACGCCATTGACCGACCCAATGTGGATCGCAAAGATCCTCAGCGAGATGCCCGCAGAGGTTTCACAGCAAGCTGGGGCCGGCACGAAGTGGAAAGGGCTTGGTACCAGAACCGAGGTTGCCGTATTAAAATAGTACAGCGTAACTGAAGCAGGTGAGTGACACGCCTTGTCTTCTGACTACTGTCCGACGAATCAATTGGCGTTGGCAGTGCCTATTGTACGAACAAATATGTATTGTACTCCACATCAGCTTCCCTGCTCACTGCCTATGTATTATGAAGAAGCACTCCGTGATCGAGCTTCGAAGACGACTCCATGATCGGAGAACACGAAAGCCTGTAGTCAAGGTCTTCCTTTCTTCGCACAGTGCCCTACATGCAGTAGTATGGCGGTCAGCGCAAGGATTCAAAATTCAGGAACGTTCGGGAGCCTGATGTGAACTTGTTTACCCGTACGGCGGTCATATATCTATGGGACAACCCACGAAAACCCACACGAGCATGGGAGTGATAGAGGCCTGTCGTGGAAGTAGCTCTTGTAGTTGTCAGCTAGCTCCGTGATTGCCATCGATGTAAGGCAGTCAGTTGCTGGTATTCAGTCCAGTCTATTTACTGTAAGAAGCCTTCACGTGACGTAATGCAATGAGGTGCGGGCGCCTCGCGGTTTGGCGAGTCGCCGACTTCGAGCCGGATGAAGACCCTCCACCTCCACTTGACCTCGAACGCTCACCCTGCCTGACTACCAACCACCTTCCAGCGCAACTCCCTCCCTTACACATATTACACGGCGCGCATCATACATCTGTTGATCGGACTCGATATACCGGAGCCACCATGTCTACTGAAGTCATGTCCGGGTCTGCTACTCCTCCCCCTCACCAGCCCCCCATGTCACGCTCGAACTTCAAACCCAAGGGTATCCTAAAGAACGCTCCTCCAGTGAATCACACCCCTCAGCAGTGAGTGTCTATGTAGCATCGCCGTCTGTGTACGTGCTGATCGCTCTACATGTTGCTTAGCCTGCAATGGGATGAGGAAAATCTCGCGCTTACGGAGGCGCAGAAGGACAGCCAGATGAAGATCACGGAGCCAAAGACCCCGTATGTAAGGTACAACGCGGAGACAGATACAGTCGAGAGCGGTGAGCACTCATTACAATACTGCATGCGCAGTAAACCTCATATCTGGCGCAGACATCCCGGCTCTTGATCTCAATGGCAGAACCACGAGTCCCACCGTGCTATCCCCCGAGCGCGCCGCCTCACCAACGAGCAGCACCGGGGCAACAGGCGGTGGCTCTGCGCCTTCCTCCCGCCGCACATCCTTCTCCAGCGCTGGTCGCACCTCGACGCCATCAGGACGCCCCGACAGCGGGCGATCCAGCCGGAGCACCAGCTTCAACCTTCCCGATGACGCCCGTGAGACGATCAGACTGGATGGCCGACAGCCTGGGGATGAGATCGAGTTTGAGGAGATGGACGAAGAGAGTACGTCACCACGCCCATCCACAATTACACTGAATCTCATTGGATCCATATGTCAGCCGCCGCGAAGCACGCTGCGTTCGTCAGGGCCGTGGTAGGCACTATTCGAATGAGGCGGAAGCGATGAAGGTTCGTGCCGCCGCTCGATCATCGCTACATGTACCTCATGTTCCGGTCGATTTCAACAGATGGCTGCGAAGCTCATGGAGCAGGAGGATGAGGAAGACGAGGAGGCCTCTGTCGACCATAGCGTCGACGAAGACAGCCTGATGTCCGTTGATGAGGAAGGCCCGGCGAAGGTCAACGGGGTTGTCCACGGCTAAGATTGAACAGAGATACCACGCCTTTTGTAGCTAATGCTGAATGGAAACTTTCTGTAGCTTGCGTTGTAGGTTATGACTTCGAATACTCATCGGACGCTCCCGCTGGCCTTGTATCTGCTTTGTGTTCCATCAGACTAAAGTTTCTATGTCGTGTAATTATTCTCCCATATTTTGCGGTGTTCCTGCAGTGTGCTCCGTTTGTTAGGGTGGGGCTTCGGGGCGGTTCGGGAAGTTCTCCAGGCTTCGAGTTCGACTTCGCGTGCCTGTTCCCAAGGGCCGAAGCAAGACGCGTGTCATGTGATCCGTGTCTCATTAATTGACGCGTCGGATTGACTCGATCGCGTTCAGCAATTTGTTTTCCGCTTTCTTGCCCCGCACGCTCACTCGCCCGCCCGCATCTATCTCTTCACCCGTACCCTTCTCTCACCCACTGCAATGTCGGCCGGCAAGGGCGTCCTCCTCAAGGCGACACTATCGCAATGTCTTCCGCGACGAGATCAAGGCAACGCTCGCTGCGCGTCCGCGCGTGCCAAGCTCGTCGGCATCCTCGCGACGTCCGCGGCACCGAGCAATTCTATGCCGAGTTCACGCAGAAGCAATGCATCGCCCTCGGCGTCGAGTTCGTGCTGAAGCGGATCGGGCCGCGGCGGACCCGGCGCTGGGCGGAGGAGATGGGTGGAGGAGGCGATTATTGAGGCGAACGAGGACGAGAGCGTGGATGGGATCATGGTAGGCTGCGTACCTGTCCTTCATATCTGTACGCGAGTTCATGTAGATTGGTTCGGAATGAAGGTCTATACCCATCTTTGGTGTGCAGCAGGTTTGTCTGAGCTATACTGAGAAGGAACGATGAATTGAGAGGGTATCGTCTGTAGGATCATATCTTCAGCAGGTAAGCGAGACATCGAAGGCGTGGATTCGGCCTGCTTGAACGACTTGCAAGGTTGTGTCACCTTTAAAGACGTCGAGGGACTGCACTTCAAGTTCCATTATAACCTGTACCACAAGTGCGTGTCGTTAACATTTTACGAACAGAGCTACATGTCATATGCTCCGCAGCATCCGTTACCTGGACCCGAAGTCCTTGATCTCCTCAGTGCCTCCCACTTCCGCGCCTGAGCCCGCAGTCGAGGATCAGCCCCCGGCGGGCACGGTCAAATCCATTCTACCTTGCACACCCCTAGCTGTCGTCAAATGTCTGGAACACATCGGCGTGTATAACAAGATCCTTCCATATGGCGACCGCGCATACGGCAAACCGTTACGGTCATCAACCGGTAGGTCTTCCTACCAATGGGGCCTCTCATACCGCCAGCAATGCAAAGGGACTGACGAGACGCACGTAGGTCTGAGGTCGTTGGTCGCCCTCTAGCAGCACTTCTCGCAAATGATGGTGCGCGTGTCTACTCCGTCGACATCGACTAATCCAGGTGTGTACTCCACTCGCACTCGCATTCACCCAATTTATAAAAACCTTCACAGGAGTACACCAAACGCCCACAACAAAGCTCAGACGCACAGCGCCGCTTCCACCCGAGGCACGTTGTGCACCCCTGTACGCTTTCCCTCCAAGAGTGCCTCGCGCTCTCCGACGTCGTCGTCTCTGCCGTGCCCAGCGCAGAGTATAAGGTTAAGACTGCATGGCTCAAGGATGGCTGTGTCTGCGTGAACGTCGCCGCAGACAAGAACTTCGAGGCGGACGTGCGCGAGAAGGTGCGTCGGCGTGGCGGTGCGCCGCGTGTGCGCGGGTTGCTGATGGGTTGTGCTCGCTCAGGCATCGATGTATATGCCGACGATTGGCAAGGTCACGATCATGATGCTCCTCAGAAATCTGTGCGTGTGCTCACTGTCGTACATGTTGAGATGAGAAATTGATGCTACACATTTGCAGGTTGCGTCTCCAGCAATACGGCGAGTTGACAAAGGCATAACGTGCACGAGTGGTGCGAGCAAACGCGGTCAAAGATCCTAGATCTAGGAAGTACCTATGCGGCCGCTCACACGTTATGCGAGGCCTTGTATTACACCAAGTAAGTAGACGACGGGAAGAGTTGCGCATTATAGAGACGACAGTTTAGGTTAAACCGCCAGGGGCATTGCGATGATCGATAGATAATTAGCATGTATGTACGACCAAGTGCGAAAGGAAACCAGAGAAAGCAGCAGGAATGCAGAAACACTGTTACTTCTCCGTCCTGAACTGATTCGCATCGGGAGTCCTGATCTGCGGAATGTTGAACTGTGTCTCACTCGTCGGCGTGCACGAACCAGAGCGCGGCGTGTTGGGAGCAGAGGGCGTGCCTGCATGCGACGGATCTTCATCCTCGACCATGAAGCGCACGCGACGGCGGTGCAGCTGGTGTGAAGTCGTACGATCAGCGATGCTATCACGGGCTGCGCACTCGATCCGGCGCTCACCTGTGGCAACTTCGGAATGAGCACAAAGATGAGGGCGGTGAGGTTAATAGCGAACATCCATGGGTTGTACTCGGAGTAATGCGTGGAGGCGAGGAAGCTAGTCAGGATGTCAGCAGTGGCATTTTTTTTGGTAAGGAGCACTACGAAGGTGATAACGCACAGGAGGATGGGCACCACCATGAGCCACTTCTTCGCTGGGGTGTACTGGGCACCCTGGTCAATTTGCTCCCACAGAGTCAGCTCGTCATACACGCCACCATGCAGATCGGACTGGAAGGGTATCCCTGTGACCCAGTGGAACATCAGGTATGTCAACTGCGCGCCTGTTAGTGGGTGTGCTGCGGCCGGACACTGGTCGGACGACGTACGCTCAGATACGAGAGGTTGACCAGGAACCAGCTAATATCCTGTCTCATGCCCGGGAAAGTGTCGATGACCATTTTGCCCGCAAAAATGAGGGCGGGGTGGATCAGCCATGCACCTGTGTAGATTGTGTCAGTCGTTACGGAGAGCGGTGGCGGTGCGCCCGTACGGCAGATCGTCTGCAAAGTGCTCACCTTTGCGATTGACCCATTCCACGTTGACATTTTCGTACACTGCGGAGTCGAGCGCATCCTCCTGCGAGTTATCACCGACCTGTTCCACTTTGACGAGACTACTGCTGCGGGTGCGGGTGGGGATGCGGACGGAAAGGCCCTGCACGGGCTGAGGGATGGAGAGGTGGGCGAGGCATACTGCTTGCCATGGCGAGCGAGCGGGTACGTGCGAAGAGAGCGAGCGCGGTACACCGTGAAGTTCTGCGGAGGAGTCTTGCAGTTGCAGAGCAAGTCGTGGCGGCTCCGAGCAGAATAGGCGCCCACTATATGGGGGCCATGCGCGCTAATCGTTAGAGTGGCTACGCTACGCTTTGTTTCCGCCACGCCCAAGAACGAGAACCCACGCCGGCCAATGCGCCCGCGCATGCTCCTCCACTGGTGCACCCTTGAGCCTTCTGGCGACGGCAGCCTCGCCGCCATCCGCTTCTCCTCGCCCGTACGCGTTCAGTCCATTCGCATTTTCCCAAAGGACGCGCGTCCATTCGCGCAGCACCATGCCACAGTCAGGTCAGTCCATGCTGCAAGGCATAACGGCTACGCCGCTTACCTGCTACACAGTGAAACAGAGCCGCAGGCTTTTCTTCTTCACCTATACTTCAGTGCATATCGTGTTGCCAGGCCAGATAGCAAGGAGAAGCCAAAGCCGACCAATGCACTGGTCCCGACAACGCTCGCCTATGCAGGTGGGGAGATGGACTTTGCCGTCCCCATGGGCAATGAGGTGCGTTTTCTGTTGTATTTTGTGATGGCGGGAGTGCGCATACAGGCATCGGAGTGGTGCGCCATAGAGATAGACATTTGGTGACACTAGACGGCATTGTGCTATCGTGTAAGTCGATGCAACAAAGCTCTTGCGGTAGTGCTCCAGCATTGGTGGACTCGACGCGCATAATAGCGCAATTGCCATGTCTGTTGTTGCTTTATGCCTCTCGCTACCGCGCATAAGTTCATTCAAGCACTGCGTGCGCACTCCTCGCACCCGGGTGATATATATAACTGAATGTCTAACGAGCGATATCACAGTATGCCACGCGCTTGATCATAGTGAGGGGAAACTTCGAACGCGTCTCCATGGCTATTTATGGCGACGTTATGTCAGAGCTTCCGCCCCCACCCACAACATACGAACCGAAGCCTTTGCCAACCTTCGAGCCCGTTCAGATCTCACGAGCGCTAGACCCGTCTAACTCGCTAGATCCATCTGCACTCGCGCGGGAGCTGCTGAATCTCATTCCGGACGCTCCGCCCCTTCCACTCGCCATTCGGCTAGTCTTCTGCCTCAAGCCTCCAAGTGACGACTGGGATCTGCCCGAGTTTCCGTACATCTTCGCCGAACTTGACGCCGATGCGGGAGAAATTGACTTCGAGAAAGCCTCCGTTCTGACCACACGACCTGTCTCCGACGATGTCGAGGATGAGGTTCTCCTTCGGTTTGCAGAGAACATGGCGCAATCAGTGGGTGAGAAGGTAGATGTCGATTGTCCTTTCATGCTGTATGCATACTTAGTAACTTACCCTCGTCCAGAGTGATACTCAGGCCTTCCGCGTAGCTACTATTTGAGCAATGCCGCATCACAACATCCAAACATGGCCAAGTTTCTTGTGGTGAGCGCTTCGCTTTACGAACAGTCAAATGAACTCAGCGATATGCAGGACAAGCTGGATGTCTCTGCCGTCTTCGACTCGGCTAACATGGATGAAGGCACACTGATTCGGTTGCGCGACGCCGCAACTAACTCCGACATTGCTCGACACCTCAATAATGACTACTTCTTACAAACATTGTTGACAATCAGTAAAGACCCAAGTGCCGACGCCGAGACCAGGTCTGCAGCCACCAAGCTGATGGCGCGCGTACAAGGCTGGGTTATTCTAGAGGACACACTTTCCAACACCCAGGGTGACTTCGTCACCGCGGCCACGCTGCTCAAAGAGATAGGCACGGAGGAAGCAGCACTTGGCGTCTGGCTTGAGTCTATGGTCACGCATGAAGACGTTGCCGCGACACTGCGCGAGAACCCACCTATGCCTATCCCACTACCGCACCCGCCATATCTGTTCGGCAGCTTGAAGTCATCAATATCGCATGATGAGTTTGTGGCTTTTCTGAGGGCCGTTATTGGTGTTGCCGCAGTGCTGGCGGTGTATGCATTTGCGGATGCATGGCCACATACGCTTTGTCGGGAGCGTGCCCTTGCGATCATCCGATTGTGGCAGGGGGTAGATGGCTATCGGGAGGTGCGTCGGGCGGCTCGTGCGCCATTCGTGTGTTGTTACTCACTTGCTTCTAGATCGTAAACCATCTATTACTCTTGAAGCAGATGGTTTTCCGTCTCGACTGCATGATGGACAATGATCCTCCAAGACGAGCGGGTGTCGACGCCGAGCATATTCTGGTCAACCTCGCCAAGGACCCGCAGGCTATTCTGCAGCCTGACTTCATTGACTGTATCCTAGGCCTCAAACCTCCTCTCGCGTTCATCACAGAAGAAGAGCGGATGTCGATGAGACGAGCTGCCATCGTCGCCGACGATGGCCTGCCTGGCGCTGTCGATGAGCTCCTCCGCCCCATAGACCGCCCGCCCACGCTGAAGCATCTTCGTGCTATGCGGGTAGCGTTCGCTGTAATCGACGAGGAGTTGCGCAAGGACCGCGAGTACGACGTCCTCCAAGACTTCTGGCACGAAGGCTCCCGTGGGCTCGTCGGCCACCTCGTGGACATCTTTGGGCCCCTCGTGAACGAGATCAAAAGCCATTTCACCCTGAGTCCCCCAGCGCGGAAGTCGCAGGAGCTCATGAGCGGCCTGTTCCGCGTGGCAGACGAGTTGCTCAAGCTATTGTTGCGGCTCTTCCCGGCCTATCCCCTGCCCAGCCGCGTCGTGCGCGTCCTTACCGCAAGCGTAGCCGATCTCTTCGTCTGCACCGACGCAGCGGACATGCTCTATTCCCAGTCGAGCCCCACTTGCGTCGCCGCCGAGGAGGCGCGCCAGTCGTCCATTGACGTCGTGCGCATGCTCTCTGCTACCTCCTCACAGGAAGGCGTCAAGGTTGGCGCGGAAGTCGTCCTGAAGACCCTCCTCCGGCATGGCTTACACGTCGACAACCGGGACCCAGTCCATCATCTCCTCCAGGTCCTGTGCCTCATCGACTACCTCCTGCCGATGTCCGACGTCGGCGATGAGAATGAGGCGGGGTGGACGCAGCGCGTTGTACCGCTTATGATGCCGGACCTCTGGCGGTTCTGCAGGGTGCTCGACACGGAGAACAAGGTGCATTTTGTGAAACGACTGTGCAGCTGGATCGTGGTACCGTGGGCGTCGCGGAGTGGTTGATCAACGAGGAGCTGAAGAGTTTTGCACACTCTGAGGCTGCTGGAAGACCCTACCGTGCAGCTGCATGAACGCGTGGTGCGGCAATACCAAATCACGATGGCGCTGAGATTCCTGCTTGACCTCGCACAACCCTCTTCGACCTCGACCAGAATTTTGGTCGACTGCCTTGCTACGGGCCAAGATGCGAGTTCGATCTTGACGACCTGCCTACTGTCACTCCTTGACCAACGATTATCTATACCTGTTCTTACTGAACTAGTACAGACTGTTGCGACACAGTGGTCAAGGTTGGACACAGATCTTCGTGCAGCCCTCGCTATTGCATTGTTGCGTTTCGTAGGACCCGATGACGAACTGGATAAAGACTCCCTTGACGACGCCGTTGCCATCCTAACATCCACGACAATACCCGACAAATTCTTGGACATGCTTCACCAAGAACTCGATGCTGTTCTCGATCGCTATGGGAAGAACACGACCGGCTGGGACACAACATCATGTCAGTCCAGATGCCTCCCATTGCTAGATTGGCGCATCAATACATCGAAATCCGCTTCTGGGGTGACGACGTTGAGCATCACACCGTCAGCCTGGGCGGACTTCAGCGACCGCGTCCGCGAGGTCATCTCACATGAGCAGAGCGAACGTTGGGATTCTTTGAAAGAGAAAGTACACGTACAAGACATAATCCTCCCTAATCCACCGATACCTCTGCCGGAGTCCATCGAACTTCCCCTCCAAGATGTCGAAGACCTCCTGCAACCCAATATACCCGTACCGTCTACCCCGCCACGTAGGGCACTCAACCAGGATGTACTAGGGCTCGTGACGATCTCACCACCCGCCCTGATACGCTCGCCCGCGTCAACAGGGCTGACAAAAACATACAGTAACAACGATTTCAGGCAGCTACGGCAGACGCCCTCGGCGAGGCAGAACACAAGCCGGTTGCCGAGTATGCACGTAGACGTAGGTGTAGCGATGGTCGTTTGACCTTTAACCCTTCACGCTGATGGCGCGTTCGGGGGGCGCGTTTAGGAATTCGAGAATGCGGCGTCGACGTCGCCTACATTAGTAGCAGTGCCAGCAATGCCAGTGCCCGTGTCGATGAACATGCCGTTTGCCGCGGACGGCTTCCAGGTCCTCCCGCCGCCGTTTAACCCGATGTGAACAATGCGGAACGAAAGAGAGGATACACAAGCAGGAGAAGATGCAGATCTACACGACTGAGTGGCTACGGTAAAGACTAGAGCAGCTGACATACATGGACAGGGCAGGTAAGGTACGCGAGATACAGGGCCAGATTACGATTGATACGGGACGCGGCGGCGCGCGTTTGGTAGCGCGATGTGATCGGGGTAGCGGGGCAGAAGATCATCGTTCGAGCGGAAGTAGCGGTCCATCTCGGACGCATCAAATTCGGACACCGGCCGCGGCGACGACGACGGCGGGCCTGCAGCACCAGCGTCGCCAGCGCCCGGCGGCTGCGCGGGCCTGCCGCCAAGACGATACATGCGCTTCCGCTTGGCCCTGACAGGCTGTTTCTCGACGCTCGACACGGGCCCAATGGACGACGCATCACGGGGCGGGACGCTGCGGACGGTAAAGTGCTCGAGCGTGCGGGTGTACGGCGAGAGGGTGTGGTTCGAGTTGGAGAGTGTGGAGAGCTTCGAAATAGAGTTGTTGACCGTGGGGCGAAGGACGATTTTCGGGTCGTGGTCTGTAAAGTCGGAATCCATAGGAGAACTAGGCTGAAATCTATCTAGAGTGGACGAGGTGGCTGATAGCCGCCGCGGGCGTGGGGCGCGGATGCCTGCTTCGCCCTCGGATGGGGGCGGCGTCGGGACAGAGTGCGTCATGTCGCTAGAGAGACGGCTCGAGGGGCTTCCCGGGCGTAGCGGGGGAGAGCGATAGAGTGGTGGAACCGGAGGTAGGCTGGAGAATGACTGGCTCGCGTTCATGGTGTCTTCGCGCCAAGACTCCATACCCAGTCTTGACGGTGTCCTGCTGGTGAAGGGCGTCGTACCAGCAAAGTACGGATTGTAGTTGGGTCCATGGCGAGACGACGAAGGGATGCTCAAGGGTGGAGGTCGCACGGCAGGACGACTCGTGCTCGAGCGCACGCTTGGCGCAGGTCTTGACGGCCCTCCTGGCGGAGAGTCCCCCATTTGGGAGAGGATCTGCGACTGTGAATGGTACACCCGCGGACGGGTGATCGTGCCACCTCCAACGGCAGGGACAGTCTCGTACTCCATCTCGTCCTCGTCCTCAAGTTCTGGCTCTGCCACAGATGGCGGGGGATCGTAGTCTGAAAGAAAGTCGTCCCACTGGCCAGTCCCGAGCGATCCCGTCTCGTCCACGGAATCGTCGATGTCGCTCGGTTCCTCGGCGAGGTCTGCCAAACCCTTGCTTGGTGCGAAGAGACTCCGAAATCCGCTGAACACACTTTTCTTCGGTAGCCCCTCGGGACGTAGGCCGTATGTTGGGTCGAAGTTTTCAATGTCCGGGAACGAAGACGTCGCGCTATCGGGGGTCACGGTCGGCATCGGTGTCGTAGAGGCAGGCGAAGAGACAACAGATGGTGTTTGTCTGCGATTCGCACTGAAACTAGACACCACCGACGCCGTACGAGGACGCGCAGAAAAGTGGAGTGTCGCGGGCGATGACCGCGGCAGCAGACTCGGCTGCAGACCTACGGGCGGGAAGGACGGGGTGTACGAGGAGTAGTACGACGGCGCATTGGACATCGTCGACATCGAGTCGAGGTCGCGCTCGCGCTCGCGCTGCCGCTGGCGGACACTCGGGCTCGGACGCTTGGCGAGGTACGGCGCCTCGACCTTGGCCTTGACCCACTGCTGGCTGAGGCGATGTATGATGCCCGGCAGATCCTCCCTGAACATCTGGCGGAGCTGCCCCTCGATCTCGCGCTGGATGAACTTCTGGATGACGGCGATGGAGTCGAACGTGCTGTTGATGTCGACGTTCTGGAGCGGGTCCGTCTTGAAGACGAGGGTGATGCCCTTCTGGCGGGAGACGACGAGGACGACGTAGGAGTTGAGCTTGAAGCCGGAGAGGCGGAGGAGCATGGGGACGACGAGCGGCTGCTTGGCTGCGAGCATGCCTCTCGAGCCGCCCATGAGGTGGATATCGGGTTGTTTGTGGTTGAGTGGATTCGCCTGGGTAGCAGTCAACCGGACGGGTCGCGTTAGTAGGGCACGGGATGCGCACCTGGACCTTTGTCCGGAGGACTATGTGTGCATCGCCGGAGTAAGTGAGGCGGAAGATACCTCGGAACTGGTCCACAGTAAGCTCGCCGATGTCTCTAATCTCGAGTTCTGGTGGCTAAGGGGAGGTGCACGCGACGGCGCCGCAAATCAGCGCTCGGGGCGGGGAACGGAGTGCGGTGTAGACGGACTTGGGTACCCATCTCAAGCTCGACGACCTCTATCTTGTCGGCTATGACAGGTGGCTTGTTGCCCTTGTTGAGGGCGGCGGTGAGCATCTGGATGGCATCGGCGTGAAACTGGTCGGAGAAACGGGGCCACTTGAAGGTAAAGGACATCGGCGGCGACTCTGGCGAGGAGAGAGGAGAAATGGTGTGCAGAGCATGGGCGCAGGGTGGTGGGAGCTTGCTGACTCGCAGAAGGCCTTGAGTGAGAATTAAAGCGAGGCACGGCGAAGAAACATAGCGCACGGACGAAAGCGAAGAGAAAGTTGCGACCGTTTGCGACCGTTGTGCGACCGCTCGAAATCCGGCGCGCTCGCCTCCGCTGCCGCGCTCTTGCGTAGCCTGCGTGCTATCCACGTGCACCACTTGTCTCGCCGCGGCGCCGCGTCCAGCCCATGCCGCGGGTTCGAGGCTGCCTCGTGCATATTGAACGTCCAAGATTCAACAGGCCGACCGCACAACTGATACCGTTACTACAATACTTATTGATCGTCCGGTTCCGTTGCAAGTACATGTACACTATATTCTACATCCCCAGGCCCATCAGCGACTGAGTCAGTCTCTCTGCAGTCTCCTCCGGCTCCTGGCGCGACATCTCCGCGATACTCAACAATTTCTTCACACCGATGTTCAGCCTCGACGATGCGTCGTCGTCCGGCGCGTCCATGCTACCAAAGCCTGCTTGCTGCAGCATACCGATCGTCTGGCGGCGCTCGGTGTCGTTCGGGAATATCTCGAGTTCGTCGAGCACACGGACCACCGCGCGAAGGCTGGAAATCGGCGGGACGCGCAGCTCGGAGTCGAAGACTTCAGAGATGCCCAGGTCCGTAAGGACCGGCCGGAGAGATGACGTAGCAAGGATCAGCAAGCGGCGGCCCTTGGGCGGCCTCCGCGCGAGGAGCACGAGCAGGGTCTGCAGGACCGTGTTGGAGAACCGCGGCCCAATCGCGGTGAAGTCTGGCAGCGATATTAGCCAGACGAATCTCATTCGCAAGTCAGCTGGTGCTCACCTAGCAGTCGCTCGATGTTGTCGACAACAATGACACTGAGCGGGCTCTTGTAGCTATCGGCGAACACCTTGTGGATCGCCGCGACCTTTTGCGACTCCGAGAAGCCGACCATGCTGTCGGGCGTCAGCAGCTTCATGAACGGATATTGCGAGGCCTGGGCGATCGTCGCTGCCAACGCCGTCTTGCCGGAGCCCGGAGGCCGTGCAGGAGCACGCTGACAAGCGGCGTACGTGTAGATACCCGTACTTGGTCGACGAAGAGCTTGCCAGAGCGCAGATGTCCTGTGCAGACGTCATCAGCTTCCGAGTTGTATACAGGCAGATGAACACCACATCATGACAGACGAGAAGTGGATGATCCCGTTCTCGACAACCTGCTCGAGCTCCTCCTTCGACGCACCAAACGCCGGTTGCACCTCATCCAACGCATTCATGAAGTCATCTCGGTTCACCAGCAAGTCCTCGATATCATCCGAGATGCCCGCGAGCGTGCCGACTTTCACATGCCTGCTGAACGCGAAACTGGTTGCGCTCTTCACCAGGCCGTTAATCTCCGCACCCGAGAAGTTCTTCGTCAGCGCGGCGAGCTCGTCGAGGCTCACGTCCGGCGCCATCACGCCGTTCTGGCGCATCTTCGAGGTGTGGATGCTCAGGATCTGCAGCCGGCCCCTCTCGTCGGGCAGCGAGATCTCCATGTGCACTTCGAGACGGCCCGGACGGAGGAGCGCCTCGTCGATCATGTCGAGACGGTTCGTCATGCCGATGAGGAGGATGTTGTTCAATTGGTCAACACCGTCCATCTGGGAGCAGGCATGTCAGTCGCATATATAACCGGTCGAGTAGGTGACATACCTTCGAGAGCAGCTGGTTGACGACACTGTCGCCAACGCCGGTGCCGCCACCTGTCGACCCACGCTGCTTGCAGATAGCATCCAATTCATCAAAGATGATGATATGGAGGCCACTCTCGTCGCCCTTCGCCTTGTACTGGTGATATACGCACGTCAGTACCAGCCAGTGGGCCTCGCACAGAGATCACAAACCTCTTTCTCGGCATCCGCGAAAAGCTTTCGGATGTTCTCTTCCGAGGCACCGACGAACTTGTTGAGAATCTCAGGACCATTGACGATCTTCGGCTCGCGGGCATTGAGCATCTTGCCGATTTGCCTGGCCATTAGGGTCTTACCCGTTCCAGGTGGGCCGTGAAGGAGGATGCCTAATGGTCTTTCAATACTCATTGCTTCTTGCAAAGTTTCAAACTGACGCACCCTTGACGTGCGTGATGCCAAGCTTGTCTACGAGGGCAGGCGGGAACACGCGCGAGGCGAAGGCACGACGGAAGATCGCGCTAAACTCGGAGTCGAGACCACCAATACCCATGTCCTCGAACTTGAAGTTAGGAGCGAGAATGGCATTCGGGGGAGCCCTGTATCCCATGCATGTGAGCTTGCTAGATAACAGATGTGCAATTGACCGTACTTCTTTGCACTCGACTTGATCTTAATCGAGCTGTCGCTGGCCTTGATGAAAGTTATGTCTGTCTTCTCCATCACCACTCCGTGCGGATGGTGCGTATGGGCATGCTGTCCCTCCGTCGCTCCACCCTTCGAAGGAAGGTCCACCGCATGTAGGCCCTTCACGACCGCCTTCAAGTTCTGGCCGTGGAACTCGAACACGAGGATCTCGCCAACGGCGAGGACGATCCCGCTGAACGCCTTGATGAAGTTGCGCGCCATCTCATCCGCAGAGAACTGCTCGGCTCCCTCGTGCCCGCGGCGGAGGAAGCTGACTTCCATATCGACAGACTGGAGGTAGGGCGGCACGCTCATGGACTCGACGGTCACTTCGTCGCCGGTGAGCGAGAGCCCGATCCATTGCCGTTGGGTGGCGGAGGCACCAATCGTGCCCGGAGCGAGCTTGCCTGTGTTGTCGTGCCTAGTTTACCGGACAATCAGCTTGTTGGACTTGCAGGTCGCACTACAGGATAGAATGCTTGGCGAAGCGAGTGCTTACCGAGTCGTGAGCGGGAATTGCTGCTTGACCAGGACATGCTGTCCCTGGGAGAAGTCAGACGGGTGTACGATGAGGCAATTTGAAAGTGCCAATATATCGCTTGGTGCCGATGCTACACCGAAGCTGACAAACCGGTCAAGCATACATCGCACCGGATGAGACGGTCACTGCGCACCTTCCCCGGGTTTGCGCCCCAGGTCTGCGGGAGTCATATCCTCGCTTCTCTGCAGGTTCGTCATATCTAGGTGGTACTCTGTGCGGCCGTGCTGCAGGCTCCTGATCGCGGTAGCTCCCTCCCGGAGGGACACGAGAGTATGGGGCCTGCCCTGGTTGCGGGGTGTTGCTGCCTGAGCGGAAGAAGCTCATCGTTGCTAGCCAATGTTGCGGGGTATCCTCGCTATATCTCGAGCTCTATATGGCGGTGCGACGAGGTGTGCCGGCGTGCGAGGTGGTCGTCAAGCCGTGGTCGTGGCTGGGGATGGGCGGCTGTGGGCGCGCAGTGCACCGCGACGCATCTCAGATCGGAATCCTACTGCGCACGTGGTTCAGTATCTCGAGTTGGCCAGGTTAGGGTTGGTACGGAATTTGCAGATTCGAGATCTCCCACGGCTGCTTCACCCATACATCGACTCGACAAAATGCCACCAACAGACGCAGTGTCCGTGTTCGCGGAGGGCACATTCCAGGAGCAGGCAAGCAAACGCTCCAGCTTATATGTCTGCTTTGTACTCACCAGGGGACTGGTTAGGTTCGCGAGCTTGTGGACTACATTGCGCGCACTCGTCCCGAGGAGGAACGCCCGCTTTTTGTGCAGCCTTTCGCCGATCTTCTCGAAACCGCTGAAGGACAGAAGCCGATCGAGGAAGATGAGCCTCGACGGGCGAAAGTGTTCACTGCAGTGTTGGGAGAGGTGAAGGGCTTGGGAGATGGCTCAGACAAGGGTGCGCGGTCAATTACATGAATCACTTCAGCATATCCTGAACAGCGGGCATGCAGAGATTGAAGGATTCTTCAACCTCCTCTTCTCACATTTTGTCACTCTGCTTCCTCTCGATACTCCCGAGACCAAAGACCACCTAGCGGCCCTGCTTGAGACCGTCGCTGCTGCTGACCACCAAACATTTGTGAAGTACCGAATGTACGTCCCGTCTTCCTCAAATATGTACCACTCTCACTATATCGCGCGCAGACTCTCCAATATTGTCAACGCACTTCCTCGCCGATCGAGTCTACGGTTACCTGTTCACAACACCCTCCTTCAACTTGCCGGAGACCAGGACGAGATCGAACTTCTCAATCTCACTCGCTCAGACGTGGAGAAGTGGGTATCGGAATGGGATGTACCCTCAGAAGACAAGAGCAGCTTCCTGCAGCTCGTCTCTGCGTCCTTTGCCAAGTGCGGCCAACTGTGCGTCTGCCCAATTTGTTTCCGTCCATCAGTCCCCTGACCTCAACCCGCATTGGCATACGCAGTGCAACCGCATACGATTACACGCTTTCTTACGTCCGTTCTCTCCCCTCCGACTCACCTGCAGCACAAGCTGCTGCAGTCGACGCCATTGCTTCTGCCCTCCGCCTTCCCTCCCTCTTCGACTTCGATGCGCTCTTCCGGCTAGACGCCGTCGTCGCAGCCCAGAATCATGAGCTGTTCTCATTGCTGAGGATATTCATCAACGAGGGGCTATCCGAGTTCCAGGCTTGGGCGGATGGTCACGCAGATGCTTTCGCTAAATACAGTGAGTGTGATTGGTCGTAGAGCGTGTCCATTCGGAAGGTGCTAATAACGAGGTAGATCTCGACAAGGCTCTGCTTGAGCACAAGATTCGTCTACTTGCCCTGACCAGCCTTGCCTTCCAAAACATTGGGCGCGAGCTACCCTACTCCACCATCGCCTCCACAGTTCAGATTGAACCCTCGGCAGTCGAGCGGTGGGTTATCGACGGTGAGTATTACTCTACTCTTGCAACCCACCTATTTATCCACATCGTTCACAGTCATCCGTGCTGGCCTTGTCTCTGGTCGCCTCTCGCAAAAGACACAAATCCTCTACGTAACACGCGCAACCGCACGCTCCTTCGAGCGCCCACAATGGGAATTGCTCGAGCAGCGCCTGCACGCATGGAAAGCCGGCATCGCAAGCGTCCTCGACGTCGTCGCGGTAGCCCAGCGACGAGGCGGCGCGGAAGCCGTGACAAACGCGAACCCGGCCACCGAGGCACCCGCCGCAGCACCACAAACGGCTGCAGCTGCGGCTTGAAGCTGACTGTTGTAGTGCTAGGTATGGAAAAAGGGAAATGCTTCCCAAGTAGCTGTATCATGTTACTCTAGATGATGTGTAAGTGCTATAGGTGCTATGCTGTATTGTGGTACATATGCAATCTGGGGCTCGACGATACAGATGCGCGGTCAATGCTCCGCACGATGCGGTCTATATTTTGGTTGTGATGGCGCAAAGCAAAGTCCATAGTGCAACGGTAGATAGGTTGAGAGCATGCCCAAGCCGGTCACCACTCTCCGTCAAAGCCAATGAATCCTGCGTGACAAGTCGTCAGTCGTTAGTCGCCTGGCGGACCAATCGCGAAGGACTCACCGCTAAGCAAGAACACAGGGAAGAAGCGCTTCTTCTCCAGCTCCGAGCACCAGTTCCACGCACTCGTGAGCCGACCGTCGATGCAAGAGCCCGCATCGAAGTAGTTGCCCGCGCCCGAGCCGTCGAAGCCATGGCGGAAGAAGTCGCCAAGGATCTCTCTGCAGCAGTTGTCCACGCTACCGAACTCGTCGTCGAAGTAGGACCGGAGCGCAGGGCTGCTCTCTGCGAGCTTGGGGATTTGCTGGAGGGTGTTGCAGATAGGGAGAAGGATGCGATAGATTTGGGAGTACTTGTCTTCGCATAAAGGTCAACAATGCGTCCCTTATCGCTAAAGAGAATGAATTGAATGCTCACCAATGAACATGAGCGCATTCGGCACGTTGTGGTCACCCATGTGGATAACCGACGAGCCGACCCACGACCCGATGCTCTTCTGTGCACGATTGAGGATGACGTGCATCATGCGCGAGGTTTTGGGTGCAGCTTGTACACGGTTCAGGCCTTGACCCGTGTCGCGCAGGCGGTATGGCGCATTTTCTGATAGCAGGTCCTGCTCGGCGAGCGACCAGAGGCGGAACATGTCTACACACAGCTTAGTCCCGGAAAGTACCGCTGAATGGCCTTGATAGGATACGGACCATGCAGAACCTCGCGCCAGAGCGTCAGGCTTTGAATTACATAGGCATACTGCTTCGAGTGATCGTGCGTGAGGCGCGCCCCGCCCTTTCCGCTCCTGATCGCCAGGCTGCTCTTCGGGTCCTTCGCGTTGTTCGGGCTGAAGTACTTCTTGAGGTACGTGATCATCTTGTCGCATGGATCGCGGTTGGTACGCAAGAACGCGTGGTTGTCACCGATACTGTACAAGCACTGGCGGATCTGCTCCTGGCTGAGCCCTTCCCGAACGTACTTCGCCGAGAGCGACTCGATGGCGCGTTCTTTGGACTTGATGTCCTTCTGGATCTCTCGTCTTGTACGGCCCTCGGAGTATATCTCTTTGGTTGCGGTCGCGACGAGGTCGTCGCGCAGGAGATCGACTGCATCGTGCTCCTCTAGGATAGCATAGACGGTCTTGATGGGCTTGACACATGTGAAGCCAAGGAGGTCCTTGACATCGGGCGTTTGGCTGTCCTACACACATGACGGGCGGGTTTTACACAGACCAAGATTCAGAAGACAGAGACAAGCTAACCTGCAGGAGATACATCAGCTTTCCGTATGTGGCCCTCATCTTGTCTGGGCTCATGATTTATGACGGCGGCCCAACTCAAAGATCTGCTGGTAGAACTCTTCATTGGCGGCAAAGTCGCGGTCCTGGAAGAGCTCCTGGCCCTGTTTGTAGTCCGCCGACAGAACCAGTCCAGACATGATGGCGCATAGCTCGCGAATTTGGTGCACGATCCGCTTCGCCTTCGAGAGGCCGAAACCAAGGGTATCAATTTTGTCCGTGTACTCTGACACGTTGAGTGCGGCTTCCAGCAGCCGGAGGTACTTGCGCTCGCCCAGGGTTAAACGCACGGGAATGAACTTCGCCCTGTCGACGAACCACTCGCCAACCGTAGCTTCATCTGCGAGAGTACTCTTCTCCGCGGCTGCTGCCGCGATATCCTCCAGTTCGTCATCGGAGTCGTCATCAACATGCATCTATGTAGCGCGTTATTATGTTTCGTTGAAGGTGGCGTGCTCATGAACATGTACTACTTACTGCATCTCCGTTCGAACCCTGCGTACCCGGGGCTGGGACGGCAGTCTCGCCTGGTTCACCTTCTTGCAGCTTCGCCTTCTTCTCGCTCCGCACACTCTGTAGAGGCTTTGTCGCATGGCGTTTGCGTGACCCTTTGCGATGTTGCGCAGCGAAACAGACTTCACAAAATTCGTCGTTGCATGTCTCGCAGAAAAGCTGTGCAGGCTGGTCTAAAGGACATTTGCACATCCCGTTCGTTCGACTGCAGCCGACTACTCACCCTCGCACTCGATGCAGAAGCCCTGGGCAACCACACTCTCCGTAAGGCCCTCCTCCGTCGGAGCTTCGTCCTTGGACACCGAGTGCTCTAGGTTGTCGTGTTCTCCGTTCAGGATGCCGTCGAGAGAGAGGCCGTGGCCATTGGTCTTTGAGTGCGACTGGTCCTGCCCCATGGTCTCGTCTTCTGCCATTTTGGTCTGGAGCAGCACCTATCTAGTCTGCTCTCCGGCTCGATGGTGATGCAGGGTCTAAGAAGGAAGTGGCGGGTACACGTGTGCCTCCGCCTGCCACATAACAGCGCTCTGGGGATGGATGTCTTTGTCAAGTGTTTGTCATTGAAGATGATGCTGCAGAGACGGCCACTCTGGTCCTGACAATAGTAAAACGAGACGCAGGCCCAGGTAGTCGCGCGATGAGCACAGAGCGTCTTGCACAAGTTCACGCCAGTCGGCGTACTGCTCACGCTCACGATGCCAGCCAAGGCAACGCGACGTTGAAAACATACAACTTACACCTAGGTACCACTCCAATTGGATCGTATTCGCAGGAGTGCAACGACGAGACGGTCTCACAATACCGCAGCGGCAACGATGTTATCAAATGATGTACATGTGCACAACCTCGGCGCAGGAAGTTCAATGAAGCTGTGACCAATGCTATATATCCGCTGTTTGCAGCTCTGAAGCTACATCTGATATCGCTTCCAGTCGTGATATGTGAAGCGTTGGCAGCCTGTGTTGCATACCTCGCGTCGACTGATCGGTTGTGCAGCCAACGACACACTCCTGTGACCACAGAAGGTGCAGTGTATGATGCGGATGTCCGAGCAATCGCACAGGCTCACTTCCGCATCCTCTTTTTGAAGCGTTCCATAACCTGTACGGAACGCATAAGAATTGACTCATAAATAGGCATCATTATGTACCATTTCGTCCGTGGCCATCTGCGGCCGGTCATTTCTTGGTGGACGTGGTTCATGGTCTTCCGGCAGCAAGCCCATAGCTTCAAGCTTTGCGTCCCGAATGATGTCCGCATCAGACTTCGCTTTGAGGTTAGGTCGGTAGACTATCGTGATATGTCAGCACTGCTCAGCGACACGATTGGCAGACACGTACAGCGAGAGGCGGCAAGATGTTCTTCGTCGTTGCCCGCCTTTTTTGGTCGGTCTTTGCGTTCCTCCGTCAGTATTCGCTTTGCCTTCTCGGTGTCTTCGATGTTCTTCAACCGAGTACTGTTATGAACGTAGTAAGATACGGTAGTAACCTGACAAAGAGCATCGCTTACTCCATCCCAAGGTCCACTTCCGGTATAGCCGTTAGCATCGCTAAGCTGTTTGTGACGCTCCCCTCATCCTGCTCCTTCTCCTGCTTCAACTTGTATATGTCGAACAGTTCCGCATATGGATCCCGTGGCCCCTCGTCTTTCTGTGGTTCGTTCGAGGTACCTCGCCGAGCCTTCATGTTCTCCTCGATGTAAGCCATCCTGCAGAGTGTTAGCGGGTAGCACAGGAGTGTGTCAAACAGCGATTCGACGTACATATGCTTATCCACGTCGAGCACATTGGTCTGCTGCGTGAAGTTGTTCGTTCGTACGACCCTCCTCGCTTTCGCCTCTGCGTCTGCTTCTTCGCTAAATGAATACAGTCAGTGCCTATCGAGACTGCTGCACCAGAGATAGCACGTACTCCTCCTCGTCCTCCTTACTCGAACTGCCCTTCTTCAAGCCCCCGACCTCCTCCTCGCCCTCCCGTGGTCTCTTCTTTTTTTTCTTCGCATCACCCTTAACAAGTGTCTGGGTATCGATGCCCTCTCTCGCTCGCCTGAGCTTCCGAAGCTCGATGAGGTCTGCTAGCCTGCGGAGGAGAATACAGACATTGGTCAATCCCCCAGGACTGAGTAAACATGGAAGACCACCCAGAGGACCTACTCTAGCTTGTCTTGCGCTTCTTCCTCGGGTTCTTGCGTGTCTTCAACTTCAATAGGCTTCTGGCGGAGATGAGGTCTGGGTGCAGCGCGTTTCCTGATCATGGTGTTCTGGTAGGTCACAAAGGCTCAATGACGCGGAAGCGCCCATTGCATCGCACACAGTTATCAGCGATACCAAAGATGGATCATAGCAACAATTAAGAGTAGATTTTCATAAGACGTACGCATTGGAGGCAGTACGCAAATGCACAAGCGTTTTACATACACAAGCGGGAGCAATAGGCGGCAATGCAATGTATACATGAAGACTCGGAGACATATACGATTAGTCCATGGAACCGGCAACCTATGAAGACGGGACCTTGCGCCTATTGCCAAAGATTTTCGCGCGCTTCCACTGGATCAGGTATGGGTGTCGCCGACCGAGGGGTGGGTAGCTGCGAGGTACTCCCTTCCTCCGGCTCCCCCTGCACGCCCATAAGGCTTACAAACATTTCTCGAGCGACGTCGCCCACATCAGGTCTGGTATCCCGTAGCATATTGACCATGGAAGTAGTCGACGGAAGGCGCAGATCGGAACGAGGAGGCGAGGATAGCCTGTATTCATGCCTCTCAGGTACATCGAGAGGCGCCGGAGAGGCGTACCGAGAGAGAAGGGTTTCAGGTGGGCGTACACCCCCACGCCGGAGACGAGGAGCAATGACCTGACGTCTTGCCTCGTTGATGTCCGATATACTCGACCGGCGAGTCGTGTGAGAGTTGGCCTCGTCTGCAGGTGCAGTCGACTGACCAGCCGTCAGTGCAAACCAGGTCTGCGACGAGCTTGGTCCACTGGACGACGGAGAGGCAGCACTGGGCAGATCTGCATTGCTGTCTGAGGGTTCCTCAGAGGTGTCTGCAGCCCAAGGAAGGCTCCCTGCGACTTCTGGCCGAGAGAGGTAATGAGCAGGCACGACGGCTCGAGTGTGAACACTAGAGGTCGATGCCAGAGGGGGCTGCCCGTCCCGCAGTGAGCCACCTCTGCTGAGCCTAAACCGCCAAGTCCCATCGGTAGATTCTTCCGGTTCAGCTCTTACTTGCGGCTGGTCTTGCGAGGTTTGTCGCATAGACGACCGACGACGCGACGTGAACTCGTTGAAGTCAACAGTGCGCGAACGCGCTGGGCGACGTATTGAATCGCTCCTGGACAAACTTGCGCCGATACCCGTGCCATGTGAACGCGATCCTGAGCGGTGGGACAAAGACCGTAAAGGCGGGGAGATAGATCGAGGACTGATGGGCAGGACAATTGGTTCCCCTACGTCGGAGTCCCCCGTAGCTAGTGGTGTCGCATTGGAAGGCCTCAGTCTGTCCAGAAGTTGAGGGGACCGGCCATACGAAGGCGCAACATACGAAGTAGGTACGTACGCCTCATACAACTCGGTGTTGAGACGGGCGCCCTCGCCGTCCCAGAGTGCGTCAGCATGCTGCGAGTCACGAGCATCCGCAGGTTCGTCTTCCTCGTCTGTGATCTCGGCCACTATATCGGTGACAGTATACCCAGACCTGAAGCGACCATTGTGTCGACGACTGGAGTAAACGTGTAGTGGAGCCGCTTGCATTCGAAGCGACTTTGCCGTATGCTCAGAGATAAGTCGGCGGTCGAGAAAGCTAGTCCGAGTACGTCGGTCGGCCATTTCCTGTGGGAATGCACAAGTTGTGAGTAGTTCAAGAAATAGAACAACAGAAAACGAAGACGCGTAATTGGGGGCACGTATAGGCTGACAGCTGCATCCATTGTACTACAGGACCGCAACTCACGGGTAGCCCCACCTCGAACTCTGGCCTCACGCGTCGACGAGGTGATGGAACAGAGGGACCTAGTGATCACCACGAAGCCCGCCGAGACCGTCCAAAATACGTTCCCAACGCATCTTATCCTCGAACAAGAAGTTCCGATCGTATCCAAGTGAAAAATGTACGAACCTTGACAAGGACATCGACCAGCGTTGCTGTGAAAGAATCGCCCTCATCCAGTTCTTCCACGAAGGTCTCATAGCTGATTGGAGGTTCGCCGCTTTCCCGATTGATTCGCTTGACGGCCCCAGTTCTGCGAGGTGATACATAAGCACCACTGGTAGGGCCCGAGGTGCACGGCCCGGTTACTTACACCAGATTCTTCATTTTGGTTTGCAGTACCTCGTCATGGTGACCTAGTGTCCTGCACGAGGATGGTTACATATTATTTTATGTTTTTATAGAGAAAGACGAACCATTTGCCCATAGCTGGACGTCGCGGGCGACTGCAGAGAAGGCGGTGGTTATGTAGACGGCGGGCGGTGGTGGGACCAGTCCAAGAGACGAGAAGCGTGATGATGCAAGCGCCCGCGAGACAAGATTTGTTTATCCCTGTTTGTAATGGCCACCGGATCGAGGCCTCAGAGGGCAGAGAGCCACACGCTGTGTCATCTCCTTTCTCCCTCTTCCTCCATCATCGAAGGGACAGGTGTGCCATTGTCTGAATAAACCATACGAAATCTGCCTTTGGTACGTCATCCACAGCTTGCAGAGCGATTCCACAGCATTCTGAGCAGTCTGCTGAAGCTGAAGTGTTAGCGAGCCCGACCGCTCTGCTGCGACTTCTTGTCCACTTCTGAATCTTCTTGACCGACCCACACGTACCATGGCTACGGCGTACGCTCAGCCATTTCCGCTCGCCAATCCGGTGCATAAAATCGAGAAACCGACCTTCGGACCCGACCTCGCTGTGCGGCTCATCTGCCCCGAATGCAGGGACCCAAACCCCAATATCGTTGAGCAATTTAGCAGCGGCGATCTCGTGTGCGGTACGTGTGGGCTGGTGCTGGGAGATCGTGTTGTAGACACCCGTAGCGAATGGAGGGTAAGTACTGCGCTGCGCGCCGTCCCCATTCTGCCATGAACTGTTTGCTTCTCTCGCTCACCTCCTGTAGACGTTCGCCAACGACGAGGGTGATGACCCGTCGCGTGTTGGTGCTGCATCAGACCCGCTCATGGATGGTATGGAGCAATTGGATACCACCATATCCTTCCGAGATGGCGGTTCAGGCATCGCGCGCGAGCTCCAGCGCGCAGCCTCCCGCTCCTCCGCTTCGCGCGCGGAGCGTAACCTCCTACAAGCGTTCCGCGACATCTCCTCGTGGTGCGACCAGTTCTCCCTTCCTAAAACGATATCGGACATCGCAAAACAGCTGTACAAGCGGACTGACGAGGAGAAGCTCCTCCGCGGGAAGCCCTCCGAAGCAATCATCGCTGCCTGTATCTTCATTGCGTGTCGACAGGCTCATGTCCCACGTACTTTCCGCGAGATCTGCAGTCTCACCGGTGTGAGCAAGAAGACGCTTGGACAGTGCTACAAGGCGATGGAGCAGGCGTTTAACCTCACGCCCGGCGCGTCTGCGCAGGGTGATCGCCATCTCACCACGCCCGCTGCGGCGCGCGGTCCAGAGGACCTCCTCGTACGATACTGCAACCACCTCGACCTGCCCCCTAACGTCCAGCCCATTTGCTCCGACATCATCATCAAAGCACGCGAGCTGGGTATTGCAGATGGTCGCTCGCCTGTGTCCATCGCAGGTGGCGCCATCTACTTCACTTGCCATTTGCTTGGTAAAGTGAAGAGCGCACGAGACATCAGCACGGTCGCTGGTGTCAGCGAGGGCACGATCAAGCTTGTGTACAGGCTGTACTATGCAGAGAGAGAGAAGCTGATCAAGGAGGAGTGGATAAAGGATGGGAAGGCCGACCTAAGCCGGCTTCCCATGGACCAGACCAAATGAAGGAGAGAGAGGGAGAAAACTTCGTATGGACATGGCCGCCACCGTATACCATATGCACCCGTAATCCAGTGTTGTACATATAGCCTTATGATATGACAATGCTATGTCACTCGTTATGACCCAAATGCTCCTATGCACTGCGAATGATAAAGGAAGGGAAGAGAACTGGGAAATACAAGAGTATCATCATCTTCTGCCCTTCTTCGCCTTACCACCACCACCCTCTCTGGCCAGCGCTGCGCTACCCTTGCCTTTGCTGACGGATCGGATCGCCTTACGTACGTTGAGTACTTGATCTCCACCGGAGAACTTGACTTTCTTCGCTGCTGGCTCCCGATCGAGCTTTTGCAGGATGGCAAGGTTGTGTGACTTCTCCGCCGTTGCAGAGACCTCGGTTGGGTCGAACTGGTGCAGAGTGAAACAAATGGTCAGCGGGGCACGACTCCCTCTGCCCTTCACGGCGCACCTTCCGCTTAACACCCTTGAGCTTTTTCTCGCCTTGCAGCGATTTGTCGAACTTGCCCATACTTGCTGTACTTGACCGCGTGGTTGCGAGTGTTCTGTCGATCTGTGTTTTTCGCTCGCTGTTGGCAGGAGCGGTGCCGGTGCCACTCGCGCGTGGTCCTTGCGCACGAGCTAAATTCTGCTGGTGCTGCCGCTCGTTCTTAGCAACCTTTGCTTTTCGTGCATCGCGTGAGGCTTTTGCAGGATCGTGGTCTGCGTCTACGTTCCGACATCATGAGCGTCGACCTTCCTGGCTGAGTATTGATTTAGTGAGACGCACCTGCGTTTGCGGGGACCTCCGTGATCCACTGCCGTTCTTCCTTCTTGTTCGCACCCTTCCATCCCCAGCGGTCAACCCACTCCTGCTTCTCCTCATCCCATTCCTTCTTCTCTCTCCGCTTCTTCTGGATGCCCTTCGCCTTCGCGAATTGCTCCCATTTTGTTGGGGGCTTGGGCTTCGGTAAGGGCTTGGCGCGTGGAAGTTGCGTTGTCGGGGAAGGAAGTTTTGCGAGGGGACCGTCAGGGGAAGAGGTGATAGGGAGGGAGAACAGAGAGGAGACGAGTGCTTGGACGCCATCCCGAGCGGTCGCCTTAAGGTAACCCTCAACATCCTCGCTGTGGCACCATGAGACGTAAGGATTATAGTGATAGCGTGCACTTACTCATAGCTCTCCGTGTCAATAGGGTTTAAATCTGTCACGGTAAGGAAACCCGCGTCCACTTCAAGGGGGATTTCTTTCTCGACAGTGACGGCCTTTCTGGAGGAATGGAGGAAGTGACTGCTCAGTGGAAAGTTTTGACTGAGTCAGCAAGTACATACTGTTTCGCCGCCTGTGCGGCCAAAATGTCTGAGACGTCCATGACAGACTTTTGTAGGAAGACGAAGAGGTAGCGTGGGCGCAGGCACTGAGGCAGCAGTGGAGGTGTGGCGAAAAGTGTGCAGACTGATCGGGCGAAATCTCAGATCTGAGAATGTCGGCGATACCCGACAACTGCGAGTGCGTCTTCCTGCCAGTGGAAACTCACGTTGCCACTCCTAGCTGCTCCCACTTCCTTGCCCCCATCGCCTGAAATTGTGTCAAACATACATAAGTTATAAACGACAAAAACTGTGCCTACGATTGCTTCCTTCAGAAAGCACGTGGTTTGCGTCTCGGCCGAGAAATAGAGGCTACGCTAACTCAACAAAATCCTGCCTGACAGCGAAGTAGCTAACGGTGCTACCAGCGAAGGGAATTATCTACGAGGCTACCATAAATAGGTTAATTTGACAGTGCCATGCGCATCTCTACAGTCGCACCCGACGTATAAATCTATGGGGCCTGCGACTTTTTTCTCTCTGCCTCCGAGTCGCTATCCCTCCCCCGAGTCCCCGCTCACCGATAGTCCTGCGCACAAAGGAGGCTTTACGGAGGTATGGACGTCGTTCTCGATTGTTTCGCTTTGAATCCAACCGTCTATTTCTCCACTTAGCAGAGCGCCGTCTACAGGGACGATTTACACTGTCGTCGTTTCAGCCACACGCCAGCGGCCAGGTTAGTACCGCGGAAATAATCATACAGTACTTGACAGCCACGTACTGAACTACAATACCTCCCCCAGTGACCCTTTTGCCAACATGCCCAACGTATGCGCCCACTGTCAGGGGCCAGCGACAAGACTATGCAAGGGCTGTACCGCTTCCCCCACTTGGTACTGCTCAACGAAATGTCAGAAGGTCCACTGGCCAGAGCACCGCTTTCAATGTGCTTCGTCGCGCGAACTAACGACCGCCGACCATCTTGTGCGAGCCATATATCGCAGACGTGCTCCGGAGGACGACGACACTTTGGCACAATACGGGTTCTCGCGCTTATGGAGGCGACAGGGAAAAGACCTTTTCGAGCTGTACATCAGCGTGATCGCAGATCTTGGCGTCTCCGCGAGGAAACTCCATCAGTGGAGAGTGTCTGGCCGACTCCTCGACGAGCTTACAAGCGTGCTAGAGCGCCACCCCGGTGCACATCAACGCTACCTCCGATCCTGGCTTTCGCAGAACCCTTGGATTCTCGACAGAAACCTCGCCGTTCCCCCAGAGATCATCCATGCGCTCAAACTTCCCGCCATGCTCTACGCAGGGCTCCCCGCGTGGTATACCGACGAGCATATCATAAACGACCGCATGCCATTGTTCTGGTCGCAGTGTTTCAGCCTCTGCGTCGAGCTGTTGCCCGACATCGACACCGTCTACAAGAATCATAGCGAATGGGTTGTGTTCGGCTTCTGCACTTGCTACGATGCCCAGGAGGAGGTGCGACTGCGCGAGACGTACGGGCAACTTTTGGACAGCTGCACATTCGACGAATTGTACGCCGCACACAGGACTGCATCCATGGTGATGTTGTTCGATGCCAAGGGTCTAGGAGCCTCGCTGCGGGAGTTCCCGAACCTAGTTGACATGCTCAGTTCATCCCCCTTCAATATTCGCCTCGTCTACTTCCTCAAGCAATACGTGCTCTGCGAGAACGTCGAGCTGTTTCCGGTCATGGCTGCCAGCTTCGGCTTCAATTCTTGTCATAACGACGAGGAGATTGCTACGCTCAAAGACGCGTACAAGCGAGTGTTCGTCGAGATGCGCGTCGATCCGTTGATCCTGCACGAAGCAGCTACCCAAGGCATGCTCTTCGAGGTGGTCGTCGGATCACTTGGTTCCAGCGATGCCGACAACTTCGAACTGTATCACAGGGCGCTGAAGGAGGGGTGTCCTAGTTCTGTTCCCGACGATTGTCTTAGTGTCCGCTACGCGGTAAGGAAGTCTCCGGTTGCAGCGTTGTTTTATAAACATCTCACTTTACTATCTTGCCGCAGGGGTGTTCAGACGCATGCACAACGCCCGAGGCCAAATGATTCACGCTGCCGCTCCGTCCCCTTGGTGATGAGTCCTCGCTCGCCGACTGTCCCCGAAATGGTCGTGAGATCTATGTATGTTCAATGCCGATTATTTATCGTCGTTTCCTACGCCCTCAGGCTATCATTGAAATATTGACTGTTGGGCGTACCCGAATGATTACACATCTGACGCTCGCCGGACTTCGGTGACGATGTAAGTCGGACTATGCTTCGCTTCAGGATCTCTTGAACGAATGCGAAGCGACCGACCCCTACGTATGCTCGTCTAGCATACGTGCCCATCCATTGGTCATCGGTATGTTTTATGTTGACAAACCCGCGATGCCAGCCGTATTCGACGCAACGACTCCGATGACGGACCCATTGATTTAAACCGCACGTACTAGTGGCTGTCCCAGGCTTGATCGTGCTCATAGTTACATTCAGCACTCCTGGATTTTACTGACCGTGTCAAACGACACATCCCAAGAGGGTAGCTCAGTGTTCAGCAGTTCGGCAAGGCAAATGTTGGATCAACTTCGCGACCTGCCAAAAAGGGGGAGACACTCCATTGTGGCGGCAAGTCGATCAACTGTAAGGCACGATGATATTGATCTCTGCCGGTGACCGGCGCCCTGCCTGAATTACGCCACCACAACTGCCACGCTGGGAAGACAAGGTGAGACGGAACTTGGTATTTATCTTCTACCTGCATCATCTGACGTTGCGCACAGCTTTGCGTGGTTATATACCCACCGGTAGGCTCGAGTGTCGAGAACATTGAGCTTCGGACCACCGGAGTCCGTCAATATCAGAGATACCGCCGGTATGTTGATTCTGACTCTCCAAGGTCTATTGAATAGGAACTCACTATGATGATTTGCTACGAACATATGTATAGACGCACACATAAGCCTAAGGCCCTGAAGGCTTGAAAGGATCTTCGCAGTCGACCAATGGGCTTGTTCTGCGCCAAGTGCCCGAAGTACGCCACAAAGAGGTGCAAAGGGTGTCAAGTGTCGAGTGCCAACTACTGCAGCAAAGACTGCCAGGAGCAAGACTGGCCGGAACACAAATTCGAATGCGAGTCGAAAGCTTCGATTGAGATTGGCACAGCTGATCGGCTGGTGCGCGCCGCCCACCGTCGCCGTCTGCCCCATGACATGGCTACACTCTCGGAGTGGGGCTTCGTACGTGCTGCGATGGACAACAGCATCCACGAACTCCTCGACTTCTGGGTCGAATTCATCGTCTCGCTGGAGATCCCCTCGAGGTCACTTCGTAACTGGCGGCGGGACCAAGTCTTATGCCAGATCATAGAGTTGGGATACCAGAAATCGGGCCGCGCCAGCAAGAGCCAGGCTTTCAAGTGGTTTAAGGAGCATCGATGGATCATCGATCCCTCCCTGGGTGCTCCCCCGAACATCAGACAGGGGCCAGCGGACGCTTCTACACGTTTCCAGCGGTGGATCGGCCTCCCAGCCGCTGCTTTTCAGAACATAGATGCCGTCAGGTCGACGTGGCCCGAGAGCAAGAGAACCTGCTACGATATGAGTGAACTAGTGTTCAATCATTTCGCGATACTCCCGCCTACGACGCTCTGGATCGATTTCGGGTTCTGCGTCTGCAGAAACGACCGCGAGGAGAAGAAGCTGGAGGATATCTACAGGCGTCTTCTTGAGCTGCACACATTCGAGGAGTTCTGGACCGCCTACGGCAATGGCACCCTCATATCCCTCATGGATCCGTTGCTGTCAGCGTTCGAGTGGCGAAAACGCGCGGAGCTGCTAGACGTTTTCCAGAACCCTACGCCGTCTAGCGACTCGAAGTCAGTATGGGTTCTGAAGGGAGCCATTCTTGCCGACGGGACTGGTTCCATCATGAGGGAACCGTCTCACCCGGTGTCGGTGGAGTATGGCTTCTGCAACGCACGGTCCGTCGACGACGTCAAGGAGCTCAAGCGGCTGTACATGCGGTTGTTCCTTGACGTCAATGTCCGTCCGCTGAAACTGCACGAGGTCGCCGTCGCGGACGGCTTGTACGGTTTCGCCAACAACGTTCTTGGTTTTGGGAAGGAGGAGAAAGAGGTGTTCGGGAGGCTGCTAGGGAGATGAGTCGCTGAACTTCCGCAGTGAGTGCGCCGTAGCACTTGACCTCATCAATATGAACTCACATGCATGCTCAGACTGCGGGCGGGGGTGCAAGCTAATATCGTTCGAATGCATGTTCCACACCCGGTTCATCAATTTCGTCTTACGCATGGATGTCTGCCGGGGTCGCGGAGTCGTACCTCATTCCAATGTAGAATTTCTGAATGAAGGCTGGGGGCGAGTAATATTCGGAATTTCTTCCCGATCTTTCAAACGTCCACAATATTGCACCCATTGAATCAGTATCGCGATGACTGTTCACAGCGTGGGTGTCTTGTTGGTATGACAAACCGTAAGAACCTGAGTAACCGTGAAATGCGAACTTGAGAAAATATTGTCACGGATGATCAACTCTGCCCAGCTGAGTCGCCCCACTCGAGCGTCCTATTCTGCTGCCATGTGGCATCGCCAGCATGGTCGCGGTCATCTGCCTGTTCTCCTCAAAAGAAGTGAGTCGCGAGATGAGTGAGATGCGTCTGAGTGACAATCCAATGTTAGCCGCTCATGAATGTAACGGTGTTAACAAGGTACTACAACGGGGTTGTAGTCGTTTGTAGAGCCATTCTAATGCCGATTAGTGTGGGACGTGAAACAGTTATTGGCGGTCAGTTAAGCCGTTGGAGCCGCCGGATTCGAGTTGCCTGGACGTCATGTTCCCTTGCCAGGCTGCCGCCACGGTGACCACGCCCCCTCTCGCGACCTCAGCGACTTCAGGCTAAGGGCAGTCGGCCCATCCCCTTGGCCACGCTCGTAATCGCTGGTGTCGCCTTCTGTTGCCCTCATCTCCTTGCCAGACAACGCGCTCGAGAAGATCTCTCTAGATTCCGTTCGAGGGCAGCGAACAAGCCAGGTTCGACTTCAAGCGGACTTTGGCTCTGACCGAAGTGTGATACAGTGACATTTCATTGCTTGCATAGGCTGGTTGGTGAGCATCTTCTGTGACTCTGAGGATATTGCTCCCGTTGACCCTTAGACAGTGTCAAAATGACTTCCCCGGACGCACCCTCGGTGCTCACGAACTCCATCGCGAGCTCTCCCATCCCTATCGGCCCCTCTCCAGAACGGTCTCACTCTCATTCTCCTGTGCGCCTGCGGAGAAGCAACAGTGACATTGCGGACGTTGATCCTACCGTCCCCCACTCTCGCCCCCGCCTGTCACCGACGTTGACCAGAGGATACAACCCTAATGACCCTGAGGTGCGCGAACGCCAGCGTGCCATGGACGCTGACATGGCCATGCATCTCTCCCGTGCCCGGAGCAACACCGTCACCTCACCTACTACATCGCCTGTCGCTCCGGTTCCGCGCCCCTTGTCCCAGTCGTTAGACAGCCCCGTCAACTTCCCCGTTCTCTCTCTTCAGGAGGAGCAGGACGTGAACGATGCACGGGGTCGTCCGCACGTTAACTCTGATCCCGACCACGCAGAGCACTATCATCCGGGCCCAGCGCCAGATGCGCACCTCAACCACCTCAGTGCGGCTCATGACCCGTCCTTGCTTGTATCTATGGAGACGGCCGACATGGAGGCTGGGCTTCCCATGTACCAGGCAAGCGTTGGCGGGCCATCTCCTGAACAGCAGCAGTATGACTTTGGCCCGTTGGAGACGTTCGCTCGAGAGGAGAAGGCGCGGCTCGGCATTCAGACTCCTGCAAGCCCTACGGGCCCGCACATTGGGCGCCCACCAATGCCTGCGCCTCATAGCCAGGGCCAGAGCGAGGCAGACCCAAGCCCGAGCGGAAGTCACTTCACGATCCCGCGCGTGCGACATCGCAAACTCTCGCATAGCGCACCCACTCCGCGACGAGGGAAGCTTGCGCTCTTCGAACAGCCTGGGGCGGGGGCTGCACCACCAACGTCTGGCACGACCCTCAGTGCCGTACCGTCGTATGACAATGTCAACGACATCATGAACGGCACACCGTCGGCGGGTGGGGGTGCTCATGGGCTCGGTGGGCCGGGAACGGGACACGACCGACCATACCGTTTCTCTTTCTACTCGAACGCCTTGAGTGCGACTATCCATTCGCGAAGCCTCAGTGAGCTCCCAGCAGAGGGACAGAGCTTTGAGGACATGTTCTTTGGACGAGAGCCGGCCCCGCCAAATGCTGCGGGACCGAGGCTAGGTATGAACGGTAAACCAGGGTCATACGCACCGACCAATGTCGGGTCGAATCCTGGCTCGCTGCTCACCTCGCCGAGGTTGAACGCCATCGGTCCTGGGACCTCGAAGATATTTAGCGGCGGCGAGCGGAGACTACCGGGAGACGCGACGGCAGATGGTTGTACATGGTGGCTGGACGTGTTGTCGCCCACTGACGAGGAGATGAAGCTACTCAGCAAGGTACGTCCTTGATTGTTCTACGTTGTCAACAGTCTAACGCACGAGGATTCCAGGTCTTCTCCATCCATCCATTGACGACCGAGGATATCCAGATGGAGGAAACTCGAGAGAAGATCGAGTTGTTCCGAAACTACTACCTTGTGTGTTTCCGTGGCTTCGACCAGGACCCATACAGCCCGACGTATCTCGAACCACTCAACATGTACATTATCGTCTTCCGTGAAGGCATACTGTCGGTACGTCCCTCGCGCACGAGACTACCTAGGAACCTCGATCTCATCATACCGTCGCCATGATGCAGTTCCACTTCCGCCCGACCCCTCATCCTCAGAATGTTCGCCGGCGGATCAAGCAGCTGAAGGACTACATCAGCGTTACGTCAGACTGGATCTCATACGCTCTCATCGACGACATCACCGACGCCTTCGGACCCCTCATCCAGAGCATCGAGTATGAAGTCGACAGCATTGATGAACTCGTACTTATCCTCAAGGAGGCGGAGCAGAGCGACATGCTGAGGAGGTATGTCATGCGTGATATTAGCATTGGGAGCGTGGCCCTCATCGTACCTCATCCGATAGGATTGGTACCTGCCGTAAGAAGGTCATGGGTCTGCTGAGGTTGATGGGCAACAAGGCCGACGTCGTGAAGGGTCTCGCCAAACGATGCAACGAGAACTGGCGTGTTGCACCAACATCGGACATCGTGAGTTGTTCTTTCGTCGTGGCCGATCGCTCGCCCGACTCATCTCTTTCTAGGGTCTCTATCTCTCCGATATCCAAGACCACTTGATTACGATGACGCAGAATTTGAATCACTACGAGAAGATCCTGTCTCGCTCGCACTCCAACTACCTCGCGCAGATCTCGATCGAGATGACGGAGGCGAACAACCAAATCAACGACGTTCTCTCGAAGCTCACTGCGCTCGGTACGGTACTCATCCCATGAACCTCGTCACAGGTCTGTGGGGCATGAACGTCCACGTGCCTGGGCAGGATGTGCAAAACGGCTACGTGTGGTTCGGGTCTATCATCGGGGTGCTCGCTGCCTTTGCGCTCATCGCGGGCTGGTCGACGTACAAACTGATGGTACATCGTTGACAGTCGACGGGCGCGCGCCCCGGCGCGTTTGCAGGTTTATCTTTCCTAGGAGGTTTTGTGGTCTCAGGCATGGTCGCTCATCGTTTCTTCACTGCATTGCAATCACGCCCTTTCCGCGGCACTGGCATAACATACCGTATACTTATTCTCAGTAGTATTCGGCATCCCACGCAATAGACGACAGCATTTATGTGTTGACACTGCTCTTGGTGAAATTTTTCGACACTTCGATGAACGTCACGGTCTCGAGCGATCTGCCTGGGTCTGATCACTCATTATCCAAATAAGTAGCCGACGACGAGAGATACAGTAGTCAATGTCGTATCAAGAGGTCGACCGCTGACAATACAACGCGACAACAGTCGGCATTCCCGTCCAAGGTCCTGCACTGAGCGAGTGAGCTACCCAGTCAACAGTCTTGCGAAGGGGTCCATGGGGTTGGGTATAGATCATGCGACGTACATTCAACGACATCGATTATAGCTATAAGCCTGCCTATAGCAAGTGCTGTCATGAGCTCCTGTTCGGAATGAAGGGCAGCATAAACGTACTCGGGGCCCATACTCCACAATTTCTCCCCGTAGTCATCAGGAAAGCGTCACCGTGCCTAATGCGCCTAAACACGCCTAAAGTGTCTCACGGGTGTCTAATTTACCTCATTGTCTAACGATTTCTGAGCTTCACAGTTGGTCGAGCAGCCTCGGTAGAGTCGCTAGTGGCATATGTATATTATGATAACTGTACAGTACCAACTATGAATACTACATTGAATACCAGTTGCGTCCCGACAAGACCGCCGACGCGTCTGCAAGCAGTGATCAGTGAGTACAGCACTCGCGAAGCCACGAGTCGACCTAGCCACGTATCGGTGATTGCATCCGCCGTCAATGCGTCCCGAGCCCGCTTGCCAGCGGCGTCGATAGTGAGCATCGGGTACGACAGTGAGGTCGTCCCGGAAGGCGGAAACACCGCTCTTATGGCCAGCAGAACGCACAACGAGCTTCTCGCTCATTGGTACACCTGCTGGCGCGGCAGTAGCAAAAGAACGGGCACGTCTGACGTGCAGCCTTGCGCGCCAGACGTGCTACCGTGTGTAGCAGCGGGTACGACGGTGAGGTCCACCCGGAAAGCGGAAGTGCCGTCTTTGTGGCCAGCAAGACGGCGAGCTTTGCGTTCGTCGATACACCTACTGGTGCAGACACTGGGAATGGAGACGGCGAGGCGAGGACGGCCAGCGAGGGCGTACCTGCGTTTGTTGAGCCTTCGTGCTCGTTCTTTCTGCTCGTCACATGCCCTTCTCCCTCCTCTCGCTTCCTCCCCTTCTCCTCCTCTTCCTTCTGCGTCCCGTGCGCCGCGTTCTCGGTGGTCTGCAACGGGTGGACGAGAGCGGGCGGGCGAGAGTAGGTGGGTGAGAGCAGGCAGGCGAGAGCAGGCGCGCGTGCGAGAAGCCACGGGCGAGCGGGCGGGCACATGCGAGCCAGCAGGAGGGCGAGCGCAGGCAGGTGGATAAGTAGGCACGAGCGAACGAGTGGGCAAGTCGGGCGGAGAGATGAACCGCGCGGGGGCGCGCGAGAAGCCAAGGGCGGGTGTGTGAGCGGGCGGGCGAGTGGGCATGCGAGTGTCGGGCAAGGAGCACGGTAGGCGAGGGAGGACGAGCTGGACTGGCTGACCGGGGGCTTGTCGAGGTTGTGCGGCGGAGTGGTGCTGAGGGGTGGATGACGACCCGGGGCGTCCGAGAGTCCTTGTCGCGGACGAAACACGGGGTGCTGGGACGGCAGTGGCAGGCGAGAAGTGACGAGGCCGGGGTCGCACTCATATCGCGAGTATGCGTGAGACACGCGTGATGATGGCGCAAGCAGGGACGGTGGTGCTGAACCGGGTGTCGTGCTTGATTGAAGGATGGTCAACGAGGCATGGGCAGAGGCCGTCGGCTGTGTGCAGGCAGAGCAAGGCTACGAGGGTGGACAGGCGTGAGATGCCAGCAGGAAGCAGAGGCGGGGCGTCGGCGCGGCGCACAGCTCCGCCCCGCATACATATCGAGAAGGAGGTAGTGTAGTAGCGGGGGGTAGCACAGTGCGTACAGGGTCATCGCGTGTCAAGCGGGGTGCGACGGACGGCTCGCGTACGAGCGCGGGCCTGCAAGAACACGCGGGTGGATGAGGACGGGCGAGCACGAGAGGGCGGACGTGTGGGCGCAAGAGGGCAAGCGAGCGGACAAGCCGTATGCGCGGACGGACGCGTGGTCACTAGTTACTGCGAGCCCATTGCTCGACGATGCACCTAGTCGGGCAGGGTGACTAGTAACGGAAGTAGGTACATTGTAGTTTGCTTACCGTCATTTTCTGACCCTTGCTTGGCTTTCGTCCATCGCTCCTGCCCCTCGTCCTTGTATCTCCTTCGTCCGCGCTCGTTTTCCTCGAGTCATGCTTGGTCCTTGGGGATACCGTTCAAGCGCTTCTCGGAGCCCTGTGGTGTCAAGTAGTTGCGTTCTTGAGTGTGTTGTCGGCCGTGCCGTAGCAAGTCATTCAACAGGAAGGAAGACAACGGGGACTTTGCCCAAGACTGCTGACGTCTGCCCTAAACACATTCCAAACTCCGAAATTGAGCGCTTTGAGCTGCCTCGCTGGCACTCTCGTCTCACGTCTTGCCGTCGTGCGCCTCACCGTCAACATCATGTTCTGTGCTTCGCTCAGCATTGCATGTGGCTGCCTCTATGCGAGGACGCCTCATCGGCCACCAGGTGAGTACGATGAATCTGTATATCCTCAGTTTTTACTCCTCATTTACTTCCTCGCCAGAAAGTCTCTCGCATCTGTATGCTCTCACCCTTCGCGCCATCAACACCCTCAGCCCCTCCCTCTACCACCTCGCTCTCGGATATCTCCCGGCTGATAAGCTCTTGATACGGGTATCGTATCGCGTAGCTAACGAGATCAGTTAGCCCTGTCCCCGCATACCACGCAATTTACCATTGCTACCACCGTCCCCTTTCCTCGTTAAGGTAATCATCCCCTCCACCTCTCCCTTGCCCAAGTCCGGTATCCCTCGAGCAGCGCACGTGCTACGTGGCTGAGGGCGCTTCCCTCAAGATCACGGATCTCTCCCGATCCCCGGGCGTCGCGCCCGACGTTCGGTAAGCCGACGCCACGCCCGCTGAGCTCGCCGCCACCGCGCACGGGCCCATCGCATCGCGCTCACCGTCGACGACCATGGCGAGCCCGTGCGGAGATCGGGTCCGCGTTGACTCTGACGCGCGGCTGGGTGGCGCGTGCCCGAGCCTCGCGGGCACTCCCACGGTCGTTGATCGGGTGATTCCCACGCGCGCTCGCCACCGCGTCCGGCGCTGTGCTCGCTGTCGGCGACGACGAGCACGAATATCTCGCTCCCCTCTCCGTTTCTCGTCGTGATTTCGTGCTACATACATATAGTATCAAATTGAACACCGTATATAGGCTTCTACTGTATATATAATCAGTAGTTACCTCGGAATTGTATGATTTTACATCCAATCATGCCTCGGCATTATGCACGGATAGAGCGGTCAAAAGCGAGCAAAATGTGCTCTTTTATACTTATTACTACTGCTATCATGATACACAACTAGTCTTTCAATACTATGAGCAAGTTGTCCTGCCCTGTAAGTGAAAACTCCGCCATAAGTGGCCATGTATAACACCTCAACCAATGTACTGGTACTCAGACAAATAGTACTAATATACTCATGGAATGCATCTATGCCTACTCACTACTTGTTGTACGGTATCTGCAGCAACTGGGGGTGATAGAGGTCAAATGTAGGTGGGATGCTACACATATGGCTGGCTCTGTTGCACAGCAGCTAATGCATGTCTATACACAGATCTTCGATGTTTTAGCATCTATTAGTGCTAACCAACAATGCTAGGGTACTAAATCATAACAGGATTATATGCATACCTTGCGATGCGATGATGTTCCACTGGTGGCTGACCTAGTGGCTGAGAAAAGGAGTGAGTCGGAATCGTGCACCTCGTCCTTATTGGCATCGGATAAAACGGAAATAGGACCCACTAATGGTACAATAATGTTAGTATTTGTCCGAAGCTGTTTGGAGTCAATGAGGTGACAGCCAGGGGGTCTGTATGCAGAAGTGGTCGTAGTGGCGTGAAAGCGCCCGTATGCTCGTTAAGTGTGCAATGCACTCGAGCGATGTTCACTCGGGCACCGCTTCGGGCATGTCCCCGAACTGCCCGAGACGATGTTCGTCTCGCTCTACACGACCTCCTGCTTGTCCAATCCCCAAGAGACTTCACATATAGCATTTAGATATACAACACATATTGCATCCATGTTTGGAGACAATCCAACCACAGGAGATGATGTGATATGTTCTTCTCCTTCCTGTAGCCCCCTATAGCCAATTGAATGCATGCCCTTGTCATCTCGTCTCAGAAAGTATTGTAGGTGTAAGCACATACAGATATGATGCAAATGTACATTCTGAGAAGTATTCATAATGCCTGGATGCATGTAGAGGCTCCAAATGAATGAATATGCTTTTTGTACATGTGAACATTCTCATAACATTGAGGCACATATACTAGTCCTGATACTGTGAGTATACACAAAAACGTACATGAATGTGCTTGCAACATACTGGTAGAGCTTTCATGAGCTACAATGGAGTGGTTGTGATGTTATGCATGCCCCCTTGTGGCAAGTTTCGCATTTTGGGGCCAGTAATCCTTCATCAAACACTATTTATTGCTTGTGGATAATCATAGCAGTTCTCTAGAGCTTATCAGACATATTATCTCACTTCTGGCCGTTCTATTGATGGGTACTGGGTAGGTATCACTGGGGAGATAGTCATACTATTCCGAGGTAACAAACATTGTATACACTTGGTAAGCATATATACAGTGTAAGTATCACTACTAAATGTATGATCCAAAAATCGCGACGAGAAACGGAGAGGGGAGCGAGATATTCGTGCTCGTCGTCGCCGACAGCGAGCACAGCGCCGGACGCGGTGGCGAGCGCGCGTGGGAATCACCCGATCAAGACCGTGGGAGTGCCCGCGAGGCTCGGGCACGCGCCACCCAGCCGCGCGTCAGAGTCAACGCGGACCCGATCTCCGCACGGGCCCGCCATGGTCGTCGACGGTGAGCGCGATGCGATGGGCCCGTGCGCGGTGGCGGCGAGCTCAGCGGGCGTGGCGTCGGCTTACCGAACGTCGGGCGCGACGCCCGGGGATCGGGAGAGATCCGTGATCTTGAGGGAAGCGCCCTCAGCCACGTAGCACGTGCGCTGCTCGAGGGATACCGGACTTGGGCAAGGGAGAGGTGGAGGGGATGATTACCTTAACGAGGAAAGGGGACGGTGGTAGCAATGGTAAATGCGTGGTATGCGGGGACAGGGCTAACTGATCTCGTTAGCTACGCGATACGATACCCGTATCAAGAGCTTATCAGCCGGGAGATATCCGAGAGCGAGGTGCCCTCTACCCCGTGTTCCTACCATCAACAACAATCACGCAAGCCATCCAAATCTCGCCATCAAGAACCTGACAAGCGATGCGCCCTCCCCTCCCAAGCCGAGCCCGGGTCGGGTCGAAGCCGCAGCGTGAATGCGATGTTGAGCTCCGGCATCGGGGTGCGATATGCACGCACACACGTCGGCCACTCCAGCTCGGCCATCTCCTGCGCGTTGGGCTCGGGCTCGGAGAAGAGCGCGCCGGGCATGCTTGTCAGCGGCGAGGGCATGCGCATATGGTTGTGCGCACAGGTAGGTGAAGAGAACGTAAGCGGGGATGTCGTCAGGGTGCACGCAGATGAGGCGGGGACACCGAGTGCCCGTGACGAGGCGGCGCGCACGGATCACGCAGGCTTCGAGACAGGAAGCTGTACATCGCATCAGCGTCGACAATTTCAGGATTGCGCGCGGGCTTGGTGTAGAGCCCATGCAACCGCCTGGACGATACGTAGGCCAGTACTGGATGCTTCGTCGTGAAGCGGGCGGGTGCTCGCTCACTCTTGCGCTCTTTCTCACTAGCTTGTCCGCCTACTTGCCCGTCCGCTCTCCTGTCCGCTCTCTTGCCAACTCCCCTCTCGCTAGCTTGTTCGCCTGCCCACCCTCTCCCTCTCATTGGCCCGGCCGCCCGCCATCGCCTTCTTGCTGCCGCCCAGCTTTTGCTAGCTCAATACCTGTTGCTGCCTCCTCGCACTTGCCTGCTAGCTCACGCACCCGCCTACTTGTTCGCCCGCTCGCTTGCCCGTCCTCATTCGTCCGCTCGCTTGCCTGTTCTTGTCCGCCCACGCTCGCATCCTCACGAGTGCGCTTGTTACTCGCTCTTGCCCCTTGGCCCCTGTCTGCGTTGTCTTGCCCACCCGCAAACTCAGCCCCTTGCCACCCTGCTCGTCTGTCAACTTGCCCGCTCACTTGTATGCCTGCTCGCCTGCTAGCCGCAAGTCCTCGCCTGCCTGCCTGCTCTCGCTTACCCGCTTTTGCCCGTCTGCCGGCTCGCCCATCTGCGCTCTCGCTCACTCGCTTGCCCCGTCAATGCTCCCTCTTGCCAATGTTCTATCTTGCCCACCAGCTCGTGCTTTCCCTCGCTCCCGCCCATGCTCCTTCTTGCCCATTCTGCCACCTGTCTGCCTCACCCCCGCTCGCCTGCAAACCTGCCTTTACCTGTGCAAAATATGTACTCGTAGTGTGGTGGTTCTGTATCAGGCTACACTCCTATTCGAGACGATGGAAGGGTGCTTGGGAAGTACGCTGTCGGAAAACATGTACATAAGTACAGTAGTTATGGTGGTTCAATATATCTTTGCAATGAGTTTTGTATGAATTGCGATTGCGTGTGCATAGTCCCATCGGTCTAACAGTTGCCTCGCTGCCTCGTCGTCTTACTGCCTAACGGCCTAATAGCTGTCTCAATGAGAAATGAATCTACTCAAATTAGGCACTGTGTCTAAACCCGCCTAAGTGCCTAAATGCCTCAATGAGGCAGATTAGGCACGAGTGCCACTTTCCTGATGTAGCAGCCACCTGAACAGCACCTTTTCGGCGCTCCCGAATCCGAGGGTGGAATTGGCAAAACCGTAGAGTTCGTCTGCCGCAGCCACTTCGTGTAGTTGCAGCGGACAGACGTTGGCATCTAAGAGCAGTCGTCTGTACAACCTCTTGAGCTCCTTGACGTCAGCAATCGACCGCGCGTTGGAGAATCCATACATCACCGTTAACGGGTGATGCTTCTCATGGACGATAAACGTGTCGGAGTCAACCAGGACAATGCCCTTGAGGAGCCAGGCTATCTGTGAGCAGCCGCAAAACGGAGGGGCTTGCAAGATGCCCAGCAGCTCCGTGCGTCTGTGCCACCCATGAACCGGCAGTGAGGAATCGACGAGGAACCAAAGCTTGCCGTCGTCGTAGGCGAGCCAGAATTCTTCGAATGTGTACAGTTGGAAGAGGTGCTCGTAGATGGCCTTGAGCTGCTTCTCCTCGTCGTTATTTCTGCAGACGCAGAACCCAAAATGGACCCAGATATCTGTTGGAGGTATGACTGCGATATGGCAGAAGATGTGTTCACACAGGTTGAAGCAGAGTGCCTTCGCCGCTGGCCACGTCTCCATGATTTCGTCCATGTCGGGGCGAGAAGCGTCCGGAACTCCAGTCCAATGACTGAAGCGCGCAATAGTGGCCTTTTCACCCTCTTCGACAGCCTGGGGAACCCCCAGTGACGGTTCAATTATCCATCGGTGCCCCTGGAACCACCTGAAGGCTTGACTTCTGCTGGCACGACCGGACTTTGCGTAACCCAACTCGATTACTTGGCACAAGATTCGAGCTTGCCGCCAATAACGAAGTGCCTTTGCGGGAATCTCCAATTCGACGATGAATTCAACCCAGAAATCGAGGAGTGCGTGCACGCCGCCTATTTTCGCAGCGTATACGAAGCCGTATTCCATGCAGGTGTCGATATCATGAGGGATGTAGCGGCGGTGCGCGGCGCGCACCAAATGGTCCGCTGTATCTAGCTGGAATGAAGACATGGAGGCGCATTCGAACTTGTGTTCTGGCCAATCTTGCCCCTGGCAAACTTTGCTGCAGTAGTTGGCACTCGACAATGAGCACCCTTTACACCTTTTCGTAGCGTATCTCGGGCACTTCGCGCAATAAAGGACCATGACGCGACGGGGTCGCGCTTCCAGGAGAGGCGCCGTCGGGTTTGGTACTGTGTATCTGCATAATGCTATGTCAACGAAGTAGGCGCGCCACAGGGATACGACGCACCAGTTGATGTATGTTCGTGAATGTGAGCCCTTTCTAGGATAGTGGATCATATACGTTCGATTATTGACACTCGCGCTTACTGACGGAGACTATGTGTAGCGTGTACGGTTGCCCGATAGTCCGGGGCCGGGCATTTTGCACGACGCGCCTCAGCCACAGCGCATCGCTGGTCTGCCGCCTGCTCCATACCCTCAACAACTCACTCAATCCCCACGCTACGGTCATAGAAGTGCTCCCGCTGCACTACAAGCACCGGGAACAGCAAGATAGATGTCCCAGGAGGCTCACATCGACCTCCAAAGTCCACAAGAAGGCATGACGACCTCGGGAAGTGGTAAGCGCCCGACAACGCCGCGACTCGCTCGGACTCGAATGCACAAGTGTGGAGGACACAACTATGGTGCATGGGCATTCGATACAGGTAAGTATGTGGGAATGTCGAATAGGTATGCAGATCATCATAGGACGGTATGACCCTCGGTAGCGATACCGCAGTGTGCGTCCTGCAGGCCCAGTGAAGTGGTACTATAACCTTTCTGAGGCTCTCGGTGTAGGCATCCAGTACTCAGTATTCAGTGTACACGCTATTCTTGGTAGTGATGGGGTGATGCACGCGTACGATTCGAGACACAATATATATTTCAGTTTTGTCACTGTACACGAAGGCCTGTGGCACAGTATGACTCCGAGACAAGGGTATGCTATCACTCACCTGTCGCAGCCACGAATACAGGTGAAAGCACCACTGTGCTTCCCCTCGTGCTCTATGGCGGTTGACTCCGCAGATCAGTTCCTGCGCCTGCAACGCTGTCCGAGTCTGAGAGCATGGGCCGATCCGATTCGAGCCGTACCCGTAGTCTGAGAAGTAAAGACACAGTGTGTGCATATGATTAGACTCGTAAACCAGTCGATGAGGCGCTTGTCTCCTTTTGGACACTCCTCTGTTTGGTAACTTTTGAAGCCAGGAAAGGTAACCGGAGTGCGAAAAGGAGACAAGTGCCTCTAACGACTGGGCGAATTGGCCCCCCTTTACCTTGGTCGCCCCGTGGGAAACGGGACTTAGAGAAATCGTGTTGCGTCTCCTCAAGGGAAGATCGCGCGCGAGTCTCCCGCACGTCATATTGCAATCCTCGAGTAGCGATTCAACAAGGAGGTATGTTCGAGACATACAAATCAGCTAGAATATACAGCACTGACATGAATAGAACACGTAGATGTGGTGGGATTGTCCTCATCCACCTCGCGCCTCGGTCCCTTGTCCTCGCCCGCGTTGTGGTGATTGCGAGTCCCCGATGCGTAGACGACGCGGAAGGGAATTCTAGGTATCGGTGAAAACGATGGGCGGGGGTCGTTGGTGCGAGTTGACGGCTGCGGAAGGAGGGAGCGAGGTCTCTGGTACCTCGCGGAGGAGAGGGAGGTCGAGATGATACGATAAACACCTCCCCTGCCCTGTCCGTGGGCGTATATCGGCCTTCCTAAGCCTGCTGCGCTCGACGATTTTCCTTCCGACGATCCTAAACCTGTCGCGTCCTTCTTCCTAAGCCTGAGCCTAACCTTGACGAGCTTCCTTAGCCTGAAGTTCCTCCTAATACGAGACCTGAAGCCTGAGATTGCCCGTCGCAACCTAGATACGGAGTCCTGAGAGGTAGTGGTAGGTAACTAACTCCTCCCTCCCTCTCCCCTCCTAAGTCTCCTCCCGCCGCCGTTTTCCCACGTCCTACCCTCGCTGGCACCCGTTCCTCTCCTCTCCCGTTCCTTCCGCACCCGCCGCGTCTCCTTCCGACCCCTCGCCGTGCCCTTCTCCAGCTCCTTCCGGTCCCTCCGCCTCCTTCCGACGCCTCGCCATACCCTTCTCCAGCTCCTTCCGCTCCCTCCCCCTGGCTCTCAGTGTTTCCCCACCGTCTGCAATGCCCGCCGATGCTCCCCCGAACCCGTCCACCATCGTCTTCACCACCCGGTTCTACCGCCTCATCGATCTTCTCCGTGACGAACGTGTAGTCGAGCCTCGTCTGAACCCCGATAGCGACCACGAGTGGCTTGCCTGGGCCCACGGAGCTCGGTGGTTAATCGTGCGTCTTCCCCTTCATCCTGATTCCTGATCCCCCTCTAAGCCGTCCTCCCCGCAGCGAATGCTCTTCGACTCTCGTTCCCGTGCAGTGGCCCACGGCGATGCTTCCCTTCCGCTCGTCCGCCGCTATCCCGACGTGCAGGAGCTGATCGAGTACCTCGACCAAGTCTTCCTCACTCTTCCGTCGCAGCATAGCTACGTGGGCGAACCCTTCCCTTTGATTGCCTGGGCCCCGAATCGGGTCACCGCCGAGCAGGCCGACGCAGAGATTGGTCGTCCCCTCCTTCCGGTTCGCTACTTGGAGCGTCCCTTACAGCTCTCGTCCTACCGCGCTTCGTCCGACAGCCTCGACAGCCTCCTTACTCGGTTCCAGGGCCTCCTAGACGAGTGCCGCACCGCTAACCGCGACGCTCGTTCCGAAGCTGTTCGTATCGCCCGAGGCCTGAATACGGTGGAGGGCGGTGTTCGCGACTTGCACGCCCGCCTGTCGGAGGGAGTCTACGTCCCGGACGGCTACTCTGGGGTACCTCGCCGCCTGCGGTTCGCGCCGGTTAGGGATGTCGATGATCTGGAGGAAGGAGAGGTTGAGGACGCCATGGGGGAGGAGCCCGTTGTCCATGTACTGTAGCCGTCTTCCTCCCGCGTGTTCTTATATTGGTTGTCCTTCCGCCGAGTCGTCCTTCCGCCAATGGATGTCGCTTCGCTCCGCATTGCCCGGGCCTGAGTGCGTGTGTCGTTCCGGGCTCGTACCGCTGTTCCCATGTGGGCCTGCCCCACAGCGTCCTCGCCCGCGTCCTCGTCCTCGTCCACCACGTGTCCCGGGCTGTCCGCCTCTGGAAGAAGCCGACGTCGAGTGTTCATAATCCTCGGCCGTCAATTGCATGCGGAAGATAGCTGGTCGCTGGCTAGCTGGAGTCGATGTTGCTGGTGTACCCGTCTGCGACGGCGTGACCACTGGAGGCCATTGAGCGAAGGGGCTCGGCGTTGGTTGCGGTGATGGCGAGTAAGTGTAGTGTTGAGAAGGATAGTGGTAATACTGAAATGGTGCAGCAAATGGAGCATTTATTGTCGCATTCGGTGCAGGTATGGCGTGTGGATAGGAAAAGTGGGATGGTGATTGTGAGGGCCCGGGCAGTGGATAGACGTGTGATGGAGGTCGTGCCGGGGTGTGAAGAGCTGGGTGCGAGGACCCGGAACCACGAGTATGAGGCGTATTCGGAGGTAAGGATGGTGCTTGGCCCTGAGGTTCCGCCGATTCATCCATGTGTACCTATACACATTCGTGAGCACGGCGCGGATCGTACATCCAAATATCAAACAAAACCTACCTCGCCAGCGGCTTGACGTGTCCGCTTTGGCGGTCTTGCGAGAGGATCTGATGGCTCACCAATAGACCCAGTCTCCTGAGGTGCAGCTCGTTTTGCGGCGAGGGTCGACCTCACTGTACCGTCACTCGGAGCACCACGGGTCTTCTTGCCAGGGGGTTTCGGTTTTGGATGAAATGGGATGTCAAGCGAACACAGAAGGTCGCACAGCTCTGCCTCGTAGTCGTGTCGCCAAAGCCACCCCTTTAGCATGTCCTTCACTTCCGCAGGAGTCACGGGTCCCACGGAAGCCAGCTTGTCTATAGTCGTGTCGTCGAGTAGTGCACTTGGCCCGAAGATCGCCTGGGGAAAGTCCTGTGTGAGCTTCCGGTCGCGCCACTGCTCGAGTACACTCTGCGTGTTCGTATCAGGTAACCCTTGCGTTTGTGATGTGGCTTTGCTGGGTCGCGTAAGGCGTGGAGGTCGAGTACGATCGAAGAGTGTTGAGTCACAGACATCACAACAAGGGATGCGTACAGAGTCTGTTCAGGGAAAATGGAGTGAGCAAACACGTCCGAAGATTAGTCGGAGACTGGCAGAATGAAACAATCATACCGGAGATTGGACTCTCGTAAACTTTCCGCCATACTTCGCGTCTACACTGGGTACTCTGGACGAAGGCCAAGAGACCCTCATCTTCTCCCTCGCAGTCTACATGCGGCTGGTCATCCGGATTGAGGGACCCGTCTGCGTTGCGGGAGCTATTCCCACGATTCACGCCATGAAGGGCCGCGTGCCCTTTGGCTCCTTTCTTACCAGCTGACTTAATGTTCCGTTTGCGTGTCGCACGCGATTGGGTGGTACGGCTGGCAGCTTTCCGTGGAGCCTGACTCTCTGCCAGAGTATTCTCGGTAGGTGGTGCCTGAATATCAATCGAGTAGGCGGAACGTTGCACAAGTAAGACCGCGAGACCTTTGCGGCCACGTCCTCGGGCGGCCCGTCCTGCGCGCTGTATGAAATTGGAGAGTTTAGCGGGTAGCTTCCATTGGACTACAACATCGATGTCGGGGACATTACAACCCTGTGTTCGCATGATGAGCCTGAGCATGTATAATGAAGGCAATGTCGAAGCTCACCATGCCTGCAGCATCTGTACAGACCAGGATTCGAACCGGGCCCACATGATCGTCATCGGAGGTGGTGTTGTCACGGAATGCAGCCATGGCTGCCGTCCGATACTCGGGTGACATTGTTGCATTGAACGGGCGTATAAGGCCACGGTTCGCAAGCGATGTGTTGCGCTTGCGAAGAAGTGCCTCGAGGTGTTCAATGATCTCGTTGCCAGTCTCGATGTTCTCGACATACACATACGTCTTGGGGATATCGAGCGGGTTGTTGATTGAAGTTGGTAAGATGAAATCGAGGTCGGCGAGGGTGTTCTGCGGATGCTCGCATGCACGTACAACGATCGATACGTTTGGTCGGTCATTCCCAATGTTGACGAACTTGCTGCCGAGCTTGGGGAAATGAAGCTTGGCATGCAAGTCGCGACGAACGCGAGCAGTAAGGGTAGCTGTAACAGCGATGATAGGCGTACCAGGCGGGAGGAAGGCGCGTACTGTGCCCAAGCTACTGTAGTGCTTCCGAAAGTTCGCTCCCCAGTGCGAGAGGCAGTGCGCTTCATCCAACACTATGCTTAGCACACGCGAGGTGAACTTTTGGTTACGGAGGACCCGATCCTTGAACATGCGCGACTGTAGCATCTCGGGAGAGATGAGAATAATTCGGTATTGGGCTTGCAAAATGCCCTACAACACATTAGACACTGCTGACACAGAGACGAACGAGCAAGTCGGCGCACTTTGATGATCTCTCGCAATTTCTGGGGATCACTTTGACTGTTGACCGCAACTGCAGGTAGCCCGAACTCCGTATGGAATGTACCAACCTACAGTGATGTTAGACTGGAAAATGTCGGAACAGTAGGAAAACATAAGGACTCACCATCTCCTCCTCAAGCGCCAACAGTGGACTGACCATAATTGTGGTCTTCGCGTCATTTCCTGGCCACACGTATGGACCAGCCGCAATTGCTGTCTTGCCAGAGCCGGTGGGTGCTTGAATAATGGTGTCCGTGCCTTCGAGCTGGGCCCTTACGCCTTCGAGCTGGAACTGACGTGGCCCCTCGCTCCACTGGAATGCGTTCTTCATCAGTAGGGAGAGCTCGTCCACCTGAGCCGCCGTGAGCACAGGCCGGCGAGCAGGAGCCACCAAAGGCTTCTGCTTCGACTGGCGAAGCTTCCAGGCGTGTTTTGCGGGGCCGCGCATTGTCTGACAGCTGTCAGTGAGTGTACGAGAGAAGGGTGGCTGACGATCGGTGAGACGTGGAAGCGCTGACAACTTGAACGACAGTGAGCCTTGATCGACAGAGCTTGTCATCACCTCATCCTCTGTCATTTGGTTCCGAACTGTGCTTCGATGCCGTCCAGTCCTCTCCCTCCATCTTCGCCTGTCGTGTCGGAGCCTTCTTCTCTGACGAGTTTATCATCTAGTGGGGAGTCCATTGATGATCTCCTGCCACTGCCCTCCCTTCTCGACACCGCGGGTCTGTATCAAATCACGCCCAGTAGCGATGATCCGCTCGCACGAGGTGACAATGCAATACCTTCCGAGAGGTCCATTCCACGGACTTCACCAATTCGAACCGTGGCAGATCGCCGACGGAAGGCCAGGGTCGCACGCGAACGGGAACGCGAGGCAGCAGAGGAGGCTGAAAGGGAAGCAAAGGCAGCAAAACAAAGAGAGATATGTCAGCTGGTGATGTCGATTCTCAGTGAAAACGACGTACCTTTTGGGGACCTTCTCGAATTCATTTCAGATCCAACCTACCAACAAGGACGAGAGAGATACTGGGGTCTCTTCGTGGACACAGCCCGAGTGCGAAGAATCCTCAACTTTTGGGTCTCTTCAGAGAACAGCTCAACTGGGCGAGAAGCTGTGCGAGACTGGGCAATAGAGTATGTCAGTCGGCTCGTCGCTCGAGAGGCACGTACCGCCACCAAGGATCGATTTCTCCAAACACAGAAACGGGCCATTGACGAGCAATTCGCCCTCGGCTTCAGCATGGTTGCAACACATGGACAGCTTTTAGAGCACTGTCCATCGATGCTCAGGATTCTAGACTCATTCAGCTGTACAGCAAAACAGCGTCGGAAGCATACTCCTCGATGGGAGGCCCGCCGTTGTAATGTGAGCTTCCACCTCTGTGCCATAATTGCTGAACTGACTTGTGACTCGAACATCTGAACACAGTATCTTACAGCCAGTACATTGATCGCGCTGAGCGCACGTAGTCAAAAAAACAACTACACACGCCATGTGTTTGGGCTGTTTGCCTACGCCTCTGGAGCCCAGCGGCAGATGATTGAATTCTTGTCGCATATCGGGGTGTGCAGCAGCTACAGTACGATCACCGGCAGTATCAAGGACGGCGAGTCGGATCTGACCAGTCCTGAGGTCAGTCATGAAAATGACCACAATAGTCACGCCAACGACCCACCCGAACATGTAGGCGGCGAGGCCTTCACAGCTACAGGCCACGCCGGTGCTACCACCATGGTCGACCGCGAGAGCTCGGACTCTGAGTCGGACTCGGACTCAGACTCAACCGAGAATGAGCAAGAAAATGGATGTGACTCACCGCCCATCGGACAAGCCCTGCCATCCCCTGAACCCGAAGAACCCCATACACCACCTCGAGCAGAGCAAGCACGATCTTCAGACGACCTATGGGAATCCTTTGAGGCGGCTGTGGCGTCGCAAGCCGAAGACGATGCTGGACGAACCGATCAAGACAGATTGCTGTCTGCAGGGTTGGTCGAGACGCTCACAGAGCTGCGTACAGTGGTCGAGGAACACGAGAGAGACGACGCAGCTGAAGGCGATGCACAGACAAAAGGGCGTGTTGTGATCGGGCTTCTCAAACGCCTGTCGGACGCGTGTAAACGCGCTGCACGTGCGAACGCGTCTACGCGGGTCCTTGCCTTTGTGTACGACAACATCAACATGCTATTTCGCATTGCAGAGGCCCGAATGGGATCCACCGGCAAGGACGCCCAGCAGAACGGGACCTGTGCAACCGCGTTTGCTCTGTACGATGCCGACCCAGAGGACATGCTCACCTCCGACTACATGTCTTCCCTCGCTCATGCTCCGCCTCTCACCCTTCGCGATATCCTCCTCACACCGACTGAGAATACTGTGTTCACAGAGCTCATGCAACAGACAGTTCTCTCCATCGTTATCAACTATGGTGGCCCTGCCTTCGCGCGATTCAAAAGTGCTGCCGACCCCTCCTCTGTGAAGACTGCAGTGGACTGCAAGATCCCAGTCCATACGACCGACGTCTTTCCGCTCCCGACTATGGAGATCGACGAGTCTACCATCGTAGGAAACGCGGAGGTGACCAAGTCAATGTTCTCAGCTGTTGGGCTCGATATGGCGTCAGATACGTTCACCCGCACGGTGAAGCTCATTGCGGGTGATCAGCTCTCGATCGCACGCATCCGCTCGCTCACTAGGAACCGCGCTGGTCATGATAGCTTCGCAAATTCCTACCTCTGGGCAGTTGTCATGCCCGGCATCTTCCATTACAAGATGGCCGCGACCCACGGATTCATGGAGCTACATTACGGCCGTAACACCAGCCCCGGCAACCCTGGCTCTCTGGCATTCCACAACAACCTCCTCGATCGCAAACCCATTGTCCTCACCTCCCTTCCCTCATTCCGAGAATCCCGCGACCTAATCTTTGTCTCGCTCTATGCGCGTGTGTTGCGCTGTCTAGAGCTCGTCAGCGGCTCCGAGGATCTCACCGATTATGCTCAAAACACGACCCTCGAGCGGCTCCAGGAGCACTGCGCCGAGATCGTGCGCCGCTTCACGGACGGGAAGTATGTTGATCGCTTGCGCACTGCTTGTAATGCGGAGAAGAGGGAATATGTGGGGACTCGGACGGCGGCAGAGGGTCAGTCTGACAATAAGGATATCGAGCCTGATGGTGAGCCAGACGACGTCCTTGAGCTACTGTGCCACGAACTGATACCGAAAGCCTCCACATCAGCATTGGCCACGACATCAGCTACGACAAATGCGTCTACGACAAATGCGTCCGCGACGTCTACGACCGCACGTGCAAATCGTCCCGAAAATGAAGAGCCCCACCCGCACAAACCGACCCAAGGAGACATCGTCCTGGAGAACGCAATTCTCTTCCTGCGCGACGCCCTCATTATGAGGCTCCTCACTGACACCGTGAAATGCGGAGACTCTGGACGCCTCGTCCTCGTGCTCAAGGTCCTTGCACTGTACTACCGAGGTTGCGGACGTAACAAGTATGCACTGGAGGTCCTTTTCCTCATTCACAATCTCGAACATGTCTGGCCCGAACCGTTACGGTACATTTCTGTCTTCGTGCCATTCACAAATTACTGATTACAACCTGCAGGAAAATCATCTTGAACAACTGGCTCGTGAATCCGACTGGAAAGGCGAACGCGTGGGTCGAAGTCGACCTCCTTCAGGAGCACTTCAATTTTCTGGATCAAGGTACGTACCTCTCATATCATAGTTGTGCCAGTGCTCTCCTCACAGTTAAGCAGACTATCTACAAAGCACACGGTAGCAACGCGTCTTGGGACTGGTTGGCCATGATATCCCCTTGCATCGACATCCTCCGCCGTCTCGCAAGCCAGATGCATACCCTCCTCGGCGCCAAGCAGGGCACAAGTCACACGAGCCCGAGTCTCGACAAGGACATAAGTCAGCTCGTGGCCTCGCTGCGCCGGTTTTGCGTGTACGAGCTGCAACCAGGCCGCGAAGTCGACGACGGCACAGATGACTCAGGTCAGGTGGCTGATTCGTTGACTCAGGGACTGCAACGGCTCTCGGAGCCCCTCGACGACTTCAACAGGACATTCAGAAAGCTGCAGTCTCGCTGCAAGGCTGCCCCCTTGCTCGGTGCGAGGTATTCCGACTTTGGCGGCGGCGAGAGTCGTGAGACAGTCGATCCTCAGAACTCGCCGGCATCGCTCGAGATCATGGCCCGCGAAGTTGCTGCTCCCGCCGACGGGGCACCGGATCCTGATGATTCGGGCTCGGACGACGAAGACTTCGTGAATGAAGACGAACCGGAAGACCTGGAGCCCCAAGCTTTCATGTCTCTCGAGACGGCGGGCGATGTAGCACTCGACATGGACATTCAAGAGGACTTTGTACTCGACTTCTAATCTGTAATACAATACAGTTCTATGTAGATATCGATTTCGAGAGGCTCAGACCACACACCAGCGACGCTCCAGAAGGCAGCTATCGCGCGTTTTCTCTAAGTCCCATTTCCCACGGGTCGACCAAGGTAAAGGGCGGCCAATTCGCCCAGCCGTTCTGGCGAACAGGACAAGTGCCACGACGGACTTTGAATTTCTTTACGCCAGAACGGCTGGGTACGAGCCTAGCATATGATAACTCACCATATCATATATACTTTTCCATTCAGAGCACCCGTCACGGTCCGATCCTGCCTTGAGTCTAACCAGAAAGGTGGTGCAGGTGTGTAGGTATCCCCCAGACTTGTGTACGAGTCGCGTCGGGCGCTTACCACTTCCCGAGGTCGTCATGCCTTCTTGTGGACTTTAGAGGTCGATGTGAACCTCCTGGGACCTCTATCTTGCTGTTCCCGGTGCGTGTAGTGCAGCGGGAGCGTTTCTATGACCGTAGAGTGAGGATTGAGTGAGTTGTTGAGGGTATGGAGCAGGCGGCAGACCAGCGATGCGCTGTGGCTGAGGCGCGTCGTGCAAAATGCCCGGCCCCGGACTATCGGGCAACCGTAAGCGTGTTGAGATGATGGTTGATAGGGAAACCTCCTAGGCTGCTCACCTTTGTCTCCAGGCGGCACAGTCGTGATGCATCAAGTACAAGCATAGACTAGACGCTTGTCGGCTCTTATGGTCTGCACTGGGTCTGCAAACGGAGACTGAAGCATTCAGTGTAACGGGGGTGACTGGTCCCACTGGCATAAACGAGAGTATCTCTTTCTGGTCAGCAACAGAGACTATGGCCCAGTGCCTCGCCCATTTTGGCAGGTGAAGAACGCGACACAACTTCGATGTCTTCGCTCAGTCTTCGCCTGAGATGTGCTGACGACGGTGCTCGTCAACGTACAGCCAATTGCCTCGAAACTGCGGGCGCAATCCTTTTGTGCAAAGGAGTTGTGATGGCAGAGGGAGTCGGCCTGCACATTCGGTCCAAACTTCACTTCGACCGTATCGACTGCACCCGACCGTAAGTACCGCTCAAATTCAGGCTCCTGCCTGACAGCAGGGATCGTGAGGCTGAGCGTGGCAAAAGCAATGCTAATAGAGGTCATGAGAGGTCATCAACGTACGTTATACAGTAGCTATAATATATGGCGTAACGATTGTCTCCGGAATAAGAACCAGGGGGAATGACGACAAATGACAACCAGTAGGCACGATAGGCGACGGACACAGTGCCCGTCAGAGAAGCACGAAGGCGCACCGATGTCTGATATTACCCGCAGAAATGCAGCGGACACGGGCCGTTTTATCTCTTGCGTAGCTGCTCACGGAGGGTCGAATTCTCCGTCTGTACGTTATTCAGCTCCTCCAGTAGGGCCATCTGTTGTATCTGTTGAGAGCCTCGCATCGATTCGATCTCGTCCTTCGCCCGAGCGAGCGATGCGTTACACTCTGCAAGCTGAGTCTCCAGCTGCTTGCTGACATTGACAGAGCCGCCGGCGGATGCTGACTCTTCCGCCAGAGCAAGCATGCGCGCACTGAGTGCGTTGTTGGCGTCCGTGAGCTGTCGGCAGGTCTCGGCTTGCTCAGCAGCTTGCATCTCGATCTCGAGCTTCTCAGCAGTGATTTGCTCAATAGTCTCATGCAGTTGTTGCACCTCCTCGTCCCTGAGATACATAGTATCAGTGTGGCGCCCGAGGAACATCCAAACGCCAGTACTTACAGTGCTTGTTGCTTGGCCATCATTGTGAGATTTCGCTCTTCAAGCATGTTGACCTGCTTCTGGTATGTCTCAAGTGCGTTACTACTCTCCTGCGCCAACTTCTGAGCCCGCTCCGCATTCTTCTTGAGTAGGTCGTGTGCTTGCGCGAACCGGAGGAGACGCTCGATAAGAGCACGGTCGTCTGCAATGAGAGCTTGCACTCTGGTCACGAAGCCCTCCACTGTGAAAGCGCCGGAGGGCTGAGCGGAAGTACCCCTCGGGTCATACAGGGTTTTGAGTGACCGCACATCCATGTCCGACAGTGATGCATTGCTACGACTGGCCAGAACAGGGCTTGAAGGAGGACCCGGGCGGATGTTACGCGCACCGAGTTTGTTGGCCCGAGCTTCAGGAGAGGGTAGTACGGCCCACATAGGCTGCAATAGCGCAACTATTGATGCAGCGTCGGTGGCAAAGTCCACGGGACCCTGAGGACCCTGCAGGCTGACTACTGCCATCTGCGCCATCGATTGTTCCTTGAATGAAATGGCGTTAGGTTAATCGTTCAAAGCGAGCTATTGACTTACCCTGAGCTGCGTTTCGAAGTCCCGAGCTTGCATTCTCGCCTCGTCTCGCGTTCGTCGTGCTTCTTCGACCTCCTCGAACAGCGCCTCTCGCTTGTCGAGACCTGCACGGACGTCCATCTCAAGTTTCGTCCGCAGTGCAACCCACTCATCCTCGGCACGAGCATGCGCCTCGGCCTTGGAGTGCATGTCTTCTATATGCCGCCCGACGGATTGTACAAGACCCATGAGCGAGACATCCCGCGATGTGAGCACGATGCCGTGGGCGTGCATGAGGTCCCGTAGTGCATCGGAGTACTGTGCCAATTCCATCTTGCTCTGCGCGCCGTCCTGCAATGTAGCCTTCTCCGCCTCCCACGATGACCGCTCAATATCCCACTGTAACTTCATATCTGCCATCTGCCTCTGCGTCTCTTCCATCTTCTTCTCCCTCGCCGCCAACATACCTCGAATCTCTTCTCGCTCGCGCGCGAACGCGGTCTCCATCTCCGCAACCTCCCCGCTCTGTTCCTCAAGTACCTCCAGTCTTCTCTCGAGTGTGTCCACCTCGCGACGTCGTTCTTCTAGCTCCGCATGGTCCCGTCTCCAAACCGCCCTCTCCGCCTCGAGTTCCTGCAATCGCACGTCGACGCCTTCCGCCCTACCCGCCGACTGCTCGAGCGTCGCGATGGTCTCCTCTGCACTTTGAAGGTCCATTCCCAACGTTGTCTCTATCTGCTCCTTCTCGAGACGCAAATGGGAGAGCTCGCGCACCATCTCGCCCTGCTTTGCGGTCGCAGCTTCAAGGGCGGCCGTGGCGGCCCTGAGCTTATCCTCTAGCGCGGTGACCTCTGCCATTGTCGGCGGTAATCGAGGGGTGGTCGGAGTGACAGAATCTGAGTGGCCTGCGAAGAAGTGCTCGAAGCGACCTCGTGAGGATACGGTGGTCATGCTCGTCACGGACGATGGCGTTGGGCTCATCTGCGCACTGCGACTGGGCGAGCTGTACCCAGACGCGCTTGAGTCCCCGTCCTGGGGCGCGGCTTTCTTCTCGAGGCTCCGGACTGAGTAGCTGAGTACCCCTGCGCGATGTTCGAACAGCTTCCGCTGTATCTCGTTTGCGCGTTCCGAGACGCGCCATAAATCCTTTTGTGCCTGTTCAACCTTCCGGTTGGCTGTCTCCAGGTGCTCGCTTGACTGCTTGGATACGTTCTTGTAGGATGCGTTCGCCTTGGACAGGGATAGTGCTGCATCGCGTATTTTGGTCTCAAGAGCGAGTTTCTTCGTCATAGCAGCGAGCCGCGAGGAGAGCACTTGGTGCTCCTATGCGCGATACACAGTTCTAGTACGATCAACAGAAGTAGACATGTGAGACACACCTTCTTGAGCTCCTCAACCTCCTCCGCACTCAGAATCTCGCATCCTCGACTGTCCACGATCGCCTCGCTCGCGAGCAGGCTGATGAGAAGGTCGTCCCGGGCATTATAAACCATAGATGTTGGACGTAGTTCCATCGCAACAGGTTTTCTTGAAAGCTCCGATACACGGGTGGGGAGCGGGCGAGGCGATGATGGGCCCGCGCCCGGTGACGAAAGCTGTCCGGACGAGCCGTTGCTTCGTGGCGGGGAGATACCGTTTGACTCGCGCGATGATTGTGGTGAATGGAAAGAGCCATTGCCTACAACGCCCTCATCGAAAGTCGAGGCCGTGGGCAGCGGTCGCTGCCTGTCCTTCCGGAAGAATAGTCCTGCAGTTGTCGTTTTGGGACTGTCCACCGGGTCTGGCGGCGAGGAGTCCGTAGGACTCTGGACCGGTGAGGGCGGCCATGTAGGTTTGGGCGGAACAGCAAGGGGAGCAGGGCTCTGGAAGGGTGACTCGAGGGTTGGGCCTGGGGGAGGAGTGGACGGAGAGACGGGGAATTGCTGGGCGGTCGGAGGCGTGCCTCCGCCAGCGAGAAATCGACGTACGCCGTTCATGCACGATTCGCACCGCTAGGGCAAAATGCCCGCTCCGAGATGAGTGACCCAATAGTGAGAGCAGGCAGCCAGTCGCCGATGAGATGTGGAAAGCACAGCGGCGGCTTGTTGGCGGGACGGACGGTTGCCGAGAGTCAAATCGTAGTCGCTGGAAGCGGCGGTGACTCTCCCTGACGACAATGCGATACTACTCGTTGTTCAAGGATGCGGAGGAATCCGAATCAGAAGGAGACAGCACTGAACGATATCCGCGGACGCATTGAGCCAGAAATATCCCATCATGTTGAAGTATCGCTTCGCGAAGTGCGTATCCCGATGTTCATGCGAGCTTCCGCGTTACCATACCCTACGAGTCATCGTTTGACACGCTCGGTAACCCTATGACACTGCGCCTAGTAGTCTTTGAAGGCTTCACGAAGTTGCGCTACATACAGTAAGTATTGACAACGTGTTGTAGCAAGTAGGTAAAGTCGCAAGATCGATTGCAATCATTGCCAGCGTGAAGCAACATGTATATATGTCGGGCCGTACATATGGACAAAGGTCCAGCGTCCAACGTCCAACACTGATCTGAGTGCCATGTCATGCCTCCCGCTCATTTAAAGCACATGGTACTTAGCAGCGGGATCTCAGCTTCTGCCCCAGTAACGCGGCCCAATCCCGAAGGCACACACGAACATCATCATGACACTCCCCACTTCAAGAACGAAGTAAGGCGTACGCGGTCCAGCGAAGAACGCTGCGAGCGCCAGAACGAGCATCGCATGCTTCGGAGACAGCATAAGTCTACCGAATCTACAGAATGTCGTGGTCGTCAGAACGTGAGTGCCACGGTCAACGAAGTAACGCAGCACTCACGAAGGCTCGAACATAGTCCCTCCCATGCCTGCCCATTCAACGAGGACAAGCCACGGTGCCACTACCAGTACGTTCCGGTCCGAACTCCAGCCCCAACCTGAGCCGGCGCCCCACACGGCCTGTAGTCCGGATCCCGCGAGGGTGCGCACCCATACAGCGAGCACAGGTGCAGCGATGGGCAGCAGCCATGTCATCAGCAACAGGATGTATCTGTTCGTGTTATATGCCGACACCAGAGCATCAAAGGAACTAAAACTGGGGGACGATCTAGGCGACGCGAGCTCTGGGGATGGTGGGATGGTGGACTCCTCGCGGGACATGAGCGGGATGGAGTGCTCTTTTGGTTTTCCGGATGCCGAACGGACGACAGCCGCGCCGGCCGCGCAGGTGTAGAAGTGATAGATCCATGCGCACAGGAAGGCGACCTGCCATGGTATGAACACCACGATCAGGAGGAAGACGAAGAGCATGGAGACAAGGGCGTTTCTTCTTGCACTGATAATCTCTCTGGACCTGTAGACATATGTCAAAGACAACCGGAATGAGGCTGAGAGCGGCATACCTTGTCGGTCGCCGAGCTCCGCACGACAGCGCCTTCGACGTGAGTGTCAGGGTCATACCAACTACCGTCCAACTCACGCACACCAAACCGACGACCACCAGTAGTAACAGAGGTGCAATACCCGCGAATACCGGTGCGCCTACGTTCCCAAGCCACATCCCAGTCGGGAGCGGTATGAATGACACCGCAACACTCAACACGAGCATCTTCGGGAGCCACCGAGTAGCCAGGTACGATAGCGATTCGGCGACATTTGGAACTGGGCGAGGCCCCTCTCCGGCACCCCAAGCATGGTGCAGCGCGAGCGCAACGATGCCTACTCCCCAAGCGATGACCGCCTGCGCGTATCGCGTGCCCCATCTCCCTAGTGTGCCCCACCAGTTGATTGAGATGTAGAGGTTCTCCACTGAGCATGGCTGATCGTTGGAGGTATAGACTATGAGGTTGAAGCCGTGGAGAGGAGTAGAGACGAAGGGCCCTGAAGCGTGCGAGTGGAGCAGTGTGGCTTGGTGCGGCTGAGACTGGAGGAGAGAGAAGTAGTGTGTCTCGAAGTGGTCGGAGGTGTGCTCGAGCAGAGGGGGCATGAGTGCATCTAGACATCGGGTCAGCTCTGTGGAGAGTACTGATTAGTGAGAGGAAGCACCTTTACAAGTCGCCGCATCCCTCAACGATGATTTGAGCCTGTACACTACTAACGAACTGGAAAGCAGCTTCGGGAAGACTACTTCCGTTCGGAGTGTACTCGCTGGGAAGTCGAGTTTCGATCCCGCCCATATCAAGCCTACAGCAACACATTAGAACGACTTTACTGCGACGACCGTGAACATACTGACCGAACATCCCTACGTCTTTCACAATCGGTTCGTCGCCAGCAAAGCCCGCTGTAACCCAGCCCCGCCCATCTGCGTCCTCGATCAACACAGCCACATAGGATTGCTGCTCCGAAGTACCAATTGGGACGTTCGCGACGAACACGACTACACCCTCGCTTTCGTCCGACCCTTCATCGGGCGCAGGGAATGGCTTGTCTGGCACTGGTTCCGGTACAAGCTTGAGGATCGTAGGTGAGAGCCGCGGACACGAAGTGTGAGTAGACGAGGAGCAGAGGTAGACAGAGACCCGGAGAGGAAGGGGATTGTGAGGCGAGATGGGGGCGATTGACCCACGAGACAAGTATAGAGTGAACAGGCTATTGGATTGTGTGGGCGTATTGGGTATCGGAAGGAGATACGTGTGCGACTGAGTAGGTCTCCGAAGGAGGAGCGCGTCGGAGTAGTGCACTTCTTCTGGTCGAAGTGCACTCAGATCGATAGTGTCCCTGTGGTCGCCGACACCATCGTCTACAAACGACGCAGGGGGAGCGTGCCCATCCCTGAGCCACTTGTCCAGCACTTGCCCGCGTACTTTTGTTGAATGCTCTGCTGCAGCAGCCAACTCGATCACCGCTCTTGCTACGCGCCATCGCACCTGATGGCACCAGACCATCTCTTTGTGTCCAACTCCAGTCCAAGCACCCTCGAGTGCACTGGTAAAGACTGTCCGCCGATAGAAAGTTGAACCGCCGTCGTCTGCTTCTGGAACAGGCAAGATACATGACTCTGCCGGTACAAGCAGATCAGTGGCGCCTCCACATAGCGATAGCACAGGCGTAGAATCATCTCGTAGGATCTCTCGATTGCTTGCGAGTATGCTGTCGATACGACGATCGAGTCGTGCGGGAGGCAGCGTATGCGCAGTGGACATCGTGATGAGTGCGGAGACGTTGGGATGCGGTAGCAGGGAGACCGCAACAGTGCCACCCATGGAATGTCCCAGGAGGATGATGGAGGTGGGCTTCTCGTAAAGCGAAAGAATGTAGTCGACAGCTGCACGAGCATAGGCCGTCTCGGCATCGAGGGTATGACCGTCAAAGGCAGACAGGTCCTCATTGAATTCAACTAAAACGATGTTACGAGGAGTAGCATATGACATGAGGTGAGCGACATACGCGCAAAGAAGTCGACCGGCCTCTGAGGACCGTGCTCAAAAGCGGCCTCAACATGATATGGGGACGAAAAATACTGGCGCGTCGCTGAGGATGCTATTGAGCGGACTTGATGCGAAGAACCGGCGTTGCCGGGAATGAAGAGTACCGGAGACCCACGGAGCTATACTGATGCTTAATGAAACCTTCTGCGATGCGCCGCATAAGCCGTGTGCCATACCTCGCCAGGGCCCTCCCAGCCAACTTCGCGGTAGAGGAAGAGAGAGTAGCGGGACGCGAGAGGTGTCCAGCTGTGATCCAAGCCGGCCTGAAGCACGTATGAGGGTGACATCCACGACATGCGACATCCCTGTGGCGAGAGTGTCTTCACAATGTCCAGACCAGCGCGGTAGAAAATAAGCACACAAAGAAGTGCATATGCTCCGAGGAAACCGATGGCCTGCCAGTGAGAGCGCATACCCATTGCTGGCCGCGACAGCGAGTGTTCGTCGCTCGCTGACCACCCAACTGGAGATGTACAAGCAGTATATCCAAACTTTAGGCGGTCATCGGTAGTCGCATGTGTCGGTGTGGTCCAAGTGTCGTCGCTGTGTGCCACATTGCTCGCCGCGAGCATCTGTGCCTCAGCTCGCCCGCCCATCGCGAGCGCTCGTCCTTAAGCCTGCCCTAGACAAGGTGTGCGTGACCGCGTTGTGAGCAGGAACGCTCGATTCTTGGTGTGCACAGCACAGCAAGACTGGCTACCGCAGTCCTACGCAAGACCCACTTGATACCTTGATATGACTTTCAAACGTTTGGGACGATTCGGTGCATGGAACACGTTCACTGGGTTTCGTTTCGTTCAGTCCTACTGTGAGTGATACACCCGAGCTCAGGCTCTCGAAGGCCGCCTAGTATGACGCTGCAATGCGGACGTGTTCATAGAGGAGTCAGCTCAAGCCTAAATAAAGGCCTAAGGGGTGCCAGCTTGCCAGAGATGCAACTTGGTCCGAATCCGAGGTTCTGTGCGAGGCAGCACGGCCAAGCCGCTGGAGCTGTGCTAACAGGACTCTACAACAACGGCTACCATATGTGCTTCATTCATTCGAACTCCACTGGCATCTGTAAGGAATGTGATCGCGGCGAACGGCTGACTTGAAGCGAGGGCGCAAATAACTCCAGAAAAGCGGTCAGTACACATCCATTGGTAAATCGTAAGAACATACTGAGACTACCAGACCTTTCTCAGGTATTAGCATCTGTCGTGACTGGCGCTGCAATGGGTCGGCTTTAAAATACCCTCAGGCTCACAAAGATGCAATGTTCCCTGCGATGACTCGGTTTCTCGACACGGCGACCGATTTTACTTTGCGACGCTCTGAGCAAGTACCCACTATGTTGCGTCGGCCCATTTTCCCACTCGCCTGGCTTGCCCGCTGACTTGGCCCCTACTCGTCCGATTAACTGCCAGCCCCTTGTGTACATGCCTATCCGCTGACTGCTGCCTCGTCGCACCATTACCCACCCACTCGTCTGCCTGCCTTCTCGTTCGCCCGCCTGCGCATTCCTTGCTCGCGCACTCCCCCACTGCCCGCTTCTCCCGGCTCCGTCCGTGACCAGCTTAATTTATCTGATGCGTGTGGCATTTGTCCCTTCAAGCTTCAGTGGCTGGCTCCTACCTTCCGCGTGTACAGTCCGGGACCTTCGACTGTCCCAAGGCACTGATGCAGCATTGAAGCTATCTCTACGGCTTTGTTTCCAGTCAGTCGCACATGCCGGGTCCCTGACGTCTAGATCTGACTGCGGCTCCATGTCTGACATCAATTTCTTGAGATGTATGTACCTTCTTCAAGTATCCAGATGTTACATTCTTCTGTCACCGGTGGCCGTTGCGCTGGTATCATCCTGACAGCAATTTCTATCAGATGATGTTTGCCCTCGTTTCCAAACAACTTGCCGTCGAGCGAGTACGTTGGGTTCCGATGATCATGGGCCAGCAGTCGCTTCGAATCATCCTTCATTCCGATGGGTACGCGTGTCCATCGCCCTCTTCCGTGCAGCCGTTCCGCGATTATGCTGATCATGTGCGACTCTACCTACCAGGTATCTTTTATCTCCATTGGCTTCCTGGAAGGCCGTAGCCTGACTTTGTGAGTCCCAGGTGAGCTAAGTTGCAGATACGTCTCACACGCGACCTAATGGTGCAAGTCGCTGTCTCCCTCGACTTGCCGGAAGTGCATGGGTTGTTCAAGCACACCGGTATGTATACGTGGGCCGTATGAACTAAGCTGTTATTATCCCGCCTTCAGCATAGCATCTGCGGTCCGGCGAAATCAGATTTGACCGCCCGCGATCCCGTGCATGATACGTCTCGACTGGTGCCGCAGAAGTCCTGGTGACCTGGACCTTGCTAACAGCCGCCATACACCATAGTCACGTACTCGCTCCATGACTGCCGAGGCGGCCTGGTCACAGGCCTACGTAGGAGCAATATTACTGTAAAGGTGCACTCCAGCTGAGAACCAGCGGCTCAACGACGTCCGGCAACAAGTTCTGACGGACTACCCCGAAGCTAGCTCATTGGCAGTGCCTGTGTGGGCCGCGTCGCGGGCTGTTCTGCGGGGCATATCGAGTGGAAAATCAGACCTGGGAACAATTCTCATTTTTGTACGACTTGTAGCCGGTTTTACACAGCCTATGCTTCCCCATGGGTAACGGATTATCGTCGCTTGTAACCGAGGGTGAGCGAGACAACGATGCACGCAACTTCATAAGTCCTGGTTTGAGTAATCGGCTTTAAAACAAGAAATACTTGATGTTGAACAGCCACTCCTGACAACGGCTCGGAACCAGTTGTACTTCAAGTTCATCCACAGAGGGGAACCTGCAAGTCCGCGACAATGACATATACGAGTGCGAGCGGCCGCGGTTTAATCCAGTCATCAGGATCTGCTTGCATGATCCGAAGTCAAACCGTTGTTGCTACGAGAACCCTGACCAGTGTGTGGTTAGTTTCGAAGTTGAGTCACTGTCCATTCAGACGCGGCTTCCTTCAATTCTGGTCCATGTTGTACAGTCCGTGAAGTTCGGGCAAATATTGATACAAGAGACATACAACGGAGGAAGATAGCCGGCTTACCTTCCTGCTACAGGTCATGGTGGGCAACCTTCCCACATAAACGTTAACCATTTTGAGTTGTGGTGTGTTTTCGAGCGCGCGTGCGTGCAAGGATCGCAGTTGACATGCAGTCATAGTCACCGTGACTATCAGTACTACACCGTGACTAGCATGTATCGGCGACAATTGTTGACGATAGAATGCTAATGAATGAGGTTGTCGTAACAAGGGATTATAATCTAGACGTGCAGGCTGAGAACGGGCGGCCACGGCGCACAAACGACGAGCGGAGACCGAGAAGACCGAGAAGGCGGCCGCGGTGGCTTCGAGACGGGAGCGCCGATCGAGCGGTGCCCGGGCGGTGCACGTGAAACTGACGACGGCAGAGGCGGCTGGCTGCCATTCTGGGCGAACACCACTCTGCGATCCCACCGTCGGGTCTCAGTGCGAGCGTACTCGCCAGTGGCCCTCACCCCCTCCTCCTCGCAATGGCCGACAACACAGACAGCTTTTTCGACGATTATCCTGATGTCGACCAGTCTGGGTGCCGCCTATTAGGCCCTACGGCTTTGGTACGTTCCGTACTCCCGAACCGTGGTACTTGCTCCGAACTCAGTCGATGCGCAGGTCACTCAGGGTCTCATGGGCGTGCTGGTCATTGCTTCCCTTATCTACAAGAGACACAGAGAGAGCCCGAGACGGCCCTGGCGGATCTGGTGCGTCTTCTGGTTCTGCCTGCGACGGTCCAGTTGCTGACCGACTTGTGGCATGCCACAGGCTCTTCGATGTCTCCAAACAAATCATCGGACAATTGGTCATACACGGAGTTAATGTTCTCATTTCAGACACCATTGCGCATCTATCGTCTGGCAATGCGTGCGTGTTCTACTTCCTCAATATTCTTGTCGACACCACCATCGGTACGTTCGGTCTCCCATCCCGTTCGCACAGGTATACCGAGCTTCAAACCCCATAGGCGTCGGCATTATTTACTTCATTCTGCACGTCACGACCTGGCTCCTTAGCGAGAAATGCCACTTCAAAGGATTCGAGTCTGGGCAGTACGGCTCACCACCCTCCTTCAATTACTGGATCCGCCAGGCCACCGTCTACATCTTCTCCCTCCTCTTCATGAAGATGCTCGTCATCGTCCTCTTCGCCGCATGGCCCGGCATCTTCATGCTCGGCGAGTGGCTCCTCACCTTCCTCGGGCCCAGCGATGCCGTCCAGGTCATCTTGTATGTACCGCCCCGCTCGCATCCCATCTCGCCCGCTAATTCGACCTCGCAGCACGATGGGTCTCTTCCCCATCATGATGAACGTCGTCCAATTCTGGCTCATCGACTCCATCGTCAAGTCCTCCCAAGCCGCCGCCGTCGCCCTCCCCACGCTCACGCCCCGCTCCTCCACCGACGGTGAGCACGAGCACGAGCCGCTCTTCCGCGCCTCCTCCGACGATGACGACGACGACGGCGCCTTCCTCGCCCGGCACGACATCGAGAACCCGCTGCCGCGCGCGCGCTCTGAGGACGCCGACAGGCCAGGCGTGCCCGATGAGCCGAAATCGCTCGGCTCGGGCACCTCCACCGCCGTCGGCTCGAGCCCGGGCACGCCCAAGCCCAAGCCAATCGACATCAAGCGCGACGTGGACGTGGACGCGCACGCGTACCCCCCAAGCCTCGCCGGCTCGAGCGTGGCTACGAGCTCCTCGGCCGCGTCCTCGCTGCATGGGCGCTCCAGGTCCCCGCGGGCGAAACGAAAACACTCACCCCCGCCTGCGCTCCCGCTCAACCCGGTGTCGCCGCCTGCCCATCGGCAGCCGACACGCCGGCATGCCCACAGCAATAGCATTACACCTAAAGCTCAAGTATCTCGGTATGATGACGACGAGAAAGACTGGGCGGAATGGGGTAACGAGGGCGACGACTGGGCGGAACGGGTGGGCGAGGAGGAATGGACTGGGAGACGTATGGGAGCGCGGAAGGCAGAGCTAGACAACGTATGGGCCCGACAACATAGTGCGGCACCTTCTGTCTCGTAGCGGTATGGATCTACCTGAGTTTTACTTGCTGTCTGCGTACTTTGCTGTCGTCTATTGTGTATCATACCCTGCCACCATTAGTTCGTCTCACGCGGAATGATAGAGGATCACCACTGCTATGCTGTGTGCAAGGAGGGAACTGCATGGTATTGAGAGCGGAACAAAAGCAACAATGTACATGCAAGGAGTCGTTCACATTCAGATCTGCCGCAAACAACCAGGAAACATTCACATTCTAGCCCAGGATGAACATACCCAACATAAACTTACGTACGTATGACTACATGAACAGTGAGGGAGGGACTAGTGGTACAGCATGCTGAGCACTAATAACCAGTCAACAAGGACAGACTAAGTGGCTTCACCGCCGCGAGTGCATGGGAGGGGGTAGAGAGCGGTAGTCGTCTGGCGGCGAACCATGGCCGACATGCCCAAACTCACCAGCCCTATCAGGATGAACCTCTGTATATACCAACTTACGAACGTTCTGGTGAGGCGCATGGGGGGATGTGTGGGGCGGAGCATGAGGAGATGCGTGAGGTGGGTGAGGCGGGTGAGAACGCGGAGGTCGATCGTCGACTACTACTCGACCGCTTCCACCTGCAGGCAATGCATTCGGTGCGATGGGACGGCTTGTGTAAGACGGTGGCGGACGGGATTGAGGAGGCGTACGAATATCGTTGGGCCCAGGCGACAGCATCATCGCGAGAGAAGGAGAGAGGCCTTGGTTCGAGCGGGGTGTGGAAGTCGAGGCAGGTTGGGGCGTGTCAGAGGGCTGCCTACGCTTCGGCGGTCCCGGTGAAAAGCTCCGACCTAGACGTTCATCTGGCGTATGTGGGGGAACCTCGTCTGGATACTTGCGCTTTCGAACAGCTGACGACTGAGGTGGCGTGTTTGCGACGTGCGGACTGGTAGCATGCGGCGAACGTGGGTCTGGATGAGGCCGTGCACCCGGTGGCGGTGCGGTCGCACCAGCATTGCTCCAGATCTGATTCGACCAAGGAGGTGGAGGAGGAACATGCCTGCTACTACTGGGATCAGCAATGCCAATTGGTTTACCGTTCTCATAGGGGTTCGGAGGAGGAATCGGGGCCGACCTATGAGAATGATGAGGCGCATGAGACACTGGTGGATGCGGCGCGCGGGGATGTGGCGCTAGTGACGAGCTGCCGTTGGTGGAAGGCAAACCTCGAGAAAGGAATTCGTCCACAGGCTGTCCTGGAGGAGGTGATCGCCTGCCGCTGAGTTCTCTGGTACACCAGGTGTGAACCTAATAAGCTCGACGAACAGCGTCTGCGTATATGGTGGTGGCAACTTCATGTAGATAATCTCTTTGCTGAAGTTTTGCAGCATCTCCTTCGTGTTCACGTAGACGTCCGCCTCTGGGTTCTCTGCAGACAGCGTGAGTAAACCAAACACGACCAGGAGATTGGCAATACCTACCTGCGTACTTCACGCGGACCTCGGAGTAAGGATATGCTCGGTTCTTGCGGATGCAGCACAAAGGGCACATGAACCTCCGTACCCCACCCGCATTGTCCACGGGGTAGAATACACAGCCAGCGTGGTAAAGCTTTTCGCAGACCTCGCATTGGACAGTGGGGTAGTTGAGCAGGTAGCTCGTCCTCCCTCTGCAGATGCACCGCGTCCCATCGCGCCAATCGGGATCCACGTCCTGACCGAAGACAAACTTCGGCCGCCTACGCTTCTTCATCCGTACGGGCACGGGTTGTCCTGCGAGAATACGATGAAGGCCTGCAAGGTCCAAGCCAAACGACACCTCAGGATTAGGCGAGACAGCGAACTGGATCCTGTATAGCTTTCGCATGTAGTGCCGTACTTGCGGGATGTACTCGGCACGCTGATTCGCAGGCTGCGACGCGAACGACAGGAACTGTCCAATGACGCCTGCCAGTCGATCAACTCGGTGGACGATCACTTCAAGTTGCTTCCACTCGTCGGAATAGTTCTTGGTAACTTCAGGCGCGTGAAGAAGGATGGTGGCAGATAGCAGAAATGCCAGTTCCGTTCCTTGTGGATGGTACCGTTCCAATGGTGGTGATCGCAGAAAGGGCACGATCCACCATTGGCAGCGCAGACGCCGTGGAATCGAGCGAAGCAATGATCACACTGGACAGCGTCGGACACAGTCCCGGCAGCCGGTGGACGAACAGGAGTCGTACAGATACACGTGAAGTACTCATCGTTGGGAGGGAGGTCGTCCTCAGGCCGCGTGGACTCGATCACGTCCTCCATAAGGCCTTGCGCGTGAGTCTCTTGGTGCTGCCGACAGAACCACGGCAGACTCTCTAGCCAACGGAAGTGGGCGGATAGTTGTTTGTCGAGCCGGTCGAAGTTTGCAAGAGTGAACATGGTCAGGTGCTCCTTCGCGTACTTGCGCCACTGTAACATCGTCTGGAAGATATCGCCTTCGTCGGTATGCTGGTACCGGTGCTTCACACAGCATCGCAGCGCGTCTCGAGGTCCATAGCGAAGTCCACCGTTCGCTTCAGATCCGAGACAGCTGGGATGTTAAATCCTTGTCCGCCCTGGCCACCAGCTTGACAGCATCCTGAACCTTGGGTTCATCGTGCTTGCCTCCGGGCTGAGCCACAACTTCGCCTGCTTCTCGTAATCCTTCGCGCGGGCACGGGCGTCAAGCAAGCGATCCAGCAGATCAGAATTGATGGGGATACCGGAACCAGGGTGCGCGAACTCATCCAACTGCTCGATCGTCCTCTGTGGTTTAGTGAGAACATCCTTCACACGCCTCTCCCACTCGTCGCCGAGACGGAGAAGCCGCTCGATACGCTTCATGAACGGATTGTCGGGCGGCAGGTCGCACTGGCGAGCACGCGCTACCCAACTTCTGACGTCCTCCAGAAGCACTCCGTTGGATTCGTCAAGCTCTTCCTCGAGATCCTTCAACAACTGCTCGCGGAGAACTATCTTCTCGACCTCGAGAAGCTCCTCGACGAGGACGTTGAGCGACAGCCCGTGCAGGAGCAACCGGTCGCACTCTTGCATGTGTGCGTCTCGGTCGCGCGGAGATGGTGTAGCGTTCAGCAAGATGCGAGCCTTCTCCTTTGTCTCCTCCGCTTCCTTGGCAAGATTCCTGAGGAACCCGATCTCCTGACAATCGAACCCTAAGTTCTCGACCTCCTTCAGGACAGCGTACAGGTCTCCCAGGCTGTGATCCGGCCTATCGGGGGCGTCGTCGACCATATTCATGCCGTTCGCACTGTCTGACGACGTGCGCGGGCCGCGGATCTTGCGTGGACGTTTGCGACTGGGCTTGCGGACAAGGAAGGCATTTGCCGCATCCACCCACTCGTTGGCTCGAGCGACACACTTGCGCAGCGACTGCAGCTCGGGCAAGGGATGGTTGATCCGATCGCCCTCTGCAAGAACAGCGCGCAGACTGCGTAGCGGCGGTCTCGCGGTCTCGGTCAAGATCTTGTTCAGCTTCGTCCTCCACGTACTGGGGATGGCAGCGCGCTCCGACACCTTCATCTGATCTCCTGCAACTCCGCATCGTCGAGGCGCTTCCTTAGAATCCTGCTGCTTTGATCGCACTTGCACAGATCTCGATGTGGTCGATGCACACGACCTTGGTCGTGCACGAACACGTGATCTGCGAGAGGTAGCAGAAACCTTGCACCTGCTGCATTGGCACTGGTCCTCGGCCCGGTCCATGCCTTCAAGCACCTCGCCCATCTGGAGTGATCGGGCCTTGTCCCGGATGCGCATCTCACGGACCATCATCTCCTGTAGGCTGTCGTTGAGCCTGACAACCGCGTCAGTATTTGCTTCCGCTACTAGAACGAGAAAACACGCACCATAGGGCGGTCTGGATGGACTGGTTCTGTTGCGTTATCGTAATCAGAAGCTCGTCGTGCGAGAATACCGGAAGCTTCCGGTGCTCCTGGTACCGCTTCACACAATCGAGTCCGAACGGCAGCCAGTCGGGCAGCGCGAAGTTGACGGCTTCGTTAAAGTTGAACTGAAGGCGGTTATAGTTAGCGACCTGAGCCACGCATGTCGCGCCTGTAGGTGAACTAGAACGCACCCCATGATTGAATCCCGCGTGGTACGCCTTGGGGAAGGTGATCACGAACTCCCCGCACGCTGGTTGCACGAGTATACGTCGACGCCGGTCTCCTTCAGTCGGCTAGGGTTCATTAAGGTGACCAGCTGGAAGAGGAGATCGGGCTGGACTTCGAAAAGGTCCGGGGCTTCTCTTCTGATGGCCGCCTCGAATTTCTCCGCCTCCTCGCCGGGAATACTGTACCAGGTCTTTGTCTCGCCCCAATGCACTAGATATCCCGCGAATGTGAGAACATCAACCTCGGAAATGAAAATGAGCTTCTTACTGTAGTTGATGCTGTACGTGTAGTGATCCTGCTCCGCCGATAAGGATCAGCTATGACATTCTAAAAGCGTCAAGTCCGTCGTACCTCGTTGTGCCAGCAAAATGTCGAGAATACCATCCCGACGTACGTCCAGGGCACAGTCATGCCCGAGATATCGCTCTTGATATACCTGAGCAAGCTGTCAGGGAGGATTGGAATATTATTCAAATTCCACGGATCCTTGGAATATGGGTCGAGCGGATGGGTTCTAGCGTCGGCATCCCACTGCGATATCCGGAATATCTGAGTCAATGTAGAGGCAGTCCGCCAGATGCAAGTGACTCACCTTCCATGCGTTGTCGAATGCACATCGGCGCCATACTCAACCTCGACGGTCTCTTGCTGACTCTGCACAAGGCGCCAAAACTCGTTCTCGACATCCGTCTCGGTCACGACAACATCGTCGAACACGTTCGCAGTGGGATCATCTGCGTCGGGCCTCTTCGTCATCTTCACGTCCCCGTCGGCCTCTACTTGCGATGCGGGCCGGTGGGACTTGAACCATAGCCGGCGGAACTCGTGGTCGCGGGCTTGGAAGGTGGACAGAGTGTGCTCCTCACCCTCGTCGAACCCGAAGTCGCCACCGGTGCCCATGAGGCACGTGTGGCAGAACCACTGGCCCTTCGGTATCGCGTTCAGCGGCGGATCGAGGCAGAACATATGGAAGCCTGGTCATATGAGCCCAATGAAGCAAAAAAGTATGCAAGGATACACCACATACCGCAATCGCATCCATCGCACAGCAACATCTCCTCGCCACGGTCTTTCTTGAGCACACCTCGCAGTGTAGCTAAGAGACATAAGCCATCCGCTGGGATCATGCCAGCGATTCGTACGTACTTCTGGATTGCCGTCCTTGTCGGCTTGGCTAGCAGCAGATCGTGCAAATGGAAGGTTGTCGTCATTTGCAGGTACCGGTCTACGAGCTATACCTCGGACTAAGCAACTTGACCCAACAGCGTGAAGAAATGAGAGCCACTCACGGCCTGCCTGTTCCAAGGATGTCTGCCTGGTGTTTCGCCGGGGTCGACCCGACGCCTCTTCTGGCGGCTCCGACAAAGGACTACTCGTTGCAGTCAACGGGCTGGATGGCTCACTCTCATCATCCTCCCTAGTTGCTGACTTGTGCTGCTTTCCTGCCGCATGGGTCTTGAGCTGCGGATCGCCTGGTTTCTTCGGCGAGAGGGTCGGTGAATTGCGCACGCGCTCCCGGTAGTTCTCGTACGGTAGGATGACGCGGGAATATGAGTTCTTCATTTGTGTGGATAGGCCGGGGATACCACTGTAGCCCAACGAGCGACCGAGGTCTGCCCATTTCTTGTTGCGGGTGACCTGCGTGTGCCGCACCTCAGTGGCTCACCCGATTGTAACATTGAAGAGTGGCGTACCGCGTCATATCCACCTAGCTTCTGGACCTCCTTCCGCAGCAGCCACAGGTCGAGGGGCTTGTGATTGATGGTGGGCACGGTGACACGCGAATTGCCCTGCTGCTTATGATACCTATACACTGCTCCAGAAAATTGACCTTCGCGCGGGACGACGCCTCTATCGAATTGAGGCGCTGCAGACGGGTCTTGAAGCGAAAGCGCTATCGTGTGCGGATGAATGGCGCGCTTAGGCGGCCACAGTAGCGAGGAAGACTCACCTCGGTATCAGTCACGAACGGCATATGCCACCCGGCGGGTGGCACAATCTTGCACATCCCGTACTTCCTGCGTTGTCCGAAATGACCTGATGTAGCCCAATGGGTCTTTCCACTGCTCGAGCGTAGGATGAAATACCGGGCAATCAGTCAGGCCGAATGGGCGATCGTGGCATTGGGGATGTTCAGGCTGCGGTTCGAGGTCTTGACAGTGGACAAGTCGAGGAAGGGCGTCACGCGGACGGGGGGCCCATCCCTGAGATTAATCCGGATCGCACCTTCGTCGGTGACGGGTTCGGGCGCGTCGTCAGAATTGGACTGGGCGTGGTTGTGGAGGGCGGCGATGGCGTCTGTCTTGGATTTGCGTGGTGCACGCCTGCTTTCGGTCGGGTGGCTCTGGGGGGCCTCACCTGTGGAAGGAGGCGCTACAGCGTCGGGGCGCTCAATCGGGGTTGTACCCTCGACCGCGATAGAGAGGCAGGAGGTGAAGGTGGTAGGGGGCCTGTTGGGAATATCGACGGGCATGGCGGATGCGCCGGGGCTTGCTGTATTGGCGCGAGGCGAGCGACCTCGACGGGCGGGGGTGCCGCGAGGAGTGGGGCTCGCATGCATGGTGGTCGTGGTAACGGAACCCGAAGAAAGGACAGAGCGCCGTGAGTTAGAGGCCGAGGAGCGGTGCTTCAATATAGCCACCACCCATCGCCCTTCCCCGTGGGAGCCTCAATCGTCGCGGAGTTTCCATTTCGCACCCCGATCCGCCCACTCCCATGCTCGCGGCGTCCCTCAGCCACCTATTCTGAGACTCGGGGGCACAGCGGCCGCCTGCCGCCTCCGTGGCCACCCATGCAGCACGCTGGGCGGCAGGGACAGCGGGGCGGCGGGGAGGGGGGCGGCCAGGGCGGGATCAATCCTGGAGATCCAGTCCGATCCAACTGTGGCGGGAGCATCACGATGAAACAAGCACCGCGCCACACGTGCCGGAACTTTGTGGGTGCCTTTCCATTTCCGGCATCTTCGCAGCCGTCTGCATCCACGTCCAGACGCCAGCCCCGGTCCACGCCGCACACACAACCCACACACCCGGCCTCGCGGCCAGCCACATGCCCCCCCTCCTCCCCCCCTTCCCCCGTCACTGCTATGTGTCTGCGCGCGTACCATCACGCACTGAGCATGCAGCGGCGTTGCGCACGCGGCTCGCGGAAGCATCACGAGCAACTGCCCAACAAGTTCGACTACGATAACGTACTCCACCGTCTGATCGGACGTCCAACGCCCCGGGCGCGCTCATCAGCGCACTGTAGGCGCATCGGCCGCCACGCCCCGCCTTTGCCTGTTTGGTGGGCGTTTCGCCGGATCCCTGCAGATTCGTCTTGTGGCACCTTCTGATGCACCCTTCCAATGATGATCACACGGCAGAATGGAGCAAACTTGCTGATCAGTCCGCGAAGTTAGCCTGATCTGTCATTGTTGCCGCCCTACATCCCGTCCGCGCCGTGAGACCTGCGGTGCGATGTGCTCGGTTTCACCTCGTTATGCGCAATGCAGTGGTGGCTGTCTCTGCTGCTGCACAGTGGTAGCTCTGCCCTTCTGTTGCTGAACGGCTCCTCTGTCTTACAGGGTCGACTGAACGGAATGTGTCCATATCTGGACTGGCTCCCACATATAATTACAGCGTTACGTGACAACACATGAAGGAGTGAGAACTACGTGCCGCCCCTATCAGATGGTGTGCACGAGTCGCCATTTGTCATGACAGAACCTTTTCATCTGCGACCTTCCCGAACACGACTGCGCAGCTGCCCCGGCGGATCATGGAGCACAAAAAGAATGTTGGTCGTACAAAGAGCCTCGATCTCACAAGTCGACCCTGAGGAACAATCAATTGTAATTGCAAGCGGCGTGGTTCTGCGGTACACAAGGTTGCGCACCTTTGCCGAATGAGCAAAATGGGGACCCGAGACTGAAGACCACAGTAAAAATACGCAAGACTACACAAACCCCCGGCGGGACTCGAACCCGCAACCTCCAGATAACACGACATACAAGTCTAGAAGTCTGACGTCATAACCATTAGACAACGGGGGCCCGACCTATGACGCCTACGAAATTGCTGAGACCTCCATTCATTTTGATGTTCCGCAAACAGCAGAGATACTCCATCTTCATCTTGACCTTTACACTGGCTTCGGAGAGAAGTCCTACCGCAGTCGTGTTTCTGAAGGTTGGAGAGGATGCTTCGCACTGCATGAATGTCCCACGAAACAAGCGCTCATGGGGCTTGGGGCTACCATGTGCAGCCACTGCTACTATCATTGCCCAGGCCGACATTCATCTTACCAGACACACGGCTAGTGTCTAGATCAACAAAAGGTCAACCTGAGGGTTATTAAACGGTACGTCAAGTGCATCACTAACAACTCACCTCCAGTCGAGATAATGCTAGTGAGCGCAACACACCGCAAAGCACTCATCAATTCGATTTCTTCTTTCGCGCGAAAAAAAATTCGAGAGATGATCTCGTTGCTGGTAAGTCCCAAGCCAGGGGAGTGACACGTACGGCGTCGAATGTGAACTGAAAAGGCGTCAGTAGTCTGTGGTCCTCGATAAATGGCATGGATTCATACTTGTCCTGAACGGTCCCGTTTCGGAGGCGAAAACCGTGGACCACCTTCGTCGCTAGCGAAGCCCTTTCCATTGCCGAAATTGCTGAGTATTGGCAACGAACATCCTTCCTTCCGACTCATCAGCTAGGCGCGTACGTGCAGTATGCGACCGCGACGATCGTGTCTGCCATCTGCCAAATACACAATGATCAATCTGTCTACAGTGAATTGGAGCGATCGGATGAAGGAATAGCTTGCCTCGTGCAGATGTTGTCTCTTGATGTCGGACGGCTCATGTTCGCAGTCCCCAGAGGTGGGCGGAAAATGTCCACTGTAGGGCCGTTCAGGAGGGGGCGAAATCAGACAGCCTCGACGTCCCGCTAGCATAGGCCAACTTACCGATCGCGAGGTGTTTATCATATTATATATCTGCGTATCATCGTTCGCTGCGCGGTGGCTTCACTACGTTCCGAGTGTGCCCCATCACCGAGCGGGTATGGCCCATGATCTGAGAACGGCAGTGCTGTGGCGATGTCCTGCGATCATGATGTAGATATATACCATATCATGCATGATACAGACTCAATGCAAGTAAGCTCGCAGTGATCATTGATCAAATCCACCAGTAAATTCACGGGTACTAACCGACGTCCTTATTCAATGAACTCGACTTGTGATCAACGGGTGGCTGCCAGTGCGGCACAGTGCAAGAGCAGAAGGTTTGCACTTCAAGTTCGCTGTTTGGTGCGTTGATCGCCTTGTCCAATGGTGAACACGGTGATCATAGGATGGGTTCGAGATAACGAATCTGCTCATATCGTTGGTATGAATGGTCGCCGGAATGAAGGCGAGAGCGATCTGGACATGCTTCCAAGACGATACTGGAACAATACTGTCAATAGAACGCCGAAGCGAACAGAGAAATGAACAGGATGGGCGATACGAACACACCATACAGTTGTCTCGTTCAGCAGACACAAGACTAAGAGCGCCGCGGGACCGATGCGATGTACATGCACGAAATTCATGTCATGGAATCTGACCAGTCGACGGCCCCTGGGTCACCCGCACAAAGGGGTTGTATTTGTGGACGAACGCCTGCAAGCGTTTTAGTCGTGGGGGCGGGTCGGGTCGGCGCGCCAGAAGGATTCATTGTGACTCACTTCTACTTATGAGTGGGAGCAAGTCTTCTGCGTCTCGAAGCAGGCGGTGCTCAGAGACTTCACGTTCGGTTTAAAGACCACCAGCGGGACAGGCACTACAAATCACTGACCATGTGGCCCGTATTAGCGACTTTGCCCGCGACGGCACGACGAGCAAACTGCATTTCCCCTGCTCGGAGTCAATAATCAGTTGTAGCCTAATGGAAATGCCAGAACGCGACGACTCACCCGCACCCACCGATCGACTTCGAAGTGGTGGTGTCTCGCTTGGTTTTGTCAGAACTATACCTCGGATATTCTTACCGTCGCTGCGGTGCATGAGGACCGGGAGGAAGCCTCGCGGCTGCAACAACACGCCCGCCCGACTCAGGATGGCTGCTATCTTCAGTCTTGACGTCCTAGCCGGTGCCGAGTGAGCGAACCGCGCGGTTCCGAGGCTCTCTATACATCGACATGGCCGCACTCCCCCGAGATGTTTCGAAGCGCACGTATTAACCGGCTGTTACGCAGCATCAGTCAATTGATTCTATATGTAAATACGAGTTCACTCGTGCCCCCAGAACGCACGGATACACATCCGACATCCAGGGATACAAACACAACGTCAAAACGGACACGACCACAGCGCCTCCGTGGAGGACTGACTGCTTCATTGGTACTCAGTGATAGCAATGCACGGACATGCTGGACAGCGAGGCACAAACGACTGCACCGCCCAAGTGGCCAGGAGCCACACGCCGATGGCAGGCACGACGATGACCCTCCCCTTCGAAGAATGACAGGAAATGTATCACGGTATGGTTCAACTACTCACCCTGATCCACGTCTCGAAATTTTCTAGACTGGGTAGAGACGAAGCCACCCGTCACACGTAGACCACCGCAGTGGGCTGTTCTCGAATCAACCGTGCGCAAGCAATTTGGCCGCGCCAGATCAGCGAGTTCTCTGAAGTGGAGCCCACAAGACGGACGAACATGACTACATGAACGAAACGGTCAGCAATGGAATGCTTGAACAGCCAATGCCACCCACATACCCAGGCCACACGTACGATCCGCTTGGCCCACCTTGCCACGCAGTGACACCAAAAATCCTGTGCTATTCGACATCACAGCCCATTACAAAGGGTCTCGCCGCAAAGGAACGAAACATCTCAAGGTGGAACACACACCGCCATTCGTGACAAGACGAGGGATTCCTTTTCATTTCACTTCGACAAAAGAGCCCACTACGCTACCTGACGTCCGGCTCTACGGCAGATCGTCTGGGATCACGAGAAAAAGTAGAGATGACGGGAAAATAGAAGAATGGAATAATGGATGTGCGACGACAGTGTATGGTGCGAGGATATGATACGATGACAATGCAAGGTGGCGACATTAAAGCAGGGGACACAAGCTACCCGGACAAAAGGATGGCGAGACGACCCAAGCGCGGACAGGGGTACGAGGTGCCTACTCCTCAGCGGCAGCCTCATCCTCCTTGTCGCCGGGCTTGTCTAAAGCGATAGTCAGCTCCGCAGCCTTCCGTTGGCATGATCACGACGTACCAGACTCCTGCATATCCGAAGTCCAGAGCGTGAGGTTGTCACGGAGCAGCTGCATGATGAGCGTCGAATCCTTGTAGCTCTCCTCGGAGAGGGTGTCGAGCTCAGCGATTGCGTCATCGAACGCTTGCTTCGCGAGATGGCACGCGCGGTCGGGGGAGTTGAGGATCTCGTAGTAGAATACGGAGAAGTTAAGGGCAAGACCGAGGCGGATGGGGTGCGTGGGCGGGAGCTCGGTCACAGCAACGTCAGACGCAGCCTTGTAGGCCTCGAGGGACTTGTCCGCAGAGTCCTTGCGCTTGTCGCCAGTGGCGAACTCGGCAAGGTAACGGTGGTAGTCACCCATCCTGATGAACTCTATCAGGATCACGTGAGGAGCACCGGAAATGGAATGCGCACATCTTGTGGTAGAAGACCTTCGACTCGCCAGACGCGGCTGAGGGGATAAGGTGCTTGTCCAGGACATCGAGGATGTCCTCGCAGATCTTGGCGAGCTCGCTCTCAATCTTCTCCCGGTAGCCCTTGATCATCTGGACCTGGGCCTCGTTACCCTTGGACTCCTCCTTCTGTTCGATGGAGGAGACAATACGCCATGATGCGCGGCGGCACCAATGACGTTCTTGTAGGCACGGAGAGGAGGTTGCGCTCCTCGACGGTGAGCTCCTGGTCTGAAGACGCGACGCGCTTCATGTTCTCACCATCTCTGCGGGGTCGCGTCGTGTCACACGATGTCACGGTGCTGCGGAGACGCGACCACTCACCCTCATAGCGCTCCGCCTGCTCAGCGAGCTTGGCAAGGTAGACAGAATCTTCACGCGACTGAGTAGCCATCTGGCGAGGAAAGGGGGTCAGTGGCGAGGAAAGACGCGTCAGACGCGTCGCGACTCACTGCGACAGATCAAAGGTGCGGTGGGTTATAAGTTGAAGGCTGCGGAAGGTGACAGGCCGGGGTGAGCACAACGCGGCGGGGAACGCGGACGGGCACGTACGTGATGGGGAGAGGTGAGGAGGAGGGTGTGCAGGTTGAAGATGAAAAGGCGGGTCTCGGCAATAAATGGGAAATCCCAAAGTGGCCAGGGCAAAGGGTTGTGGGCAGAGGGTATGCACGTGACTTCCCACGCCAGCGCCTTATCCGGCAGCCTTTGTCGCGACCACAGCCGCCGGCCGGGCTCCTGCCTCTTCTGGCAGCCCGCTCGGGCGGCTGGGGCTCGCGAACGCCGCTCCATTGTCCGCGCTGCGGTCTTAGGCGGCGGCATGGCAACCGCTGCACGACGCACGCGAGTGCGCGCACGGACCTCGCTCTCCACACGCGAGGTGGTGCAGCGACCGCCATGTTGGCCGTCGCGGTGACGGGGTGGCGCGGTGCGGACGGGGGAAGTGATGGAGTCTCACCACGCCCGCGCTCCATCGATGCATCACCGCTGCGAAAAACACTCAACGCAGCTTCTCGAGTCGGATGCCCTGTATCGCCTCGTCGCCTGACTGGCATCAGAATCATATCAGACTCACGGAAGGCCTCAGCTATCTCGGCTCAAAGGGCATACTGAACGCCTTCAGATCAACTCTTATGTACAGGCACATCTCACTGTCATTCGCCCTTGGTCCCAAGCCTCAGCCGGCTCCTTGCGGGGATGTCTCACAGTGACAGGGGGCGCTTGGACTCTGTGGCTCAATGAATGGACCCAACGCTCCTTCGCCCACTGCTACGTCAGCCCGTCTGCCAATGACAGGCGCCGTTACCTGAATGAACGGGAGACTGCGACAGCTGCGCCGTTATAGCTATCCACTGAGGCCCAAACCCTCCGACCAGGACTCCTCTAGTCGGGAGCAGTCACTGCCAGCTTCATGATACACTTCTTGTCCGTAACTGTCATCCTGTGAGGTCAGACAGCATCGCGCGGAACGCGCAACATCTGTACGACTGTCCCAAATCACCGCCCTTGCCCACCGAAGCTTTCACTTGCGACTCGAGCTCGATGGCTCCCATCCGGCGAGCCACTCTTTCATCGACGCCAGACCTTGTGCCTGAACCGCCGCGACCGTCTCATCAACGCCCGCGTTCGCCGTCAGGAGATCCGAGCAGTGGTACCCATTGCCCTCCGCAATGGGCTGCCACGATGTGCTCTGGAAGTTCGTCCCGTCTGCGGACTTGGTTGCCTCGCGCCACGGATCACCTACGAGCGGAGAAGGTAGAAGCCAGTCAGCCCCGAACCCAGGGCAGGAACGGAGATGGATGATACGTACGTTGACCGTTGGCGAAGAAGAGATTGGTGACGTTCGCGAACCACCCATCATACGCTGTGTTCGTAGCGGTGACATTCGGAGCCACTGGCCCGTTGGGGAACTGCTCAGGGAAGTAGTATGTGCATTGCCGCTGAATGAATTGCCTCAACGTTCCATCACGGCGAATTTAACATGGGATCGGGAACGTACCTCGTCAGAACTTGGCTGCACAAGTCGAGTGACGATGGTCGGCCAATCAGCGGGAGCGCCATCCTGGAAGAAGCCGACTTCGTTGCACCTGCGCACGCAGACATGTCTTAATCAGTTCTACGAAGCTTCGCTACATGGACAGAAGCATACACAATCCACTCCCACGATCGTCCTGAATCGTCAACCGCAATGCTGGTGTAGTAGGACTGCGTCGGATCGTAGGACCCCAAGCACGTCACCGCGTCGGTATCACCGCAAACTGTACAAATGCGTCATCAATTTAGTTGGACATCCAATAGCAGACACACTCACTCAGCGCGTAATACGTCGTCGCCCAGTACGTCCCCCAAGCGTTCAGCGCATGCTCAAGGCCCCATCCCTCAGGTCCTGCGTTCACACCATCCTTTACCTCCAGCGCGTCGCAGAACTGGAAGAACTGCTGATCCGGGCCTTCGTCGGGTTGCAGCGACTGCCAGTCCCACAAGTTGTTCCGCAGGGCACCGGCGAAGTCGTCGAGGTGCGTGAGCTCGGTCATATTGAAGAGCTCCTTGATGTTGTCGATCGCCTGGGTGTCGCTGCCGTTGAACGTCGTGTCGATATAGGCGATAACGGCTTCGACGTCGGCGGAACAGTTGGTCGGCATGTATTGGCGAATGGGATCAAAGTACCCCCAGTAGTCGCTGCGTAGCCAGCTCAATGAGCGCAAAACCTTCAGACAGAAAATAATGACATACACTATGCTCTCGATGACCGCGGACGACGCATACCCGGCTTGAATACACCCGGCTTGTTGACCATCGTCCAGCTCGTCAGCGCGCCAGAGTAGCTGCCGCCGACCAAGATCCACGGGGCCTCGCCAGGCTTCACGCTATCCCCACCAGGCATCGGGAGGTCGACATTGTAGGCGAAGTACACCAAGTCGTCGATCGCCTGCTGGATCGTGTGCAGCTGGAGGGACTCGACAGAGAGGTTGTTGTACGGGTTGGAGTCGCCATAGAACCGGTGCTCAACCACGACGGCCGCAGCGCTCTGCTGCTGGGCGATCTGGCCATTGATAGTCGAGTTCGTGAGGTAGCCGTAGTACCCTTCGAACCATGTCAGCCAGCCAGCACGCGGTAGGAGACGCTCGACCGCTCACCGTCCGCGTTCACCTCGCCAGGCGTGAACAAGACGATCGCCCCGCCCTCCTCGTAGAACTCCCATGTGTGCCAGTACCGCTGCACGAACGTCCCCTTGCTCGGGTCGTTATGGTCGATCAGCTGGTTAAAGTAGTAGGTCGTGTTGTACGGAGGCAGCGCCGTGCCATCGCGACTCGTCACCGCGCCCCCGCGACTGCTGGGGGCACCGGGACCACCGGGCGGGGCGCTATGTTCGCGTGGGCTCGCCCGTCGGGGAGGCGTGCGTGCGCGACGGAGGCGAGGAAGCATGCAAAGACGCCGGCAATCCAGGGGGACACCATCCTGCCAGTGACCGACGCGAGACGACTCAGGCCGGGAGAGCTGAGGGTGAGTGTATCCGGCTGGGAAGCACAGTCCCGTCCAAGCGTGATGTACGTTATAAATATTTGCTGAAGGCTGACGCGAGCTGTACTTCCGTCCGAGCGCACGTTATACGGGTCCGAGACAAACATAGACATGCTTCTGTGTCCCTCGATCCCACGTCGCGACGGGATCGCCTCGCACGACCTCGACACACGGCATGTGCATCCCGTTATCGCTGGGTCCCTGCGAGACGGCGCCGGGGAAGGGACTTTTTGCAGTGATAGCTACAGTGGCCGGCATGCGGTCGGACGTCGAAGACGGCGGCAACAGATCATTGGATGGCGTTTTCGTCGCTCTGTCAGCCGATAGCACGCAGGATACGCTCGACCGAACAGCACCCGGCATAGCAGAAGGTCATTTTTCCAGCATTCGAGAGCAAACGCCATAGCCAAGAGCGAGGACGATGGGGGCGGAAGAGCGCATCAGAACTTGCCACAATATTATGTCAATGTCCCGATCACGCTCACAGTCTGGCGTCAATACACACGTGGTTATCGACCGCTCACCGCATTCCCTTGTCAAAGTGGTCTTCAAATTTCAATCTGGACACTATGCAGCATGTGGCCCTAGAGAACGCACAACCGCCCATCATCACCGATTCGAACGATTCTCCATCCCTGATGTGTCCAGCTGTACATCAAGCACCAAAACAGCACATCGCTGGACTCGAATGCTGAGGACATGGATCGTGTGTCAGGACGGTGGCAAGGTGAGCAGACGGGGTGGGTCATATAGGATGTGACATCCAGGCCAAAAGTCCAATAGTGGGAGGGACCTCCACACACTCTAAGGTACGGCCACCTAGCATGTCCACAGGCTCGTCGCAGCGCACACGCGCACGCTAGCGCCGCGCGCACTGAAGCGATCCTGTTACAGGGCCGCCTAGATCACTATCTCCGCTTAATACCAACGGAGCCTTGATCGGGCTACACAACCGTCCACATCAGCCCAATCACCGCGGAGCCGCACAGTCAAAAGGGACTCACTACAACGTCAGCGCCGTGCGACACCTCAGCAGCCTCTTCTTGCGCTGCTCGAACGTCTCCCCCGCGAACTGCGGCTCCTCGAGAACGTCCACGCGGAAGTGCTTGATCATGTACGTCAGGATCGCGACGCCCTCCGTCTCCGAGAACCGCCGCCCGAGGCACGACCGCGGGCCCGCGCTGAACGGCAGGAACGCATCGCGCGGCCAGTCGCCGAGGAAGCGCGAGGGGTTGAAGGTGTGTGGGTCCTTCCAATACCGCGCTGCATGTCGATGGACGAATGAACGGGGTAACACATCGAGAGCGCGAGGCCACGTACAGTTGTAATGCAAGCCAGGCGTGTGGATCATGATGGCGGTGCCCTTGGGGCACGGTACCGTCAGCTTCTCGCCCGCCATGTTCTGAGTGGGGAGAGTCGTGTCTTCTTCTGCGTGCTTCGGGATGTTGATGACCTGTCGTAGTGCTGAGCATTTGCCGCGCTACATTATCCAGAAATACGCACTGGCGGGAACATCCTCATCGTCTCTTGCAAAACAGCCAGCACGTATGACAGCTTGCCCATATCTTCGTATGCCTGCCCCATGGAATAGGTTGAACTATGCGGAGGCCAGCGAACAGTCGGAAGACTTACGGGAAGCTTTCCATCTGTGGCGACGCTCATGATATGTTGGTACAGCTTCTCTTGCTCGTCTTGGTACAAAGCCAGCATGACGAAGGTGAATGCGAGAGTGTGCGCAGTGGTCTGACAATGTATCCAATGTTAGGTTTTCCGTCTGTCGAACACATTGCGAGCGTGGCGCACCTCATGTCCAGCTATCAAGTAGATGAAGATGTTCCCCATGAGCTCGCCATCGCTCAACTTCGCCGATCCCTCGCTCTCCTCTTCGTTCGCGTCAAGCAAGCTGCTGAACAGGTCGTAACGCTCTTCCTTGTTCTCCGAGTCCTTCCTTCTGTCAATCATGTCTCGCATGTAGTGCTGCAGGCGATCGTGTCAGCGCCGATCTGAACGGCAATGCACGTAACATGCTCGTACCTCAAGGTCCACATATGCCGTCCAGAAGTTGTGTAGGCGCTTCGCAGGACCGAGCTTCAATAACCACTCGGGCACGAAGAGCTTCAGGCGGAGGTCCGTCGACACTATATGCAGTGCATCCTGCGAAAATCCTGCCCTCAATTCTCGGCGACGGAGACAGCCCGACATCTAGCTGGACACACCTTGAAGGTGAAGTGATATCCTTCCGGTACATTCAGGTCCTCAAACCAGCTCATCCGCTTGCCGAAACCGGCCACGCCGATCACGAACAGCGCGATCGGCACTGTCAAGTCAACGACGTTCGGCACCGGGACCTCGCGCTTGCCCGCCCATACGACCTGGCTGAGCTCTTTGACGATGTGCATGGTCTCATCCCACACCAAGCGATTATTGCGCTCCGAGAAAGACGGCGCGGAGATCTTGCGGTGGCGCTTCCATTCGTCTCCCTCGGTCACGACGACGTTCGAGCCGTAGAACATGAGGATCTTGTACACCGCGAGAGGTTTCGTGAACTTCACACGGTCTGCCGTCACTTCCTGCGGCGAGCTCGCTGAGCGTCGGCATCAATGTGCACGGGCGCGGGCACATACCTTGATCGCCGTCGCGTCTGCGAGCATAAGGAGGCGACCCGGTGTCGGAAGCCATGACACCTGGGTTGCTGCGGTGAGCGGAATGATTGCGCAGCTTATGAGGGTATCACGCACCGACGACACAATGTCCGAATCGAACTCCTCAAAGTCGCGGTGCTTCCTCGTGAAGACGTTGAAGTAGCCCGCCGAGAAGTACGGTATGCGCGACTTGACTGCGAGGCTGTCCGGGCCGAAGGCGTAGCGCAGGCCGGGGTAGTTCCTGATCGAGGGGACAAGGTTGCAGAACACGTAAGCTTCGCGAGAGCCGGGAGAAGCGGGGACGCGACGGGCGAGGACGTACCGAAGCGCATTAACTGCGGCTGTCCAGTCCATGACATACTTGACGGCCCAGAGGGCGGCGAGGGCGAGGGCGAGGGCGAGGTAGACGGCCATGGCGGGTCGGACGACCTGCGTGCGTGCCCGGCGCTGGGAGGGGTGGGGGAGGGACGCGGGGTGATGGAACGGTTTTGAGAGGCTGGATGGCGCTCCGCTGCCCATGTCCGAGTCGGGAAAGGCCCCCTTCTGCGCGCCATGTCATGTGCGCGCCGTCCGTCGCCCGCCACTGGCAGCCAGCGCTCGGCTTTTGCACTATCAGCGGCGTCCGAGCGTGTCGACGTCCTGGCAGGGACAGGACCGTGCATTCCTCACCGGCCCTGGCTCGATACTGCTGTCCTCGGCCAAAAGCGACACCAAGCCCATGTGTCCGAAGCCCACACAAGTCGCCAGTGCCCCGGTTCATCGGGCAGAAGTGCGCGAAACAATCTACGCAGGAAGGGGCGTCCGGATCAGGTCCCTCCGCACTTAGTCTGCGGACCCTATGCTGGCTTGGGAATCACGTCGTCCGTGTGATACATTCGTAATGGCGGGAGCTTGCATGCATGGACGCTGACGTCTCCGTGTGGACGAGGCAGCCCCGAGACGTCGCGAACGACGAAGGACAAGAGGCGGATGCGCCGACGCCGCGTTCGCGTGGACGTCGCGGACGAGCCCGAGCACCGCGAGTCCCAACGTGCACCGATCGGCGAGCGCCCACACGTGGCTACCGATCTACACGCGGGTACTTCGGAGTCGGTCTTTTGAATTGAAGTGGTACAGGAATTGGCAATATGCTAGTACGTGGCACGGAAGCACGGAAGCATGGTACGAAACACTTGTGGCTACCATACCATATGTGCGTACACATCATGTGGCATTCGGCCTGGACTTGGAATCCATTCACTACCACTCCTACGAGGAGTTTGCTATGAGATCCATCTCTGTATCCGTGATAAATACCGTTGCATAATAGTATGTGATAGGTATGTGATAGGTTACACCGTGACACCTCGTAAATACATTGACGTACATATTGCAGATCTGGTCCATTCCTGTGACCGCGCCTTCACGACCTCACCATCATCTGCGCTTGAACACAAGCGGCGCCTTGACAGGACTGTCGGCCGCCACACGTCAGTACACTGCCGAGTATCACCCGAAGACACGAATACTCACTACAGCGTGATCGCGCTCTTACACCTCAACAGCCTCGCCTTCCGCTGCTCAAATGTCTCCGCGGCGTACTGCGGGTCGTCCACGACGTCGACCCGGTAGTGCTTGATCATGTACGTCAGGATCGCGACGCCCTCCGTCTCCGAGAACCGCCTGCCGAGGCACGACCGCGGCCCGCCGCTGAACGGCAGGAACGCGTCGCGCGGCCAGTCGCCTAGGAACCGGGAGGGTTTGAACGTGTACGGGTCATCCCAGTACCGCGCTGTTGTAACGATGGACATTAGTGTACATCTCCTCTCTGAATGTGCGCAGACGGCGCGTTGGGGGGTGGCGTACGGTTGTAGTGCAGGCCAGGCGTGTGGAGGACGAGTCCTGTGCCCTTGGGGCACGGAACGTTCAGCTTCTCGCCTGCCATGTTCTGAGTGACGAGGACGCTATCTTCTTGTGCACGTTTAGGGATGGCGTTCACCTGGCATGATCAATGGGTTTGCAGTTCCTATTGGCGCAGAAGGCAGTGACAATGAACCCATACCGGAGGGAACATCCGTAGGGTCTCCATGAAGACCGCCATCGGATATGTGAGTTTGCCCATCTCCTCATAGGCCTATAGTTGCAGCATCAGCGGCCGAAGTGCGTCGCATCTGCTACCAAATGTGGTTTGCTTACGGGGATCCTATCTTCGGGAACGACGCTCTGGATGTGCTGATAGAGGATCTCTTGCTCGTCTTGGTACAGTGCAAGCATAATGAATGTGAAGGCGAGGGTGTGTGCCGTGGTCTATGCGAAGTCTGTGTCAGCAATCGCTGCTTGAGCTACCAGCATGGGCACGCACCTCGTGTCCCGCGATCAAATAAACGAAGATGTTGCCTGCGTCGACGGGTGTTGTCAACGCCGACGCCAGAAGTGCAGCAGATGTAGAAGCACTCACCCATGAGCTCGCTGTCACTCAGCTTGATCGTCCCATCACTTTCATCTTCGTTCGCATCGAGCAGGCTGCTGAACAGGTCATACCGTTCTTGCTTCTTCTCTGAGTCCCTACGCCTCTGGATCATCTCCGTCATATATTTCTGTAGCGCAGGCGGATGATACCGGTGTGACCGTCGAGACCACACAATGATACTGGTGTGGACGGTACCTGGAGGTCCTCGTATGCCATCCGAAAGTTGCGCACGCGCTTTGTCGGACCCAGCTTGAGCAGCCATGATGGGAGGACAACCTTGAGCCAGAGATCGTTCGAGACGATATGCAGCGCATCCTGGTGCGACGCCGATATATCCTCAGCCTGAACCCAATCAGTCAATATTCAAAAGCACGACTCACTTTGAAGGGCATCACGTGCCCCGCCGGCACCGTCAGATCCTCCTGCCAGCTCATTCTCCGCCCGAAGCCCGCCACGCCAATGACGAACAACGCCATCGGGACGGTGAGGTCCACTATGTTGTCGACGGCGACGTCCGCCCTCCCGCCCAGAGCACGTCGCGGAGCTCGTGGACGATGAGCATCGTCTCGTCCCACACGAGGCGGTTGTTCCGCTCGGAGAAGGACGGCGCGGAGATCTTGCGGTGCCGCTTCCACTCGTCGCCCTCAGTCACGACGATGTTGGAGCCGTAGAAGGTCAGGATCTTGTACTGCTCGAGCGGTTTGGGGAAGCGCGTTCGGGCGGAGGTGACTTCCTGTGGGGACGCGGGAGAAGATGTGCGGCGGTCAATGGATGCCACAGGGATGGGACTGACCTTGATCGCGTCAGGGTCGGCGAGCATGAGCATCTTTCCAGGACTGGGGAGCCATCTGACCTATACGCGAAGACTCAGTTCCCGACTCTGGACGACCTGGGCCATGGTCATGTGTGCGGCTCATCGAGTAAGTGGACGTGGACAAGTGATGCAGCTCTGTGGCTCCATGAGATAGCCCGCCGAGCGGCCGAGCAGACAGGAGGCAATCAGCCCATCTCATGCTGGCTGTTACTGGTACATGCATTTCGTGCGCGCATGAGCGGATATGGAACTTCATATCCGTGTCGCAACATGCCGCGAAACGAAGTAGCCCATCGAGAATTCTTGTGTCTGGCAGATGCAGTCTGTGCAGGACAGGCAATGGCCGTGCCATGACCAGCGCATTCCCGAGCGCCTCTCCTAACACATGCACGATCGCCGCACACCTTGAGGAATCGTATGTACATACCGAGGAGATGACATCCGAGTCAAACCGCTGGAAGTCCTGATGCTTCTCCGTCCAGAGACTAAAGTTGCCCGCAGCCAAGTACGGGATGCGCCACTGTACGGTGAAGCTCTCCGGGCCGAAGACATAACGCAGGCCAGGGTAGTCCCTATCCCGGACACGAATTTGCCCTCAATTGGCGCCACAATAGAAGAAGCTGGAGACGTACCGGATGGAGCTGACAGCGGCGCGCCAGCCGAAGGATAGTTTGACGAACCAGAGGACGCCGACGGCAACAGCGAGGGCGAGGTAGGTCTGCATGGCGGCAGAGAGCAGGTCAATATGCGCAGTCCGTACTACTACCCACGGGGAGGGGAGATGTGATTCTTACCAGTGTGCACGGTCCTGCACGGCGACTCGGAGCGGATGGTAATGTCGTGATTCCTTGGCCTGGGAAGGTCGTGCTCCACGAAAAGCCCGTCGCCACCATGTCATGCGAGGCTGTCAGCGGAAGACATCTCGGAGTTGAAAGTGTCCACGCCTCGCCCGGTGGATGGCATCCTTCGCCTTCCCGTGTGAGCCTGTCCCACCGTCAGTCTGTGAGGCTATATAGCCTCGTTGATTGGACACTTCCTAAGTACCATGTGCTCACCAGAACAGTGCTCGTATCCTCCAAGTAGGATCCAGGCGGATGCAACCAACGAGCTATGAACGGACCAGGACAGTTCCTCGTCAGCATGATTGACCCGACCGCCGTCTCACGAGGTCAGCAGCGAGTGCCGGGACGCGCGGGCCGGTACTCCCCTGACGGGCACCTCCCACGCCAGCTGCGAAGGCTGGGAATGGACACCCATGCGCTCGGAAGACCGACGAGCTGCAGATATTCACAGCACAGACGGCGGCATTGAACATGTTCGTTCCACATCAAGCACGGTTCCGCTCAGGTTCCGCTGACTCCGTCGCCAATGACACAACTCGATCAATGTTTCGGCATACACGATCGGCGGCCCCGATCACTTTGCGCGCGCAATCACGTGACAGAATCCCTTGGTCAAGTTGGTTCTCGCCGCGGCCCTCGCAATTTGGGTCCTTGCCAACAGTTGGAGGATGCTCTGAACGCGCGTACTCATGTCTCCGACTCACAAAGAGACCTGTAACAAATATTTCTGGCGTGTTGCGCTGTCAGAAGGGATGTGACAACACGGCTTGAAGTTTGACCACAGCGAACTCACCCTCAAATATTCCTAACATTCGGTACAACAAATGGGAGACTGAGTCAACGCCTCTGTGCCATCCCCATGGACCTGGACGTCAACATCGTCGTTTTCGTACAATCAATTGTGCAATACAACAAGACATCATACATGTATCTATTATCTATCCTCATGCTCACTCCGTTCCTATTATCGACAGTCAAATGGTCCCATATGCAAGCCTATATACGCATTCGCACGAAACACATATCTCCTATCCAACTCGACTGGAGCTCACGTAGCTCAGCGCACTGGTGCTGCGCAGATGCGGGTCGCCCGGCGCCATCGGCACCACCACGTTCTGCCTCGTATTTGCCCACGTCCCCGGGCTCTGCGCCGCCGCCGCCGCCCGCAAGTCCTCCGAGCTCGCAAGGTACGCGACGTCTTTGTACGAGCTCGGGTCAAAGTGGGTGTAGCCCGACTGCCGCGAGTGTCCGCTGCCCACCGAGCTCGCCGACGGCACGCGCCGCAGCCCGGACGCCGCGCCCTTGGAGGAGAGCGGTCGGGACGTCGCCGCCGGCGTCAGCCCCGCGTTCAAGCTCAGGCTGCGCTGGTGGCCGTTGCCGCCTGCGAGTGACAGGCGTGAGGTGGACGAGCGCGGGCTGAACGTTGCGCCTGCACCGGGAAGCTGCATGCTCCCTGGATTGGGGCTCCACCTCGAGCCGTCCTGGTATATCGCCATGGAGGGCGCAGGGGCAGGGACCATGCGAGGCGAGCTGGGCGCAGGGATGTATCTCGCTTCACTCGGCGCAGGGATGGGCAAGGCTACATCATTCGGACGGGGACTCCACCGTGAGCCGTCGGGGTAGATCTGGCTGGCCGGGGCGGGTGCGGGGATCATGCGCGGAGAGCTCGGGGCAGGAATGTACTTCGGCTGGGTGGGCGTGTAGGGCCGGCTCGGAGCCGGGCCATAGTTCGTCTGCGTGGGCGTGATGGGCCGGTTGCCGGAGGGCTGCGTGGGTGGGTTGACGCTTGGCGGGCGGGAGCCCGGTAGTTCGTAGTTCATGCTCCCAGATGCACGGCTGGATGCCCGGGTGAGTGCGGGTGCGGGGACGTTTCGAGGGGGCCTGGCCTTCGAGCCCAATGACGAGGATGAGTGTGACAGCATCATGGGGACGACAGGGCCTTCGTCGGGTTCGGGCTGCTGGTAGAGTCGGTGCTGCGATGATCTCGGGGAGTACACAGGAGCGGGCATGGGCTGGTTGTAGATCATGGGAGGTGCGGCCATAGGTACAAAATTAGAAGGTAGCTGAGACATAGATTGAACATTTCCGATTGGGGGAGCATTCCTCATGGTAGGATGGGCAGGCGCGGGGAGCACGAATTGTTGTTGTGGTGTGCGCGAACGACGTACGGAGCCACTGGGAGCCAGTTTGCTTGATTCGAGGGGCTGCCCAGGGGATACCAGGGATTCGCTACCAGACTGTAAAGGAGACACAGTGCATCAGAAACCAGCTAAGACAACGGATGAAGACGTACTGGAAGCTGAATGCTGATCACAATCGACTCGTCCGAAGAGTGTCCTCTTCTATGACCTTCGAGGGGCAGAGGTGATGGTATGGAAGGACGGTTCAATGAACCAGACTGGACCTGTGGTGTCGCGTCGCAGACCCAGTAGCTGAGGAAGGAGGTCTCTCATAAGGCGAAGGAAGCCTCTCTTCCTCCGTCACGTCCGTCACGTATGGTTGGTAGCGGGTATGCTGAGCGGGGGTGGGAGAAGCCCGTGGATGCTAGCAAGGTCAACATGAGATCAACCTTTGCGATAGAAAGAGGGTAGGCTTGTACGCACACTCTCTGGGGATGCTTGCTTCTCGAGCCAATCTGCAACACTTGCATTCGAGTGCCTCACGTTCTCCGGCGGCTCATCTTGGATAGGTGGGTTTCTCCTCCGAGAACTACCAGCAGCAGACACGTCATCGCGTCTCGAGCTCCGCGACCCTGGACGCCTTCCAGCGTCGCTACCCAAGTAACCAGACCCAGGCCTCGATGACGGTGCAGGGAAGGTGATAGGTTCAGGCATTGTGCCGCCTCTCGCGCGAGCATCAGATGCAGGAGGGCTGAACTCAGCCTCAGGTATCGCGCTGAGGACGGGACCACGATCTCGACCGCCGCTTGGACGTGTGCGAGGTGCGTTGAGAAGGTCGAAGTCGGACATGGTCATCGTCGTCGACGGAAGCGACTCCGTCATGGATCTGGGAGAGGCAGGTCTTCTGTGGGCGTAATCTTGGGATACGCCTTGAGACAACGTTGGTGGCGCGCGCATAGTATCGTCCGTTTGCCTAGTAGTCGGAGGGGGGCGGGACAATTCATGAGGTGGAGGAAGTAAAATGTTGTTATCACTGCCGACGGACGGTACGTAGTTGTCTGGTAGGACAGTGTAGCTGGGATGGTGTGGCGCCGGCGACGCGGTTCGTATTGGAATTGGTCGAGTGAAGCCTTCCTCGTCCATGTTCGGCGGTGGCGGCCATGACTGGGGGCCAGATTGTCCTGGTCAGGGAGGGGAGCAGAAGACATGGTCGCAGGGGTCATGTTCTCCATAAATCGTGAACCTTGCACACCAGCATCAGGGTAGTCTCCGGCATGTCGCCTGCGCGAAGGGCCAGGATCATCGAGTGTATCTACGTCCGACCGTGGATTCGGAGGGATCGCACCGGTTGGGGGAGAGGGCAAGTTCAATACACCGGACGTATACTGTCTTGAAGGCGTAACACGCCCAGTCTCGTCGCCATCGTCGTCCATGTCCCCTTCCATTCTACTACCCGAAGGCAGACGGGCATCCAGACGAGGTGGGGGTGTCATACCCACCTCTTCGTACCCTCTTTGCAACCCTTCTTGGTAGCCCATGCGCCTCCCGTCCTCTCGCGCCCGCGTCACCAATTGCTGTTCCCTCAAGCGTCTCGCGGTAGATCGTGCCCGAGCTGCGACAGCCTCTGCATCATCTCTCTGGGCCTCTAGATCCTTCATGAGATCTTCACCCTTGAGCAGCTCCTTCTGCGCCACGTCCAGTTGGTCCCTGTACAGTCGCAACTCCTGTGCCAAGCGGTCTGCGTCGCGTTGTGCAATGATCCTCGCGTCGTTCACTTGCTTGAACCGTGCAGCCAGGTCGAGGGCTCGCTGCTCAGCGAGCTGGGCACGTTGGGTCTCGCCTTGAAGCCTTTCAAGTGCGGTCTCGAGAGTCCTGCGAGATTGCTTGACCTCCATGTCTTCGCTAACGAGCAGCTTGAGAAGCTCGCGATACGTGCTACTGCGGCGACGATCGCGCTCTCTCCTACTGGGTCGCCTCAGGCTGTTCCGCTCCGCAAGACTCACGCTGTCTCGGCTTTGTTCTATGCCAGACAACAATGCAGTCCGGGGAGACTCAGAGGGTGGATCCTCCCCTTCGTCCTCCTCTCTGCGCACCACGAAAGTCTCTCCATATTCCCTGAAGGAAATATGGATATTGAGGTTATGGAAGCGACATCGAACGCGAGGGCGTACCCATCCAAGATCTCATCCTCCTCCTCGTGCACAGGCCCGAAACGCGACATACCGTCTGATCAACCAAGTTCCAATTTCGAGCAAGTGCGGCAGAGCAAGATAGCGTTGTGATATGAGATGAGCAGCGGTATATTGTTCGAGTCCGACTGGAGTGGGTTGGGTACGATGCCTAAGACACGAGTAGGAATGCCTCCGATATTAGGCGCAAGGAAGGCGTCTAGCGATACCGTAGCCCCGAGGTCACGCCATGAGAGGGAGGCGGTGAGAAAGCGAGAACGTAACCGGCGCGCGGGCAGTGGACGGAGGGGAGGACGCGGCGCCACGGGCAGTTGAGTTGCACAACCGCCACAACCGCGGGCAGCTGACGAGAAAGGCAAGTGTTGTTTGTTCAAGAATGCTTCCGCTCGCCCATCTCCTCTTGCGTCCCTCCAGCCTCAGCCATGCTGCCCGCCGGCCGTTCTTTACCCTCCCCGACCTGTCGAACCTCTCGCCGTTCTCCCAGCCCAGCGGCTCAGAACCGGAACCACAAACTTATCATGAACGGAAGATCCTTCCGTATGTCAAGCGCTTGCTAGTCTGCGACATATCTGATGCCCATCGGTCTCACAGCTACAAACAGAGCCAGCTGTACAACGTCGTGACAGATGTAGATTCGTATCCGCACTTCCTGCCTTTCTGTATTTCTGCCCGCGCCCTCAGGCGCGTGCCGGCGTCCGATGACAAGCCGCTGACCATGCAAGCCGAAATGACGGTCGGATTCCTCTCGTTCAAGGAGTCTTATATCAGTGACGTGACATGTCTTCCGAACCGGTCTGTAGAGGTATGCTCTTCCTATCAAGAGGTCAAAAGAGGTGCAGGCTGCTCATGCTCGTCTGTGTCGTCTAGATTGCGGCATCGTCATCGACCCCGCTCTTCCGGACGCTCAACACAGTCTGGCGCTTCCAGCCAGCGTCGTCCGACTCGCCACACCCCAGCAGCAGACCTCCACTATCTGGACCATCCTCGTCAGCGATTGCGTCACATAACTCCCAGGATGCGGCAGAAGACAAGGGCCCAACTTTGGTCACGCTTGATCTCGCTTTCTCCTTCGCGAACCCAGTACATGCTGCAGTGTCTGCGGCATTCTTTGGACAAGTCTCGAAAATGATGGTTAAGGCCTTCGAGGAACGATGCCTCATAGTATATGGACCAGGAGAACAGTAGGAGAAGCGACGGTTTCCCATACCCACGGACGGCCTGAGATAGTAGATGCACATGCCTCTTGGCTAGCACGTCCCACTGTACACTGTCAATGAACTGACACGTATGCGCACAACACTTGTAGCCGTTGTCTCTGAATCACAGTACTCGTGGATCCCAGTTTGGGCATGGATGCGAGGTCTGCGCCTCCACTAACTTGCTCACTCATGGGACAACTTGGTTCAACAACGATCGACAAAAATAAGTTTCCACTACAACCGCATGAAGAGGGGAGCCTAGATCGTGTCAGAAGTCATCGAGATCCCAGACTTCGTTACTAGGCAGTCCTTTCTCATGACAATGGCAGGGTGGCCTGAACGATGAGTGAGTTGAACATTCAACAATGAGATACAGCGTAGTAGGTGCAACCCACCTCCACAGTATGGAGTTCACCCACGCCCATGCGAGTGTCCACTTCTTGCCTGGCTGGGCAAAGAACTCGATTACAGGTGCGCCCCTACGAGTTTGGCTGTAAGCTCAAGACTAGTTTTGAATGGGTAGGCACTTACTCAGGCGAGGCCGTCGTGCAGCCATACAAGAAGCTGATGGAAGCCGCAGTAGACGTGGCTGACCTTGTACACCGTCAAGGACAGACCTGGGTGGGTGTGAGAACAACCCGGTAGAACGAGCTCGAGTGCTCTCACCGAGAAAATATTAGCGCGAAGTGATAGAGTACTGAGGATCGAGCGTCGCGATGCCGGCATATATAGGTCCAGGGTCCGGAGTTTACGACTGGCTAGCTTTGGACCCTACAACATTGTTCTTCGAACATTTCCCGTGGGGGAACTTCGTTTCTGTAGAGAAAAGAAGACGGAAACGCTCTGCACCACTCCGACATTGATGTCCGCCGTTGAACGCCTTCAATGAAGCACGAGGCGACCCTATTCGTGACGATAACCGCCATGAGAACTATGATCGTGGGGCAAACATGGAAGGTCGAGACCCCCGCTGCGTCTCAATGGCTCGCACCTTAAACTGACCCTGCATGACAGGACGAGTGACGACCAAACCAGGCCGCAAAGCCGGTCGGTAGGTTAGGCACAGGACACCCTGACATTGGCAGAAGCATGATCCTATCGATAGTCAACCATGTCGACAGCCATCTCGGTGTGACTTCTGGTGTTCGCGCTCGGGGCATTGATACCCCTCATCGCACAGCGTTTGAACTTGAAGGTAAGCTCGGAGGGCGGGATGTCGTAACGAACACTGTTCTAGCGTGTCTGTCATTTCGTCATTGAAATGCATCAGTTCTCCTACTGCGGGCCTTCATGGCACCCACAGCGTGAACGGGACCCGCGCCTCTGGTCAATTGAATCGTTACTTAGCTTCTCAGGATCAGAGTCCAGACCCCACACTAGTGGTTATGCTTCCGGGTGCTGACCAACAGAGGGAACGGCGTCAACCAACGTCGACTTCGATCACTGTGCGGTTCCGAGCAGCATGTATGTCGAGCTTGCCCGTGGGGGATGCTGAGATTGTCTCGTGCGACCGTGAATGTTGGCGTTCTCAATAGGTCAAGTCGACCTGGGCAGAAGGCGCAATTAACGTGTGCAGAGATAGCGACTGAATGAAATGCATCACCGGCTTCACCCGACTGCAACGCGCCCGCCGTTCTCTATAACGGTTTCATTAAACGCAGTGGGGACTTCCAACAGGCTGTGGCTCAGGTACGGCCTTCTGCGCATGAAAGATCGGAACTTCGGCTTAATTGCCGACATCTTTGGGTTCTTATGGAATGGTGCAGCGAGGTGTGTAGGCGTCAGCACACATGATAGTGCCTGCTGAATGCAGACACGGGCAAGATGGCGAAGCCCCATAGCTCGGCGAAGTAGCATTAAGAGCTCGAAAGATAGATGGGCCGAAAGGTCTGGAGTGTGTTCTGCGATCCTCAATGGTGAGTTCCTGTACATGCGGTACTCATTGATGCTCACCTCACCGCGTCCATTGGCACTTTTCAAGGCCTCCTTTTGGCATTCTTCTCGAAACGATGCGCCGAGAAGTATGGGCCCGCCACCGAGATGACGAACGACGTAACAATCAAATTAAGACAACAGTCAATAAGTGATAAATACGCGCATCATGGACATGGCTACAGATCATCTTTTGATTACTTCGGCACGGTATCAGCCTCTGACTTAGCTTCCAGCACACTACTCATCGACGGAGTCATCGGGCAGCGCGAGAGCCTCCTATTCAGGCGACGTATTCAGCGTTCTCAGGACAATCGCGGGCGATCTACAGGCGGAGATTAGACTAATGAACAGGACGACACGCATTCCGTACTCACATGCCCCTCCTGCTGGCATTTGTAGCAGGTCTTGTTCTTGTTAGGGTTGCCGACAGCGACCGGAGTGTCAACGGTCGTGCCGGGAGCAGCGAGGCAGTCCCTGTGCATAAACCTGATAAGCTCAATTGATCTGCCCTGGACGGAAACAGACTTACCTCGCCATGTGGTTGGGACCTCCGCAACGGTAGCACTTCACAGGGGGGAGGGTAGACGTGTTCAGGGCGCGGCCAGGGGGAGGGGTGCGAGAAGCGAATCCAGCACCAGCACCACTTGCGTTAGGGCACGCCCGCGCGATATGGCCAAAGCGTCCGCAGTTCTACATTGGCGATGAGTGTCAATTAGGCATCGAACACGTTTGTATAGGCGCAGGACGTACGTAGCACTTTTGGCCGGAACCTTGTACCCTCAAGCTCGGGCACTCCGCCTGTATATGACCGACTCCGCCGCAGGAGTAGCATTGCTTCGCAGCGACAGAGCGGGGCTGCGGGCATGCAGACGACTCGTGTCCGGGCTGACGGCAGTTGTAGCAGAGACGCTGCTCCGACGTACAATTCTCCGCGATGTGTCCGACTATAACGGAGCTTGTGGTTTATGATCCTGCTGGTCGGAGAGGAAAGAACTAACGTACGGTTCCCGCACTTGAAACAACCCTTTCTACTGAACTGATACGCCATCCTGACCGATCGTCGACTCGGAGATCCTGAACCTGGCAATGACATTATGGCAGTCAGTGACTGGTGCGGTCGTGGCGTTCACAATGACGAGGCATACCTCGCGTCTTCCCTCTTCCAACGACTAAACCTCTCACTTACCTTCCCTCCTCCTGCGTAGGATAAGGACTGACGAGCAAGATGGGTGATCGAAATCAGGTGGGATACGGCGGTGTGAGGCGATCATCGGTGACCGTCGAGCCGGCCCTAAACGTCTGCTTACTGAGCGCAATATTGACCGTTATAACAGCAGTAAATGTCTTCAGTTAGTGTCACTGAAGTGGCCAATACTAGTACACTGTGACTTTGTTAACGCGCGGGACTTTGGTCGAGACTCGGGAGTGCTACGAGTTGCCTTCTTGCTCGACGTTGCGTGCATCTGATACTCTTCATGACTCTGTCCTGGCAGTGCCCACGCGTCTGTCATGAGGCCGCTCCCAAGACCAATGTACCTCGTCATATCGGCGAATACCAAGAAGTCAGTTTCATAACGTCTGCCAACCTCGGCTTTTGTAGTCGAAACCCGTGAAGCCAAAACGCCGGCCACTCCAGAGACTTTTCCTCAAAGAGTGTCTGTACCTCGTCGATGGTGTGGTTGATCTCGCAGACTTATAGTATGAACGCAGATATCATCGGAACTTCCATTGCTCCAGATGCCTCGTGCTGCTCCCCGCTCGGAGGTCGGCCCATTGCAAGTCAGCGGCGCACCGCAGAGGGGCTTAGGGCTAGCAGGACGGGCTGATGACATCGTGATCTGGATCTCCGCGCGCGCACTAGGCACTCGAGGAAGTATTTAAGGCGCATCGAGGTAGCCTCGTTTCATCGCGACTACCATCGCACCCCAGCTACAGGTCAAGAGGGTTAGCTGGCAAGGTGAGAGTCCCTCCCATGGTTACCTACTGCCCTTCTCGTGGCACTGACTCACGGTCGTCGGACCCAGGTGCATAGCGTCCGATCTATAGGATCCTCCCAGCGTGCAGCCATACCTCGCCCACCTGTATCCATCACGCTTCTTGTTAGGGGGAGGACTTATTTCGCTTGAGGTGCGTCTGAGCATTCTGCAAGTGCATCGCAGAAACAAACCATCACTACAGGCGAGCTGCTCGGCCGGCCTAAGGCGAAGTTGTCAAACATCCTAACAAGACGTGTAGTAGCAAGCGCGCGACGCGGGGCTCTATGCATGGCAGGCCTGATAGGTCGGATTCTATACGGTCGCCTCGGCGGTGAGTCTGATTCAATCTCTTGGTGTGCCGTTAACCCATGGTTCCCTTGATCGATTCTGTAGGTGATTCTTCCGTCGTTCTTCCAGGTAGTCTATGTTTGATATGCGACCTATGAGGCCCCTTCCCATACTTATGGGTGAATACGTTACATGAAACAATATGTTTATGACACAACGACCGCACTAGCACAGCATTGAGTGCGTCACATTCTTGGTGCGTCCATCTCTGAAAAGTGTGTTCGCCTCGCTTGCAGGGACTTGGTCAATCTGTCAGAACGCTGATCCCGCTGCTATATATGCACAACACAGACAGTATTGCCTTCTTGGGTTGCGTACCAGATGGCTGCAGCTCGAAACGCGGGCAGTTATGCTGTTTCGTGTTCACGATTTGCCCAATGCGCTACAGCGAAAGACATACATCACCAAAACAGCATTAGTCTTGAGTGCAGCCTCGGCGGAATCATAATCATAAGCATACCAATAACAGTATGATACCCACATTTCGCCCACACTGCTCATTTCAGTTCATGTTATTATCTCAAGGGGATACTGTCACTGGCCGCCCATGGTACCCAGCTCAGCCTGGTTCGATACAGTATGTCCCGTCCCCTAGTCTGCAGTTACTAGCTGTATCGATGCGCCCTCATTCTGTTAAATTTTGCAACAGATGCAAATATCGTGCAGCATATACATACTGTGGGTCCTCGTCTGTGCACTAGTATGACAGATCCTCAGAGACGATCCGAGGTCTGGGACCCCGATCAGCGATCGCTCTGACCGATCCGTACGGTCCTTCCAATAGTATGAGCGCCCGACTCGGGAGGATATTAGCACACTACCAGCTGGGCGATCCTCCATTGCGACTTTTCCCATGCAGCGTCCTCCACTCTCGCTGCATTCTAAGCTTACCTCGTCCCGTGCCATGCTGCGGATTCGGTACTCAGGCTTAGTAGCCTATCGCCACCTTGCATATATATGGCCATGATCTCGATTTCTCCGCCGTGCCGTTAGTCATGCCCTCTTCACCCCAATTCGGAGTCATAGATACGCTGCCGCATTCCCCAGCACTCCCTGCCCCGCCCACCCCTCACCTTCTTCCGCACGACCACTCGCGACAGCTTCCAGGATGGCAGAGAAGCGTCAGAAAGCAGTTGATCTCTCGCACCACCTGTCTGACGTGTCGCGGGCCAGGGCGACGTCCCCGTTGAAGGGCATGGCGAAATACCAAGGTCGGCCTGGCCTGATAAGCCTCGCTGGAGGTACGTCGCGAGCTCGTCTCCTATGGTTGCGTGATTTTGAGTTTGTTCAGGCCTGCCAAGCGAGGCATACTTTCCATTCAGTGGTATTAGCGGTGACGGTAAGTGTCAACGAAGCATGTCAAGTGACGGCGATCCTGAGCTTCGCTCGCATAGCGCTCGTCGCGGACTCGTTCTCCTTGAAGCCGACAGAACAAGAGTCCTCCATTTCTTGGTTCTGGAAGCTGTTCAGCCGGTCCAACAAGGAGAAGACCAACCCGATCACCATCCCGAAGTATGCTGAGCATCCGGCAGAGGATGTGAACCTGGCTGTCGCGCTACAGTATGGAATGGCCACAGGTCTTCCACAGCTCCAGAAGTTTATCAAGGAGTTCGTAGAGAAGATCTATCAGCCCGCATATGACGACTGTACCATCATGATGCATACGGGTAACACTGACGGGTGAGCCATTAGTTGAGCCATATTTCAAAGGCTTATGTAGATCGTCTAGATGGTCGCGATGTATGCAAACTCTCATGAACCCGGGCGAGTACCTCTTGACGGAGGAGTGGACGTACCCTTCTGCCGTGGCATCGAGCAAGCCGTATGGCATCAATGCTATCCCCGTCGCCATGGACAAGGACGGGATGAGCCCTGTTGCTCTGCGCAAGGTTCTTGCTGAGTGGGATACGACCACCCAGGGCAAGCGGTGCGCAATTGCCTCTGCAATGTCATAATACCCCTGGGCTGACATGACACAGCCCTCATGTCATTTACACGGTTCCCGTTGGCCAAAACCCTGTAGGTTCGGTGCGTATCTTTGTTGCTCGTGGAGTATGCCGAGACTTACCTCATCTCAGACCATGGGTGCTGCGCGCAAGAAAGAGATCTACGATGTCTGCGTCGAATACGGTGAGTACTCAGAAGAGTCCGTAGGAATACCATGTGTCGCATATTGAGCATTTGCTATTTCAGACCTCGTCATTGTAGAGGACGACCCCTATTTCTTTTTGCAGCAAGGGGAATACGTCCCCAAGGCAAGCCGTGCCGAGTCTGCAGATACCACGTCCGAGGACGCTTGGCTCGCTGGACTCGCACCGAGTTTCCTGAAGTTTGACTATCAGGGACGAGTGATCCGTTTGGACACCTTCTCGAAGGCAAGTCATAGATGCGAAAGGCTAGAATGCAACCTCTCACGCGGATGTCTATCATCAGTACATTGCCCCAGGTTCGCGGCTCGGTTGGCATACGTGCAATCCGATGTTTGCGGAGAGGCTTGAGAGGCAGGGTGAGACATCTGCCCAAGCACCGTGTGGCTTCGGTCAGGTGAGCGTCGCCAGAGCTCGGTTTCAGTGGCCTTCGATTGAACACGTGTCTCGTAGTCGCTGGTAACCCAGCTCTTGTACCACTGGAAGATGGAGGGCTACACCCGCTGGCTGCACGGTTTGGCCTCTCAGTATAAGATCCGCCGCGACTGGTTCATAGACTGCCTCGCGGAGGAGCTTCACCTTGAGGCGACCACCTCAAACGCGGTCAGCTTCTGGAAGGACTGCGTCGTGTACGATGCGTACGCGAAGCGCAGCAACGGGTGGATGATGTCGGAGAAAGACTCGGTAGGCACTAAGATGCTGAGCTTCGTCCCTCCGACCTCCGGGATGTTCGTGTGGGTGCGTGTTCATCCATTCGCTCTCCTTTGGAGCCGCCCGGTGTTGAGTTATGTAATCGTTGGATTAGATCAAGGTCCACTTCGACAACCTTCCTGCGTATAGGAGGGGTCGAGAAGGCGAGGAGAGCCCAGAGATCCAGCTGTGGACCAAGTTTGCGGATGCAGGCGTTCTCATCGCCCCCGGATGGTTCTTCGCCGCGGACGTCGAGAACCCGCCTACGGACGAGATGGAGGGTCACTTCCGTGTCAGCTTCAGCAACGCAGACGTACGTTATCGCGTCGCTTCCTCCTTGACGTCGGTTTGCTCACAGTGCGTCCTTGCGCAGTTTGCAGCACTGAAGAAGGCCGCCCAGATCATCGCCAGGGAGACAGATAAGTTCTTCAAGGCGTAGAGTGGTTGGCGAGCTGTGGATCGCTATGTTGAGACTTGTTGTACACTGGCGTGTCTTATGTATATTAGTGGATGGTTTCACCGAGGTCGGATCTGAAGATCTGAAACATGAGCGAGGTTGTGTGATGACCCGATCCCGCTGGTCTCGCCTTGTATACGTCACAGGATGAGCACGCCAGGGACGTTAAGATTTTCGGGCCCAATAGTATTCGTGTATCTCTAAGGCATGCTACATCAAGAACTGCGACTAGCTCAATACATGAGCTCGTAGGCCCGCTTGCCAGCCTTCTTCTTGGGGGGAGGCGGCGGAGGAGCAGCTGACTTGCACAAGTGGGAAAACTGCTGCTCAAGGAGCAGCTTGAGCGCTGCTGCGTTGGCCTACGGAGGACGTCAGTAGAAAGCCTCGGCATCACAGTAGCAGGTGGCTCACGGCGCCAGTGTGCTTCGCCTTGCCCCAGTCTATCAAGTGGGCCTGGGTGATCTGGTCGTTGAACAGGATGTTGCTCGTGTGAGGGTCATCGTGCAACCACTCGTGAGCTTTCGCAACTGCAACGATCTGCTCGACCGCGACGTGGATTGCTCCGGCGACGACCTCCTGGCACTTGGTCGTGTCCGACTTCGCGTTGATGTACTTCGAGGTATGCTCAATCTCTACGCCGGGAGACTTCTTGATAACGAGCCAGCGGCCTCCGGATTGATCCTTGCCGCTCGCGATCGCGTCGCCAACCTGCGAGGCATCACTGTTACTGAACGCATTCCATGAGCGACGAAGATACTTACGGCTGTGGTGGCCTCGATTTCCTGCTCTGAGATCTTCTTCTTGGCGAAGGCCCCGGCGTGTGGGCCTGACGTGACTGTGTAGACCTCTGAACCGCTCTCGCCCTGTGCGTGATGCTTCTTCAGGTGAAACTCCTCAGACCCGAGTTTGATCGAGATCTCCGCGTCAGCTGCAATACGGCTTGAGTCACGGACAACTGATAAGTGCATGCTTAGGCTTACAACGTTCGTACAGTCTGGGTACAGCCTGCGCTATGCTGCGAATAGCAGGGTTAGACGCAGACCGAGCGATGATCTCGTGGGCCTAGGGGGCCAACGTTGAGCGGTTGCTGGAGAAGATGCATGGAAAGACTCACGTCAGAGAGCGCTGGGACCGGAGCACTGCTGGAAAGAAGTGCAAGGCATGAAAGAATGACGGGGAACAAGATGAAACGCATGACGATTAAGTGAGCTGTCGAGTAATAAGTCGTAAGCAAGGAAGAGAGTGTCGTAACTCGAATACTAAGGGTGAAGAGGATGGACCAGCCAGCTCGGCCTGTTCGCCATCCCAACTCGCTCCTTTATACCAGTCGGCGGGGCCTCATTCTCGGGATTGCTGTAATGTGACCGCGTGGTAATGCTGGCAAACGGTTCCGAAAAGGTTCTCCGCCGAGTGTCTCGGAGGCGAGCAATTGCCTGTGCACGTCGGGCGCATCTGAAACTCGAACGCGGTCGTTTGGGCGGCGGAACTATCAATAGGTAGGCGCTGATAGCGAATTGGATGCCGCTCGAAGACGCGCGCGAGCTACGTCTAAGTAGCGGCTACTTAAGCAAGTAGTGGCTAGCCGTCAAAAGTCCAACGTTCAATTGTCAAGCGTTCATGCGTAGGGATTTGGACGTAACGTGTATCCGCACTGGGCGTCGAACGGAATAACCAAGGTTGCAATCTGGTGCCAAAGCTCAGCGTCTCCAAGCCGAGGATGGGTACTTACGAGCTTTAGCAGCGCTCCGGAGTCCACGGTACAGCGCCGATCATGATCTGCAAATGGAGGCACAGCGTTTGCACCGATCGCGACGCATGGGGCTGCTCAAGGGTCGAACCATTCGCCGACGGGCCCTTTGTGAATTGATCGGGAATTCGGGCTTCAGGATGATCCCAGGCTCAGGCTGATCGTTCTGAAAAAGAAGACCTTGTCTGACCACCCGGTGCACTTGAAGTTGCAGGGGTCAAGACCACATGAGATCTTGAGAACCTGACAATAATAGCAGTAGCGCGGACTCATCGGTGGACTTACGAATCACTTCCTGTAGCACATCTGATGATTCGGTGACAAGGGGTCGCTTTCTGATGCGTGACTGGACGGGCGGGTGGACATTCGAATGGCGCGCGACTTGGAGTTAGCGCAAGCGCGAGCAGAATAGCTGTGAGATCCCACACAAGGTGTGTAACAGCACGCGGTATTCGGTCGTACGAATGACAGGAAACCCACCACCGATGGTGGCCGATGTGTGTTGGAGGTGTAACAGTACATGTACACATCGTTACACAGCGGACTCCTAGTAACATATACTAGGGTCAGTTTCGTGATCACAATAAGCGTATTACAATGTGATTGTGACCGTGGGAACAGCTGTGAATGGCCGCTCCTGACGCCAATTTGCTTGCCCTCATCTTCGTCGACCCGCCCTAAACCACCGCGTCGCGTCGCCTCATGACCACCGACGCGTCTCCCCCACTTCCCGCGATCTCCATCGCGCCCTCGAGCAGGCAGTTGGTAATGCAAATAATGTGCAGACATCTCCAAGAGGAAAGGGTCCAAGCGTGTGCGGGACGAAGACAACGTGGCCGATGCCTCCGGCGCTGAAGTGTCCTCCAGGAAGAAAAAGAAAAGCAAGAACGCTTCACACTTAGATGCGTTACCGGCCGAGGGGCAGGTGACCGGTGTTCAGGTTAATTCTTCGACGTCGGTGACAGCGAGAGATGACGCAGAGTTGGCCGAAGAAACCTCCAGGAGGAAGACCAAGAAGAGCAGGAAGGGGAAAGAGAAGGAGTCGTCAGAGCAGTCGTCCCAGGATGTCTCCCAGTCGCAGCCAGAGGCTACAAATACAGACATCGCGACTTCCTCTGCGGATTTCCTCAATGCTGTCGTTGCTGCTGCTTCTGCGACTTCGGGGCAGCTTCCGCAACCGCCGTACGACCCGTCCATGCCTTCCCCTTCCCATTTTCTGCCTTACCCCCCACAACAGCCTGACTTCGGGTCATATCAGTATCCGCCTCCCCCAGGTCATCCTGCGTCGTTCGGCCCCAATGCACAAGGCCAAGCGCCGCCACCGATGTTCGCCGACCCTAGCGGTGTACTGCCTGACCTACAGTTTGCATCCAGCGAAGACCTGCTACGCACTCTACAGGAATTTGACCTGAGTAAAGTCATGCACGTCCTCCGATCCCTCGGTGACGCTGCCAATGCTGCGAACGTCTCGGTGACAATGCCACACGCTGCTCCTCCGTACATGCCGCCGCCTGTCGTCAATAAACCAGTAAGGTCTGAAGCGATCCTGGGAAGACCGCCGAGGCAGAGAAGACCGCTACGGGAAGAGGGGCAAGACACGGCTCAGGGTACTGCAACAATGCCACTTGCTACCGCGCATATGCTGCCTCATGCACCGATGGTGGCTCCTCCTGTCGCTGCGCCAATGCCGCCGCAGCCGCCTCCACCTCCTAGCCAAGAAGGGAATTTAGAGCACGCGCATATGCTGGCGAATTCATGGATGAATGCCCAGAAGCTCGCCGAGATGGTCAAGAAAGAAGGAAAGTAGTCCGGCTTTGTGTACTTCTCCATCGTTGTTGACGCGTCTCATACTCTAGGGCTTGTCTACAAGAAGGGAAAATTCTCTGCTATCGAGGAGGCTCAGCTCAATGCTGCAATTGAGCACTACCGGGTGGTATGTTGTAGGGGTACAAATGCGACGACATCTCATGTGCATGCAGACGAAAGGCCTCAATCAAGACCAGCTGAATGAACTTATATTTTCGAAGGAGCGTGGCAGGGATACGTTCTGGCAAGAAATCAGTAAACCACTGTCCATTCCGACAGCTGTCCGTATGCTGATATATCTTTTGTGTGATAGCCTCCGCTCTACATTTACGTCCAATCATTGCTGTCTACCATCACGTACGCCGGAATCGCCACCCCTTAAGTCAACAGGGCAAGTGGATGGATACAGAAGACGAGCTTCTCATAGAGTCAGTCGATGACCGTCCCCTCATTACTTCTACTGAACATAGTTTGTACTGTAGAGCCGTGGCCGAGCTCGGTCAGCAATGGGAGCGCGTCAGTCAACGAGTCGGTCGTATGGCGGGTGACTGCCGTGACCGTTGGCGCAACCACCTGGAGGACCGTGGGACGCGTAAGACAGGATCGTGGTCAAAAGCGGAGGAGGATGACCTGACGCGTATTGTCACGGAGATGACCGTTGAGCAGGGGAGAGACATCGACAGCGAAGTCTTTTGGGGCATCGTAAGTCAAAAAATGGGTAGCAAGCGTGGAAGGCAGCAGTGTCGGATCAAGTGGTACGTTGTCCCGCGTGCTATCGCGAGGTCTGCGTGCTGACTGTTCACTTAGGACGGACACACTGAGCTCGCAGATCAAGAACTCGGGAGAACGGCCCAGGTGGAGTCAGCTGGACGCCTATATTCTCGTTCATAAGTACGTCTTCGCGATGATTCCGCGAATTTCGTTCACCGACAAATTGCAACAGGGTCGATTCGTTGAATGTTCGAGACGACACCGAGATTGACTGGAAGTTGCTACCGGACGAGAATTGGAATGTCTGGAGTGCGCATGCTCTGCAAAGGCGTTGGCTCACGATGAAGAGAAGCATCAAGGGACACGAGGAGATGTCGCATGCAGGTCGGTTCTGTCATCGTTAGCTGTTAGGCATTGTGACTGACGTAGGACGGCAGAGGTCATGGAGATTCTGAAGACGAAGAAGTCACACGTCCCCGGCCCACCCACGACTCGGAAGAAGAAAACCAAATTCACTAGTGCTGAAGCTGTTATAGATGTAGATGACGCAGATGGGAACATGGGGGCAGTCGCGGGACCTAGTACGGGCACCGCGATGACTGGTGCCATCTAGTGTACTGTGCTTAAAGTTATGAAGTCGAAGATTCCGTGCCAATGTTCGCAGATGCGTATAACGCTAGTGGTATTAGTATCCGTTATGGACCATTATACAGTCTTCGTCCGAATCGACGCTACTCGTCAACGCGTCCACGTGATCAGTATTGAGACGCGTTCTGGCCAAATAGGGCCACACAGGGTGTCGGTTGGGTTTCGTCTGTCTGGACGCGTGCGACGCGCTTGTTCCCTTCTTCGTCTTCCTTTGTCCGCGGTGGCCACCTTTCTCTACGCGCCTGTGCTACCCTCCCCCCATCTGCTAACTTATTAATGCTACTATGGCTCTGAACCTCTCCCCACGTAAGGTGGTCCCGTTGGCCAGTGGCGATGATCCGCGGCCCCGGCTGAGGACAAGGTCGACGTTGCCCAGTATCACGAAGCGTGCGTTCCTATGCGGGGTGGTTGTGGAGGGCGCGGGGGATGGGCCGATCCCGGAAGGTGTGTCTACGTTTATTGTGCCTGCATTGTAATTGCGCCGGATGAAACACGCGTCTGTCTGTATGTGTCCAGCATGGTTGTCATATCCGTCAGTTCGTGGAGCGATGTAGTGGCAGGTATGTTATGAGCTCGTCACTCAAGCTGCTGTATCCTGAGCACGGAGACTGGGATTAGACCCAAGTGAGGTCATGTTTGGTGATGTGTGCCTCTACATTTGTGGCCGAGCGTATGTCTGGTGGCCGAGCGTATATGTCTGGCGGACTCATATGCTCTACCATGCTTGTCAATCCGATTTCTGTTGGTCCTGCACATCATGACCCATGCTGAGCTGTACTGATGGACGCGAGGGGGTATTCTCGGAGTGTCATTTCGCAATACTAACAGCGTGCATAGACATACAAGACATGATCGCAGCTTTCGGTGAAAGCATCGATACAGAGTCAGGACCAACCTCTGCGCGATCGCCATCTTCAAGAAGTGCTAACACATTTACTGCAGTGAGTCATCGCTCAGTGATTGGTGAAATGTACGTTGTCCCAGGGTTGAATGCATGTCAAACAGGGTACTCGAAAGCTGGCCGCAGCCAACGCTTGCGCCCTCGCAGAGAACATCAAAGAGCTCGTTGCGACCGAGATCTCGTATGTAGACCGCCTGAGATCACTCAAGCTTGATTACGCCGATCCCCTGAGGTCGTTTGCCAAGAACAAAGATACATCCATTTTGCCGGCGTACGAGGCCAACACCTTGTTCGCCAACATCGACACCCTCCTACCAGTGAATGAGGCATTTTTGGAGGACCTCAAACTCGTGCAGCTGCCCGGAGGACCTGGCGTAGGAGACGTCGCGCTGAAGCACTTCAAGATCAGCCGCGGATTCGAACACTACAAGATGTATTATTCGAAGCGAGAGGAAGCACAGCGCCTATTCGAGGCTCAAGTCAAGAAGTCTTCCAATTTCGTTGCCTACATGGATGTAAGAGTCTTGATACTCTGCATGATTGATTCCGTACTTCATGCCTTCACAGCGCGTCAAGTATGCTGGGAACAGTGGGCGTAACTGTGTCGGGCTGCGCGAGTTGCTCATGGAGCCCGTACAGCGCATCCCTCGGTACACGCTGCTGTTTCGCTTGATGATCAAACACATGGTCCCTGACGACCCACAACGGGCCAAGCTCGTGGAGGCGGACGAGATCGCCTCCAACATCGCGTTAGCGGAGACAGACGAGAATACAAAACGCGCCGAAAGGATGTTTTGTTTGCGGAACAGCATAGAGGGCTTCCCACCAGGCTTGCTATCGAACAGTCGTCGCTTCATTGACTGCATTGACGTCGAGGATGTGGCCGACAATGGTGCTGCGTATTCCCTGGGGGGCGACGTGCAGTCGATGAACGCCCTGCATTGTACTTTGTTCTTGTTTGATGACAAGTTGATGATTGTCAGGCGGCCGAGTGACAAGAGTGGCAGAGCTCTGGCTGGGTTGGATGACATGGACAAGCCGGCTGCGAAAGCGCATCCCCTCTCGATGAAGAAGCTCAAGAAGGCTCAAATGAGCTGCAAGGGCGTGATGGATGTTACAGACGTCGTTGCGACGGACGTAGGTGGCAGCGGTACGCCAACTTATATAGCTTGATAGGAGTGCGCTGAATCATGATGCACAGATATGCATATATTCCTCGAGAGCCCTCCACACGACCAAGGCGATCGCTGGTCTGGCCGTCCTTTCCGTGCATTAACTGCGGTGCATCCTCCTTCAGGTCAGCGGGATACAAAGCTCACGGAAGAGCGCAAGAGCAGTTTCTAGAGAGCCTGTGGACCGCGCAGGCGGTATACCGAACTCGGAGCGGACGCCCTGTAGCCATTCAAGCAGAAGAACGCGAAGTAGAGTCTTATGCTGGAACAAAGACCATTGCTCGGACGTACTTCAACGTCTACACGAGATCGTGGTATCTCGCCGAGGAGAAGAAGGTGAGGACGAGTTGTATGCATGTATTGTAGATCAATTTTGACCATTAGGACAGCCCAAAGTTGTCGTTCACATCGACCCAATGGGGTCCGGCGATCCAATCCCTTTTGGTGGTCGCAGTCCACCATACGTTGTCATAAAGGTTCAACCGATGCCTGGGGCGCTATCGCGATATGAAGTCGCCTCCAATGACCCTGATGATGAAACGGAGAGCGACATAGTTCACAATGACGTTGTCCCCGCGAGAATTGTACAAACAAGTAATCTCTATTCGCTTGCCCCTGGAGACCTGTGCTGACCGTTGATAGTTCACCAATATGGACTTTTCAAGTTCAGTACTGGACGCAACTCGATGCCTTCGACGCCCACTGCAACTAAGTCCCGCGCTGCTACATTCAGGTTGGACGTCATCTCCCGGAACCTCTTCAACACTCGTCCAAGTTCTGTTACGAATGATGTCTTCGGCGGATCCACGAACAGCAGCAGACGCACAAGGACGACTACAAGTCGTTCATCTGTATATACGGGAACAATGTCCACTGCAGGCCACGGTAGCAGCCTATCCCGCTTCTCACAGGCTGCTTCGACTCTGACCGCCGCTACATCCATCGAAGACGAGCCATCATTGAGGGGCTCCAAGAGCAGCAGAAGGTCGCGTTCTCTGTCGCAGCCGAACAAGCTCGTAAAGAGACCCAAGTCACCGAGAGTTGATGACTCCATCAGCGAGCCTGAGTCGTCTCCGAGTCGAGGCAAGCACCGGCCGATCGCACGAAGTCGTAGCGAGCCAGCGGACATGGATGACGACGAAGACGATGCGGCGATACTACACTGTGCATTTGCTGACCCGGATGATCAGGACCTCGAGGGCCAACTCGAGCTTGCGCAGCTCAACGGTCAGACTCATGGCGAACAACATTGGGCACACCTTAACCTCAATGAACCTATCGACGAGAACATCTACGATGGTGCGTTGTCACGTCTTAGTAGTCAACCAATCCTCTAACAACAACTGTAGAGGAGCCTAATGTTACGCGGCCACTGTCCCGAACCTCTCGCACTACTCGACAGTTGCCGGATGCCCCGATGGGTATGAACAGTCGGCGCTCTCCTTCACCGCGACCCGAACTTAGCATAGAAACTCGAACAATCACGCCAGACCTTCATAGAGCCCGCTCTCTATCTAGGCATTCGTCTGATCGACGGCCGATCGGCCCTCGAACACCTTCACCAATGCCTCCCCGGACGCCGTCACCCATGCCCGTTCGAGCGCTGTCGCCTACTTTATCTGTCATCAGCCCTCAGACCTATAGCCTGGGCGCGGCGCCCTCTGTCGAGGCCGACTTGGCACATGAGACAACATTGGTGAATTCGACCCAGTCTCCTGGTCGGTCTCCTAGTTCTCTTGTCACTCCAGTGAAGCCGCGGATCCCTCGCAGTAAGCGCCAGCCGTTCGGGCATACGGAGAATATGGAGACGACTCCCAAGGCCGAGCGCACTGGGGTACCACAGACGATAGTCCCGACCATAGAGCCCCTTTCGATCAAGAAGAAAAGCTCGGTAGCATCCTCCACACGTAGTTCACCTTCCCGTTCTCGTCCTCCTTCGCAGACAACTCGTGCCTCGCCAAGAGGCAAGCGGAGTGGAGGTCGAAAAGTCTCCTCAGGCAGTCCGGGCACCATCTCAGAGCCGCTGTCTGCCGTTCCTGCCTCGAGCGAAGACGCTGTGCGCTTGATGAGGCTGGTAGAAACGACGAAAGAGGATGTAAGTCCGTCATGCGCTCCCTCGGCCATCTTCTGAACCATCTACTAGTTGGATTCCTCGAGGCGAGCTGTCAAGCGTATTCGGCTAGAGACAGAAAGACTGCGTTCTATCACACCAGCCGTCGAATCGTCCCAGCGAGCAGCAGACCCCTTTGCGCGAGCAGCATCCCCGTTCGGATCGCCCATTAAGACTCGCATCCCTCGGCTTCCGGATTCTAAATCTGAGGTCTGTCTGTCGTCTGCAATTGTTGTGAATAACTCACCCATGTCGATGCAGTCAAAAGATCGAGAAGATCGATTGAAGGAAATGCAGATGGCAATCAATCGCCGCAAGGCGCGCGAAGGCATAAAGCCTTTGTGGAAGCAAGAGGAGAGCTCTTCATATTCACCAACTCCTGCGAGCCCTGGAACGCCCACGAACGTGCAAGACGTTGCTGATTCCATCGACGATCTTCTCGATGTAGCCGACCGAGCACTCGAAAAGGTAGCGGCGAAGGATATTCAGCCCGATGTGGAGAGGGTCGTAGCTCTGCTGCACCAGGTGATGCCTGCCTACAAGTCTATGATCATTTATGACTGACGCTGTGCGGCAGAAAACGTCAGAACTGATCACGGCTCAGACGCAACTGAAGAGCACTCGTGTTCAGCTCGAGACAGTAAAGGCGCTCGTCGATCATTCCAGGGACGAGAAGGACTACTTGTTCGATGTAAGTTTTGCAGCTAAGTATAAATTGCACGGTGCAGGGCTTGACATGCCGCGCAAGGTCTTCAACGAGGAGTTGCTCAAGATGTATGACGACACGCAGCTGGATGCAGAAGACGCATGGACAGCTATGACGAAGGATCTACGGGACACTAAGAAATCTCAGAAAGTTACCGCTCAAGAGAATTCGTGAGTGAATGTATTGCTGTTGACGTGGATCATCGTATTCATAAACCCGTAGGCGACTGAAACGACGAATTGAAGATATGGAGATGCAACAAGAAGAGTGAGTAAATGACCGTCCGTCTGAACATGTCTGACTGAATACCTGGTGCAGGTGGGGTGCTCTTTTGAGGGCGCATGGACTCATTCCATGATGTTTGGTTTTTTTGAGGTCGACTTGCTTGATATACTGACGTACATCCTATGACCCTACTGACTGTATTATGTCTCTTTCCCTCTGCCGATTGATATGTATCATTGATTTCATAGATCTATGGGCCCGGTATGCTCATGCTATTGCCCGATGAACACAACTAACATCTGCTCTCTGTACTCGATAACGATTGGTGCATCTACTATGCTTCATGTTCTGTCGTATGGAGGCATAACGTGAGCAACGACCACGGAATAGCCTAGACGCAAAAGAGATATTCTACAGGGTCATACAAATGACTACACAGCAACACTAGGCTCAATCTCGCCCAGAAGCATAGTAGCATCTTTGCTACCGGTCAAGACTGTGCATCCAATTAGTTTTCAACGCACAAAGAGATGAGCGCAAGCACATACTGATGGGTTCTTTTGGGTGGAAATCGACAGAGGTTACAGTGCCTTTATGTCCAGGAAGCTACGACGACAGCCATGAATACAAAGTCTAGTGTGATTTGCGATTGAACACACCTTGTAGAGCACCTTGCCACTCTCTACGTCCCAGATACAGACCGTCCTGTCTGCACCACCCAAAGCAACACGTCTGCCGCCATCGTCCTTGCTCCAAGCTCCACGCAGCAGAGTATTTTCGAACCCGGCAGGGGCACCCATGAGGACGCGGTGTATGCGTGCAGGCGAGGGCGAGAACGGCCGTACGTCATGAATGACCGTTTGTGACGAGAAGGATGGGGATAGGAGGAACTGGCCATTAGGCGAGAGGGAAAGTGAGGTGGGCGTGTCTGCGTGTCCTGTGAGGGTGTACACCTGCTCATTCTTGCGGAGGTCAAGAACCTAGAAGAATGTAGCCACATTGAGTGCAGCTTATTGGCTTATTAATTGTAGAGGACTCACATGGATCTCGTTATCCAGCGCGCCAGCGTAGATATTCGAGCCGTCTGCGCTCCAGCACACTGAGGTGACGGGACAGCCGATCTCGAACACGCTCACAGGGGCTTTTGGACCCTCGTCGCCACCCTCCCATACCCTCACCGTCCCATCATCAGCACCTGTAGCCACCAGCTCGACGCCCGCACCGCCCGCCAACGTCCTGTCGAGGGAGTTGATGATGCCCCGGTGAGAGCGAAGCTTGCGCAGACGCTGACCAGATGTGAGGTCTGTCACATTGAGGGTCTGGTCTGCGGACACAGTGTATAGGATGGGGGAGAAGAGCGACCATTGAAGGTCTAGTATAGGGGCTTTGTGAAGGTTTGAGAGTAGGCCGTAGTTCTCATTCGGCGCATACGTTCGCCAAAGCGCTGTTCGCAAAACATTTGTGAGCGGGATGTTGACACAAAGATATCCTTGTACGTACAGACACTCCTGTCCGCTGAGCACGCGGCTATGTTTTGACCCGTAGGATCGAACCGACAGCTGAGAATTTCGGCCTGAACTCTCGCGTCAACTAGGCTCGTGAACGACGCGTTCTGGCAGCACCGCGAACGAGACTTACTGAATGTGAGCCTGAAAGACTGATAATTGGGGCTTCCAAGCTACTTGTACGCTGTACTGTGCGCATGAGGGCCTGCTGTCGTTCGTCGTTGTTCGAGGAGATGGCAATTTGGTTCTGAGCAGGCTCATTGGAACGCGCCCGCTTTATGAGCGCACCTCCAGGAGGCGGAGAAGCACCACGTTTTGACATGTCAGGATGCTGGTCAGTTTTCACAGAATATGGGTTAGGAGGAGAAGGCAGCAAGCGAGCTCGGTGCTGAAGTAGTGGCGGGTCAGTTGCAGCCACAACCGTGCAAGGCGCCCGGCGTTGAAAGATTCAACGTAGTGGCGCTGCCATATATAGCAATGTCTGCGAACTTGGGGGATATGTTCGTGAGCGTTGTATGCTCTTCCTTTCAAGCGATCTCATGGGTGTTGGATCGCACTCATAATGCAGAAAACCTTTGTCTTATGGGGCCTATTGTACATGAGTTCAGACAGATACAAAGAATTGCGATGCGAGACAAACAAGACCGGGTCAGACGATGTGCGACGCCATGCAAGGGTGGGTTAGTCGGAGAATTCGGTATGGTAGCTTGGCAGAATCGACGTGAGCTGCTCTACGTACCAGAAGCCAGTCGGCTCGCCAATGTCGTCCGTACCGTTCGGGTTCTGACGGACGATCTGGACCCACGCACCACCGAGATTCATGCCGACAAGCATCTTGTCTGCTACCGCAGGATCAAGCAACACAGTGATCGTGTCCGTGTAAGGGCTGTGTGGCTTGGGAGTTGTCGTTTCGGCAACAGTCACAGTCTCGTCTTTCACCACAGGCCCTCGGGAGGATTCCATGATCTCCGGTGGCAGGACGTCACTCAGTTGATGCGCTCCCCAGACCGGCCACGGCGCAAGCGACATCTTCACGAACCTCGCATTCAGGTCCGCTTCAACAAGCCCTGCCTCGTTGAGCCCCTTCAGCTTCTTCTTCTCCGCCTTGGTTACCGCGAGGCCAGCTGCAGGTGTGATCGAAACAACCCTGCGCGTTGAGCGCTCGACAACACCGGTTGTGTGCGTGAAGGGCAGGATAGTCGCGCCGAGATGGGCCATGAGCGGGTTCGGCTGGGGCTCGATGTCCCATGTGCTCCCAGCGTCGCCCGCCCACGGGTCCGCCTCAGCACTGCCCCATCCTCCACCAGCGTCAGCGTCGGTACTCTCAACGTCGCCCCAGCCACCGGCACCCCAGCCGCCATTGACGTTGGCATCTGCGGCCTCATCCTTGCGCGCGTCCTTCTCGATAGCGGCAACAGTCTCGGGAGTCAATACCTCGACTTTGGCATCAGCCCCAATGACACTCTTGAGTAGGTTTGCCGTCTCCTCTTCGTCGATTTTCCGCCGTTTCGCATCTGGCTCCTCGGTACCCTCCTGCGCGCCGGCTGCTTTCTCCTCGTTGTCATTGCTCGTGGGTGCGTAGATAGTCTGGCCTTTGCAACCCCAGAGAGCCTCGCAGCCGGCGCCCACATGGTCTGGGAGTGCTCTGCCGATGACGAAGGTCTGCGGGAGCTCCTTACGCGCCTGCTCGATCACGAAGAGGGCTCTGCGTAGGCCCTTTTCGTGTTCGGGTTCGGGGAGGACGCGGCTCCGCAGCAAGAAGTTCAGGAAGAAGCCGACGAGGATGGGACCGTCGCGCACCCTCTGCTCGGACCTGTCAGACATGCGATGGTGAGGGTGAGCGCGCACTCAGCGATGGGCAAAGCATACCAGATCAGGCCCTTGTCACGGAAATAAGACGAGAAGAACACTTTCATGCAATTATCGGTGTCGTTGAAGAACGTATCCATGCGCGAATCTTTCGCCTCGCGGAAGTTCTCGCGCCGGGTCTGACGTTCTTCCTCAGTGAAGGGGCTCCTCTTGGGCGGTGCACTGCGAACAGTCTCCTCCTGGATGGCGCGTGCTCGTTCCTCGTCAACTATGGTGACTGGTTTCTCAGGCTTGGCGTTGCCGCCCATCGCGTCGTCCGAATCATCGTCAGAATCGCCCCCGCCCTCGGCGGCTTCAGTCATGGCCTGCAACTGCTTCATGCGTTTGACACCGGGCGGCGGCTGAATGCTGCTGATCAACCCGATGTACAACCGGAACTGAGTGAAGCATAGTTAGCGTGAGTCTACGACAAGACAAGACACGGACGCACAGTGTCCCAGAGCTGAGGAACGCCAGAAGGCATGTTGGGCCATGGGCGTCCGCTTTTGAAGTCATGCGAAGCCTGATGCAAGCGATCCGCCCTGGTCATCGACCTGCATACCATATACAATCAGCTTCCTCGCACCCGCAGCAGCGTGCATCGAGACAAAGGCACTCACGGATCGACCATCGTCCTCCTCGAACTCTCGCCCGACTCCCACTCCTCATACCACATCAATCGCCTCATCGTACCGTCCTGGCCCTTCTCGACCCTCTTGAGCTTCTTGTTCATACGTTTCTTACGCTCCGCCTCGGTCAGGCTGTGGTGCGACGCGAGCATCACCGTCGGGATGCCCATCGCATCGCGCTCGACGCGATCCGGATCGCTGAGCGCACTCAACCCGCATCCGCGTCTGCGTCCTCGACGATGTAGATGCCCTTTGGCTTGAAAGACTTGAACGGGATGATCGTCACGCCGGGCGGGTGCTTGGGGAACGGCGGGAACGTGAACCACGGCGCGTCTGTGGCGGCGCCGATCTGAGTCTCAGCAGGCGCGGTCGCATCTGGCGGTGCGCCGTTCTGCGGTGGGGTCGTTACTGTCACGTCGATGGGGGCCGACATGGCTGCTGGGGGAAAGAGACAAGGTTTGGCGGGATACTTGGACCTTGGCTTGGGCCGCTGTTATAAAGGGAACGGCGATTCGAGATCCTCATCTTTTGGCTTCTGAAGCGGCGCGTGCCCCGCCACACGCGAACAAAGGACACAGACCCTCCGAGTCCTTGGGCCAGATCCTTGGTGATTCAGATGCATCGATGCTACGAGTAGGGATGCCAGCAGGTTTCGCTACCACAAGGTATACTAGCAAAGAACAACATGCCAGAGCAAGTGAGCATGACTGGTAAAGAGCGTTCAGAAAGCCAAACAGTGGATCAACGCAAACCAAGGACACAGTGGAAACAAGGGACGTAATCGATACACGGCAATCTGAAGGAAAGGGTGTCATGTCATAACAATAGACGATCAGTCCTTGATAAATTAGCCCGATACGCTTGAAGACACCTGACGCAAGGGGCAGCGAAATACACATATAGATGAGTCTAATGAGAAGAGTTAGCAATTCCTGTCGTTATCCGGAACAACAGTGAGGGGCACTAGTACTCACCAGATGAGATATAGCATACGCAGGATACCACCAAACAAAGACGGGGAGCGAACAATCGAGGCGTTCTTGCGTGCATAGACGTTCACGCAGCTGTCTTCCGTTTCTTCTTCGGTAGCTCGTCCTCCTCATCCCCAGTAGCTTTCGCCTCGTTCACATTCTCGTCCCGCGTCTTTCGTGCCTTAGTCTTCGACTTACCCTCCGCGCCTCTTGTTCTACTTTGACTGCGAGTCCGCGGGCCCTTCTCCTTTCGCTCCCTATTCCGCGCCCGCTCCATCTCGCTGTCTTCCACCCGCATCTCTGCGTCCGAGTCCTCAATATACGCCTTGCTCTTGGGTTTCCTGCCCCTCCGCTTGGGCGCTTCGGCCGGTGCTACAGATGAGCGCACCGACATGGTGTCGTCGACGTCTGCATCTGCACCCTCCACGTCTGTCGCTTCCTGCACCTTGGACTTGGGTGGGCGACCGCGCCGCTTAGGCGCTCCAGGGCCAGACGGAGTGTTTGCCGCGGATTTCGGTGGACGCCCTCTACCCCGTCCGCGCACGCTACCCGCACGGCTCGCGTTATCATCCACGTCCATTTGCTCATTCTCATCGTTCGCGTTCTTCGGCTTCTCCTTCGCCTTGCCCTTACCCTTCCTGTCTATCCTCCGCCCCATGATCTCGTCAACTCCGCTGTCCGCGTCGCCCTCGCTCATATCGTCCTCTTCCGTGGAGGCTTCCTTGAGATTCACTTCCCGTCTGCGTTTGCGCAGCGAGGCGCGCGGGAGCTGGTCGCGGATGCCATGGCAGTTGCGCCGGAGACAAGATACCAGCTTGTCATTCGTCGGCGTGGAGTCAGCGCGGAAACGGGCACGCTTGATATCGGTCTACCAGCCATTGAGTGAGATCATGGGAGTGAATGTCTAGGCGTACTTACTGTGTGCTTGCCCTCGTAACACCACCCATCCGGTGGGCCTTGGTCGCCGTCGCCTTCTGTAATCTTCCCGCAGCAGCCCCAGATCGTCTCGTATGTCGTGCCTGGGTCACCCAAGGGTCGCCCGGTCTTTGCCCCGCGCCCTACACGTTCGACCTCTGCGCTCTCATCGTCATGGGCGACGAGACAGCTGCGATCGTCGTTCTCGACCTCGACATAGTCCTTGTGACATCGCACGCAGTGCAGCTTCTCCGGTGGTGCGAGTTCAGCGAAAAACGTTGCGAGGGCAGGGAGGAGCAGCTCAGGCGCATGGGGGAGGTGGGATAGGACGTATGCATGTAAGATCTTCGCGGGGATCGACTTGATGTGTGCCGCGAGGGAGTCCACTGTGGCCTCTGGGGGAACAAACGCCGGCTGTCCTAGCGTCTGGACAAGGGTGCTCGGCCCGGCCTGTCTCGTAGGAGAGCCCTGCCGTATGCGCTCGTCGACTGAGAGCCGCGCCATTTGGGCAGCGGGCGACGGTGACTGTGCTGGGCCATGCGCAATAGATGCAGAGTCCACCGACGGCGATGGCGTTCGCAGTTGTGTCTGAGCCTGTTTCGTAGGCTCGGGCGGCAGAAGCTCTGCCTTGGACGGCGATGGCGAGGGGGGAAGCGGTATCGATGCGGGCGGAGGCGGGGGTAGTTTCTTGCTGAACAGTCCGAATACCATCGTTGCTTGTGGTGCAAAAGCGCGGTGAAGAGAGAAAGAAAGGAGTGTGGGGCGAGGCGAGCTCGCGGGTGAGTGCAGTCTGACTCTGCGCGAGCACGCAGCAGACACGCGCACGCCGACGAATCGGTGTCCGTGGGAAATCGCGACGCGCCCTCGACGCGTGCTGTCACGGATGTCACGGAGATCTGTCACCGGCGCGATCACATCCAGCGAGGACCACCAGCGCTTACTCGAGACCTGAGTCGATGTTCTTCACTTACAGTTCTTGTCCACCGGAATTCATCCTTGCTGAAACTACTGTCTGGGAAGGATTTTTCCTAGTGTCGGTGCAGGTCTGCGCAGGCTTCAAGGCAGCCAACGTTGAGTGGTGTCTGAGTTCGAGGTACGCCGAGGTACCAGTCGTCACAAGACCCTCCCGCAAGCGCATGTGTATCTCCCTGTTCATGCAGTCCTCTATCTCGTTATCACGCCCACTCCTCCCACTAGCCCGCAATGTCCACGCTCTGATAAGTCGCCGGCCTGTTCCTGAGAACTTCAGTGCTTCTCAAATATCGGCGCTCTGTATGCCGCCATACGGAGCCGGGCTATCCTCCGCACTGCTCCTCCTCCTCGACTCTTGTCCTCAGGCTCAGTCTTTCTAGCGCAGGATGTCCCAGCCTGTGCGAGCGGAGGCAGTCACTGCTGTCCAGGACGTGGTGGAGGTGAACAATCTCAGCAAGGTCCCGGATACGGAGGTTGAGGTAGCAGATGTCGCGCCAATGAAGAGAGAAGAGCCTGTGGTCACTCGGAGGGTGCGTACATGTTCTTCCTGACCAGTATCGAGAGGTTTCACTGAGTGCCGTCCATGCAGGAACTGTGGAGTTACTACTGTATGTTAAAGTCTGGTCGTACACGTCCACCCGCAGACCGCTAACTGCAATGTACAGTGTACTATAACGGAGACAACGTGAGTCTCTTTCTGTTCATGTACTGGCGAGGGATCTCTGACAGCACGTAAAGGGAGTCGGGCCCAATGGTTTGTCTATAACTTTCAGTCACTGAGGCGTCGGTATTGACCGCGGACCGACCCAGGGTACTCCATGACGCTCTTTCAGAATCTGGCAACTTCTGCTGGCTGGGACCCTTCGCAAGGCCCCGGATCCACATGCACCACCTCTGAGCAATGTGTCCTCCCGTGGGGAAGTGGTACTAAGTCGGTCAGCTCCATCGTGCTCGTCGCAAACGGTCTCAGTTTTGCGGTACGCTCAAGTACTTTGTAGTGTTGGAATATCAATTAACTTGCCTCAGATCATGACCCTCATATTCACTACGATCGGCTCGGCAGCGGACTACGGTACATTCGGACGCTGGTTACTGCTCGCCATCACTGTCATCTGCTGGGCTGCCCAGTTCGCTAGCATGGCTCTGACGGGTATGCTTTACATCCCTATGATGGGATTCTTCCGTCTGACGTCTACAATGTCTCGCAGAGCCGTCTCGCTGGGGAGCCGCAATGGCGATATACATCATCTCCTTCGTCTCATACGGTGCTACCCTTGTTTTCTACGCTGCAGCATTCCCGCGGCTTGCGCGTAACACTCCGCATGCCCGCCATCTGCGCGACAAGCTCGAGAACCAGGAGGTCTCTCGGGAGGAGTACGAGCGTGAAGAGAGCTTAGAGAAGAACCGGGTCAGCAATCTCAGCACGGTGCGCGTTGGATTGGGTTTTAAGCCTGCTTGTTTGTGCTGATGAGTGAGCTATAGTGGCATAGCAATATTGGGTACATCTTTGTCCTATGCCTCAATTTGTCGATTCTGCTACCGCTCGCGAACAATGCTCTCGTCGACAACTACACGATGGTCCTGTGAGTCCTCGCTACTTTGCCTCTGCTCCGCCGATCTCATTTAGTGTAGGACGAATATGTATTGGATCATACTCGGTATATGGTGGTGTGAGTACTCTTGAGTACACTGGTGCATAGATTTTGTCTTAACCTGCCGCAGTCATTTTCCAGCAGCCTCGACCTGGCCTCCGCTCCCCAAAGGCGAGCACTACCTGACTATCGGGTGGAAGCAAGTATGTAACTACTACCCCCCACTCTGAACTCGTGCGCTGACGCGTTGTTTCGCAATAGATCTGGATAGCTCTGAGACAGTGGAAGAAGCTGCCGTACACCTTCATCTACCTCTTCGCGTTCTTCTTGCTCTCTGACGTAAGTCTGCAAGACTACGTTCAAGATCTTCTCACAATTTCCCCGCATTTTAGGGTCTGAACACCACGGGAACGCTCATCTCCATCTGTCAGAACGATCAGTTCGAGTTTCCTTCCTCAAGAATACGTACCTCGGCCTCGCGCAGGCCTTCACTTCCACTGCCAGGTACGCGGAACAGTTTCATCAATCACAGAATTCGTGTAATGATCATTTTGGCAGCACAATCGGGTTCTGGTGGATTCAGAAGTATTGGAAGATCCCCACGAAGAAGATGGTGAGTGGCCAGCGTCGTTCCGGTGTGTGGATGCGGTGCTCAGCGCTATGTTCAGTTTGTAGTCACAAACGTGGTCACAATCCTAATCCCGTTGTGGGGTATGATCGGGTTGTGGACAACTAAGTTCGGGTTCCATCAGGTCTGGGAGTATTGGTGAGTTTGCCCATGTGTGCTTCGTAACCGCAGCTCACTCTGGCTTCATCTCAGGGCATACAACGTTGTATTCGGCCTGTTCCAGGCTCCGTATTACGCGTTCTCACAAACCATGATGGCAGAGCTCGCACCGCCCGGGTTTGACAACATGGTATGCTCATACCCGACAACGTGTACCCAGGCTGACCAGCGTTGCTTGGGAACGCAAGTTTTCGGACTGTTTGGCCTGTCGAACCGCGCGTCGTCGATGATCGGCCCGAACGTCATCCAGGCGATCATCAACAACACACAGAACAACTGGAAAGGCTTCCCGTTCCTCTTCGCGCTGTGCACCGCAGCGAGTATGTCATCTGGTTCGGTGCGTCGAATTACCCCTTTTTGGGGAAAGGCTGAACAGCGATGCCAGGCGTGGATGTGGAGAAAGGCCGCCGAGACGCTGTCGCGTGGGCGGATCGGAACCGGTCGTACGCGGAGACGGGGGTGTATGTCGAGGAGGACGCCTCGCTAGACTCCAAAGACTATGGAAAGAAGGCATGAGGAGTGGATCTTTTTTCGCGAGGATCCCACGTGCGAGGATCGTCGAAGTTCATGAAGTGTTATGACGTTGAATGACGCTAGAGCAGGGAACGTACTACGCGATACGTTGGCCGTATTCTAGGATGGATGGCGCGACACGACGGTGTCCAGGTCGGACAGGGGCAAGTTCAGTCTATGTTTCTGAGAGGATCACTTACAGCGCGTCGAGGCCTACTAATATGGTGTTAGAATGAACACTGACCACACTACCGAGGACATGCCTCGTAAACGAGAGGCTGCTCGAATTCAATTGACGCACGGATAAAGCATTGCTCTCCAAGAAGGCTTAAGTGGTTTCTCCCGAGACTATTTAGACGTGTTGCCGATGGTTAGTTTGCCTACCGCTGCGTCAACATTGCTGCTTCGGCAGCAGAGGTTCTCGCACCATGGTTGGTACTATGTAGTACTTGCTTCGATTTTCATGCAAACGCACCTACCTCTTCGAAACGACGCAGCGTGCGGCCTTCTCAAGATTTCGACGTCTACACACGGTGTTGAGTATTGGTCCGTATCTCTTCCCTATTGATGTCCTTCTGAGCCGCTGACCATGGAGACTGACAGCTCACCGTCGTCCTTGGGCTTTCGGATGTGTCATTCCTTTTCTGTCGCCAGCCACGTTCACAGCCGCCGCTGATACCCAGCGCCGCCCTGCACGTTTCCCCTCCTCGGGTAAGTGCTCATGTCAAATCTATGTCCCCTAAACAAGTCTGATAATCAGAACACCGCCGACAAACAGCTTTGCCATACATATGTCTTCTGATTGCATGGTGTGGGCGTCAGGGCATGAGAGCTTCACAGTTCAACACGAGGCCTTCCAAAAGCAGGTGCGCGCATCCCGTGCAGGATGAGGGTGGGACCGTGTCGGCATGGTCCGGTGTAGTCGGGAAGTCCTCAAGGCCTCAGGCCTCATGTGCGATAGTTCCCGCCTCTTGTACCGCCGGCCTCCGTGTGCCCAAGCCTACGAATGGCTCACACCAACTGACTTCCGAGTCCTTGCTACCACTCCACCGTCGCGCAATGGCGCTGGAGAGTTTGTTCTGCATCGTTGCGCGGTTGATTGAGCGGAAGTGAAACGGGCGACGGAGACTATGAGGAAGACTAACCTCAAAAGGTGGTGTGAGATGCAATGTTCTGAATCCATTTCAAGTTGCCTCGTTAGCGCTCTATCATACTAATAGGAGGGCGTGGACCGAGCGATCATATAGCCTTATACGAAGCCAGTAGGCTATGATAGTGCGAAGGCTTATCCCAGACAATATGGTGTGAAGCAGGTATTCACGTAGCGATAATTGTTGAGCCTGTGAGCACACTTCCGCTAACAGGACATCATATGCGTTCTGTAAAGACGGGCGGCATGTTGAAATTCAGCGGCTGTATACAAGCTGTATAGCATCATGATATTGCGTGCCTGCTATACCGCAAGAATCGTCACGTCATGGTGCACTGATAATCTCAGGTCAATCGGGCACAGTACTATCGGATGGTATCACAATGCGAGCTTCATTTCATCGATGGTACAACGCAGCTAGACTTCACAATACACATTCCCCCCAACTGCGACAGGCTTAGTACTCGGCCACCACGATCTCGTCGGTGTGCTTCGCAGCCTCGCGCTTCGCCTTCTCGCGGTCAACGAAGTCGAGGCCCTTGGTCTCAACCAAGCGGTCGACAAAGGCACCAGCGAAGCCAGCACTGGGAGCAGATGAGCGCAGCACATTCAGCAGCAGAGCGGACACTTACAGAAGCTCCTTCGCCTCGGCATGGCTCGTGGGCTTGCCGTTGGCCGCGACGTGCTTCTCGTAGGCCTTGGCGGCCTGTGTAATTGCGGTCACTAACGGTGTCCAGCGCGCAAGAAGTTGTGAGCAAGCCTACCTCGTAGGACGCAGCGCCTGCGATCAGCTCATGGGAGAGCTCCGCCTTGTGGGGGGCGTTGTTGACCTGCAGAGACACAAGGACATTGTGAGGGCGAAGTCGAGACACGGCACACATAGCGAACGCACCTCGTCGTAGGCCGCAGACTTGTCGGAGTCGTCAAACCAACCCATGTTTGCAAGTGTGAATGTGGATGAGAGTAGTAGTAGAGGAAGGGGCTTGGGTTGGGACGGACTGTGCAAGGGGCCTTATATACGCTTCGGATCGGCGAGTTCCTGACATCACCTTTCCATAGAAGGCTGCTGGCCCTTGGGCGTCGTCGCGCACGCTCGAATTTCGTTTAGCCGATGAGTCTAGAGAGGGGCCTGAAATAGCAATCACAACTGATTGTGCTGATTCGGATCCGTCCAACAGCAACGGCTGCTATCTCCCTTCCGGCCCCAGGGCGCTGCGATGCTGTGGTATCGCCATCCGGGAGTCCATCGCCAACTGTCACGAGTGCTTCAGGGTGAGCAACCAGCAGACAGAGTATTTCATTACTTCGCGCTCAATCTCGTGCACAATAGATCTGGATGCGCAGTCTTAGACTGGCACAGACGGCCGGCCGTGGCAACTCAGGGAGCCCCTGTGTCCTTGTTCACCAGGAAGCAACAGGGGTAGTGATACCGTGTCTCCACCGCTCGTCTCGCAGCAACCAGCATGGTGCTCTCCTCTGAGGGCCCGCAGTCGGTGGCGTCAGGCTCCGGGGCACCGAATCACAACAGGCCTGATCGCACAGCCAGCATGACGTGCTCAGAACAATCGAAGCAGCATGAATTGAGGATCGCGTGAGATGAAGCAGTTCTCTGCTCCTCAGGCCTCATGAGAGGACAACGCCCCACTTGCCATGGTGATCACCGCATGGCCACTGCCATTGGAGAGATCATTGACTGCGATGGTGTGCTCATGTGTTGTACCGATGGACCGATGGCGTCTGGCAGGTAAGGCGGTCTCATCAGCGAGGGAAATCCCCGGCTGCGCAGGAGGGAACCATGCAAGCGAGCACAGGCCTAATTGTGCGAAGCATGCATGATACCCTCCTTCGCGAGGCTACTTTTTCAGGCAAGCCATCATGCTCACATGCGAGCAGTCAATGGAGCAAGATGCATGCGTAGCCGGTCCATACATGTGGTGCGGGGCGCGTTCTTACTACGACGAAGCGCTGGAATGATACGCATCCGTACCCTCCGCCATAGGTCGCTTTGCCATCCTGACGAGCACTGTATTCGTTCGACAGGGTCAGCTGCAAGAGCTGTTCAAGTGTCCATGAACTAGTTTGCGTACCAATGGCCAGCTCTGTAGCGTGGTGCAAGGCAGTTGAAGCGTCTGCACCGTCACAACTCATTGCGCCGGTTGACAACATCATGACCCATCGTCCTGGGCCTCCTAGCCATGGCAGGTAGCTTGCGAAACCAGTTCTGCAGATAATGGGGCTCTAACGACAAACTGTGGCGAGTGATAGGATGAACAGCAGTACTTGTACTTATGCACCGTGTGTGGAGGACACGACCTGGCGGACCAGTGGCGGTGGCACGCACCCGCCGCCGACGTGGTTCAAGACACGATCGGGACACGCGCACGTGCCTTTCACGTGCTTCCGTGCGAGAGTCGGCCCGAGCGGGTGCATCATCGAGGAGCCGCCGGCGGGTGCAGCGTCCGCCACACTTGCTCTGCTACCACTACAATCTCGACAACATATATCCTGCTACTCTACGAGATACCTACCTAAACTTAATGTCGCAATCGAAGTACACCGCGGATGGCAGGCGTACCGCTCGTTCTGAACTGGACGTAGATTACGTCGTTGAAGCGTACGTACTCTGGCCTGTTACATGGTACTCGTCTGGCTGAATATCGCGCATAGACATATACAAGCGTTCTCGCAAGCACTTCAAACGGAGGATTTTGACCTTAATGATGAAGCTCCTAATGTCACAAGTGCACCGATGAGTCCCGGACCTCGCGTACGGAAGATCTCTGCGCTCTCCGACTTCGCCCCAGTCAATATCAAGGTAAAGAGGTAAGCTGACAAATGCGTTAGAGTACTGGTGTGTTCCTTACAGACATTCAGAAGGAGGAAACCGAGTCAGCCGGAAAACAAGCGGCAAGAATGGCTGTACATAATCGTGCGATGGCCGCTATTGGTGCGTCTCCCGATGACTTGGACACCATCTGCCTAATCGTTTACAGGGCCTCATATTCCTATTCATCGCGATGGAGTTTGGTATGTACATCCTGATTCGGCAAATGGTCAACGCAAAGGAGTGGCTGTCCGCATGTGAGCATTCTTACTGTTGCACTCTTCGGTTGCTGATGCAGAAGGTAGGGCGAGGCCGCAAAGGAGTATTGAGACAACGCCTACGGAGTGCACAAACATATCAGGTGCGTCGACTGAGATAGTCCGGCATATCCTCTGTCTGAGTGAGCCCATAAGGAATGGAAAGATGCCGCCCTCGTTCTAGACGAGTATATGCGCTTCGATGAGTGGAAGCACGCAGACGAGGATCCTTTCTATGACTGGAGGCTGGTCAGGAAAGTCAGGAAGTCTTTGAAAGCCCTGCGAGAAAAGGGGGACGCGCGCGGACTTGTCGGAGTCCTTGAGACTTCTCTCCGTACGAACTTCGCTGGGGTGGAATCATCGAGGTAAGCTCGCTGATTGGGTACCGTTCGCTACCTCATCTAACACTTTCTAGGTTGTACAGTGAGGTGAGGGATAGGATCGATTACTCGGGGATGATTCTCCAGACTCACCATGATCTTACTGTAGACTTTCTATGGGACGAAGGACCTCGTCGAAGACTACATCAATGAGGAGGCGAAGGCCCTAGAATTCGTGCGCGAATCTACGGACCTTTCAAACGACGAGAAGCGGCGTTTCTTCAAGGGTGTGAATACGAATCTAGGAACGTCTGCTCTTTGCCTGTCTGGTGGTGCTTCCTTCGGTTATTGTATGTGTGCGATGAAAGACACAACTTCTGTGACTCACATCAGCACCTCTGTAGACCACTTCGGCGTTGTGAAGGCCTTCTTGGACGCCGGACTGATGCCTCGCGTCATTTCGGGCACGTCTGCGGGAGGTGTCGTAGCGGCTATGGCCTGCACACGCACAGATGCAGAACTGAGACTTCTGCTCACTCCGGACTTGGCCAAACGTTTGACTGCATTCGAACAGCCATTTCAGGTTTGGTTCAAGAGGTTCTGGTCTACCGGCGCTAGGTTCGATGCCGTCCACTGGGCAGAAAAGGTAAGGCATCGATCTTGACCGCGATCAAGGACCGCGACAGATTATCACCGTTCACTAGCTTTGCTTCTTCACGCGCGGTTCCATGACATTCCGGGAAGCGTATTTGAGAACCGGGCGGATACTGAATATCTCAGTGGTCCCAGCTGATCGGCATTCGTGAGTAGTTCAGGCAATTGTTAGCCCTGACCTGTTGCTGAGGCCACCGTTCAGACCAACGAAGCTGTTGAACTACATGACGGCGCCAGACACTGTCATCTGGAGTGCTCTCTTGGCATCCGCAGCGGTCCCCGGCATCTTGAACCCTGTCGTTCTGATGCAGAAGTTAAAGAATGGTTCCATTGTACCGTGGAACTGGGGAAGCAAGTTCAAGGACGGCTCACTGAGGTAAGTCCCGCAGTCACGGGCTGGATGCTTTCTAGGCACACTCACACCATCACCAGAGTTGACATCCCTGTGCAAGCACTGAACCTGTACTTCAATGGTATGCATATAGCTGCCGGTGAGGAACGATTGATGGATACTGATAGTTGGACAGTCACACATCCGATTGTGTCTCAAGTAAACCCTCACGTACATTTGTTCTTCTTTGCTCCGCAAGGGTCTGCTGGCAAGCCGGTGGCGCATCGGAAGAACAAGGGTAAGACTGCTGGCGCTGTTGACCATTCGTCTAGCTGATTGGAGTTGTCAGGATGGAGAGGGAACTTCCTGTTGTCGGCCGGGGAACAATGGCTGAAACTCGAGCTCACGAAGAATTTCAAGGTATGTTTATCATATGGCCCGGAGCCGCACAGTACTCACTCTTACGCCGCAGTTGATTCGTGATCTCGACTTGCTGCCACAACTTTTGGGGCAAGATTGGTCCAGTGTCTTCCTGCAGCGCTTCGAAGGCAGTGTGACGTGAGTACACTGGGATCGTATCGTCTGCTGTGATCAATCACTGAATGGCGTTATGCTGCGAATGTAGAATTTGGCCACGGACGCGCTTCCAGGTACGCTGATGTGTATCTTTCGTGGCCCAAACAATTCATCAACCTTCTGATGGCTCAGGACTGGCTTCATATCCTTAGCGACCCTGATGAGGCCGAGCTGGCCAGGATGCTTCATGTTGGACAGCTCGTTACATGGCCGAAGGTAGGCCGATCACATCTCGTTGTAAATGTCTAGTGGTTGACAGTCTGCCAGTTGCACATGATTGAGAATCGCTTCCGGCTCGAGCAGCAAATATTCCTTGGACGTCAGACCGTGCGCAAAGCCATGCAGGCCCGCGGCCAAACAGCCCGCAAGGGCGAAGCAGCACCACAAGGACGCATTCCCGAACCCAACACAGGCACGAAACTACCTGTTGTCGCCGGGACGCCAGTCGTTTCAACACTATCGGAAGGACCCCTGCCCATGGACACGGATGCCGAGGCAGCCTATCTGTCGCGCGCGCAGAGAGAAGAACAGCGAAACGCAGCGCCCGCGGCTGCTCCTGGCCCTTCGCAGGGCGCCGGAAGCTCAGAAGCGCGCCGCCCGTCTGGCAGACGCCGGCGTGTGCAGAGCGTGGCGGAGCAGGTTGAGAAGGAGGCAGCGAGGGATGAGCATCACGGCCGAGCGACGCCGGATCCCCTCCTTCGCCGCAGCCCGGCGATGTTCAGCAACAGCAGGCCTATGCCCAGGCACGCCAGGCGTCGACGTCGCACGCGAGCCCGGTGGAGTTCCTACGCAGGCTGGGCCAGGGGTCGCCGTTCTCGACGTTCGCGTCGTTGAGGGGGAAGAATAAGCTGCGGGCGACAGACTTTCCACAGGAGGCGGGCGGCGAGCCGGTGTACTCCGGGGATTCCTCGTCGGATGACGATGATCTGTCGATCATATCGAGGCGGCAGCGACATTCCTCTTCGTTCGACATTCGGACTGACTTTGAGAGGAGATACTCGCAAGTGGCAGCGAGGATGGAGAGTACTGATTATTCACGTTCATTATCAGTCGCTGCTCAGCGATGTCTATTTCATTGGATGGGGGGGGGTTGTCTGTTACGGACTCATTTGCAACTCGACGCCTCGATATACATACGTGTGCACACATCTGCTTGTGTTGTAGTGTAGATTTGAAAGTGTATAATCGTAACACGGGTTTTGCATGCTAGCTGCTGGCTCGTGAGTCGGAGTCGAAGTCTTCGGTGGTTCGTAGGCGCCCATGGGCGCTTACACGGTCATGTGGATGTCACGATGCGCCACAGGCGCGTCGTGTGCCGCTTTTGTGAGTGCGTCCACATTGAGGGCGGCATTGTACTTTAGAGTCGAGTTGACATTACTCTCGAGGCAGCTTGTGCACGAGTCCACCACCAGGCTGCTCCTTCTCGAGAGGCATGTCGACGAATAGTAGGTACCCGACCGGCGCTCCTTGCGTATCGGACAATCTTCCCACGGGCTGGAAGATGAGGAGAGGACTGCCGTCGAGCGGAGGGTCTATGCTCCTGCTCAAGTGGGTCAGAAGATGCCTCGTGTGCCCTCCTCGTTCTCAGCGCCCCGGGTCTTGCTATCTGCATCCTCTTCCTCGTCCTCACGTCGACTGGCAGCATATTTCAACGGCTCTCGAGGTACTTGCACAGAGTAGCGTCGCGGACGATCGTAAATTTGCACTTCCTCCGGATTTCGGGCGATCCCTGTGCCCATCCGCATGGCGAAAGGAGCGAAAAGACAACCGAAGCAGAAGGCCCAGGACAAGCCTGCAGATCCTCCGCCCTTTGTGGAAAATGCAGTCGCTGTCGATCCTGCATTAGCTATCACCGAAAGCATACCGGTTCCACCACCAGCGGTCGTCCTTGCATCCGAGCCAGCGGCGATCGTCTCAATCGAGGAGAGTCAGCAGGGCGTTCCAGGTATGTCAGTGCGCTTATCTGCACCACGTAAACTTAGCATGAACACATAACAATAACAATGTCGCTTTCCCCTTCATCGCCCCCGTAATCCCCGCGTTTCTGCATCTGCCCTATCATGCCCCGTGCTCGTCGCGGCGCCATCTCTCAACAACAAGGTGGCTGGTCTGGTGCTCAGGATGATGGGGCTACGGGTGCGGACGACGGCTGGGGCGCAGGCGCGAGTGGGGGTGACTGGGGCGCGAGTGCCGATGCTGCTGGTGATTTGTGGGGAGGAGGCGCACAGACCAACGATCTTGACTGGGGGACATCCGGCGGTGCAGCTGTCGGTGGCTGGGACGATCAGGCAGCATCTGCAGCCCCGCCAGCCGAGCCGACAAAGAAGGAAAAGAAGTCCAAGAAGGCGGCTGCTGCTGCCGCTGCCGCCTCTGCGCCGCCCGCTGCGACGTTCGCCGGCCTGCCAGCGAACTTTGGTGCGCCGCCGGGGACGATCTCGCTGGCTTCGCAGTCGCCCGCCGTAAAGGCCGCATCAGGATGGGGCGTCAATGAGGGAGGGGCTAATGGTTCGCCCGCCGCCAAGGCCGATGACGATGCGGGCGATTGGACACCAGCGACAGCTGCAGGCGGCGATGGCGCATGGCGCGACCCCAGCGGAGGTGCGCAGAGCACGTATGCCTGGCCGGTGCCCTCGTCTGCTGCTGCTGCCGCACACCCACCGCCTCCAGCACCGCCTCCCATGCAGGCGCCCACAACCAGCACTCAATCACACGGGGCGACCGCAGGCGGGTGGAGGAACTGGGCTAACGAGGCCCGTGGGCTGTCGGCCAACTTGAAGGTGACTACTGCTTCTGCTTCTGCGAGCCCTCTCCCTCCTCCTCCTCCGTCCGCACCGCCTTCCTCTATCCTTCCGCTCGCTGCTGCTGCGCCTCAGAAGGACAGGCCTGCGATGTCCCCGGAGCAGCAGACCGACCGTCTGCGCTCGCTGCTCACGCATCCGAGTTCGAGCCACGCTAAGAGTGCTCCTCCACAGCCGCAGCACCCAACGTACATGAGCTCGCCTGCGGCAATGGATAGACGACAGCAGGCAGCGTTGTACCAGCAGGCCGCTGCGGCGATCGGACGCCAGCTCCCCCACCACCAGCAGAAACAGCAACAACCAAGTCTTGTTCAGCAACAGGCCTCGCTAGCACGGCAGCAAGCAGAACAGGTGCTGCAGCAACGCATCGCGCGGGCGCACCAACAGCAACAACCACAGCACGGCGGTGGCAAGAGCAGCAAGCCATCCGCGCAGCCAATACAGCAGTCCGACAGCTGGGGCAACGCTGGATGGGGAGGTGGCGGATGGAACACAGATCCGATCCCGGAGGAGGACGAGGAGGAGTATGAAGACGACGATGGATGGGGTGAGGAGGAAGAGGAAGAAGAGGAAGAAGACGACCGGGGAGAGCAAGACGGGTATGGCTATGGCTGGGGGGTAGGCAAACAGGCTGCAGATTGGGGACAAGCTGCCCAGCCATCATCGGGCTACGGCCAGCGTGTGCGTTTCTCTCCGACTATATCTTACCAGGCCGAGTATCCCGGCTCTCGCGCTCCGCCTCCCGCCCCTGCGCCTCCCGGCCCTGCACCTGCAGCGTTTCATCCTTCTACCGCCGCGCGCCCACCCACTGCTTACCACCCTTCTGCTGGCCAACCCAATCCGTATCACCCTTCTGCTGGTCAACCCAATCCATACCAACCTCCTGCTGGCCAACCCGGCCCTTACCACCCTTCTGCCGCCCCACCCTCCGTGTCGGCCACCCCCGCCGCATACCAACCAGCCCTATGGTCTAATGCCACGAATCCCTCCCCCTCCAAGACGTTCGCCATGGCCTCCGGTCTGCCACGGACAACACAGACGACCGTGTTCGAGCTACAGCCGCCACGGAACGGCCTCGGCGAGAACTCTTTCGCCACCTCTCACGGACACGCCCTGATGCCCGCTGAGCGCGCTCTCTTCTCGCGCGATCGACCAGTGAGGCAGCGCATCCGATGGTCGTTCAATCCGGACAAGGACCCGCGAGTCTCGAGCCTGCTGAAGTGGGTGACTGCGATGTCAAATGGCCTCGCCACGATCGGGGTGAGCGTGTCATCGCCAGTATAATGGGCACCTGTACTGAAGGAGTCCTTCGCAGCTGCAACGCTTCCTCGAGACGGGTGAGCGAGGCGCGCTCGTCGCCAACGCCGACTACCGCGTCCCGGGGACCGCCCAGCCGGCCTTCGACTGGGTCACAATGGGGCAGCTCCAGAACACGCTCGACCGCGTCCTACAAGAGTCCGTCACGCTGTACGACCCCGCCGAGCAGGTCATCGTTTTCGTCTTCCTCCTCTCGAACTCGGGCAACAGCATGGCGGTGTGGCGGAGAAAGCTCAGCGTGCCCGAGGCGCTGCGGGAGACACACGACGAGGACATCCAGGCGACGAAGGCAGAGCTGGAGGCGGATTACCCGGTGTATGTCGACGAGTGAGTCGCCGGCCACGTGTCTCTGCCTCGCTTTGCGTGTGCTGACTTAGATATTACAGGCTGGCTCCCCCTGCCGAACCCCCCAAGAAGAAGCGCAACTTCCTGTCCAAGCTCAAGTGGCGCAGAAAGGAAAAAGAACAAGCAAAGTCATGACCCGACACGTCTCCATGTTTCTCTGTTTGATTACTCTACTCCCCTGGTGTTAGACTTCGGTTTGCTCGTCGTTTGCTGTCGATCCTCGCTACTCAACTTATCACATCATACTATTGTCGTCGCTGGATGTATCCCTTCTTGCCCAGTGTATCATAGCTGTCTCACTGTACAATAGATTGCTCACAATGGATGGATGGACGAATGGATTCAGGTCACAATCACTACCTGGCAGTCTGATATCGACCGACTTCGTACATCGACTCGTACTGGGGTATACACGCGGGTTTGAAGCTACATCACTCTCGCCGAATGGGTGCCTCCTCATACCAGATCGAGAACAAGCAGAGCAGAACAATGTAGAACCGAACAGACAACTAGTAAGTAGGGAACCGTATGATTTCATAATGCATCGGGCGACTCGTACACTATGAACAAGGGACGCAAGCGGTCAGTGGTCAGCGAGCAGCGAATGGCGAACAGGAATGAAAGACGTCGCGCGCCCAGGGGGAGGTAAGTAAACGTATTGACGGATGGGGCCAAGTGTCCAAGGGGCATTAGGGGCGTCTGCATGAGAGAGGTTTCAGTATGGACCAGATAACGCATTGCAAGTCATAAATTCATGAGCATGTCGTAACGGATATGATGCGTGGCAGGGGGAAGGTCTGAGGGCAAGTCCAAAGGCGGGTCCAAAGATACCAGTATGTGGTGACTATCATGTAAGGTGCAGCGTTCGCGGCGTGATCAGCAGGGTGGGAGGTGAGGGGCGGCGGACCCCACAAGGGCTAGAGGATACTCGGCCATTTCAGCCGGAGACCCTCGAGCCAGCGCATATAGAGCAGTTCGGATATAGGCGACTTGCGTGTCGGGGAGCCGGGCTCGGCGTCGCCCGGTATTGGTGACGAAGACGAAGGAGGCATGCCGCTGATCTCTTCCTCCTCGGTGACGATGAGCCCTTTGGCCGTCATCTCGCTCTTGCGAATAATCCGTCTGTGAGGGAAGAGACCGCGTGCCGTCTGTACGTGCTGCCGCACAGCAGAGTTGCTACGGCGGCGATGAGTGAAACGGGGCAAATCGAAAAGGGGGAAAACTTACTCGTTGATGCCGGCGAGTAGGTCGAGAACAATGTTGTAGGCAAGCTCGGGGTTGACGTCCCTCAGCTCTTCGAACCCTCGGGAGATCATGCTCAGCGATTCTATCTCGCGAGCGTCCATGTCGTCCCTTGTTGCCTAACATTACGAAATCAACGACCCGAGAAGAAATGCACGCACTCCCGGTCTACACACCTTGTCTAGTATTGGCAGCAATACCTCGTCGACGAGGGACTTGCCTGCCTTCACCGCCTCACTCGCTACTCTCCTATGCGGAGTCTTCGTACTCGACGGCGAAGACGGCGCCGAGTTCGATCCCTCGCGGCTCCTCGTCGTCCCGACATACTCTTCGCTCATCCTCAACGAGCGCACCGTATCCACCTTCTTCACCGGTCGGATCGTATCGACGCCCGTGCCCAGATCCGCCTCGCCAATCACAGTCCCATTCGCGTTGTTCCGTGCCTGGTAGCTCGCCCTGCGTGTCGTGCGCACTGAGCCCGTGTATGCAGGCGGCGGCTCGTTCATCGGGGGCGTCGCAGGCTCCGCACTGCCCGCCGTCTCATCGCTCACGTTGTCAGACATGAGCGAGGGCACTGCCTTCTCGTCTGCGGGCGGGCTCAGCGTTCGGATGATCACCGTCGAGTGCTGCGCGCCTGCGTTCATGCCGAGCGGGAGCGGCGCACTCCCACCTGTCGTAGCCGCCGTTGTGTCTATCGTGCCGTCGTTGTCGTATATCGAGGGCTCGTCATAGTAGTCGTCTTCGTCGGGGATCATCTCGGGCGGTAGGAGGTCCCGCGCCATGCTCCGGATCGAACCCATGGCTGAATTTGTCCGGACAGTGTCGAAGCTCCAATCGCTCCGGAGTGTACCATCCCATGCACCGCTATTGCGCGCGGTCGCCTGGTACATTTGTGGTGCCTTGCCTGGTGCGCGGGCACGGTAGTCCTGGTACCGCTCGACGAGCTCAGTAAGGTATGACGTTTTCCGAGCACTCTTGATGAACCGGTGTTGTAGGAGATCTTTGGCTGAGGGGCGCTGCAGATACATTCAGTATCGATTCGTACAGTCAAGCGTGAATAACTCACGGTGTCAGGATCCTTTGTGAGGCACTGAGTGATGAAGTCCTTAAAGGTCGCAGAGAAGGCACCTTCCAGGGTAGGTGGCTTCGCTTTCGGGATGAGGAATAATACCCGCATGGGATGGTACTCCGCTAGTGGTGGTTCGCCCTTCGCCATCTCGATCGCGGTGATACCCAGACTCCAGATGTCTGCCTTCGCGTCATAGCCTGCTTGCCTAATGACTTCCGGCGCCATCCAGAACGGCGTCCCCACGAATGTATGCCGCAGTGTACTGGTCAGTTGAGCCGCTACACCGAAGTCTGCAAGCTTGACTTTTCCCGAGGCCGAGAGAAGCACGTTCGCGGCCTTGATGTCTCGATGAATCGTACCCTCGCTGTGGAGGTAGTCAAGTCCTTGCAGGAGTTCCTTGCAAATGACCGCTATGTGCGGCTCCGAAAAGACGCCTGGTTTAAGGAGGTCGAGACAGGAGCCACCGGCCAGGTACTCCATGACGATCCACAGCTTGTATGCGACGACGAAGGAGCCATAGTACCGCGTCACGTAATCAGAGTCAAACTGCGCAAGACTCGCGATCTCCTGCTGAATCTCAGAGATGTCGTCGTCCGAGTCCTCGAGGTCTAACGCGGAGCGTGAACGATGTTCACAGTTGGGCAGCACACCGACAGAGCACACTCACCGATCTGTTTGATAGCCACGATTTGCTTGGTGTCGTTGTGCATCGCTTTGTACACGGTACCGAAGCTACCCGTGCCTAGCTTCTCGAGGAGCGTGTACTGGCTTGCAGGGTTGTTGCTCGGTATAGGGTAGGGCTCCGGCGGACGCTTGTCGCGCGCCGGCGAGGCCGGCGGAGACTTGGTGAGCTGCCTGGGCTGTGAAGCATGGCCATGGTCAGAGCTGCCCGACTTGCGCAGGAGCTTGGAGCCCGATGACACAACACGCTGCATTGCGAGCGACTCGCCGGGGCGGGGCGGGGGCAGTGAAAAAGTGGCGAAACACTACTGGCCTGTAGTAGGCCTAGCTCTGAGACGCGCACGACGACGACCTCTGGCCCCACACACGTGAAGGACCCATGAGGCGAGCTCAACATGCCGGACGTCACCAATCCGCATGACTTTATCTGCAAACACGCGCCCCGCGAGAAGCCATGAGGATCACTAACCTTGTTCATCACCGTTGTCGCCAGTCAAGTAAGTATCGTAGATGGCCGCGCTGTAGCCCTGGACGCAGCGAGGAGGATCACGGAAACTTTGACGCGTGCGTCGGACGAGTGGGGCCGGTAGTCGCGAGAGGCACAGGCGCGGGGCCTGCCTTTTCAGGCGAGTGAAGATGGCGAAGCCAGGTCTGTCGTTAGGGCGATACGACGAGGGCACGGCGATCAGGGTGCGAAGGGAGGGCAGCGGGGAGGGCGAGGAGGAGGAGGAAGAGAGAAGAGGGAAGCTGAGGTCGCGTCGAGCATGACGTGAGGCAAGGCGCGAGCGGAGATCGGCTCAACTTGCCACGATCAGCTCTTGTCCTCCCGCCGCCCGCCACCGCCCCGAACGGCACCAGCCCGCAGCTGCACTCTTTCTCTGAAACACCCCGCCCACCGCGCTATGCCTCATTTATTGCCTCAGTCTTGGCCCGCTCGCTGGCGACGACGGCCGCTGCTCTCACAGGCGTGAATAGCAGCAAAGCCTCCGGCTCGCACGCTGATGGCACACGCACAGATGCTTAGGATAATCCAGCGAGCATGTGCACCCGCATCCGCCTTCCAATCCTCGGCGGTGTCGGCCACCGCCGCTACGTTGATCCGACACACACACTCTGCCTGCATGAGACGACATATGGCATAGGAAGCGTGGAGGGTCGGTGGTGGCGTACAGCATACATGATGAAAACAAAGTCAAAGAACCCGCTCCCTGTCCAGCAGCAAACACCGCGCTCATGCTGCCTTCACGGCGTACTTCCTCAGCGGGAAGTGGATGTCCTTCTTCCGCTGCTTGAGGGTCTTTTGCTTCTTTTCGTGCTGCACAGTATCGCATCAGCACAACGTGCATAACAAAAGTAGTGCCACGCACAGGTGTCAGTCTCCGCCGGATCGCCCGCGTCTTCTTGGGACGCAGGTCCAGAGGTTTGTACTTCTTGTCCTTGTAGAACTCCCGGAGGTTCTGTCTTTGCTTTTGGTTCATCACCGTCAAGACCCGGGCAATCGACTTGCGGACAGTGTTGCTACAGAACCAAGGTTTAAATCAATATAAGTTCTGGGCAGACCGTTCGGATACGCACATCTTCGTCAACTTGGCAGCAGAGCCACCAGCAATCTTCTGCACCCGCAGGTTCAGGAGCTCGTTCTTGAGCTCGGCAAGCTGCTTCGACAAGTCACTCTTCGACCTGGCAGTCCCGATCCTCAGTCCCCTGTCCTGTCAAGCACACAGTGGAAACGTACTTGGATTGCAGCTCATATGCCTTGACTTTGCCGGGCATTTTGGTGATATCTATCAACACAGGCAGACTTCAGTACAGCTGCATCCCAGAAGAACATCTCGGGGACCGTCGGAAACGTCGCCAAGCATGCACATCAATCCCCGGCCGCATGAAGACGTCCCCGACAGAGTCTCGATGCACATAAACAGCAGTATTCACCTTGAGGAGTGTCGTGGAGGGTGTACGCGCCGATCCGGGAATGGCTAGTAGAGCGTGGGACCGAGCGTTTACCAACTGTGCAGTTGCAGCAGCCACAGTCCCACGCTTGCCACCTGCCCTTCCTGGAGTTTGCCGCCGCCCTTTGGCCACACTCGACGGTGGCGCCCACTGGCTTGCGAAGTCGAACTCACAATCGTCCCCTTGAACTCTGATATGGACTCGCGCTGAGAATGGGATCCCCATGAGGAGTAGAACTGCTTAAATCTACACAGATTGTACCAGCTGCCAGGGACACTGTTCGTCTTTGGGTTGTCTGCGTCATGGCCGGGGCGTCTGCCGCGCGATCAATAAAGATGTGGCCCTTCAAGCACCCTTTGTTCTTTTTCTTCGAGCTCCTGTCCCTGGCCTATAAGATCCGTTTCATTTTGACCTCTCCCCTCGTACTCCGCCTTCCCGATTGCTCCCCGAAGACTTTTTTTGCCGACTTACTGCCAGCATGTCCGCGATGTCTCAATCATATCCTCCAGGCCAGACCGCGCGCGACCTGCTCTACCTCTTCCCGCACGTCGAGGACGACACAATGTCATCAATCCTCAATCATTCTCTCCCTGGCGGCGACCTCTACAAGCTAGACTCACGACGCATCCTTGAGGCACAATGGGACCTCATCGACGCCTCTCTAGACGACAGCGCTCCGCCACACACGCTGCGTACCTCCCCGCACGCCGTCGACGTCTACCCCACGCTCGACGCGCTCCTCGTCCCGCTCAACGCATACTTCTCCGTGCTCACTCTGCACGGGCTCGCGCGTGGCCAGCCGACGATGCTCCCCTACTACTTCTTCCGCTACAGCAGCCACCTCGTCAAGATCGCGACGCAGTACGAGTGGCCCGCGGTGCTCCGGTATCACCTCGCGTTCTACGCGCGGCGGTGTAAGGAGATGCGCGTGGGCGAGTACGCTGGGTGGGGGAAGGTCGAAGTGGACCTGATGGAGCAATTCCTTGTGCCACACCAGAAAAACGTCAAGGTCGTGTATCCTAGTGGTGCCCCTCGATCGCGATGTATTAGGTACTGATACAATGCATTCTGCTATTAGTCTCGAAAAAGTGGCTGGACGAAGTGAACTGTGGCGGCGATCGTGCGTGGGCGGGCGGACTAGACTACAAATGTGCGGACGCGGTGTGCCCGGCCTGTGATAATGCGTACACTCTTCTGATGATACACCTCCTTCCAGATACCCACTCCTACCAAAAGCTTGTAGTCGATGATTAATGGGATAGCAGATCGCTTGGTTCATTTCCCTTAGGCGACGGCGAACCCGGCTGCGTCTTCTCCGTCGACGCTGTCTTCTCCGCGAATGAGACGAATCTAATCTCAGCGAGTCGTCCCTGGCCTATATTAGAGATTCACGCACCTGTGAGTTCGCACTGGTCGGCGGGGTCTGCAGCTCCTGCAGCTCCTTTGCCAGCTGCCGCATCCGCTCGATGCCGCGCCTGTCATTAGGACTGGTTACGTATCCGTGTCGCACCTCCATCTCGTGCATGAAGGCTGCGATGTCGCCTAGCGACCTGCCTACGGCTTGCAGCGCAGATGTTAAGGTCCTGCATGGCTCGTTGTGAGCAACAGCCATGCTCAACGGCGACTCCGTCTCCGACGATACTGATAGAACCGACCCTACCTGTTGCGCCCATGGTCATTATCCCTCAGGAAGGTCGAGATCCGCTCGTATCGCGCGTCCTCCCGCTCTGTGCGTCGCCCTTCGCTCTGCACCGTCGCCTCCTGTAGTTCCGCCACCGCCCATCTGACATCCTCTAGGAATTGGTGGGTCTTCGCGTCTGCTTCTTCCCTCCTCGGCCGTGCAAGCTCCTCTTCCACCGCCCTCTTACCCAGGCCTTCTACTGTCTCCTTCACCTCTCCCAACACCTCAAGGATGCTCTCCGTATTCCTCTTCGTCCATGCACGTCCGCGAGCTCCTTCTGCAACGCCGCCGCGTTCGCCGCCCTCTGCTTGCCCATCTCCTCGTGCATCACCGCGAGCGTGCGCCGGAACCCGACCATCTCACGCGCACGTGCAGTTAGCAGGGTGTTTGTGGTGCGTAGCTCGGTCTGCAGGGCGCCGAGCCGGCGGCGGACGAGGAGGTAGGGGACGGCGGCGATGGTCACGGTGCCGAGGACGAGCAGCGAGACGAACGCCCTGCGGCGCTCGTCGCGGTCTTTGGAGGTCAACGAGAACATCGCTGGCCGCGAATGCGGTTGTTGTTGGACGTGTGCGAGGAGAGAGGTGGCTACTTGTGCAGGGAGGGATGGAAACGGTGCGGACTGCGAGTGTGCGACTGACGCGTCTGCCGAGTGCGGGGTGTATATGATCGGCACGTGGTACGCGATTACGATACTTAGCGCCTGCCGGTGAGATCGCCTCTGAATACCTGCGTTCATGGCGGTGCTGATAATATACACAATTTTCCTACTCGAAATGCCGCCAAGAGGGGCGGCGCTACCTTGCTCGCGCAGGTGTTTGGAAGGGGACATCGAAAAATACAATAACATTTGAAAGATCATGAGGCTTCTGAACGTAGACTACTGTACAAAGATCGACGGCTTCTGCTACTATCGTACAAAAATTGAGACATCGCTATTGTACAAGACGAGATCGATATGGAGAGGTCGGGTGCGTGAGTCGGAACAAATACACACTGTTGTACAAGGGGAGAACACTAATACACGGACACGTCGGGAGCACCATTTGTGCGAGCTACAAACCCCGAGCAACCTTCTTGCCCTTTCGGCCATCGACAGACGCGTCGGAGAATCGCTTCGACGGAGACGTAGGCATCGGAGCGGGTTCCCTGACGACCTTGATCCTTCGTATGTCAAGGTACCAGTTGTCTTTGTTGAGTCTGGAAAAGTACTGGTGCGACATGGCGAGGGTGACCCTGACAAGCGCACCTGGCGTGCACAAGGCACAAGTTTGGTACGTGTTCAACGGGTGGTGTACATACCACGTCTCATGTTTACAACTTGAACAGACGGCACTTTCCCACATCATAAACTCATCCGGCAACGCACCTTCGCTGATCGTTATCTATAACGAAGCAGAGCTCTGGCTTGTTGAGATAGAAATCCAGATGCGGGGCAGGGTGCATTATCATTGGTGATTGCTATATGGACGCGAATCAGTATGATGAAAGACAGGGCACTGTATCATAAGTACTAGCATAGTACGTACCGGTAGTACAACGAGACAGCAGTGTACGAATGTGCTGTGCGGGGTGACGTCGCATCGTGGGGGGCATGAATAGGTCTGCGGGCGAATGTACTTAGTCTTCTTCGCGCGGACAGAGGGAGAAGCACGAACTAACGCACTGTCTGCTGAGCCCGTCGTGATCCTGTGGTCAGACATCATTCACAGGTCGGCTTGCAGAGTGCCCCGGGCTGGACTTGATCTGGGATTGTCGGCGCGGTGACAATCGCGTCACCATTTGCACTATCAGCGCGAAGGAGCACGTTCAAGTGCAAGTGAATCAACACTCACTTGAAGACGAACTGCTGCCCTTCCATCAAACGGCTAGCGTACTTCATACGTGACAGGTCAATCCGACAAGCATGCGACGCGGACATGCTGTTGGCAGGGTTAGGGCAGTAATTGTAGCGGAGCCATGGGAAGGCATATGGATGGGCAGGATGGCGGCGGCGAGAGGCATGTCTCTGCCGACTGAGATATAGTAATGGTAGTCGCACACCGTGCTCCAAGGCGCACAAGTAGTTGCAAACAGGACTAGATAGGGAGTCGAGCTCCCGCACTTGCCCATGAAAGGCGAGTGCTGCTGGCAACAGCGACCTGACTGGTTCACAAGAGGGAGAGCAGCATTCGGCCCCGAGGGGCCAGAATGAAGTCCCGCGCTGCTTGTTTTCGAGCCAGCCCGAACGCGCTGGTGGCTGCTCGTGCGGGGCGGGGCAAGTTGAGGATGCGGACACGTACGCGCGGTCGCAAGCGCCCGCACGGTGGCGCGCGACTGCAGCGATGTTACTCACCTCCTGCCGAAAGCACGATTTGCGGACGATTTTTCAGTACACGGAATGCGTGTTTTCGATGAAATGAACATATCTACCAATTTTTTGTCTCTTAATCTTCCACGCTGAGAGCTGGACGTGTGCTAAGGCTACGAACTCATGCGTCACACTCCGTGACAAACGGTGACTGAATCACCATTGTGTAACACGACTAAGCTTAAGTGGTGAATATGGCACAATAATACGAGCATGTTCAGATATGAGGAAGGCAGCATTGTCTAATCTCCATAACTCATATTGGCCCTCGACAGAGAAGCGGAATATTGTAGAGACGCTTCCTTAGAGTGCCGCCGCTCCGGCGCTTGTTTTCGCTGGCTAATGCAAGAAGGCAGACACTGCGTTGTACCCTAACCTTCTGTGAGGCTACTGAAAATTGGCAGAAAGTACCTTCAGTACTATATAATTCTCCTGAGCGACTTCATTATCCTTAGAAAATGATGCCCCTTCCACAGTTCAGGCCTGGGCATGCAGGTCGCAGTAGTAGCCGCATCTAGTGGGCGCTTGCGAGGGTTACCTTACAAGGTAACTGCCACCACCGCTGCCCAGCGTTAGCGCGAAGTGAATTATTCTCGTTCGTTGAATAATGCTATGCATGGTCATACATCGTGTACTCATTTGCCTGTAGTTTTTCTCCACCACAAAACCCTCCATAATTATGAAACAGTCTGACTCTCTGAATATATTTCGTGTCGATGCGCCGCTGCTCGATGTGTTGCTGCTAACGCACATGTGACATTGACAACAGGCACAAACAACTGTTCAAGCGCCCGGCAACAATTACAGACGAGAGAGCCTTGCTCTAGCGAGCAAGGGATGTAGTCTGACAGGACTTAAATAGCTCGGAGGGTCCGGACGTCCTGGGGACCAACGATGCCAAGACAGTTCAGTTTCCGAGTCAAGCTGCTATTGGTACATCGAATCAAACACAAGACTAGGCGGCCCGCTGGTCGTACAAGGAAGGTTGCGTATCCTGGGGGAGATCAAGTATCTTGGATATGATGACAGCACGCGATAAGAGCGGGTAAGGAGTACACATTGTACAGAGTGATGAGGGTCCGGGAGTATGTGAGAAGTCTCGCGGGAAACGGTATAGTATGGAGCGCATGCGCAAAGAACACGCACTGGCAACTACGCGGTATCGTCGTTCTAAACGGCATACAAGACCTGGGGCGCGAATCACTTCTTGCCCGACCAGCGGAACCTGTCGAGGATATCGCGCATCCACTCCGTCCCAGCCAGATGGCGCTCCACCGCCGCCGTCTCCGTCCTCTCGACGACGGTCTTCAGCTCCTGTATGCCTCCGAGGAGCTTGCCATCCAGCGTGCGCTGCTCGGCCTCTCGCCGCTCGCCCGCCCGGCGCACCTCCTCCATGCTGTGCTTCGCCTCCGATATCAGCCCGCCCAGCTGCTTGTACTCGCCCCGCCTGACGATGTCCTGCTCGAGCAGCTTCTGCATGTCTCTCTGCAGCGCATCGTTCGCGATCGTCGCGTGCTCTAGGCGTCGCTCTAGGGAGATGAACTGTCTGCGTAGTATGGCATACGGGAGCAGCGCAACCGCGCCGAGGAGAGCTGAGCCAACTAGAGTGAGGCGAATGAACGCAGAGTCTGAGGGTTGCGTGCGCGTCTCCCTGTCATCAGGGTTTAACGATAGACCCTCTGCTGAACGCGCAGTGATGTGGGGGGTGACTGACTCGCTGTGTCCGCTAGTCATGGTCAAGGCAGCCTAGGTGTGGTTCCCAGGTGCTGAGTGAGCGGAGGGCTTAAAGATTGCGTAGGCGCCCAGCTGCCACTGCGGGCCGAACAGTCACAGCTGCATGATCGGAAAATCCCTGCCCTTGGGAAGCGAACAACTACAGTCCACATCCCGCGAATCGAGCTTACACCCAGGCTCCTCCCCATCCGCCTTCGGGGGTAGAGGGGATGAATCTGAGTACGCCAATACGATGCTCTTTCTCGATCCTTAAGTCCTGTATCCAAAAAAGTACTAGTTGATACAAGTCACATGCACCACGCGAGCCAATTCAAACTCCCCAATCTTATTCCCCTCTACCCCCCTCTGGCGGCTGGCACAAAACATATACAAACACCCGGAGCCCGGTGATGGCGTCCTCCATATGGTAGCCCCATCAGCCGTCGGACAATTTCTCGGTGGACAATTAATGAGCATTTTCCGTTTTTCGTGAGCGAGCACGTGCGACGGTGCGACGCGTCGCGACGCGCCGCAGGCCTACTGTACGACGAGAAAACTACCAGTCCACCCCCTCGACTCCCTGCCCCTCTATCATGGCACCCAGTCAGTCAAGGATACTCTCACTTGAACAGATTCGCGAGACGACCCTTGCCAAGCTCGGTCGTTTTCCCTGTCGGTGGCAAGCGCACGCGACACAAGTCATCCTCGAACGCAAGAACGACCTCATCACTATTGCACCTACAGGTTCAGGGAAAACACTGACCTTTTGGATGCCACTTCTCTTCCGTGCCGACGGTATTCAAATTGTCGTGACGCCGCTCAATATTCTCGGCACTCAGAATGAGCAAGAATTGGCAAAATTCGGGGTGCGCGCGATTGCTGTCAGGGCAGAGACAGCGACACCGAAGGTTTTTCGTGTGAGTCATGGTTCGTATAGCCATATTCATAGGTTACTCACTGATTTGCTTAGGAGATCCGCGAGGGCAAGTACCGTGCAATCGTCGTCAGCCCGGAGGAGTTGATGAAGGTAGGCGGGGGATTCGAGGACCTGTGGAACGACGAAGGGTTCACCTCGCGAATCATGAGCATTGTCTTCGATGAGGCACACTGCATAAGTACCTGGAAGTCATTTCGACAAGACTACAAGAACATCGACCGACTCCGTTACCTTTTGCCGCATGTCCCGTTCGTCCTCGCCACAGCAACTCTGCCAGGCGAGATGCAGCGTGAGATCATGAAGACGCTGCAGATTCGCGCCGACCGCTGTACCGTGATACGGCGCTCGAACGATCGCCCAAACGTGCACATCGAAGTGCGTCGCATCAAGCATTCGCTCTCGGTTACGAGGACTTGGATTTCCTCGTCTTGCCGAGGACAGAGCGTGCAGCCGGGGACTTAATCCCAAAGTTCCTGGTCTTCTTCGATAACATCGACGATTGCGTCAGGGCTGGGGAGCATCTGCGAAGTCGGCTTCATCCAGAAGAGAGAGAAAAATACATTGGTTTCACGCACAGATGTCCGAGCAGTTCCGCGAGGATGATCTCGCGGCCTTCAATGCATCAAATCTATATGGCCTGTGTAGCACAGATTCCTTCGGAATGGTCAGTGAATTCAGCCCGAGGCTAGTAGAGTGTAACTAATGAAAAACTTACATTCGCAGGGCGTGAACGTCGCGGACGTTCGCATCGTCGTGCAGTGGCGGATGCCGCGTGATTTGAACACGTTGTGGCAGCGCTTTGGACGCGCCGCGCGTGACCTGACACTCAACGCAGTTGCAATCCTCCTTGTCGATGGTCGGTATTTGATGAAGAGAAGGAAAAGAAACAGCGCGCCGCCGAGAAAGCTGCCGAGAAAGCCGCCAAGAAAAGAAAAGCGGTCAATGATCCAGCTCAAAAGCCTACCAAGAGGGCACGTACCAATGACACACCGGCACATCAGCTGCGACAGCTACCTCGTCCATCACGAACATCGAGCAACAGCGGGAAGCTGCTAGTGAGACGGAGAGCGCAGATGCGACACGGCCTCCAGCTGGTGGTGTGTCAGAGGACCAAGGTCGGGGATCATCCCAGGAACCGCCACAACGTGGCGCCGGTGTGGGGTCGCAGGTCGATCTTGCGAGTTTGCGTGCAGACATCGAAGCAGCGCGTTTGTCGAGTCGACAAGGAGGAGCACGGAAAGGGAAGAAAACAGACCAGGAACGAGTGAGCTCTCGGCGGAGCTCGATGCGCTAGTCAACGCAGCAACAAGGCCGCACCGCTGCTATCGAGCGCCGATCATGGCGTACTACCGGAATGACCAAATCGGTAAGTGTGTTTACTCGCTTTGGTTCTGTGGGTCCGTCCGTCTGATAGGTACTTGCCTATTAGAGCCGGATGACCCTCCTTGCCTCGCCGAGGGCTGCTCTCGATGTGCCACACGGGCACCCATGCTCTGCTGTATCCTGTGCTCCCCCGATGCTCCCTGCTTCGCAGCAGTCGCGCCTCACGAATGCGATGCGGCGCCGCCTCAGCCGCGCGCGTCGCGCATCAAGAAGGACACACCATCTCGCCAGCCGGACGCGACCTCAGGACGGCCCTCGACACCTTCCGCCGAGAGCGGACAATCAACAAATATGGCCGGGCCTTACTCGACAACCTCGGCGCGAGCGTTGTTCTTCCGGACGACGCTATCGACCGATTGGTTGAGTGCGCGCAGGCTGGCAAAATCAAATCTCTAGACGACGTACAGCGCGAGGTAGGGAAGAAGTGGGGCAAGGCACGCGAGTATGGAGAGGAAGTGGCAGCCATAATACGGCGGTGCGTCATTCGATTCAGTCGGTCACCGTGCAGTTACTAAACGTTCTGTAGCATCTTCCCTCTAGACAATCCTTTCGTGGTCGCTCCGCTCACTCCTCGGCCGCAACCCGTCAACGCAGCGCATGTAGGCTCCTCGACCGCACCAAACCACAGCAGTGCTCTGGCTACTCCGACGCCGGCAAGACGAACTGTTCGGCAGTACAAGTGCAGCGCATGCGGCGCAGCTGGCCATAACAGTAGGCTTCATGAGTGTTGACCTCACCTCGGGATGACTGACGCGCATTGTGCAGAGAACAACCGATCGTGTCCTAAATATGCGAGCAAGGCTCAGCAAGAGAATGCCCCGCCGACGGCTGCGACGGCAGGCAATGCTGATGAGGGCCCGGCCTCAGACACAGACGAGCAAGAAGTGCAACCACGACGATCTCCACTTCCAGCGCCTTCGACTGTGTTGGACACTCTGTTCACGACTCCATCTTATCGACGTAATGCTCGGGTGGCAACACTCGAGCAGATCCGTGCAGAGCAACATAACCTTCAGTCGCCTCAGCAACAGGACACAGTGTCCACTCCAGGGAGGCGGGGCTGGTCACGGAACCTGGCGTGAATGGTACGTCTATGTCGTCGATGTTCCTTCACCTATAGCATGCTCATGTGTACCTAGGTTCATCCGCGGAGGCGTTGATGATGCCGGTGCCGCCGTCTCGCTTTTACGGGAGTCCTGCGAGACTCAGATAAGTATTCCATCTCGTCAACATGCTCAGCTGGTAAGATTACATTATATCATAACACTGTGTCGAGACTAAGATCTCCTGCATCGATAGCCATATCTACGCCGTCCTCGGGCGGTCCAGCACTGTCGGCCTCATCACCGTCACTGCTCGTGCTCCCAAGCATGAGCCCAATTCCCTTACTCAGCATATCTCGAATACAATGCGCTGACTTCCGTCCCTCACGTCGCTCGTGCGGCCTCGTTTCATCCATGTTTTGAGTAGAGCATTAAATGTTATTTTGAGGTTCTTCTTTCCATGAGCTGACGAGAGGCCGGAGAGATAAAAGTTGTGCTCTGCATTGCGAGCACAACTTCTGTACACCAGGACATTGGGAGACTCTGTGATAACCCGGTCCTTTGTGTAATTGGAGCCGTCTCCACCGTAAGTGTCCTTGATAGATGTGTGTCAGCCTCGCCCATACCACGAACAGTTGGTTGATACCTTAGTGAACAAATTCATCAGCTCAACGACCCAATCGACCCCCGGAAAGCGTGCGGTTTGCCCGTTGGGTTAACAAGAATGTTGTAACGAATTGCATGGCTTCCACAGTACAATGAGTCTCACCATAACTCTCATCAGATCAGCAGGAAGTGCTCACCGCAGTCGCTCGGGGTAGACAAAATGTACATCTGTCCAGAACCTCTCCATGTAGCTTGCATATTTATGCTTCCCCGTCGCCTTGAACAGAGCAATCCATGCAGGCATTATTGCCTCAATGCCTCCGATATCTCCCGCATTGGCATGATAGGAGAACTCCTCGTAAAGCGAAAATACTGATGCATGAGCATGATGTTTTCGTGTTGCTGATCGCGTACATCGGCACTGCGGTTGCGCATAGCATAGAGGTTCTGCACCCCGGCAACATACTTGGGGACCATACGGTGGGCCATGGTAACAAGCTGCTCGAATGTTGGTGTCTGGCGAGCAAAGTCATCCAGACTGTCCACTGCTTGATCGCGATATTGCGAGCGGGCCTCCGTACGCCAGCAATCCAGCCGCAGTACGATTCCGGTGTGCAATATTACCTCGTGCATCTGGCGAAACTTCGGCTTTGAACCTATCTGGCCTGTTTCTCGCGGGCGTAGCATCCCCACAAAATGCATGAGACTGTTCTCATCGCGACGCGACTCGGGTGGTTGTATGAACATGCGCCAGATGTCATCTGCACAGGCCATCTTCGAGTGAAATATACCTGGGACGAAGATGGCAAACTGATGGCGGCGAAGGGCTGTCTGCTCGATGCTGCGGCGCTTTGGATAGCCTGCACCCGCTCGGCCGTTCCGAGATCACCATGGACAAGCACTACATGCTCCGATATGTCTACAATGTCTTCATCTGCCTCCGTGCCTCGGGGTCTCCGATCCCTGCCTGTTTGAGCAAGTCCGCGATCGCCTGGATGTTGCCATCGACCTTCGACTGATTATATCCATGCACCGAACGGGTGGTAGGTGAGCTTTACAACAGGGATCAGTTCGACAGCTTCTGGGTTGGTAACAACGGAATGAATTGTCGGAAATATTCTGGGCCATGTCGGAAGAGTGCGTCGAGAAAAAGCCATGCTGTGAAGCGGGCGCTACGGGACAAACCCGATGGATGTGGAGGATCGGGATGGAGTGTCAGGAGGTTTTCGTACGAATATCGTGGCGGGGTTGGGCTGTAGAGGACACTGGGATTGAGCCACGAGGTCTCCCATAGCCTACGTGAGCAGCGTAGGTCGTCAGGCTGGACACCATGTTCGAGCTTGATGATGAGCCCTGATGTAAGGTGACGAGTCGATCCCCGATTCTCGATCGTAGGTGTCATGGTCCTGAGTGTTAGCTCACAGTTGTCGTATGCGAGCATCGCGCGGAGGGACTGCCCGAGCTGGCGAACATTTCTCGCACTCTCTCGGGACAGTGAGTGAACGGCATTATTGATAGAAGACGGTGAGATTGAGATGCCCATATGTGCAAGTGCCTTGATGACCTTGTCAGGTGTATTGCAGGAATGGAAGAAGATCGCGTTGACGGCAGCGAACGCGTTGCATTGCTGATTGAGCGAGTGCATGATTACAGACAGTATAACTACTGTCTTCTGCGAAGGCAAAGCTAATTAGGACAAGAGTAATAACATACAACTTGCAATCTGGCTCACTAGATGACATAAGGCTCGCTGCAATTTCAACCGAGCATCCTTCGCAGGAGCTGAGGATCGGCGCCTTCTCGAACATCGCCTCCGCCGAGTTCAAGTTCCCGCCACAACTCCAGCTCATCCGGACTGAGAGTTTGATTCTCGGATCTCCCTCCCTAGGCCAGTCCAGAGCTCTCGGCCTGACAGAGGAACGCGATGAGTTCCCATAGTTCGGGAGCCAGGACCGCATTCGCGCAGCCATGTCCTCGATGCGGAAATCAAGGACTTGCTCGGCTTTCATGTGCACGGCACCGAGATGCCATCCGTTGTCCTTGTCCGTCAGCTCGCGCGCGACGCGATGGTAATGTGCTTTCATTTCTTGATGCGCCCAACGCCGTGTCACGGCAGACGTCCGAGTATTCCGCGCAGACGCCGCGAGAATAAGGCCAAGATTGGCATTGAGACCTTCGAAGAAGGTGAACCCGGCGAAGGTCTGTCATCGAGTGATTCCAGAACGAGCTCAGACAGTGACACACGAGCTTCAAGAGAGCTTTTCGAATGAACTGGATTTGTGCAAGAGATATCATCGCCCGGACGTACAAACGCGCTCGTCCGTTATATATATGCAGTGCGCGCGTTCGCGCAAATGAACATCGCTCGAGGCGCAGGTAATTACATAATCTCGGTCATTGATCGACTCGCCAAATTGGGGGTATGCAGCCGGGCTCCGTTGTTTGTATATGTTTTGTGCCAGCCGCCAGAGGGGGGTAAAGGGGAATAAGATTACGGAGATTCAGGATCGGGCGGGGATGGAAAGTTTTGATGGGATGTGGCTGAGGTGTGGCGGGTGAGGACAGGGACACAAAGCACAGTTCGCGGTCTCGAAAATTCGTCCCCTCTACCCCCCGAAGGCGGATGGGGAGGAGCCTGGCTTACACCCAATTCTACGTACTCTTGAGCCATCGTAGGGATTCACTAGTTCGATCCCATAGTCTCGATATGGCGCCCCAATCACTCTCCTCAGTAAACTTAACAATCCTTGGAAGCGCGTCTGCCCAACCTTCTTCAACCCGGAATCACTCCGCCCTCGCACTGCGCCTCGGCGGCGATGTCTGGCTCTTCGACTGTGGCGAAGCGACGCAGCACCGTATTCAGAAGAGCAACGTGAAGATGGGTAGAATCAAGAAGATCTTCATTACGCACACTCATGGTGGGTCCGAGCGCATCCGAGTCGAGTCGAACTCAGGCATTTGGCAGGTGATCATATATTCGGCCTTCTACCCCTCATGGCCAGCTGCCTCGATGGTTCAGGTGGCATGGTCAATGAGTCAGAGGACGGAAGACTTCAGTCAGGCAGTACAGAAGAGACACAGGTGCGCACAGAACCTAAACCTTCATGAACACCTGATCTCATCTCGGGATAACTTAGCCGTTAGAGATCTACGGTCCCTTGGGCACACGGGCCTTCATCCGCACCGGCATCTTCTACTCCTACACGAATCTCGGCGCACCGTACGTGGTACACGAGCTGCGCCTGCCTACCGATCCTGTGGACGGTGATTACACCACGCTCCCACCGCGATCGCCCGAGCTGCCGGGACGGAACATCATGCAGACGAACGGCGCGTGGACGGACATCTTCCCAGACGAGGTCGTCAGTGTCGCAGCTGCACCTATCTTGCATTCCGTCCCTTGCGTAGGGTTCGTGGTCACCGAGCTGCCAATACCGGGCAAGATCGACCCAAAGGACTACGTCCCCCACCTCAAGCGGACGAATACGCCGATGTCGGTTATGCGGCAATTACAACAGGGAGAAAGTGTCGAGCTGTCCGACGGCACTATCCTCAAAGGACCACTGAGGAGACCAGGGCGCAAGGTGGCGATACTGGGCGACACCTACGACCCTTCGCCGATAATCGACTTGGCTCTGGACGCGGACCTTTTGGTTCATGAAGCCACGAACGCGCACTTGCCTAGGGTCGATCCAAATACGAAAGATGACGATACTTACGAGAGCGTGGAAGCACGAACGAAATCGCGCGGACACTCAACCCCACAGATGGCGGGTGCATTTGCGAAGAGGATCCGCGCGAAGAGGCTGTTGCTCAATCATTTCTCCGCTCGGTATGCGGGTAACGACGACGTCGATGAAGAAGCAAAGAAAATCATGGAGGCCATTAGAGGACTGGCTATGCAGGAGTTCGATGGACCAGTCATCTGTGCGAGAGACTTCATGAGTTTCGACGTAGAATTACCACATTAGCCAAAGCCAAGGTCCGAGAGTGATACAAAGCAGGAGAGACAAAGACGACGTCTACCATCAGTCATCAGGGGGGTCAGAGAGCTCACTGCTTTCATCACTAGCCTCACCCTCCTCCAGCTCCTCTTCGCGTGGTTTCCTCCTCGCCTTCAGATCCTTCGGGTCCTCAGCCAACTCGCCCATCTCGATGTCATCGTCCTCCGCTCTCGACGGTAGAGGTGGTGCCGGTGACAGAGCAGGCTGCAATGCAGGGGTTGGTGTTCTCGACCTGTTGGGCACGAAGGGTCGAGCGCCGGGATTGAGGTGCAGCCTCGCCGCCAAGGGGACGTCGTCAGACTCCCTGTCATTGTCGGGCATGTCCCTCGCGTCATCCTCCTTCAATTCTCCAGTTTCCTCTCGCGTCCGCACGCTCGCGGAGCCGTCCATATCGACATCATCGTCAACATTGGTAATCTCGGGTGGCGGTGTGGAGGGTCGTGAGAGGTCTGCGGGATCTTGCTTGCCCATAACGCGAAGCGCGTTCAGGTCCACTATGACATTATCCAAGGCTGACTTTTGGGCTTGTATCGTACGCGACTGATGCTCGTGCTCTGAACGGATGGCAGTCATGTCGTTCTCGAGGGCTTCAATGGACCTGCGGAGACGTTATGGCTTAGACTGCATCGACAGCGTATAGTACGCACCGTTGAAGCTCTTCTCTACTAGGTAGCGTATTGATCTTCTCCGCAATGGCGTCATATTCGATCTTCCGTTTCCTTTGCAACTGCGCGTCCTCCAAGTCCGTTTTGAGGCGTTCAATCTCATTTCTCAATCGTGCATGGTCCGAAGCTTCCGAAGGATGAAGTCAGCTGGAGGTCCGGCCGAGCAGTCTGCAGGACGCACCTATTCGTTCCCGTTCTCGTTGATACTCCTCCACTTGCCTCGCCTCCGCCTCACATACCATCAAGCTCTTCTGAAGAGATAAGTGGAACGACGCCAACTCCACGAGGAATGCCTCGCGCGCGTCGTCCACCGTCGACGCTGCAGGCGTAGGCTCTGGCCCGCTAGTATATGCGAGTGAAGTATAGCTGTGGAATTTGCGGGTCACACGACGCAACGCCTTCTCGTCATTGGTGATTCTGGTGTGTATGATAGCGTCTGTAAGAAGGCGAAGACGTGTCATGCAGTGACCCTGTGAGTTACCAGGATCGCAAGAGTCGCGCACCTTCTTGTTGGACCGTCATTGGCGGTGCGGCGTAGAGTTTCTCGTCATGGTTTGCAGATGCGTCCTGCATAGCTGCGTCTGCTGCGGACGACATGCTAGAGTGAAGAGCCCGGGGAAAATGAAAAGTGAACTGTGTCCACAATTGGGAGTGAACGAGTGATCGCCACAGGCTCTGTGTGACACACAACGCCGTGTGACAATCCTCAGAATGCGTTGTCACGAATGTTATCTTATCTCAGTCACAGCTCGAATACGCGGGCCAGTGACGTCGCGCACGTTCGTGCCCGTTTAGGTGCATGCAGTCCTAACTCCCGCCTTCGCTCAGGGACGCCGCCTACCTTGCGCATCCCCTCCACCATGTCCACGCAGCCTCTGCTGCAGCGCACTGCGGCGAAGCGCATCGCTCTGCCCGTCCGGGTCGAGCCCAAAGTCTCCTTCGCGAACGAGAGGACGTTTCTCTCGTGGCTGCACTTCACCGTAGTCCTTGGCGGCCTTGCCGTCGGTCTGCTCAATTTTGGAGATAAGGTGCGCTGGGCCTGCTACTGGTAAGTACCCTCCCTAAGAAGCCTTCAGGTTGGAAAAATCAGCGCGGCGATGTTCTCGGTGGTCGGTGAGTACTCTCGCCTTGGTCGTTACAGGGTGAGCTGCGCTAACTGGTCGTGTGACGGCTCTCAGCTATGGCGGTGATGGTGTATGCTCTATACACATATCACTGGAGGGCGGCATCCATTCGCAAGGGTGGACGTGGGCCGTACGATGACAGATATGGACCTGTAAGTACCGCATGAGTCTGGTCGGAGCTCGGGCAATCGCTAATTATTCTGTTCAGACAATATTGTGCATTGCTCTGCTGGGTGAGCGTCCGTCATCTAACACCTTTGCAGTAATGTTATTGAGATGTCTTTCTCTCCAGTCGCTATCGTCGCAAACTTCATCTTGCGCTTCTCACAGGAAGATACGAAACCCTGAACGAGGCTTCCGAGCTTTCAGAGGGGACACATTTAGCGTGGCATCCCGCGTACCGTATACCACAGCCTAGGATATCACTGACACGGGGGCTTCCTTCGCCGCCGACCTTGTTTACCTTGTCTCGGTCCTGTATCTGTACCTGCAAGGAACCATCTTACCGTCTGCTTCCATTCGTGGCTCGATGAGATAGTATTGCTCAGTTGAACTCTGTTTGTCAATACAGCACCAGAAGGATGGGCAGACACGTCTAGCACATCAAAATTCATTCGAGCAGGCAGGCTACTTCTGTATAGTGGTGAATACCGGGTTGCGGACTTCATGTATGGGCGTCTTTCCCTCCGTGCCCGGGATAGTCTTGACAAGGCCCTAATGAACCGCCTCGGTGAGCGTGCATTCTAGTCATGAAAGCAGAGGACGTACAAACTTCTCGAACATGCATTGATTGAGAGTGCGCTCCGGTTTCCGGCAATGGTAGTATTCCTGCCCAAGTCACGATAATTGGAATGAAAAGCGTCGACAACGAAGAAGGCACACCTGGTTGTGCTTCTCCAGACAATTCCAGTGCTGCTCGAATTCCGTAGCACAGCTGTCACGCATCTTCGAGATGCTGAGGGAGTGATTTGTCAGAACGCGAGTATTGTACCACTCAACATATTGAGTAAAGGAAAGGGCAAACGCACAGGTCGATGGCACATCTCGTCACTCTCCGCCCCTCCTTCAGGCAGTGCTCCGGGTCACGGTTCTCTGCCTTGCAGAGCATGAAATCCTCTGTGTATCAACGAATATCAGCTCCTGTCCGATCAGCTTCGCCTACGTGGGAGTGCCTTGTGCGTATAGTCCGGCCGCAAGTGACTCGCTCGCATAATTGCACCCACGAGCCCGGCATTCATACAATCATAAGGAGGTTCAGACACATACCATTGTAATCCTTGCAGTGGGCCCCGAGGAAGAAGGCCGCGCTCTTCAGCGGCGCGCTAGAGGCACCAAGCTCCTGGACCTTGGGTACATTGCCGGGGAGGGGAGTCGGGTCGCTGTACGGATGCGCCGACTCGGACGGATCGTGGTACCTGCCGCTCATCGTGGTGAGTGTCCAGAGGTCGACGACAACGCAACCGTCACGGTAAACGGGCGCCAATCCCGTTCGTCCGAAAGCGGGACGCACGCCGGGCGCTAGGAACGTGGGCGCTTGCACGCGTTCGCTGCATTGTAGTCGACCGCAAGCACGACGCGTCCGACCGTGTACTATACCACGGAAACTCGCATCTCTGCGTCCACATCATGGTACGTGTGCTGGACTTGTACGCTATGTGCGCTGACTGACTTGGCTTTAGCCACCGAGAGCTCAGCCCAAGGCATACGTTCTGCCGCTGAAGACACATAAGCTCACTGTCTTGCTGACGGCATCCTTGAACGATACCATCGGTACGATCAAGAAGGATGCTCTGACAGCACTCAAGGCACCTGTCTTGAATGCACCGAACCCATATCCTGAGTCCGTAATGGATGTCGACGAGACTCAGGATTGGACCGTGCCCACCGTCACTAGCGTGAAAGACTTCGAGCTGTGCAGAGCGATCAAAGAACGAGGACGACCTACTGGCCAATACGTTCTTCTCGAGGGCGACATGCAAGTTAGAAACTGTCTCACGAATTGGGAAGTGTTGTACGTGCAGTTTAAAGACAACAATGGTGAGTCCTAGAAGTGCGATACGCGGTTGTGGCTATATGCCGTACACTCGATCATATACGCTGTACCGTCTATCCACCTGCGGTTCTCGTTACAAAGGCCCCTCATTCACGACATCTCGACTTCCAGGCGAGCTGTTACCTGTACAAGTGTCCACTCCGGCACTGCTGGATGAGGAAGACGAAGAAGCCGAACTTGCAGCGGCGAGGAAAGGAAAACGCAAAGCGCCACCAGAAGACGAGTAGAAAGCTCGACTGTGCTGTGCTGCATGCTTTCTGTGTTTCTCGGATTCTTCCTCTTGTAGTCAAGTGTTGTAGCCCAAATAGTATCGTCGTCGAGCTCATGCGTTTTTGTCTGTGGGCCGTGGCGCACCCTTAAAGGCGTCCGAGACGTATTCATTGTGATGGCGGACTCCGCCATGGTCGTGCGGTCGCTCCCAACGGCAAAAGGGCTGCCGCAACCTGCCGGCCCTCCTCAGCCAGCATGTTGTAGGTCGAGCATGCGTTCCACTTCATTCGTGGCACAACCCTTCAACACGCAAAAAACAAGCAAGGGAGAACGAGCGTACAGTGTCCATAACGTCAACTTGTATGCCGAGGGAACTGATGTATTGCCTGAGCATAGGCGGCACAAACGCGACCTTCTTTCCAGTACCGAACAGCAAGAGTTCTGTGTCGAAAGTTTAATAGGCAAATCGAGAACGACAGTCAACGTATACGCACCAGGTTTCGGTACGACAACGTCGAAGATCCCGAAATGCTTCTTGTCCCATCCTTCCCACTGCTTCTCTGGAACATCCCATAGGAAGACCTTACCGTCCAAGAAAATGGACGCGCCGGGGATGATGAGTCCGTCTGCTAATTCGATGCCTTCGTTCGTTATGGTCTTGACTTGAACTGTGGGACTGGGACCGCCCGCGAGCATATTGCTGAAGCCTCCACCTTCATTGCGACGCAGAGAGGAGGAATGCAGGGGGCGAGACTTTGCGCCTTGCCTGCAGGCCGCGTTCGCGAGCAGTCGAAATGACATGACGAACGATGTAGTAGACGCCAGAGGCGCGCTGTATTCAGTGAACATTTGAATGCTCGACTACAATCACTGTGATAGCATCAGTGAATCAGTATTGAGTTCAGTAAGTATGGTAACTGAGTAAATAAACACATTCGTCACAAACTGGTAAGTCGTGCGTTTGTGGCTGCTTAGAATAGGTTCACCGTGACCACCACCACCTGGGCCACTGACGTTGGACTGTAACCATCCCGTACGCACTGGGATCCCGCCCTCCGTGCTCAGCTTGCTCTTACTACTTGAATCGCGACGTCCATTGAAGTGCAACAATGGCCGGTGCTTCTGCAGCAGATGTTCGAAGCATACTGTCCCTACCTACCCCTTCCACACCAGGCCCTTCTCAGCCTCGTAGGACTCCTGGTACGGCTGAAAAGACTCGCAAGCCCGAGGGTATCTCAAGAGAATTGTACTCGCTGATCGGTCCGTCCGCTCCAACACTTACGGTCCAACTTGCAAAACCTCGATTGAAGCAGAAGCCTAACCTCGGCGGTGGCGGTCGAGTGAAATGGTGAGACTTCCAGGCTGCGGCGTCCCTATACCACCTCTGACAGCATATTCCAGGGAGTGGAGGTCGTTCAACAATGGCGCTCGGGACGACAAACTGGAACTTTTCCACTGGGTTAAGGCTGGGACAGATCCTGAGGCTGGTATGCATTCCGCTCTTTGTATGCAGCGTTTTCTCCTTCACAGCGAGCCGCCTGTGATCTGTCAGACTACCCTTTCGCGAAATATAACGTCCAGCCGATGTCTTATGTCTACTCCCAAGATGAATATACGCGGCTTCTCGAAGGTAAGCCGAGACCGTCTAACATCGGGTCGCGGCCAAATGTCCACCATGCAGACAAGGACTGGACAAAGGATGAAACGGACTATCTATTCGGCCTCGTGAAGGACTATGACGCAAGGTGGTACATCGTGCACGACCGCTATGAGTACGAGGGCGGACCTGAGAGAAGTATGGAGGTACGTCTGCGTCCGTCCCACGCTTCTTGCGCGAGGAACATCTTATCGTATTCGAAGGACTTGAAAGATCGCTACTATAGCGTCTGTCGCAAACTTGTCAGGAACCGGCCTTGGGCTGGCGATGAAGCGAGCAAGGCGCAGCTCATCACCAGCCTCACCTTTGACAAGGGTGCGCGGCCATTATCCTCCCCCCGTCTGCCGTCCCGCTGACAGTGTCGCAGATCGCGAGGTGACACGTAAGAAGTACATTGCGAGCCTCGAGACCCGAACACCACAGCAGAAAGCCGAAGAGGATGCCCTCTACATCGAGCTGAAGCGACTAGAACAAGGCGAGCGACGTTTCAAGCGGGACAGAGAGGAGCTACTCAGGACCGTGCTCGGGATTGAGTCCGGGCTAGTGGACCTCCCGATCGAGGAGGACGGTTTGAACTCTGCCACCGTCGATACGAGGAAGAAAAAGAAGGGACAAATGAGCGCCACGGCCGAACCGGAAACGCCTGCATCGTCAACGTCGAATGCACCCAACGTCATCTCGCTCGGTCAACCTCAGACCAAGAAGTCCCAGTCGGCGAGTTCTGCGAGATACGGTAGGTCAATTGTGACCATTGGCACGCGCCGTGTCGGTTGAATGCTCCTGTACGTTAGACGCGACGCACTGCATACAACGCACCGAAGTCCCTGCAACGACTTCTACCACCACCAAGTCCGCTCATGTGCCAGTGTACCTCAGGTCGTACAAGCTGCCACAGTCAAAGTCGCCGTCAGCTGCGAAAGTCGCCCAGGTACTAGGGGAGCTGGGCATATCCCACACGCGCCTCGTCATGCCCACTCGAGAGAACTGCGCGCAACTCGAGAACCTTCAGGAGGCAGCCACGGCTCTGGTCGACACGAAGAAAGTCGTCGACAAGGTGGAGCAAGATATCCGCATCATGAAAGCTCGACTGGGCCAGCAGGAGTCCGGAGGAGGCGAGGAGGGTGACGCAGCACCCACGCCGATGGACGTAGACGACGGAAACGATGCGGAAGGTGAAGTCGACGGCAGGGCTCAGAGTGTCGTCAGCACGCGGAGCACGAGAAGCCGGAGACCTGTAAGTCATCGCTCTTCTCTGTATTGCATCCTGCTTTATGCTTGTGCCATATTGCTCACAGTCTCGCCGTTCAATGTCGATCTCATCCGTGGATACGTCGGCGACCGGTGCTGTCAAGAGGCAAAAGCGCGGGTGATCTGTCCCAGTGTAGCTCCCAAGCCCTCGTATGCTTTTGCTGCTGATAGTCGATTGCGTGCTGTTGCTGGGCGGTTATATCAGTCATGGTGACTGAGTGTAAATGGTGAGATGGCTATTGATTGTAATCTTAGAACCCATCTGGCTGCACAGGAATATTGCCATAAAAGTAAAGATGACTTGCCTGTGTTTTCCAAGTGCCTATCAAGCCAACACTTGTCATAGTGGTTCAGAACTGAACTGGATGGCAGGTCCCTGTTTGCTGAGGATCCCTACTAGGCTACTATTGATTCATGAGTGTGCAAACTATCACATGCAGGTATCTCAATATGGAGCAGTGGTACTTGTGAGAAAGCCCTACAGCAACATAAGGCAATAAGCTGATCTGCCAATACCATGGCAACAGCATATATACAAAGGCTGAGGAAAACACTATGTTACAGACGTACTGGGCCATGATCAGAGCCTGTCAGTTGTAACTAGTGCACTACACTAATGCCTCTACTCTGAGTCATCAAGTGGTTCCAGGCAGTAATTCAGCATCTCATCCAACTTCAACCTGAACCTGTCACTAAACAATGAAACCCACCCACGCCGGAAGACATCAACTGCAAGGGCATCATAGCCCCCCGCTTCTCCATCATGTACACCTCATTCCCACGCACTGCAATGCCTAGGAGCCATCCATTCCATCTCTCTCCAGCTTGATCTATGTAGCCACCCAGTTGTTGTACCACTGCATCATAGGTTGCCTTTGGGTTTGACAGTGATGCTACTTCAACTACGACTCGGATGAGGTCACCCTGTATGTCAGGTTGGGGGTTAAAGTTGGGATCCTGAGCATCTTCAGGTGTACCCCAGTATTGATCAATGTCAAAATCAGGATACAATTTGCCATCTGTTACTTCATAGCCTAGAACAGCAGCATGCCTTGTCAGATCAACTGTCAGCTATAGCACAATTGTGCATACATACCATGGGAGTCAACTGAACCCATAGAGATGTCCCCTAGGTCAGTGCCATAATCTTCTTGTGGTTCTGGTACCAGGAAAGTTGTGTCTCAATGATACTTGATGTAGGCATTGGTAGCAATCAATAGAGCATACCTGGTTCCTCTGCACGGAGTAAAGCCTGGGGTTTCACAAGAAAATGAGCTGATGGGAACTTATGACCTTGGAGATAAGCATTCAGGGGACCATAGGCTTGATGCTGATGCTGGGGTGGTTGTTGCTTCCATGAATCAAGGCGTCTCTGGAGAGCTCCAGGCAGGTCTGCATTGAGATCAAATCTTGCTGCCATGCTGTATGGAGGTTATGAGGAGGTGAATATAGTACTTGTAAGACTTGAGAGTTGGGAGCTGCCAGTGCTTGGGGAACCAGCTGGACCACACACTCTTTTATATGTGAAGTACCACAACCATAACAATGGCCAAAACAGCCAACAATAGTGATGGCCAACTTGAACAATAAATATAGCAACAATAATGGTGGTCAACAATAACAGTGGTCACAGTATCAGTTTCAGCCAAGTCTGCGAGGCTGGAACAAGCGCCCAGCCAAGTGACCAGTGAAAGCCAACTTTATTCTTTGTCTCATACCCATCCGTGCAGATACAGTCGCACCCCACCATCTACACATCTGGGGCATTTCCTGTCATGCGGCACACCCCCATACAATTAGCGCCTGAAGCGCCCACGTGTAACGGTCACATCAGCTTCGCGTGCCTGGGCCCGAGATCCCACCGTTCGATCATTTCCTTTTACGGAGTGCAACATCGCTCCTGCGCTCCGTCTCGCTTGCGTGGATACCAATTCCGCCCCTGGGCAGGGTGAATGCTCCTCATGGCATCTCTTATAATCTATGCCTAAACACAAGGAAAACACACTGTCTCCTCTCATTGCATGATAGAAGGGAAGTCGGTACAGTGCCCGTAAGATAGTGTCTTGTCTCCAAGTCATTTGGTAAACTTATATGACTCCAGCAAAGAAGAATTATTGTGCTTGTGGTGTAGCGGTTATGGTGGTGCAGTAGTCATTTGGTGCTGCGCGGGTTCGAGTCTCACGGTTGAATTCCTTTTTGCGGCGTGGTACTGTCCGATTTTACTGCATGGCCTGCAGGAATGTTTACTCTGTGTATACAAACACTGGTACCACGCAAAAACCATGTATGCACGTCGAGACGGAGCGAGGGAGCGATGCAGAGACAGCGCAGGAGCGACATAGCACTCTGTAAAAGGAAATGATCGAACGGTGGCCCGTGGGATCTCGGACCCAGGCACGCAAAGCTGATGTGACCGTTACACGTGGGCGCTAAATGTATTGGGGGGTGCGCCGCATGAAATGCCCCAGACGTGTAGACGGTGCGGTGGTGGAGGGTGACTGTATCTGCACGGATGGGTACGAGACAAGGACAACCGTACATACTCGGCTTGTCCGGCGGACATCTCATACTGAGATCTGAATTGTCCACTCCTGCGACGAGGCCGGAACATAACAGCTGTCAACAACACCGGCGGCCAACAATAACAACAATAATGACAGTTAACAATAATAATAACAATGATCACCACAATAACGACAGCCATGATATAAGCCACTAGAGCTCAGTGCTCCGACTACCACGCAGGATCCCGCAGTCTCAAGCTACTACATCACTTTCATCCTCTATCATCTATCCCGTAATGAAGAACAAACAATACACCAATACACCGTCTAAATGGTGGTCTGGTTATTATATAAGTGTTGCCGATTTCAAGGATCTCGTCAATTCCATGCCGAAGACAGCTGAACACGTCAGTTGCTTTGCCGGAGTTGGAGAGTTGGATAACACAGAGTCGGGGCCCGCTGACGGGTGGGTATCCGAGGATTTCGACCCTCCTTTCAGAGCATATGTAGTCGCCTGGGGTGGATGGAGAAGTAGAGCGAAGACCGCCAGGGACAAAATGACTATCCTAACCCTTAGGTGTGAGTTATCTCGTGTCAATCCACAAGTCTTGAGCTTGACTAGCGGCCTTATTCGGTGTACATCAGATACCATCAACAGTCCTGATCCCGCTTCCGTCTTTTCAAAGGAAATCAGTGACAAGGACTTGGCATCTGTCTTTCTTCTACTGCCTCAACGAATTCAGAATGAACCCAGGCTTCCCATCTCCACGGAGACCCTCGCTGACCAGCAATGGTTGCAGGCTTTGGGAGACCTGGTAAGCAAGTTTGGCGGGCATCTAGACAAGGAAAAGTTCAAATTCGGATGGGAGTCGGATGTTACACTATTCGGTTCGTACAACCAATGATGGACCCGTACGCCGTCTCATTATGTGCGCTCGGACCTGTGTCTAATACTCTGGAGAATCTAGACCTCATTCTCGGATTGTTGTCCCGGGCCGCGCACCCATACCTAGACAGTAATTTGAAACTGAGCGTCCTTGTAGTGATACCACAATCTCAGAACTGATTTTGCTGCGTTGACGTCCAACTGGTCATTCAAACCTGCATGCCTCGATCAATTCATTGATGTATACCGACCGATAATGACGCCACAGCGCACGCAATGATTCTGAAGTTGTGCTGAACTGTCTAGGCCGGAAAGTGAGTGACCTGGTTCAATGCAGAGCAAGCTTAATGTTCTCTCAGACCCTGTATTATCTACGGGGCATCGTCGCGTTGATGAAAACGGATTGTAGAAAGTTGCCCGGAGGAGACCTACCTATGGCATATGCGGCACGGCACCCCATCACTCTGGATAGCTTGTTTCAAGTTGATCCTGGAGGCTCGACTGTGAAGGTGGTTGGGGCGCGAGCATTCTCCTTTGAGGACCTCACGAGGAGCTGACAGTCTTCGAAATCGTCATCGCACTAAGTTCTCAACCTCTCGCACCGCAGTTCTTAGTGTTGGTATCATGGACGGCAAAATAACGATCAAGCGTCGGTGGCATACAGTCGCTTCAGTCCTCACCGAAGGCGTCGGTAAATCAGGTTGCACCTCCACGAGGGCGTCGGGAGTGCCTGGGGCTCGACAGACATGTACGGGCCTTTGTATTGCGACACTACAACATTCAGCGGGCATACGATGCGAATGCCTGTCTTTGAGAGTGAGGTATGCGCATGCCAGTGTGGTATAACAACTTGTTATGTCAATCACCGTAGTAAGGCGACATCAATCCGAGTCGGCCCCGCTCAGTCAACAGGGTCAAATGTAGGGTATGCCAGTACAGGAGACGGCGATCTATAGCCAGAATCACTGCCAGTCCTATGTCAATATGTATTGTCAGTCAGTGCATAACTTGGAATTAACAGAAGTGACAGTATCGTGACAGTCACGCTGTCCCTGCTCACATTCGTTCCCGAACGCACGCCGTCCGCGTCAACAACGACGTCGACGCACAGAATCATCGCAGTCAGCCCAATATGCCTGTCCCATGGGAAGCCCTCATTCCCTTCGGTAACTCTTCCAGATGCATAGCCAAGGCTATGTGTTGCTCACGAAGTCTATCTGCCAGGCCTGCTCACCACCATGTTCGGTGCGGCGGGGACGCTACTGAATATCTCTAAGCGTGCGCAGAACCAAGGGAAGGTGCGTAGGCCTTCAAGAGCTGACTTCAGAGGGTGTCTGAGTATGTGTGTAGCCTCCCAGATATCATATAGATCCGTGGGACGAGATGTTGATGGAGCGGGACAAGCGGTTGACGGGGCACATACGAGGGCAGACGGTGCGCCTGCATTTCAATCCTGACCACTCGCAGTGTCTTATTGTGCGCATCTGCAGTCGAATCCTGTGGCACCCGAAGACTTTGCCATCAACAGCGTGTGGTACACAGAAAGGACGCGGTAGATGCGAGCCTTGTCCTATCCTCATTTCGAACCTTGCTTTCGTGTACACTCCTCCATTCTCTGCGATGCAGTAAACCAGAACAGACCATCGTCAAATGCTACTGTTTGAGGAGACACGCCACTAAGTGATCGGTTGACTGTCCATCTCCGCCCGCAACCACTTCCACACCTCTTCTAGAGCTCCGTTGTGCGCCTCGGGCCCCAAAGCGTTCTCGTCCACGAAGCCATACTTCTGCTGTTCAAGCTTCTTACTCAACGCGGTCAACTGCTTGTCCAGTTCGGAGTCCACCCAGTCCGGCACAGAGAAAGCACAAGATACTATCGCACCGTGTTTCGATTCTATCATGGCAGTCTGGCGTAGTGTCGAATCATAAGCGGCCAATACCCAGGTCAAAGAGGATTATCGCTCACCAGCTTTCCCCATGCAAATGTGCGGGCTACGTTATGGAAGAATTGTGGTGTCTGACCGTATGCCCAGTCCCACCTCTGAGACGTTCAATCAGTTCGTACATCGGCTGTTCAAGCTCGCATTCATTATGTGACGCACCGGTAATTCGCCCATGCCATTCCGGATGTACTCTATGCTCTTAGCGTCTTCGCTCTCCTCGACTATCCGGATCTGCAGGAGCCATTAGCTACCCAGGCACTTCTAGATGTGCATTGGTCGGCGTACCTCCTCGTCAATGTCATATTCCCTACGAAAAGCAGCAACGGCGGCGGTTACGAAGCGTTCATGGCTGACTTGCGGGTTGAAGTGCTGCAAGTTGCGCACAGGCGAGCGTACCGACGCCACGCCTTTCGTTTGCATCGTGTCCTGCCGTCGATCAGATCAGGGAGCCAAATGTGCACGCCAGCCATATCACAGCTAACCTTGCTGACGCGCAGTAAGTCGCCTAGTAAGTCCAGCCTCGTGGATATGAGCATTGTGCCATGGTGGTACGCTCGGTTGTTTACAATCTTGTACGCAGAGCCTGAGACGTATCAAACGGGAGAAACCCACGTTAGCCTGGAGCTCCCGTGCAGCAAGAACATACGCTTACAGCGTACGAGGAACTCGACTTATCTTGTATTGACCGACGCAGATGTCATTCCGGTCGTTCACACACGCGTCGACACCCAACGAGCGGACGGCACCAAGGATCACCTGGGCCGTGGCGTGTCGGTCGAAGGACGTGCGGGGCAGGTGTATCGAGTAGTTCGTGTTCCCCAAGTCCTACACCGTACAAAGTATCACACATCGCACCTACAAACACGATTGTCTGAACGTACATGGTACACTGTGCCCCCGCCGCTCCGTCTCCGAATCCACGGCACGCCCGTTCGGCGAGAAGCCTCCATATTGACCTCTTTCCACGGGTTCTGGTTCCGCCCGATCACCACGCACGGCTCATCGCGGTACACCAGTAGCAGCGGCTCCTTCGGCGGCTTGTGTCTGAACAGCCTTCAGTCAAGCGGGTACGCGTGCGTCCAGCGCGTGTATCTGCGCGGGGCACTCACCAGTCCTCGAGAGAGAGGTTAAAGTACGGGTTGGTGGAGTTTGATACGTAGATGGAGTGGTGCGGGCTGAGAGAGCTGCCGGTCGAGAGTGTGCGAGAGCATGCGCTGCGAAGGCCTTCACTCCTCATGTAGATACTTGTGCGAGCCTGCATAGCGGGTCGTAGCAAGCAGGAATGAGGACGCAAGCACGCCATCTGGACTGGTAATGAAGCCAAACACCAAGAAAGAGCAACGAGGTACAAGGAGAGATATACTATTGGGGATCGCGAATCGAGTCCGACACCTGCTAATTCACGATCACGTGGTAAAACGCGTCCGCGACTCCGCGTCACAGTGGGAGGTTTCAGCGTGAGTCGCTTCGATCTCATTCACGCGTGAATATAACGCGAATGAACGTCCTACTATCATCGTGACACTAGAATGCATTTCAGTGTATGTATATATGCATGGCGACACTCCACACAACATTCTGATTCCACCAACATGCCAAACCATCCGACCCCTTGCCTTCTCACGCCGAAAGTTCATACAACATTCTATTCCAACAATCGTCCTGTGATAAGCTCGTATATGCGTATTGTCGTCTCCTCAGCGGCCTCACGCGCTCAGCTTGAGCGACGCCACGCTCGCCTCGAGGGGGTTGAACTTGCCCTTGATGATGTCCGCGCCCTGCTCTGCGATGCTGTACACACTCGCTGTCCAGCACGCATGTCAGATCACCGTGCGTCCGCGAAGTAGAATGCAAATAGTACTCACCCATCGGGTGCGCAGCGAACAGCAGCGGAACGACAGACAGGTCGACGACGCGGATGTTGTTCGTGCCGTAGACCCTGAGCTCGGGGTCGACGACACCGTTGTGCTCCTTCGGGAGCATCGCGCACGACGAAGCGGCATCTGCAGAGTCAAAAGGCGTCAGGTCTTGTTGTCACTCCGAGGCTGTCTGAACACTCGCGATACGTCGAGCCCATGCACTTCTTGATCCAATCACCGATCTGCGCGTCGTCCTTCACCTGCGGACCCGGATTCAGCTCGTTAACTGGAGGCGCAATACGTCGACGTTAGCCAACACTATTCATGGTATTGTGCTCCACGCACCGATGATGTCCTTCAACGGCGAGACATCCGCCAACTTCCTGATCCACTTGATAGACTCAGTGAATATATCCAAATCGACCTCTTGCTCGAAGTAGTGAGGATCGAACTCGGGCTCCTTGTGCGGGTCTGAGGACGTCGAATGCTATAATCTCACCCCGTCAACTTCCGGTCCACTGCCACGCCGACATACGTGACACTCACGATCGTCCCCCTCGAGAAGCAGTGGTTCATCGCCGCAAAGAACGTTATGTAGCTCTTGCCTTCCGCAGGCGGCGCAGGGCCTGACAAGAAGCCCGGGTAACAGATGATCTCGCAACCCGGCGCGCCCCTCTTGATACGATCGAGCTGAATGTTGTACTGCTCCAACAAACCCGGCGGGAACTTGTCTTTATTCGCCAGGATCTTCGCCTTCGTCCTCTCGTAGATCGTGTCCGCGAGAGGCGAAAGCTGGTGGAGGGATGTGAACGCGAAGCCGATGATGCCTCTCGTGTACAGACCCTCACCAAGGGCGCTGGATGACCTCAGTGTCAGCGAAATTGGATGCCGATTTGGGAGACGCAACAACACACTGGAGGTCTAGGTGTTTGGCATTGTGGGTAGCGTCTCTAAGTAGGTCAATGGTTTCAAAGCCGACGTCCTGCTTGAGTTCTACACGGACCATCAATATTATGCATCAGCACTTAGTATGTATGAACACCTACCCCAGCTGACACCGACGTGCATGTGGTCCTGGATGTTCTCTCCGAGTCCAGGAAGCTCAAGCTTCAGTGGCACACCGATCTTCCCGAGAACGTCCTTGCGGCCGACGCCAGACAGCTCCAGGATATGCGGAGACTTCAATGCACTAGTTAGACCAATACAATTAGGATATTTCCGGGGCAAGATGAGCCTAAGGTGTCACCCAGCAGCTAGGCAGACGTCCTTCTGCGCATTGACGGTGTGCACCTTGCCGTCATATTCAAACTCGACACCGGCAGCATCAAGCTTGCCATTCGGTGCCGGCTGGGTGTTGATGCGCTGGACAGCCGCGTTGATCAAAACCTTGAGGTTCGGTCTGTCCTTGTTGGGGAGGTAGAAAGCCTACATGGCAAACGTCAGTGCCATTTCCTCATGACGACACAACAAGTGAAACTTACAGTCGTGGCGTACGAGCGAACGTGCTTGATCGGGTCGTAAGTGTTGGGGATGAAGGAAACACCTTTGGTCTAGAGACGCGATAATTAAGTCAAGCAGATCCTCCGCGGGCTGTGGAGGACGTACGTCGCCGCTAAGCTATGTTCCGCATACATAGTTACATCGAGAATCTGGTTTAGAAGGCGCGGGAAACTCACTGGGTTTGCAGCCTTGGACAAGCCTGCGTTGAGCAGAGTCTTGTTACAACTCATCAGTAAGAGATCTTCATTTTAATGTCGGTCGATAAAGCCCACCTGAAGCATCGTGCTATCAAGCTCGTCGATCCTGCCGGGATAAGCCAACTTGAGAGGACCTGTAAAGAAAATGAAGTCAATGTCGTGCGCGGTGAGAGGAAAATGGATTTCCTGACCGTCCCGGCCAATTTGCTCAATACTCATGTTGACATAGTCGTTGCGCTTCCTCACTTCCTCACTCGGAGCGATGAAGCTGCGAAGGGCCGTCAGGCAATGAATTCATCACTTTGCTCGCTAAACCTACCCCTCAGTCTTGGCAACGTAGCGCTCGTAGTTCTGCCAGTTCCAACCTGGGTTGCCGAGTTTCTCGAACTCTACGGGACGCGTCAGGATAGGCATAAATATGCGCGTCGGTTGATTCACCGTCAATTTCCTCCTTGGGTGGCTTGGTCCAGCTCATGAAATTGATGCTGGAACTTCCGCCAAGGCCCTTCCCTCTGATTTTACACGAACATCAGTATGTACCTTGACACATACGGACAACTGCAGACCTGAACCAGAAGTAATCCGCGTTGCCAAACTCCTGCCTGGTCTGCAGGGTATAAATGAGAAATCGATCCCCGCCGTGGCAATAACCGTACCGTACCGTCTTGTACACCCACGTCCAATTGGTGTTGGCAAAGTGGCTGCCATATGAGGCGGGACGCACTGAATGGCCTGAGTCTCACGACGTAGCGGACTTTGCGCAGTGCACCCACAGATGCCGGGCTCGTCGAGGTTGGCACCGCCAGCCTCAAGTACGAGGACGGAGACGTCGGGGTCTTCGGATAGCCTGGCAGCCAAAGTCAGGCCGGCCGTTCCTCCACCTGCAGGGACATGTAGGTGAGGTTAAACTCGGATGAAAGTACGACTGACCGCAAACGACATAATCAAAAAATTTGTTGGACACCTGTTCAATAGTGGCGGTCATGGCAGGGCAAGATGGAAATTGGGCGTGTCGGGATGAGGGGACCGACTATATACGATTGCGTGAGGAGGCATTTCCGAGAGTGAATCCGTGCGAGGTGACAGGGCGCAAGTCACTCCCGCACCAGGAATGTTCTACGCCCGTTCCGCATCATAGTGCGGGAAGGTTAGCGAGACAGGTTCGACCCAATCTCGGTCACCTCGATGACTCTTCCGAGCAGACGCACGCCTCGTCATGGAAGAGCCTCTGTGGGTGATAATTATCATCAAAGGCGGTGCGCTGGGCATGCGTACGCACTGAAACATGGCGGGAGAGCAGAGCGCGGGGGGCCAGCGGGGCGACTTGAGGATGGCGAGGACTTGACCGACGATGCGGTTACTTAAGCGCATTGGAGTACGTACAGCGGATCCCTTTTCTTGATCAAGCCAATCAGCACCAGCGCACACATCCCCCACTCCTGACCCTCCGATCCTCGCAGCCGTACAGACCCGTTCTACTCACCGCCCAGCCCCAGCCACACAACCTGCAAGGTATTTGCGACACAAGAATACGATGCTTCAGACCTATGCATTGCAGGCTATACATACACGTTGTGAATAATGCAAGAATCGCTTCCATGTCTCGATGCGGTGCTGTAAATTGTCAAGTGATGCGCGGTCTCGTCGATTCAGAGTCATGCTGGAGAAGTCGCTCGTGGTCGCAATCAATGCGGCACTGATATTCGGGCGGTCATCCACCGCCCGTACTTGGTCACTCTCATGCCGCCCGAGTCTTCACCCTCGACTGCGAACCGAATTTCGTGAATTTGTACGCGCGGGTCGTGGACGGGCAGTCGGCGCCTCCGCCGCTTCCGCACCCGTCGTCCGCGATGCGCTAGACGACCTCGACGCGCCGACGGCACCGAGTGTCCGGATTGTGCTAGTGCTGCGCGTTTTCGGTGGCCGGATAGTCCGTTCGCTATCCTCCCGCAGCGCTCGAGGGCGCAGCGAAGGTGCAGGCAAGTGTCCGCGCTCTCCAGGCAGCCCAGGTACGCGCCTGCGCTTCAGGTCAGACGACACCGCGGAGTCGCTCAGGTCGCTGTCCGTCGCCGCCGTGTCCTCGTTCTCATCATCTTCGCTCGTCGTCACACTGGCCCCAACGCGTCTACGCGTCGCAGCGCGCATGCGCATGCGCGTCTGTATCTGCACTGCAGTCGGCCGCGCATCCGTCGCCTTCGTCTTCCTTACACGTTCAGGCTTCGTATTCGCGTCGATCGTACTCTTCGGCTCATCCCTCGCGGTCGCAACATCGCGATCAGCGTGAGTCGAGAACGCTTCCCTCGGAGCGCGCGGTGCCGCCGTGGCAATGCGCCTCTTCCGTCCCGCGATCGAGAACGCGTCTGACCCGGAGGGAGCGGCGTTGCTCAGGTGCGAGCTGTGGGAGGCCTCGGAGTTGGTGCGCGTCATTGTGCGGAGGGACGAGCCGTTGTCCGTCGTGCTGAGCTTGGTCGAGTCGCTCGCGAGGCTCTCTGCGGACGTCGTCACAAGGCCGTACACGTTCCTCTTCGCCTTGATCGTGTCGTCCCGCGTCTTCGGTCGGACGCGCATCCGCCGGGGCGTCTGCAGCGTCACGTCAAAGTCGTCCTCCGAGTCCGGCTCACTCTGGCCATCCGGGGAGTCCATACTCGCATCTTCATGTCCGCCGCCGTGTGGGTCGACATCCATTCCGTCGTCCAGATGTACTTCCGTGTTTTGAATCCCGTGTTCTTCGTGTTCGTCGCTCAAGTCACCAGCGGAGTCGGGATTCACAAACTCACGCGGCAACAGGAGCGACCTGCGAAAACCCTGCCGGACCGTCGCATCGCCCTCGCCCTCCTCATCATCTCCATCACTCCCGCTTGCACCCTCTTCCGGTATCCCAGCAAACTGGGGCGCTCGCAGCGGCACCGGCGCGACGAGGCCGTCCATCCCTGGCAGTCGCGGGGCAGCGGTCTGCAACGGGGTCGGTGGGTACGCCGCGGGGAAGTCGGGGTACTGCCGCCACTCCGCGTCAGCTGCGAGGATCTCCGCCTGCACAGCTTCGAATGGCGGGGGCGAGTCCGCGGGCGGCGTAGGCAATCCAGACCCGCTGCGCTCACCGTATGCGGACGCAGGTGGATACCACCGCTCGTACGGCGGCGGGGGTGGCTGGACACCTTGCGAGGGCTCGCGGTAGATGCGCGAGGCGCGTGAGGTGCGTGCAGCGGCCTGGGGGATGGCACTGGCAGTGATGGGCACGAACGCGTGTTGGCTCGCAGCGTGTTGTGCGCTGCGATCGCGGGAGGAGGAGGTCGAATTCGAGCTGCCTTTGCGCTTGGCTTGGGGACGAGCGCCGTTAGCGGCTTCGCGAATGAACGGGGGGACGACGTCGTCCGGCCGCTGGGCCCCCTGCTTCTCCCGGAGCGAGTCGTCCTCGTGAAAGGGGTCCTTGTCGGTGTGCATCCATCTGCGCCAGTGCCCGAGAACGAAGTTCACGGGTACGCTCGCGGCGAGGAGGATGAAGTCACCGATCATGTGGCCGGCGTCGAGGAGAATGTCCAGGGTAGAGGTGTAGGGTTTGATGACCGGGCGTATCACATGCAGGAAGATGGGTTCGGCGCCCTGTGCATGAAACGTCCGTCAGGGAACTGGGTGTTACCCGTTACACGAGCACACACGCACCCGAGCCCGGCTCATCAAGAAAAATAGAATCACTAGAGACTTAATCTCGTCGTAGAATGGGATAAACATCCTGATGATTCCGTCCACTGTTCGCTCGTACATTGTGAAGCAGCACTAGGTACAACGTCAGTGTGCCCTTGCGGGATTAGCCAACATTCTGAAAGGGAACTCACCCAGCAGAGCCACACCGCCATGCAGCCTTTCATGGCACGTTTGCGCTGACTGAGCGCACGCAGGCTCGGTTGCCCGCTATTACGTGCTGACGGCGGTGGTGGCCGAAGGGTCTTGAAGGTCTCGAAGACGTTAGAGAAGACGTAGGCCAGGCGCAGGATGGGAACGATCAGTGGCATGGTGACACGCTACCTCAGTAGGTTGTCTGTGTAAAAAACTGCAAAGGTTGGGATGCTGTGAAGTCTATAGTCGATCGATTGTGGTTGAAGTATAGCAGGCTGAGCGGGCTGCGCGCACCCCGGCAACCGAGTTCTTGGTGGCAGTGGCAAAAGCAGGGTCCCAGAAGCGTGGACACCTGAGTACTATATATTAGCAGGACATCGGGCAGAGGTGTGCAGGGCAGGAGCTTCGCTGGCAAGGGTCATCCGGGCGCGGTTGGCGGCCGTGAACTCGAACTGGCGTGCAAGGCGCGCCGCGCGCCTTCAACGAGGCGCGTCACGGTCGGCTTACGTAAACCGCGACTCGCTCGACATCACTCGGCCTCAGCCTCTCTGACCGACTCTCTGTCCCTCTCCGTCTCAGCCACCATGCCCAAAATCCGGACGACCCGTACAAAAAAGCCGCCAGAAGGCTTTGAGGACATCGAGACTGTGCGTACGGCCGTCCCTTCCCGCGCCTCATTTCCGCTGGTGTCTCTTGCTGGGCGCACGGTGAAGAGTCAGAGCATGCGCTGACCACACAGCTCCGCGCATTAGATCCTCGATGACTACGCGAAGAAGATGCGCGACGCAGAGAACGAGTCGCACGAGGGCAAGCGCAAGTCGGAGTCGCTCTGGCCCATCATGCGCATATCCCACACCCGCTCACGCTACATCTACGAGCTCTATTACAAGCGGGAGGCCATAAGCCGGGAGCTGTACGATTGGCTGCTGAAGGAGGGTTATGCGGACGCAAAGTGAGTAGCCCTTGTCGTCTCTGAATTGTCGGAGTGCATGCTGACGTTGGTTGGGTGGTGAAGTCTCATTGCTAAATGGAAGAAGGCTGGGTATGAGAAGCTCTGCTGTATACGGTGTATCCAGACAAGGGTGAGTACTCACGACATGTCTTGGAGCACTCCTAGGGCATGACTGATATGGACTCCGTCCTTCCAGGATATGAACTACCAGGGCTCAACGTGTATATGCCGAGTGCCGAAAGCACAGCTCCGGAAGGACACAGTCGTGGAGTGTGTACATTGCGGTGCGTACCTTCTCTTGCTATCTTCGAAAGGTGGTGCATCTCAACTGGGTATTTACAGGATGCCGGGGATGCAGCTCCGACACATGATAGTGCTATTACTACACCTGCAGGCCGCGAGGAGTGCTTGCCGGAGTAAAAGAGGAAGATGTCGCGCAGACATGGTCGGTGGCGTTCCCTTGTTACTATAGCTTTGGGGCCTGGCCCGTGTATCATTACTATCTATCTTGACAGACAGAACACGCGGCGTTCTGGACAGCGATCTCTACGAGAATCGCCTGATGTATGGCATGGACATCGAATGCTGAGTAACAAAGGACCCTTTCAGGGTGGACGTTGTTCACTTCGGGAAGCGCGTCTCTTCGTGGAGCAACGCCTTCGATTATCATCGGTGAGCGCGTCAGTGTACCGTTCGTAGTGTCTCCCAGGATATTCATCGGGGCGCTTTGTGCGAAGTGATCTTTTCGGTGGACTCGTCAGTTCAGACCGGTTTCGCCAATCGGGGGAGCGGGTTTGTGCATGTTCGTGCTGCACTGCCTGGGTGTTATAGCAGTCGAAGCCATTGCAAGCATTCAAAATGCGCTGGGGGCCTCGTGTACGGCAACACCCGGCCTTCCTGGGGATGCAGTTAGCTACAAGCTATTGTTAACTGACTTGCTTCGTTCAAGCAGGACTGATATGCAAAACCTACTACCGTGCACTCTCGATTACTCGCCGTAGACAGCGCCTTCAAGTCGGAGCATTGCCACCGTTCCATCGAGCGCGTCTTGGGCGCGTCGCCCTCAACTTACGTGACCGAGGCCTCTAGAACATCTTCGACTTACTCAGTACTAGTAGGCCTATACTTAACCCACCAAGCACAGGTGACATATAGCCAAGTCGATGCCTGCACGCTACTCGAGGAGCAGTAGTGCTAGTGGGCGTTCTGTTCGCGCGCGAGAGGCGTCTATAAGTCTCGTCATACTAATGTGTCGAAAGGTGAGGCCTACAAGGATTCGCGAAGCAACGCCTTCGGCGGACTTCCGGCTAGGGCAACGCGTAGAGCGTTGGTAAATGTGATAGCACTTGAGGCTATGCGTCGCGAGTGAATTCCGACCACAGTCGCAACAAGCCGGCCGCAGAACCTTGCTTGGAAGACAAGGTAACATACTGAATCACAACGCAGTCTGCATACATTGATACAAGAAGCCTTTTGGTACGCAACGACATAGAGCATGTCGCGGTCACATGACCGCGTCGAACAAAGAGTTGTTGTACCGGAAACGGCAATGGCCTTGTGGTGCGTCGATGTTCGAAACATACAAGGCGGGTTGTGTTTCCTACTCGACAGCAACTCGTTATAACTCTGGTTTGCCAACTGTCGGACTCGAGCCCTCGCTCAAGCCCCCGTTGCCTACCTCAAGGTGAGTACTCTCCGCTTGTGGCGGCCGCGGCGGGTCGTATACGTAGCTTCGACTTCTACTTGTGTTCTCGAACTGTGATCTTCTTCGTCCACGTAAACCCAACTGTACTGAAACGGCGTCTTTCAAGCACCGACCTTCTGGATCAAGCACATCCTGATTTGGGTCTATGCCAGTTCGCCGGGCCCCTCACTGCCGCACCTGCGGCTCGCCCATGGCGGGTCACAAGCGACCACATGGCACGCCGTCTGTCCTGAACGGAGCCCCACTCCAGTTATCCCAGAAACCATCCCTCAAAGAGGTACCCCCCTCACACGCCGCCGTTACACGCCTGAACCCGGTTTCCAGCTGCCACTGGACGGGCATAGGCGTAACCCTAACTGGGTCGATCCTGTTCGCCGTATAGAGGTCGATCGCAGCGCCCATGCTTCGTGGGTGCCTACGGAGGTGGACGGGGAATCGTCTTCTTCGGACGAAGACTCACAGGCGGGAAGCGAGGAGAGAGTTTTCGATGACCTGCGGGACGACGACGATGACGTCCGTTCAGTGGCGGCCGCCAGCACGTCTTCTTCCTCCTCGTCAGGCTCCTTCGCATCGAAGTCCAGCGTCACGAGCTCCCTGTCCCAGCTAGTTGGCAACAGTATCCCATTGGCCAGCTTATGGAGCACACCGACACGAGACATCCCCGCCATCAGTCACGCTGCAATGAAGGCTGGCGTAAACTTTGCTGTCCTTCCCGCCCCCAAGGACCGGCGCCGACGAACGGTCAAGTCGGAGGGCTCAGGCGCCCACGGGGATGCTTTGGAGCGCGAGAACTCCTGGTGGACAGTCATAGGTCAGGATGAGGGGGCGGTTGCGCGGATTATCGCTAGGGCCGAGGGAGGCGCACAGGGTCAGGAGGACGCAGAAGAGGACCCATGCGCGTCTGGCTTAGTGGGTGCCTACCCAATTCATCCTTCTCATGTGAGGCCGACCTTCCTGGACGTGCTATTCGCGGGCGCAATGGGGGGCTTGCTTGTGTTCTGTGGTTTGTCGATGTTGTGACTTCAGGAGGTAGTCTATTTGCGGCGGATCGGAAGTGTTTATGCGACTTATGCAATTATGCTGTATGTACTCATCTATGCTGTCAGTCTATGCTTTATATGGCCTTCGTTTCGGGGCGATGTGGCGGCCGGTGGTTATGAAGCTTCTCTCGCCTGCAGTATAAAAGAGCAAGCATGTAGCAGCCAACACCCATCTACAGCTTGAAGACGCACCATGGCATATCTACTCAAAGGCGGCATCGTTGCAACCTTCACGAAGGGTAGAAACAAACCCTCCGTGCATTCCGCTGATGTCCTCGTTGAAAACTCGATCATAACACGAATCGACGCAGACATCGTCGCTGGCTCAAATGTTGAAGTTATCGACTGCAACGGTAAGTGGATAACACCCGGAATGGTCGACACACACCGGTGAGTGCACACGGATTACTAGTGCGCCGTATGTTCACGCCCTTCCGCCAGACACGTTTTCATGACTGTATTGCGCGGCGAACAGTGCGAGTACGTACCTTCGGTGTGATCTCGTGACAAGCGATTGCTCATCCCTTCGGCAGCTGGCTACTATCCGAGTACCTCGTGAAGATGTCTATGTCAGTGTCGACAACTAGACGCCCATGATTCAGAACTAACATTAGAGTTGTGCGCCAACCAGGTTCTTGCAGTCTCGTTTGACGGCAGAGGAGATCCGGATAGGACAGTTGTCGGGGTGTCTCGACGCACTACATTCCGGCGTGACGACGATTCTGGACCACTTCCACGCCGCCACGACACCTGAGCATGCACAAGCGTCTCTTGAGGCGACCATCGAGTCCGGAGCCAGGGTCGTATGGTGTCCTGCGCGACAGAGCGGCCCTACGCAGCTCCTGCCGTCCGTTGAGTATGGGAACGAGGAAGAAACCTGCAAGTGGCAGATGGAGAAGCTGATGGAGTGGGGGACAAAGGACGGCGGAAAACTAACGTCCGATGGGCGAGTAACCCTCGGCCTTGCGTGAGCACAGTAGACCCTGTGGCTGTCACCAACAAACTCACTTTGAACATTTGACCCACAGATACGACATCATAGAGGCAGGTCCTATCAGCGCGCACCAGGCAGCGCTGAAGTATGCCCGCGAGAACAATGTCTCCATAATCACTGCGCACGTCGTGAAAGGTCAGCAGACACCCCGGCAGTCCTGGCTCCGTTATGATGAGCGTTGACGCAGACCGACACTCCCGTAGGCCCGCGTATTACCACTTGGCGCGACGCTGGCCTGCTCGGACCGGATGTGGTGTTCTCGCATTGCAACTGCCTCTACGACCGTACGGATCCAGATGACGAGATGTGGGAGGCCATGAAGGAGAACGAATGTGCAATTGCATCCACACCCGTCGACGAGCTCGGCATGGCGCACGGGAACCCGGTCGCTATAGAAGCCGTACAACGAGGGGTCAAATGTGGCCTAGGCGCGGTACGTACGCTCCAAATTGTCTGTCCGCATTCCCTCCACTGACGCCTGTGGCAATGTCAGGACTGCCTGTCCGTCAATGGTGGAGACATCTTCGCACAGATGCGAATGGCCCTTCAATTTGCAAGAGGTTCGTGCCGATGTGGCTTCTTTCAGCACACTGAGTAGATCAATTTTGGGTTTCCTGTTAGGTCGCGGCCACGAAATCATTGAGCAGAAGGGCCATGCGGGACCAAAATACAACAAGCACCTCTGCGCTGACGCCTTCCGCCTTGCGACCCTGGGTGGGGCGGAAGCCTTGAACCTCGACGACAAGATTGGGACCATCGAGGTCGGAAAGAAGGCCGACATAGTGGTATTCGACACGGATTCCACGAATCTCGCGGGGATCGACGACCCTATCTCTGGTATAACCTTCCATGCCACCAACGCGGACGTCGAGCTTGTGATGGTCAACGGCGAAGTCGTGAAGCGGGACGGAAAGCTCACGAAGGTGCCGTGGGGACCCGTCGCGCGGGAGCTCAAGCAGAAGGCGCGCGAGGTCCGCGAACGCTTCCCCCGAGAGAAGTTGGAAGAGCTGTGGGACCAGTGGTACGAAGCTTGCGGAGCACCCAGACTCTGAATGGACCGGCCTTCTTCCTGTATCTCAGAGCTACATGACAAACCGTAATGTATGAGTACGATAACATGTCATTCATGTTTGAGGTCCCAATGCGAGGCACAGTACCTCATGCACCCCGTCTCTAGCTGCAAAATGATACCATCATGAGTCAGCGCAATACTAGGCTCGATCGGATGCCTCGGCAACGAACTCACATGCCTTTCGTGTGTCGTGTGCATCGAGTTGCGTCTGTCATCGGCTCCGCGATTGAACGAGTGTGTTACCACATTCATGCCTGTGTTTCGCAGAGGCCTGAGCAACAAATCCCAGAAAGGTCCGATGAGGTAACAAAATGGCCATGGACAGGTGATCAAATGCAGGATATCACCAGGCCATATGGACAGGGAAGGACCGGCGTTGAACGACGTATTAGGCATGCGCGGAGATTAATCCTGACGAGGGCGTAACTGGGACGCGAATAGCATGGCCCTGCCATCGGTATGTAGTTTGGCCGAGTCTTAGCGCGCCGTGATATCCACCGTCGCTCCGACATAGGACTGAGAGCATCCTAATGGCAGTCAGCCGAGTGTACAGTTAGCGGCGGTAACTACTTACCGCTGGCTGGCTGCAAGGGAGAATCAGCATCCTACGCAGACAATGTGAAGCTCAGGACATCACCATCTGATGCCACACAGTTAGGAAAACATATTAGTATATTGTGGTAAGAAAATCTCCCATTAACCCGACATCAGTCGCCCGAGCACGAACGCTACACACCAAGCGACTACTTTGGTCGCCCCACCAACACCATGCCATCGTCCTCTTCCGTCTCCGTGCCATTATCACTGCCCGACCGTCGACTGTGTGCCGGCGAGGAATTGTTGTCCTCCGACGCTTGTGTCGATGCTCGGCTCTCCGAACGCGATGGTATTTGGGGATAGATTCATTAAGTTGGGCGGACTCGGGCTCCACTGGCAGTGCGGAGCTTGCTTGTGCAGACAAGATATCGCGAGGTGGTTCACCGGGCTTGTCGGAGGGAATCGAAGAGGGCTTTGACTCTGGCGGGACATTTGGCGAGAGACCGGCGGAGATATCTCGCGCAGGGCGGCCACCATTAAGTCGTGGACGCGTACGGCAAGATCTGGGATGTCTGCGACGGTCAAGCCTTCTGTAGGTATTGGGGGAAGCACTGCGGCACGATGGCTCAGTACATCGGAGTTCCGAGACGCAGGTTGACTCACCTCGAATTTTGAGCGTCCCGCTCCCGAACACGTTCTTTCTGTACAGTCTCCAGTAGTTCTCGCACACAACGGGGACGATTGGCACGCCAGCCTGCACTGCGATGTGGAACGCGCCCTTCTTAAGCGGCAAGAGGTCGTGGTGCTCGCGCATCGAGCGCGTGCCTTCAGGGAAGAGCCACAGCCCCATGCGCTGCGCCTTCAAAGTCTCGCCCGCAGCCAAGAGCGAGCGAACGGCTTTAGCGTTGTTTCCGCGGTCGATCCAGATGACGCCAGAGAGCGTCATGAACTGGCCGAGTAGGGGCGTCCACTGCAGCTCCTTCTTCGCTACGATTGCGGCGCGGCGGGGGAAGATCCTGCAGGCGTAGATAGGGCCTCGGCTCAGCGAGATGCGGGGCGATCGTGAAGCGGCTGGACGCACCTGCCGAGGTAGAGAATGTCGAGCATGCTCTGGTGGTTCCCGATAAAGACAGCGGGCCTCGTCTCGAGGTGCTCCTCGCCTTCGACCACAAGTCGGATATCTAACGCCCGGCTGGCGATCATGTAGAACGTGCGCGCCACGACAAAGAACACGTCGAGCTTGCGGCCGATGAGGGACATGCCCACCGCGCATACGACGCCCCATGCTGAGCATACGCCGACTGTCGAGAGGTAGACCGCGAGGCGGACGTAGTATCGCGCGATCGGAGACGACTTTGCCAGCGTGTGAAGCGCGAAGACGGGGAGGGAGACATAGGCGAGGGGCTTGACGAGCCCGGAGAGGAAGACATCGTGCGCGCCGTCGTGGTCGCCGACAGCGAGGTGGTCGTGGTAGATGAGAAAGATGGGGGAGGCCGCGCACGTTGCGCGGACCGTCGCAGGCGCAGACGTCGACGCTTGTGGCAGCGCGCAGAAATCACAGGTCGGAGTTCCAAGCCACGCAACGCCCAGTTTATCCGCGGCACCGCGACCTCGGACCTGGCCATGGCCTCCAACGCGCAGGGTCCTTCGAAGGGACATGCTCAAGGCAAGAAACCAGCTGGTGAGTCCGCCGACAATGCTCGAATGAAGAGCTGGAGATGTACTGAAAGGCTGGCACACACAAGGCACGGCTCGGTACCTCAGCAGCACAAGCGCGTCCAGCTCGCGGGCCGCCGCCGCGGCCACCCCGACATCGTCTTCATCGTCTTCCAAACGCAAGCCACCACTCAATGCAAAGATTGCCAAGCCTGTGTCGCACACCGCTGCCAACGGGACCTCTACCGTGAAGCCGACAAAGTCTGGTGGCCATGCTAGTGGGTCGGTACCAGTCCGGAGCGTGGGCATGAAGGCTTCCAGTAGCGTCGGCAAGAACCTTGCTCCTAGTTCTAGCTCGTCGTCATTATCTCAGAAGACCGTGTCTAAGGATAAGGTCGGTGGTCAATACAGCGTTCAATGCTTGCACTGAACCTGACCCGCTACAGCAACCGGCGTCCGTCGATGTAACGCGCGACCAGGCCACCCCTCTGACGACATTGGATGCGTCACAGCAAGCGGCTCAGTTACAATCTTGGCTATTCATGTCAGCGAAGCTGGAGAGTTCATACGCTGCGCTAAGCGTGCGGCGGCCGCAGCGATAGAGCAACGGCGCGCTGAACTCTCTGCGGAGGAAGCAGACATCGCCGACGCTCGAGTTCGTTTCGAAGCAGAGCGACTATTGCCTTCTACGAAGAGCTCATGGCACCTCATGTACTATTCTACTTCACGCAGTCCGTGGCAGTGACATTGACGGATCGAGATAGGTGGCCTCTGCGATTGCATCTTTAGTGCAGCATTTCTTACGCATGAGGAAGCTTGCTCCCGGATATTGTCTGAAGCTCTGCAACTTGCGCAACGCCCAGCCAATGAAATCTGGGTATTTCTCATTTCAACGGAGTACTGGACGAGATTGGTGAGCGAGTTCTGCGCCAGGCACCTCAAGCTTCTAAGTGACCTCTCAATTGGCAGATCAGCTTCCGAAGAGGCCGTTCAATTGGAGTCTTCAATTACCGCTATCTTTCTGAGCATGTTGGGCACCATGAAGAGCTCTATGACCGGTCGGAGCATGATAGCCGAGTTGTCCTAGCTCTGCTCGCTCTATTGCCGGTTGTACGCGCACAAGGTGCAAACCTTGATTGTGCTCGGACAGTTATTCAGTCTAGCAAGAGTAATCTTCGTGCTGTCATGCGCTTGCAGAGCCTACAAAGCTCTGCCTAGCTGGTTATCCCTAATTTTCTGTGCTTTTCATTGTCTTGTGTCTCCTGGATGATGAAGCGCTCAAGTCCAGCTCATGTACAGTGTACCATGCTTTCTACAAGGCCGAGTCATTTCAGGCTGGATTCTCTTGTGCGATCATTTCCCTCAAACTCAGTGTACTCGTCATTCACGGACATCCAGAAGCGGACGCTAGAGGATAGTTTCCATTTGCAAGTCAGCGTATTAAGCGCACTGCATTGCATGTCGTCGAAAAATTATTCTGGATCATGACGAAGCTAGCTACTTGAATGCACGTTGCATGTCTCCTCAACGGTACTGATCCCGTATGTTCCTGCAGTAGGGTGTGAGACCCTAACCCTGCCCTAACCCTATCGTAGAACCATAGGCGCGGAAGACGGCAAGTTTTCCGACTCTGAGCAGCCACTGCAGACAGCCTTGATGAGTGCGACATCAGCGACCCCTTCCTCCTTGCCTCCTACCCCGTCCCCATCCGCCCTGCCCGCCCTTCCTCAAGGCAGGCCGCGGGGACCTCGTCACATGTCCTCGTCGACTCCCGCTATGCCTCGACGGCCGACAAGACCGACAACCTGGTCTCCCTAGCTGTTCAGGAGGACGGCGTGCATGTACTCGATGTGAGTTTATTCCCTACGCAGCATCATGTGCGTGTATGCTAACAGCACTGCTAGCTCTCAACATTACACCCTGCAATCTCCCACACCCTTGGCCCGAACACCACATTTTCATGTCCACCCACAAGTAGAACAAGCAAGGGAAACGGCGCTCAGACATGTACAACATATGCAGTCATAGCATCTTCGCCTGATATCCAGGAGGAGGATGAGGGTCGAACTGTCTTGTGGTGGGAGGAGTCCCTGTCGGGCGGAGTTATGACCGCGGATACGCAGAAGAAGAGAAAATCCACAGTAGTGAGTAGCACACTACCTTTAGCTATACCGGTGAGCCTGATGCAAATTGCTGTCCTAGCTTTCACACAAAATCACGCATATATACGCACCCAAAGACCTTCCTGACCACCTACTCCTTGTTGGCCTCGGTGGTGAGATCACAGTGACAGACTCAGTACTGAATGTCCAAGCATCGTCCCCTACATCCGAAGAAGATGATACTGTTCTCCTCCGACATTTTGTTCTCCCTCGACAGTCCAGCACCTTCGTACCAACCCAGACGTCACCATCAAGTGGTGTCGTCTCTATATCGGCTTTGCGGAGGAACACAGATGTACTGTTACACATCTCACTGGTGGATGCAGAAGGCCGCATACATTCTCTCGGGAGCTGTGTCACCCCTGTGGAGGAGACGGTATGTACGGGCCTGATTTTCCATTGCGTCAAATGACTGAGCAGCGCCGATGATACTTAGGATATCGCCGACGTCTCGTTCAGTACAAGCGGTTGTTTGACCGTTCTGAGTAAGTACTATGTACGTTCCGAAACCCACAAACTGACGTCTTCTACAGCTCGCTCGGGGAAATGGACGTCATACCGTGTCTCCGTCTCGCCATCATCCACACTGAGCATCTCCCCTCTTTGCCCTCCGTCTACCTCTCTTCCCTCGCCTTCCTCTCGTCCTCCGGAACCCACGCCGCCGCCCACGCCTCAGAGATCTCCCTCCTCGCGCTACATCCTCCCACGTTCTCCTGCAGGCGTGACCATCATCGGCCCCGAGATGATCCTCCTCCTCTGGGACACGCAGTACGGCGTGGTCCTCGCAGAACAGCGCTTCCCGTGCCCATTACACCTCTACCGCGGCAAGGACCGCGGCACACGCATGAGCCTCGTCGCGTCGGGCAGCGCAGACGAGCCGAGCCAGGCCCTGCTCGTGCTCCACCCGGCCGATGCCTCGCAAGATAGCCAGTACGAGCGGGCGACGAGCGTGCTGGCCGTCCCGCTGAGCGTCCCCAAGACGTCGACGATCGCGAACGCGCTCGGCCGCGCGGCGGCGAGCCAGAACTGGCTGCGCCCCGACGCAGACAGTTCGCAGAAACCGAGAACCGCGCACCTGGCGCTGGACCTCGGCGGGCTCGAGCCGGAGCAGGGCAGGGCGCTGAAGGCGATGCTCGAGGCGCAGGAGAGGGGGCGCACCGAGGAGGTGGAGAAGCGGTGGACGGCTTACCGCGAGGATGCGGGTGGGCCGGGGAAGGAGCCGCGCCTCGGGCATCTGTTCGTGAAGCAGCTGCTGAACGTGCTGTTCGCCGTGCCCTTGCCGGGGCGGGATGGCGCGGCGCCCCCGAGTGCGGCTCAGGCGTACGCGCGTGGTATCGTGACGTACCTGCTAGAGAAGAAGGCGGTGAGCGACGCGATGATCGAGGGCGGGCTCATCCCCGCGCTCATGGTGCGAACGACTGGGTACGTCTCGAACGAATCGCTCACTCGTCGTTGTGTTATCTCATGCGTGTCTGTCATAGCCCAACGCCGTCCTTGCGATGTCCAATGTGATCGACCTCCCCGAGTCCGACATCATCAGCCTCCTCGCCAAGGTCGTCGCGCACCATCGCCAATCCAACCCTGACGCGATGCAAGTCGACTCCCCCTCCAGCCCACCTGCGCTCCCCGCGTTCCTCGCGCTCTGCGTGACCTATTCCACCTCGCCCGGCCCGCTACGCGTCGCGCTGCGGAAGCATCTGCCCGACGCAGAGGCCGTCGTGTGTGTGCTCGAGGTGCTGGACAGCTGGGTCGGGCAGTGGAGCGAGGAAGAGCTAAGCCTCGTGCCCGAGAAGGTGAAGAAGGACGCACACGGCGCATACGTAGCGGTCTACGCGGAGGAGAGCACGCCGGAGATGCCTCCACTCGACAAGGTACGTTCAGCGTCGGCGTCGACACCACCCACTCTACCTCGATGCTGACAACTCCTTCACGCGTTCTGCAGATCCTCCTCTTCACCCAGGCCATCCTGGACTCTTCGTTCCTCGCCCTCCTCTCCCACGCGCCCGCACACCCCCTCCTCCGCTCCCTCCTCGCGCGGCTCGAACCCGAGCTCGCGCTCATCTCCGAGCTCCAATCCCTGAAAGGCCCGCTACAGGTATTCGCGAGCGCACAGTCACGCTCAACGTTCCTCACCGGCCACGGCGGTCTAAGGGCGACGCGCAGGCGGACTGGCGTCAGCGGAAGAAGGCTCAGACCGAGCACCGGGACATGAACATCGGGATCTACCAGGTGGAGGAGCTGGTGATCTGAAGGTGCCGTCCCGCAAAAGTACTGAGGTCTACACTCGCGACTGTGTTGTACGAATCGTGTATTGTTGTAATTCCATTTGTCGGCTCTCCTCAGTCCATTTCGGTTCCTTGGTCAAAACAAACGAGGACATGCGCATAAGAGCTCAGAAAACTACTGCTACTACGTATACATATGTGTGTCATGTTGGTGAAGTGGTATCTCGTGCTGAAGGGATATATAAACGCGCGTAGGGACAGACCTAAGCAAAGCGGGCATTCTAACACATCCGTGCAGCGAACCCATCGTCCAAGACGCAGCCGCGGGCGAAAAACAGTAACGGTTCCGATCCAGAAGAAGCGAGTGTTCTTAGCACGAGCGTGGCGATCATGGCAGGTTAGTACAGTACTGGATAAGTTACACATTCCCCTACAACGCAGAGCACGATAGATCAGCCTCGCGCAGCATCCCCACAGGCCGATACGCGACCACTCACGAAAACACGAGACTGCAGCGCACCGCAAAGCAGCTTGCTATGCCCCCCACTCCTCCCATCCCCCACCCACATACCCAGGTCTCGCACTCCACCCAGGGCCCCTCATCCGCTCCTCCCTCGACGCGCCCATACTCAAGCCCGCCCCGCTCCCCGTCCCCGCCGCACCGAGCAACCACCCTGTCCACCACCCCCCCTCCTCCTCGTCCCTCCCCTTGCCCTTGCCCTTCCCCTTCGCCCTCGCCGCGCCCCGCGCCCGCTCCTTCCCCTTCAGCTTGTCCCGGAACCTGCTCGGCGCGCCGTCCGGCTTGCTCCCCGCGTAGCTCTCGGGCAGCTCCGCGAACGAGATGCGCTTCGGCGTCGACCGCCCGGAGGACGCCGTGCTCGCGCCTGCGCTCACGCTGCCCCGCCGGAGGCCCGGGACAGCCATGCTCAGGTGCAGCCCGGCAAACGGCTCGGGGAACCCGGTGATGAGGGGCGTGGGCGGGGCGGTGGCCATGGGTGTTGGGGGCGCGGAGCGGTTCTTGAGGACGGATTGGCGGGGCGGGGACGGTGGGCGGGTGGATGAGGAATGGCGGGCCTTGGTGAAGAGCCGCGAGATGGAGGCGGTCGCGTTGGAGGTGCCCGAGATGGGTGCGACGGTCGGTGGGGCGAGTAGAGAGGGCCGGGGCACAGGCAGCGACGAGCTCTTGCTGCTGCTCGGCGACGTTGCGGACGGGGGCTGCTTGCCGAGGATGGTGCGCAGCGACTCGAGTGTGCGGTCTACGTGCAGCGTTTCGGATGATGATGAGGACGATGAGGCGGATAGCTCTTCGATGGGCGGGGTCATAGGCCGGGGTGCGTGGGGAGGGGTGGTGGTGCGCATGGGCGTGAGCGATCGCGATCGGAAGGAAGGAGACGTTGTCGCGGCGGGTGGTGATTTTGACTGCCTCACTCGGCGGACGGTCTTTGAGCTGGAACTCGTGCTTGAGCTTCTACCACTGCGCGTCATGATCGAGAAGCGCGGCGACGAGGACACGGAGCCGGATGGGCCTGCGGCAGGAGGCGAGACTACGTAAGAAGATAGCACGTCGACTATACTCTTTGTCGAGTCCGATGGTTTCACCGATATTTCGCGGCTGGTGTCGGCGGTAGTTATTTGTGAAGGTAAGGGGTAGGCGGAAGGTGCACGGTGGTCCGCAAGCCCAGTGTGGGCGGCAGCTTGATGGAGTCTGGGTCATCCGTAGAGTCGACATAGATAGTCAGAGCTCGCGGGGCCGGTGCGACGAAATGACTCCGATCGTGGTTTGAATATTCAAGATGGGAGCCGCCCATACTATCCAGCGACGGTCTGCGCAACGAAGGCCTTCTGCGGACCTGCACGCGTTCCTCGGCGCCCACAGTGGGTGGACCCTTGCTGAAGTTGTCTCCGAAGCTAGACGCGGGGGCGCTCTTGCTCAGGGAATGCACTTCCACCTTGGACAGCTGCTCCGCCTCGTCCTCCTCGTCCCTCTCCTGGAGGTCCACCAGATCCTCGACGCTCCGGTAGATCTCGTCGAGGTCGTCCACCCACCCCTCGTGCACGCCGCGGTTTGCGCTCACGCGGCGCGAGAGCATCTGCGCGCGCGCCTCGAGCGAGAGGTCCGCCATGGGGTCGTCCTGGAGCACGGCAGACAGGCTGCTCTGTGTGGACATGGACGACTGGAGTAGCGTATTGGACATTTCGAGCGCGTGCACGCTGCGCGCGAGGAGCGAGTCGAGATAAGGATCGCTGCTGCCGGCCGTGCTGTGCTGACGCCAGTGCGTCTGCGAGGAGCTCGAGTACGTCTGCGCCTGCGGGTACGCGCGCGCGGATTGCAGCTGCGAGTGTGGGCGGCGGACGCGGTTGGTCCGGGGGGAGGTGAGGTTGGGGAGAGGCGGCTGTACGTAGACAAGATCGTCCTCGTCGGAATCAGTGTCTGCATCGGCCTCCTCGGCACTGTCTGGGTAATCTGGGGGCTTGTCTGAGTCCGACATGTCCAGGGACGCATGCCTGGACCAGGGCGGCGAGGTATATGGCGGTAGGGTTGTCACTGTGGAGTCGGACGAGAGGCGCAGGGCGGATATCCGTTTGCGGTGCCGGCCGCGAGTGGGACGGATGCCAGGGGAGTTCATGGCTGCTCTTTATATGGAGTCCTAGAGTCGCCACAGCACAGATTGCGGGCACTAGGGAGAGCAGGGGCGGCAGGGCCTTCAAGGAGAGTGAGTGAGTGCGAAGGTGAGCTGCCAGGTGCCGCCGTCGCTGGGTGGCACAAATTGAGTGTAACACGCGCCGCTGATAGGACCCCAATTACCCCGATCTTCGTCTAATCGCGGATGCGACCCTTAGTAGGAGGTCGGTAGGGCCCCCGAAGACTGCCAACGTCCAATCCTCAACGTCGTTCGCAACGATGAGCAACGATGTTCGGCGCCCCAGGTCGGTATGTGGCCAAGGCGCGTTGTTGCGTAAGTTCACTCTCTTTCCGCCGTGACGCCTCAGGTCGGATCGGTGGGCGGCCATACTCGGTTCACCATCCGACGCGTGTCACGATATCTGTCGGACGTCCGTGTCATACACTCATCACACGCACTGGCAACACCAGAGTGGAAAGAGATTACGGTGTCTATGGATGCGGACAACACTACTAAGTCTATGGTCGGTGCGAGCGGTATGGAGAATAGCAGAGCGAAGCAGAAGCAGAACAAGGGACCGAGGATCATGCAGAGGCAGACACGCGCGGGGCAGCCGGCGTCGCATCCTGCACCTCCTGGAACGGCCCGACAAACGACTCGATATACGCGCGCGAGGAACGTGCGCCGAGCCGCGTCGCGGGCGTGTAGAACTTCCACGAGGTCCAGAGGAACGTGCGGCCGTACTGCGCCGCTATCTTGTCGTAGTCCACTAGAAGGGGAAAGCGCAGAGGTCATGAGCACACCGGTGTCCCCCGCAGTGATAGGCTTTGCCCGAGATCGCTCACCGTACAGGGCGTTCCGGAGATCGAGCCACACCTTCGTGACGTCGGTCAGGATGACGTCCACCCCCCATCTCACGGCCTGGGCACGTTGGTAAGACCGCTTGGCCAATCGCGTGCGAGCTCGCAGAGCGTGTCCTCACCTCAACCATCTCTACGGGCTCGTTCACGGTCCACACCATGATCTTCTTTCCCGACGCCTTGCACGCTTTCCTGAACCTGTCGACCAGTGTACGCGTGGTTAGCTCGGAGAAACCACGAATCACGGAGGCAGTCGCGTACTTCTCGCCTTCAACGGTGGCCAGTACGGCGAACTTGACGGAGAACACGTCGACGCTGTCCCAGAAGTACTTGCGCGCAATCTCGGTGCTCTCGCCAATGTACGAGCGTCGGCAATACGGCAAGTGCGTCTTCGCATGGGGGATGAAGGTGGTGTGCCACAGGCCGACCAGGATGCGCGGGCAAGGTCGGTCTCCCAGTTCGGCTGAGCCGAGATGACCTTGTGCATGAGGGCGAACAACCGCGCGGGGTTGTTCTGCACCTTCACATCGACGTTGAACTTGACGTGACTGTTTCAGGCTGAAGGATGCCGATGTGAGCAACGTGGCTGCAGTCCCGAAGGAAGTGCGTGAATCACCCTCATGAGAAGCTCGACCGTCTCCGCAAAGGTCGGGATGGACTGCTTCGGTTCCTTCATCGTCCTCAAGAGCTCCATGCCCTCCTGACCGTACCAATTCTGCTCTCTGATCAGCCCTGCGCATGACGTGTCAGTCCCATAACAACCTATCGCCAGTGCGCCACCCACCTGTCCCATTCGTCGTCCTGTCCAATGCTGGAACGTTCATTTACAAGGGCGTCAACGCGCAGAACAGCCAAGGAGCCGTGGGCACTTACACGGGTCATGGAACATGACAACAACGTCATCTAGGGAGACGTGGACGTCTGCTCACAAGTGTTACGGACTGCAACACCGTCTAACTGCCCTATGAAAAAATACCGCTCTCAATGCCCTCCGCGCCGTCGCGGATGGCCTTCTCGAAGCTCGCCAGGGTGTTCTCTGGGAAGGTGGCGGAAGCCTGCGCGTGCGGGGTCAGTGGCGGCGCGACGTGTAGAGGAGGGACGGGCAACTGACACCACGATGGCCCCAGCACTCGGGCAGCGCCTTGTTCGAGGACATGGCGAACGAGGGGGAGAAGAAGGAGTGGGTAGAGTGCGACAGACGACGACCGCGAGACGGGACTCGGGGCGGGGGAGAGAGAGAGCGAGAGGGGTATATATACCGCCCCGGGTGGCCGGAGACAGACCGAGAGACGTGGGCTGGCAGAGACTCCGGGCATGCCCTCCTGCGGCAAGTGGAGACGGCCGTGCGTGCGCTCCAGAACACCCGGAGAGAGGCCATGGTGGCACGCGTAACGCAATAGGAGGCCGCCATAAATCTCGTTTTCGCCGCCCCGCTAAGCGAACGTGCGAGGCCGTCCTCCTGATCCCTCCTGCGACGCACATTCGCCTCCCCACCCCCGGGCCACGCCGGCTGCCCCTGCTACCGCCGCCGTGTACCTCGCGCGGGGCACATGGCGCGTCCATCATGCCTGCACACTGCAGGGACGGGCAGGGCGCGTCGGGGCGCGCACTGTGCAGTGGCGCGAGTGTCCGTTTTGGGCGCGCGTTCTATCGGAAACTCTATCGACCTCCGTTAGCCTTTCCGTTCTTACGTCCATCCTGCCCTCACCAGCCAGCCCACCGCGGTCCAGGCTTCTCAGCTGGTATATCTCGTGAGCATCAACACACTTTTGCCCCGCGCCCGCAATACATCCACCGTCCGAGGTGGGAACACGCCCGTCCGTCGCGTACGGTCGCTGATGCACGGTGCTACAATTGCAGGCCCCTCACCATAGACAGAGGTCCTGCCGCACGCTTATCGGAGCCGACTCAGTGCAGGTAACCTCCGCTCTCTGTTCAGGACTCTGTATCCTACAAAATCCTCTTTTCTAACAAACCATCCGCTTGGCGATCCAGTCGCCGCATTAAGATCGCATTCAGAATGTCGCAAGCCCGAGTGGCCATCCTCACAGGTCAGCTGTGCGATCTGCAGCAGTCAGACATGCGCTGAGCCGTGCACGCGGGCGTCGGTGCAGTGAGCGACACCGCCGCGGCGGACACCACCCTGGACAAGTCCGGGCCCACCATCCGCGAGGTCCTCGCCGGCGCAGGCTACGAGTGTAGGCACCTGCTCGTCGTCCCCGACGACGAGCCCCGCATCCGGCACACCGTGCAGACGTGGGCCGATCAGGGCGATGTCGACTGGATCGTCACCACTGGCGGGACCGGGTTCGGCGTGCGCGACCGCACACCGGAGGTGCGCACTCCGCTCGCGCGAACGTCTCCCTTCTGCGGTATCCTAATGAGCCCGAATAACTCGTTGTAGGCGATCCGCCCGCTCATTGAGAGAGAAGCCCCGGGGCTTGTGCACCTCATGATGGCAGCATCGCTGCAGAAGACACCTATGGCTGCTCTGGCACGTCCCGTGGCAGGCACGGTAAAAGATACGCTTGTGGTAACGCTCCCAGGCAGCGTAAAGGCCGTCAGAGAGAACCTCGAAGCGTTACTCGGGGAAATGTTATCGAACACGCTCTGCAGCTTGTCAAAGGCGCATCCAGTAGGAAGCTGCATAGTGATGTGCCAGGCGCCAGTGCCGTCAATGAATCCGTACAGTCTGAGCACACTCATGCCCACCACCACCATCATCATCACCACCATGACCATGACCACCATGCGCCTCAGCCCAGGACTGCGCTGTCGCATGACCCCTCACAACCAGGTTGGTAGGATGAATGTTCGGGATTGCATGCGCCTTCTCATACGAATCCGCATATAGTGACGACTCGGCATCGGGAATCGCCATATCCTCTAGTTACTGTTGAAGAAGCGCTAGCGTCCATCCTGAAGGAAGTTGAGCCGCTGAGTATTGCAGAGCAACCAGTGCGCCAAGACATGCCTTTATTCTTCAGCATGAACACATTGTGAGGTCTGTTCACAGGTCACACCACAACTCAAGGGGCATGTCCTCGCCGAAGACGTGCATGCGCCTCAGGACGTTCCTTCCACATCGACCACCAGCGTAGATGGGTACGCCCTCCGCTGTACGCAGTCCCCCTTGACCACTGTTCCTCAACTACAGCTCACTCGCATCCCCTAAGCCACCGACCCGCCAGGCATCTACAAAGTCGTCACCGCCAAAACGCACAACCTCTCCGACGCCCTTCCCGCAGGGACGATCTTCCGCATCAACACAGGCGGGCCGCTCCCCGCCGGCGCGGACACGATCATCATGGTCGAGGACACGCGGCTGCACAGCACGCACAAGGACGCGACCGGCGCGGACGTCGAGGAGGCGGCGGTCGAGACGCTCGTGGCCGTGCCCCCGGGCGAGAACGTCCGCGCGCCCGGGAGCGACACGCGCCAGGGCGCGCTCGCCCTCGAGCACGGGCAGGTGCTCCACGCTGCGGGCGGGGAGATCGGCACCCTGGCGTTTGTGGGCAGGCGGCGCGTGCGGGTGTACGCGAAGCCGGTGGTGGCACTGCTGAGCACGGGGAACGAGCTGCTGGACTTGCAGGACCCGAAGCCGATGCTCGGTGAGTGGGGCGGGATTTGGGATACCAACCGGCCGTCGTTGCAGGCGGTGTTGGAGGGGATGGGGTATCGGGTCATAGACCTGGGCATCGTACCCGACGAGTGGGTTTTCAGGTCCCTGACATGGATCCCCTTATTGACGGACTGCAGTCTCGACGCGCACGTCGCCGTCCTGAAGCAAGGCCTCGAGGAGGCCGACCTCCTGCTCACGACGGGCGGCACGTCCATGGGCGCAAGCGACCTGCTCAAGCCCGTCATCGAGCGGCACCTCGGCGGGACGATCCACTTCGGGCGCGTCAAGGTGAAGCCCGGCAAGCCAACAACCTTCGCCACCGTCCCGACGCCCGCCGGACGCGTGCCCGTGTTCGCGCTCCCCGGCAACCCTGCCTCCGCGCTCGTGACGTTCCATATCTTCGTGCTCCCCGCACTGCGCATGCTGGGAGGCTGGCCCGAGGCGCAGTGCCAGCTGCCGCGCGTGAAGGTTCAGGTAGGTGACACTTTGAAGCTGTGGTATCATTGGGTATAGTCTAAGGGGTACACCTTGGTATAGCTACGCGACTCCATGCGCCTCGACCCTCGACTGGAGTACCACCGCGTGGTCATCAAGGCCGGCTCCGGCGGATTGGTGGCGTACAGTACGGGCGGGCAGCGCTCCAGCAGGGTGGCAAGCCTCAGCGGAGCGAACGGTCTGGTCGCCCTCCCTCCACGAGCCTCCGAAGGGCCGTCCGAGCTGAAGGCGGGCGAAGTGGCCGAGGCGGTCGTCATCGGGGAACTGCAGATGCAATGAAGAAAAGCACGGTTGATGATCAATGCATAATAGCAAAAAAAGCAATCCTAACTGACTGTGAACCCCGAGAAGTGAGCTTGATCATCTCTTCTTCATTGCTGCGAGCTCCTGCAGGACAGACACGCAATGTGAATCCTGGATGGCTCGCGAGCAACTCAAATACGCACCAACTCGTCGATTTCCCTGTGTAAAGCCGCCGCATCATCTTCGAGCTTCTCGCGCTGCCTGGAGAGCATCTGGATTTTCCTAATGTCTAGCTTCGACATCCCCGCCGTATTGATAGTGACCGCCGTTCGTGAGGATGGCCGCTTTGACATGGACGCTTCGACCTGATTGACGTTCCAAGACCAGTTTCACGAGCAGTGAATAGAAAATCCGACCTTAGCTTGCAGCATGCTCTCCCTCTTTAGCAGGATCTGAAGCCCCTTCTCCGCCCTGGAGATCAACTCGTTAATCTGTGGCTCAATTTCGTCTGTGAGGTCGGCCTTGTATCTCCTGATGGTTGCCTCTTCAGTGAGTAGAAATATCTAAGCGTATTTCAGTAAGATACGCCCGGAGTGGGACAGAGTAAGGGACAGACCCGCTCATTCTCCAGCACCTTTGTGATGCGGGGCAGGTCGTAGGTGCCCTCACGGACGACCTTCTGCGCTTCCCTCGCCTGCATAGAAGTCAAAGACTGAGACATAGCCACACCTCGTAGTGCTCACCTCCTCGCAACAATCCTCCATGGCAAGCACACATTCACGTAGAAAAGGGCTGCAGACAGCGTTGTCCGAACGGTACAGCTCCGGAGCGCTCGTGAAGACGGATTCCCGCGGAGCATAGCGAGGATGCACAGAGAGTCGAGAGACGCGGTGACTTCTGTCCACCATATTCGCCAGTGCGTCCTGAGGTCGGCGAGGCGTCGAGCACAGTGCGAATGGGATGCGTTGAACTCGCGACGGGCGCTGGACGCGTCTGTGGCACCGCGTCGCGCCGGAGCTCGCCCTAAACCAAACTCCGCCCGCGCCCTGGATATAAGGGCGCGCAAATTTGTCGCCGTTCTCCCAGTGTCCGTCCGACTTCCGAACCGTTAGCCTCGCGCGCAGAGGTCTGCCTCTGAGTGACGTCTTTCTAGTCGGCGGAGCGAGGCGTCCTTCGGGGTGCTCACAAGAGCGAGTGCGTCTTCCCTGTTCCCTCTCGCCACGGCTGAGTCCACTTCGGTGTCGACTCGCTGGAGGGGTCGAGCGGGGGATGCACGGTGTTATATTCCTGTACCTCCTGTACCCGCCCGTCTCCGGATGGGTTGCGACTATGTCGCTTTGACAGTCCGGTGAAACCATAACACAGACATCCTCATCCATGCAATACGTATGTAAGTTAGCAATCACTGGTTGCGTCTGCCCTACATGTATGCACCAGTATATCCCATCCTTGTCTACTATTAGTGTGGGTATCCAGAATACCATCTCTGTCGTCGAGCGACTACCACAAACCTGTTTGAACACGCATAACGCGTCGGAACACGACTCATTTTGTGAGCACAGGCACCTGTACTTAACGCCCTAACGAGGAGACTACTGCAAAACTGACATGGACATAGAGCGACCATATATCTCCAGAACCTCAATTAACTCGAGATCATAAATTACTGCACGAAATGAAACATCACTGCCCTGTCCTAGGCGTCCTCAAATCCTCATCATCGCCCACTATGCTGAATATCGCCCCTTCGTTCGGAAGTTCCTGCGCCCGCTCCTTCCCCTTGGCCTGCTTGTACGGTGCCTCATCATCCCTGTCGCCATGGCCGTTCACATCCGTCATACTCGTCGCGAGAGGGATGTTCTCTTCCGCGGTCGAGTCGTCCGTCGTGACCTGCAGCCCACGCAGTCTGCTCCGGCGGTAGCGCCACCAGATGAAGCCAGCGATGAAGATCGAGATGATAGCAAGCACCATCGCTGCAGAGCCGGCATTGTAGTACGCTAGCGAACGAGATCAGCACCGAGGAATGAGGGCTAAGACAGACGCATACCTTCCCACTTGGCCTTGTCCTGCTCGGGAGTCTCCGAGGGTGTAGCGCTTGCACTTGGGATGTTGCCCAACAGCTCAGGTATAGGCTTGCTGTTGTCGCCGACAGCACTTGGGATCCGCGCGGAGCCATCAAGAATCATACTGAAGTTGGCGCCCATGAAGCGCAGAATCATATCGTGAGTGATATGTGGTGCGTCGAAACCAACCATATGTGACGCGTTGAAGATCTAGCCGTAAGGTCAGAGTCTCGTATGCAGTAGAGGTGTTCAGAACGGACCTTAGCATAAGTGAGGTTCCGTGACGAGACCCAGGTCCCAGCAGATGTTCCGTTGACTGACCATGGTTCTGTCTTGACAGTCTGTCATCGCCCCTATCAGTCCCCTGCCCAAGTTCTACGCCGTGATTTTCATACCCCAAGTCCAGTGGCACCGTTCCACGACATCGCCTGAATGAGGTTCTCAATCCCGACGTAGTTGCAGATGAGGTCTTGGTCGCCAGCAAACAACAAGATCGGTATTTTGGCGAGTACTCTAGGGATGACCGTGATAGCGGATGGAGAGCTGGCTGTGTTGAAGGCATGGTGGATCGTTCCTCTGCACTCTGTCCAGGTTTGCGACGCTTCAGATGCGTGAATGGCGCGTACGACTTCGGGGCGCTGTTCTAAGTGTTAGCACTTCGGCAAGATGTCGCGCAGCGGACTAGCCTACCTGAAGGTAGGTGTACATATGCTTCAAATCTGGTGGCCAGTTCATGCCGCAGGCGGGCGACTCGTCTTGAAGCCGCACGTCGTAGATGTTGAGACACATCTCCTTGCCATTGACTCTGTCCACGTAACGTAACAGTCAGCGACGGGCATTGTTTGCGACAGGACCATATGCTCACTTTCGCGTCTTACTCTTGATGACTTCATGCATGACACCCTCACAGATATTGACCTTGACAGGTTCGTGATCCTTGTGCTTATCCAACTCCTTCATGCAATTGTCCGTCGCTTCCTTCCCGTGCTTCCATTCCTGTTGTGCGCGAGTATGAGTCGCTGAGTTAGCATCACTCAGTAAGATGACTCACATCGGACTTCTCTTCAATTAGGCCATGCTTGACTGCATACTGGAGGAAGGAGGGATACTGGTGACGGCCATCTATCCAGCCATTACCGATCGCTGCTCCGCGTAATGGCATGTTCAATGTGGAGTTTAGGATGGCATCCGCTGCGGAACGGGTAAGTGACATGTCAGTGGCCTGAGCACACGGGTAACAAACCAAAGTATGGTATGTATTGCCCGGCGAAGCTCTCGCCCGCTAAATATGTCTGTATCAGAAATATGAGACCACAGCCGCAAATGACGAACTGATATGACACCTACGTCGACGTCTTTATATTCGGGAAATACATCATAGAAGTTCTTCAAAAACTCCACCATGTGTGCTGCCGCCTGTAGGATGTATTAAGACTCTGCTTTGGGTCGAGTAGAAATTGCCACGTACATCGGAGAGTTCATGCAGATAATGGTCTGACGAGGTGTACGAGAAGCCTGCCCCTGCGGGTTGATCGACTGCATGACACGGTAAGACTAGAGTCGACGTGGAAGAGACCGCGACGCACCGTAGACCATAGTCGTGTACTCTTCCCAGCCCCCTTCAATGACATTCAGGCCACCCTTGCCGTCTAGCCGCCAGGGACCAACTTCCATCATTAGACCATCGAAGGATGAGCATCCTGGACCACCCTTTGCTGGTTGTGAGCACACGGAACGTCAATGACATAGTGGGTGTACGGACATTGAACCAGAACATAAGTCGCTCCTTGTCCGCCATTCGCCGATTCTTGATCATGAGAAAGAATAGGTGTGCGGTGACTTCAGTGTCTGGTACATTGGTAGCATTCGGGTCGGACGGTAGATGACCGGAGAACATGTGCAATGGATGATTCACATCTTGGTGCAGCCCGGGTAGGGAACGGACATAGAAGGAGGCTGCTGATGGTACTATTACGGAGTTAGCAGCGTCGGATCCCTTTCATACGCGTGCACTCACCATCTGTAGGTGCTGCAGCAATATGCCAGATGAGCCAGAGTGGCAAGACTGCCCAGAGCAATCTGAGGGGTGACGCGTAGAGCATCCCGCAGTATTCCTCGCACCAAACAGGTCACAGCCGTCGGATCGCCAAGCACAGATGGTCCTTATAGGGTCGTCGTAGGGATCCACGTCAGTTCAAAAAGGAGACATGAACTCAGGCAGATGTGCGACCAGGAGCCTGCGAGCGTTGCACCGCCGCCGTAGAGCACGACCGCACGCTCCCGCGCTACTGCCGGTCGCGTAGGCGCCCATCGCTGAAACACAGCAAACTAAACTGGCGGAAGCAAATATAGAACCGGTACGGTTGCCCGATAGTCCGAGGCCGAGCATTTTGCACGACGCGCCTCAGCCACATCGCGTCGCTCGTCCTCCGCCTCCTCCATATCCTCCGGAACTCACGCAATACTCACGCTACAGCCATAAATGCATTCCTACTGCACCGAGAGCACTGTGAACGTCAAAAAAGAGGTACTGGTAAGTCCATACTGGCCTGAAACCTCTTGAGAAAGCTCGACCCCGGGAAGTGGTAAGCGCCCGACAACGCCGCGACTCGCTCGGACTCGAAGTCTAGAGGACATAACTGTATGATGACTATGGTGCATGGATATTTGATACAAGTATGTGGGATGTCGAACAGGTATACAGATCATGATCATAGGGTTGTACGACCCTCGGCACCAACATCGCAGTGTGCGTCCGGCAGGCCCAGTGAAATCTTACTGTTACTATACAGTGTAAGGCTTTCTGAGGCTCACGGTGTAGGCATCCAGTCCTCAGCATTCAGTACTTCAGTGCACATGCTATGTCTGGTGGTGATGGAGTGATGTATGCGTACAATTTGAGACACTATATATTTCTCTTTGTCGATATACACGAAGGCCTGCGGCACAGTACGACTCCGAGACAACATTATAATGCTATCACTCACCTGTTACAGCCACGAATACATGTGAAAGCCCCACAGTGCTTCCCCTCGCTGTGCTCTCTGTGGCGGTTGAATTCGCAGATCAGGTACTGTGCCTGCAATGCTGTTCAGTCTGAGAACATGGGCCGCTCCGATTCGAGCCGCACCCGTAGTCTGAGAAGTAAAGACACAGTGTGTGCATATGATGACTCACCATATATTATATCCTTTTCCCTGCAGAGCACCTTTCCGATCCTGCCTTTAGTCTATCCAGAAAGGTGTACATAGGTACTATCCTCCAGACGTGCGCACGAGTCGCGTCGGGCGCTTACCACTTCCCGGGGTCGTCGAGCTTTCTCGAGAGGTTTCAGGCCAGTATGGACTTACCAGTACCTCTTTTTTGACGTTCACAGTGCTCTCGGTGCAGTAGGAAGGCATTTATGGCTGTAGCGTGAGTATTGCATGAGTTTCAGAGGATATGGAGGAGGCGGAGGACGAGCGACGCGATGTGGCTGAGGCGCGTCGTGCAAAATGCCCGGCCCCGGACTATCGGGCAACCGTAAACCGGGGAATTGGATTTCCCTTCAGAGACTTATCGCCTCCTTTCCAGCCCAGGCACGCTTCCTTTCTAGGGCTTATCATCGTAACGCGCACCATGCTGCCTCCGAGGTATTGTCTTGGTCCAGCGGAGCATACGACGTGCTCACCCTTCTCTCTTTTCCTTCACCATGAAGCTTCTACCGGTGCTGTCTGCCTCGCTCGTATTTGCGCTCTCTGCCAGCGCGCAGTACTTCTCCGAAGGATGGAAGCCCGGCCAACCTATAGCAGAGGAGGTCCGCCCGACGCAAGTCTTCCATCGAGTGCAGCAGCCCGTGCCGACGCAGGAGGGCAAGGCGCCTGGATTCAGCTTCAAGAACGTGCTCACGTCTGGACCGGTGGACTTTATTGCGTCCAAGATGGGCGTGAACATGACGGAGAAGCTTGCGCAGGCGGAGGCACTGGCAGAGTCAGAAATATGGGATCCGCGGATACCCCTAATCACGGATGGCAACTATGGAGAGGTCATTGTGGAGGAACCGCTGACGCTAGAGGAGGAGGCTGAGCGTGTATGGTTCTTGGTAATGTGCGCGCAACGTCCTCAGACTGTAAATGCTGGCTAAGACTGCTGTAGCTCGGTTTCGAAGGGCGGGAAGAACGCCCTCTCCCAGAAACTCGACGACTCCTTCGATAAGGCTTTCAACGAATCCGTCATTGCTGGTGACCTGCCAAACGTCCGCTGGGGACGCGTGGATTACCTCAATGTCACGTATATCACGACGAAATGGTCAATCTGGCAGTGAGTCTAGGCAGTATTGCATTCCCGTCTTGGTCCTGACCTCCGTGACATGAAGGGCACCATACTTGGTCGTCTTGACCGAGCGCGGGCAGACGTTACGTTTCTACAAGACAAATGTTGTCAGGCTTGAGCCAGAGATGCTTCGTGATTTCCTCCTCCAGGAGAGATGGCGCGACAACCAGCCGTGGGACTCGCCTTTCGCTCCCGGCGGATCCTGGTACGTTTGATTCCCTCAGGCTCCAGTTTCGTTATTGACGCGTCTGTAATAGGGAACCTGCCTTGCACCATATCAGCTTGGCTCTCAAGCGCTTTTACGAGTTCCTCATCCTCTTCCCCAAATGGGTCCTCATGATTGCCTCTGGTGCAATTGCCAACCTCGTGATGAAAGCGATGCACCATAATGCGGGAACTGACCAGCCGCCGCCGAGGAAGATTGAGAGTGGGACTCCACAGGATGCTGCTCCTCCCCCGAGACGACGGCTATTACAACCGAGACGACTGACACGAAATCATCCCCTTCGAAGAGCAAAGGGAGGCGCAAAAATGCAAAGAAGTAGATTACCGCTTATTTATGCCGTGTGGAGTAGATCTAGCATCATCTCATTTATCACTGTATGTAAGTTGGGAGTTGGTTGTGAGAGGCGAATCCAATGTGTCATTAATGCATCTAGTGCGAGGGTAGAGGGCCATCCGAGAATAGCGACAATGCTGAGCTTGAAGTTTACTCCTTGAACGGGTATTCAAACTTCGGCTGGTCCTTGCGTCTCCAGAGCTTTTTCCTGTAAATTGCATCAGTTAGAGGACGGCGGGGTGATGATGGACGAGCACTTGCTTCTTCTTGCTCGCCAAATGCTCAGCAAAGACTTCCACGCAGTGCTTCGCCTTGAACTCGCGAATGAAGCGCGGGTCCCAGAGCTCGCTTGCTATGCCAAGGTCCTTGCAGCAGCGCATCAAAGCATTGCTCTTGCATGCCTCAGTCGCCGTTGGTATCCCGTTGGGATCGAAGTATTCCTGTTCTCCTCGTGCAATAGCGACGAGCCTGAGAAAAAACATTAGTTCGGGAAAGAGGATGTACGCAAGGGACAGCTAACCTTCCGAGGCAGACAAGAGCATACTCTCTGCTCACGATCTTAGGTCCGACATGTGTCTCGCTTCGCGGAGCAAGGCCCCAGCCACCTGGGCCGAACGCCTTATTGAGCACGCGCCGGTACTTGATTTCCGGCAGGTATATGAGACCATCTACAGACGGAATTATTCATTGGCGCGGGAGGAAACAAGCACGACATGCATACCTGGCTTGATCTCCACGTCAAGTGGTTCAATGGGAGCCAGCAGAACGTCCGCAACCTCCCTGGAGAACGCCTGAGTCGAGAGACCAAAATAGCTCTTCGACCAGTCGGTAGGAGTACCGTCTGAGAGAGGCTGTGTATCTGGCTCAGAACCGAGTGGCGAAGGTGCGATAGTCGAAGCGAGGACCGAGGACGAGGGGACGCTCTCTGGCGGCGTAGACAGCTCTTCCGGCGGTATATCATCGACGACCACGGGGTCCGCTTTGCCAGCACTTGGACTGGGTGTCGCCGGCCTTCCCGTGCTCGTGCTAGCATTCGCTGCGGGAAACTTGGGGCGGGACGGATATGCTTTCGGCGTTGTCTTTGTGACCGGGGTGAACGGCTTGCCCGTAGAGTACGCCCTCGTGGAAAGCCTACAGGAGGATACTGTACCACAAAGCCGTCTAGCAGCAAAATGGGTAGCCATTTTGAATGTTAGGAAGGATGAAGAGAAGGTCAACGAGGTACTTATGTGCTCGGTGGCTTGCCAGTGGCCCGGCGCAGATGTGACGCGCGACTGAACGCGTTATGTCACGCGACGGCGCGTTCTCCGCGTGGGCGCCTACGCGTTCCTTGACCTTTCCGACTCGCCGCCGCTGACCTTCAAGTTTAGCCAGTACTATCACAGCAGTCGCAGCGGACTCTCGCTCTATTAGCAGTCTATAACTCATCAAATCACATATTTTCAGCTGCTTTACCAACTGGCATGTATCCGTCTGTCTCTAGAGGGCCCTCCCGGGCAAGGAACGTGCAGCCCTCTAACGCAGACTCCGGGCTTTCTGCGTCCTCCAGTGCCCCTGTAGTCACCCGTCCAGCATCTGGGTCTTCCCTGCGTCCATCAACCAATGCTCCAATTAGACCTTCATCAAGTGCACCTACGGTGAACGGGACCTCACGAGGTTCGTCTGGCCCAACATCTGCAAGACCGGCTTCAAGTCTGTCCGCGGTACGACCAGCTTCAAGCTTGTCAGCTGTACGGCCTGCGTCGAGCTTGTCGACGCGACCAAGCTCTCGACTTACCCAAAGACCTGGCTCCCGTCTATCCCAACGTCCCATCTCGCGGCAATCGACGCGTCTGGTGCCTTTCTACCAGACCTTGGTCACACAAGTGACGGGCCTCACTGCTGAGACCGACCACGATAATTTTCGGATGGCTGTTGGGTTTGTCTCGAAGAATCTCGATCTGACTGCGAGGCCATCGGGGAATGTGGACCAGAAAGCGATGGACAAGCACATCCGAGGGTGAGCTGACTACTACCGGCCTCCATGGGCCCTTGACGGACAGCTATAGACATGTACAGAAAGCCCGAGTCAACTCCCATGACGTGCTGGCAGATGCCCTTGAAGCTGTACATCGCACGCTGAAGACGCAGGCGGAACAAAATAATGATCTCGACTCAGAAATCAAGGTGATTTCGCAGGCGTAGTATGTACGCATACACGTACTGACATACCATAGACGTCTCGCTTCCCCACACATCTGCAACTCTTGGTATGTTCATCGAGACAACAGTAGGTCATTGCGTCGGAGTTGAAGAGCATTTCAGGTCGCACTTTCGAACGCGCCTGACGAGACCACTTTGAAGCGTGCACAAGATTATTTGGATGGGCTCAGTAACCCCAAGGAATCGGCTCCAGGTCTTACCTGGGAGACTATTCTTGCTGAGGAACCATTCGAAGGAGATCACTGGGAGGGCGTCTATCCCCGAGGCACCGATGATCACCTCGATACGCATAGTGGTGGTAGCACACCTTCTCTGTCGCCATGGGACGACTCGGATCTGGACGAATCCCTGTCCTCGTCGGAGGTCCTCGACCCCACGGAGGACGGCCAACTTGATCAAGAAGCCGGCGCTGAGAAACTGCGTTTCCCTCCTGCTGCGTACCGTCATCGGCAAGACGTTGAGGACCTGCAAGCCCGGCAGTACTGGCGTCCAGGATGGCGGACGGATGCCCCGATCGCTCGAGCTTTCAATGTAGGCGATGCCTCAACCTTAGGTAGGTACCTTGTTGTCGATACAAGAAGACGTCTGACGTGCACTGGCAGGCCCTACGATGTACCGAGTCCTTGGAAGTCAGAACACGAACGAGATTGCTGGACCATCAACACAGGTATGTATCGCTATCGTACCTATCTGACGTGCCGTATTCAGTAGTTGCCAGAGATATATACATGAGCACGATGCGGTTCGTGAGGTCCTCATGGCCCTCCAGGGAGATCGGAATATGATCCTGGAATGGTCGACGAGCGGGAAGCACGCATTCTCGTTTATCGTGAGTAGATCCTATGGTTTCGTTGGGTTACTTCACTGACAAGCAGTACTACAGCCTACGGAGAAGCTGCAGCTACTTCACTTGACTGCAGGTGCTCAAGCTTCTATCTTGACCTCCTTCGCTCAGCTAGCAACTACGCTGCAACACCTGCGGAAGTTCGTTTCCGCGATCTATTCAAAAGCCGGGAAAGACGACAGGGCCTCAGACAGGCCTATGCATCTCCTCAACATATATCGTCAAAGCACACTTACTCTCGAGGCCTTCTCAGCGGCGGTCGACGGCCAACTCCGAGCCTTCAACACATGGTGTGCTGCCAAGGAAGAGGACATCTCCCGCGCTCAAGCAGGGGTCGGCGAACCACTCGTCGTAAGCTTCCTCAGCCTGGACAAGGCGGTCAGAGATACCTTCTCCGATGCGTTCGCCGTCATCCTCGACGTCCTTCGCGAGGTCACACGGCGCGCATGGCGGACTGCTGATACGGTGGTCGATATATGGACGCTCCCGGAGCTTCCCATGAAGATGTCGCCCTCTACATTCGGTGCATTATTGCTTGACTCGCTCCTTGTTACCGTCCAAGAGCATGTCTCGATGGGGGATTACGTCTCGGCCGACGCTCTCATGCAAGTATTCAGCGAGTCCGCAGAGCCGATGTGGAGCATGGTAGGCCGCTGGATGAAAGACGGTATGCCCGTACGGGAGATCACCTCGCACCAGAACAGTCGCCTCTCTGATTTGGACGAGGAGTTCTTCGTTGAAGACAACGAACTCCCGTTACTTGACCCTGACTTTTGGACGGATGGATTCGTGCTGCGGGAGGAAGGTGGGGAAGGTGAGGGAGCAAGACGAACGGCGGTCCCTGTGTTCCTCAGCAGTGTGGCAAAAGGCGTCCTGGATGCCGGCAAAGCTGTCGGGTTACTCCGCGTGCTGGATATTGCGGTGCTGCTGGATCGCAATGCACCTGGATCCTGGATGGCAAAGTGGCCGACATTCTCCGCGTCACTCGGTGAAGCGAGGCATGCAAGGAATGGCGAAGACACCAGTCCTTTGGCGTCGAGGTTACTCTTCACGTCCACAGAAGAGCTCTCTCAAGCTCTGCATGATGCCGTGTGGCCACACAGTTCTTTGGCACAAGAAACATTGCAAAGGGTACTGGTAGAAGAGTGCGACTTGATGCTACACCTCTCGGCGATCGAAAACGTCTGCTTGATGCGTAGAGGGGACGCTATGTCTCACTTCATTGACATCTTGTTTACAAAGGTAAGAGGATTGAATGGAATGTCATGCATGACATTGATGCTCAAGTCTCATTCATGATAGATGGATTCTAGGCAGGCATGGAATGATTTCCACTTCCTGAATACCGCTTTTCATGACGTCGCGGAGGCTGGGACACACCGCTGGATCGAAACATCTCTCGTGCGCTTCTCGCACAGAGGCAGCAAGGACAAATCTGTCACACGGACGGTCCGAGCTTTCGAGGGTTTCTCACTCGAATACGCCGTCCCCTTCCCTTTGACTTACGTCTTCGGACCGAAGGCCATGCAGACGTACTCTTCTATCTTCACTTTCGTGCTGCAGATACGGCGAGCGAAGAGTGTGCTCGAACGCATCCTTGTTCGGGGTGGGATTGGGAGCACGTCGCGTCTGGCGAGCGAAATGAAGGTATTCTATGCCATGCGGAGCAAGCTATCGTGGTTTGTGAAGTGAGTTCACCCTCACTGGCGTACCGGTTCGGCGGTATTCATGCGATTATCAGCACGCTGCTGAACTTTGTAGCGACGAATGTGAGTCCTAGTATTTGATCGAGAGGTCGATGTTAACATGTCGAAAGGTCTTGCATGCGGAAGTACTCAGTTTCCATAAAGACTTCCGGCAAACCAAATCACTAAACGACATGATCCGACTACACGACGAACAGTGAGTATGACTGTCTGAATCGGCTTATCGCCCTATAACATAGTATTCTCGTAGCCTTGCCAAAGTAGAAAGCCGATGCCTTCTGCAGCGTGATGTCAGCCTTTCATTATGCGATGCGTCTTGAGTTCCATCCTGATATCTTTATCTAGACCGCCGCCCTACAACGTGCAATCATATCGATTCTCGACATGTCTATTCACTTCAGCGATTGCTTTGTCGCCTTCGCAGGAGACACGACGCACGACATCTCGCGGCACTCGTTGATCATTACGAAGCGCCATCGCAGTCGTCGTGCGAGACGTCAGAGGAGAAACGTCATCGGATTCTCGCAGATCTCACAAGAGGGTGCCGATGACAGCTCGGAGAGTGATTCGGACCTCGACAACGACCCGCTGGCGGCGAATGCCCCGGAGCCGTCGTTCTCCATGGGTGCGTCGACGATGTCGGCACCCGACGAGAGCTTCGTCGATCGGCTGGACAAGATGTCGTCAGAGTTGGACGCTCTGGTGCGATTCATCAGACGAGGGGTGGAGAGTTTGGCAGCAGGATCTGGCGAGGCCGCGCCGACATTTGGTGTATTTGCTTTCGCATTGGAAGACTGGGATAGGTAAACATACGGTGAGCATTGTAGAAGCATATGTGAATTGTAACGCTACACAATTAGGTCGGCTACGAAAGCATAACGGCTACAGATGAGAATGTTGAGGTGCACAAGTACAAGAAGATGATACAGGTGACGTGGATGAAAGAAAGTGGCAAGGGGATATATATCACGCAACCTCGTTCAGACGACGCTCCGGCCGCCCCTCCTGTCCACTCGCCTGTTGATTCCTCCGAGCAAGATCTTGATGATGACTTCTGCGCTAAGTTCGCCACCTGTGTAAGGTGTGGTATCGACGATGTCTCGGATACCATAATTCTGACCCAGACCATTGTCGAGCTCGTTGAGGAATTCAGTGGCATCACGACTGTTCCCGATCTGTACGAACTGTATGCCGACCTGCAATATACCATCGACGTAAGACCGTGGAAACGTAAACCAACAGTAGCACTGACCTGCGTAAGCGGGAAGTTGTGGGCATCCAGTCTCCGGGCGGCCGCCACAATGACAGCTTCTGGATCGTCAGCTTCCAGTGAGAGATGATGAGCTTTGGTCACGGTCAGTGAGAATTCAAACTTACTTGCAGCACCGTCTGTGATGATGATGTAGTTGACTGGCTTGATGCCCTTCATCAGGGAGTTGTCCCCCTCGTCGGCTCGCGCCTTGGCCTTATCCAAGCTGTCGAGATAATATAGGAGCAGACTCTCGAGCTTCTCGCCGATAGGTGTAATCCCTCCGGGCCGGACTGTATCGAATAGCCGTCGGACGAATGCTGGGTCCTACGAGTGGTCAAGTTGAGTGGATACAGAGTCACCAAGACCATGGAGATGTGCGTACATTCATGTTGGTCCCAACATGCTTGCTATTCAGGAAGCAAACGTCGATGCCATCGGTGTCATATTTCGACGCGATTCCCGCTAATGCTGCCAACGCTTCGCGAGCCTGTCTTGCCATAAGCGGGCCGTCCGCCGCAGACTTCGTGACTGAACGCACCTCTTTCCACCGGCTACCTGCCATTGACCCAGAGTCATCAACTATGATGACAGTGTTGTACTTGCGCAGAGTCTCCAGCGCATCCTCTACACTGTTCTGGCGCATGGGCCTGCGCAGAGCTTCCATACGGTCTGCCGCAGACATCGGCGGCACTCCCTCCGGAGCCCGTACATTTGACACGCTCGCGAACGACCTCCGTCGTCCCTGGACCCCAGATTGTGGTACTGCCAGTGTGTTTGGACTGGGCGCACCGGACGACATCGCCACTTCGTACGGCGGTGGCGCAGACTCGCGGTTCCGCGTAGACAATGCAGCTACAGCGGACCTGCTCCGTCGATGTGTATTCTGGGAAGGAACGGCGAGATAGCCTGGGGTGTGCGATACCTGCGCGGAAGCATGTCTGTGCACATGAGATGCGCCACTGGGGGTTCCGTAGTATTGATCCTGCTTAATGCCCGGATCCAGTGCGTTGGAGGCGAGGGCCTTTGGTTTGGATATCGAGTCCGACCTGTCAAAGGTGCCTTGTTTGGACGATCTTGAATGTTGGTTGCCCATGGTGGTGACGGTGGACTGTTTGTGAGCGCACCCACCGGCATGCTTATAAGAAATCAGGAGTCAAAGCGGTACAGGATCAAGGCGCCTGTTCGAATTTCTTGACATGCCTTGAACATCAGGTGGGCTTTCAGGTGGACGAAGCCTACACCGGAGAATGCACAGCATCTATGACTGGAATGTTCATCCGAGGGAGGTGGAAAGGAGGTGGCTGTGGCTAAGTAGTCTAGATATGAGTTGCGTTTCTCATTCGAATTTACCAAAGCTGTCCGACCCGAAGCTTGTCAGCTAGATAACATTGATGGCGGTGCTCAGGCTCAGTAAATAGATCCACCCAATCTCTTTCTTGTCAACAGCAGTCGAGCAGCAGCTGACGCATATGGGTGCTTTAATGTCACTGCCATTATTGACATAGTGACAGGTCCGGACAAGTCCCGTACACAAAGCGCTCTCTACTAGTACAACAGAGCATAAGGCGATGGCCGTTCCGCCAGACTTGGGAAAGCCTTCACAGCAGACAAGACAACCATCTGCTTTTCGTGAGAGAGGTATCCCTTCATGAAGCCCTTGTATATCTGGTTCGCAACAAAGCACTCCGCCTCCTCAAGTGAGACGTCCATGCCTGCTATCTGTAGCGATGAATGAAACATCGCCACAGGTATTCTCGTGCCTTTCGAGGACGCGATCCACCTGGATACATCCCAGGCCCACCACGACAAGACACCGGTCCGGATCAGCGGTCGTCAGTACAGTGCATATATGCAAGAGAAGTCGAAGAGCACGCACACTTTGCGGAACAGCCCTCGAATGCAGAGCTCTCGGGCCTTTTCGAGCGTCAGGTACAAGTTTAGGTCCACTAGCCGTCGTTCGCACTGGTCCAAGGCTGAATCATATGCACGAATGTCACCGGTTCGGACCGCTCTGATGAAGGGTGTGAACAGGTCGTCGAGCACCGGAAACCGGTCAAGTAGCTCGCGGGATGGTAAGTGGCCCCGTAGGATGCGCAGTGGAATCAGGTATGTCAGTACCCTCCTGGAAGCAAAGTCAGCAAGTGGACGACGTCAAGCACCGGTGCCGCTTACTCCTGATTTGCACGCGCTTTTGTGTAGCAGTTATAGAAAGCCAGTGTCAGTTCCTGTTCGGCCTGCCAAGGACGGGATGTCAATCAGTGGAATAATGTGGTTTCCTACCGCCCAGGACTGACTTTGGCGAAGTCTTCATTCAGGAAACTAAGCATGCCAATATAATATCGATATGTTACCTGCAAATTGTGAGTCCGTGGTCAGTTGTACAAGAACGCCGTACGCACTTGATGTGATCGTGGATATGCGGACAAAGATGGGATGTCGGGGTTTGCATTGATTGCTCGAAGAATGTTCTTCGCGAGCGATATGCGTTTCACCTGAGCGCATCGCAGACCACAGTTTCAGGTAAGGGGGTCCTAGACATTGAGAACCGCACTGTGTTGCGTACCCGGAAGTAGCATTTCAGGATCAGTCCAACAACATAGTACACGCCCCATTTGCGCGACTCGGCATATGGCGACATCCTGCGGTAGACTGGATGAACGATTATGCAAAATGGGGTCTGGAGTATGAAGCTTGCCTGTCTGTTACGCAGCTCGAGAATGCCTTGCTAATTATACGCGCAGCTTCTTCCATGTTAGCGGTGCCCTCCTGCCCTCTTGAACTTGCATCCAGGTCTGCCTACATACAATTGCTTAGATATGCCAGCAGCAGCAAAACGAACACTCACATCGAAAGCCAAGTCTCGCAAGTCCCGTAGGATCGAAAACAACGCAGGCAATGTCCATCCACTATTTGTTGCAAAGTACCGAAGGAAGGAGCTACGCGCCACAACGCATTAGCGAGCGCCACGACTGCTTGGGCCACAACACTCACTTGACGAGCGTACATTCCTCCTTGAACGCTTCTGCAGCACGTCGCTTCGCGCAGTGATTTACGACTAGCACGTACTGTATCGCAATCTCGTCCCACGGGCCCTCCATACTTCCTTCATAGTACGATAGGGATTGCCTCTGAGCTTCTACAAGTGAGTAATGCACCACATGCACCGGCGTTGGGTGCGTACCGTTGGGTTCTTGAATTCCTTCACCAGCTGCTTGCCATGGTCACTTGTGGGCTTCAATAGATACGCGAGTTCAGGCCCTTTTTCTTCGCGCAATGCCTGCGCTATTTGCGTCAGGAACACTGCGAATCTAGCGGAAGTCATGTTGAAGGTTGTGCAGCGGACTGGAACGAAGGGCCAAATCTGTAACTGACCGGTCACGTGGGACGCGTCAGGCGCATCATTGCGCGTCGGCGCCTGTCACGGTGCCACTTACGCGTCTCCGGATGCCCTGGACAAGCCTAAGAACACTGCGAATGAGTATCGTACGGCAAGCTATATAACCTGGATCATATTCTGGTCGCAATTGAACTGAACAGGCATATGTGAATGAAGGGTCACATACTTTGTGGCGTAGTACGCCGTATTACTCACCGCGGAGGTCCAAGAGCGCGCGCGGCGCGGGGCCGGTCACCTCCGTATCGATTCGAACTCAAGGACACGATAGATTTCATCATACACCACGCCAAAATGACGATATGTCACTGCATGGGCTTTGGCTTTGCAGCTTATATAGCATCCCTTCGGCCATGGTTCCTCTGTACCCGTCTCAGCCCGTCATCTCCTCACCATGGCCCTGCAACCGTCTCTTCGCCCCCTCATCATCGCAGGCAGTCCCAATGCTCCTCATACCCTGGACATCTTCTGTAAGCACAGCAGAACACTTCCGGAAGTGCGCGAACTCATGCTGGGTGGCCAGTGGACTACGTGTGCCCCTTTTCGGCCAAGCTATCTCTCGCCATTGACAGCGTCCTGAAACCCCTCTTGGACTCTGGAGGCAAGTACGACGGCAAGGTCAAGGTCATCTTCAGGCCGCAGGTGCAGCCGTGGCATTCCAGTTCTACCTTCGTGCACGAGGCCGGTCTCGCGGTCAGTACACTCACGAAACACTCTAGAAGTCATACTGAGACGATGCCCCAGGTCGCTCGTGTAGCTCCACAGAGTTTCTGGACGTTCTCTCTGGCTGTGAGACACAGAGCCTTGGTTCTGAACACGCTCAACCGAGACTAACCAATTCGCGAGACAGCTATTCAAGCAGCAGGGAGAATACTTCGACATCCCCACCTCCAACTTGACCCCCGTACAAATCCGAGCGAAGCTCGCTGAGCTTGTCAGCCAGACCGTTGGTGCAGACAAGACATCCCATTCAAGGATCTCTTGGCGTTGAAGTCGACGCCGAACGGTGGTGTAGACGTGACCGACGACTTGAAGTACACGAGTGAGTCGCACCACAGAAGTCCGAGCGCTGTCGGTGAGATTCATGCCTGCCATCCACAGTCAAGTTCTCCAGACAGAACGGAATCCACGTCTCGCCGACGGTACTCTGGGACGGTATCGTCGCGAACGAGGTCTCGAGCTCTTGGGGCGAGAAAGAGTGGACCGAGTTCCTGGAGAAGAAAGTCCTTGTCTAGACCGAGGTGATTACCCTGTTAGATTAGCGAGCGAAGTGTACCAATACAACTGTACGTGTAACGGATCATCAGGCTACTCCCCTTGAGTAACTGAGAAGCATCGCTCTCGTGGCTTTTGCATCTGCCCTTCCTTTACTCGACTTCATGACACGGCCGAGAATCTTGTTGAGCACGTTGACGTTCCCGCCACGCACGACATCCGCCTCTTGGGGCAGAGCAGCAATCGCCTCGGCGCACCACTGCTGTAGGGCCGCACTATCGTCGCCGGCGGCCAGGAGGGACAGCCGCTCGCTAGTTCCGATGGTGTCTGACTGGAAGGTTTGTCCAGCATGTATCGAAGGAGCGTCTTTCCTGCCGTCCCTGAGAAGATGAATCAGTAAGACTTCGCTGCAAGTCTCTTCGGCGAAGTAGCACCAACCAGTGAGCTTCCCGCTCTGCACCAAGTCGACCAGTCCGCCCATTTGTTCGGCACTAATGGGATTTTTGAAGAAGGGTTCGTTGCGGAAGGCCAATTGTCCCAGCAGCTCATGCGTTATCCTGGCACGAAGATCATCTAGACACCGTGTGCCCAATGCAACTGCATGACTCACCATTGACGACGACCTTGGAATCACGACCGCGCGAGACCTGGTCGAAATATGCGATGGGACCCGGGCCAGTTCTCCGTCAAACCGACCTCCCTGCCGGAGTGACGTCCATGAGGACATCAGCGTCCCTCCTCAATAACCCCATTTCCACTAGACGAGCTATTGTTGCGTCAGGAAGCTCTGGCATATCTGTCCGGATGCGCGAGATGTATGCCTATTACTCATTTCGATCAGTAGCCGGGAAGTTCTGCATGGGAAAGGGTAATCGTACCTCGTCGAGGAGCAAAGGCGGCAGATTCGGGTCTGGCATATACCTGTAGTCAGGAGCATCTTCCTTGCTTCGTAATGAATACGTTTCGGCCGCGTCTTCGTTGAATCCACGCGTCTCCTGTGAGACAGAGCCCCCGCTCTCCAATAGGTCGATCTGGCGACGGACTTCCGAAGCTATTCATCCATGAATGAGCAGACTGTTGTCATATGAGGATTTTGTGAGAAGCATACTGATGGCGACCATAATGAACTTCACACTGTTGAGGTTCTTGACCTCGCAACGCGTGCCGGCAGGCTCGCCTCGCTTGTTGACAGAGACGTTGACGTCGCAACGTAAGGACCCCTGGGACGCGTCATGAAGTGAACATTCTAGATGCTAATAAGAACGCACCTGCTCCATATTCCCGTCGCTAGAACCGACGGCGCGCAGCAATGCCTGGAGGGCACGTACGTACCGTCCAGCTTCCTCCGGTGACCTGCAGAGGTTGAGCGTTACGAAGATTCAGACACGACGGACTGACCGTATGTCGGGTTCAGACACTATCTCCATAAGACCAGCTCCGGCACGGCTCAGATCAATAGCAGATTCTTTCCGTCTTGGGTCATACGTAGATTTCCCGGTGTCCTGGGCTGCTAGTTTATGCTTGTTCATGCGGTGGACACAACATATAGCATACCTGCTCGAGCTGAATCTGCTTGATACGGACATACGTCTGGTCTCTCTCGAGCTCAAGGCGGCCATCCGTAGCAAATGGTGCTTCCACAAAGCGAAACCTCAGATTCAGATCAATGAAGGACGTGAGGCTGCTCACCGTAGTGCTGGGTGATTTGGTACCCCGACGGTAGGTCAGCATAGAAGTAGTGTTTGCGGTCGAACGCAGAACGACGCTGCACATCGGCATTCAGTGCGAGCGCGGTCCTCACACCGAGCTCAACGCATTTCGGGTTCAAACGCTACGGCAAAATAGTCAACGAATGCATTCCATTACACCGGGAGACGCGTGGATACAGGTAATGTTCCCGGAAACGCGGCATCAAAGGGAGACACGGATGTGTTGGCCGGTAAGTTATAGTCTGGTGTCCACGCATCTTCAACACCGTTGGAGTCAGTCCTGAGGGTTCCGAGGACAATGCTGGCTATGCTGACCAGAGAACAGCTTCACTCTCGACTTGATCTGCGCGTGGACCTCGATGCCCACTACGACGTCCCAGCCTGGCCATCTAGAATCGTCCCTCACACGCGCAGTGGAAAAGCGAGCACGTCTGCTGCAAGGCGGGAGAGTCGCGAGCTTCCTGGCATGATCGCCAGCATGAGAAGGCAGGATAGCTTAGGCGCCCATGGATGGTACAAGCTCCTTCGGGAGTTGCCGTCGACGCCGTTCCTTTCCCAGTTTGTCAGACAAGACCGGCGAGAGGCCAGCATACTCCTGCCTTCTACCACCACTTGCTTTCATTCGACACACGCCTCCTGGGAGCTGCGCAATGTCGACAACAGACGGGCAAGTCTGCGCGCTGGGCTGCATGAAGTCCGCGGAACTGAAACACGGCTGTACAGATACTTGGGCGTAACCCAGCCCATCTCAACGAACGAATCGAACGAGAGGGAGAAGGAGGTGACTATCACCCTTATGGAGGAGCTCAGGAGGCAAGGCACCTTCGAGAGCGAAGAAGAGGCTAGATCCAGGTTCGTGTTTTTGGATGCTAGTTGTCAATTCGTTCCGCCGCATCGGAGCCACAGAGTACATCCCCTCCGTGCATAGCTGTTATCTAGGCTTCGTACTGCAGTAGCAGGTCGGCAACTGCTGCACGGGCTGTTGCGCATGCTCCGAGCTTCATCCCGTTCTTGCGATTTGCCCACAACCACCCAACGTCCATCGGAATATACTGACCAATGCCGCCGCTTCAATTGTCAACAGAGAAATCGTACTCGCTCGCCTGTCAGGGCTAGTCAAGAAGTTCGTGGCAAAAGTCGGTCTTGCTCATGGAATGTCCGAGGCTGCGGCCACCGCGTCGGGTGGCAAGATCTTCACCTTCGGCTCATATCGGTTAGGCGTCCACGGACCGGGTTCTGATATCGACACACTTTGTGTTGTTCCTAAACACGTCTCAAGAGAAGACTTTTTTGATGTCTTCGAGGATATGCTGAGGGAACACCTGGTGTCACAGAGGCTTCAGTACGTTCACTTACCTGCGAACCTGTGCCACTCACCAATAGGGTGGTAGGGAGTACCTGAAGCATACGTCCCCATCATCAAAACCAAGATTAACGGCATACCAATGGACTTGCTTATGGCCCGGCTAGCCTCGCCATCAATACCAGACGATCTGACACTTCAAGACGACGACCAGCTGCGTAATCTAGACGAGCGTTGCGTCCGTAGTCTTAACGGTTCGTCACAACGTGCACATGTTCGCGCATACGTTGACTAGTGCTTCAGGCTCGCGAGTCACGGACGAGATTCTGCGACTCGTACCCAACGTGACCGTGTTCCGTGATTCTCTCCGATGTATCAAATTATGGGCCCAACGTGAGCACATCAACACTGACTAGCCGATAAATATTGACGACGTAATCAGGGAGAGCCATTTACTCGAACGTGAATGGTTTTCTGGGAGGTGTCGCATGGGCGATGTTAGTCGCCCGAATATGTCAGTTGTATCCTAATGCAATTGCGGGGGCGATTGTCAGTCGATTCTTCATCATCATGTACCAATGGTCAGTAGTTATCTCAGGTATGGGGGTAGGATGTCGACGACGTGACGTAGGGCGTGGCCGCAACCTGTATTACTCAAGCAAATCGAAGAGGGACCGTTACCGGTCCGAGTTTGGAATCCGAAGGTTGGCTACGACTCTACGGCGGTAAGTTTGCAGCGTCTGACGTCGTATAGGTATATCCTGCCGATAGAGCGCATCGCATGCCCATCATCACCCCCGCCTATCCCTCAATGTGTGCAACCCACAACGTCACAGCTTCAACACAGATGATCATGACTGAGGAGTTCAAGAAAGGTGCGGTACGCTGGTATATTCTTCAGAAGAAACTCACATATTCGTAGGCTCCGAAATTGTCGATCGAGTGATCATCGGAAAGGCGGATTGGTCGGAACTGTTCGCAAAGCATGATTTTTTTCACAAGTACCGGTATTACCTCCAAATTGTCGCCTCAACACGTAGCCCGGACCTGCAGATCAAATGGTGCGCGTACTCATCACACAAGGCTCGAGGTTCACTCACCACACGCATGTGTAGGTCGGGAACGGTCGAGTCAAGGATTCGGCAATTGGTGATGAAACTAGAATACGTCGAATCCTTGACTTTGGCACATCCTTTCATCAAAGGATTTGACCAGGTCTACTACTGTTTAACAGCAGAGGAAGTTCGCGCGGTGGCTCAAGGCGAGATTCTTGAAGCCGTTACAAAGAGGAAAAAGGAAGACATCGAGGGCAAGGAGAATGCTACTGTCGTGTACACTACGACTTTCTACATCGGACTCGCTATCGAACCCAAACAACGTGCGTCCCCTCACAGACGTGTTCTTCTCTGTTGCCTAGGATGTTAACTAATACGATGGCGTCTAAGCTGGCTCCAAGGGACCTCGAAAACTGGACATCTCCTACCCTACCACCGAATTCACCAAGCTGGTCAAGATGTGGGAGAAGTACAACGAACCGGAGATGGGGATCACCGTCCGTCATATTAAAGCGTATGATAAATCCTTCTACGTTCAAAAGCTAAGTGCATTTGTCTTCTAACCTTTAATATGTAGCACTGCGCTGCCAGATTATGTCTTCGACGAAGGGGAGCGGCAACCTCGGGCCACACTCAAACGACCCAAAAGCGGCAAGGTGTGTACACCGAACATGTATATGAATGGCTACTCAAGAAATCCGGCCTCGCTTCGTCAAGGACACGGATAAGTCGAACGGTACCTCACCGGATGCACCCAATAAGAAGCGACGGTTGGTACAGCATCCCGAGGCCAACGGTCACGCTGACTTGTGGATGCCACTTGCAACCCACAGTGCATCAAACTCCGTGTCCGAGCCGGTCGTCCCAACCCCTCAGCCCCTCAAGATCGGCCAGAATGGTACCGCCTCTGTCATCTCAGCAGCCCCGTCAGCTCCAGCCGAGCCAACACCTACGAGCAACGGCATATACACATCAAACGTCAAGGACCCGTCTCAGATCAAGTCACCGCAACTACCGTTCGGCGAAAACGTCGCTGTGGCTACGGGCATAACCCCGTCATAGTAGCCAGTGCGACCCGGACTTACTTTCCTTCCTTTCTGGCGTGTATTACCAAGTACATCGAAGACCACCGTCGACGGTCTCAGGAGCCAGGTTTACGTCTTATTTCGCGTACAGTACCCTTCGCTTTTCCTTGGTTTATTCATCTTCGGTTTCGACTTTTGACAGGTTACCGCGCTGGCCTTGTGCGGTCGACTGCTCCGGAAGCTACCCTTCAGGCGTGGTTGGTTCTTCGGGCGCATTCTGGTCTCTTTCTTGTTGCTGGCGTAGCTTCGCTTGATGACATACCTCCTGTATCCTTCGCAACAAACCAATAGCTGCTATGTATTGTACAACACAAATCTATGAGTAGGCGTATGTCGAGACTTTACCTGCGTGGGTGTGACGAGCATTGACACAATGCGGCACTGAGGCGGGCGACGCAGACGGCCCAGCATGAAGCGAGATTGGCATTGTCGTACTATTCTATCGATGCAGCTACGCATACACTCTAGAGTCTAATAGCACAGTCCGAGCACAACCAAGGAAAGTGAGGTAAAGGGATAGTGGTATATCGCGCGGAGGTAGATAAGGCGTCGACGGTGAACATGGGCGGTACGATGGGGGAAGTAGATGTGGTGGGTTATGTTGCGCTCGTCAGTTGAAATAGATCTAAGAAGACGACTACATGACAGAAAAAAAAGTGCTGTTCAAAATAGTGTCAGATGCGGGACGCGGACAGGACGTTCATAAGCCTCCTTCCCCTTCCCGAGGTAGCCTGACCTGCGCCAGGGATCGGCGCCGCCAGCTCTCGCACGCGCAAGAGCCCAACGACGGATGACGTACGTCGCCACGGCGATGGCAGCAACAGCAAGGATGACGCCAATAGCAATACCCGCCTTCCCGCCTCCAGACAGGCCGCCCGACGAGGACGAAGTTGAAGAGGTCGGCGACGAAGACGAATTGGATGACGCCGCGCCCGGGTTCGACGGGTTGCCACCAAATGGCCAATAGTCTCCTTCCGCTGGGGCTGGATACACGTGAGGCCGTCGCCGTCGCTCACTGTACGAAGCCGGACTGCTCGTTCGAGAGCGTGACGAGGCTCGGGTCGATGACGAACGCCGTGGGGTTCGGGACAGTGTCGCCCTCGGTACAGTTGGGCCCGCGCCCGCCGATGAATGAAGTGTTGCCGGTGAGCAAGTTGCCTTGGACAGTGAAATTACGGGCGGAGGATATGGCCATTGCGTAGCCGAAGGCTCCGGTAAGCTGGTTGTTCAGAACGGTGCCGGAGAAGCTGACGTTCTGGTATACTGGTTGCCGAACCATGTACGCGGGCCGATCGCGATACCAATCCTATAAATCGAACAGTCGGCAACATGTAAATCATCTGTGAGGTATGAGGACTGACTTTATGATGACGTCTTCTGAGTTCACACCATGTGTCTCCCCAGGCTCCTCTTCGCTAGTGGCGAAGCCACCCATAATGAGGTTGTTCCGCACAACTGTTCCTGTGTAGTTTCCAGCCCAAGGGTCATAGTCCACCATGTTGATGCCACCAGGAGCGTGTTCTGGTGAAGACTGAGCGCAAGCTCCAGAGAGAGAAACGTACGACTTACATTGACGACCCAATAGTATTGTTCTCGACCAGTGTGCCAGGTGCTCCGAATATCACGATGCCACCGTCCTACACTAATTAGAGACACTGCGACTTCCCAAATGCAGGCTACTCACAGTCGGATTCTTGACCATGTTGTTGCGTACAACAGTATTCATACAGCTGATACTGATACCATCTGCCCATTGCTGAAATGCGTCAGTCCGCAAGGCCCATGTCGTTGTTCTGTATAGTCTGATTGTTGCATTTGAAGGTCCCCTCAGCAATGTGCAGGCACGACCAGCCCCGAGGGTCGAAGAATGTACAAATTCAATGAGCTGCCCGGAGTTGTCGCCGCCCATCTCAATGTTAGCGCCGCCATTGGTGGGCCCGTTAGTCCCGCGAGTGCCGTTGATCTGCCGCGGAACGTCGGTCACTGCGGAGGAGCGACGTGAGCACAGCGACCCGCACCTGTATATGACGTAGTTTATGTTATCACAGTCTGCACACTGCCCATGACAGCCGTCGTCTGCCCCGTTCCATTGGTGATCGCCCCGGAGACGACGAGGTCGCTCGGTCGTCGCCCTCCGGATAGCCCACTGTACTGATCTCCTGGTCGTGGGCAGCGAACTGCAGAGGCGCTGTAATATAATACGACTCGCCAGCACACAATGGAAGCGTGTATCCTGGCCCGGAAGAGTTGAGAAGAGTGTTTAGTCTGTCGGTGACGGTATTCTGTGGATCGGCAGGTTCGCAGTCATCGCGAGGGAGCACATCTGCGAATAATCTGCGCCAACATGTTCTCCAATGTCCTAGCAGAGACTCGAAGAAATTACATACCTAGCAAAGGGGCTGCTTTCGTGGGAGACGTGTCGTCTGTGATGTAGCCCGCTTGCAAGCCTGGCAGGCGTAGCTAGTACAGTTGTGGCGAGGCAGAGTAGACTGATATGTCCGGAGAACATAGTGGTGTGTTGCCAACCAGGACGAGATGCACCAGACCGAATAACAACCGGAGGAGAAGGCAAAAGAGAGGAGGGAGGCGACAGAGCGCCGCAGAGGGGTCGACGACAGCAACGAGTAGGTTGAGGCGTACAACCTCCGCTCTCTGTCGCCCTCGCCCGCCACATTCCCGGCCCGGCTGCAGTTTAGCACCTTACGTCAGCGCCGCCCATCAGGCTTCGTATACTGAACGCCCGCCTCCTTTGCCCGGTCTGGCCATCCCCGCTGCATTCTCATCCTCGTCGTTGGCCCATACCAATGCCTCTCTTTCCGAGGATTTATTTTGCATCTGACTACTGATCCGCGTGAGCACTCGCCCGTACCCCTGGGCCGCGGGCATAGAACGCCCTGCACTTGGCGCGCTGTATAGGGGAGCCGAATAGGACACGAGGCGGCATGCTCGCAAGACGCTTGCCTTCACGCCTTAGCGTCTTGGTTTTGGTCTTCTCGGAGAGGGAACTGGCCTAGCTCTTATGCGGTAAGCAGCGTTCTTCCAGTACTTTATGCTCAGCTGGTCGAGGTCAAGGTCTATACGACCAATGGCCAGCGGCGTTCCATATTACTGTTTACCGGTGCACCCTGAGTCCTATCGCATGAGCAATGCGTTGCGCGGCTCGGACGACATGAGGCCGGTCTCCTATCACCCTTGACGAGTCGGAGCGGCTCTCAGTGGTTCGTCTATGTAATGCACATCACTGGCAGTTCTACTCATGAGGTGTTATCATCCGGTCTGTGTAGTTCTAGTTCGTGTGGCCTCAGTGTCTTTGTCACCCTGCCAAGTCCATCTTCACAGGTATAGCGAGGCCTGAGTCCGAGACAGGAACGCCCGGTCTGGTCCCCGAGCTCATATTTTGCCGTACCCAATCTTTCTATCACAACGCCCGTGGCTCTCACATTCGATTGAAGGCAGTTGCGGCCAATGCATGTGTCGTGGAGAACGTACGCGTCCACCATGACTTACGCCGCGAGAGGAGTGATCTCTAACGAGCTTATCTGTCGATGCTATGCTCGAGACGGTGCGCTGTCCAAGTCTGGACGCTTCAGCGATTCGAATTTACCTGTTGTGAGTCGAGGTGAGACTGGGCGATACTTGGGTCCCCAGCTGCCTCCAATGGTCATCTTTCTCTGCGCGAAGCCGGGAAACATTGTGAATGTAGGGACGCTATCTGATTGGCTGGCCTTGAAATGAGTGTCGCTCACTGGCACCCAGGTGTTCATAGTCAGAGCCATACTCATTCGTGTTTACCAGGCACGTCCAGCTGTGTCTAGAGGCACACACTCTGTCCACTGCAGCCTGTGATGACGTCGCGACGCAAGTTTCTCAGCGACGAGACAGGTTCAGGGTCTCAGGTACGAAAGTCTCCCACCGAGACGGGTTTACGGCATCCCTATTCTTAGCTTCCCAACATTGACTTTAGCCCAGGTCTCCGCCTGCAATACATTCAAGTTCTGGGTGACGATGCAGTATGGACATACCCCGGTCAGCGAACCACTGTATCTGACAGATGCTGCTGTGCACAGGTATGCACTACACGAAGCTGATCGTGGATGTAGATACGACCATCGCGGATGGCGCCGCAATTCTGAACGCTGTCAGGTTGACATCCCTTCTCCGCCAGGCGCACTTGCCCAGTAATGGCAGAGTACTCCGGATGTATGGTACAGGCTCCTTGCCCACTACGTTCCACGTATAGCGATTCGGTCTTACGGATTCCCGTTGTCGACGTGAGTGTCACTGTGGTGAAGTGGGGCCGGGCACTAACGCCGATGCTGTATGGGAAGCGAACTTCAGGCCACACAGGCAAGTCAGCAGGAGCCCGGTACTGTGTCTATCTTGGTTGGTACTGAGACCACCAACCATGTCGAACGCGGAGTGATTGGCAGGCATCCATCTCACTCGAAGCTCGTGCGCTCCCGGCGGCGTTTCGCCACATGCTCCGTGGGCCGTGTAATGAAGAGGCGATGCACTGACATGGTGGGTACTGCGCTGTTTGCTAGTATGGCTTTAGATTCGCCATTCACGCGATCTGGAGCGCGAACTACATCTTGACAGATGGACTGTATCCGATACACGCACAGCTTACGAGGCGAGTGTATGTGCAGCTAAGGGCAGTCCCCGGACTTCCGTCGGCGTTCATGTGTGGTCTCACCGGTCGGCGGCCATGTCTTAAGGCTGTGTCGTAATGATGTTTGCGAGCCTCGAGGCAGACTGTGGTGGCACAAGATCCTGCAATGGGTGATGTCCCAACTCCCGTGATGGTTCACCATGGCGCCAAGAGTTTTCCGACCCGCTTCACTGCCATTAAATTCACTTGCAGGAGCAGGGCCTTCCTGGTCGGAGGATTGTGGTCGGCCTGCAGGCGAATTACATTTCGTTGACGGCTTCGCCAATATGATACAGTCCGTAGCGGCGAGACGAACCGAACAGTGAGACGAGCGCAGTGATAGCCATTGAGCCATTATCCCATCAGCGCACGGCGAATCAGCGCGAAGGCGTCCATTTTGGTCCTCGTGAGTTCCGAAGTGTGAACCTAGTAATATAGCCCCCGTAATATAGACTTCGAGTTTTGTCAGAAAAGAAGCTTGAAAGAAGCGTATACGATTCGAATAATATCTCACCCTTCGTCAGCGGACGAATGAATAACCCCCATGCAGAACCAGAGACCAATTGTTTCCCTCGAGCCTTACCTAGCCTTGCGCATTCGAATATTGTTCTGCAGCGATGCAGACTTGTTCGACACCTCGCCGGCCTAGACGTGTGTCGAAGCCAGTGTGCCTGATGGACTGTACTGAACTTTCTACTACGACAGTTGCCCCACAGGACGGACCATGTGCGTCTCTCACCCCTTGCATTTCGCCTGGTCGATGAAGCTGAAGCTTGAAGCTTAAAGGGCTACAATTAGCAATTGAGATTTGGCAAATCAAGCATTTTGCAATCAGATCCACTCTGGTCTCTTCGTGGCCACAGGAGGAGCCAATGTCAATGTCGCGCTCGTGGTCCGCCCTTACATACACATCTGAGTGCGATATGAGATGAACTGTTGATTCCATGTCAAAGGTGCACGTCAAAGGTCATACGTACGGCTCTTGGGAGATAGAAGCAACATTACGTTGGGGCTAGAGCGTTACATATTTCCCATTCATAAACTTTGCGGCAAAGATGCAGAGTGAAACGGGTGACAACGCACTAAATTAATCGTAATCTCGCCGTCTGTGTGGCGGCGTCTGGTTCATCTCATCATATCGACTTCCTCCACGTCCGTTGTCCGCATCTCTATCCCTGCGCGGTGGTGAACGTGGTGGTGAATATCTTCTGCGAGAGTCGCGTTCATCCCGAGCCGGTGACCGGTCTCTAGATGGGCTTCGCCTTCTAGCGGGAGAATATCGACGTCTGTGGCCGTCTTCATCGCGCTCCCGAGGCGGTGTCCTACTCCGTGACATGTCCCTTCGCCTGGGAGGAGAACGACTGTTGAAACTGTTCCCCCGTTCTGCATGCGTGTCCTGGAACGAAGCAAGTAGCTCCTCGACGGCCCTCACGCCCTCTGATTTTCCCATGGCCTTGCGCAGCCTCTTACGTTCCTTCCGAGCTCGCCGTTCCTCCGGAGTCTCATCTTTGTGCTTGGCCTTCGATTTGGATTTGGACTTGCCTTTCTTCGACTTTTTAAGGGCCTTTTCCTCCTTGCGTCTGGCAACCAGATATTCGTACATAGGGTCCTCGGGGTCGATTGGAGGTCCGTCATCTTCAGATGACTCGGACACATCATCCACGTCTAGAGATAATGTCAGGGGCTTCAATGAACCGGGGAAGGCGGCATCAGTACTCGCCTACGATCAGCTCTGGCTTCGCATTGAGACTCTGCTCTTCGCGCTCATGCAGTTCGCCGTCTTCTCCCTTATCCTTCGGCTGTTTGTAATTCTTTACGTGGTCCACGCGCAGGGTCCTGTCCAGAACCTTCGCACCGTTCAGGTTATCCACGGCGAGAACCGTCGAGCGCTGGTCTTCGTACATGAGGAACCAAATCCTCTCGTCTTTCCAGTGTTCTTGTCACGCGGGAGGTTCACGTCCATGACCTCTCCATACCTGGGCGACCCTCAGGTATTGGAAATAAGGAGAATCACTGGTAACGCACTGGGAGAATATGGCAATGACATCGCCTTCCGTGAGTCAGAGTGCAGCCTCCAATGAAGATATATGCAGAGTCTGAAGTGTGATGAGTACCGCCGAGTCGCGTTGTGAGACGTATGAACGCTGCTCACCTTTGTAGTCGTCGTGCCAAGATCCTGTCGCCCCCGTTTCGAGCTCGAGCTCATTGATTTTATTGATTTCGCGCACTACACTGTTCAACTAAGGATCAACACGAGTTCAATGCAGAGACACGCGGTACACACTTCATGGCTGCACTGTACGAGGTCGCGTATAATGCGGTGGCGCGGGTTCGCGGGCGTGTTGCGCGTCCGAGCCACGTGACCAACCGATCAGATGGAGTGCAAAGCAATCCGAAATTTTGGATTTCACAGCACAGACGATATAGTCGCCTCTGCACACACTCAGCGCACAGGCAGTGACCATGGCTTCCTTCTCACTACCGCAAATCAACGACAACCCAGACGGGGCTGGGGACCGTCCACATCCAACTTGCCGGCGCAATTCAAGTTCAGGGACATCCCCTACGCGCCGTACTCGAAATCTGACAAACTCGGCCGTTTCGCGGATTGGAACGACATTGCGGGAGACAACCGACCGAATGCAGGCCCGGCGTCTCAGGGTGCTCGTGGCGGCGGAGGTGGAGGCAGGGGCAGACGGGATGGCCAGCCTGCATTCGGTAGCGGTGCTGCTAGCGCATTTGCTTACTTCCACGCGGAAGATGAGTCCAGCTTCTCTCTGGTTGACAGTAGAGCAGGGCCTACTCGTCGCGGTGGACCTCTTGGCAGAGGTCGGGGTGGCGGACGAGGTGGTGGTATGAACAGAGGGGGATTCCAGCGCGGTGGGCGTGGCGGATTCACTGGTGGGCGTGGCGGCAACGCCCAGCGAGGAAGGAGAGGATGGAAGGACTGGGGGCAGGTAAGTCCAGTACTCGGTGCAGTCGGTGCTCATACTGACGCGGTGTTCACTAGTCAAACCGTACGCGTGAAGCTTCCGTTGCGATCTCTCCAGAATGGCAAATGCTCGAGGAGATCGAGTTCCACCGTCTGTCCAAGTTGAAACTTGTAGTCGATGATCCTGAGGAACTGTCAGCCTTCACGCTTGTATACATTACCATTCACTGATTTTTTGTTCGGCAGGGGTTCATACGGCAAGCTGTTCCCGTACGACAAATCCTATGACCGCATTACCACCAAATCGGAGCGGCCGCTGCAATTGGTCGATCGTATCAAGTACAACACAACGACGTCTGACGACCCGATCATTAGTGAGGTATGTCTATGTTGGATTCATAATCTCGTGCAGGTACCGTCTTCTGATGTGCTTCTCCCATGATAGTTGGCATCAAAAGATACCGCAACAGTATACACTACGGATGTCATTCTTAGCGGCCTCATGGTGGCCCACGGTCGTTATACCCATGGGACATCGTCGTCGTTCGCGAAGGGAACAAACTATTCCTTGACAAACGAGATGGTGGCCCCTTTGACACCGTGACCGTCAACGAGAACGCCGCCGATCCTCCGCAGGATCCATCTGCCGTCAACCCTAACAACCCGAATGAGAAGGTCGTGGTTCCAGAAACCCCAACGATCAACACCGCTACATCGCTGTCGCTCGAAGCCACTTACATTAACCAAAACTTCGGCTTCCAGTCCGTGATTGAGAATGCTCCTCCGCCAGCTGTAGAGTTTGACAAGCCCAATCCCTTCTACGGGCCGGAAGAAACGGAGCCCTTGGCTTCTTGCGGTTACCGCTACCGTGTCTTCGATCTCGGTATCACGGAAGATGAAGATGTCAAGATATGCGTTCGTACTGAAGTCGACGCGTACTCCCCTGGTCAGGGTAGCCCTCGTGCAGGCCAAGGGCTCGTCACTATCCGAGCCCTGAACGAGTTCGATCCCCGCGCCGCAGGTGCTGGTGGTGCCCCTGACTGGCGGACCAAGCTGGATTCGCAGCGTGGCGCTGTTGTCGCGACCGAAATGAAGAACAATAGTTGTAAGCTTGCGAAATGGACGGTGCAGAGCGTGCTTGCTGGCGCTGACCTCATGAAGATCGGGTGAGTTCTTTTATTCTCATCGTCTCGTTCTCCATATGTCGCTACGGCGAAGCGTCTCATCCTGCTTATGCATTGTCTTCGGTGCACTGACTCCATTTTGTGTTGCTACTTTTAGTTTCATTTCGCGTGGTAACCCTCGCGACAACACTCGTCACGTTATCCTGAGCTCAATTTCCACCCGCCCGATGGACTTTGCCGGCCAACTCAATGTGTCGATTTCTAACGGCTGGGGTATCGTCCGTACGGTCACGGACATGTGTATGAAACAGCCGGACGGCAAGTACGTCCTAGTCAAGGATCCGAACAAGGTGTGCGCTTCTCAAATCTCATGTGTTGCTACCTGTCTTTGCATCGCTACGATGGCAGCGGCCGCTCAGATCCAATGTGTCCGCTCTCTTCTAGTGACATTGGAGATTCTTTACCCTACCGAAGTCGATACTTGAGACCCTGGGGAGGCCGCTGCCATCTTGGGCGATCCTGCCGGTCCGTTTGTAGTCCATCATGAACTGACTGTGCTTCTCCCGACAGCCGGTCCTCCGACTCTATGCGGTTCCTTCAATACTTTCACCGGAGAAGATGAAGAAGAGGAAGGCGGATTGGATGGCGAAGACTTGACTCCGGTGTTTGAGATGTATATTGCACTTGTATCGCTAGGGAGTTCTCCTTGTTGGAGTCTGTATCTTGAGACGCCATATTGCAATTTTCATGAATCTTGTACGCGACTCCATAGAATCCAGACTGCTCGGGAGACGACAACTGGTTTTCTGATGGGCCTGTCATGTTTGGGTTGGACGACTAATCCGACGTGAGCTTTGCCTATTACAGTAGGTCCTACCGTGACAGCTTGCGCAGTGCCTTCGGTGACTGCGACCGTATGAAGCGGACACACACCGGCCCCCTCGACCGCAGCTGCAATTTACCTGCCTAGTGTCGAAATAGCGATCGTGGCTCAGTACTCGAACCCAACGACTTCGTGCTGCCACAGTGCGGGTGGCAGCTTGTGGGTATTCGTCCGTTCGATCAGCCGGCGGAACGCTGGCAGCGCGCTGTCCAACGGTGACATGTTGACAGCCCGCTGACAGGACGGGGACAGAAGGGCTCGTGGGTTAAGTACATACGTGCGCGGAAGTAAAGTACCATCACAGCTGCGCTGTACCATCCCATATCGAGCCACACACTGGCGCTGCTGCATGATTCCTCCTCAAGCGAGGCCGGGGATGCGGAGAGTGCGCATGATCCATACGGTTCGGCCTTGGTTGGCGATACGCCATTCAATGAGAACTTAACCGCCTTGTCTTCATCCGGCTCAGGAACAGTTGTTTTTGACATCCTCGTTGGGCTTGCCGAACAGGAGCATATGGGCGCAATCCCGACTGATTGCATACAATTGTGTCTTCCATTGTCGTCTTATGATCGAAGCCCTGCTCTCAAGACCGGCGAGGATGAGACCTTTCAAGAGCGATATACCGCAAGACGAGGATGGCAGTATACTTGATGCGGCGCAACCCTCAACTTTCGAACACAATGAATCAGTCATGGCGAGTCTAAGCGCGTCGGTGAAAGATGTCATCCGACATGCAGTTCAGCAATAGCACACTCCATAGATACATACAGAACATGCAGGTATCAATAGTTCTCCTGCGAACTAAGCAGGAGTGCTGCAGCGGCCTCGACATTGGGACTTAAGGGATATGACACATCAGTTTGGGGTGACAATTCTACGAGCGACAATTCTCACCTTCTCTGCAACACGTCTCTTACCACGCTTTGCCGGACATTTGGGAACATCCCCGTCAATGTCTGTATGTCTGTCTGTCTCTGTGCGAACTCTCGTTGTCGTCGGAGCCTTTCCGCCGGGTCAGTCCGAGAAGGGCGTCGCGCGGTTGTTACCACCTCTTCTTCGTTGATCTGAGGAGTCTCCGTACGCTGTCGTTGTCTTGCCTCCGGCAAGACCCTGTTCGTACGCCGGACGAGCGCGCCATCGCTCAACCACGGCTTCACCCACGTCTCGCAAAAGATCTGAACGCTATACACAAGCTCAGTATGTTGTCATTGTGGGTCTTTAGCATTACCGATGCGGAATGCGCCAGCCCTTGAGTTGGAGGAGGTCCGACCGATAGAGGTAGCCGGTATGGAGCCCAACCACCGTGGGGAGCAGCGTTCGCGGGAATTGCGAAATGGTGAGCTGAAGACATAACTGTTAAAAGTCAGCGGAGATGTTGGACAAGCTCCTACCTGTGCGGCGAGTATGTACATCCATACTTTGTCACTGAGATCCAGCCGAATACCTTCATCTGGTAGGCCTCGGGTACGAGTCGAACGTACTGATACAGAATACTGAAAATCATGGCAGTTGGGCCTGAGGGAACGACGTTGAAGAGCACTCCGAGGAACCTAAACGCGTGGAGGAAAAGAAGAGAGAGGAAGAGAGAAATCGTCGACACAAGCATGCTTATAATCAAGAAGGACTACATATGGTGGTGAATGATGTTTCGCGCAGACCAGCCGTCTACCCAAGACTTACCGCAAATTTGACACTGCCGAACGTTCTCTCATTCGGACGGCAACATTGTACAGGAGAAGCTCGGCCAAAAGCAGATCGCTTGAGTTGGCGCAGATAAGATGGTGCGTGAACAAACGCCAGTACTGCAATGAAGAGCCGTAGCGAGACCGTCAGTGTGCGGCAAGACTGCAAGCAATTGATACTCTCACTTGGTGATATTTAGAGATGTGCGGGACTATCTGTAGGTGCATGTAGTGTTTGAGGTCGAATATACCAATGGCAATCGAGCTGACGGCAATGCCTAACATGAGTGCTGCAATCGGTGTTCCCGTACATCAGTCCGACTCGGTCCCAACCTAACCAAAGCCGTGAAGAAACCCACCTTTAGTGACTGGCGCATGCTCAAAGGACATGTCTGCAGTATGCTTCACTACACGCACGGCTTTCAACGAGCCCGTTGTATGGGTGTCGGAGAGGTATGTACTAGGACGCCGCGTCGGCGTGTTGACAGAGCACAAGCTGCGCCACAACGCCTGCAGTTCACGTGCCTGTCTGCGGTGGCGAGAAATACCCGTTTGGGCCATACCTACCCAACGACAAGGAAAGGAACGATTGTGCTGCCTGCTCATGAGTCCTGCATGAATCACAACATGCATCATTCGTCAACGCCTCACCAACGGGATCACCTCAACATCTGCACAGTTTGCGCGTCTTAACAGCAGCAAACGATGACCTCAAGCACTGCAAGTGGCTCTGCCAGTCTTCACGGAAAGTGGTACGCACAAGCATTCTGTATACATCGGCGTCCGCCCCCCCCCCGTGACCTGTCGCACTGCGTTGACTGCACAATGCGCTCGGCGGCTCATCTTGACAATGCCCTATGTTGACTGGCTCGCTACTAGACCCCAGCTCGGGTATTCGTACGTTCCCACATGTCTCTGACTCCTCCAGTGGACTCTGGTACGTCAGCATTAACCTGACACAAATTGTAGCCTAGGGATGTCAATGCGAAGGCTTGTGGACCAAAAGCCACCGGCAGCTGGGGTGAACGGTCAGTCCCCCACCATTTCTACGAAGGGTGGTTCACGAACTGAACCGCTCCGGCGTTACGATGGATTCGTACGAGCATACAACCCTAAACAGGGCGCCTGGAGATAACACGGCGGTAAGGCCGCTGGAGGAACGTCATCTAAGTAAGTTAGTACTAGAGGGCCCGCTCGCCGGTGCGCTTCATCCAAGTCGATATCCAGTCACGGGCGGACCAGAGTGGAATCGTCATTGCTGTCGGAGTGGGACAGTGCGGCTTCCATTGCTCTTGGCTGCACCACCGACACGATAATGCCGGAGAAGATATGAATGGGTCCTCGAGGTCTCACCCTGCTCGCCCCTTTCATGTGCATGTGAGCTTCGAGACGCAGCGGTCCAAACAATTCGCACGTTCGCCCCGTCGGCGTGCGGCATGATTCTGAAACTCTTCCCCAGGTGCGTCTCTTCGATGCGCCTTCCTGAAATGACCTCCGTGTGGCCCCCGTTTTGGAGGACACAGCCTCTGTGGCTGTCTATACCCGGAAGCGCATATTGCGCGGTTGAAACCCTACAGGCAGACTGAGACCGACGTTGGCGGGATCGTCGACCTCCTTATCGACCTGTCTAACGCTAGCCAGACCAATCGCGGATCCCCACCTAATACACGCAGACACGAAGTTGAGTATGATCGCACTCCGACCGTGTTCACCGCAATTGAAGTCCTTCGACCCATCGCAGAGCGCTCCGTAGCGTTAACGGCATTAGTCGCGTATTCGTCCGAATCGCCCACAACGACGTCGTCCCAGTCGCCCAAATTGGCGGCCCACTGCGCGTTCAATGCGACCGAGGCTGCTAACCTTACTTCGACCTCTTTTCAGTGACTAAACTCCCAGTTTGGAAGTGGATTGTCAATGGGGAGGTCGTTGAATAGGACCAAATCGTACCTGGCCCGATGACCAAAAGCCCTCTTCCGGCAACGCAGTAGTACGGTTCAGCCTTGGACTGCGCACGCAAAGCCCCCCGGTTCCTGGGACGGTTACAACCCCTTGTGACGCGCTTCGCATACTCTCCTGAATAGCTCCCGACCAGGTAGTTGTTTCACATCCGCTTGCCTGCCTCATTCGAACGCACAGTGCGCGCTGCCGATCTCCGTTTTATCTTCACAGTGATCAGGGTGTAACATCGCAGAGAGCCTAGTACCTGCCTACACGACGCGGCACCGAAGCCGCACATAATGTGTCAAACATCCCGCCTCGGTCGAACACATGCTGCGGGTCCGCGAAGCACGCCCTGCCTCGATCGCTCCGAGTCCGCGCCGGTTCCCACCAATATGCAAGAAGTGTACCGGCAGAAGCCTGCTACTCGAGCTGTAGCATAGACCTTACCGCACACCGGAGACCCCACAATGTCATGGGGCGCACACATTAGCCACAAGCCACACACAGGGCGAATTAGCTTTCCCCGTTCGATTATACCAGGGTAATCGTACTGTCAGTGTCAAGGCCAGGGGGATGCTCGTCTCCGGCCGTGCTGAACCGTCCACTGGACCAGTACTGTAATGGCAGTGTACATGCGCGGCCCAATCGCAACATCGCTCTGGCGTCTGGGCGAGTGGCTGTGGATCGTTTTCCCGGCGTTTCTATCCTTGAGCCTCAGCCCGGTAGACTGGACCGCGTCACTGCACGGATGCTAATCTTGACATGTCGAGTAGCGCATGCACGTTTCCTGCCCGATCATGACCTAGCGGCTGAGAGCTTAGGGGGCTGCTGTGCTGGGAGGCCAGTGCAATGTCCGCTGTCTCCGCCGACCCCTCTTTGCGCTGCACCAGATCATGGGTAGGTACGATGTCTTGCATCAATTGAACTGTGCGAGGTTTCGCATGTGTCTCAGCTTCGGACTATACGATGAGCCGCGCACGATACCATAGGTCTGAAACGATAATGATAGTGGGTACTGAACAGAGCGTTGGTGCATATTAGAGTATTTGAGCCATAGAAATACAGAAGACTTGTGTGATACACACGAGATGGGAGAACACCAGTGATATGAAGTCCTGTCCCGCAACACGAATAAGTCTACAATCGAACTTGTCCCAATGCCGGAACCTACTCGGACCCGCGAGACCTGCAAGTGTCTGAGAGCAACGCGCATGCACAAATCCCGAGCGAGCGAGAGACAGTCTGAGCCCGTCTGCCTGAGGATGCGCGGTTGCTAAATGTACACTCGGTCCTTCTCCTTCACCTCACTGGCGTACGCCGCCGCCGGAGAGAGACCTTCCTCCTCGTCCTTCCCCTCGTCCGTCGTTCGGGCGGTGCGTGAGCGAGCCAGCACCCGGCCGGCGGAGACGAGCCCCCGGATGCCCTGGGCGACCATCCGCGTGGTGATCCATTGCGCGAGCGACATGCCGGGGAGCAGATTCAGCAGATCCTGTGGATGAGATGGTGAGTTGCGTAAGACGCTTTTGTCGGGTGGCCAGAACAAGCAAGGTTCGCGCACCTTGATGTCCCAGAAGTCGCGGTGACGGGTAATCTTGCCTGCATCATTGAACGAGAGACGCGTGATGATCGGCAGCGAAAGGTGGAATATTGACGACGGAGGAGCTTGCGTGGACTGTCCCCTCGATATGTAGGACGGCTGGCGATGCAGCGGGGGATGAGGTATAGACAGCGAAAGGTCCGTGGTAGTGGACGGCAATGGGTGGCACGGCCCTGCGCTCGAGCGTCGGCGAGCAAGGAGACCAGGAAGGATGTCGATATGAAGGGTATGCTCCAAGATCGTGGTTTGATGGCCATCTGCAAGTAGCCTGGATCAGCAACGCCGCGATCGCTCGATCATAGACCACGTCCACGCCTCCGAGGTAGGCGACCGGGCAATTGACAGAGGTGCGCATCATAGTAGGATCGCACGCTCCACCTTCATCAACATGCAGATGCGCGATCACTCACCGTAGCTTTCGCTCTCCGACACGTCGGTGACCTCATTCCACATGCTCATCGCCTTGAACCACGAATCCTGCAGGCCAGCACCCCGCGAGATCCCGAACAAGCTGTGGAGCAGCGCGACCGGCTTCGGGATGTCCAGCTGTGCGAGGCGGCTCGAAAGCGCGTGGATGTCTGCGATGACGGAGCGAGATGTCGCGGTCACGACCGGGTTCTCGTAGGTCGCGTCGGGCTCGTAGAACCTCTCCACCGCGCTCCAGGACGGGACGGCCGGGCCATACACGAGATCACAGACCTCAACAGCAGTGGCGCGATGCGCGGCATAGGAGATGAGAGAAGTGCTTTCGGTGGGCCTAGAAGTACTGGATACAGGTACAGTCGGGAATGCTACAGAGTTGTTCATCTTGCGGTCATGGACGTAGCGAGCAAGCAGGATCGCATGCGCATGCCCGAACCGCGTCGACTCGCGGCGGAGCTGCTGCGCAAGGCCTGTGATTTCCAAGTGTCCAACGGGGTTAGGGTTACAGACGGTCACCACTACTTACCAGGTCGTCGTGATTTACCGTATACCCCGATGTTCCAACCCTCACCCACTCACCGCGGCCGCGTACACTAACAGAGAAGCAACATGGCGTGTCCAACGATAGCTCGTTATTCAAGCTCTGAAACTCGCGAAAGATGGTCCGTCGGTTCGATGTACACGCTCAGGGCGCAGGCTTCGTCAGTCAGTGTCGGACAGTGCAACCTCCGCATTCTCACCCCAGTTGCAATGCTGCTCGAGCTCTCCAAGGTCTGTCATCATTCGCGCAAAGCTCGGGAGCCTATCGACATTGACAAGATATACCTCCACCCGCCACTCGGAAACGCCGAAGACGACTTGCACCAGGGGCACTGTGAGACCGGCGCTGCCAGGTCATGTTATCCGCCAGGAGCTGGAGAAGCGCAGGTACGTAGGATTCGTACGACGTCTCCATTCTCGACCGCAGCTAATGCGTCGCAACCTCACACGTACGACGTGTCTCCACCAGGCAACAGACGGAACACCGACAGCAGACGCAGACGCCGTCGCACCAGACACATACGTCACCGCCAGCAGGAACGCCCGTGCCCTTCTCAGGCCGCGCGCGACTGGATGCAGCGAAGGCCGTGGTCCAGCGTACCTGCGGGAAGCTCGCACGCACGCCCCGTACCTGGGGCACACCGGGCTTCCTCGCCTTCCACGACCGTTCTACGTGGAGTGCGTGGGCCGCGGGGGCGAGGGAAGCCTGTGGCGTGAGGGAAGGTCGGAAGGCCACCGCGCGAGCACACGTCCGCTGTACGCCCGCGCCGGACAGCCACAATACCCCGCTAGAAGTTGGCGGGAACGGAGACACCCACGCGCGGTCGTGAACTGGCGCACACGCCCTACCTCGGGCCCGCACGCTATTGCGCTCGGGTAATACAGCATGCAGCGCGAACGAACTCGGGCGGGACAGGTTCCGAGGGCAGGACAAACGCAGCGCACAAAACGGACTAGCATCCTCTGCCAGCGACCGGTGCAACGCACGCTGACGCTTCCGGGGCGCAGTAGGCCACGGGTTCGGGCGAGGAAGGACAAGCGAGAACGCGACGCTTCCTGCGAGCCGGCCGAATGGATACGCTATTGTTGAACAAGGGGAAGCCGCTTCCGAGGGACGAAGGCCGCAGAGCGCGCGCGCCCACGGTATTCGCCGTCCACGTTCCCACCTCGTGCGTCGAAGGCGTCCACTGCCGTGTAGTAGCGAGCTGTCTGTGCGACGGAACCGGAAGGTGTCGTCCTCGTCGAGGCTCTCCCACAGGGGGCGCGACCGCACCTTTGCTGCGCCTTCGCTGCCGCATTTACGACCCTCCGCATTGGATCGGAGAGAATGGCTTCCTGACGCCCGGAGACCATAGCCCACTCACGTCCTATGGGATCGACACCATGGCGGAGAAGACGACATGGAGGGATATCCTCGGATGCGGCGAGACATTCGCTTGACCAATACAGTAGGATGCATCGTGTTATCTGTCAAGAGTGCTGGAGTTGATAGGTGGTGCAGCGAGCGCTGCTGGGGACACCCTGAGGGACGCACCGCCAGTTCTACGTCAGGGCATACAACGTCGGAGTGGTGGTTGGTACGCACCTTCCATACCAGCGGATGTCCTGTCGTAGATAGTGACGCTGTTCAGTAGCATGCTTTGATACCACAAGATTCGCTGTACATGGCTTAGATCTGAAACGTGCCCCGAGCCCCTGAACTGAGAGTATTGAACCTTCGTGTATGACAGACATTGACCGGATAGCTTATCCCTAAGCGTCATAGACACGGTAGTGTCGGCATGGATCTATACAGCGGTGTGTGCTTCTTCTGTACTTCGCACGGGCATACAGCCCTTGCCGGTGACGAGAAGACCCTGGTCAGCGAGCGAACGAAGGTTGGGTGACGTCCAGGAAGCAATGTCAATGAAGCCGCAGAGTCATGGCATCCGCCGAGAAGCAAGGGTATGGCCCACCCAGAGCCGCGTCCAGCGTAGGTTCGCGCGAGATAAGGGACGACAGAACTGCGCGAGCGTATCTACACAGGGCCCGTGCAGGCAGTCGGAAGATGCGCACAAGCGTCAGATCTCCATTGAGCGCGTTCGAGCTGCCTAGTTTGTCGCATCGTCGCGCATAGCGCGGGCCAGGTGATCAGCGCGGACGGACATGGGCCGCCTGCCAGCGCTGCTGGACGACCGATGCGCGCGGGGGCGTTGCGCAAGAAGCAGGCTCGACCTTCCCGACCCCGCTGGCTGACTGGGTGCGAAATGGATGCCGTAACTTACCGTGGTCCTCGTCAGCGGCCACAACGCTGTTGTGGCGCAGGGGGTGGGCAGACATGGATCCACGCATGGAAGGTGCACTTGCCATAGTGGTGCAGAAAAGAGGATTCAGGATGCGCCGTAGTCTCGGGGGTGCCAAACGTACACGTCAGGTGCGCTGTCGCGTTGTGACTTGTCTGTCAAACGCAATTGCCGGAAGAAACCCGTGTAACTGACTTGCCGGCAGTCCAGACAGAAGCTTCCGCTCTGTCCAGTTGTACTGTCGTCTCGGTGCTCGGTGGATAGCGCCGCTGTAGGCTTGCCGCTGTCGCGCGCGCACCCCAGCTTCGCCCCACGTTTGTCATTCGGGATGAGCCAGCCTCGACTCGAGAAGACACCCCGACACGTCCACACGTCCAGCCCAGGACAGCTGCGGCCGCGAATGGCACGACCCTGAGGCAAAAAAGGCCTAAGGAAAAGGAATTCTCCTTGCGATTCGAAGCCGGAGCATTCGGACGAAATTAAGCGTGGACGGCGCATGAAGCACCCGACGCTCGTCCGGAACTAAGAAATGGGGCCCTAAAGCGTGGATGGAGATAATTGAGATACGCACCACGGGAGTGTCCACTTGGGCCGTCGTCGTCCGCTCACTCGACACTGGGGACTCCACAGGGAGCCTTGGAGTTGGTAGGGTAGCACGGTGGTATTTTGGCGGCGCTCTGCGCCCGGGGTGGTCGCAAAGTCCGCCGCCGTACGTATGGACGAGCAATTTCAAGTGCTGAGCGTGGCAGGTACCGCCTACAAATTGCGCGAGCCAAGGGTGCACATGCGTGTCTGCGGCCGAGAGTCGAGACGTAGCCAAAACCGTCGTGCAGTCGTTCGGAAGCCAGCTGGCTCTTGCTGCTCACATGGCCGGGCGCGGCGACAAGGTACAGCGTACGTACGCATACCACTCGGGCGGCGAGCCCGCTACGGATATGGAGCCACGCAGAGGGGCAGCACGCAGGCTAAACGGGGCGCACTGTGCGCGGGAGCTCGAGAGGCACGCTTCCCATACGGTGCGGCGCGTCCGGGCGGCTTCCTCGTCCCGTCTTGGAAGCAGCGGACCACAGCGAGCGCGCGGCCCCGACGAGCACCCGTGCCACCCAATCGCCGCGCGTTCGATCTTCGTGCGTCGGGCTCCTCTGGGTGCCGCCACCACGCGGCACGGACACGTGCGGCGTACCGCGAACGTCGGGCAGCGCGTGCGCGACAGCGGCGGGCCGGCGACAGCTCGGCGCCGGGGACCTGTAGCTCGCCGGCGGGTGGGCTGGCGGGTGGCTGGTGGTGTGGCCGGTGCGCACCGCGACTGGGAGGGTGGCTGAGGAGGACGATAAGCGGGGGCCGTGTCGCGGAGGGATCTGAGAGCGCATCTGGCTGCGTCAGGCTATCGCGACGGGTCGATCACGCGGGACCCGCCCCGGGTGCACACGCGGTTCTCCTGCGCGTCGCGACGCGTCCAGGGTGAACGTTCTCCACCTCCTCCTCCCCAGCTCACCCTGTCCTCGTCGCGTGCTCCTTCGCCGCGCCGCGTCTCAGCGGTAGCGTGATGCGTGGCCTATTGCTCTGAAACAAGCACACTCGGACAGCCCCAGCCCCAGAACTTGTCTCACCACTACTCGTTACACGACTAGCAGCCGCCCTCGCCCAAGTGCCGACCGCTCCGGCAAATCATTCGCGCTTGCAGCTGACAGATAACGCGTCTTGCGCCAGCACTTCCGCGCGATTTGCACGGCCACGGGCATGATGTTTGGCTTCTTCTGCATTGTGTACTTCCTATACGCTACGATTACAGACGGAGGCATGCAAAGATGAGGGGAGCAGTGTACGACAGACGGTTGAATATATATAGAGCGCCACAGTCCAACCACACCGGGCACCGACAGCAGAGACGAGCACAGAGATATCCCGGACCAATAAGTAACAAAAATAAAAGAACACAAAGGCGACGGTGACTCCAAGAACCGGATGAGAGTGGAACACAACGATGCAATGCGGGGTGAATGATACAATGAGCGCCAGAGGCGAATGGGGTGGTCAGTACATAGCACCAGTCTTTTGGCCTTGCTTCTTCGTGATGACGTCCCACACACGTGTCTGTGTGCGTGCGCGTAAGGGTATGGCCGTTTTGAAGGTATCGGTCTCGCCCACAAAGCAGTGTACAGCGAGAGGCGGAGGCGGGGCGGCGAGCGGGCAGGAGGCGTGACGAATAGATAAGGCAACGGCACAGGACGGTGTCTCTAAGTCCAATAAAGAATAATGCAACGCGGTCAGCACACAGCCTTCCGCGCCTTGTCCTTCGGCGACAGGTCCACGGGCACAGGCTGCCAGCCGGTGACTTCGGGGATCGTGACGTCCCCTGGCCTCCGCTGCATGTCGTGCGGCGCAGGAAGCGAACCGCGCCGATAGTAATCGCCTTGCGGTTGGTTGCCCGGGTAGTACATGGGCGCTGTCGCGGCCTTGCGCGGGGTAGGTTGCTGCGAGCCGGGCTGAAGCGAAGCGATGTCGTTGAGCGGCGCGTTAGGCAGCCGAATGGCACCGTCTCGGCCAACCAACGGCGGAGATTGCGAATCCGAGTCACGCATCGGGTAGGGCTGTGCGGCGGGGGAACCCATAGACGACGACGGTGCAGATCCTGAGGAGTAGACGGAGACTACATGAACACCAGGAAATTCAACACCACCGAAGGTGCTTAGAAGGAGCGTCGAGACGTACCGTTATCGTCCCAGTCGCTCGACGCGCCGATGGACGAGCCACCCGACGAAGACACGGAAGACCGTCGCGGCATCTGCATGACAGGGCCCTCCATCTCGCCTTCTCGCGGCTCCTTCTTGACCATGGCCGGGATCTTCCCTGCTTTCGGGCTACCGCCGACAACCTTAGGCGCTTTCCGCGTCTTGCTGCCGGCGCGGAGCTCGTCGAATCGCAGAGGGCGCGGCCGCAGATGCGTGCGCTCGTACAAACCACACTTGTTGCAGACGATCTTGCCCGGATTGAGCGTCGACCGCCGCCAGCTCGGAGGCTCGGTGGTGTGGCAGTTGAAACATCGCCGCCTAAGGTACTGCGTCTCCTTCGAGGCAGCGTCGTCCGTGTGTTGAACGAGCATGCCGTTGTGCGGTGCGAGGCAGGGCATCGGGTGCATTCCTGTTGACCCTGGCCGGTAGGAGGTCTGCGAGGGGACGATCACAGGCGTATGGTCCTCCGTCTTGATGCCGTCCAAGTGGTGGAAGTCGTGATAGGGCGGGTGTGGCGAGGGGACGGTGTGCGCAAAGGGCTCGTCCATCACGTGTGGAAGCGATTCGCACATGGCAAGGTGTGGCGAATTGTCCATGGACAGCGGCTCGCTGTAGACCGTACTCGGACGCGAACCGTACGGGCTGCTCGTGACGGAGTCGTGGTCGCTGCCCATGAACGGCGGTGGCGGGGTATACATCATCTCGGCGCGGTCCTGGCGAACGTACGGGAAGGTGTTGCGGCGCTGCATCGCGACGTCGTGCGCGTGGCGCATTCCGTGCCCGAGTGGCGCGTCGATGTGTGCGGACTGAGGCATACCAGACCAGTGGGCGTGGTGGGACTGCTGGCGGAGGCGGTGGTCGACGTACTGCTCGTGTTGGAAGTGGTGGTGGTGCTCCGGCATGTCGGGCTCGTACAACTCGTCCAGGAGCGAGCCGCGGGAGCCGGGCGGGTTGTAGGAGCCGGGATAGGGCGCGGACCACATGTGGGCGGCCTCGAGAGTGTGCGACTCGGGAGGGATGCCGTTCTCGTCGTGGTTGGGGTCGAAGATGTAGCGGGGCGGGGCGAGATCCATGGAGGACTTGTAGTTGGGTGGCGACTGGAAGGGGGGATGCATGTCGCCGTCGAAGATGTGGGGGGAGGGCGTGCGGGGGGTGGACGCGTCTGAGTAGGAGGTGCAGTCGAAGAGTAGGGGTTCCATGGACGGGGCGGGGGCGGGGCGGGCGTTGGGCGACACGATGGCTGTAGGGAAGCAGCAGCGCGTGTCCGCAAAGGGGCAAAGGTCGACGATTCGACGGCAGAGAAGGCGTTCTGGTTTTGAGCAGCATGCCCGCCAGCGTGGTTCCGGGGTCCCGACATCCTGTGCACGCAGCCGAGAATGGTCTAGCGGCCACTCTCTCGACCCACTCCCTCGGTGCCCACGGTGGCTCTCGGACAAACACAACCGAGCCTCGCGCGGACTTGGAAGAATCGCAGGCACGCTAACGCCTACTGCGCCCGTCTGCACGGCGCACCTCCCTCGTCTGCCCTTCTGCAGCGTCCATGGCTGCAGTGCGCCGCGGCGGGGTCCTCTGCAGCCCACCGCACGGCACTGCACACCGCCCTGCCCGTGTGCCGCTTCCCAGGTGGGCAGGCCATCCTCCGCCAGTGCGGCACCGCTGTCAACGTCACGCCTCCCACGGACTTCGTATTTCGTGACCCTAGTTACGCCCAATTTCCAATATCCAATGTCCATTTTCGCCCGTCCTGCGCGATACACCGTCTGGCTGCCTAATCGGGAGCCCCTCCAGTTCCGAACTGAGCCAGTCCCTCATCTCGCACATGGATCTCCAGTCCGATTCAAAGACCCGCCGAAGATCTTCGGCCTCCGCCGCTCGCCCGGCGTCTCTCCATAGCGACCTGGGCTGAACCCGTTCGGTGTCTCTACTCGCTCAGCCAATCCATGTACACTCGCTCCTCCATTCAGTCCTCCACGGCGCTCCTCTGCTCCCTTCTCCCGGCTCACGCGCCTCCTCCCTGTTCGTGCCTTCATACCGCAGGGCGACCTCCTTCCGCTGTCTGCACACCACCGCACCGCACAGCCCGTCCAAGCTGCCACCGCACACTGCACCCCGCTTCCACAGCGCTCGCGGCCCCATTACGCCATACAGCACGCCCTTCCTCTGTTTCACTTCCTCGAGCGCACCATTGTGGCGAAGCTCTCCATTATTTCTTCCTTCCTTTCCGCCCAGCGTTCGCAGCGCCCATACCCCCCTTCTTCATCGTCGCTAGGCAATCGCTGCAGTACCAGCTCTCGGGAAGCGGCGACTTCAGGTGGACACAATCCAGATGGAACTGTATAATCCAATACCGTCAGCACGCGGAGCCTGCCGTCAATGACGGACAGCCACTCACCCATTGGTAGCGGCAATTGGGATTGTCGCAAGCAATCATCTAAAAAGTACCATAACGCCGTGCGACGCGCAGAATCAGCAAGCGAATTCCCTCCAAGGACGAGGCCTCGCCGGACCCTCGCCCCCGGGCGCTCCGGGTGGTACGCACCTCGCCGTAAGACATCCTTTGGCAAATGCAGTATATTTCTTTATCCTCTGCGTCCCCGCCTTCTTCCATCTCGAGATCGTCTTCGCCCTCTGCGTCTTCGTCCGCGTCCAGCCCGGCGGATGCCGTGACTCGGCGCGAACGCGCAGGGGACTGTCGGGTCTGCTGCGACGCCCTCGACCGCTGGCCTGCGCCGTAGGCGCTCGCTGGCATGGGTGCTGGGCTCGGCAGCTTGATGCTTCCCGCCGAAGCGGCTGTGGCTATTCTCCGTTCTATTGTACGTACGATGGAGCGTAACGTCAGCGGGGCACGTCGGGACCCAGCACAAAATGGTCATATCGCATCGGCAAACAAAGCATTACAAATGAGCGACTGTGACTCGCGAAGGAGCAGTCTGGGATACGCACTCTTTTGCGGTGGTGCTACGCTGGCCGAAGGCGCGGGCGGCGGCGCCTCAGGGATGGCAATGGCGTTGCGCAAACTCTCGGTGATTCGTTCTGCGGGATTTCGCGAACCTTGGCCGAGGGAGTAGCTCGCCTGAATCTCAGGGCGGGTTCGCCTTGCAAGACAGCACCTTGCTGAGGTCATGGTCCAGCCTGGCCCTCGCCCGCTGTATGAGTTGTACCATCCGTTCCGCCAAGGCGATCTTCTCTGCGGCCAGTTGGTCGATTTCGGCATACTGAGCGGAGATGTTTTGAGGAATTGCGCCATCTTTCGGTGCGAGCGGTTGCCCCGGATTCTTGAGCGAGTGTCGTACATACTTGCCACCTTCCTTCTGTATCTCCTGCTGCAGCTCTGTGGTGCGTAGGTCATACGTCCGGTATGATGCACGATGGTGTCAAGCACAGCATGCAGATCAGGTACGCGATAGCATGGTGTCGTTTCATGGGTTTCAAGCAGGAAGAAGCGTCGGGACCACGAGTTATGCGAATTGATGCAGAGAGCCAGTTATCAGCTAATGCCCTTCGGGGCTGAACAGAGCCAAGGCGATTCAACTGACCTTGTGTGCGCACTTCGCGCTGTCTTATCTCTGCAAGCAAATGTTGTGTCTCGGCTGGGAGATTGTCCAAACCTGTAGACCAGGGAGAAGGCGTTAGCGTGGGCACGTTCGCGGGAGGTAAATTAAATTATCGAGGTGCGGCCGCGTTCGCGTACGAGTGGAATGGTTCAGCGACGCCGCCACCACACCCGATCGACGACGCGTCGGTGGCGGCGTGACAGAATACGCTATCAACAGTGCCGTAGGGGAGATCTCATTTTGCATCTGCGCGTAGCACCACCCTGATCAAATGTCGCCACCGCCCATGTGATCGAGCAAGACGTGGCCAGGACGAGACCTGAGCAGCGCATCGAACCATGAGACTTACTGGAAATGTACTCCGCCGCTATGGTGGCGGCTTCCTCCAAATTAGCGTTCATAGTGCGCCGGGTGTGCCTCTGTGTGGGTGGCGATAGCAACGAAGAAGGCCAGGAAGACGAGCACTTCGGGACGAAGCCGGCGGAAGGAGGATGATGGTGGCAAGAGAGACAGTTACGAAAGCGGCAATTGCGTCAATCTTGGGCCGGAGCTTGAAATGGCTAAGGCGCAGAAGCCTCCTTGTATATGGGCGCCTACGGTTATCAAGCCACAGTTTGCAGCCCGATGAGGTGATGCCTCGTGGCTGTCCTTTTAAATCCGTCGCGCAAACAGATGACGTAAAACACGGTTCCTCCTCTGAAGTGAAGTCCCCGGGGTCCAGGCGTTTGGTAGCGGCGCGGCGAGCTTCCCGTTGCTCGCAGGTCCCGTGGATGGCGTTGTCGCTCACTTGGACACCCCACAACCCATACTACGTATGGGGGACTCAAAGAAGAGCTGGTTGGCACGTAGATACGTGCTGCATTGTATGCAAAATACGATTTGCCGTTCAGCCGCCTAGTAACATTGGAGCAGCGAGTTAACGGGAAGCTCGATGTTCGCTTGACCACACAAGACCAATCAGAAGCGCGAGGCCCCAACATGTGCGAGAGGCCGGCCGTCCCAAAGTCATCCCGATTTATATTGCATTCCTTGTGCGTTCCCGCCTCAGTGGTACTCATTGTTGGTTCATAGCCACCCAATTCTGGAATGTCAAGGAAGGACGAGCCGCCTGAACACTTACGGTCTAAAGTACATTATCACAGGTCTACAGCGCACGTGTAATTCGCGCACATGCAGTCGCCGGCTTGTCACTCGTCGCAAGGTCACAATACATAGTAGTGCATCTCCTTTCTCTGACCTTCGCGATTATACTTAGCATTGCAGGATGACTCAAAGGAGAAAGAAAGCCTGTCATTGTTGACGTCCAGACCCTACTCAGGGCGCCGCGGGAGTGCGACGTACCGCTTGTCACCATCTCGTCCTTAAGGGGTTGACGAACACGCACACGGTATTTCTGGTGCGTTCCAATTGATCACCGGATGCCGTCACTCGGCTTTGAGCGGTATGCTATCATAAGGCTGGCTAGAACATCGCTCACCCATGTACGACCGACGTACGGCAATAACGCCACCGCAGTGCTTCTCCCGTCATATTGTCGATGTAAGCTGGTGTACGACCAGTACCCACGCGATCCAAACGGACAGATACCGGCGGCCCATAGGAAGAGGGTCTTCCTTTCCATTTCCCCCGTCGGCCCTGAGGGGGGATGACGCATTGTGAGCAGCCTATCACATAACGAATATTCCAACTCGAAGCTGACCTTTGCAATGTCCCATAGCAGCCCAAATTGTAATAGCGGTACGTCGGGCAGCTGACTCTTACTCAGCAAAGTGACTAGTCCAGCGATCAGCGCATTCTGTACCTAGCCGAGCAAAAGAAGGGGGGAGGCATGCATACAGTATCCAACGGCCACTCACCTTTTCGCAAAATTGCTGCATTGAGTTCATTATGCAAATTCGCTTGGAACGGCCCCGGGATATTAGAAATCTTGATTCCAGACTGCACGCATGTGCCGTACTTACCATAGGATTGATGGTGAGACTTGAAGATGTCGACATCAACTCGTTGCACAGTCATGACTGGTTAGCTGCAGGATAATCACAACCACCATATACGTGTGATCGAAGTTGGATCGAAGTGGCGTGTATAATTCGCCCCCAAGCTACCATTGGCCACGACGTGCATCGCGGAGCGGCCGATGGACCCGGTGCGTCGAGTGAGCACCACTGGATGCTCCCGAGACGAAACATAGTACAGCAAGGATATCTCCATGATATCTGGCTAAGTACGCTTGCCTGTTCCTGGCTAAAGTGTTGCTTCTCGCGACCCCTGCAAGATCGCCTTCTTCGCTTCTACTAATCCACGTCTGGAGTCTGGACTGGGATTGCCCTGTGGGGTGTCTTGCTCCCACACTGACAGGCCTCTACTAAGAGAATGCTTGCCGAGCGCAGTTTCGGGACATGAAACACGAAAGGAGCTTATCTCGGGGTCTCCGTCAACGGTGCCACGGTGCTACGTTGTGGCGTCCCGCTTCGCCACACAGGAAGCCCTGACTGTACGGACCTACCACCGCGGACATGAGTCTTAACAAACAGTAATGCCATGCACTTACCATATAATGGACAAGCTGCGGATCGTCATCCTCCTTGGACATCCATCCCGAGTCCCAGACGGACGATTGGCCGTCCTTGGGAAGGCGCTAACGTCAATCACCAACCCAACAGCGAGACGAAGACGGGAGGATATCTGTGAATCCGTGGCTCCTGCGGAAGCTGTTGACAGCCTGGACCTCTACACTTGGGGATGATCGACAGAGTGGCACATACTTACTCACCAGCATCCTAGCATCGCTACCGGGTTCATGCGGGCTGCACGGTCGGGACCATATCGACAGACAGTCCGAGCCCCGTCGGTAGCCGAAGCAAGGCGGCACCGACATGCAATACATTGTGCAGCTGGCGTTTGGGACACGCAGCACATGGATGTCCGTGAGACCCACATGTCCATGGATGCACCCCCTGGGCGACGTGCCCGTAGAAGCCACTTGCGGCGAGGCTGTGTGCACGCCCACGGCCACACTGCAATCCGGCAATATGCTTCGGAGGATGAGAGCCGCTCCATACCACTACCTGTCAATCTGTCAGAGCGATTGACTAATGCAGCATAGGTGTCATCACGATCGGGATGGCCTGGCAGCTGAGCTTTGGCTGAGCTGGCCCATCTGCATGCCAAACCTACTATTTTGAAAACTCTGAAGACGCATTCACGTCCTTGGACCACCTTCGTATTGATAGGATGTAGGGCTGTGTACCATAATGTTATTTGACAGAGAAGGTACGTCGACGAAAGCAGTACCAGCTGCCCTATGGCGACAACTGACATGATTTCGTGAGCAGAGGTTCCGGAAGAACGGGCAAGAGCCTTCCGCACTCGTCAAGGCCGACAACGAATTGTTTTGGCTCGTGATGCAGGATACAGAGCTGACTCCGTTGGCGCTCAATCTATAAGCAGTGTATTTCATGTTGTCGACGGTGTAACGCCATAGGACACACAGATCCTCAGTATACCATGTGGATCACCCTAGAAATGGAGAGCAGCCGTATCCTCCGGCATGAGATTGTCAACACTCCGCATGTCAAGCACGCCTCGATTTTGAGAGTACGCTCCTTTCTCGCAGGAACGACGAGGGGTGATCAGCGTGTGGCAACTCCGCTACAGCATGAACCCCGGTCGTGCGACCGTCGCACAGAGCAACGTCGTATGCATAGATTTGACACGCAAGGCGACAACGACTTTGGCAGCGGCACAAAGATGTTGTCAAGACTTCCGAAGCAACGAGGAAAGGGATATGGTATAGCCATGTGCGAGAAAATTTGCGACTGAGATTTCAGCGAGGGCAAAGACGACGTACCTGTCAGGGAGGGACAAGGTTGACACGCTGCGAGCGGTCCGGTAGCTCACGAAAAAGCCTGCAATGTACGTTGCATACGATGTTGACCACGGACGCCAAGTGATCCGAGTACCTGAGCAGCTTCTTGATTCAAGAATCGAGTCGCCGAGACTGATTAGTCCTACAGCAGCAATTGCATACCGCATCTCATCGAGACTGGGATCTAAGGCGACTTCGTTGCGTCAGCTTGCCATCGTCCAACAAAGAGGGTACAGTCGCTGAGTACCAGAAGAACGCTTAGCTTAGCCACGGTGGGAAACGACCCATCTCCCACATAGCCCTTAGGTCTATTACCAGGTCCTGAACAGATCAAGGTCCCAAGATGTATGACGTTCATCAAGCACTAGAGAAGCAGCCTGTGCACTGCACTTATGCACCGCTGTTCAGCGAGATGCCTAGCACCGTATGCGCAAGGCCAGTCATGGAGCAGCGGGTCCTCGAATTCGAGAGCCAACTGAATGCACCTGCCAGTAAGGAGAGGAGATGTAGCGGAGGGCCGACGCGGAGGCGAAGGTTTGAACACTGAGTAACTCAGTAAGTTCTCGCTGGAGGGGCAAGGAGTGCATCACGTGGGACGGCCGCCCGCGAGCGCGGTGGGAGGGCGAGCTGGGAGCAGGAAAACATTCGCTCGTCTTCGTCGCCTCGAGGCATGCCTGGCGCCGCGCTCCGGAACGGCGACATCCTCTGAACCTGCTCTCGGGCTGAGCGAACCTCTTTCACGGCTTCCGTCATGTCCAGCTCACGCGGTCTCCTCGCTTGCTTTCTTTCTCGCGTGCTCTTGCTTCTCTGTCTCTGTCTCATACGCGTGCCCTCATCCTATGCTCAGCCAGCCCAGTTGCAATATGAGGATTGCTACTACCAGAGCAATACTAGCCTCAAGTTCGACATCTCTACCGTCTATGCGCAAGTCCTCGATGAAGCGAACTCGGAGGGAAAGTACCTCAACTTCACGGTACTTGGGGAGACACCGAAGTCGGTCATGAAGTCGTCTAATCCCAACGGGAACTCGTCTGGCGCGGTCGCTAGTAAGCATCCAGTACTGATAGACACACTGCGCGTAATTCTGAAGATTGGACAGCGACCCTGTTCACTGTCGCGGAGGAGCTAACGTTCCAGGTGTGGAACAACAATTCGTTCTTCTGCTCAACCCTACGACCTCCCACGGATCTACTGGGCAATACTACGGAAGGAGGTTATTGTCCATTCTCGCCAGGACCCTTCGCGTTCTCTACCACTGTCCGGTTGCCAACCGACTATGAACTGGCGACCTTTCAAACTCGCCTATACGCGCTAGATCCTGACAGAACTTATTGTTCTGTATGAATCTCAACACTACACTCTTGGATCCCGGTGCTATGGGCAGCGTATACGGTCATGCGTCCATCGTCTTCTGGGTAACAGTTGCGTTGGCAATTGGATACTGGGTCGCAGTCGGCATCGCGAGATTGGTATCCGCTTGGGGTAGGGGTTCCACCAGGATGGGCACAGGCTTGTGGGCCCGGGTTGAGAGTGCCGGGTTCATTCTCGCTAGCGCCATTAGCGGCGAGCGTTTGGCCAATTCTCCGGCACTCATGAGATACTGTGAGTTTCTGCGTTGCTGCGATCGCATATGTCTGCTCATGTATGTCAAGGTACACCCTCTTTGCGAGATATCATATTTCATACGCAGTGGTGTGCGGCGCTTGCAATGGTTGCCGTCGAATGGCCGGCCTTCGTTTGTATGTAGCGGTTATCTACTCAAGTCATGGTTTAGTCTGGCTGACATATGTCACAGACCCCCTTCTAGCGCAGACGGCCTGGTCTACGTTGACATTCAGTATGGGCGTCCTTGTAGAACGTAGTGCTGTACTGATCAAGCAAATGTAGACATCACGCTCGCGCAAGGCTCGACGGGTTCTCAGTCTCGCTGGCACCCCTTGACAGTACAGGCGTACGACCCCCCGTCCAACTTTGCCGCACAATTGAACAACGCGTCTTCGCCTCTGTACATTGATGCCGATGCGCCGAACGTCATCTTCGTGCTGCCGGACGATGCTACCCAGGCATCTCGTCGTTTGCATGGACCGTTGGCATCCGGCCTCAGATTTGTTTGGCATGTGCCTCGTCCTGTTCTTGGCAATTTTGGCTGGTACAGTCGCGCTGAGCATGCTGGTATGGGGGATCGATTGGATGGCCTCTCTGACGTTCAACGGAGGATCCCAATCAGCGGTTGACCGGCTCTCGGAGCCCTCGATATTCAGCCGGGAGCAAGGACCTGCTTGAAGGCGTCGGTCAAGGCGCGGACGAGCGATCGTTGAACAGCCACTTCCTATTGCGTTCGACTACGTTTTTCCCTGCCGGTCGACGATGGTGGCGACTCAAGAGCGGGTTCGTGACGTACCACAGCAATGTCCTGCACGGCAATCTAGTCCGTATCCTCATCTGGTTCCACCTCCCCGTCACGATCTTCTCCTGCTACCAAATGACCCTCGGACGCGAGACTGCATCTCTCGGATCTATCATCCTTGCTGCCATTTCCTTCGCCATCTTCTCCGTACTACTCCCTATCTTCCTTGTGGTCCGACTAACGCTCACCAACACCACGAAACTCTATGATGAAACATGGACACTCCTATCGCTCGGACCTCTCTATAACCATTATAGGCACGGTTCGCAGCTCTTCGCTGTCTCCTCTTCGCCACAAACATCGCGTTCGGGGTTACCATTGGATGTGGCCAGAGGAGTGGTACCGCTCAAGCCATCATCATCCTCGTTGTTGAGGTAGCGTCTGCGCTTGGCACTAGCGTGTGGCTACCTTGGGGTCAAGGCGCCAGCATGGGTCTCATCAGCTTCCTGTTCTGCGTTGCGAGAATAGTCATTGCTGTGCTACTGGTCATCCTGACGCCTATAGTGAGTACTCCTATGTTTCATCTCTCACATAAGCTCTGAAGTCCGCTATCTGCGTAGGTCTCTGTCGAAGCAGGTGCCGCACAATGGATCGCATATGCCATTCTGTGCATACTCGCGCTGATCTATCTGGCACTCCTACTCATGCTGATAGTGAAGATTGTCGAGGGCGTCATCCGGATCATTGGCGGCGTGGGCTTCCACAGAAGCAAACATGTCGTTGACAGTGGGTTGCTCGGGACGCTCGGCTTACTAGGCTGCTGCGGGTCTCGGAGGCCTTACCAGCGCAGGCCCCAAGTTGCCAAGCAACCCTCCACCATTCCATTAACGAAGCCGAGCCCGCCTTACAGAGACGCCACGCCGACGCCATCGGGTCCCCCATCAGTGCTGCGACCGGAGCACGCCCTGCAACCGTACAAGGAAGAGAGCGACGACGAAACAGGGTTCATCATGGGTGCTTGGCAGCCTTTCCCAGGACCTGGCTATAGCCCGGTCGATGACGTCCCTCGGTCGCCAGAGCAGTCGAAGTCGTCTTCTGGCTTCGCCCGGGTCGGTGGTGGTCGGGCGCACTTCGAGTCGCCGTACGCGATTCGGCCGGGCTCTGACCAAGCATTCCCGTCGACTGAGCGTGCCGAACGACAAGCGCCTTCCAGCAGTTTGGCACAGAGCTCGACAATAGAGTATTCGCCGCCACCTACGCCGTCGGTCGGAAGCGGACCTGGTCCCAAGAAAGCGGATGTCAATTACCTCCCTGCGGGCGCTGCACCCCCGCACACATCCGGACGAAGTCGCAGACAGCTATCATTGAGGACGCATCCGCCCTTGCGAACCTCCGATCGCAAGGTGCCGCTGCCGTCCCCTCTGAAGCAGTGGACACAGCAGAGGATTCGACACCGAAGAAGCGTTGGTTCAACAGGCGCAAGAGTCGGCGTATGAGCGAAGGTGATCTCATGTCGATGTCCGAACCGCCGGCTCAGGACACCGGCCGTTCCTTCGTCGTGGTCAGGAAGCAGAGGCCAGGTGTGCCACCCAGGGATGGGTCGAGTTCATCGAATCCGCGCGTGAAGGGGAGCCAGAACGAAAATCCTTTAGTGTTCTCCGCGGACCAGGATCATAGAGGATAGTTCACGTCTTCGCACACGATCTACACCCCTTATTATATTGATCTTTTAAATAGCGGACTATTTGTAGTGTATGCATGGGGTTGTACACATGGGACTTCGTATGTCTGGTCCGTAGCTAGTCCAGCATGTACTTATACATAATCGTCATCTTCGTCCTCGTGCACTGCTCCGGTACCACCTACCCAGAAGACCCGCCAATCCTCGAGGCCCTTCCGCACCCAGCCGTATATGCCCTGGTGTGCACGCACTCTGTCTGCGAGGGTCTGTTCAGACCATCCACTCTCGGCGGAATCATGGCTCGCGACAGAGAGGAACGCGTCAGGGCGTAGTATGGTCGACTCCAGCGACCGCCGACACAGAGATACCCAGTATCACCACCGATGTCTACTGATGCCCGTATCGGCTCATCGTCCCGCTTCTTTCCCTTGCGTTCTGCCTGGAGCACGAGGAAAGCGGAACTTCCTGGACCTCGATACCACTTTCACCGAATGCAACTACTTGCAGGAAGGCGGCGGTCCGTTCTCGTCCCGCGAAGGCATGCATACTCTGCAGCTGACGTCGGTCGGCTGGGAAGACCACACGAGGACACGGTATGGTGGTACGGCGGAGACGCTTGGAGGTAGTGGGTGCGGCACGACATGGGAGATCCTCCCGCGCGTAAGGACATACATGCTCGGAGCCAGCGGCCGACTTGTCCCCAAAGCAGGAGGCATGTTGAACTTCACCGGGGCCACCCAAAGCCTTTGTGTTCTTTAGCGAAGCCTCGTCCGTCCCATGAAGCCCGTGACCTGCGCCCAGGCGACATCGTGTTGGCGTTGAGCAGGTGCAGTCCCCCGCTCTCCTCGTACAAGTCGACCTCTCCGACGGCCGAGTCGGCGATACGAATGAGCCCCGCTTTCTTCTCGAAGATGACGAAGAGGCTGAGCTGAGTGGGATATCGATAGCTGTCAGGGCCTAAGGAGGCTATCCGCGAGTGTCGATCTCGCGAAACACCAGATTTGCGCGGGGAAACGTCCGATGCGCTGCGGGACATGGAGTCGAGCACGGACTGCTGGACAAAAGATATGCTTCTTGCTGTCAGAGGTGTGTAAAACTCCTGTACATACGCGTTAGCGTGCGGGCAGAGGAACCAAAGTGAGATAACGGACCTTGACTAGGTGGAATGCTCGTTCACCTTTCGGTGCTTCGTACAGGAAGATATTGGATTTGGTCGCCACAGCGAGTAGTACACCGCCTCTGGTACGCTGATTTTCATTGCGGTAATACTCGTAGAAGAGCACTGAGGTATTGTGCAAGCGGGAGCCAGGGGACGCAAGCGGGGTATAGTGAGCGGCCCAAAGCAGCGGGAGATCATGCATGTCGTCCATGGCGTCCCAAGAAGACCGCGAATCATCCGAGTCGGCCCGCTCCTCAGAAGGCCGTGGTGGGAGGCGTTTTGAGTACATGGGCGCATTTGCGAGGTCCGAGTAGGATGCTTGAGGTTCGACGGAAGAGTCTGGAGGGGTTTGCGGCTGCGCGATGGGCGACTCGATCACTAGGCTCCGGAGGCCCTTCGTCAGGCTGCTTTGTTGTCTGTGTCTCTTGGACAGTCCGTGTTTTCCAGAGCCATAGCCTGCCTGTCGCAGGTTCAATGTGTGCTGACCCTGTATACTGTTAGATGCATATCAATTTGCGGTGCATGGACGCTCACCTTTTGAGCAATTGCCCATTTGGCTATACTGACTAGGCTAGCGAGGTTATACATCCGGAGTGTTCGTATCCCCTCCTGTTCTTTCGAAGTCTCGTCCGGTACGGGACCTACGAGGGCAAGCACAACGCCCTGGGAGTCCCTTGACCCGTACTTTCCATCTCCAGCACGGACATCTGGTACACTCTAGCAGACAGCAGGCTCTCAGTAATTGTTGGAACAAACAGACAGTTGCGCGTGCGTACATCTCGCCCTCCCATATCGGCCTCACCTCCGCATCCGTCGGGCCTTTCTCCGTGAGTCCATCATCCGACCATTCACGCGGGAACATGTCGAGGACGGAGAGACCCCTTTCATGGCCAATCAGCAGTATCTGGTCGTTCAGCAGTGGAAGGAGACATCGTATGGCGGTGGTGGTGTGAGGGAGGAAGCGAGACCCGAACTGGTATAGCTTCAGCCGTGAAGGAGACAGAATCTCCGGGATAAGTGTCACGGGTGGCGAAGGTTCAGGGAGAAGACTAGGCGTCTTGTTTGGTGGAAGCGTGGTCGAGGAGGAGCCAGAGGCGGAGAGGTCGGTCTCGATGTGTAGACGGGGCGTAGGTGGAAGAGGTCGTGAAGACCGGGCTGCGTTCGAAGCCGTCGAGCCCGGTGCTGGAGGCAAAGGCTCTGCTTGCCGTGCGTCGATCTGCCGGGGAACTCAATGCACTGCAGACGACTCAAGAAGACGGCGAAGGACTCACACCTTCTCCCCACCCTCTTGCCCTCCGCCGCTGCAGATCCTCCGCGGTGGTATCCGCGTATCGCTCGGCAGCTCTGCAGGGACGTCTCAATCAAACTCTCGCGGGCGGACAGTGAGAACACAGGCGTACCTCTTCTCTATCCATTGCCTCCATCGCCCAAACCTACAGCAATGGCTCAGTCCTCGCCACTGGCGCCGAGCGGCACACTACCACTCACCTGGAGTTCGGGCCATGTTGCACGGCGAGATCATCGTATGTAGGCAGATCGCCGCTGCCCTGCTCGTCGCGTTCCGGGAAGTCTGGTGGCGGTTGGGCATCGTTCATGGTGGACGATAGCAGGTGAATGCAGCCCGAATGCAGTCAATAGCACGCCTAGCAACCGTGCCCCCAAATTTCAAAGGCCAGCGTCGATCACTAGAATAACACCCAGGCTTTACATCTATAGCAGTCCCTCAATTCATGGGTACAGCCGGGCTTTCCTGACCGGGTAACATCAAGGAAGCATCACGAGGCGGTGTTCCGCCCACAGCGTCTGTAAGTACAGATGAGAGACAAGAGACGGTGCGAATTCATTCGACAGCGAGAGCAATACACAAAGCATGTACAGTAGCGACGTGAACGTGTGATTCTACAGTATGTCCGTCCTGGAGACGCGCAGTGGTCCGCCGATCTGCCAGTCCACGCAGTGCGCAGGACCACCGGTGCGCTCACCAAATGCCAGGCCTGTCCACGTCGCCACAGCGCCAACAGCTACTCCCGCACCTGTGCAAGCAACCAGTGCAGGGAACCCCCCTCTCTGCGCCTGCTGATCGCACGCCTCATCCACCGCCTTCGTCTGCGTAGCCCCGATACGCCCAACGTGCCGCACGAGCTGCGCATCCTTCCCAATAGCCACTAGCTCCGCGTCCTCGTCTACGGGGCAAGGACCGTCGCGGTAAATCCCTTCTTCTTCAGGAAGGCGAGGAACCCTGGCATTCCTGCTTTCTCATGCTTCATGATGAACGCGCCGGGTTCTTCACGATGCTCTGGAGGAACTCTCGTGCTCGTCTGGCTGACACTGCGCGATAGAGTCGACCGCTGAGACATTGCTTGTGATGGCTCCGGTACCGGAGTAGCAGGTCGTGTGTCGCCTCCATCTTGTCCATGCCCGCAGGCGCATGAGCTGGGCCGAACGCGAGCTCCTGACTAGCCTCCGTGACGAGCTCCGTGGGGTCCCCGAGAACGCTTTCCGCGCGGTTTCCAGGAGTGTCGATGTTCAGCGCCTGCATGTCGTCCGTGAGCTGATGCGTCTGGTCATCCGAGCGTTTGCTCGCGACGACGGGACAGGCGGGTCGACGTGGGGGCAACCCGAGCGCGGATGGTTCTTGCGAGGTCGGCCACACCACTTGCATTCTGGGACCTTGCGCGGGCTGGGCTCGGGTGAGGGGCTGCTGCGATTGACACGTTGAGCCCACTCCTCGACCACTTCGCTTCTCGCGCGACGCGTTTGCATCCTAGTGCTGACCATCGACGGCTCAGTACACTTGAAGTGGAAGGGTGAGATCTGGGATCATACCTGACTGCAGGGCTCGTTTAACTGCTCAGAGAGTCAGAGATGGATCAGGGCGAGGATAGGGAACACAAGGCCGTTGCGTTGCACTACTCGCATGGCGTCGCCTTGTCTGCTCTTTCCGGCGGGACGCGCGGCAAGCTGTGCAGCGGCAGTGACTGAAAACGGCGCAGCAACAACCCGTAGGAGTAGACGAACAAGCCAGTCAGAGGGTCTTCCGTCGAGTCAAGGTCGCCCGGTCGAGAGTGGTCTCTGAGAGCGTTCGTTCTGCACAATCATGTTCGCCCGAATTGTCGGCGCTGTCCGTGGTTGTATGATTGCGGACTTGCCAATTTTGGGTTTAACCCCGGATGGAGGCTATACTATATTACTGAACTCCTCAGGGGCCCGAGTGCTCCCCGCGCGATCGCATGGACGATCACTCAGCGACCGGAGCATCCACTACGGCATAATCCCCATCGTACTCGCCTGCGAAATGGACCTGTATGCGATAAACATTGTTGCCTTGTCTGAGCTCTAGTATGATACTGTATGTGTTTGAAGCAACGTGACGAGTACGGAGTCCGCGAGGTTCCAGGAGAACGGTGCACTGAGAGGCAATGGTACGTCATGAGTCCTGGATTATTGGCTTGGCTGCAGATGCTTACCAAGATCGATGCTCCCTTCGCCAGCCGCGATCATCGCCTGCTGGAGATATTGTATTATTAATGCCTGGTCTGGTGAGGTGTGGCATGCGTGAATCTCCTTCAGACTTCGATCGCCCAGGACATGAATCATCCGGGGATAGGTCGGGAAGGTATATAAGCAATAATGGCCAGTCTATTTAGCTCACCACACTCCTCAGTACTCGCGGCTTTAATCCTCTCTCCTGCAACTCACGAACATGTCTGCCAGCGTCCCGAAGACGATGAGGGCCTTGACCACCCAACCCGAGCGGAAGGCTGCAGTCACGGAGGTCCCGTACCAAGCATTACCGACGATGAGATCCTCGTCAAGGTTGTGCGGTAGCGCAGAACCCACCGACTGGAAATGTGCGTCCATCTCTTGTCTCACTGTCTCCGACCTCATACTGAGACTTCCATAGTCGTCGAGTTCGTACAGAACCATGGAACCATCTGTGGATGCGACTGGTCGGGGAACGTCGTCCAGGTCGGCAAGAACGTACCTCGTACGCGATCGGTGACCCCGTCGCGGGCTTCCACCAGGGCGGAAGCTACACTGACCGGGGTGCCTTCGCCGAGTATGTAAAGGTAGAGCCCGACCTCACGTGGAAGGTGCCTCCGGGCACGCTCTCCCACGAGGAGACTGCTACTATGGGCTGCGCGTAAGTCCTCTCAATTGCTGGACGACAGTGCACAGAATACTCAGGATCAACATTGTAGTTTCTGGACTTCCGCCCAGGCCCTGTTCCATCCTACTCGTCTTGCATTGGTCGAGCCGCCCAACAAAGCGTCAGGGAACGAGTGGATCTTCGTCTACGGCGGTAGCAGTGCGTCCTTTACCCCGCAAAAGGAGTTTCACATGTTCTGACAAGTCTACGGTCTGACATTTCAGGTTCCGTTGGACTATATGCTATCCAACTCGCGCACCTTGCGGGCTACAAGGTCGTCACGGTCGCATCACCCAAACACCATGAACTCGTGAAGTCCCTCGGCACGGACGCCGTATTCGACGTAGGTGCCCGCTCATCTTAGGCTGAGCTTCGCTAAACGATAATGGGTCGGCAGTACAAAGACCCTGATGTGGTCTCGAAAATCAAAGAGGTGACTGGCGACTCGCTGCACGTCGGATTCGACACCATCTCCGTGCCCGAGTCGCAAGTCCTGACCGTCAAGTCCTTCGCGTCCGGACCTGGTAAGCTCATCGTCATCCAGCAGCCGGAGGACGACGCGAAGAAGGTGAACACGGAAGTTGCGATCGAACGTTCGTGCTCACTCTCATCCATACCTTGTTCCTAACATGACGCCCTGCGTTTCCAGACACCCTGATCTACACCGCTCTCGGAAAAGAGCTCAAGCTGGGCAATGGCTACCCTCCAATCCCGGAGGACCGGGCGCACATGGCTCAGTTCTTGAAGAAGGTTCCGGGGCTCGTCAGCTCTGGGGCGATCAAGCCAAACCCTATCAGGCTCTGGGAGGGCGGTCTGGAGGCCATTCCAGCCGGCTTCCTCTACATGAAGGAGGGCAAGGTCACCGGAGAGAAGCTCGTATACCGCGTGTAGATGGGGACTTTCACAGAGGGTTGCGACGTCTGTGGGAAGACGAAATGTATAATAGGAATAATGGTATTGTTCTCGATCGTCGTCTGACTTACAGTACTTTCGAGTTCGCTTCCGGATCCGGTCCGTCCGCGTTACGCTCGAAGCTTTGCTGTGTCGGAAGCTCTGAAGTCGCACTCAGAAACTCCGCCTCCGCGGCTGGCAATGCTGACTGTGCTTTGCAGGCAACTCCATTCGGGCATGGGTGTTGTCCTTGCCACTCCACAGTCGCGGTGCCGGTTATGTCGCTGCCGCCCAGTGCGGGCAGACCGACGGGCGCTTAATACAGTGGCACTGACATCATACGTACGTCTATACATACTCCCTCTCTTCACCGAACCGTGAAGAGTCCGCTCCGCTGCCTTATAAATGTCCAAATGTCGAGCCCGACAAGACTCCAACCTCCATTACCCCCTCACGCCAGTGTCCAAACGAGAACATATGTGAGTGCGCTCCTTGGTAACACCGCAACTAGCTCGCGCTGATGTCGTCTTCAGAAACTGGAAGCCGCATCATGTCGTCGTCTGTCCCGAAGACAATGAAAGCGTTGGTCACGCAGGCCAACAAGACCGTCAAAATCGAGGAGATACCTGTCCCGGAGATCGACGACTGGGAAATCCTCGTGAAAGTCGTCGCAGCTGCTTCGAACCCGACCGACTGGCAGTGTATGTCCATCTGCGGTTTCTCCTGTTCGTGTGGAGAGCTGAAGCGCCGGGTGCCCAGATATTGACGGTGTCACGAAAGTCGGCACGCTCAGTGGTTGTGACTGGTCCGGGCACATCGTCAAGCTCGGCAGCAAGGTCACGCAGCTGCACGCTACAGGACTGAAGGTCGGGGATCACGTCGCCGGGTTCACGCAGGGTGGGACGTACAAGGATCGTGGGGCGTATGCCGAGTATGTGAAGGCGACGTACGACCTCTGCTGGAAGGTACCGGAGGGCACGATCTCGCATGAACAGGCCGCGACTATGGGCTGCGCGTATGTATCATCTGTTTGGGAATCGGGGTACGACTCACATTCGTTATTGCAGCTATTGGACGGCCGTACAATGCCTCTTCCACCCTACCCGACTCGGCCTAGTCGAGCCACCCAGCAGCGCGAAGGACGAGTATGTTTTCGTCTATGGTGGAAGCAGTACGTGTCATCAACGGATTGCATCGTTTATATGGCTTTTGGTCACTCACGACTCTTCATTTCTAGGCTCCGTTGGCATGTACGCGCTACAACTTGCTCATGCAGCCGGATACAAGGTCGTCACCGTCGCCTCAACCAAGAACCACGCTCTCTGCAAGTCTCTTGGGGCGGATGACGTCTTCGATGCACGTGGAGTCTGTGCTCTTCCCTCGTTGGGCACGTCATTTACAGTCATTGCTTGATACAGTATAAGGACCCAGAGGTCGTCTCGAAGATCAAGGCGGCCACCAAGAGCTCACTGCACTACGCACTAGACACGATTTCGAAGGAGGCCTCCCAGATCCTCACGCTGAACTCGTTTGGCCCTGGCCAAGGAAAGCTGGTGACTATCCTGCCGCTGCAAGAGAAGGCTAAGCAGCTGCGAGACGACGTTCAGAAGCAATGTGCGTACTATGTCATCGAGACACTCACATTGAGCTGAGGCGCATTGCACAACAGTCACCCTCATCTACACTGCCCTCGGCCGCGAGCTCTACACTCCCCCCGGCGAGGTGAACCTTTACGGGAACTGGCCAGCGTCGCCTGAGGACCACGCACACATGGCCCAGTTCCTGTCGAAGACGCCCGAGCTCGTCGCCTCAGGCAAGGTCCAGCCCAACCCAGTCAAGCTATTGGAGGGCGGGTTGAATGCCGTCTCCGAAGGTCTGCAGTACTTGAGGGACGGCAAGAACAGCGGAGAGAAGCTCGTGTATCGTGTCGCGTAACTTGCGATTGTGGTGTGTAGGACCTAGGTAGTCAAAAGTCAGTTGTACAGTAAGTGTAAGACGTGATCCTCGCAACATGTATAGCACCTATCGTCAGAAAGCAGGCCTGCTACGTCGACCACTCGCACTAGTGTGATACAGGCTCCGGAACGTTGCGGCAGGGTGAGTCTCATGCTGCCAGTCAGTCGCATGGTATTCCAGCCTGAGTGCACGACAACTTGAAAGCGGCCTTGGTAGACGTACGGTTGTCACAAGTGCCAATCGTACCTTGAGTAATTATGTTCAAAATACGGATGCTGCATGCATATAGCACATCATGGCAGTACAGAGCGTATAGGCAAGGCCTGGTGAACATGTCAGAGTCAGGTCGCGTCCTCGAAGGTCGCGATCGGTCGATCTGAGATCCGAATTTGAGCAAACGTCACACGTGATTGGGCCTCATTTTCTGGCACTTGACATCGCAGTGCTGCACCGAAGCATTCGCGACTGGGTCCTTACTTGAAGTGGGTGTACCCCGCGAACCCCCAAACCCCTCTATTCTGCAACATACAAGATGGCCAAGGGCTCCCAGCTCTCTCAGCTGAAAGCGGCTCTCAATCAAGCGGGTCTGTCCCGTCCGCAACAGAATGGCAAAAAGAGGAAGCGCGCGGTGATGGAAGAGCGGGACAAGGAGAAAAAGGCGGAAAAGCTTAAGAACATCCAGCAGAGGATGAACCCTTCGACGTGAAGGTCACGACGCTGAAGCATGAAGTGGGTGGGCGCAAGATAACTGGCACTGTAGGCCGGCCCGCACAGAGCAAGCAGGCTGGATGGAACAGGTGCGTTCTGACACGCTTGAAAGCCATTCAATGGTACTGACTCGTTCTCGAATCTCAGAGGAAGCAGACACTCCTGAAGGAGCTTCAGGAGAGGAACCGCGCGGGAGGCATAGTCGATCGCCGGTTTGGTGAGAATGACCCGACTCTGACACCGGAGGAACGTATGCTGGAGCGATTTACGCGCGAACATCAGCGTGCCTCGAAGGGCGCCGCGTTCAACCTCGAGGATGAGGACGAGCTCACGCACTACGGCCAGAACTTGTCAAAGCTGGATGACTTCGACAACGTCGGACTGGGGCTGGATGACGACGAGGACGAAGACGAGGGCCGGATTGACCGGTCGACGGTCCAGCAGAGCCATTTCGGAGGCTTTGGAGACGAGGAGGAGCAAGACGAGGATGATGAGGTTCGTTGCTGTGCATCGACAGACACGCGCATACTCACTTTCAATAGCCTGCGCGGAAGAAGACGAAGGCCGAGGTCATGTCGGAAGTAATCGCAAGAGCAAGATGCACAAGGTACCATGATTTACTGTACTTCATTGCGCTTCGCTAACGACATCGCTCATAGATGCAACGGCAAACTGAACAAGAGGAGGACGAGAACTTGCGGCATGAGCTCGACCAACAGCTTGACTCCATCCGCTCCCTCTTTTCGCCCCAGATCCCTCCGCGTCGACATCTAAAGCACCTGTCGAACCGCAGCTCCCGCTGTCCCGAAGCCTCGGACGGACGGCGAGACAGATCAGGACAGGAGTACGATCAGTATGTTCGCGAGCTCGTCTTCGAGCAGCGTGCCAAGCCCAAGGATCGTACAAAGACAGAGGAAGAGATGGCGCTGGAGGAAAAGGAGGCTCTCGAGCGGGCGGAGCGCAGACGTATCCGGAGAATGAATGGCGAGTCTGAGGAGGGCGATGAGGAAGAGGGCGGGGCAAAGGGGGCAGTGAAGGGCAAGCGCGCCAAGCAGAAAGGAGGGGACGATCTGGAGGATGACTTTATGAAGAGGATGAGTTTGCAGGTTTGGGCGTTGGACTTGGCGCGGCTGGTGTGAAAGAGAGCGAGGAGGACGATGATGATGAGATGGGTGAGGGCGAGAGTGACGAAGAAGACGAAGAGGAGGACAGCGACGAGGAGGAAGAGGATGGCGAAGAGGAGGATGAAGAGGTTGCCTCCGATGATACTGGCGACATCGAAGCCGAAGGAGGTGAATCTGAGGCTCTAGTGACCTCTGGTAAGAAGAAGGTCGTGCATGGAAAGAGCCCATCAAAGGAATTGCGGTTCACTTTTCCGTGTCCATCGAGCCATGACGAGTTCTTAGAGCTTGTGGAAGACGTCGAAGACAAGGACGTACCCACCGTCGTTCAGCGGATACGCACGCTACACCATCCGAGTCTGGCGGAAGATAACAAGTTCAAGCTCCAGGTTCGTGAATATATCCTCCGTCGATTGGTGTATTCCTCACTAACGTCGTCGCTGGTCACCAGGGTTTGACGAGCGTGCTGGTTGACCACATCCTATACATTACCTCACCACCGACACCACGCCTCACCTTGCTATCGTCGCTCGTACCCCATCTCTACGCCCTCACCAAGTCATACCCCATCCAGTCAGCGGAGCACTTCATCTCCAAGTTGAACCTGATGCACAAGAACCTCAAACGTGGCCTCTCGCGTGGTGCGACAGAGCCTGATGCGAAGACATGGCCAGGCCTGCCCGAGCTTTCTCTATTACGGGTCATCAGCCAGATATGGCCGACAAGTGACAAGAACCACAGCGTCGTTTCCCCAGCTCGATTGCTGATGGGCGCATACTTGGGCCTCGCCAGGGTCCGCTCGTTACAAGACTTGACGAGCGGCTTGTTCTTGTGCACGCTGTTCTTGCAGTATGAGCAGCTCTCGAAGCGTTTTGTGCCCGAGGCGATCAACTTCCTTGCCAACGCTACTCTGCACCTCGCGCCGCACAAGTTTTCGGAGCGATCTGCGGTGCCAGGTTGCTTCCCGTTTCCCGACTTCGGGTCCGAACATTGTCCTTCGTTCACGCTTGTTGGCAAGAAAGTCAAAGATGCAACTATCAAACCGCCGTCACTGCTTCGATTGTTGAACGCTAATGACTTCAGCGAGCAAGACAAGGTGGATCTCCTAGGCTTGACACTGGATCTCCTTGGGCGCTTCGCAGACATATACAAGGGCTTGGACGGTTTCATCGAGCTCTATGAGCCGATCTCGGAGCTACTTACTGGCGTTAAGTCCAGTAGCCTTCCATCATCCGTATCTGTGAGTACTCGATGCTTTTCGTTGCTTACCATTGCTAATGATCGCAAAAGGCACGGGTGACGTCCTTGCGAGACACGTTCGGCAGACTACTCAAGTTCTCTCAGCAAGCACGGCGTCCCCTGACTCTTCAATCACACAAACCCATTCCTATCCCCACATACGTGCCGAAGTTCGAACAGTCGTCGTCTAATTACCTCAAGAATCGCGATCCTGACCACGAACGGAACGAGGCGACGAAGCTGCGCAGGCAGTACAAACAGGAGCGGAAGGGTGCGATCAGGGAGTTGCGCAAGGACGCTCGGTTCTTGGCGGCGGAACAGCAAAAGCAGCAGAAAGAAAAGGATAGTTCGTATAACGAGCGGATGAAGAGGGTGCTCGGGTCACTGGAGTCGGAGCGAGCAGAGGAGAAGGCTATGGAGCGAGAGAAGATGAAGGACAAGAAGCGGGCTGGTCGGAAGTAAACGTTCTGCTGCACCTACATATTTTTACGCAGATCTGCTTCTAAATCAGAGGCTCGAGTCTCGGGTTGTCCCAATGCGTCGCGGAAGACCCTGAATTTAAGACAGTATGGTGGCTTTGAACATCCGTGCTAGATCATGAGCTTTGACAACTGTCGGTACTACATAGGGTGTACTCAACAGGAATCGGACTACGTATGGATTTGTTGTTTTTTGCACGCTCTTTGTGACTATGGGCAACGACTACAAAAAAGGCGTCCTTATGTCACGTGACCAAGACGCGTCAAAAGGTGGACACGACCTGCATAGACCTGCATCCTACCCTCTTCGCGTCGTAGCATTCTGCACCGTGTGTTCACGAGACTCAAAGTAATCAAGTGGACAGACATATATGTAATGAAGTATGTAGAGGGTAATATAGAGCTATTTGTAGTACATTCTATGTACAACGGACGGATGTAAACTATGTACTGTTTACTGGAGCATGCGAACAATGTCGCTAGGTCTCTGTAAATTAGCTGAGGTAGATTACTAGTGTGTAGGACAATTGCAGTGCTTGTATCTATCAGCCGCTGTCTGTCTCATGGTGATAGGCTGCGCGGAACGTTCACGAGGGTCCAGATAGCTGCATGCGGCGTATATGTGTCCCTCGAGTCCTTCTCTGTGGCTTGAATCCAGCACCAAGACGAAAGCACCGCACGCGACACCATACGAGTGCAAACGAGTGTGAAAGGACTGCGTAAATGGAGGACGTGAGGTGAGGAAGAGCAGAAAGCGCGCGTGTCCGCGACGCGGGCTTTGATTACGTAACACGCGCCGCGCTCCCATCGCGCGACGAAAAGGTACACCTGGGGCCTTCCACATTGCAGTCGATCCTCCAGCAACTTTACGACGGGCGATGTACAATGCCTCTCGACAAACTCTCTTGGATGAAATTTCTCAGTTTAGATTCATGTTGATATTGTCGTGACTATGCAGTTTCGAAAAGATCTATCCAAGACCCTTTGTAGACATCAATTTTACACGATTTATGATATTTTTTCCAGAGGAGAACGAGAGGGAGAAAGCACCTAGAAGTGTACACTGGACGAAAATTACGATATTTTCATGTGAAAGATTGTAAACAAGAGGCCAAACAATTTTTGTGTATTTCATCTGAGAATGATCTTCACAATGATTGAAAATATCTTTGCTCTCCTTCTTAGTGACAGATTGGAAAAGGATTGATGAGAGCTTTGAAATCATTTGATTGCTGTCATACATGTGTCTTTCTGCCTCAATGATTCAATAAGTATATGAGACATACTAGCAATCAATTTGACTCTAATGATTACAGAAAGATACAAAACCAGAACTTGAAGTCCTGATTGTCAATCCTTGCTTGAACTTTCTGTTGAGAATGATAGTGATTTGGTTTTGAATCTTATGGCCTTGAAGTATTGAAGAAAGATGGTAAACAATGATCATAGAACAGGATTTCAAATCTTATGAACAGATTTTGTGGCCAATGATAAGAAGGATATTATAAATCCAGTCTCTATCAGTGTACATCTTGCTACAGTGCATATTGTGTCATGTTCTGCATATGTTTACTAGGTTTTATCATGAATGATTTAAAAAAGATTGCAGACATTTTTCTCTATCTTTTGGCAAGAAGGATCACTTTATTATGCTAGATGGCCAGGCATCATGGTTGTATGTTACATCTGTGATCCAGCTGTCATTCATTCAGAGATCATTAGCTTTGAAAGATACATAATGGATTGTCACACCCTGTTATGAATCTTACAGCTGTAACATGTACTCGAAAGAGATGTAACTGGCTGTCACACCCTGTTATGAATCCTTTTGCCATCATGTTCCATGAAGGATGTCAAAATGATTGTCACACCCTGTTATGAATCTTTTTGTGATCACTTTCCTCAAAAGATACATAAATGATTGTGACAGACTGTGAATTTGCAAGGGGTTTAATCCAGTCACAAATAGAGCCATCATAGCAGCAATCATGTACAGCTGTGGACACTGTGCCACTGTGGTGGTCCCTGCCAAACAGAGGCTATGAATGGTCTGTGCCACATGCATTCCATATATGTCATTCTCTTTTGTTCAATCAGGGTCAGCATTTACCCCCATTCACAATGTACACAGAAGTGCAGAGTACAACACAACTTACTTCCATGTGTAGTGTGTGGTGCAGGAATGTATTGTACATGCTACAATACACACTGAGATGTACATTGTGAGTGGCACAGCACATTGATATAGTTCAGCCAATGCAATGTACATGTGGATGCACATTGCATTGGCTGAACTATATCAATGTGCTGTGCCACTCACAATGTACATCCCAGTGTACATCGTAGCATGTATGATACATTCCCACATACATTGGCCTTGACCAAGCAGGCCATGCTCTATTTGACTATGTACAATGTATATCCAGATGTGCATCACATTCATTGAAGTACATCAATGTGCTGTGCCACTCACAATGTACATCTCAGTGTGTATTGTAGCATGTACAATACATTCCTGCACCACACACTACACATGGAAGTACTGTAGCGAACCCCACAACCCGGATGGGGGTGTGACGTGTGACAGGCTGTACACGATCCGGCGCAGCGGCGGGGACGCGTGTGACGTGTGATGCGCCCCCGGATGGCGGTCTTGTCGCTGTGCCCACCGCAGGCGCCGCTCCTACTTAGCGCCTAGCGACAGTGTTGGCGCCGGCGGCGGGGTCGGGTGTGACGAGTAACATGACCTCCTCGCGGCGGCGGGCGGCGGACTTGTGACAGGTGACATCCGGGTTGTAGGGTTCGCTACAGTAAGTTGTGTTGTACTCTGCACTTCTGTGTACATTGTGAATGGGGGTAAATGCTGACCCTGATTGAACAAAAGAGAATGACATATATGGAATGCATGTGGCACAGACCATTCATAGCCTCTGTTTGGCAGGGACCACCACAGTGGCACAGTGTCCACAGCTGTACATGATTGCTGCTATGATGGCTCTATTTGTGACTGGATTAAACCCCTTGCAAATTCACAGTCTGTCACAATCATTTATGTATCTTTTGAGGAAAGTGATCACAAAAAGATTCATAACAGGGTGTGACAATCATTTTGACATCCTTCATGGAACATGATGGCAAAAGGATTCATAACAGGGTGTGACAGCCAGTTACATCTCTTTCGAGTACATGTTACAGCTGTAAGATTCATAACAGGGTGTGACAATCCATTATGTATCTTTCAAAGCTAATGATCTCTGAATGAATGACAGCTGGATCACAGATGTAACATACAACCATGATGCCTGGCCATCTAGCATAATAAAGTGATCCTTCTTGCCAAAAGATAGAGAAAAATGTCTGCAATCTTTTTTAAATCATTCATGATAAAACCTAGTAAACATATGCAGAACATGACACAATATGCACTGTAGCAAGATGTACACTGATAGAGACTGGATTTATAATATCCTTCTTATCATTGGCCACAAAATCTGTTCATAAGATTTGAAATCCTGTTCTATGATCATTGTTTACCATCTTTCTTCAATACTTCAAGGCCATAAGATTCAAAACCAAATCACTATCATTCTCAACAGAAAGTTCAAGCAAGGATTGACAATCAGGACTTCAAGTTCTGGTTTTGTATCTTTCTGTAATCATTAGAGTCAAATTGATTGCTAGTATGTCTCATATACTTATTGAATCATTGAGGCAGAAAGACACATGTATGACAGCAATCAAATGATTTCAAAGCTCTCATCAATCCTTTTCCAATCTGTCACTAAGAAGGAGAGCAAAGATATTTTCAATCATTTTGAAGATCATTCTCAGATGAAATACACAAAAATTGTTTGGCCTCTTGTTTACAATCTTTCACATGAAAATATCGCAATTTTCGTCCAGTGGTACCTCTTTGCGCGGCCACTTTCGAGACGCGTCGGGGACGTAAGCGCCCGGACGCGGCGGAGTTTAAATTGTAGGGCGTTGCCCATACTCACTCTTTGTGAGGAGTTGTTACGATCACGTGTGCGTGTTGAAGCGACGCGTCTTGCCGCCGCAAACGCGTTGGGCTGAACTTGTCCTCGACAATCATCTCGGACCCACACCATTGGCTCAAGGCCTACCACACTGCCAGCGTCGACTCTGTAACAACTCGATCAATGTCTTCATGAGTCTACCCAACCCCACACAACTACCATTTCCGACGTTCGGGAAGACAGACGACACGAGCCCGACCGGTGGTGCTGCTGAATTCTACCAATTCCTGCAGCAAGTACTCAAGACAATCGACGACGATGATCCATATATTAGGGACGAACTGGATGCATGGCGTCGAACGATAACTGCCGTCGCGGACAATGTGTTTGGCGACATGCCTTCTCCAGAGCAGATGCCGTGGCACTCAATGCACGAGAAGCTCAAGCTAATGGAAATGTCGCTCGAGGTGATACAGCGCGGTGCGCTGGCGATTGACCGCCTATACTCAGAACCAGATGATCTTGCGCTAGGGATCATGCATCAACTTCTGCAGATCGGTCTGGTATGCGACCGCTGGACAGAAGTGCCGATAGATCGACAAGAGAGGTATCTGAACCCCGAGGATATGCGGGAAAAGGTCTTGGTCGTCAGTCAGGCGGTTCTCAAGTCGCTTGCGAAGACAAATCAACCACGGATCGATAAGGAGAAAGAAAAAGAGATGAACAGAGAACGCGGGAGTTCATCCCCTGTGTACGAGATAGAAAGACGGATTCTCGATGAGTACCTGACTGTCTGCCATGGCATGTCGTTCACATATAGCGTACTTGTCGGTCACTGACTGCTTCTCAGAGATACATACCTTGACCGTGGTCAGTGAATACCCGGTCAAGGTCGCGTTCTTCAACACACAGCGCTTCTACACAATGATGGAGGTATGTCTTCTAGGACTGACTGCCAGGCTTGTCTCATCTTCACGTAGCAGACACCGGATGGTACGCGATTCGTCGAACTGGACACCCCGCTCAGCTTGATGCGTCTGCTGGTATTCCTGTGTGAACTATGCATTCGCACATCCTTCATGTCGACCGGTTCTCAATGGTATATGTGCGACCTAGCTCGCAAGGCGGCATCTCTGGCCGACCGCACGCTAGATCTACTGCTATCGGCTACACACAACATTTCGATGACCAACAGGGTCGTGCTGTTAACTCATGTGGCGACTGCTGTCCTCTCCAATCCGATGGAAGGCGCAGCACCTCGCGGTATCCAAGACACAATTCGCTCGCGTCTCATGCTATTTCGACTGCAAATTGGTCCTTCTGATTCTTGGAAGTTTTTCGATGCATGTATGCAAGAAGTCTTCCAGACGTCGACCTCGTCATCACCGATGGAGGATATACAGCCCGTCCTCGTGTTACTTGGGACCGAACAATGGGGCGAAGAGGGTAGTGGCCTCAGGGTGCGCGCACTCATATACGTCAACAATCATGAAGCTGATATAATCATCAGGCACTTGCAGAGGCATACCTGCTTCATGTAGCGGCGTCTCAGCCCGAAAGTACGTTACGCAGCATACTGGACGTACTGGACACACCAGAAAAGGCGCTATATTTTTCGTCCCTTTTGCAAGCTGTCAAGGCGCGTCGACGTTCGTCGGACAGCACTAAGGATAAGGCGTGTGGTGCTACGACGAGCCCGAGTAACGCAAACACTGCCTGGCGAATGCTCATCAGGAAGAATGTTGAAGCTATCGTCGAGCCCGACGCGGTTGATTGGATGGATGACGAGAGTTCTTTCTCGGACGCGCAGTATATGGCCAGGGCGCTCCAGGAAGTGGAAGACAGGTATCAGAAGTGCGCGGCATCCGTGTTCCTCTCATGCAGCTCACTGATCGGAACATGACATTACAGGTCATTATACAACACCACCGCCATGGGCCGCGAAATGCTCGCGCGCTCGCTCGGCAGGCTACCTTGCACACTTGTGCACGGTGATATAACAGAGTGCCACCTCTCAAGCAGCAGACCATCAATCGATGCCCTTGGCGCGTTCATGGCCGTCGCAATCCCGCTTCTGGATGGTGCAGTCGACGAGGTCACACCCAGAGTCCGCAAGGCAGTGTTCAGCTCCCTCGCGCCGACATTGAGGCACCATACCTCAGGCTTTGGTGGCAGATTGGAGAGGATAGCGGAAATCATCACACGAGGGATGAAGGACAAGGATCGTAGCGTCCGATTGTGCGCAGGGTGAGCCGATTTGTCTCATGTGGTAGGAGCAGGAATATTGAATCATGGATGTCCAAGTCAATCATTAGTGGAGCTGGTCAGATTATATCAGGGCATAGGCAGCGGCGTGTTGAAGCGCACAGAGCCACTTTTCGCCACGATATTCCGGATACTCGAGACCACGGACGAGCGTGTTCGAGAGACTACCATCGTTACTGTTGGACGTATTGGCAGGTTCGTTATGTCGTAAAAAAGGTTCCCATATCGATGGCTCACGGCCTTCGCAGGATTGCAACGCCTGAAGTCCTAGGCCAAGTAATTTGTTGCCTGATCTCCCAACTAGGTCAACGCAGTCCTTTGATGAAAGGTACAGCACATACGCAGGTAAGCAGCATAGTATGCGTCTGTTCGTTTCGTTGCTCACCGATTTGGCGCGTTCCCAGTTGCGACGCTTGGCAAGCCTGCACAAGAAGACCCCATACGCCCTTGTCTCTCCTTACATGGTGCAAGTCGCGCCCTTCATTCTCTCGAAGCTTTGCACACAACCGATGCTGCTAGCCGAGAGCTGCAGATTCCTGTCGCTCAGGTCGGATGGTTTTGTATCCGCAACGCTACATCACACCTTGCCTCAGCTGTTCGGCACGTGCAACGTCAAGGCGTTAGAGGCGGTCGCTCGCGAGACTAGGGAGCGCATCTCGCAGCTTTTTTTGCAGTATTCGCACCAGATCCTGGCATATGCATTCCGCCTACAGGGGCCAGGAGCATCCAACAAAGTTCTCAACTTCATTGTGACGTTGCTTAGGGAAGCGTCTCAGCAAGCCCTCGAATTGGACCTCTCGAGTCTAGTAGGCAGCTGCAAGATACCGCTCTTAGCGGAGTTGATCACCGTGTTGGGTGACGAGGATCCGGATCAAGCCGAATATGTGAGTTCTGTGGTAAGATCAGTTAGCTCTCGCTGACCAGGAATCGTCGCAGGCTAAGCAAGCACTCAAAAAAGTGGAACGCGCACTACGGTCTCAAACTACCAGTTCCAGGTCCCCCCTGCGCAGAACCTCAGTGCCTTCCTCAAGCCGCACATGCTCGGCATCATCACCATCCTCAACGACCAGCTGCAAGACGTGTACGGCAAACGCACACTGGAGTCAAAGAGGACGATTGTCCGTAGCTTGGGAGGCTTCATCCGGGAGATGGGCCCTGCAATCGCGACTGCTGCCCCACAGGTGAGCCTGACAGCTATGATCGTAGTTCAGATAAAGCTCAGGCTACTTCTAGATTATGGCCACGTTGCAGACAATGCTCGTCATACCGCAACTTACCGACGTGACTCTACAGAGCTGGCGCGAATTCCTAGTCACTTTGGATCCCCAGGATCTAGGCCCCTACGTCAGCCCGACCAGCGCGTCCTTCGTCACATACTGGTCCACCTTCTCTTTGAATGGCAAGGAGGATGCCAAAGCATGCCTCGACTACATCATATGCGACATGGGCGCGAAGCTCGGTGCCTCTCTGGACGACGTGGTCGATCTCACATCGATCCCTCAACTAGCTGCAGCTCAGCGGACATTGGCCACTTATCGCCAGGCGTGGGGATCACGGGACAAGCTCGACAATATTTTGAACCGTTCTGCCAACGAAAACCTCACCGTATGCATGCAGGCGCTGCGAGAACTGAAGTCATTTATGACAGTGGATGACCCGAAGTTCTTGCGTTCTCTAGCATCGGGAGATGTCTTCGATCCTCTCGTTGGCCGGATCGTGACGACACTCTTTACTGCTGCCTGTCGTGACGGAGAAGGTAGTGAATCTCTCCGTATGTACGCATTTGAGTGCATGGGGATCCTGGGAGCGGTCGATCCGGACAGGTTCGAGATTGGTTCCAACGGCACGAGGATGGTGGTCTGGGAGAACTTCGTCGACGAGGCCGAGTCGTTTGCATTTGTCTTACATCTTATCGCAGACGTTCTAGTCGGGGCATTTCGTGCGACGAGCGATATCAAGTACCAAAGCCACCTCGCGTATGCGATACAAGAACTGCTGCGTTTCTGCAAGTTCTCCCCGGGCCTTATCGCTGCCCACGGGACGTCCACCTCTATTCCTCTGAAGGTTCGCGTTCGTTGGAACAGCCTTCCGAAGCACGTTCTCGAAACAATCTCGCCGCTTCTTTCGTCTCGCTTCACGCTTGATGCTGGCACACCCGGACCAGTCAAACATCCAATATACCCGTCCATGGAGACTTACCGCGACTGGATTCAGTTATGGACCAGCCATCTTCTATCCAGAACTTCCGGTGACCGAGCAACGACTATCTATAGTGTTTTCTCTGCCATCGTACGCAACAGGGATGTGGGTGTCGCACGGCATCTACTTCCGCATCTAGTTCTGCATGTCCTCGTATCTGGAGACGAGGACGACGTGAGCAATGTTCGCAACGAGCTGCTTGTTGTCCTCGAAGACCAAGTAGATGTCAATTCTCACTCTACGTCCGATAAGAAGCTTCTCAGTGCGCAGGTAAGCAAGCTTGTCTCACTTACATTGCACACTATTACTGACGCGACTGGTGGACTGGATGCAGACAGTCTTCTTGCTCCTTGACCACGTTAGCTACTGGCGCTCTGTTATCCCGCACAAACTCGCCAAGTGGAAGGATACCCCCAAAGATAAGTCAGGGGCGAAGTCAGCGCGTCAAATCGCCGAAACAGAGAAGGCACTCGTCATAGTGGATTCGTTGTTGTCGAATATCGACCAGGACTTGATGGCCAAGGCAGCACTACAATGCAAGGCATACGCTCGGTCTCTCATGAACTTTGAACGACAGATACTGACTTTGCGAGAACGGGAAGCAAAGGAGAGCGACATCCACAAGTACTACGAACGCTTGCACGAAATCTACGCCCATCTGGATGAGCCCGATGGGATGGAAGGCATCTCCACACTCATCTTGTCTCCGTCGCTGGAACATCAGATCCGTCAGCACGAGAGTACCGGTCGTTGGACGTCCGCACAAAGTTGCTGGGAAGTCCGCTTGCAAAACTCGCCGGATAATCTTGAGTTCCATCTAGGTCTAATGCGATGTCTGAGAAACTTAGGCCATTATGGTATGATCATGCTTTCACCGTCTTATGTATGCTTCTGATATATTGACCTAGACACCTTGCGTACCCACGTCAAAGGCATCATCACCCGCAATCCTGATTGGGAGTCGCACCTCGTCGGCTTCCATGTCGAGAGTGAGCTTATGGTGGGAAACTGGGATGAAGTACATCAACTCATTCACAATTGCGAAGTCGACGCATCTTCCGTTCTCATTGCCCGTGTCCTCTTGGCTCTCCGCGCGGGCGATAGTGTCGCTGTGTCCGACGCACTCTCGACAGCTCGCACGTCTCTGGGGTCCCCCATCATGGCTGCTGGTCCTCGAAGTTACCGCCGATCATACGAAGCCGTGCTTGACCTGCATCTAGTCCACGAATTGGAGACTATCCACAAAGTTGTCTCGACCTCTCTGCGCGCGGGCCGGGCGACAGACGATCTAGGTGCCTTGTCTTCAGAGCTTTCTTCCCGCCTCAACTCTACGTTGCCCACATTCCGCACTCAGGAGCCCATTTTGAGTATGCGGAGGATCGCATTTGCATTGACGTACGTTGTTGCTGCCAACGAGCTTGTCGCGCAGCTGTTATGTTGACCCATCTGCCAGCTCTACCAGCAGCCGAGAGATCAGAGATATCATAGGGGAGTCATGGTTAGCAACCGCCAAGATAGCCAGGAAAGCGGGCCACTGGCAAACAGCATATAGTGCAATGCTTCAAAGCCAACAATGTGATATGGCATCTTGTTTCCTGGAGAGTGCAAGGCTTGTCAAGGCGAATGGCGAGCCCCTTCGTGCCCTCCAAGAATTGGAGAATCATATGCAAGTTGCTGGCATGCTGAAGGATGTACAGGACACGTTGAACAACGACGTAATCGACCTTACCACTGACAACGCCGGCGGTCCAAACATCGCGTCGAAAGTGCGCCCATTACATTAGCTACTTTCATCAATTCTAACTTGGTCAACAGGCTCAGTTACTCCGAGCGAGATGGATGTACGAGGCTGACCGTTACGAACCCACCTATGTGCTTTCCGCCTTCACAAGCGCAGTCAAGTCCACAGAGAAGTAAGATTGATCTGTATTGAAACGTCTAGATGCACTGATGACCATATAGATGGGAGAGCGCTCAGTTCTATATGGGCTGGTTCCACGACGATATGTACAAAGGCTTGCAAACCGAACGTGACAGAATAGACAGGTATGCTATATTCACGTGCTATAGACTGGTTTCTGACAGATAGACAGAGGCATGAGGATGAACCTCCATACCGTCAGAGCGTATACAAGAGCCACCAAGTTTGGCTCGAAGTTCATCTATCAGACAGTACCGCGACTTCTCACTCTGTGGCTTGACATGGGAGAACACCCGGAGATGTCCGTGCATAGAAACTATGTGTACATGAACACGGAGATTGAGAAATCGATCAAGACGATACCCGTGTACAAGGTGTGTATTGCGTTTGTCCATAGGGGCTACATAATTGAAGCAAAGTCAAGTGGTACACAGCCTTTCCGCAAATCGTCTCCCGGGTCGGCCACAAAAATGAGATGGTCTACAAACTGTTGTCTCTGATTGTCTCAAGGGTCATTCAAGAATACCCGAAGCAATCACTATGGCTCTTCGTCTCTGCTGTCAAGTCCACTAAAACGCAAAGATCCCAACGGGGAAGGGACATCCTGAATCGATTGAAGGTGTGTACTATTGGGTCATCACGACTCACAGACAAACTGATGAGTCCATTTGCAAAGGCCGCTGACCGAAGAGGACGCCTCGGAAGCCTAATTGACGAGAGTCTGCGCATGACTGACCAGTTGCTCGAGCTATGCGTTCGTCCCGTGCCCGATTCTAAGAGACTCTGCAACATGCCGAAGGAGTTTCCTGCGCTGTATCGCCTGGCCCCGTCACAACTGATCATCCCTCTGCAAGACTCCTTGACGGCTAGCGTCCCTCCCGCGTCCGTATCTGACTCTGCCCATCAGCCTTTCCCCCCGAACGCACCCACCATTGAGGGTACGCGCTATGTACCGCCTATTACTGTCCATGACCACTGACCCCTGTTCGCAGCATTCCTCGACGAAGTGGAGGTCATGAAGTCTCTCGCGAAGCCGAAGAAGATCGCTCTGAGGGGAAGCGACGGACAGATATACATGTTCCTCGGCAAGCCGAAGGATGACCTGCGGAAGGACGCCCGTCTAATGGACTTCAACACGATCATCAACAAGCTCCTGAAGGCCAACACAGAGTCGCGGCGCAGGCAGCTTGGTGCGTCCTGTCTCCTCGTCTACGATACTGCTCTTGACCGCTGCATACAGGCATCCGGACTTACGGCGTCGTCACTTTGAACGAGGAGTGCGGGTTCATCCAATGGGTTCCAAACACAGTTCCGATACGACCTATTCTCAATGAGTTATACGAGAGGATAGGTCTCAAGGTTTGGGTGAGACATTCGTTTTGAGCCGACGTACACACACTTTGACCATCTACTGTTGCAGACCCCAGACATGAACGTCATCTTCGCGCACATCAAGACGTTGAGCACTGACAAAGAGGCCGCTTCGTACTTCGAGCAGCATATCCTGTCTAGGTGAGTACGTCCGGCTGGGGATGTCATGTTGACTGACCTCGCATAGGTATCCGCCTATGTTCCACATCTGGTTCCTCGAACAGTTTCCCGAACCGACTGCATGGCTGTCTGCTAGACTCGCGTATAGCAGGACGGCTGCGGTCATGTCGATGGTCGGGTTTATTCTAGGGTAAGTTTACAGGCACTCGGGTTATCATGACGTGCTGAAGGCCCGCAAGACTCGGTGACCGGCATTCTGAGAACATACTTCTCGACACAACCACGGGAGACGTCGTACACGTAGACTTCAACTGTCTGTTCGAGAAGGTCAGCCATCTGTTTACTTGGACCCTAGGCCCCACACTGACCGAGTCGGACAGGGCAAACAACTGGAGACACCGGAACGAGTTCCTTTCAGGCTGACACAGAACATCGTCGACGGTTTCGGCATCGTCGGAGTGGAAGGTGAGCAAGACTGAGCTCTGCTTTGCGTTTTTGACAGTCGCCCGTAGGTGTCTTCCGGATTGCGTGCGAGGTCACAATGCAGCTGCTCCGAGACAACAAGGACACGCTCATGAGTGTCCTGGACGCCTTCATCCACGACCCGCTCGTGAATGGGAGGACGAGAAGCGTAAGAAGGTATGTCCGCTTCCTGGCGATCCTACCACTTCGCTCACCCACTGTCTCCGGCCTAAAGGAACGTGAGACATTGAGGCGTAACAAAGCGGGTGGCGCCAATGCTAACAAGGATGTCAACGCCACCCGAGCGAACATCGACCTACGCAAGCTCGCCCTGGATGCGCTTAGTCCCATTGCCAAGAAGTTGAACGGTATCTATACGACGAGTCCCGAGCGGCCGGAGAAGGAGACGTCGACGAGCAACCTTGTCGAGATGCTAATTCGACAAGCAAGCAGTAATGCGAACCTAGTAAGAGTGTTTGTTTTGTGAAGGGAAGCGTCACTGACCCGGTGAACAGGCGAAGATGTATCCAGGCTGGGGACCGTGGCATTAGGAACTCCTCTGCACAGTGTACTCTGTGCATCCTCTGCTGTATTTTTGATCGAAAAGGGACATTGTATCATAGGCACGTCGCTGTACCATGGTCTGTATTGCTACACTATCAGTACATAATATACACCGTTATGCATCACGTATCAATCGACTGAATCGCCCCTAGCCTCGAGTAGACGCTTGAGCTTTTCAAGCTCTTTTTCCTTCTCAATGAGTCGCTCTCTCCACTTGTCACTCTCAGCCACGACAGCCTTCCGCGCAGTCTCGAGACGCTCCGCCTCATCACGCTCCATCTGCAGCGTGAACTCCGGCACACCGCCCTTCGATGCCTCCAGTGACGCCGGGTGAGCCGTATGGAAGGGCACCGGTCGCGTCTTGTGCCTTGGAAGCGGAGTGGGCGGGTGTGCAGTGAGGATGTTGAGGAAGGATTGGAACGGGTCGTGGAAAACAATCTCATCGTACTGCCAAGAGTGCACCGGCCCCATCTTCATGGCTTGGTCAAGAGGTGGTATTTCTGGCTCGCCGGAGCCGACGGCGGTCCAGGGGTGCAACTTGAGGTGATGGTAGGCGACGACGGCCTTCTCGCCGGACTCGGGACGAAGTTTATACGGATTTGGATCTCGAACTCTCCCCATCTGCGCGCCGCTGATCAGCACGTAGATATAAATAACACTCTTCCGCGTGCGTACCCTGTTTCTGTGATCTCGAACGGTGGCTTGTCAAGCGCTGCGCCGAGAGAGTTAGGATGGTCGCTTTAAGGCAGGAATGTGGCCACTCACCTCGCGTAGGATTCGTGTAGGTGTCATGTAGCTTGAAAGTCACCCGTTTAATGAAATAGGTCAGGTCATCCTTACCCCCACAGTCTCAGAGTCGGCGGAGGCTGCGCTGCGAACCGCGACGGTCCACCGATGAGTATGGTCCGGGGTCGGAAGGGTTTCCCGCTCCTTCTGGGTGAGGACTACTGCAGAGTTTCCATAGATGATGGGTCGGTGTATGGTAATTCCCTGCAGGAGAATAGGCGGTCAGCAGGCGGGGCAAGCAGGGGGAGGCGGTGGGCGTACGCGCTGACGGACGCGGTCGTTGGAGGCCATGGCAAGGCCATGGCGGTCGAGAGTGGCTTCGAGGCGAGTCGAGCCGAGCGCCGGATTGAGACTCCGCCACCGACTTCATCCTGCCCTCGTCGCTCAGGTCGTCCTTGCTCGCCCCCACCCATCTGTTGCCAGAATGCCCCTCCTCGACCCTATCATCTACAGTGCGCCCTGCCCGCTTTTATCCGTATTTGATATGCTCATAATGCAACTCACGCAGAGCCCAATCGCGTCCTGGAGAAGCAGCGGTTCTACCAGGTAATATTTCCAGTGCGTCACTGCGAATGCACTCAATGCTGAGCGTGATGCAGGCATCGCACGATCCCCTCTACCTCCGTGCCCCCGGTGCCAAAGTCTACGTCCGTGAGTATACAGGTTTAGGTCAGCGCCTTTGCACTCCGTAATGACTGGCATACGACGCAGGGGCATACTACGCTATCTTTACCGTCGGTATGCTTGGAACTGCCTGGGGTGCTTTCTCTCTCATCAAGGTCAGATGTCCCTGGCCTTTCTGTCACTCAGGCTCATCATCTTGCATTCTTACAGGGCAAGCCTGCAGAGTAGATCGTCCTGTCCAATGCTGCATAGAGAATGTAACCCATTTGGCTGAGCCAACGTCAGCATTCTGAGCGAGAGGTGAACGTTGTGCAGCCAAGTAAACTGTACTCATCGAAGTCGAAGAGGCTTTGTACTGACACCTTCGACATTGCTTCCGCTACGACGCTGCGCGCGTACAATAGTCCTCCTCCGAGTTACTCCGTCCCGCGTTCAGTGCACTGAGACTGTAGTGAAACTGTTTCCATATCAATCGGACTATGTAAAGGAAGCGTTTGAATGAATAAACGAAATGTAACGTTCGTCTTGTGCAGTGTATGATGAGAAGAGACTCCGCAAATTCTGAGCGTGCTAGCACAGATGACGGAACGCGTCGCGCGAGACGCGAAGTCCGAAGAGGATGCACGTGTGCAGCCAAAGAGCACTTCGTCCTCGACCACCATCTCGTTTTCCGTGGGCACAAGCCCGCAGCGGCCGCAGCCCTAATCTCCACCAAAATGACCGACCCCTACGTAGACAGGTCAGAGGCATACAAGTCGTATCGCCCCGTCAACAACGTACGTTCGTGCGTGCATCTTGCCTTCCGAACCCGCGAGTGACCGCCCCACCTACCTCGCGTACAGCTCATGTCCCCCGGCCTGAAACGCGCGCGCGAGCCTTTCCGCGTGCGCAACGCCGTCGTGGGCACCGCGCTCGTCGCCTTCGCCACCGGCGTGTGGGCGTACTCGATCAGCGCGGTCAAGCAGGACGTGTTTGACGATGTAGACGAGGAAGCGCGTGCGCTCGCGAGAGCCCGGGAGCGGAGCCTGGAGGAGCAGGAGGCGGAACGGAAGCTGACTGAGGCAGTCGCGAGCAGTTCCAATGTTACAGCTGCGAAGGCACCTGCGGCTGGCATTACAAGCCCGGTAGCGAACGCGGTGTCAGCGGCGGCAGCGGGGAGGGGGATCTTGCCGCCAATAGCTGAACGATACTTTCCTCGCCTTCTGGATCCGTCTACGAGGACGCTGGTGTGGGGGGCGCCATCTGTGGATAGCATCGGCAAGTTGTCAGATCGTTCTCGTCATTGAGCTCTGGCTGTAGGACCATTCTTGCATATAGTCCCCCCATTCATATTCCATCATGCCATTGCGCACAGTGTATCCATAGCATTGACATGACATTTCAAGAGGAGCAGTACAAGAGCAAATAACTCGCGAAGTAGCTTCAAGACAACAGAGCAAGCGACAGCGACGATGTTTCGTACTATACATAGACAGTACATATCACAAAGCAAGCACAAACGAAATACGACAAATTGTGCAGATAGCAGCGAGATAGTACGCACATCATAGCAAGATGAGAAAGCAAGGAACATGTCTATGTAAGAGCAACTGGTAGATAGTAACCGCACACCCTCTTCACACCGGGGCAGGTATGGGGCGCCGCGTCTGCAGGCACGCGGCGCCCCATATCCTGCCTCAGTCTAGAGAGAAGATGCGGAGCCCGCCATCTGCGCCCCAGGCGGCCTGAGACGTCTGCGTCAGCGGGTCCGATACCAACGCTCAAGAGCAAGACACGCACGAGACGATGATACCCATGTTGCGGAGGCCCTCCTTCGCGGCCTCGTTCTTCGCGGCCTTCTTCGTGCTCCCGCGCCCGCTCCCGATGCAGTGCTCGTCGACCATCGCGCGGACGACCCAGATCGGCGTCGTGCGCGTGCCCTGGCCCGCACTGTCGGACCACACCCACTCGATGCCCTTGCCCCGCTGCTGCAGGTGCTGGTTAAAGAGCGAGAGGTGGCCCATGTTCGCCGCGTAGCGCGAGGACACGGGCGACACCGCGTTGAGCGTCGGGAAGTGCACCTCCGCCTCGGGCGGCAGGCAGTGCTGGATGCGCACCTGGCGGTAGGCCTCGGTGACGTACACGCGGAAGAGCGGGCAGAGCCACGTCTTCACGAAGTCGAGGCCCTGGTCGAGGTAGAGCCCTCCCACGAACGCCTGAAACCTCTTCTGTCAGCGCCTGTCCGATAAGCACTGCGTGGAATCATACCTCGAATAAGTCAGCTGTGCGAGGATCGTCAGCGAAGCTTCTCATGCTTAACACGAGAATGTGCGCACCCTGGACATTCTGGGAGTGCCTCAAAGTGATGGCCTGGGCAGGGTGCATTCGTAGGTTTTCCGGCAAGCCATACTGAACGGAACTGCGTTGTCCATCAGATCTACTGCAGAGACAGTGTCGTCGGCCTGGACTCACATCCAGGCCAGAGTCGGGTTGCCGACCACCAGAGAACGTATTTTCTGCGAACATCGCTGTCAGTACACCGGTAAAACGGCCTTGTTTTGAGAACTGACGGTGGACGGCCCAACGCGGATGTACGGGTAGATCTCGTTGATGAGCTCTGTCACGACCATGCTCAGAACTGAGTCCCCAAGATGCTCATATCTACCCGCCGGATATTAGCGTTCGATTGACACACGCCAGTCAAACCTGCACACTCACTTCTCGTTGTCCGGACTGGGATCCTCGGGGAGATCCTCGAAGCGATGGGTCGGGCGCGCGTAGAAGCTGCGGTGCGTGTACACCTGCAGCCGGATCTCGTCGAACGTATCTCAGGCAGGGACGGCAGTCCTTCAGGGCCGAGGTGTGGCCTACGGCAGCCGAACATGCATCCATGAGCAACGTCAGATGGCGGACACACAAGACGCCTACCTCAAGGCCGGGCGACCGATGCCCAGCACAGAGGTCATGGACGGTGGGCTGTGTCGCAGTCAATCACGCAGACGGCGTCAGTACTGGCAGCTTTACGATAGGCAGGGAGCGCGGCACGGCGCAGACGCACGTTAGGGCGATCGGGTCCATGGGTGACCGTGCTTGCCTGAGCGCCGCGAGGGCTGGAGGAGAAGGGAGATCAGGTCATGGTTGGCATTTATAGTGATCCACCAGCGGACTAGGAATCGGTGCTCAATGTCAGATTCCCCGGGCCCTTAGCAGCCACTACCGTGCCGTAGCGCGGGCATGACACTGCCTCCGATGCCGGGGTAGAGCAGGGCTTCTCGATTGGATGTTGCGGCGTGGCGTGGTGATCACAGACCCTCGTGGAAGACACACATGCGTGGAGAGGATCATCTCAGCGCGCTAGGGTAGGCGCACAGGGAACATGAGCATTCAGCAGCTGAAGACTTGGAGACGGACAGAAGTCATGTTCGGATTACAATACACACCGCATTCTACACATCGTGTAGTCCAGCAGGCAGGGAAGGAACCTCACAGCGCGCTATCTACGTGTGCTCAGGCACTGGCCTCTACCGCCGGAATGGTTGCGGGAGCAGCTTCGTCGGGTCGGACCCCGTCTTGTACTTGCAACTGCCCGAGCTGGGATACAATGTGTTCATGATTAGCATCGACTTTTAGCGACCATCCGAATCTACGTACCTTCTTCTGGGCAGCTGCCTTCATGGCGAAGTAGTCAACATGCAGGCCGCACTCGGTCTTCTCCTTCTTCCCTGCCCAGCGACCTGCTCGCTCCCCTGTATCGCCCTCACCGCTCTTGACGGTACTATGCCAATCTCCGACGCTGCGGTAGCCTTGGTCTAGTAGCTTGTTGCGTGGGACGTTGTTCTCCTTTATGTACCATTCCACGAAAGGGAACGTCCATGCAAACAGTGGGTTGAGCTTGAGCAGACCAGTACTGTCCACCTCCAAGGGGAGCAAGTTCGCGCGATCGGCTCCTTGTGAGGCTCGCCGACCAGTAATGATTGACTTCACGCCGAGCTCCTCGTAGGCTCTCCGGGCTGGTTCAACCTGTGAAGACAACAGATGAGACCTAGCGTACCCGGACTGAGAAGCTAAACATACCTTAACCGCATAATCGTACAACGTCTCGTCTGTCTCCCACAGCTTCTCTCCGAACTTCTTCTCGAACTCCACGACCGTCTCACATTCCTCCGGCTTGTATACATGTATCGGAACGCCGTACCGCTTCTTGACTTCTTCCACCAGCTCCAGCGTCTCGGGAAGTGGTACAGTGTGTCAAGGAAGATGAGCGGTGGGGGGTTTGGCGTGATCCTCGAGAGCATGTCGATCGCGACGAGCCCCGTGAGCCGAAGGCCGTCGTCTGGTAGAGTCCCGGGAGATGGTCTACTGCCCATCGGAGGATTTGCTCTGGTGTTAGGTCGCGTAGGTAGGCATTGATGCGGTCGAGCTCGTCTTTCGGCAGGGGGAGCTGGAGTGGCTTGGAAAATGTGGGCGCAGAGGACGAGGCTTCACTTGACATGGTCTAGTCTCGTTCCGGTACAGTGGATACGGTTGAATGAGTAGCAGCCCAAGCTGACGCTGTAGAAATGGCGGAGATAGAGAGAAGTAGCATCTTCGCACAGACGGGGCGAAGCTGTAGAATAGGATGTTTGCACAATGGTGACACCATCGCAAACTGGGCGCTTACTACACCTGTATGATTCAGCAAATTCAACTCAGTCTTTTTCACATGTATTGCCGGTCATACTGAGGCTATACTGTACACATCGTGTCAAGCGAACAGAGCTCAAAAGGTGCGACAAGAGGCTATCATGCGGCGGACAAGCTGATCGAGACCATGGCAATTCCCAAACGGGATGCCCGTTACACGGTGGTTCAAAGTATGGACCCTACTGAGATGAGTGCAACGGAGAGTCACCTGTGCAAATACCCATCGACTGTGACAGAGTCCTCGGCCCCGAGACCCTGTCAAACGCATCGCACCAGATGCCTGTGGCTTGCAGTGACAAGAAGGTCGATGCCGTCGATCAGGACCGCAAGACGAAAGATTGACCACTGAGTGACGCGGGGAACAATTTCTGTAGGGCACGACCGCCCATCGATAGATGCTTGCAGCGATGCCCAGACAGAGACTCTATGCCGCGGACAGCGAGAAGTCCATGCAGAGCGCTGCAGGTGGAGAGCAGACCACGGTTCTGTGGCTCGGGAGATGATGGAACTGTTTGGAGTGGCCCATACGATCTATGTACAGCCGTCCCTGTGAAACGTTTAGCTTTAAGTACCTTCTAGAGTCTTCCACCTTCCGTGTCTATATGTGCCCGTAAAGTTCCCAGTCAGGATCTTCGTGCCTCAGCCAATCTCCGACATGGTCCTCGCATTGCCCCAATGCCGACATGGTAGTCGAGCGACGTGTATCTGTCGAGAAAAACGTCAACGCGGTTCGATACCGTCATTGAGAAGGTCAATGAGAGGGTCTAACAGTCATAAGGGCGCCAGGGAAACGCTGCCCACGAATGCCACGCGGAGTCCTCCACGGTGTGGACAGTTTGCAGTTGGCAACTACCAACACTCGCAGCATCCGCCATCAGGAAGAGAGTGCTCCGATTGCAAATTATTCGACCATCATTCGACGCTGCAACGCCGTACCTGGCGGTTACTGGTCGATGGACCAGAAACGCAGCACAGGCGTGAGCCGGGGGCGCGTTGTATGGGATATTGCTTGGCTTCGTCTTTGCACTTGTGACGTGTACATGGGAAGACTCGACAGCGTACACAGGAACATGGGTACTCACATGTGAAGGCGAGATGGACAGCACATACAGCGAGGCCGCAACTGTTGCGAACAACTCACTTGGTCGGGCCCCGAAAGCCTGCCACTGTCGCGAAGGCTCGCGCAATTGCCTCCTTCCAGGAATGATGCTCTGCCAAATCCTGGCAGATGTAAGATGTCGTGTTACGTGTGCTGAAGCTTATGGCAGCCGACGGTACTTTCTTGCGACGGAGTTTGCAATGCTGATCATCGACGATGTGGTAAGGAGGAGAGGATAAACGCTGAGCGCTAAACACATCGTTGGGACTGTAAGGCGGAGAAGACTCCGTGCGATGTTTCTGACAATGACATAGTTGAGCTTCTCCGCGTTCTCCAGTGTTAATGTACAGAACATTGTATTATGCTTCTCCTGGCTCAATTGTTACACGAACACGACTGCTCGCTCTACTTACAACCGTTGACGGACTACAGTGAAGTATACATATTATTACTAGTGAGGAACGCTACAGTAAAATCAAAACGCCCTCCTCGTAGGGCGTATCATAGTAAGCGAAGGTGGGGTTTTCTGTTAGCAGAGCCAATGGCTGGAGACAAGGTCCTGAACAAATCCAGCGGCCAGCGAAGGGGTAGTAGTAGTAGTACAAGGCGCGTTTGTCACAATATCCATGTGCCCTTACCGCGCCGGGCCTACAACCAACTTGACCTTCTCGTACCCATCCTGGCTCGAGCCCGCCGACACGAGGCCCTTGAACATATACTTATCCAGTAAGTAATCCACCCGCTCACGCCTTGGTTCCTCTCCAGAGCCTCCACCGACGGGTACGTACGGCACCTCCGAGTGTACGCCCGGGACACAGCGACCTCCTCCGACGGGTTCAGGCGCTTCCACTCGACCTGCGTGATACGCTGTTGCAAGTGCCGGTGCAGCGCAATCAGCACGTCGCCGAGCGTGATCGGCGCGTCATCGCGGGATACGAAGGGGATCGTGAGGAAGCTGCCCCGATCACGCTCGTGCGGCTCGAGCTTGAGCGGCCACTGTGGAATCGCGTCGTAGTGATGGTCATCTTCCGGATGCCCGGGTACGTCGCGGGCTGCGCGAGCTCGTCCACGCTGAGTCCGATCCCCGTAGGCTGTCCGCTCGCGGACAGGTGCATGACCCGGAAGTCGTGCAGGGAGAGATCGAACGCGACCGGCGGACCGCCCCGCTGTTCTCCGTTAAGGAGAGGGTGCAGTTGTTGCGACGGTCGAGGACTGGGGTACACCCACGGAGAAGTATACATGGGGTAAGCAGCGCCCGTAGCCCATCCGGGCGCAGCAAGGTTACTGTCGGAGCCCCTGCGGTGGTGACCAGGATAGGCAGGCGGGGATAGGGTAGTCATCGGAGCTATAGGCACCATGGCTGGAAGAGCCGTGTATAGCATCGGTGGAGAGGGGAAGGGCGCCGGATTCGGTGGGGGTGCCATCCCGGGCATACCTGCGTACCAGGATGGCCTGCGCTCTCGCCGAGGAGGAGGGGGACGAACATCATCTTCGAAGTGCACGCGACGGGGGCTGCCGTAAGGCGATCCCAGTAGATCTGCAGGGGGTATCAAGGGCGATACTTGCGGACTGATAAACTGAGGAGGCAGGTAGGGGGTGGCATATGCATATGGGTATTGTCCCGGGTAGTATGGGTAGGCCATAACGTCGTTTCTAGTCGTGAGGGGTTCCGATGGTGTTCTTAGCCAGGACATGATCGATCCTCACCTTAAATAGTCTATGTGAGGGGCGACTTGCCTTTTCAGAGGAGGGAAGAGCTGTGCAGCGTAGCACTTGGTCGGGACGGGCCTACGTGGGCAAGGCGGCGCAGGGACTTGGTTGTGCCCGCCCGCACAGCAAGAGCGGACATTTATTCAGATGCGGCGGGACAGCGCTACTGCCATGGGATGTCATGCCAATTGTTCCATGCCAGGTTACTGGAAACGCAATCAGCCATGGACGCCGAGCGTGATCTGTTCCTGATGAGCATCAAGCAATCTTCTGTATTGTGACGCTCTGCATCGATCCTCAGGCCCGATGAGTTCGGTTTTTGGAACAAACCCTACTTGGTCACATCGCTACATCAGCCAACATGCGGCACTGATGAGTCAATGTGGTCTACTGCTTTCTTTGTGACTGCTGTGCACAAGTCACACGAGTCAAGAGATACAGTATGGCGCGGGTAATGTTACAAGTACGTACTTGTCCACGGAGGCATCGCCACGCCCGACATCGGTGGTAACATACGCACCAGGGCGCATCAGGTAGTCCCGGCGCACTGCATTCAAGCCTTCAACACCGCTTCGCCAGCCGACGTACGTGTACTGCTGCCAGTGGACTCGAGGTCAGATTCAATGGGCCCTGTTGAGAGAAGCGGACGAGAGCAGGATTGTGGGTCCACCAGGAGTCGCTGCCAGTAGCTGCCAGTGCGCGAGACCGAGAATCAGATCACGGCGCACGAGTAACCGCCACCTGCTGCGCAAGCGTGTGAAACAGTGCCGCAGGGGCGCATCAAATGCAGGCGTCGGGCTCGGGGTGAGCCGCCCTGTGTGGCCGGCGTCATGTCGACGTGTTGTTTCTAGGACTACAGCGCGCAGACGTTGCGCAGACGTGTACGGTGGTACGCAGTACGCGCTGGATGCGGCTGTGAAATGCTCTGGTCCCGAACGGTCCTGCCCTTTCGAGGCGGTTCGCCCGCGGCGCCACGAGCCTCGGTAGGTGCGACGTGCGAAAATGTGGACCACAATGATCCCATGTCCAAGCGGCCTGGTTCGGGGAACGGAACTTTAAGCTGCCTTGATACCACCCGAACATCTGTGCTTCAGGAGCCAGCCGAAGGACTGCGCGACACTCGGATAGTAAAGACTTGTCGTCTGAGCCTATTCCGAGATCACCGTCATACCCGTCACTTCATTCATTAGTGAGTTTTACACCAATATCGCCCCAGAGAATAACACCTTCGACAGAAAAGGCCATAGGACGGGCCACTAATAGTGCACGGCATGCTGGTCGATGCACCCGTCGCACCGTGACGTCGACGCAAGCCAGGGGCCTCAAAGCACTGCAGAAAATTGGGCCTCTGGTGCCACACTCGACGGATTCGTTATGTGGACCAAGATATATCTACAAGTCCTGCGTATCCCCCGGAACTTCGGGCGATACGCTCAACAACCGCTTCTCAAGTGTCGCGCTGAAGTTTCGATGGTCCACCCCGATCGTTCTTAATTCTGGAGAAATTCGCTAGCGTTCCGGGTTCTCTGGTAACTTCACAAGTCCGGTTCCCGGCTCTCAAGAACCTTATGCACTGCATATTCGGGACGGATGAACCTGGACGAGGGCCCGGTTTCGTTGTTTACAGCTCATTCCATATTGCTAGACCCCCGCCCGGGAACGCGTGCACGGCCGGAGGGCGTCAGGCCTTGGTCTGGCTTTGTTCTCAGGCGACCCGCGCGCACTGCCGGTCGACCTCGGCTTCAAACTTCGGGCTAGTTCGCCCTCGCCACTGCTCGTCACGTTAGAATGTTGACTGGGGCACAGAATAGATACCAAGGCAGACGAACCCCGCCAGTACACAATACTCGGTGAGGGTCTAGCAATATGGAATTGGCTGCAATTCCGTTGCACATGTGCCGCCGACATTTGTGTGGACTTTACCGATATGCGGAGCAAAATGCAGCACAGCGTTTGCCGCCAATTCGTACTCCTCTCGGCGTGGCCTGAGTAGGTTGTTTCCGTGCCCCGCGCTGCGTACTTCCGTGAGTAGCCCCTCTGGCCAGGCTCTCCGCCGCGGAGATGCCACAGTTTCAGACCTTACTCAAAGTCGCTTGCCTTAATCCACTCCCCCAAGTCATCCCCGATTCTCACTGAAACCCGGAGGAATACGACCCACACCGTTCGGAAACAAGACAGCAAGCCGCATATCAAACTGGCGGCAAGGGTTCAAGTTCTATCGGCGGCGTCCGAGTACAACTTGGACCAGAGCCTCCCAGACTACTATCGAGAAGTTGATACCGAAGTCCACTCATCCTCGCGAATTCAGGCCGACTACTAGCAGCGCGAGTCCGCTGTCCACTATCGCACCATCTATGTGGACCCGGTCCTATTTGGACTGTATATTTCGCTGGCAGTCCGAGTCGGCATCGGCGTGCGCTCTCGCTGGGCCCACTCCTCTCGCGGTCCGGATACACAGTGTGGATTGCCAGTGGATCGCGCTTCGAGGTCCACCCATTCACGCAAGCTCAGAGTTCAATCGCCCTCGGACCTTGACCGGTGCTCGCAGTATGGCTATGCGACGATGAATGAACTCCACCCGACCATGCCGAAGGGCAGTATGGCATGGCATGGCACTCCGGTGCATGTCGGTGGACACACTTCCTGGCCCACCCATTCACTGAGTCGGAGTTCAGCGTTAACGTTCAACGTTCAACTTCCACGCTCGGATTGTGGCCTCGTATAATGGTGTGCAACGACAAAACATCAGAACCAATACACGTGCCCCAGATACGTTGAAGAACAGAAAGTCTTGAGGCCGAGCTAAACTCTGCTGCATTGCGTCCACACATTCACTTCGGCGGACATTTCTCTCGCATCAGCCCACTTACCCTATCATTCAGTGTAGTGTCTCACAGGAAGCAATAGTACAACGCAGACATCCGATACAGTTGTGACAAGAGAACTAAGCATACAACAAAGTCGTACTAGATTCGATTTCTGGATCCGAAGAGCGAAGAGCATCAGAGTGGGCCGTCCGTCGTCAACATTGTCCAGTCGGCGGCACCCATCTCCCTCCCGCTCACAATCCTCCAAACGCGACAAACTTGGTGTTCATGTACTCCTCATCCCATGCGCGCCCTCGCGCCCTACAAACAACCAGCATCAGCCCCGCTCACCTCAAACCGCCGCCCAAGCAACACGCGCGCACTCACCGATCCCGCTCTCCTTCACCCCTCCAAACGGAATGGCGACCTGGCTGATCAAGCCTGTGTTCGTGCCGACCATACCCACCTCCAGCGCCTCCGCGACCCGCCACACCCGCCCGACGTCGCGCGAGTAGAAGTAGCCCGCGAGGCCGACCGCCGAGCGGTTCGCCCACCGGACGACCTCCTCCTCCGTCGCGAAGCGCGTCAGCGCCGCGAGCGGCCCGAACGTCTCCTCGCTGTTCACGAGCGCGTCCGCGGGCACGTCCGACAGGAGCGTCGGCTGGAAGAAGCTGCCCTTGCCCTCGACCCGCGTGCCCCCCATGAGCAGCTGCGCGCCCCGCGCGAGCGCGTCGTCGACGTGGCGCTGCACTTTCTCGATGGCCTTGTCGTGGATGAGCGGGCCGTGCGTCCTGCGGGGCGAGGAGTGAGCACCGGGGCGAGTGGAGAGGCTAGGGAAGGACGTACGTTCCGTCCTCGAGCCCGTTCCCGACCTTGAACGCGGCGACTCTCTCAGCCAGTCGCGAGGCGAAGTCCGCATACACGGAGTCCTGCACGTAGATCCGGTTGGCGCACACGCACGTCTGCCCGCTGCCGCGGAACTTGCACGCGATAGCACCTGCGCGACAGTCTCTCAGCCACTTCGACCCTCTCACCCAAGTACACCAGTCACCCACCCTCGACGGCCGCCGGTATATCCGCATCGTCAAACACAATAAACGGCGCGTTGCCACCCGCCTCAATCGACATCCTTCAAGATCCCGCAGTCAGCCATAGCCACACACTTCTCGGTGGACACGCACTTCTTCAAGCCCTTCGCGGCCATGCCGTACAGCAACTTCGCGACGGGCGTGCTCCCCGTGAACGTGACCTTCCTGACCGTGTCGTTCTCGCACATCTCGCGCCCGACGTCGACGACGTTCGCCTGCGTCGTGACGACGTTGATCACGCCCGGCGGGACACCCGCGCGCGTGGCCAGCTGTGTTCAGTGTGCAGCGTTGGATGAGCGTGCCCGGCCGGATCAGCAGAGGGAGAGGAGAGGACGATGCGCACCTCTGTGAGAGCCAGCGCGGAGAACGGGGCCTCGGGCGGCGGCTTGATCACTGTGGTGCACCCTGCTGCGAGGGCGGCGCCGAGCTTGCGGGTGATCATCGCGGAGGGGAAGTTCCATGGGGTCAGGATAGACCTGTAAACGACGGCGGGTTCCCTTAGTTTCCGTCTTTCTGTGGATGGTGAAGCGCATGCTTACACGACACCTGCGAGGGGCATCGGTCAGTCGCCCAGAGGTATGGATGCAAGTGAAGTCGAGACGCACCGATGGGTTGTTTGATGACGACGTTGCGGATGTGCGGGAATGGGGACGGTGCCACCTCTGAAGGATGCGTCGCACGAGAATTATGGAGGTAGCCGAACTGCCGCATACCGCACCTCCATACGTCCGGATCGCCTCCTCAGCTATGAGCACAGCAGTTTAGCGGGGCGTCGTGCATCGAGATGCAGTCTACCATACCGAACCACTAAGAAGACGCGTTAGTCCAGCTGCGTGGGCTATCGAGTGATTGGACAGACCTCAATGAAGGATGCCGAGTATGCGTGCTCGCCCTGTGATATGATTGTGAGTATATGCGCACGCCATGAGGGCATTGGCCCAACCTTCGCCTCCGCAAGTGGCTTTCCGTTCTCCAATGTCTTTATAACTTCAGACACACGAACGCCACAGGCAGCAGCACGAGCGTACGATGATGCGAGCGAGTCCTCCGTGTTCTCTGCATTAGCGCATAGAATTCATGAGATATCGTGTCGTTGCTTACGTCGTCAAGAATTAGGCTTTCGTCCGTAGTGCACAGGCGAGCGTCACACCTTCGCGGTTGTCTTGCCCCACGATTGAACGCGCGCGAAGCGGCGTCGATGGCCTGCTTCGTCTCCGCGAGGCCCATCTCGGGGACAGTGCCCAGCTCGCCCTCCGTCGCTGGGTCTGAGAGCACGTCGTGAATCCATGTGCAGAGGTGCAAGAGAGGCGCACGCACTGTTCACTTTGATGACACCGCCGTCCTGGGCGTCGACCCACTTCCATCGATGTAGCCTTGGTGATGGATAAGCGATGCATCCTTGACCCCAAACTACCTCGACGACCCTGTGAGTGTCACACTGTGGCTGGCAGACTGGAACGTACGTTCGCTGCGGACGTGCTGGCCATTCTGTACGCGATAAAGGTGTTGGCGAGTGATCTGGACTTTGCGGGGGATGTGGTGGTAGCTTGAAGGCGGCAAGGGCGAGACGGGGGGTAGAAGAGAAGGCCATGCCAGTGGCGGCTGTGGGAGGAGGGCAGCGTTGGGCGTTGGAGCGTCCGAGGTGGTCGTCGAAGCAAGGAGCGGCCGGTGTGGCCCATGACCTCGCGCATGACTTCATCTCCTAACCCTAGACTTGGACTTCCCCCCGCCGGCCGTGTGCTGACGGCAACCACTGAGAATCGAAGGCAACTTGGCCCGTTTTCACTGCGCCCCACTGCCAACGCCGACAGTCTGCAGACACAGTCAATTGTATGCGCCATCTTCTCTACCCACGAACGTTGCTTCTGCTGGGTCGCACTCTCTACGCACCGCACGGACCCTCGTACCACGCCGCTGGCATCGGTGCATAATTCCGATGAGTACGCTCAACATCCGACGATACACGAGAGCAATACATAAATTAGATGCAAGTTCATTTATGTGCGCCCCTCCCTTTCTTTCTCCCGCTCTGACTCTCCGTCGCAGGTGCATCCAGGAATCCGCCGAGCTCTAGCGCGTTGCGTGCAGCCTGGTTGATATGCTTGAACCGGTCCGGTCCCAGATGTATCCCACCATAGTACCGCGTCACCACAACCAGCACGTTCTCGACGTCCTATGCATTTCGTCAGTGGCAGAACCTCGCTGAAAAGCATAAGCGCACTGACAAGGATCTGGAGCAGATGTGCCAGACGGCCTCCCGCGGCGGTCTCACCGTCGTCATCGTTGTCTACGTAAACGCCCTCAAAGGCTGCAGACCGACAAGGACGATGGTACGACTGACCTTGGTGCAGGTTATACCCACTCGACACCGCCAGGAATTGATGATAGGATGTGCTGCCCTGGCTATCTTCCGATCCGACATGAGGTGCGCGAGGATCATCGGAACCTGCAACGCCCATCATCACCCTCTGCACGGACGCACATTCACTGACACGAACCTGAGATGGATGCGTTATTCGACACGCGCGCCCAATAAACACGCTCTTTCTGTCCACGATCGGCTCCGCGACCGTGAACTCCACACCCTCTGGCATCCTCGCCTCAGCTTCACTCTGCTCCGCCCTCCGTTTCCTCTCATCCGCTTGAATTCTCTCCCTCTCCTCGTCCCGCTCCTCCACATCGTTCCGCCCCTCCGCACGCTCGTCCTCCCTCAAGATCTCCCCGGCCTTCCGCTCGCTCATCCTCTCCTCCAGCCACCGCACACAGGCCTCCCGGACCCACTCCACCCCGTCGAACACGCATACGCCGCCGGGCGCCCACTCGACGCCGTCGCGCGAGATGTACGTACGGAGCACGGCGCCGAAGAGCGATGCGTCGACGCCGTACGGCCCGACGTACCGCGAGAGGAGCTGCAGCTGCGGCGGGGAGGAGGCGGGGTAAGACGGCGGGAGGGAGACGAGCAGAGTGAGCGGATGCGATATCGAGGAATCCGAGGATGGTGAGATGCTACGTCCTCGCACATCAGCACGGTCTCAGGTCAGGCACCCTCGCAAACTACACGTACGTGACAGTGACCTCGTACCGGATCGTCCCGCGCTCTCCGCTGTCCACACCCCGCCTCTCCTGCCCGCCGCCGTTACTGTTACTGTCAGAGTCATGTCGCCCCCAGGGGCGGACCGCGTCGTCGCCGTAGATCGACTGGAGAGCTGCGCGCAGCGTCACGGTGTGAGGGCACGGCCCGGGAGGAGGGAGGACGCGCGCGCGCACCGCCTAGTTCTGCCGCGAGCTCTTCGCGCTCTGCGTCAGCGGAGAGGTGCTCGATCAGCGCATCGAGAGTGGGGAAGTGCGGAGAGGGCGTGCGGGACATGCTCGAGTGTGTTCGATGGAGGCTTTTGAGTGTGAGGGAATGCTATTCAAGGTTCTCGTGGTGATAGTCTGCTGTGGTGCGTGTGGTGGGCTTAACTTCACAGGTCATAGACGTGCATTCGGGTTAGACTGTGAGTGAGGTGGTTTTGTACGGGACCGTCGTACGAAGTGACGAACGGACCGGGGATTAGGGCACAACTCGAGGTGATCAGTCACTAAATAAGTACTGTGATCGAGCCTCGCAAATCACAACGTGACCGATATATAGTTAATAACTCTGATGGACTTATCGCCTCGTCTACAAGCTTACATTACTGACCGGCTGAATATAGCTTACTGTCGGTATTGATCAGCATCTATCACTATCGCATTGATATGATTCGCCGCCGGTCCCGGACTCTCATCCCCATCTCTCTCGAGTCTGTAGCTTGATTCTAGCTCTCTAAGCCGATGGGTTGTAATTAGATAACAGGCCTTCCACCTTCGTAGCTCGCTCTTCCAACGTGTATCATGGCCGCCAGCCAGCCAGTGCGCGTCATTGTACGCCTTCCGTACCACCGTCCCGAGGACCCGCCACCCGACCCTCCTCGGGTGCGTCTCCCGCAATGCGTTCTATCCATGCACGAGCACTGATCACACATGAAAGTCTAGGTAGAATGGACGCCAGAGAAGGAGCACATGCTCTGGGAGGTCGTCGACAAGTCGACCGCAACCCAGGGTGCAACCACAGACTGTGAGTCCATCACCGCCCTCCCAGCCGTACCACGTTCCTCACCGCTCCAACCACGCTCAGGGGAGGGCCTCGCCGCACACCTCCAGGTGCCCATCCCGTACCTCATCCACCGCACCCGCACCCGCTTCGAAGAGGGCCTCCGCGGCCTGCAAGGCATCCGCACGGTCTCGACGCCCTCCGCGCCCTTCTCGCCCGCCACCCAACACCCGCCCGCCGCGAACGCCAACGAGTACTTCCCGCGCCTCCCCGAGGTCGCCTCGCGCCGGCTCTCCACCTCCGGGAACGCCGCGCGCCCACTCGGCGTCCGCGCGCGCCTCAGCTCGCTCGGCAGCCTGCGCGCGCGGCGCGGGTCGCTCGTGCGCAACACGAGCCAGCGGTTCTCCCTCGTCGGGCAGGCGACCATGCATGGGCAGGCGAACGGGAACGGGAACGCGCAGGCGTCGGGGAGCGGCGCGGCGCAGACGAGGACGTCGAAGAAGGTGTCGTCGTCTTCGACGCTCACGCTGCAGGGCCTGCGGAGGAGCCGCGGGAGCCTGCATCGCCCGCTGTCGCCGACGTCGTCGCATGCTGCGTCGGAGGCGGAGGCGGACGGGATGGGCGACGACGAGGAGAGTGACGGGAGCGACGAGGACGAGGCGGTGCGGAAGGAGGAGGAGGATGAGCGCGAGGCCGAGGCGAAGGAGCTCGAGCGCAAGCTGGAGAAGTTGCAGAAGATGATGACGACCGACGCGCTTGGGCTGGTGTCCTCGCCTGCGACACTCAGGGAGAGGGACAAGGGCAAGCAAGTCGCGGACCGAGGGCGGACGCGTCCGCTGTCGTCGTCGATGGCGTCGCTCTCGAGTGCGCAGCATAGCGCGTCGCGGAGCCAGCAGAGCTTGTCGAGTCTTAGTTCGCGTGGCTCACCACAAGGGTCTATTCCGTCCATCCCCTCGTCCCCACCTCGCGCGGAGCCGCAGGCACGGAGATATTCGTATGCGGACACACGCGTGCCGTACTCGCGGAGGTACGAGGAGTCACTCTCGCCCACGTCCCCGTCGCCTCGCGTGGCATCCCCCATTCCGAGGCACCTCAGCCCACCGGGACAGTCACACAGCCCACCCGCGTTATCGCCGAACCGGGCTGTAGGGCAGACATATGTGGGTAGGACACCGCCCCGGAGCAACGGAGGTCAGGGTTGGCGGATGGACGTAGGAACTCCGGCGAACGGGGGCAGAGTGAGCTCGCAAGGAAGCGAGGCGTCGAGCTTCAGCGACCTGAGCGGTGCGTATCGTCGATGCTGTGGATCGTGTTCTGTGCTGACGGGCATTTGTGCAGATGCTAGTTTGTCGGCGTCTGCGCTCGAGAGTGCTCTGGCATCGAACATACGGGGCAATGGCTCACGACTGTGAGTGGACCACCGGCCTATACTTCACGAATTGTATTGACGAGTCGATGCCGCAGCTCCTCGTTTCGTAGTCACCTTACGGGAAGGCGGAATGTACGATAGCATATCCGGGTGGGCTCCGACACCGCCATAGTCTCCGATGTGTGTACAATATGAATATGTGGGGAATGAGCTGCATCCACAGTCCACCTGTAGCACAGTGCCTTCTCGCACCTTCGCCACGTACGACGCGTCGCGGGTACAGCATTAGTCAGAGCGCGGACAGAGTACGCGTCCATGTACGCGCAAGCTTTGTCGAGCAGTATAAAAGGGACCGCGGTGACCACCCAGCCACTAAGTACGTCAACTGATTTCCTGGAAGCCTCGGCGATCTAAATAGTCTCGCCCGACCCTCTTGCCTTTGTACGTCCACTACCAGTGGCACCACGCTTCCCGACCTACCACCACTTCATCCTCTTTCCTCGCATCGCAAGAATACCCTCTATTGTTGAAGCCCAACTGGTGGTATCTGAGCATGGAGCTCACTTTTGTAACCGACCTCGGACAGTCGTTCGTGGTCGAGATCGACCCGAACATGGAACTGGAGAACGTCATGGCCCTGCTTGAGGCTGAGGTGAGTTGCAAACGCGTCTCGCTCTACCCAGTCAATCTCATATGCCACTCGAACTCTCCATCTGCTCAACTGACTTGCGTGCGATGCCCGACGTCCGCTAGTCCGATATCCCGGTACAGGACCAGAGCATCTCTTACGAAGGGCGTGAGCTGAGCAATCCTAAAGCGACAATGGCACAACTGGGTGTCGGAGACAGCGCGATGTTGCTCCTCCGGCGGAAAATCAACGTTGCAGGGAGGTATGTGCCCAGTATCGTCTGATGTAGCGATCCCCCAGACATCCATATTCTCACAGGACAATCGAGCAGGACGCCGAGATGATGCGGTTACAGCTCTTGGGGGACCCCGCGGTCATGACTCAACTGCAACAAGTACCTCCTCTTTCCCTACGTCTCGCTTTACCACTACTGACTTAACATCGGCCAGACGAATCCGGAACTCGCTCATGCCGCACAGACGGACCCCCACCGGTTCGCTGAGCTCCTGCGGCAAACACGTTCGCGGCACGTCGAGGCAGAGCGAGAGCTCGCTACGATGGAGGCGAACCCCTTTGATATCGAGGCTCAGCGCCGGATAGAAGAGGCGATCCGGCAGCAAGCGGTCATGGAGAACCTTGAGCATGCGCTTGAGTATTCGCCTGAGGTCTTCGGTCGCGTGACGATGCTTTAGTACGTGTGCTTTCCTGTTCAGTCCGCCACGTCGTTAATGAGGTGTAGCATTCCCATTGAGGTCAATGGACATCCCGTGAAGGCGTTCGTGGATAGCGGCGCTCAGTCCACCATCAGTGCGTCCACATGTTGTATCTCGTCTCCGCGCTATTGACCTTCCCCCGCAGTGAGTCCGGAATGCGCAGAGGCATGTGGGTAAGGAACATTCAGGGCTATGGCTATGTATTTCCCGATTCTGACTGTGCATCCCCACCCACAGTCTCATGCGATTGCTAGACCGCCGCTTCGCCGGCGTCGCCCGCGGTGTCGGCACCGCCCAAATCCTCGGCCGAGTTCACAGTGCGCAGCTGAAGCTCGCCGACCTCTACCTCCCTTGCTCCTTCACCGTCATGGAGGGCCGCGACGTCGACCTGCTCTTCGGGCTCGACATGCTCAAGGCGCACCAGGCGTGCATCGACCTAGAGAAGGACTGCCTCCGGATCCAGGGCCGCGAGGTGCGCTTCCTCGCTGAGCACGAGCTCCCCGAGAAGGCGCGCTCCATGAACGCGGGCCTCCCTTCGGACGAGGCGTCGGCAACGTCGGCTGGTGTCGCGCCCCAGGCCTCGGGCTCAGGATCTGGTTTGGCGGCAGCGACACACTTCCCTGGGTCGGGCCAGACAATTGGGCCTGCACCAGCACCGGCTGTTGTTGGAGCTGGGCGAGGGCAGCCTCCTGCGAGGGCGCAGAGCAGGCATCCTGAGACGGCGATCAATACACTGATGGGGCTCGGTGCTACTAGAGAATTGGCCATACAGACTCTGGACGCGGCAGGCGGCAACCTGGACGTCGCGGCGTCGTTGCTTTTCTAACATGTAGAATGAGTTCGAAAAGGTCGGCTTGAATGCATGGGACAAGTGCGGATCGAATCCAAAAGCTGTGTTGTACAATATGTATGTCTAGATATACAGCAGTGCCAGAATACAAAGGGACTTTGGAAAACACACAATACATAGCTTATGTGTACTCGATAATGATAGCAGAGCGACGGCAAGACAACCAAGGAATCTGTGAAACAAACTAGATGAGGCTGACAGTAGTCCGAACAAGGCCCCCTCTCCAGTTGCGCATGCCGGCTGAGCGCCGATGAGCCCAGTCGGTCTGCATCCTCCCGAATGCATCCTGAATATGTTCTGGTCGGAGGGCCGTACGCGCCTCGGGAGGTGGAAGGAATAGCGAGCACGTCGGAAGCGGTGGGTCGCTATCCCTGTCAGGGGAGTCCTCCCTGCGCAACCGCTTCGAGTCCCCTGCGAGCCCGCCGACGGCCTTCCGCTTGCCCAGTACGGGCGACGCAGCGTGCACACCCTCGCGCAGGTATGACTCCTCGAGAGACTTCTTGACTTCCAGACCGGCGATTGTAAGGGAGCGGACCATCTCGAAGGCGAGGAAGCCGACGATGTCGACGGTGTCGTCGTTCTGCTTCAGGTCGAGCGACGGCGGGAGGTTGAGGAACTCGCGGAAACGCTTTGCCTTACGGTAGGTGAAGGAGGCTTGTCGGCAGTCGGAGTAGTGCTGATACTCTTCTCGTGTCATCTGCCGTGTTGCATCGTCGGCTTCTTTGAGACGCAGGACGGAGGCTTCGTGCGCCTCGATGTCATCCTCGTCTTCCTCGTCGTCTGTCTGTAGGACGTCTGCGTACATGGTCATGATTTCCCAGGGCAGCTTGATTGTGATCTTCTGGGCCTTGGCCGTAAGCTTGTCTGCGAGGCCCGTCCTGTCAGGCCTATTGTGTTGACAGCCACAGGTCGTGGTGACGTACCGTCTGCTCCGTCCTCCAGGTTCTCGACCTCAACACCACCACCTCCATCTCCTCCAGAGTCCTTTGCGTGCTTCCGCACGTCCTTCCAGGATAGATATGTCCTCAGCCGATTCACCTTTGCCCGGTCATGGCGAATAAGGAAGATGAGGTCCTCTGCGGATAGGTACCGTGCGCCCCGGCGCGTAGCCAAAGCCCGTGCCTGCACAATCTGCAATCTCGTTGGCCACAGACCACCATCTCCACCAACAGAACGCACTCACAAGCTCAACTATTTGGCTTCGGATGATATCCTCGACCAGGTTTACAGTTTCCGGGTTCGGGTCCTGCACCTCGCCAAAGACGAACATCATCTGCGAGATCTCCTGTGAATACTTGTATTCGCGCGTGCTCGCTGCGTCCGAGAACGCCTTCTTGGACGTGGACATCTTCGGCGGGGGCTGGGGAGCGGGAGTCTCTGCGGGAGAGCTCGCGTCGTGCTCTCGCCCTCGGGAGGCCATGGCGGGTAAAGGTAAAGAGGGTGCACGTGGGAACGCGACGCGTAACGCGTGACTTCTTCGACTGACGCGTACCCCGACGCGTTCTGATTCTCGCGCCCCGCGCCCCGCCTTACCGCCGCCCTTGCTCGTTTCAGGTATTCAGTGCTCACACTCAATGACATACCACACTGCATGAGCAAAACATAATGCACAGTGTATAACATAGCCAAAAAAATACAGCTCCTAGAGCTTCGCCTTGCCCGGCGCAGCCTCCTCGACAACCATGTTTGCGAGCGTGCCAATGCCGCCGCCGACGTAGGTCGTCATGTAGTCACCACCCTTAAGGTAAACAGGAGGCTTCTTGACAAAGCCAACACCGGCCGGTGTTCCTGTGAGAATGAGAGAGCCAGGCAGGAGTGTGGTACCCTGCGACAGGTATGCAATTGTCTGCTTGACATTGAAGATTTGAGCACTGGGACAACGTGAGGTTGCGTATGGTAAAGAAGACGAGGCACAACGTACGAGGTGTTGCCATCCTGGACAGTCTTGGCGTTGACGACCGTCTTCAAGGGCAGATGTTGTGGGTCAGGGATGGCGTGGGCAGCGACAATGCATGGCCCGAGAGGGTTGGTATTGTCTTCAAGTAGCATGTCAGTAGCATGACAGGGCCGAAAATAGCTGGGATATTCTCACCGAAACTCTTCGAGAAACTCCATTGCCCACCACCAGCAGTCATCTGGTGCTTGCGGAACGAGACCTTGTTTCGCGCTGCTTTAATAACCGCACCGCCTTGTCATCCTGTGAATACGCACATCGTTCGCGCCGGTGTAGCCCAGGACATAGTCAAGGGCTTCCGCCTCAGAGACATCCTTTGCCGCTTTACCAATAACGATGACCAGCTCGACCTCGTAATCGGGGAGATGCTCCTCAACAGGTTGTGCGAAGCGTGGGACGGTCACGAACGAGCCCGGGCCGATGAGAGTAGTCGGAGGTTTGTAGAAAATCACGGGAATCCTTTGCTCTGTCAGTACATCATCGCACGTTGCAGGCGCGGGGATCTTACGAGGGCTTCTGCAGGTTCGCTTCCGCCTGCATAGATCATGGGTCGTTAGATGAAGGGCAAATGGGGTTGGGCGGCGGCCGTGCTCACCGCGTGGTCGGCGTAGTTGAGACCCAAGCAACGCACGACGCCGCCTACTTCGTGGCGAGCGAGGGGTGCGAGCAGCTCCTTGACGGTCAACACGTTCTGAGTGACCTGCGAGCCAAGGTCGGTGACAGAACCGAGGATCTCATACGCCTTGATGGATTGCCGGAGCTGGGACGCCATACCGACTATACAGCGGCAGTCAGTCGATGAGCACTGACATACCAAAGAACAAAGAGACGTACCGTCCAGCTTTGGATCCACGGGCTCACCGAGGTGGACGTTCCCCGTCTCGGCCGCTATGAAGCGAATCAAGCGGGTCCATTGCTGCACAAATGCGTATCTTAGTTCACGCCTCCGGAAGGCGGTCGGTCGACGTACCGTTCGGATGGGGGCCATGATGGTGGTTAGAGGGAAAGCAAGGCTGACCAGCTGTCGTGTGAAGCTGGCTTACATCGCCCGCAAATACGGCGGAGCTCCGCAAGCTCGCGTTGTCGGACTCGCGCGTCCTACAGCGATCGGTCACGGGACACCTGTTGCTGGGAGGCGCGACGCGTCTGTTACGTAATAAGCGATACGATCTCGAACTGCCACAAACGCGCAGCTGCAGCATTGTGCGACTCAGGCGTGGACCCGACAAAAGACAAGGCCCATGTCTCTCTGCTGCAAACTGCGACCATGGACGACGAGCAGGCGATGAAGGACGTTCTACAGGATGCGCTGGACGAGGTCAGTGACTGGGACGGCTGTGCGTGGTCATGTTGAGAACGGTTGCCTGCAGCTGGTGTCCACGCGATCATCCTCGGCGCGTGTAGGCGAAGTGCTCTCCGAGCTGGAGCGCTTCATGGCCGAGTTGTGCTCACATCCACATACCGACCGGGAGGCCGCAGAGAGGCTATTTGTGTTCACAAGGTTGCAGGATACATTCGAGTGCAACGGTGCGTGCTACGACTTGACGCCACATATGTTATCCTAACGTGTTGCAGTTCCTTCTCGTGTCCTGCAATGGATGGTATCCGCGCAAAAGCGTTTGGAAGAGGTCACTAGCACAAGCAAACCCTCGTCCGAGTATCGTAAGTGTACGGAGCACTTCGGCTGCCCCAGACTGACGATTATTGTGGATAGATGACCGCAAACGCGAAATCTCAACCATATCAGGACAACTCGTACAAGCTCTTTCGATTGTTCAGGGTGTGACACTCACACATAAGGGTAGCAAACGATTTCTAGGGAGACAATATGCTATGGAGGTGTGTGAGAGGTTGTCTATAGACATGGCATATCTGACGGAACTAACAGATTATGCTCAATCTGCTCCTTACATCACGACATGTACCATGGGCCACATCCTTGAAGGATAGCGATAAGGCTTCGTCCTCGTCATCCAAAGCGAATAACGACGACAGCACCCCGTCACATAACGTGAATCCCGCTTTCATGCACCTTACGTGCGTCGCTCTGGACACCTTGCTTTGCATTCTCGTCGATGCTTCCCAATCTCTCCGAGTCTTCGAAGAGCTGAACGGTGTACAGCTCGTTGTCAAGCTCTTGAAGCGGTCTGGCTCACCGAGAGAGATCAGGTCAGTGATATCACGCGACCACTTGTTCCAGAGATGTGTTGAGTGACATCGGTCTCTGTCACTTTGTCTGGGTAGGATGAAATGCCTAGAATTCCTGTACTTCTATTTGCTCGACGAAACTGGCGTATCGACGGCCACCTCGCCCAATGACATATCCCAGTCAGAGGTCGAGACCCCCTTGGACAGCGTTTCCACCTCGCCAACATCACCTACCGATCGATATAGTACACCCCACCGCTCTGGCCCATCCATATCTAGCATAGGCTCCAGAGACACATCCGGCTCCTCACTATTCTCCGCCGCTTCGTCTGTTTTCACTGCAGCGACCTCACTTCCTTCCGGACAAAACACGCCAAAGCCCTCAGCGTACTACCCTCGGACACCGAGTCGCCCACTCCCGCCCCCCGCGCTCCCCCACACCTGCGGCTCGTCTCGTTACCCCACCGAGCCAGCGCCCACAGCAGCGAAACCTCATGATGCTCAAGAAGGACGTGGACTACACGCCGCAAAGCCCCAAGAAGGCGCAAATAGCTGGACTGGGAGTGGGCACGCCTCGGTCCGCGACGCCGATGCGGACACAGTCCAAGCTCCGCGCAGCAGAAGACTTACTCTCATCCGAGGCATCCGAGACGGACGATAACTCTGACCCTCTGAGGTTTCCCCCTACCACACCGCGCCCGAAGGTCGCCGTGTCTTCGCTCAAGCGGGCAGAGTCCACGCCCTTAGCGGCATCTTCATCCGAAGCCCCAAAGACCCCCGTGCCGCTGAGCAAACACCGTCGCGCACGGAGCGAGCTCGATGTGCTCAGTACACCGGCCGCGGCGGGGACGCCCACTCAGGGACGGGCGACGTCTTCAGGAGCAGTGCTGCAGCGTGCGACACATCGGAGGGCGACACACGCGAAGACGACAGAGGAGAAGAAGGAGCTGTTGGGTACACTGCTCGGCAACGTGGACGCGTTGGTAGCGGGTGTGCGACAGCAGGGCATCTGGGGATTGGGATAGGTATGAGGCGTGTGTTGGCTGCACAAGGACATTGATAACGAGCATGGTCGGATTTGTGAGTCTGGATATCGTCGTACTTGCTATCGTTGCTGTCTCTTTGTTGTGCAGAAATCTTATGCTAGGCATAATTGCGTGATAATCATTCTAGGTCACTTCAGTGCACATTGCATTCCTTCCTAAGTTACAAGGCAAGCAGAACGACGGGCATCGGTCGTTGACAGTAATATACATTCTAGAAGCCGTGAATATCGGGGTACGGTGAGTCAAACTTGAGGACGCGTTCCCATTCATCTTGGTCCATCTTCTCGACACGCACCACGTCCCTCTTTCCGCCAAGCCAGTCCAGCTTTCCGGTCCACAACTCGATGACCTTGGCGACCTCCCGCAGCCCGCTCAAATAGCCGAACCTCTGCGGGCCTAACGGCAAACCTATGGTACGAGTGTTCGTCTTGAAGACCAGCTTCTCCAGCATGGGGACGTGACTCTTCCGAGTCGCAAAGCACTCCCTCACGTCTGATAGCAAAGTGGGTGACCACCGGCCCTTGACCACGAAGGTCTTCAAGTTCGGACAGGCGATCTGGTTGGTCCGGGGGTCAATCATACTCAAGGACCTGTATATGGTTCGGTCCTGGCGCTCGTAGTCTTCAATTTGGATAACCTCAATCGAGGGGAACACGTCGAAGAGTCTCTTCCACGTCAGCGATCCGGTCGCATCCCAAAATTCTCCTGCGATGATCAGGTACCTGAGGGGCGCCGCGACGAACTTCATGCGGGCGCTTTGCGTGAAGGCCCATATGCACCACTCGACTTCCAGGCTGCCCCCAGTCTCCCTGCCCTCGTGCTCGAAAGCGATGCAAGACGGCTCGTCGACCGAGCCCCATTCGAACGTCTTTCTCGCCTCCCAGTTCGGCAGGAATTCGACCCGGATGCGGAGGTCGAGATTCGCGACCACGCGGATGACCTCTATCTGGGAGATGACCCCCTCGACGCTCGGCGATACATAGAAGCCTTCCAGTTCTTGTGATGGTAAGCTTCCCGAAAACATCATCGTCAAGTAGATGCAAGTCGTTGGTGGAAAGGCTAGGTGCCTCATGAAGAAGGCTGTGTTTTTCTCGTCGTCCCGGAGCCAGAGCGAGCGCAAATGCGGGAGGCGCGGGGTGGTCTGCGGGTCAGCAGGACGTACTCTCTGGTCAGCGTCGTCACGGACGTCGGGGCCGGATTCCTCGAGGCACAGAAACTGTAGGTTGGTACAAGCGCGGAGCATGGCGGAGAAGTCCTCCAGCGTCTCCTCAAACCCCTCGATGTCGTGTTGGTCCAGGAGCGTCAAGCGCGTGAGCGACGCGTAGGCTTCCGGGTCGCACGGCGTGGTCGCACGTTCCAAGGTGAGTTCGCAGAGATGGGGGTAGCGCGAGTGGGTGATGATGAATGGGGTCTGCTCCGTGAAGTACTTCAGGTTGATCCAGAGGGCCGTCAGGTTGGGCACATCAAATTCCAAGCAGGACATGTCAAGGACGCCGGACGGGGGGCTGTTGGCAAAATGCCTGTATCCAGGGAAGAAAAAAAGACTTTGGACTCGGTGTGCATGCGGCCTGACCGCTTCCAAAGCGGCGAGACACCAGGAGTGGGGGCCAACAATGTGCACGGTCAGCGGAAGGTTACGTGACCTTTCCATCGCTGCGCGGAAGAGGTTCGGACCATAACACGCATATGGGGTGGTCCACAGGCATGCAGCTTCACGCGCGACTTCGTGCCAATATCGGGATACACGCGAGATCGACTTCCACCAGAAGCCCTCCTTGTCCTCTTCCGCGATGTATGAAATGATGTTCGCAAGCAGCTCCGCAGGTAGATCGACCTTGTGAACGACTTCGTCGTTAGCGTAATAACATGCCGTGGGTCGATACCGGGAATTGGTTTGAGACTGTCCAAAGTCTGCTGATTTGCAAGCAGATGCAATTTCTTCAGCGTCGACATAGGACAGTTCTGACATTGTGGAATTCGCAGTTGACGGCTTCAAGTAGAACGGATCAGTTAAATTGGCGAACTGAGCTCAGAGGGCTAGTCCACTTACTCACTTTGGGAAGGAGATACTTGAAAGCTCAGAGTATGCTTCAACACGGGCGCGGAGGGAGAAGTCTGTTGGTTCGACTCGGAGTTAAATGCAACGCGCGAGCGCGGAAGCCACACTTGTCCACGATCACGAGACCGCGTTTCGGCGGACGCCGTGGTGGAAGAGCGGTGGCGTTAATTCCCACGGTCCCCCGCATAGGTCATTGTGTCATTCGTTCGCGAACCCGCCATGCCGCCATCCGCCGCCCGCCAAGATCGACGCTCCCACCCGCCAGCCACACTCTCCATTGGTGCGCGTGTTCGCAGAAAATAGGCCCAGAAAATGCGGCGGCGCGAGGGATGTCCATAGCGACGACGAGGATGCATGGCAACTGCGGGCGCACTAGACTGTTCGAGCTGAGGAGGCGTAGGAAGCGGCTCGAAGCGGCTGGAACAGACCGAGCACAACCGAGTCCACTTGCAGACGCAATTCAGCGGATCCTGTCCCATCTGTCACGCGAGCGCACTCCTAGTCCCCGGCTCCTCGCCGTGCGCCACAGCGCTCGCGCAGCATATAAGACCTCGTCCCTCCACCATCTCAACCCCCACCACGAATCATCCGCATACACCCACTCGCACCACCGCAGCAACATCAACGCAGTTTCGTTTGCCACCATGACCCGCACTGAGCGCGCCGTACATGCTGCTGCCCTTGTCAAAGACCGCTCCGTGTCGAAGAACGGCATGGACACCAGGCTCCCCAAGGGTGGCGCGGGCGGCCACAACTGGGGTAACCTTTCGCGCGAGCAGTATCTAGAGGAGGCCGCAAGCTACGACGAAGCAGCGGACTTCGCCGAGGAGGGACGTAAGTACTGTCGTACTCATCATAAATCTGGGCAGCTAGCTCACACAGTTTGTGTCAGGTGAAGCACTAGTGGAGGCACCCCCACGCCCTACGACCGGGCGTCGCACGAGCCAGCTCACCGAGGAAGAGCTCCAACAAGCTATCAAGCTGAGAAAGAAGGCTGCCCACAGCAACGGTAAGTGATACAAACCCTATCCGTAGGTTCTGCCGAAGAATATGCTCATGAGACCCTTCATAGACGTCGACCTAGGTTCGATTGCTCGCAGCTCTGCTGCGGTGTCGCACTCGCCGCCAAACAAAGATGTTCTCATTGTCAATGGTGTTAACGTGAGTAATATGCCGTATGTCGAACGTCACAAGGATTATCAGCTGACGTTTGATGGCGTCACAGACTACCGCGGTGACTGCTTAATACATGCATCTGCATCGCATTGGGCACGGGGGACCAGGTACAAGAACGCCGCATACTGTAATTCATAGACCGAAGTAGTCAAAGTAAACTGTAAAGTAGGAAGCACTGTCGCATCGCGCAAGAAAGTCTGCAAGCATATGCATGTGAACAATCGAAGGTCACAGGCAGGTTGCGCAGCCTGAGTAGCCTTCGGGTCAGGAGGTTAAAGATGTATTCTTGAGGTGTGGAGAAGATTTGTGGGCGGCGCAAATCATCCGTCCATTGCCTGTTTCGGTCACTTATCCGCAGGCCATTGGGAACGCAGAAGGACAAAGTCAAGAGGCTGATTCGCTTGAGCCTATTTACAGCGCGATCCAGACCACAGTCCAACTGATATGGCGCACGACTTCAAATGCTTGCTGCCTCACTGAACTTTTACTCTTTAAACGACAGGGACATCTTCGTTTCTTCAGAGCTGGTTCTTCCATCAAACTGCATAGCACAATCTAAGTACCGCCTACATCTTGTCTTTTGTATCTAAGACTTAAACACGTCCGAGCTCCGAGTCAGCAACAATGGAGGTGGACAACTTGATCTAACCATTGAGTTGTGTAATGGCCGTCCTGTACTTACGAAAGTATCGTGGCACGCATCCCGACAGTCAAGACAAAGCGCGGGTGACGCGCCTGTTTTCGTTGCATCGCAGGTGGCTTGCAACTAGCAGGGGAATTCTTCCGCCGGTATACAAAGAGCACATTGGCTCTCAGCTTAGTGGCAGATAGTTCCATCACGAGTTGCGCGCACCTCCTCAGTCGGACAGAATCCTACGTCGCGCACCATGACATGACCAGTGATATTCCCAGTGATGTTTCATCACTGCAATGATCACAAGTACAAGGTTCGCACAGAGTATGCACTTTACCAGTTGTCCTTGCTGTACGAGCTCTCCACCGGTACCTCGGCAGGTGTTTACGCGACCCAACCCTCGAGCGCTGGCGTGTCGCCGAAGAGTGTATGCGCCAAGTGCGGCGGGTACCGTTCCCCCTGCGTCGTGTCCGCCTCCTGGGCAACCTTGCGCACCTCGACGATGTCCTCGGCGGTGAGCTTCAGACTGGCCGCGCCGAGGTTCTCGTGCAGACGCTATTCAATATACAGCTTAGCAAAGGCTGAGTAACGTTTCGCACAGAAGACGTACGTGGAGCTTTGTGGTACCAGGGATGGGCAACACGTCGGGGCCTTGCGCCAGAAGCCAGGCGAGCGCGACCTGGCCGGCCGTCACGTTGTGTCGCTCGCCGATCGCCTTGAGGCCGGCAGCGAGTTTGAGAATCCGGGGGAAGTTCTCGTGGCTGTAGCGGGGGATCGCACGGCGGTAGTCGCTCTCTTCGAAGTCCTCTGGCTTCGTCTGTACATATGGCGAATCTAAATCCGACGTTCCGACATAAATAAGCGATATACGTACGTATTCGCCAGTGATCAGGCCACGCCCGAGTGGCGCGTATGCGACGACGGCGACTCCGAGCTCGCGTGCAGCCTTGAGGAGCCCGATCTTCGGGTCCTCGATGTCGAGCGTGAAGGGAGAGTACTCGACCTGGATGGCGGTGATGGGGTGCACGGCGTGGGCGCGACGGAGGGTGGACTCGGAAATTTCGGAGAGGCCGAGGTACTTGACCTTGCCTTCCCTGTGAGCGGATGGGTCAGGGCACGCGGGAGTACACACTCAAATGCCGATACGTACTTGACAAGCTCGGCCATTGCTTCAACCGTCTTTTCAATTGGAACGTCAGGGTCAGCACTGAAGGATGTCACACATTAGATTCCAGACGAACTCATGACAGTGCGAGAAACGCCGACGTACCGGTGGAGGTAGTAGAGTTCAACGGAGTCTACACCTAGCCGTTGCAGAGACCGCTCGATTGCTTGACGGACGTACGCCGGGTCACCGTTGACGATTCTCCCGGGAACGCCAGAGCGAAGGCCGAACTTGGTGGCAAGGAAGATCTCAGAGCGCTTGCCACTGCGTGTAAACCTACGGAGAACGAGGGATGAGTGCACGCACAAAGTACACCAGTCTTGTTGTCATACCATTTCCTGAGAAGCTCTTCAGAGTCGCCGTAGCCATCCGCGGTGTCCCAGTGCGTGACGCCTCTCTTGTACACTTCGTCCAGAATCTACGAGTAGGTGTCAGCCATCTCAATTCTGCTCGCCAATGAGCAGTCACTCGGCCGCATACCTGGAGTCGCTCCTCGTCCGGGAGAGGCTTTGCGTAGAAGGCCGATAGGCCCATACATCCATACCCAATGGCGGAGATGGTGTGCTTGCCAATTGTGCGCTGGGGGAGAGACATGTCGCTGGTTGTTTGACTGCTTGGAATTGAGCTTTGACTGGGGTTTAAATGAAGCTTAAGAGGCTGGGGGTGATGAAGTGGATGCTGCAAGCCCACCCCTTATATACCACCCCTGGGCCCTGGCGTACGACTCGGACGCTATGATGCAACTGAGTACTGTCTCTACTGGCATACATAAGCCATCCACATAGTACACCCGAAGGCTCGTAACCCACCATTGAGCGGTCATTAATCATTCTCTGCCCAACTCCGAGGGACACATCGCCGGCTCGAAACCCTCCCAATATGGCGATCATACATCCATAAGGGGCGAAGAAATCGCCTACGTAGTTCATGAAATGGCCTTCCGTAGGGAAGCTTCATTGAAACGTCGGGTCTCTTGGTGGGGTGCGACGGAATGCGGTGAGGACGAGGGGCTGAACGACCAAGCTTCGGCGCTCGGTGAGTTCGTTTCCCCGCACGTCGATTGTGCTTGGTAAGACTCATCACCAGCCTTCATGGGAATCCGGATCACTTTAGACTACGTGGTACAAACGCGTACAGATTGTGGGGCGATGTCGCAAATGACATGCACATATATGGCATGCAAGTCTCTTGAAGGCGAGCAAGTACAAGGCAGTGATAGTAGTACTGTGGTATGCAGTCTCCATTGACGCCCGCGTGATTGGCACTCATTATCCCACCGCCACCTCGGTAGTAGATAGACAGATAGTCTGATCAAAAGGCAAGAGGAACATGTCATTGCATCTTGTTTAACCACTTCTTAAGGTTGGTCTGCCCCATAGTCTCCACTGCCCGCTTCACTTCCAGTCTATCAACCGCGCAACGATGTGGGACAAACTCTCTGGCGACGCTGCTCGATGGTGGAGCAGTGGTAAGGAATATCTTCAGCGTGACGAGCCGCTCGAAAGCCTAGAAACGACAGTGGCGCGATTGTTCAGCACAGGTCAGTCGATGGTATAGCGGACGGGAACTCACGCCCATGAGGACTTCCCGACTACACCGGACCATGCCGATGGTCCCGCCCTCAATCTGGACGGGCGCAGATTGCGATGTGCGAACTTGATCCCGGAAGGCCTCATGCAGCATCTCGAACGTGAAGCTCTCATGCCCTGAGGTCCGCGCGTGCATTGCCGCGATTAGGAGGCATATGGAAGGGTATGGCAGGGCTGCATGTCGATGGCGTTTTGATTGTCAGACTCAAAAGGATAGATTGACATGAGCACTTACCCGAAAGGAAGGGGAAACGTGCAGGACAGCGTTGGGTGTCAGCCGCACTTGTAAATGTGGCTGGCGACGGAAACGGAGAGGCCTCCGAAAGTTCAGTTACGACGGGGAGCTGCCAGAACCATGATCAGCGGTTCATCAGGACGTCGATTGAAGGAATTACCGACCAATATGCGACGCAGTGTATAGACATCTCGGGTCAGCCCGAACGTGTCTTTGAAGACTTCCTTGACTTCAGGATGGTTGAGGAAGTTATCGACCGAGGCTGCCCAAAGAGTTTCCCATTCGTTATCATCCTCATCCTCCCCTCTTGGCGCGGTCAAGATTGTCCTGGCAAGACTCGTCCAGTCTGTCAACCGCCGCGGACATGCAGTCCTGAGCATCCTGCCGGAGAACCTACTCTTGACGCGCTTTTCCAGTAAGTTGATCGTATCTACCCGCGCAGTCACACCGACGACTGCGAGGCCCTTGTTAGCCTTACCCACTCTACAGCTTTGTACTGTGTCGAGCAGGCAGTAGAGAAGCGATTGGCGAGCATGACTCGCAAACTGGTCGAACGCATCGAGGACGACAACGGTCGCCCGGGGCAGGGTCGGGATCATGGATATCAGTGCCAGCAAGTGCGCAGGAGCAGGCAGAGCTATCACAGGAGCAGCTTCGGCGACATCTCGATTGTCGACAAATGGGTTCTCTGGGTCATTCAGGTCATTGAGGCCGTCCTCGGCAGTCTTTTCGTCTTCAGCGGGCAGGAAGGATGTTCCTGTTTGTTGTGTGAGCTGGCGCGCGATCTCTCGTATCGCTAGGCGGTCGTTCTGTTGCGCATGTCCGGAAAGGTGGATAATGATTGGCTTCTCCGGCAACGCTGAAATGGCACTCTTTACGATCTAAGAATGGTGTGAGCATGTGGATGAAGAGGTTATCATACTTCCTACCCTAGTCTTTCCGCTTCCCCGAGGGCCAATGAGTAAGCAACTGTTGCCCTCTCCGCGGAGAATTGTCCCCCTGAGGAGATTGCTTAGCTCCTCAAGAGCTACTGTGTTGGCCGGAGGATCTTCGTCTTCGTCATGCTCGATACCTTCTCTCTCAATTTCCGGGACGTTACGAAGAGACTGTAAGATTACACGCTGTTGGGCGTGCAAGCATGCACAGAGGTGAGGAGGAAGGGTCTTCGCCTGACGGGTCGGAGAAGACTGCACGCTTGCTATTCCTCGTCGCTTCGAAGGAGAGGCAGTTGGAGTGCGTGTTTTCGGCTTGCCTGGTGTCGTAGGTGGAGAAATCGGTGCAGTAGAAGGACCTGCAAATTGAACAGCATCCTCCACATCGGGAGACGCACGGACACGGTCGGTGGATCGAGGTTTAGACGGCGATGTAGGGGGCGCGGTGCGTTTGGATGGGGAAGGTGTGGACTGTCGTGGATGAACTTCTGCTGCCGCACCAGCAAGGTTCAGAAAGCGTGTAGCAGAAGGCGTACCGTCGGCAAGACGTCTAGACGGTGTCAGGATCTCCACGCACTCCATGAATATCCGAGGAGCTGAGGCTTTCGGAGTACTGGGTCTCGGAGGGGTAACAGGTCGTTTATGTTTCTTGGACGGCGATAGCAGCAGTTCATCTGCCTCTTCATCAACATTGTCCTCGACCACTGCATAGTTTACCCTCCTGTTTGTTGTAATCGGCTTCTTCTGAGTTTTTGGGCGCGATCTGCTCGGTCCGGGCTGGGAGTCTGCGTCATCTGCTGCTGTAGTCCCAGAGTTGTTCACCGCTCTCCGCGTCCTAGAGGCAACAACAGCGGTGTCTTGTGGCGCAGCAGCAGAGTCCGCCACCGCGTCGCTTGCAGCAACTGCACGTCTCGATCTGCGTGTCTTCACAGGCAAAGCGGTGACGTCGTTCAAAACAACCTTTTAGAGCGCAATGCTCTTTTCGCCGCTGGTTGTGCGTCATCCGCGGCCGCTGAAGGAGCTTTTCGTTTGGGAGGCATGTTCTCGCGAGTGAGGGTCTGTGTTTAGTTCCAGCCACACAGGCGCGACAGCGCTGAATAGACGCGATGTGACACCTGTGACAGTACGCGTCTGGCCACGCCGCCACAATCGCGCGGGGAGCGCCGCTCTGCATCTGCTTCGTCTCTACTTCATTCTGCGGTCCCCAGTATCTCAACGATTCCCTGTCTGGCCTGTTCATTCTCCTCTCACCTGGTTACTGGTTTGAAGGTGGATAATGGGGTTCACTGGGTGCGAGCAGCTTTGCGTGAATCTTTCAAGTCTATTTAACATCATCTCCAGCTTGGTACGATGGACCAATGCCCCCTCGACTGGCGTGGACCTGATACGTCACAACATCATAATGAATCATCAAGTGCGGCTACCCTTTCGTAACCGTCGAGCGCAACACTGACGGTTCGCGGATAAGGGCGTTCTACGGGGAAGGTGGCAGGTTGGACTGAGCTCCTGGCGGTCACGTTTCACAGGAGAATCGAGCGATATGAGGAGTCTTGAACGTCCACTTTACACCGTAACCATGAATGGTATGTTCGCATATTCGTGACCTTGGCTGTATGGGATTACACGGTGTGCAAGCACAGAGAACACCTTCGTCATGCTCGAGGACCCGGCGGCGCCCAACAGAGGCGACTACTTGAGGCTCAAAGTAGCCCATGAACAGGGACAGCCCCCACAGCCCTTTCTAGCAGTACCTCCTCCCCACTATCACTATACCCTTGTCACTGTAAGTCCGCCGGGGGCGCTAGAACAACTCATGTCCCACCTGGGTGTAGTTGGCAAGCGCTGGGTGCGCACTGGTGGGGAGAAGGGCCAAGGCTCTGGTCACCATCTGAACATTGACGGATATATATTTTCAATCGGCAATGACTGGCTCGTCCGCTTTGGCCATGTTATGTGGGCGGAGGCGCCGTGAAAGGATTGCTCATTGAGGTACGCCCTCACCGCGGCCTCCATGCACTGTTTTTCTTATCGCCGTGGTAGGCTGAATACTTGCCCTTGCCCGACCTGCATACCGAAGGAGGAGAGGGTCGATCCGAGCTGCTCTCGGACTTCCTTTCCTCGACCATCCCCTTGCTCCCAGATTCGGAGATCTGGACAGTTGCCGTGAGTGACGAGATGTGGGCCGAGGTACTCGCTGGGCTGGATGAGGATGATACCGAAGAGGAAGGGGAGAAGATGGACGAGGACGAGGAGGATTTGTTCCTCTCGCCTGATTTTCTCCCAACCCCACGAAAGACCGACTGGTTAGGTGTAAATAGGGACAACGGTCGGCGTATTTGATACAAGGAGCTCTCAAGGGAGAAGCTCTAATATAGACTAAGATAGACGAGAGCAGTACTGAGTGTATGTTAGTGGTGGAACATAAAGCTTAGCTTCATATTCCACTGCCGTCGGCCAGTCAAAATGGTATTTTGATTTTGAGCGTGATCGCAGGATTTACGTCAATTGAAGAGCCCGGCGCCAACGCGGACTCGGTCTGACTCGCGACCTGCACACGGGTGGATTGTCTTGTCCATGCTCTTCACAGCCTGGCAGTGATGCTGAAACCACTGCAAGGTTTCCCAAATTTCTCTTCCTAAAGGGTGGAACCCACTTGAAGGAGAGCATTCACTGCACTCTCGACTCCGGCCAGGATGTTGGGACTTTGTCGACCAAGCTCGAGCTCAGCGGTCGCAGCCACCCTCCGCGTCCGAAACACTTCCAGTCCGAGACCTTCTCGAGTCGTTCCTCGTCCACCGCGCTTCACTTCTATCAGAACAGACAATTGGAGCTGTATGCTTCACGGGATGCTCAAGATTGACGCTAAGGCAATTGGTACTCCCAATGTCTTCGTGAAACCGGTAGACGCATAACACACGGTTGCCTACAGGTGTTCTTTGGGCGGTCAATCACGGAGGAGAGGCTTATCAAAGTGGGTTGCCCATGGTCCACTACTATTGCTGAGCCTTGACAACGGTTGAAGAGCGCGAACTATGTTCGCACTGAGCTTCCCGTGCGGATTGCACATAGGCTGCGGATATGCAGACCCTACCATACGTCGTAGTGAACCAAGAAGGTGTAGCGAACGTGTACGAGGTGAGAGAAGCTTCATTAATCACCTTGATGAGTTTGAGACCTAACGCTATATAGGCCTACTGGTCTGCCTTCGATAAGTACGATTACGTCTTGCATCGAGTTTCTGGCGAAGTGCTCAAGGATGATCCTTATCCCAGGTTCCGGAGATACCCAGAGATCAAGACGATACAGGAAAATGACGCGTTCTGCAGGTTCGTGCGGGGTCTACTCGACGAACAGTGAGCGCGCAGTCTTCATCTCAAGCCTGTGGATCGTTGAACTCGACATCGCAGCAAGGCAGTTATCCCCAATCTCTCACTGGGACTGTCTTTGTCCTCACCATATCTCGAACCTGACCGGCTCGACTCATTTATGCACCGCATGTTGGTCTCTCGCATATCACGTCGGGTCTTGGCGGAACACCACATCGCGCTCTCGAGGTACTTCTCAACGCGGCAGGATGGCAAGCGCATCCCTGAGAATCGCGTCGGCGTGATACACTTGCGTTTGCCAGTGAAGGACAGCATCGAGAAATGTGCAAGATTTCTGCGCAAACGGGCATACGATGCTGAGCAAGACCAAATCGAAGGCACTTCTGCCGACGCTCCCTGGCCGGAGGTGGTCATCGAAGGGCACTTAGACATCAAGTTCTCGTATATCCCTGCACATCTTGAGTATGTTCACGCATAGCGCACAGAGACCACGAAGCTTACGGCCGTTGACAGATATGTCGTCTTTGAACTACTCAAAAACGTAAGATGCCCTGTTCCGCTCGCTCCTTGTCCATAATACATTTTTACAGTCATTGCGAGCAACCCGTCTCAAACATACTTCGTTGCACCACCTTCCTCCAATACGCGCCACCGTCGTGGCGGGTGAGAACGAAGTTACCATCCGAATATCTGATCAAGGTAGGGACTGCAAAGTCGTGTACACACTCGCTGACTACTGCCTTCGACAGGAGGAGGGCTGCTCACTCCTGAGATCAATATCCGATGGACCTATTCTCATTCTCACACCTACGTAACCCTGCGCGTATGGACAACAGACGTCTCGGTGCACTCCGTACCATAAGCTCCAGTCAAACGGGCATGGTGGCCACTGTCGAGGAACAAGTGAAGCGTTGGGAGACCGAAGCAGATAGCGAGGATCCTCACAGGAAGCTGGGGTCAGCCCACATCCAAGGATCGGTATCGGCCTCCCGATGAGCAATATATTTGCAACGTATGACACTTCAATTGATCATGCGAGAGTGTCCTTGCTGACTGCTGTCGCCAGATACTTTGGGGGATCATTGGAGCTCGTCAGCCTCGACGGCTATGGTGAGCCCTCTGACTCAAGCCAATGATTCTTCCGTTCACTCGTCGTCAACCATACAGGCACGGATGCGTATCTCCGTCTCCCTAAACTGGTAAGTGAAGTGTGTACTCTCATGTCGAACTACCTACTCATGTACGCCTAAGGGTACAAATCTCGAGGGCATAGAGCTCTGGTAGATTCTGGTAGTCACGGTTGCCTGTCGGGAGTACACGGACTGACGTAACTTATATTCGGACAATAATACCGCATTCTTTCTCGATGTCACACAAACGGTTTCGGCCGCAATGCATGCGTCCCGCTTTTCTTTAGCAATCGCGAAGATTAATGCAAATGTCGCTGTGCGAAATCGAATGTAGAGACAGTCGTTGCGGCAACAGACGCCTACACGTGACTCGATGCTGTATCTTAAAGTGGGCGCTATGGAACTGCAGTTCTGTTTTCCAGACTGCACACTGACGGGATGGCAACCTCCTCCTCCAACCCTCAGACCCCTTCGCGCCCATCGATGCAGGCATCGCAGTCGTCATCCAGCGTGGCGAGCGGGCAATCGTCTCATTCGAACGGCAAACCGGCGGACTATGTCTACTTCGAACGGACAACGGCAGGCTTCTCCGATGATGCCGTGCCCCGCGCGAAGGGCGCACAGCTCAAGCTCGAGCACTTCTACAAGGTTGCTGTCGATGCGGCGATTGAGCGTAATCAAAGGTGCAGAAAGTCGTGATTGTGCGAGAACGCGTTGCTTACATTGGAAACGCAAGACGCGTCGAGCTTGAGCGAAAGCTGGCCGCGGACCCCAGCATGTCCGATGAGCGCAAGCAGCGCCAGCTGCAACACCTGGGCAAACGGGAGTCGGCTTTCCTCAGGCTGCGGCGGACGAGGCTCGGTCTGGATGACTTTAAGACGGTAAAAGTCATTGGCAAGGGTGCATTCGGAGAGGTACGCGCATCCCAGCGGGCAGCGGTGTCTTGTTTGTCCGTAAATCATGGTTCGATGATATTCTACAGGTCCGCGTAGTGCAAAAGCCGGACACAGGCAAGATCTACGCCATGAAGACCTTGCGGAAGGACGAGATGTTGAAGAAGGACCAGGTGCGTTCGGAGACACACGTGTTACACTGGTGCCGAGGCTCATCGTCGTCCTAGCTTGCACATGTACGCGCAGAGCGCGACGTACTCGCGGAGTCCAACTCGCCATGGGTTGTGCAGCTGTACTACTCCTTCCAGGACTCCGCATATCTCTACCTGATTATGGAGTTCCTACCTGGAGGCGACCTGATGACCATGTTGATCAAGTACGACACTTTCTCGGAAGATGTGACGCGATTCTATATTGCGGAGTGCGTGCTTGCCATCGAGGCTGTTCACTCTCTGGGCTTCATTCATCGGTGAGTTGGACCATGTCATTGTGATGCTTCTGGGGAACTGATGGGCTGGCTCGTTCCAGTGATATCAAACCGGACAATATCCTCATTGACAAAGATGGCCACATCAAACTGTCTGATTTCGGTCTGTCTACTGGCTTCCACAAACAACACGACAGCAACTACTATCAGCGCCTGCTGGAGTCCGCCAACGGCGTCGCATCACCCACTACGCAAGCGCGAAACAGTGTGATGGTCAATGCCATCAATCTGACCATGACCAGTAAGGACCAAATCGCCACTTGGAAGGCTAACCGTAGAAAGCTGGTTCGTATCACCCTCGGTTGTCTCAGCTTTACAAAGCTAATGCGCGTTCTCTAGGCGTACTCGACTGTCGGTACACCAGACTACATCGCGCCTGAGATCTTCCTCCAGAAAGGTTACGGCAACGAGTGCGACTGGTGGTCACTTGGTGCGATCATGTTCGAGTGTCTTGTCGGCTACCCACCGTTCTGCTCCGAATCGACCCATGAGACGTACCACAAGATCATTCAATGGCAGAACTACTTGATGTTCCCCGACGATGTTCACCTGAGTCGCGAAGCTGAGGATATCATCCGACGGTCAGTTTTGCCTCACATGTGGTACGACCTGTGACTCACTACGCTGTGTCTTGTAGATTGATAACGTCTCCGGATCGTCGTCTGAGCGTGGATCAGCTCAAGCACCATCCGTTCTTCTACGGTGTCAACTGGACGGGAATTAGGAACATCGACGCTCCCTTTATCCCTCGTCTCCGTTCCATCACCGATACGTCTTATTTCCCTACGGACGAGCTCGAGCAGGTGCCAGACGAGCCCGTTGGCGCGGATACCACTGGCGCAAGCAAGGATCTGGCATTCCTTGGGTACGTGACACTACATGGAAGTATCGATGCTCGGGCTAACAGGCCGCCGATGCAGCTATACCTTCAAGCGTTTTTCGATTTCGTCTCCAGCATTCTGAACAACCTGAAACTTGCTCTCACATCACCTGTTGGCACGGCTTGTGGCGACCTCTGTAACATACTCATAGCTCTGCACTTCGTTCATGTACCTAGCAACATTCACGACAATCATGAGACTGCTCTAGGATGGACAGGATAACAATTACACGATGTGGTTAAGATTGTACAGCTGTCGACGCAATTGACTACTGGTACAACAAATGGATGATGTTCCTCTAACTAGCTGATGCTACAAGAACGAAGGTCCTACAAACGGAACGCGACGAGACGACCGGCAAACAATATTACTCTCATGCACGGAGAAGAGGTTTCATCTACAAGGATCTTTAGCTCAGTTGCGTGAATGCAGGAGCTGCCAAACTCACTAGTTCCATGAATATAGGGAGCAGTTGTGGAAGGTGAAATAGCTCGGGTGGTTGGATAGTAGGTTCTTTCTTCTTTTTCGGCGGCAAAGACTGGGGCCTTGTCCTCGATCTTGATCGTGGACGTACAGGGGCCGATCTGGGGACAGGTGGTGGTGGGGATTTCTTCCCAGACTGCTTCAGTATCAACGAGCGCGAGTGGCGGAGATTTGCAGGAGGGCGATCTGTGGATGAACGGGGCGAGGACTCTTGACTGCTCGGTTTCGATTTGAACTTGGACCGTGACGGAAGAGGAAGAGGGACGTGTCCAAGTGTACGCGATCGCTTGACCGGCGACGTAGGCGACTGCGACGAGGTGGATGCCGTCTGCGAGTCGGGAGACCGAGGCGAGACAGCCGGGGGTCGTTCTCGCTGTCGTGCATGCGGTGTTCCCTCACGTTCCGTCCGGCCACCCTCGCTCCCATCACTGTCGTCGCTGCTGTCAGTCTCCTCCGAGTCGTCTTCATCGCTACTCCACTCGTCTTCGTCGCTCGAGTCGTCCTCCTCCGAGTCTGTCTCTTCCGCGGCAAGATCGTCCGCGTCGCCCTGTATCAATTCGCCGAAGCTGAGATCCTTGACGACACTATTGACAAGCTCTGCCGCTACCTCGTCTTCGGCATCTGCGTCATTCATGCCCTGCGTGCGCCCGAAGCGCTTGCGGACCTTGTCCTCGTACGCGACCTTGAGCTTGTAGTGGTAGAGCGCAATCGCGTCCACCTCGCGCATGATCGCCTCCCGCTCAGACCCCGTGTGCGGCAGGATGAACTCCATGCTGATGCGCTCCCCGAGGCCGTCACGCATGAGCGTGATGAACAGCTCGATCCAGCGCATCAGGTCCGTGAAGAGGCCTTCACCCTTGGAGTGCACCTTGTGCACGAAGCTGTAGAACGCCTGCTCGTGCCGTTTGACAAGATCGATATAAATCTGAACGGTCTTCGCGGGGTCTGATTGACTGACTAACAGCCGTAAGCAGTTAGCTATATTGAGGTGTGTGATAAAAGACGCAGCAGACGTACGCTCTTCAGTGGATTCGACAGTCCGTATGAGATCGTTTATGAAGTTCTGCAGGTCGCCCAGCGAGTCCGAGATGCTCGCAGCGCGGTACACCTGCGCCAGCGGTGCATAAAATATCGTTATGATATCCTTCAGCAGGTCAGCCGTTGAACCCTAACGCGACACCATCACTACACAAATCCATGGCCAGAGGAGTCAATGAGGCGCACCTCAAAAATGATCTCAATCAGCTGTTCCCTATCCCTCATCCTCGAATACAGCCGTGCAAGGACGCTCAGGTCTTCGAACAACCACGCCTGCTCATCTTGCGGGCCGTCATCGTCGTCTGAGTCCTGGAGGGACTCGACATGTTTGACGTATTCTTTATGCGCCCGGTGCGCATAGTGCACACGCTGCATCTGTGCACGAGAGAGCATTGGCTCCTCTGCGGAGCGTAGGACAGCGGCAAGGAGATGGATATCTTCCGCGGCTGTCAACGGAAGGCAAGATGTTCAACTGGTAGACATAACATGATATAGCTACAGCGCGTACCAGCATCGGCCTTGTAGACCGCCTGGATTTCGCGCGGCGCATACACGAATTGGCGGATCTTCTCACAGAGAATAGGGTCATCAACCTTGTCTTTGACTGCCTCGACGTCTTCCTCGATGCCCTTGACCTCCTCGACCAGGGAGCCTGTGAACATCCTACGTGCACATAAGCCTCCGTGTCTTACATACAGTACATGACCTTACCGCTGAAGAAGACTGCGCCCGCCAAACGGCTGCGCGAGGAATAAATCCAGCACTCCTATAGTGTGAAGCGCCATCCTTGAGTTAAACACCAAGTAGAAGGGAACTGTCAACGACGCACCGCGGATCATCACCACCGGGTTGCTGACCTTAAGCGCGGTCTTGAGCATAAAATACGGCATGAGCCCATGTATGCGCTTCAAGCTGGCAAACGTCTCCGACGCGTTGTCCGCCGCGACGAAGTGCTGGAACACGGTCGAGGCTAGCCTACATTGGGTAGCTAGTGATCAGTCTGGCGTAGGTACAGAAGACGATTGGCTCAGGCAGATGGAGGGACATACGAGATGCGGCCCACTCGATGACAGCCTGGAAGTTCTCCGGTAGATTGCGTATGTCGTCCGTGACCTTGATTGTCGCGAAGATCTGTGTCAGACCATCTGCAGATGTCCCATTAAGTTTGATCCGGCGTAAGCGCACTTGAGATGAAGAACGTACCCTTCGCGAATAGCTCTCCCTTCACGCTCTTCGCCGCATCCCTCAGTCCGTCTACCCGTGCAGCAATCTCCTTCGCAAATCTCTTACGCCCGTCTTCCCTCAGCTCATCGGCTTCCTCCCTGCGCCTCGCGTCCTCCAGCTCGTCTGGGCTCAGCTGAGTCGGGCCACTCAGCAGGAAGGAACGCAGAACGGGTGAGCTAGCCAGCTCTGACACTGCCAGGAGGGAATGTAAATAGGCACGGAGGGTCAGCCGGTTCTTCTCGCGGGCCAATTTAGATGCCCCGCCACTGTATCCTTGCCCGGACGCAAACGATATCGGCGAAGTGGGGCTCATCGTCCCCTGACTCGAAAACGAGTCTCTGCTGGCGTTATTCTGGTCCTGATAGAGCCCCCGGGCATCGAGAATGACGAGGGTGGTGGGGGCTCCCCGGAGGAGCAGCGCGGAAGCCGGGGGGACTGGTTGTCGATACGGAGGTGCTTATGTTGACGATCGTTCGGTCCTTGGCTGGCGGCGCGGGGATCGCCTCGCCCGGATGGGCTTTGCGCAGCTCGTTCGCAAGCGTCTTGAAATCGCCATACCTGCGCGAGACGAAGACGTCCTTCTGATGAGGGCGTCGCGTGCGTATAATGAATTCCTTATGACTTCATATAAGCACGCAAAGCTTCCTGATCATAACTATTGCGTACCTCATGAACTCTGCTGCGTACGCGCCCCTTCTCAGTAACGGTCCGCACACATACAACATTGATCTCAAATTTGTCCTTTATCCTGCCTTCCCTCGCCGCCCGCTTCTTCGCAATCATTTCCAGCCGATCAAGATCCGCCTGCTTCAGCCGCACGACCTCCTCCTTCTCCTGCAGCTTAGTTCCACTGGTCATGAGCATTGCAGCATGTCTCTCCAGCTTGGCAAGCAGCTTGTGGCGGGCAGCCTCCTCGCTATCCTCATCGCCTTCATCCAGGACACCTGAAGAGCTCAGGTTCCGTGAGAGCATCGACGCCAAGAACGGCTGGAGCTTGTCCGGGAAGAAATTGCGGGGTGCGTCGGCCAGAAACGGGAAGGAGATGACAAACTTGCGGAAGCAGTAGCATAGGAAGGGTAGCTCGAGCGAAGGCGCGCCCTTGGGCGGTGGTGTGAAAGGTGGCCCGAGGTACGAGAAGGGGGAGATGTTGTTTGTGGGCACCGCGGTGAGCGCATTGAGCTCGCGCTGGAACTCAAGGGATATGAGCTCCTTCTTGAGATAGTGCGCGCGTAGCGGTGTGAGAGTGTCGGATCGCTCGCAGAGAGTTCGTGTACTGGAGACGCATGTCCGGCGTCGGGCAGAGATTTCTCCTCGTGAACGGATGATTCGTGCAGGATGGGTGGGAGTGGCTTCTCCTCCGCGATCGTTGGAGAGTGTTGAATGGGCGGGAGTGGCTTGTCGCTCGTGTTGGAACTGGAAGGCTGAGCGGGAAGAGGCATAGATCGCTGCGTCGGAGAGGAGAGGGGGGTGGCGAACGTATCCTTGGGCGAGCTAGAGCCAGAGGTAACGGGGGGCTCCCTGTCGTAGGCGACGGCGACAGACTGCGAGGAGAAGAGTCGACATCGCGGTTGGCGATGAAGACGATGGGAGGGACGGCGGCCTCAGCGCGAGAGCAGCTTGAGCTAGTCTCGCTGCCGGCGCCGTGCTCTCTCATCGGACCCGCCGGTCAGCGCGTGACGTCACAGCGATTGGGCGTCACAACGGACCCGCATCGGCGCGCATCCCCGCCCGATCCGGCAGTCGGCCATTTGCGCCGCACTTCTCTCACCCGTCCTCCCTCTGCGCACACGCCGCCGTGTTTCAGCACACAGTGCGCTTCTAGCTGCAGCGAAAACATAGCTTCTAGCAGCGAAGAAACGACGAGGAAGGGGGCTGGCTGGTTCAGTATCGCTATGTCAAGGAAGAGTTAAACCTGTGCGTGAGTCGCGATGCAAGTCTCCGAGTCCTCCTAGACTGGCTTCCGGTTTTACTGTTTGCATCGCTCTGCGCACAGGGTCTATTGGGGGCGGTCTTGCTTCCCGTGCTTAGCGTTGCGACATGCATCCCTTGCGTCTGCCACGAATCAGTGGGTACATAGATTGGTGCTCTAGATCTTCCACAACAAGGCGATGTTGCGCATCGCCCACCCCTTGGCCGTGCATCCAAGCATATCTCAAGGGTATGTCACCGTTGACGCATGGACAAGCTATCTGCATTGTGGAACCCTCGTCAGCAGCTCAATGTGTACATGTTCTTCCGGCGCTCCGGAGCCATGCCTTGCTCTGCTCAGGCTTTGAAGTGCAGGTCCGCAATGGCATGTCGGAACCATCAGGATGGGCTTCTCCCTGGGCACGTATCGCACCTCCCTTTATATAGGGCATTGACGCGTCTACCATCGGTACCAGGAGCCGTTCACCATCTCCAAGGTAAGTTACGCTTGTCTAGCCGCGCATGCCAACACTAACAGTGATTCACCTTTCAAGGTGCATGCAGTCTCTCTCAGATATGATTGCTCCTGTAGTTGAGGACAAGAATGCCTCTCAACCGCGTCTCCCCGTCGAAATTTTCGAACGCATCATCGGCTTCGGGTCCACGGAGGACCTTCTCACCTGTGCCCAGGTGTGCAAGACGTTTTACCCCCTCAGCCGGTACCTCTCCCTCCGAGACGTCTACCTCAAAAGCCAGCAGCACACATACCGGCTCTCACAGCTCCTCCGCGGTAACCCAACGCTGGGTCAGGCCATCGAGAGCGTGTCCATCCTCGGCAGCCCAGGGTCCGGCCACAACGACACCGCACATCTAGTAACCTTCGCCACGACGTGTGCCTCCCTGGTACCCAACCTGCGCAGTCTCACACTGCGCGACGTCAAGTGGGCAGGGGGTTCGCTGCGTCGGGACGTATGTCTGTACCTGACGAGGCTACGCAAGGTGACCGAGCTCACGCTGGAGAACGTCGAGCTGTCCTCGGCGGCGGCGTTTGCGGCCCTCCTGTGTGCTCTGCCAGCGCTCGATCTTCTGAGGTGTGCCAAAGTGCGGCTGCGAAACAGCGGGTTCAGGCATCTGGCCTTCCGTCGTCCTCCTGCACGGCGGAGATTCAAATTTCGTGTCTGTACAGACGACATTGCTGCTCCGGCCCTGAGGCTCGTCATTGCGGATGCCCTGAGGATCGTCGATATGTTCAGCTTCTTCATGACGCTGGATGTCGACGGCCCATTGACACACATCGCGGGCTCTGGTATCCGTTCTTTACTGCAAGTCTATGACATGTGTCTGCTCGTGCGACTGTCGCTGAACTTGGACCATTGCGGTGTGGAGCCGCAACAGGCACTGCAGGTCGTCGGTGAGTTCCTTGATATGGACAGTTGATCTGACGCGTTCTCACTTACTGCCTTTGTGCGATTCGGTACAGAGCATCATTTCTCTCTTGCGCCCCTGGAGTGCTTAGATTCGATACTCATCACAATCATCATCGGCGCCGAAGAAGTATCGGGCTTCGATTTCGCGTGTTTCGCGGCGCTGCTTGCGTCAGTCACGTCTGGGATCTCGTGCATCCAAGTGGTAGTCAAGGTCGTCGGGGAAGGCATCGGCGACGGCGTGCGGTTGATGCGGTTGCTGCTGAGCGGGGCCGCTACCACCGACAACATGACGAAGATCGATCGCATCGTGTCTAGCCCCCCTTTCACGAGGGAGTCGCGCATCTGGATCTCCAGCACACTGTGCATGACGAGGGCACAGCCTGGATTCAAAGAATGGATTAGGACCGTGCAGCACAAGATGCCCACGCTTCACGCTAATAAACAGCTGTGCGTGCTCTGCTGTGTATGCCTTCTACTTGACGCGTGCTGACGTGCACTAAGTGACTTGTATTAGGTACTCGGCACACTGGAAGCGAGGGCGGGAGGGCTGACGAGGGAGCCCGACATGCTACTTTCGGGATACGTCGGGATACGAAGGTAGGAACTGCCATTGATGCTTCTGTTTGGTGATAGACACTCTGTGAGCATACGAATTCGTCCCTTTCTACCCCTGCCAGGGGCTCCTATGCATGTTTGGGACGCTACGACGACAGAAGGCCGACCTGAACGTGAGTGATATGAGTGTACGACCGAAATTCCGTGAAACATTGTGATGGGGTGAACCGGTCGGGAGGTGCGCCGTGCTATGTACCATGGAACACTCCCCTTGCCTCCTTGAAGTCTAGGGCCTGCCTGGAGGAGACTAGCATTGGCCAGTGCGCATCTCGGACGACACTTCTGACTTGCAGTGCCTGCCATCCATGTCCTGCAATAGTTACATGGCATGCCTACCTCGGTGCTACGCGGACTGATATAATTGCACGATTAATTGCCCTGGATAGTTGACTGGCGTATGTGGAGGTGTTCAGGCTGGACCAATGGAGACGCGTTGAGGGCGCGCATCGGGCAGCGTGATGAAAAAGGAGATGATCGCGTGCACCGGGTTGTACTACTACAAATTCGTACTCGTACAGGGTCCTCTCTTCTATATGCCTCCCAGCAGCGCACATCCGTGTCAGGGAGCGTACACCCGCCCCCGCGGTAGGTTTTCCCATTGTCGTCCAGCAGACCCTTCAGCCTCGCCGCAACTCCGCGCACGCTCTCCCGCCCCGCGTCCATCTCCCGCCACGACCCCGCCACGGTCCAGCACTCTGAGCACGCCTTGCTCGCGGCGTTCACGGTCTCGAGCTCGAGCTCGCCTCTGTTGTGCAGCGCGACGAGCACGTCGATGAGGTGTTGGAAGCCGGTGTGCCAGCTGCTGAGCCCGTGCTCGGGGTTCATGGTCGTGTCAGTGATGAGATGCGAGGACGCGAGGCCGAGGCACTTGCGCAGCACGCGCTGGTCAATCGGGCCTGACGCGGACGTGCGGCCATGGTGGGCGACCATGGCCAGCACGAAGGCACCATAGTCGGTCGAGGGAGAGGGAGACGGTGTGCGTCTGCGGGTGGGCTGCCGCTGGACGATCAGAAGACAGGTCAGGCTGGACACATGTAGGGCAGGCAATGCCAATCGAGGTGCATCTGGGAACCCACATCGGACTCGGCCATGGGAGGCCTCGCGTACTGTCCTATACGGGAGCGCGGAGCCCTGTATGCGTCGAGCACGAGAAAGTTGACATGAATACGCATGCTGGCGGAGAGAGGAACAGACGGCTCACAACGAGAGCTGGCATGCAGCGGTCGTCCTGCCAGCAGACTCGGACGCAGCGGAGGCGCGGTGATGCACCGGTCAGTGGGCGTCCATCCCCACTTCAATGTCTTCTTACCGAGCAGCGGCGGGCCACTTGCCATATCCGGCTTCCCCGCCGTCACGGCATTCGCCCTGATCAGGGCGCCTGTTCCCCCCTGAGCACAGGCGCCCATACTGCTCGCCAGCGAGTCGTCGGCGCTTACGGGCTGCACCAGCCTCCAGGTCTCCTCGGTCAAATTGGAACGACACAGGCAAGATGGCCTCCGTCCTCCTAAAGTACCTCACCCCGCCCCCGGTCAACCTCTCTCCCGACTATGAGGGTACCGAGTTCCGGTGGAAGTTCCTCACCATCCGACCAGCATGTAGGTGTCATCCCTGAGTGCTGCTCGCCCTGACTTATGCGGGGCGATGTAGTCTTTCAGAATGAGCCGTACTTCATTGCAGCCATTCTTCTCTTCGCCGTGCTCTACTTCTGGGGAAAGCGGGCGAACGAAAGCAGGGTCAACAAGTGGTGCGTAGAGTCTCTAAACACCGAGCAGTCGGAAGCAACTCATGCTGAGTCGCATTGTCAGGTTCGATGCACACTCGTCATTACTCGAAGCTCAGTTCTCTAGTCCTGTAGCACAAAAAGGCCTTGTCCGCGGTACGTCAAGCATCCATCTGTTCGCGCACCCTGTTCCACGGACTGAGCACGCCCCTCACAGACGGCAACTCCGACTGGTTCAACTTCTCCACCGGCCGTCGCGCGGTCAAGTCCCTGCACACGACCTTCACCCTCCGCCCGCGCCACGACCTCCTCCAGCTCGCCTACCAATTCGGGCGCGGGCTCATGGAGCTCGACTACAAAGCCGCCGACGCCGTCGAGCTCGACTTCGCCTTCAGCGCGCCCGCCTCCGCGAGCGCCGTCCCGACTGCGTCTTCGCCGTCGTCGCGAAGGACGAGCTGAAGGGCATCCGCGCGCGCCGCTGGGACCTCTCCTTCACCAAGACGACCGACCAGCCGTCCCTCCCGCCCTCGCTCACCGCCATGTCCGAGTTCGCGGACGTCACCACGAACCTCCTCAGGCCCCTCGGCGCGCTCGACCTCCCCGCGGTGCTCTCGAGCCCGTCTACCCTGAAGTACTTCCGCTCGCTGTCCATCACGGACCAGCCCCGCGCCCGGCCCAGCGCGCCCCTCCCCCAGAGCCAGCGCGGCAAGCATCTCATCCTCGAGCTCACTCTTCCCCCATCGTCCGACGCGGCTGCCACGCTGCCGTTGATCCAAGCCGCCTTCCAACTCGTCGACGCCATCGCGGGCGAGGGCAAGGCAACAGGGATGCGCGGAGGCCTCAGCGCGCAGCTCAGACCCGAGACGAAGAACAAGCTGAAGAAAGTGCGCGAGGACATCGAGAAGCAGATCAGGGAGGAGGCGAAGCGCGAGCAGAAGGAGGAGGAAGAGGAGAAGCGCGCCGCGGCGAAGCGGAAGGCGGAGGAGGATCGTCTGAGCAGGTTAAGCGCGGCGGACCAGAAGAAAGAGTTGGACCGCGAGAAAAAGCGCGCGATGCGCAAGACGCAGACCAGGATGAAGGCGCGGTAGCCGCGCGTGAGCATACCTGTCGGGAGGCAGTATCTATTGCCCGCTGTACTTCGAATTGTTCTTGGGTATTAATACAATCTAGTGGTATTGTTATTGCTACATGATGTTCCAAGTGATCCACAAGTCCAAGAGTGACAAGAATGCAACGATGAAGCAAGATGAGATCATGCAGCTGTTGTCTTGGTTGTCTTGCCGCAGGACGCATCCGAGGCTGAGTAGGCGAGGCAGGCAGAGACACGCAACTCGTCTGCAATTCCTCCGACGCGTCCTCCCTGTCCGACTGAACCTCGTCCTCCTTCGGAGGTGTCGATTCCTTCTTCTGGCCCGCAGCGCCCCACTTGCTGCCCCAGTAGTTGAAGAAGTTGAGCAACCACGTCGGGCGCAAGCTCTGGTGCTGCACCGCGTCCACCTCATCTTCGCTCTCCTCCATGTCGATCGCGTCCGCCCCAGGCAGGCCCTCCTCCTCCTCCGCCTCACTCTCCGTCCTCCCGAGCGCGTCCACGAGCCGCTCGCGCCCGTCCAGCGTCCACTGCACACGGTTGAACCGCCCATGCGCCCCGCGCACGCCCTGCGGGTGCTTCCGCCCCGTCCCGAACGTCTTCTCGCGGAGCGCAAACACCCGCCGGCGGGGCTGCACCGCCATATGCCACAGGTCCTCGACGAGGTACTGCGCGCTCTCGTACGCGAGCGCCTGCGTCTCCTGCGTCAGCACGTCCGCGCGCGCGCGCGCCGCCTCGACCTGGTGCAGCAGCCCCGCGCGCTCGCGCAGCTCCGCGAGGCCGGGGCGCGCCCGCTCGTGGTCCGTCCGCAGGTGCGTGTTCGTCCGCGAGAGCCGTTCCGTGAGCGCGGCGAGGCACGCGGCGATGTTCACGAGGTGCTGCTCGCGCCGGTACATCACCAGCAGCTGCCCGCAGAGCTCGACGTCGACCCGCATGCGCTCGAGCGGGAGCACGCGCGTGTCGGCCATGTCCGCGGCGGCGTCGAAGGAGCGGCACCGGCGCGGACCGAAGGTGAGCGTGCGCCTGCGCCGCGCGGTGTCCATCTCGGTGTCGCTGGCAGTCACTTCCGTCTCGTCATCCTCGATCGAGTCCGTCCGCCGAAGAGTTGACAGATGCGGCTCCCTCTCGTCGGACGAGATGGAGTCGACGAGTTCCTTCGCGCTCAGCGGGTCTGACCAGCTGATGATGCGCGACTGATAGTGCGGCCTGGTCGAGGGCCGCTTCCTGTTGAACTCGGTGACGCGCCTGTCATACTCGGAGAGTTGGCTTGCAGAGCGTTGCGCAGGGGTGTATGACCCGATCCCAAGCATGGTGGGTACGGCATTCTCGACTAGCGATACACCACGGCTTAATGCGCGTGCTCGGAGAACGTGAAAGAGTACACGTACAGATGGGGACGCCTGGCCGCTGCTCAGTGGTTCTTCATCGTCCGGGTCCCTGGAATGGCCTTGTCATCACATGCGTGCGGTTGATATGATGTGTCACTTACCCTGTGATCCTCACCGAGGGTACTGTTGACGAGGGACCAGACTGTTCAGACTGTCCACCGCGATTCTTCCCTAGGTTGCCAAAATCAACACTGAGCTTCTTGGCCCGTCCAAGGCTGCACAATAAACGGATCGTAAGAGAGTGCTTCACGAAGAGTCAATACACTTACGCTGCCCAGCTTTCGATCTTGCGCTGCACCCTCCGCACGGGCTTGTACGACTCGCTCTCGTCGCCCGATGATCTCACGTCTCGCTCCCTCTCCTCCCTCTCCTTCTCTCGATCCTTATCCTCGCGACTTGTCTCGATCTCTGTCCCGTCCTTCTCTCGTTCTCTGTTCTCCTTAGTGTCCTTCTCCACCTCCTTCTCCTCCCGCTCCCGTTCCCCATCACTCCACACCGCCTCCTTCTCCCTCCTCTTCTTCCCGACATCATCCGGCCTCCCCGTCCACAGATACCTCAAGCTGCTCGGCGCGTCCTTCGCCGAGCTCGCCACCACGAGCCGCACGAGCGCGCCGAGGTCCGCCGTCGGGTTCACGCCGCTCGCGCCCTGGCCCGGCGGCGCGCCCTCGCCGTCCGCCGCGGAGCGCAGGTCGTCCACGAGGTCGTCGAGCTTGCTGATCAGCACGCGGTGCACCTTGTACGACTCCGTCGGGCGCATCTTCTTGTCGTACGCGGCCTGGACCGCCTCGACGAGCGCCTGCGAGAGGTACGCGACCGGCGGCGTCGGCGAGGGGACGGTCGACGGCGCGATCGAGCCGTGGTGCGCCTTGTGCGGGCTCGTGGCTCGGGGAGGGGAGGAGGTGCGCGGGGAGGAGATGGAGTGACTGTAGCCGTGTCCATGTCGTTGAGGAGACTGGAAGGCGGTGAGGGCGCGGGTGAAGTTGCCGGGGTCCAGGAAGGGGTCCTTGGGGACGTAGTAGCCGAGGGCGTGCAGCTTGTTCCTGGTGGTGAGAATGAGACTGAAGAGGGCGGATAGTACTGTCGGGTCTGCGACCCGCTCTGTGGGCTGCGAGAGAAGACTCGGTGAGTCGACGCGTGGACACTTTGAGATAGCACGTACTTCAATCTTCATGCATGGCTCCCCGACCTCGGCTGCCCAGCGCCGGATGCCATCGCATGTTACATCACACAGCAGGCCGTTCCTCTCCTCCGGAGACGTGTCGAATAGCTCGAACATCGCCAGCCCGGCCTGGGTGAGCTTGACGAGTTCGAGTACAGTGGCATTGAAGCATGCAGCAGAGCGCGCGTTCCCTTTGTCGGGGATATGGTACATCAGGATGAAGCGGTCCTTCGTGGTATCACTACGTGAGTCGTCTCAGCGCTCTACCCATGTACGAGGCATTGAACAGCCGTCCGCCTACCTTGGCTCCTCGAGAGTGAGCGCACTGCGCCCGCTGCAGCCCATGCGCAAGAGATTGATGTTAGTATACAGCTGTTCACGGACTTCGAGGAAGTTGCCCCGGGGTATATGTACAATGGTATAGTCTGAGCGGAAGTTTGCGAGGGAAGTGACCATGAGGGTACCGAGACCTATCTGATGTGACGTCAACCGCTCTGAACGCGTGAGTTGACTCGTATGCCACTCACATCCTTGGGTCGTGCTCCTTCACTGCGAAGGTGTCGGAGCGCTTGGTCCCATTCTGTCTGAGCTTCCGAGGGACTTAGTGATGAAGACGGTGAGAGGGCGGTGACCAGTATCTAAAACAAACTCAGCCAACAAGGAGGCCGCGCGAGTGACAGCCAGTAGCATACCTTGTGTTGCGGATCTCCGGTGAACACTGTCAAGACGATTACCGGTCGTCGGCGCTCGACCACCCTGACAAGTCCGAGTGAGTCGGAGGAGGTCAAAGTCGCGACGACGCCAGACAAAGGCGAACGCAACTCACCACTTCTCCACCGCGTAGATCTGGTACCCCGCCAGCTCAATCTGCTCCTCCACAATCTCGAACCTCCGCCCGCCCCCGATCCAGTCGGGCATGGCTGCGGTCGCCGACTTGTCGCTCTGGTCCGAGAGGAAGGACGGGTTGGAGACGGAGCCTGCGCGCGACCTCGACATCTTGGACGGCGACGCCTTGTACGGCGGTATCTTCGGTGAGCCCATGGTCGGCTTCGCGGAGCGCACGGTCGGCATCAGCAGCCTGCGTGCGGCGCCGCGCCCGATTGCTGGGTACTGGCATAGGTGGGCGACGTGGCGGGTGTATCGACAGGCGTGGTTGGGGAGATGCGTGCGGCGCCTGTGACGAGATGGGAGTGGGAGCGCGAGACGAGCGGGGAGAGGGTCGGGGTGGGCGGGGACGCGAGGGACTTGGAGGGGCCAACAGCGGCGAGGGACGGGCGGCGAGAGTGGGTGCGCGAGCTGGCGGAGGACGGCCCGGACGCGAAGGACGCAGGCATGGAGAGGCGGGAGACGGCCTTGTCCGTCATGCCTGCCCCCGTCGGCGTGGTGGTCGTGCGTGGACGCGCGTGGCGGGACTCGTCCTCGGTGTGGCTCGGTGTGGCGGTGGCGGCGCCGGCGCGGTGACAACTGCAGGCGCCCGATCTGGCTCTCCCCCGCCCGCCTGATCCGGAGCGCCGTGCTCGATCGGCGGCCGCGCCCTGATGCCACTGCCGCATAATTGCCTTTTGTGGAAGCCGTCCAAATGCGTCCGCCGGCCGTGGCCTCCTCCCTCAGTATTACGTCCTCGCCCACGCGCAAGGCTATGTTCGAGCCGGGCCGACGGAGCTTTTTCTCGCCGCCAGGGTCTCGGCCAGCACCCCATTTCCCTGGCCCAGTCACGAGATAGCGGCGACCTTGTATTGTCCAGGCGTCTGAATGAAATCGGGGGGACGTAGGGAGGACGGTAGGGAGGGAGTACCTTCTTCCACGCCCGGCGAGCGGGCTCCTATGTTTCAGTCAGCACGCCGCTTTGCTTCGATGGCTTATCTCTCTGATGGCACGTCCAAATGAGGCCACCAATAGCCCCCCGGGTCCACGATCACGTTCCTCCCCCGAATTCGTCGGTGGGTTCAAGAGGAGGGCGGCGCGACGCGCTCCTTCTCTCAACCCCTCCAGCCCCCAGTTATTTCCCTGAGCGTAGTTCCATAGTATTCATGTCCTTTCACCCGTCTCACGACTGGGGCAGTCCGCCCCAGTGGTCTTCATCCCAGGCCTCGCCATGGGCCACATACCCCGTCCCGTCAGACGGAGGTGTTGGGTCTCAGATGTACGGCCAGGGCGGCCACACCCCTCAGGCCTGGGCTTCTTACCAGCCAATGCCTACTGACGGTCCTCAGGTGCGATTTGACGCGTCTTACCATTTTCTAGCGCGAGTTTGACGCGTCGTGGCCGTTGCCTATTTAGTTCTATTCCGCAGGACCTGAGGCTCAAATCAACGACCCTTCCAGCTATGAGATTGGAATGGATGTTGACTATCCGTCCCCTCCCGGCGAGCCCGCGGACGTAGAGATGGCCAGTGAGACTCCTCCGCCCCTTATTACTTGGAGGAGCCCAGAACGCCACCGCGTCGCCCCCTTTCGCGCGTCGCGACCGTCACCTCTAAGATTACGCATATCTCAGCCCATCGAAGTCCTCCCGCTCTCAATCCCCCTCAAGGCCGTGACCAACACCACTCGTCGGAACCCCCTCACCCCTATACGACGCAGCGCACTCAGCGAAAGCCGATCCTCTCGCACGCCAACCTCGTCCCGCGGCTGTCGACGGCTCGGTCTACTACCCACCCATCACCCCCGCCGCTGAAGAACCGGCGATACGCACGCTTTCTCGCACGCGAGGTCAACGAACTCACCGACCGCCTGTGCGATCTGACGATTGCTTCCGCCGACGCCGACGCCGGCGTCGCGAAGCACGAGGGCACTGTCTCTGACAGTGCCAGCATGCTGAGCGACGCTGGCTCAGATGCGACGCTGGCCCCCAGCGAGATGGACCTAGACACGAAGTCGGAGCTGGAGTTTGGACGGGGCATGCGCGGCGGAGACTTCAAGGAGATGCTCCTAAACCTCCTGGACAAGGTCCCACCTAGGCGAGCGCGACAATCGACAGGGGAAGAGCTCGCCGACGACGGAACATCAACTCCTCCTGTCCCCCGTGCGTGCCGTGGGTGTGCCACTCGCGGTCGCATAGTGAAACCAGTAAACATCGTCTGCCGCTTCGTGCGGCTGGCGTGCGTTTTTATCCTCGTTGCCCTCCTTTGTCCGGGAGGGAATACGGGGCGTAGTGCGCTGTGTACCGCCCGCAGGACATGCGGTGCGGCGACACTGAGCACAATCGACGGGCTCGGAGGCGCTTCGAATGGAGTGCCGCCGACCCATACCATGCCCATGGACACCCGCGCCACTCAACCACGACCACTTCATGCTCTCCAGCCCGACTCCTAAGGCTGTTTCCTTCGTCGACCTTCCACCTCGCTGCTCAAGATGCGATGGTGTCCGGTCTGCTGGGAATTGCCTTTGCCTTGGCAGGGCCACACTTCGCGCGCAATCCATTATGGTGTGCCACTCGCCACAATGGTTGGGATTCGGCTCACACCGTCTGCTGATGGCAGCGCCGAGGTCACACGCGCCAGCTTCGAAGTGCTTTCTAGACAAAGGTCGGGGTCGTCGTGTTCTGCGGAGGTGCATTGGGCCACTGGGTGTTGCGGACAAAGGACAAGGACATGTTTGGCTGGATCATCGCTCAGGCACTGTTATTATGTGTATATATCCTGTGTACGTATGTTGTTCTGTTTACCGCCGTGTATGTCGCTCGCTCTCGAATGCAAATCCCGTTATGTTACGGAATGGGGCAGACGAAGCTGAAGTTCCTATTTAGGGTTAGGACCGGTAGGGTTTCCCTCGGAGCGTGCCGAGTGGCGTGCCGGACGGGGCCGACAGCGGGCGTCTGGCCACAGTTGACTCTCGTCCAGACTCCACGCTCCAAGGGCGTGTCGCAGGCGCCTGCAATCCATTCCGCCCTCTCACTGCGTGCACTTGCTCCGACCAGATTCGACTTGAGGATCAATGCAGGACCAGGCAGCCCCGCCCACCCCAAGCGAAATCGCCGCCGCCATCGAGCGCCGCGTCCAGGCCGAACGCGAGGCCGCGCAGGCGAACGCGGCCCTCCGAGCACAGCGCGAGTTTGAGGAGACCCGCGACACACGGCAGGAGTTCAGACGGCTCATCGACCCTGGCATCCTTCGTCCAAACGCGCGCGAGCTCGCGCTCGAGTCTCTGATAGTTGCGTCTCCCCCTGTTGTGCGGTGAGGCGTCGGGCTGACTTGCTCGCCGTTGGGGCTGCAGACGCTCAAGACGTTGGCGGAGAACATTGTGGCGCATCCGGGCGAGGACAAGTACAAGAAGTTCAAGCCGACGAACTCGAAGATCAAGCGAGTGCTCGTCGACCCGAAAGGGACGTTGGAGTACGCTGTAGCGGTCAGTCAGCCCTGTAACTCTCCGCCGGCTCACCCTAACACAGAGTTGATGGTAGATGGGCTTCAGACCAGAGGTGCTCGCTATACCGCATACTGATTGAGGCCCCACTCAACCTCACGCCGCTTTACCTAGGTCGTAGACTTCCAGCCATACTACATCTGGGACGACCGTCACAAGCTCGACCTCGAGATCGGGCTCGCCATCATCCATGAGACCCTCGAGCGCGAGCTCGTCAAGCAAGAACGAGAAGACCGCACAAAGCGAGAAGCGAAAGAGGCGGAGGCAGCCGCGAAAGAGAAAGTCAGTCGTCCGTCCTCCACTTCACTACCCTCCACCGCGTCTTCGCCCCTGACCCACCACTCATCCACACAGCTCAAGCGCCAGTTCATCGACGACCGCAAGTCCACCGCCCTACGTGGAGAGCGCGAGCGAGAGGTGCGCGAGGCGCGCGCAGCAGCAGCAGCACGGCGCGCCGCCTCGCAGTCATCCGATGCACCCTCGCAGCCAAGCAGCCCCGCGCCCCAGTCCCCTCCTTCCCGGAGGACTCGCATGTCAGCGACACGGATACGCCCAATGTCGGGGACGGGCAGGACACTTGACGGACGGGTCGTCACGGAGGCAGATGAGGCGGAGGGGGCGGTACCTCCGCCGTACCATCCGCAAGGGGATCTCATAGAACTTGATGAGGACAGTGAGGGAGAGGACTGATGTGCGAAGACAGTGAGGTGCGGTGAGGATGTGGACTTGTCGTGTTGGTTGATCAGAATCTGCTCTCTTGTAAAGATTACTGCTACTACTACCAGTCATCGTGTAGACTATGCAAGCGTTTCAGCTTTGTGCGTCCCCTGAGACGCAGCCCGGTGCGCCCATACCCAATCATGCAAGCCCGGAGCTGAGACACATCCGGTGAGTGCTGCATATTGTCCGCCAGTTCTGGACGCGCTGACTCACTTCAGGAAAACTTACCCAAAGCGGCCACTAATTCAAAGCAGGAGGCTCCGATACCATCTTCGATTACGCAGTCACCGCATGGGCTCTACTGCAACATGCTCCCAGACCTGGAGCCTGCATGCCATCGACTGGTGTCTACGAACTTAGTCGATGGTATATGTGCGCACTCTTACGACATAACTCATCCCACCAGAGTCATGGCACGGTCAGATCATTGAATTGATGCGAAGCTGATACGAGGCTTCCTTGACTTTCCCAGCCCAGGATACAGTAGACGTCAACAATTCCTCGCCTTCGTTGGCACGGTACCTCAGAATTACTAGTACTATTGACCGAGCATCTCAGCCATCCCAGATGTGACTGCACACAGAGACTGCATCATCTTGTTAACCGGGGAAGCTTTCCATGTGTACTCTCACTGACACTGTACGCTCGAACCGAACTATTGTGTAGACTAATGACTGGCCCCTCAGAGCCTGTGCAGACCGCAGTATGGGAATCCCTGTGCCACGCCTCGCGACGCAGGTGCTCTGACGTACATCCAGCATCTATCTAAGGTTCTCGATCACTATCCTTGCCCACGAAGCTGATGCTTCCGAGGCATGCGGGCCACCATAGATTGGGGATCAGTCCCGTGGACGTAACTCACTGCCGTCCCAGATATATATTAGGCCCATCCCCAACCTCCCGCCGCGTGCGTCGCCCGTATCGCTACATCATTCGTCACTCTCATCATACATACCGTCCCAGATCATGGCGACGACTCAACAAGTTATGCGTGCAAAGCTGGCGGCGGCGGCGGACCGTCGGCTCCCCGTGAACAGGCCAGCATCCGCAGGGGCGCTCTACAAGAACCACGATGACGGCCATCCACGCAGGCAGGAGCTGCGGAAGATGATCGACAAGGGCATCCTCGAGTGCAACTCGCTCGCGGTCGCCCTAAGAGCGTTGACGGTCTGTAGCAGGCCAGGCCACGCATGTTACTGCCGAAGACGTCTGACGTCTGGCGTTGATGCAGACCATGAAGACTATCGCGGAGAACATCGTAAAGCATCCGCACGAAGAGAAGTACAAGAAGATCAAGAGAAGCAACCCGTCATTCATGCAGGCTGTCGTAGAGCCAAAGGGGCTCTCGAGTTCTTCGTCGAGGCAAGTAATCAATTACGCTCCTCATGTTCAAGAGGGCAGTCGCGCTCACGAGCCTCCGCTCACTGTAGCTGGGATTCCGCGAAAAGGTAACAGGAGACAATCCGGCATCGTAGTGACATCCTGACAATGTTTCCAGGCCATGGATTATCAGACATACCTCGTCTTTCACCGCCAGCACATGCCCGACCTCAAGGTCGGCCTGACGCTCCTCGGCGAAGCGATCGAGCGCGAGATGCCCAAGAGGGAACGCGAAGAGCGCGCCCTCGAGCTCGCCAAAGCCGAAGAGATTGCAGCGAAGGAGAAGGTCTGGCCAGGCTCTCGTTTTCTTCTGTCCACCTCACACTCACGAAGGCTGACCCAGGCGATGAAACACATCATGGACGACCGCAAGACCGTCCAGAAGCGGACGCTAATTGAGACTGCCACCCGCACCCGTGCCCGCGGATCGGTCCCGCCGCCCGCTCCTGTGACACACAGCCCTTCGGTGCAGCCTTTCGTGGGTGAAGGACGCACCCTCGAGGGCCTATAGACGGTCATGAGTGCAGGCGATGCAGGACTGTCATTTACCCCAAGGCAACCGCGAGACATGTCTTGAGGTTGACGCCATTCCTTCCCCCTCTGTATCACGCTCTAGCAGATGAAACGATCTCACAACGGTACTTGCATGGAACATATGGCAACACGCTCAATTGTATTAGCGGAAATGATCGAATGTACAAATACAGTGAAGGATAGACGTGTACGCGCAGTTACAAATCTACAGGATGCACATGGGTTCCTTCAAACGAAGGGAAACTTGGACCGGTCTAGCTTGGAGATAGCTCTCCCCTTCGGTGGCGCGCCAGTTGGAAGAGGTGGCTGAGGAGGGGTAGGGAATCGCGACAAAGCCGTCATGGTAATGCGCGCCGGGTTCTCTTCCGTGGTCGACTTCGTCGCTGGAAGAAAGTCAGTGATCTGGAAGTGACAAGTTAGACAAAGTTCAGACGAACCCGAGTTGTTTTGACCAAACGCCATCGCCTTCTCCATAACGATGCTCATCCGCCTTCCACTGCGCCCCGTCTGCGACGCGGGCGTCGTATTCGAGCGACCCAGCTCGAGACCAAACTGCAAATCGGGCTGCGTCGGAGGCTCGACACTCAACCGCGGAGCCTGTGTGTTCTTCCGAACGTCCACATTGATTCGGCTCATAGGCCTGCTCGAGTCCCGCATAGTCTCCATAGAGTCCCTAGGTGCTACCCTGCGGTAGGCTGCTGGCCTCTCCTCGCCGGGTTCTGCGACAGTCCGCAGTGTCGGGCTCACTGAAGACATCGGTCTTGGCCCGTTAGCGACGGAAGAAGCCCTCCTCAATGCCGCTGGGTGCGATGGCAGCCCCATGCCGGATGTCGGGCGCCCCGAAAGCCCTGCGGGGGCCACAGAAAGCCTAGAGTTCACCGGGGAATGACGCAAGCTACTTGAGCGAGCGGGAGGCGGTGGTGGCTTCAGCATAGATGGATCCGTGGGTTTCGGTGGTGGGATCGTCCGGTTCAGCAGCGACCCGGAGCGAGACCGTCGAACGACGGGCTGTTCCGATTGCTGAGGAAGAGGCGCGACCTTGTCTGCCGCTTCTGCATTGGCGATGTGTGCGAAGACCTGTTCGTGTAGCTGAGCGTGAGTGAACCTGGGCTTGTGTCTAGGCATGTACTGAGGTTGGGCTGGTATAGTAAGTACCAGGACTGGGGGCGCGTAAGACATTCGGACAGAGACAGGTTGGACGACTGTAGGTGTGATCATTTCCCAAAGCTCTTCTTCCTCGCACGTATCGTCGAGCGTATCGCTGAACACCTGATCGTGTAGCTGCGCATGGGTGAACCTAGCCTTGCGCCGGGGAGCGTAGCGTGGTGGTTGAGCTACGGCAGACGCAAATTGTTTCCTGGTCACGACAGGCGCAGGAACCCAGACACGCGGATAGATGGAAAAGTTGGGGTAGACCGCAGGATCTGCAGAGAATGAGCGAATGAGCGAGATGTATATGGAAAGACCCACATATGTCGAAGACCGGATAACAAGTAGTCGCCCCGCTCGAGACCGACTCGCGTACAGGTTCAGACGACAAGGTGCCCGATATAGCAGGATACAGCTCGAAATGAGGATATACGGCAGGGTCTGAACAGGGAAGGTCAGGTACGTCGCATAGACAAAGGAAGGATGTCTCACAGATATCGAGTATAGGGTACCCGTGTCTGCTAGGCTCACGCGCAGTTCCCGCTTCAGCTTGAGGGACTTCTCATTGAAGGAGGGGTAGACAGCGGGGTCTGCATTCAGGTGACATCAGAGGATGTTCCATTGACGACGACGAAACTCACAGATCTCCAGCGCCGGATATCTCATCTCACACAGCATCACCTTCACCTCCCGCCGAGTGTAGCTACTTTCCCCAGCGGCTTCCGGGTAGATATCGAAGGAGGGGTAGACTGCAGGATCTATACGGAAGCCTTCAGTCCGAGGTATCATAGCGACGTCACAGGTTACTCACAGATATTGAAGATGGGATATCTAGCTGCCCTGATGTTGACCTCCCGTCGAACCTCAGACCCTGCAGAGTACCCGTCGGCGAGCTCAGGGTGAAGCATCAGGAAGGGATCCACATCTGTGTCTGCCGAACAACTGTTAGTTGCTTACAGCAGCAAGTACTGCATAATACCTACATGGGCAAGTGTAGATGCAGGAGACAAACTCTAAACCTTGTGTGGTCACACTCGCCTTAGCCTGGACAACAGCCTGAGTTCCGGAGGACGATCTGACGACAGGGTAGATATGATCCAGGTTGTGAGGATATACCGCTGGATCTGTTATACGTTAGGACGCCGCGTTACCATACGAGGCTGAAGTCACTACATAAGTCAAGGAGGATATGCGATGGCCAAGGATACATCAACAGCGAGGGTGTTGCACAGCAGCGCGACCGAAGGATATATCTTGTCTAGGCTATGCGGGTAGACAGCGGGATCTGGGCTGAGGTCAGAAGCACGTCCACGGCCTGCGATATGGATACCTACACAGGTCGAATTGCGGATAGCCACATCAAGCGCAGTGGAGATGGTCTTCGCATTCGCGTCACCGGGTCGTTGGTGAACCGTCCCGAGAAAGGATAAAAGACTCGAGGTTCCGAGGATACACAGCAGGGTCTGTGAACGCTCAGTGTCGTACCGATGGAATGGACGGGTCACGTACAGATAACAAGTGACGGGTAGACAGCCGGGAGGTCGACAATGAAGCTGCGCGCACTGTCCTCGTTGATTCCATGCGCCGGATAAATGCTACGAAGACTGTGGGGTACACGGCAGGGTCTATGGTACCATCTTCAAATCAGGTCTGATGGAACGAGGGAACGTCACATACACAAGTCAAATGTCGGGTACTGCGAAGCCAACTTGATGTGGACCTTGGACTTCTCCGTCTTCGTGATGCCTACCACAAAAGCAGCTGCCTTGCCTCGCTCTTACGACAGCAGGATCTATCCGCGAGCGACGTCAGAGGCCTCCCATCAATACAAACCTGAAGCGCGTACATATATCGAAGTGGGGATATACCACAGCTGCACGCACAGGCCGCTCAGTCGTGTCCTTGACCCGTGTCGCCGGATAGATGGAAACCATGCTGTGAGGGTAGGCTGCCGGATCTATCACAGCTGTCCAGTGTTTTCTCCGACCTCGGTGACGGTGCACTCACAGATGTCGAACACAGGATACGCAGCCGTCAGCTTCGTGACGACACCCTTGGACGCGGATTCCATTTTCACATCCGGATAGATCTTCTCCAGGCTCCCAGGGTAGACGGCGGGATCTGTGGTCATCATCAGCCTCACGGCAGCTATTGCGAACGAGAACTGCGTACACAGGTCGAAGCAGGGATAGCGAGCAGCAAGTTTCACCTGAATCACGGGCTTCACCGCAGCCGCAATTGAGGGTTGGAGCTCCGTTTCTCTCTGTGCCTTTGCAGGGTAGATATCAAAGTGAGGGTACACTGCGGGGTCTGTAATACGTCGCGTTTAGCGCGATCTCCAATGCTCGACGCGTAGTGGACCTACAGAGGTTGAACGCAGCATACGATCCCTTCAGCACCACAGGTCTCTCCTTGTCCTTCTTCGTAGGCACAATGCTGACCGCAGCGGGATAAAGGTCAAAAGCAGGATACGCCGCGGGGTCTTCCACGGCGTCAGCTAACACGCAGCCATCACAGACACATCACTCACAGAGGTTGAAGTACGGATACTTCGCCGCGATCGGGTCCTGCCGCTCCGCCTGCGCCTGGTACGGCCAGACGTGCTTCCACATAGTGTTCGGAGCCTCGTAGTACGGGAAGACCATACGAGACGGCGGTGGCGGGGGAGGAGGAGCGGTGGCCTGCTTGGCCGGAACCGGGCTCGGACGACGCTCACGCACGCTGTAGTAAGGGAACACCAGCAGGGAAGCCGGCTGCGCCTTCTCCTGAGGCTCCAGCGGCTCCTCCGCGCCCTCTCTACCGATGTACGGCCAGGTAAACTTCCACCTGTTCCCAGAGAGGCGGTAGTGAGGGAAGCGTGCGTTCGACGGTTGGACCTCCTCCTGAGGCTTGGCCTCCTCGTCCACGTACTCCCCACCGACGTACGGCCAGACGAACTGCCAGTTGGCCCCGCAAAGGCGGTAGTACGGGAAGAGCATGTTCGACACCGCGGATTCTTCCACGGGCGACTCGCGTTGCCTGAACGGCAGCGGAGATGAGGGCGCACTGAGCATGCGCGCGCCAAGGTCGGGAGAGCCTACGCGGAACTCGCTGAATGCTGGGGAGACGGGGTAGGAGGGTGCGCCCCACGAGGTCGCAGTTGCCGGTGTGAGAGGAACACTCAACATACCACGATCGGCCAATCCGGGCGACGCAGCACGAGAGGACGGCTCGTAATGCACTGGGGAAGCGGGCCAAGATGCTGGGCCCCAGGATGTCGCGGTAGATGGCGTCGCCGGACGACTTGACATAGCCCGTCCACCGAGATCGATGGAGGCCGCATAACCAGAACGTAAACTAACCGGAGATCCTGGGTACGAAGGGGCACCCCAACTGGTCGCAGTCATGGGCGTCATTGGCCGACTGAACGTGGCCCTATCCGCGAGATCAACGGACGGTGCGTAGTCAGAGGAGGCATACATCGGAGACTGTGGGTAGGATGGGGGACCCCAGCTCGTGGCAGTCATGGGCGTCACTGGCCGACTGAACTCTGCTCTGTCTGCCAGATCCACGGATGGGGCATAGTCGGAGTAACCGTAGACGGGTGAAGGCGGGTAGGACAACGGCGCACCCCAGCTCGTAGCTGTCGTGGGTGTGGGAGGTGCATCGGAGAGTTGACGACGTGCGAGGTCGGGCGAAGGGAGCCGCCACGACTCCGAATCATATCCGTCGTCTACGTCGTAGTCCGGGGGACCAAGCGAGACACGGACCACGCATAATCGTCAAGGTTCATCACGGACTCATCATCCTCCATTTCGGCAATCGGGATGTCAACCAGCGTGTTAGGCATGTTCGCAGCATCCAAGCTCGTCTGCCCTGTCGCAGCCAACGGGCTCGGAGCGGTCTTCGCGCTTGCACGCCATTCAGAGACATAGTTGGCAACATCCTTCCGTGCGGTCTTCGGCTCCTCTTCCTGCGCGATGGGCGACAACACTCGATATTGTGCTTCAGACAGTGGACTCTGCGGGGAATCATTCCGCGGGGGCTTCACCGTCGACATCATAGTCGATGAGTCGAAACGGTCTAATAGCGACAGCTTCTTAGGGACCATCCGAGGCGCTTTCGTTTGCTGCACAATGGAAATGTTTTCCAGCTGGTCATCCGCCTGTTCGTCCAGGAAAGTCGTCCTGCTATCTCCCCTCCAGTGCGTCAAGGATGGACGGTGAGAGTGACCAACCACAGATTGTGGTACATCTGCAAAGTCCTTCTTGGGGGTCGCTACCCAGGAGTCGTACCAGCGTGCCTTGCTGAAGTCAATGTCAAATTCGATCTGACCGCTGATGGGCAGCTGAGGCTGTTGCATGCCAGTACCGCGGACATCAAACAGATGGGACCACAGCAGCTGCCAAGACTCGTCTGTGATGCGTGGGTACAAGGAGATTCCATTGTGGGTCGTCTGCAGGTAGAGGCACAGGCCTGCCGTGCTGGGGAAGCTGAACTCGCGGGCGATTGCGCCGAGTTGGCCGCCCATCTACATGCCCCCTGTCATAAATACAACTGCATCGAAGAACCGAATACTCACCGTTGGAACAGTGGCATGAGGATACCCTGGGAGAGTCGGTTGGGTGACCCCGAGGAGAGGGTATGTCCCAGGTGGCCATGCTCCGTCGAGAACGACTGCGGAGGTATCACGACGACAAGCCATTTGATCAGGCTCCTCTGGGGGACCCGCTCGCGGATGTCTCGAAGCCCCGAGCTAATGTAAGATACAGAGGGCTGCCTGCGGAAATAAGGAGTGGAAGTCTCGGCCGCAGATGCTTGCGGTGCGATGGGGTCAGAATCAGCACGTCTGTACCATGAACGGGGGCAGAGCGGAAGGGCTGTCCGAGGAATTCGCTGTCGGTGTCCGGAGGCGTGAGCGGTTGCACTACGCGGGGTAGGTCGAACGGAGAGGGCTTGTTGTACGGGTTGTGCAGAAGGTGGGACATGTCCGTGACCGAAGAAAATTAGGTGGTGGAAGGAAAGGAGGTAGCCTCTGAACGGCGGTCGCTGGCTAGCAGCGGGAGGTGGTGAGGCAGGGGACCGGAACTGCCTATAAGTATAGACTGCGGGCTGCTTCAGCCTGACGTGATACGGATCAGTCAGTGCAGTGGGAACGCACGTTGGTAATCCCCAGGGAGACCGCGTCAATCCGTTCTGTTTGCCTGACAAAGTGCACCGCACGCCCGAGAACGAAGACCAGCTCGAGGGAGAAGGACGAAGACGAGGAACTTCAACTCGGCCAGCGCGTCGCGACGCTCCCACTCCCGCTCTCCCTCCGGCCCGCCCGCCGGTGGCCATGGCAGCATCCACTCCGACTGCCTTTTCCGGAACTCGATCGCACAACAGCACGTGCAGCAGCCGACGCGTCGCCACACACGCGCCCGTGTACATGCCCTGGCCGCACCCAGCCATCCGCCACAGCCGTCTCGTCTCCGTTCTTTACTTCGCCACAATGAGCATGGACAGCAGACTGCCCAGGCTGCGGCTCACCAGAAAGACAAGGCGACGGCCTACCAGTCCATTCTCACTGACCTGCTTGCGCGTCCCGACCAGGCCACCCTTGCTCAGGATCTCCATATCCTTGTCGAGAATGTCGTCCAAGACAGCACAGGTCTCGTCATCGGGCGACAGGTACTCTCAGAGCTGGTTAAGGCGCTGGAAGCCGGCGTCGTGCTGGACGTCGACTTGAGGAAGCAGATCGTCCAAGATACTCTGGATATCATTCAACCTCGGATAGTGAGCTACGAAGAGCAGGTGAGTCTCGACACAACCCGCTCCCTTAGCTGTAATGAACTCTGTGGCAGGTCAACTCGCTTCGCTTCCAACTTGCTGACATCCTGGAAGCGGACCACTCATGGAGCGAAGCGGCTCGCGTGCTCATGGGCATATCGCTGGACGCGGGTCAGCGGTGAGTAGTAAACCTTGCCTTTGAGTACAATCGTTAAGACATTGTTCCAGAGCAACCGAGGACAAGTTCAAGATCCTCCTGCGTATCGTCCGTCTTCTGCTCGAGGACGAGGACTCCGTACAAGCCGAGACATACTACAATCGCGCAGCGCTCCTAGCACCGTCAACACAAGACAAAGAAGCCCTACTTTCGTTCAAGCTCTGTCAAGCACGGATCAGTGACTATTCACGGAAGTTCCTGGAAGCTGCGGCCAGGTACCATGAATTGAGTTGGGTCACCGAGATCGACGAAGACGACCGTGCACACATGCTGTATGTGCTTCCATACAATTTATCCTACCGACATGCTGAACGCCATGACACAGATCCGCTGCAGTGACTTGCGCAGTCCTCGCACCAGCCGGTCCCAACCGATCCCGCATGCTCGCCTCGCTCTGCCGTGACGAGCGCACGGCCGAACTGCCCTCCTACAACATCCTCCTCAAAATGTTCCATGACCGCATCCTCCGCGCCGCCGAGATCAAGGACTTCGAGGGCACCCTGAAGCCCCACCAGCTCGCAAAGATCGCCCCGTCCTCCAACGACCGGCTCGCATCTGCCATATCAGACGACAACGACGTGCACGACCCCACCGCGAGCAAACGTACCGGCCCGTCTACGGTGCTCGATCGCGCCGTGATGGAGCACAACCTCCTCGCCAGCTCCAAGATCTACAACAACATCACGTTCAGCGGCCTAGGCGCCCTCCTCGACCTGACGCCCGGCGCCGCAGAGACGATGGCGCGCAGGATGATCGAGCAGGGCCGTCTGAAGGGCTCGATAGACCAGGTCGAGAAGCTCATCGTGTTCGAGTCTTCGCACGACGAGGACGATGCGCAGGGCAAGGCCGGTGGGTTGGGCGACGTGGAGCAGACGGCGGAAGACACCGGTGCGCCGTTCACCAAGCGTTGGGACATGCAGATCCGCATCACAGCCGCGAACGTGAGTGCAAGCATATATCATAGTTGACTCCTCCTAATCGTCTGGTAAACGTAGGTCGAATCTATCGTGCAGCATCTAACGGAGAAGGGTCTTGTAACATTCGAAGCGCAAGCATAACGTCGATGAGGATTGCCTGTACCATAGATAGCATGACAGCGGTGCGAGTAACGACGAGGAGTCCAGATTGTCTGTGCAATAGTACATCGTGTGCTGGGATATTACAATGATGATCACCCTTCCACTCGCCGCCGCTTCCTGGCACGTTCCCGTTTTGCCTCGAACTCGTGCCACTCGCCTTCCATGGTGTGCAGGCTGTCACACCAGTAAGACATCTGCGTAGAGAAACGACGACAGCCACACTTACTTGGTCGGTGCAGAAGGACGTGGCTGTTCCTCTTTGAAGTATGGTGCTTCGAGAGCCTCCAGGGCAGTGACTCGTTTGGCAGGATCGTACGTGAGAAGACGTTCCGCCAAGTCGAGTCCAGCAGGCGACAGCCATCTAAGTGTCGCGATAGTTTAGTTTAGGACTAGGACGAGTCGCGCATGAGACGTACTTCTCGAACAACTGACGGAAGTGGTCGGGGACGACTTCCTTCGGTTTCACGAGTTCGTACCAAGGCAAGCTGGTCATCCCCGGCCACTGCTCTACCACAGGCGTGCCAACGATCCGGTAGATCACGTCTAGTTGATGGATCTCGTCGTTGCCCTGAAACACAGGCTTCTTCGTGAAGAGCTCCAGCATGATACACCTGGGAATGATAAGCGCTCATAGACATCGAGGACATCGAGCATACTCACCCTGCACTCCACATATCAACCTCAGGGCCATACACCGTTGTTCCGAAGAGGAGTTCTGGCGGCCTGTACCATAGGGTAATGACACGGTTCGTATAGTCACTCTTGCGACGCTTCTGGTAGAAGCGTGCCAGCCCAAAGTCCCCGAGTTTCAGGACCCCAGCGTTGTTGATGAGGATATTGGAGCCCTTGATATCCCGATGGATGACACCCTTGCGATGCAGGTATGCCAAACCGGCCAACATCTGCTGACAGAACGACTTCAGATGCGCATCTGTGAACGCAAATTGTGTCTGCGACAATATGCCAGTCAAATCATGATCCATGTACTCGAAGACCATGAATAGGGAACCTTTTGATTTCCGCGTCAATTGACAATATGAGCGGATATGAAGTGTCACGCACCGTTGGATACCATCATTTCATACAAGGACACGATGTTATCGTGTCGCAAGGACTGTAGGAGCTTGATCTCGCGCATGGCCGTCACCGGGAACCCGTCTCGTTCGGCCTCCATGCGAATCTTCTTGAGAGCAACGACAATCCCGCTGCTAGTATTCCGCGCCTTCCACACCTGCCCGAAGGTGCCTTCGCCGACTTGGTTGAGGCAGTCGTACACTCCATATCTAACCGGAGTCGGGGGCCTAGTAACACCTGGGGTAGCCGGGTCTTGCTCTCGGTGTGACATCGTCATATCTGGTCGTCGATCCTCAGCTCTATTGGCCATCCGCTGCGGCGTCTCCCGGGACGACATTGTTTGAACATCTGCATGATCCATGGTTCGCCATTTATCGCACTGCCATGTGTCTTCGACACATCTCCCCGAGGAGACAACCGAGACGAAGTATGACCATTCTGGAGAGATGCAGAATGTTTCTGAGCATCTCGAGAAGACCGAGCAGACGAGGATAGCGCAGCGGACCCTGACGAGCGTTCAGGCGCTGCTTCCGGCTCATCCTCGTCCTCTCCAGGAAAGAATCGCTTCAACGCGGAATTGGTCTGACCGATGGGTTTGAAGCCTGCTTTTTTGGTTGAGATCAGCTGTGGGGCTGATACACGGCGCGACTCCTCCGGGCTACGATGGAGTTCATCATGACCCGCAGCGGTACTAGCTGTCGTCCGGCTTGGTGGCGGCATATCAGACGCCCTGGAATCCCGGTCTTGTCGTCTCTCGTCTCCCGATCGCTTGCCTTGGTACGGAGGTGAAGGAGACCGCTGAGCATCGCTGATCAGATGGTGGATGGGTCCACATAAACCAACCACTTACTGGGCCCCTTCTATGTGCCCGTGGAGGTGAAGGATCGCGAAGAAGACGCAGCTTGGCAGCATCAGACAGGTCCGGTCTCGTGCTTGTCGGCAGACGATGGACAGTACGACTGCGCTGTCTTGGACTTGACGAGGACTTCGGCTCCTGCTCCTGCTGAGGCTCGGGCTGATAGTTCTACTTCTGCCCCTTCCCCACTTCCCGATATCAGTTGGTGAACGATGGGGACTGCTCCGGCCACGGCTATCGGGACTGCGAGACCATGATGGCGATTGAGAGTATCGCTACGCGCATTGCCATTTTCTTGCCACGTCGAGCGGAGGGACTAGACTACGGCCGGGAGGACTGTCGAGACGACGTCGAGGCCGTGGGCGTCGATGGACGGGGAGCGTCCACGAGAAGACCGCCTTGAGTAGTAGGAGTCCGCTGGGGACCGTGATCGCCCTCGTGAAGGCGACCGCCGCTGCTTACGTTTACTAGGCCGGCTGCTCTGCTTGGCTGACTGTGCACTGTCTCTTCGCGTCCAGCTAGTTGGTTGTAAATACAGAGTGACAGCAACAAGATATGTTCGGGAAAACACGCACTTGTTCAACTGACTATCATCCGCTCTCCAATCCCGCTTCTGCTGCTTGCTCTTCTTCCCCTTCCCATTTTTGTGGCGAGAGTTTTTCTTGGAGCTGTTCTGACGTTGAGGCGGGTCGCCGCGGCCAACGGGTTTCCACGATGCGGCGGGCTCCCATGAACGTTCATCCCCTACAGAATGACGAACATGAGCATGAACAAACAATATGAGTGGTGAGGAATATCCTGACGTGGTGTGGGCTGGTCTCGAGGACTCCCTCGCCGGTCAGAACCACCAACATCTCTTCGTGGCCAACCAGAATCTCGCCTGTCTTCACCGTATCTGCTACGACCTCTCTCACTCTGATGATTACGCATGTCATCTTCCGGCCCTTCGCCGTGTCTACCACCTCTGTCATGTCTTGAAGGCCATGAAGACGACTCCTGACGTGAGCTTTGTTCATAGCCATACCCACGCCCGGAACCATTGTGGGGCGGGTCTCTGTCGTGTTCATCTCTGCTGCGACGGTCATCCTTCGCAGAGAAGGCAGCCCGACTGTGTGATGACTGGGGGTCTCCCGACCGCCGGTCGTCTGCATCGCGACGACCGCGCGAGGACGACGCTTCTTCCATGTCGTCGATAGCGAGCAAAAGGGTGGTTGATGTTCTCAGAGGCGAGTGAGGGGGCCGAGCAAGATTCGCAGGTCGAAGATGGGAGCAAGGCTGCCAAAGCAGATGTGGCACAGAGCAACGGTGAGCTCAGGTGCGTTGAGGCACTCGACGGCCAGCCCGAGGATGATGGTGGTCGTGTTTGAGCGCACAGAGTTTGAGAGCAAAGTGGTGGAGCAGTGAAGCCGGACGTTCGGACGCTCGCGTAACGTGTCGTGACGGTGGGCGTAGACTTGACGGTCAAAGGCTCCCCCTGAGGACCCCGCCGATGCAACGAACAATGGCACTAGCTGAAGCTCACTTCGTGAGCAGCTAGCATTCGATATCACTCAGACACATAAACAAACTGCAGCAATTGAGCAGGCGGCGGCAGCGTGGAATCGAAGACGCATCAGCACAGCGTTCACCACGGGCAGCCGGGGCGAAAATTTACGACTTACATTCTGACGACTTGTCCTGCGCTGTCAGGTTGCACCTGAACGCCAGAAACAAGATGTCTCGTACAGCAAGGGGCGACGGGACGGCCAATGCGGATGTAAGGTCCACCACGGGTAAGTGGGAGGACGAGAGAGGTAACCCCAACTCTCGCGGCCACAGGCATTGATTTCCACCGACAGCACGCCTATCAACGCGCACACAATCTACCTGCCTCTGCGTAACATCGCAGAGCATACGACGTAAGCCATTCAGGAGTCATCGAGCGAGACCGAGTCAACTCGATTGTCCAAGTGGAGGTAACAGAGAGAAATGGAATGCTCAGTAGATTGTAGTCTAAGTGTGTATACGTGTTGCCACCGCTACGTGTGGCGGCCACCGCAGTGGTCGGACTACTTTCTGATCACGTCGCCATATACTGCAGTAGCGTCCAATACTTCTAGCACTGAGTCTCGGCCCACAAACTTAATCGCTTCCGGTATCGTACAGCAGACGGTATTCATAAAAGGAGAAGCTCCGGCCAAACTACGATATGTAAGTGTACACTAATTAGAAACCCCGACAGCGAACGAAAACATACATGCAACGGGGCACCGATCTCATTGTACAGGGCAGTCAGTCCCCGGCCTCTGGGTCTCACCGCTCGCATGCCTAGCCAACTGATATTGCAGGAAGAGACCCGCAAAGTTGACACGTCTTGACTGAGCTTCGGAATTGCGCTTCATGATGTTCTCGGCATTCATCAGTCTCGAAAACCCGCTAGAACCGCGAGCAGGACCAAACAGCTGTCTCGCGATGTTAGCTCGGTGTTATTTTCCAGCAAAAGCAAGTGCGCGCACCTTGACCGTAGTGTCGATGCCGCTTACGGCGACAAGAGGCAGATGTGGGTGTCCTTCAATGACATTCACGACGCTGCCGTCTCCTTCCAGGATGTCATGCAGCTGACCAGTGGCCTTACGCCAGATGAACAGGTTGCCGTCGTCCGAGCCTGACGCAACGTATTCATCTTGCGGACCAAGGAAGTTCACTATAGGCCATGATCAGTAAATGGAACAGTGGATGAGCGCGCACGACATACCGTCCTTCACAGTCTCGACATTGCATGCACCAGTAAATCGAGCACGAGGATACACGATCGGGACCTCCGAAGTCGATGCCATTGGGAAATTGTTTGCTCTGGCGTGGTTGTCATCATCATCGCCTTCCTCGCCCTCTTCGTCTTCGTCTTCGCCTTCATCTTCGTCCATGCCAAGTCCATGATGTCAATGCCCATGTTGCCACCTAGGGCTCGGAATCGGTATCTGCGGTCAGGTCCTCCGTCATCAGTCGCTCAATGTCTTCGTCCATCTCCGTATCCCTGCGGTGGATGGTCGTAGGGTCATTGCTGACGCTTCGGACGGAGACGAGTGTGCCGATTGCCAGAGACGTTGATTCGATGGCACACAGAGCCTCCGCTACCCAAGACTCGGAGCCGGATCATCGTGCGTCGATACAAGTAGACGGCATCCGAGCTGTACGCTGTGCGTCCGTGATCAGCCTCCGATGAGCACACGACAAGGTCGGGCAAACTCACAGAGCAGCACCTATGTTACTCGGTCAACCTTCTCCTCCACCGGGCAGTTCTGCACTTACCTCGTGACCGTTCGTACATGACATCTTGGCTCCAGTGATGTGCTCGTAGCCTTTCGACTCGCCCGGTCCCCGCGCCGCCCGCCCAAACCGCCTCACACACGTCGTAACGTCATCTGAGTCGGGCAGCATGCCCCATTCCTCCTTCATTATTCGTCCCGCATGTCGTCTGTCGAACAGATATCCCTGCACGACTTGATTAGAACGTCGCATGGAGGATGAACATACGAACACACTTACGTACTGGGACTCACCAGCAACCACGAATTGGTACGGAGTGAGCGGGGACAGAGCGATCGTGTTCAGTTGGTGGCTCAACCTGACAAGCGGCGCAGGACAGTTTCCAGATGCGCAGATATGCGGGACGCGCAGGTCGTGTTGCCTCACTGTCCCATCCTGTAATCGCAACGGCACAGTCAGAAACAGGACAGAAGCACAGCGAAAGGCGGGGCATGTACACACCTCTCCGACTGTTAGGAACATATCTGGGCTCTCCTCCGTGACGATTCGCTTCACCCTGCCACTGTGGCACCGCAGCGCCTTCACGTTCGCCTGGCTGCTCGTGTACTCCGTTTCGCCGGAGTACTTCGTAGATGGACGGCCGCTCCTATGTCAGATATCCTGACCTGCCGGTCCGCCGCCACGGTCGCTCTGCATCCACGGCCCAATGAGCGGCACTCCCTGATGAAAGGGTAGGAAAGTGTACTGACATTCGCGTAGAGTGTGGCAACATGTGCGCGTTGAAGATGTTGCCCCGGTGCCCGGTGTATATTACGGTCTCGCATTTGAACGGATAGTCTTCGGACGTCTCCCTGAATCCATCCGCCATACCCTCACCCTATCCAGCACGCCGCCGCATCAGCCTCAGCGCATTCGGAAGCGTCCCGAATACCACGCACGTAGTGTCATCGCCGCCGGAGATCAACAGTTCCCCGTCCTTCGCCCAAGACAGCGCATTCACGCATCTGTCGATCCGGATGGGCCCAGCGCTCACTATGACATGCGCGAACTGCAAGATCGGCAGCAACGCACCCCGTATGCCCGTGACGATCGTCGCCCAGCACGTTTACCCTGTCCAGGGGCTGCTGTAGCGAAGCGGAGAGGAGCCGTCGTTTCCGTCGCGTTGAGGATGTCAAGGAAGGGATGGACGTCGAAGGCGACGATGTAAGGCCGAACAGATGTTGGGTCATTGTCGGTTGTAAGACTGGGGGCCACAGTGCCTATCAAATACGGATACCTGAGTATGGTGTCAGTGTCACGGTGGAAGACGACAAGGGCCAAGAACAACGCCCAGCGGCTCGGGGTCGGAAGCTCTGAGAAAGATTCAAAGCGGTGGAGCCACACCCGGCGCAAGGCCTCCATGATGGTGCGCATTGCGCAGTGACGACGCTCAGCCGATGCCACACCGCGCCCAGTGTCATGCCTATAGCTCAGACTGGCGCGTATACGACCTGCATTCACACACACGTTTAGTTCCGAACTCAGCATCAGGGTCCATGTCATGGATCGTGTAACATTAAAGGACATCCGTATGCGATGGTGCGATAACACTTGCGAGAGTTATAGTACAGGAGGCTCGTGTCAAACAAACGAAACTGGGAGGGGAACCAAAGCGAATCTAGCCGTTGCTCAGCCACCCTGCGCCCGTCTAACGGCTTACTTTGCCTTGGCAAAGCCGACAGCGTCCTTGCCGACGTCGTACACCGTGTAGTACTTCCGGAGGAAGACGTCACCGACGATCCAGAGAGAACCGCCGCCAGGCATCTGGATGTCCATGGGAGTGAACGATGACATGCACGTCCCTTGCACCTCCAGGATGTAGTCGGTGCCCTTCAGTGCGTAGTCCTTGCCGTCGAACGTGAAAGTGAGGTCCGGAAGGTCCGGCACCTTAGCGCAGTCCACGGTGTACTGGCCGTTCCAGGACTTGGTCGCTCCGATCTGGGTGTTGATCATCTCCGCCATATCAGTGGGTAGCGCGATCAGCGAAGTACCTGCAGACGGTCAGCACCGCGTGTATGTACTTAAGCGAAGAGTGTCGTACCAGTGTCGATGGCGGCACCAGTGTTCTCCAACTCAAGCGAGTCATCGCCCAGGGCAACCTTCTCAAGCTCGACCTCCCAGTATGCCTTGCGACGCACGGGAACGTAGTGGATGTCACCGCTGTATGCGGCGACGTCAACACCGCCGAAAATGGCCTCGCCACCATCAGCCTCAGACGAGCCGAGGCGGAAGGAGAAGACTGGTGAGTCAACAAGACCCTCGTCGATCATGCTGTAGAAGGGAGGCGTGATGTGGTTAACCGAGATGGTGTTGTAGGCAAGGCCAAGGATGCCGTCGAACCTGAATTAGTTGTATCAGTATACCAAGGAAATCCTCCTGTAACCAGTTACTCACTTGCCGAACGCGAACGCGAGTCCAGGCTCCTTGGTTGCCTCGGCGAAGTCCTGGTGCTTGATGGTGATGTCACCAATGGTCAACGTGTCTTGCGACACGAAGCCCTCCATGGAGCCCGAGCCATACTGGATTGAGAACTCTGTGCCATTCGCCTTGTAGGTCGACGACGAGCCCGACTCGTACTTGGCGTGGAGGAAGCACGCGATGGAGGTGCACTTGCTGCTGGGCACCCAGAGGTTGCTCGAGCTAGGTACGGCGTCAGGGCGCATCGTTGAGCACAATGTGGACGAGACCTACCCAGTGTCGAGAATGACCTTGAACGACTGGGGAGGCGAGCCGAGGGTGATCTCAGCGAAGTACTGCGCATTGAGGTAGTCTGCGCAATTCGTGAGTCCGCGTTGGGCTATATGCGCGCGTCGTATGACGTACTGCTCAGGGGCACGCTGTGACCGCCCTGGAGGACATCCTCCTGCGTCCAGAGCAGCTCCTCGCCGTCCTCGCTGTGTGTTGGGCGTGCGAGACGGACATTGCGACCAACGCCGCCAGCGCCGAAGATGGGCTGTTGCTGCTGGTTGCCACCATACTTCTCAGCAAGGTACGCGGCCTCCAGCTCGGGGCTGCTGGGGGTGCGGGGGATCTTGTTGAGCTTGAGCTTGTGGATGCCACCCGCCGCAGCAGCGAGAGGCAGGAGCAAGAGGGGAGCAGCCTTGAGCAACATGGTGGGAGGGAGGAGAGAGGCAGGCAGCTGCGTAACCACTCCCCGTCTCGCGCTGTAAATGCTTCCGGAAGCGGACTGCGGGGTGCCGGCCGAACGCCGGCCATCACCGGGTGCCCGGGAGCGTCTCGCAGACGGACTTGGACCGATGGAGGTCGCTCGCAGCCACTCCCTCCAGCCACTCGTCGCCCGCTGCATCCGCCTTCTCTTCCCTGGCCTCGCGTCCATCCCAGCCGCTCGCATCCTTCTCGCACGCATGGCCGCCGGAGGACGCGGCAGAAAGGCAGACGTCGACGCGTCCAGCCTGAACAATGTCGAACGCCTCATCCTCTGCCAGGCCGTGTATGAGCACGGCTCCGACGCCTGGCCAGAGGTCGCCAAAGTGCTGTCCACGCATCCCATGATCTCGCGTCCCAAAACCTTCACCGCCCAAGTCAGCAACAGCCGTTCTCCTGTAGCACGAGTGGCTGAAGTAACCCTTGTATCTAGACGTGTTCTGTGATCTATACTCAACTAATGGAAGAGGCTGGATTCGAACGGTCAGTTCACCATATGTGTGCTTCCCTCAGCGTCTGAGATTTCCGCCGCAAGCTCGGATGCCCTTGCCGTCCGCCATGGTAGGTGCTTGGACTGGTAGGGTATGTCTCGTCCTAATGCTGAGTAACGCACAGCGCGGGTACACCAGAACTTGGCGGGGATACACTGGCAAAGGCGTTTGCAGGAACTCAAGGAATTGATAGTCGCCGAAGAAACTAGATTCAAGTATGTGTGTTCCGCTGAGAGGTTGCAGTCAGACATACTGAGCCGTGGGTCCTCCAGAACTCTCGTCGCAGAGATTGACGACATCCGTGCTGGACGATGGGACAACAAAATACGCACAGATCTCGGTCTGCCACCCGTGGAGACCGCAAGTCCCAAGCCTGAGCCTGCGGAGACGCACGCGGATGGAGCAACAATTGATGTACAAGAGCCTGCTCCTGCACCTGTCGCTACAGACATGGAGATCGACGAAGCAGCCACCGTCCAAGAATCGTTGGAAGTGGCTTCCGATACGGTATGTGTCGCTAGCGTGACCACGACCGTGTTGAACGACTTCCACTTTACAGAACGCTTCGGAACATGGGGTGCCAGACGCACAGGAGGAATCTGACCTTACTTCAATCGATCAGTCCAGCCCACTGAAAGCTGTGGATAAACCACCTGAAGATGTCTCAGTACGCCCGTCTTACTGTGCATTGAGTATCCTTAAGTTCTGACCTGTCCTGGGACATGTAGCCAGAGCCAGAACATCCCCCAGCGATCGACCTCACTGTCGAGGAAGAACCCGAAGAGCCCACCGATGCGCCTCCTGCACTTCCAGAGCCTGAAGAAACACCAGATGAAGACGTCGACATGTCGATCGAAGCCAGGTCCACCCATTCCCCTGCAGGCGCAGCATCGCCCACCGCTGCTCCAGAGGAGGAAGAATCTATTCCTACGCCAGCAGAAATTGGGGATAGTCCTGAGGCGCAAACGCAGCAAGACGAGGAACAGCCGCCTCCAACGCCGGCAGAATCTCCGGAGACTGCGCTCGCCGACATGGTAGAAGACACTAACCTGGCCAAGCAGGAGGAGTCCGCAGTGTCGACTCCTACTCCGGACGAGCCATCACGCGCTGATGGTGAGAGCCCTCAGAGTTCAGTCGCACCGAATGCTCTAGTGAATGCTGACGAGCACCTTTAGGTAAACGGAAAGCGATGGACATGGATGACTCCCTGTCGGACTCGCAGCGCGACAAGAAACGTGCCCGAGAAGAGTCCGAACCCGTCGACGATGACGAAGCCGGTACGCCTACCTCCCGCCTCCCCACACATCCGCGCGCTCACCCGCCACAGCACCCTCAGCAGGAACTCGCCGCCGGATAGGCCGTCCGCCCGCCATAGACAACCCCGTCGTCTCAAAGCGCTTCCAGAACATGATCGGGATGCTGCACTCCCAGATCTCGCAGCACCGCTATGGCAACATCTTCCACAATCCCATCCGCAAGGCGGAGGCGCCGGACTACCACGACATCGTGAAGCGGCCCATGGACCTCAAGACGATTAAATCGCGCATCAAGGACGGCCTGGTAGCGACGTCGCTCGAGTTCCAGAGGGACGTGTACTTGATGCTTGCGAACGCGATGATGTATAATAGACCGGGCTCTGAGATATATAACATGGCAGAGGAGGTGAGCGTCGTGTTGGTTTTTACTTTTGTGCGCTTGGTGCTCACAACGCGTGGTAGATGATGCAAGAGAGCGAAGTGCAAATCAACACCTTTCGCCAGACCGAGGGTTTTCACCGGATGTAGTTGCTCACTCGTTCTTTGCTCCAATGCGATGATATCCATTCAATTGCGATCGTAACATACACGTACAGATGAGATAGCATTCCGACAAGAAACACAACATTGCGACATCAGAACCAAGGCAGGTACGTCTCCGGCATTCTCGCGAGATTCACGGGGTTCGTTGCGGTAGATATGAAGTTCGTCACGGTCTGCACTACGGGCACATTGGGCAGGTTCTGTGGATCCTTCACGCCGATGGCCTGGAGCGAACGGTCAGAACGTGCGTACTGAGTCCAGGAGCTATTACGTACGTTGTCGCGCTCCGCCTTGCAGCCCAAGACCTCAACTCGCTTGACGACTCCTTCGATGAGCATATTCACAGCACCGCGGAAGCCAGCGTCCTGAGCGACCGGTCTCATGCGGAATGTCAGAACCTCGTCCCGTGCAAACAGACAGAGATGTGACTCGAGATCGAACTGCTGGGGCATTAGGCGGCTTCATAAAGAAATTGACATCAACTCACCTCTGGTTCCGTTAGGCAGCGCCCAATCGTCATGATACCCATCGCGAGTACACCGTCCAGCAAGACGTGACCCATAAAGTGCTGCATGCTGGGCGTTAGCCGGAAAGGTACGACGTCGTTGCTGGCAAGGATCGGGGCTTGCCCCGACATGCCTGCGCTCTCGTGTAAGCCCCTGGAAGCTCGGTAAGGAGAAGTGCGTACTGGGTATCGCCTCGGACATGTAGATCAGTCCAGTTGCACGAGACAAATGGAAACGGTGCGGCAAGCGACCGGCGAGGGACAGCGCGTGGGTCACGAAGCTAGCGGAAGCGATCTGAAGTGCGAATTGCTTGCGCATACGCCACAGTTCACCGGGGCCATTCATGATCCTTGTCATATACTGCTCGACGTGAGCAACGGCCTCCGGTCAGCAAGGGGATGCTTACTCGACTGATGACGTCTGGCGGGACCATCTTGAGAGCAACCTCGTCTGCGATATCCTTTCTCAAAGCGATAAGTTCGGTCCCCCCAACCTACCCCCGTGTGAGTCATATGTATATATATCAAGGAGTAGCGAGCCTCACCTTCTTGCCCGTTGCCCGGAATGCCTCTCGTGCGGTTGAACTGAGTCTCTCTATAGCCATCAAGACAGGGTCCTCGCGTGAGATCCCGGACTCCTCGCAGTGTTGATCGTAGATGTCTCCAAACGTGATGTAGGAGGCATCATTTTGGAGAAGTCGCAGATTACTCGAGCATGGGACCGCGACGGGAAGATGGAAGTGGAGATTCCGTTTCCTACTCTCTTTCTTACGGGAGAGTGTCCTAAGGCTGAGTTAGCTAACGCTGAGAATGGAGTTTCGCAGACGTACAGATTCAAGGTACGAAGCAGATGCATGAGACGTTCTTCCCGACGACAATGCTTGGCAGCAGGAATTTGAGCAGCAAAAGAGGTCTTCGAGTGATCATGGCCGTAGATAGTGAATCTCTTCCAGGAATACCCGTGAGTGCGGCAATTCTCGAATGTCGGCCCAAATTTGAGGAGTCGAACAAAGTTCTGATTATTTTCCTTGTCCTGAGATTGCGTGAGTTTATGTGCCGTTGAGTTCTACTGAACAATACCTCAGTGTATTGGCCCGGGACTTCGATCTCGTCCCATTTGCCGTACTGGAATTCCAGTAAATGGTGACTCAGCATATCGAGAGATTGGACACGGGGCCTTGCATCAAGGTATTTTTCATATCTGTCCCTCCAGCGCTGCAGCCGCTGGATCAATTCGGCCAGAGTGGGTTTCCCCTTGATGAAATCGTCGTCCCAATTTTGCTGCAGACGTAAGTTACTTTTGACACTATGCATGTCAGAGGACGCTGTTAACTTACTCGAATGGGCCCCGACAGACTCTGTGCGAACCTCTCGATGGTCTGCACAGTTGCGGGATGCAGCTGACCGTCGTCCGAGTTGTATCTTGACATGGAGTGCTGCAAAACATGATGTTAGCTTCAGGTGGTCAGTCAACCGGCTGAATCGCACTGACTTGCACAGCATCTTGTAGAAGGATGCAGGTGAGCCTGTAGATCTCTTCTTCGGACGTCGCCCTGAATCTGCTGGAGATATTGTCCACCATTGTTTCCATGCTGAGTATCAATAGCGGGAAAGCCGTCTTCAATATCTGCACCACCTCCTCAACGTAATCCGGCGACTGGCGAGGAGCATGCGGCATCGCAGCATCTGCGGGACGAGAGTCGCCCGCAGCACCGGTCGAACGCGCAGGTGATTGCTGCATCGCCGCACTCGTGTCATCAGCCATCCTGACGTCGCCGTTGGCATCCAGTGCGCTATCATGACCGCCTTCGCTTCTATGCTGGTTAGCCGCACGTTGGGCAGCAATCGCCGCTGCTTTCGCTGCCTGATGCCTGGCCAGATTCAAGTCTTCCTTCGTCGTGCGTAGCTGGAAGAACAAGGCCTGGAGGGTGTCTGGTGAATCATCTAGTCATGCAGAGATGCCCGCACACGTACCTGAGGATAAAGCTTGGCTAAATTGAGCAGAAGGTACCGCGCTTGTTTCAACTCCCGTTGTGAGAGCGAGAGACAAAGTTGTGGAATCAATGTGATCCAGTACCAGTAGGCAGCGTCACCTTTGTAGGTGTCAAACGCTCGAGAGATCGTGAGACTGCCATCGTCTACACTCAAGAGCCACAGGACGCGGGCGAGAAGCGGTCGACTCTTCCTGTTCCTGTACAAGCCGGCAGCCTGAAGATAGCAGTGAACAGCCTGCGCTGCGAGCACCATCTCGCCAGGATTTTCTTTGAATAGACGATCTTGATGTCTGCCCCAAGCGGCCCATCCCTTCGCTTGCATCATGTCTAGCTGGATTGCTTGTCCGAATGCCGCATTCGCTTCCTCGTTGCGGCCGAACTTGGCGTAGAACATGGCTTTGAGCGTATAGAACTCGGCTTTCTGGGTGGTGGAGAAGTAGATCAAATTCGTATTATTGATGACCTCTAGTCCTGCCTGAAGGTCGCCGGGCTTCTGGTAATGGCATCGAGCTTGCTCTCTGAGCTTCAGGAAAGCTTCCGATATCTCAATGTTCGGCAGGGTATAAATCCTGTTGAGTTGACTGAAGCAAACGTCTAATAGGTCGTGTTTTCGAGCGACATGGGCAAACCGATTGATGATCCAAGCTGTCTCGTGGTATCCCCGATATCCAAACGTCGGTGCGCTGCTACCGCTAGCTCCTGCCGCAGAGCCATTGTTGATCATAGGGATATACGTCTTGTTGATGGCGTTGAAAACATTCTGCCTCCAGGCAACGAGGTCGCTCCATATGCTGATATCATCGTATTGGTTAGGCAATCGCTCTCGCCATGCCTGGAGCACCATCTTGAGATCTGCAGATTTCCTTTCCAGAGTCTGCGGCACCGTGCCGGCGAGGGAGCCGAAGATTGACACTGCCTCTTGCAATTCTACAAACTGCTGGAAGTGTTGCAACAGTGGGACATGAGCGGCAGAGAGATGCGGTGGCAAGTTCGTCCACTTCCGGAGCGACAGTTGCATGGCGTCTTCCATCATCCTCGTGAAGTCGGCGGTCTTGAAGTTGTCGGTACCGGATGTCCTCTCCAAGTAAATGAACGCCTCGAACACCCTGCGTCGTGGTGTTGCTACGTCGGGCAGGAGGTTGATCTGTTCTTCGAGCTGGCCCAATTGCTCTGAGTCCACCCAATCCTTGGTACGCCACGCGCTCTCGAGTATCAGTTCATGGTTGTTCTCTGCACGCGCCAGGTCATGGAGCACCTCCCATTGCTGCAGCTTCTCGGCTGCCAACATCCAGTGATCCTCCCATAGGCAGAATTCGGCCTCGGAAAACGGGATATTGCCAGTACGCGTCTTGCTCTGGGCTGTCTCGTATACACTAGAAGCCTGCTCCCACATACCGCATTGTTCATACGCTACGGCTATGTTCGTCTCCGGATACAATGCGTGACGACGCCACAAGCCGTAGAAGATATCTTCCTCGGCCAACTCCGCATACATCTCAGCGAGCGAGTCGTAGACTGTGTCGCGAACGACGGCCTCGTCCTCGCGTAGATGATCCAATGAGGAGGTCAGGTACTCCGCGGCGACATGCCAGGCACCGAATGTCTTCGCTAAATACTTCACCAGATGTGGCGGAAGGTTCATCGGTGGTGAACACGCTAGAACACCCTCTAGCAACGTTTGGATGACATTCGGGCGTAGCTCGACTTGTTTGGCGTGGTAGTCTTTGCTTAACAAGGCGATGAAGTGATGCGTGATATCCGTCTGCTCGCGTCTGGATAGACAAGCCCATGCCGACGGAAATAGGGAAACCCAGACGTCATGGACCTTCTGCGGATCGAGGTAGAGCAGGCGCTGCATGGGTCGAACCAGAGATGAAGCAGTCTCCGGGGCGAGAGGCGGAGAGGTGAATGACTCCTCCAGAGACCCTTTCCGATCAGGAACGATGGCGCAATCCGAGTCAACTGAGCCGAGGAGTAAGTGTAGCGCAAGGAACATCCAATTATGGTCGGCCAATGCCTCCCAACTCTGGACACCAATGATGTATGTCAGGCGACTGAATAGCGACCGAGGAATGCTGACGTCCATGAGGTCAATGAAGCGTTCCCGCAGAGATAGGTCCGTCGCTCGACAGCCCAGGAGAAAGGACTGCTCTAGTTTCGTGGTGAGATCTGTCCGTCGTAAGCTTGGCTCAGTGTAGATGTCGTAGATCAACTCGAGGTACATGTGGAAGAGGGACTCGGCTCGATCACCACGCAACTCGAACGCAGCCATCTTCTGAAGCAGGGTCGCTTTCTCTTTGGGGGTAGGGTACGGGTCTCGCTTGTTCATCGCCCACTCTCTCGCAATCTCGAGGACGGCCTTGCACAAGCTATGGCTCTTCGACTTTTCGGCACATGCAACCAAGGCGCTAAGCAACCACTTCCTCTGTTCTCCAAGATAGGCCACGGACGACTGCGAGATCTCCAGTATGTTCATGATCAGGCGCACATTCTGCTCGAAGCCAGAAGTTGATTGGGAGGATTGGATGTGATCTCGAGCTAATCTGCTGAGGAGCTTCATCAGAGGTCCGGCGAACGGTTCTATGCGTTCAGGCGTGAACTGAACGATCGACTTCAACATGAGCAAGATGCCTCGTAAGACAGGCGTAGTATTGGCCCGTAACTCCTCGGTGTTCCTCAAGTTCTCGCTGATAGAAGTGTAGACAAATGCGTGAAACTCGGGCATTTCCGACGGTTGTTCTTCATCTTCTTTGGGAACGGGGAAGAGGCGAATGAGGCGATCGTAGACGGCATGCAGCGAGTCCTGGAGATGGTTGTCCTCGCTGAGAAGTCCCTTGCGAACAAGCCTAGAGAGGATACCGGCGTTGGCCATGACCCATGCATCGTCCTTTTCCGCGGAGATGACTTGCAATACTTTTGCCGAACTCTGCGCTTGAGAAAGCATTGCCGGATCTCCCTTGACTTCGTTCTGTGAAGAGTTTTTAGACGAGATGAAGAAGGTTTGAGCAGAGCTACGTACCTGCTCAAGAGCACGAGAGAAAAAATGCAGTTTGAACGTCACATCACTCCACCCTCTGGGCCCCACGATCGACCGCAGGAGCTCGAGAGCTCGAGGCAAAATGGCAGCACGAGTCTGCGCATCATGTGCGATGGTGCACAGCCGTACGAGGTAGCTGACTATGCTCTCACGCAAGGGCAAGGGAGTGATCCAAGTGCCTTCTTCAGCAGAGTCGGTATCCATCGCATCTTCAGTCGTGTATGTGCCCGGAGCAGAGTTTGTCGCCTGTTGCTCCCAATCAAAGACGACCTGCAGTATCTCCACCGACAAGGATCGACACTCGTAGAGAGTTCGGATGTCATGCGACCCCTGACCTAGGCCAAGCTTTGAAACGTAGTTGACGATGTGAGGTATGAATAGCGCCCTGACAGGATAGAATAGCGAACGTTGCCGGACAATGAGATGGTAGATGAGGGCGACTTGCTGCCACCCTGCACCTTCTTCTGCGAGGAGTCGACGCGTAGTTCTCGCCCACTGTGGAAAAACGCCATCGAAGGTTTGCGATCGGAGCAGGACAGGTGCTATGATGTCGAGGGCTTGCCGCACAAGGGCCTTGGCTTCGATATGAGGTGGCTTCAGCAATCCTGTCCAGACACGAAGATGGAACTTTTGAGGTCCTTCGAAAGCCTCAAAGAAGCGGGCAGCGAGAAGGTACGCCGTCTGCTTGACGATGGCATCTTCGCTGGTGATATAATGCCATGCACATCGTATGATATCTTTCTTTGCGTCTTGTAGGTATTCCGGGTAGCGGTGTACCATGACGGTGGTCAGATGCAGTAACTCTATCTTGAAGATGTCGTCATCTTGCGCAAAGGCCGCGTCGTCGTTCATTGGTTGCCATATGTGCACATGTATCTTGTTGACGAGGCTTTCATCGAGTAGTCCCAGCTTTGTCGACGAGCGCGTAGCATGCACTAACAGCGTCGGCGTAACCACGTATTGGATGAAATACACCTTCTGCGATTGTGGAACGGACTCGTCACGGAACCAGATGACGAAGCGAGTGAGCATATTCCGCCGGAATGCGAGATCGTCACTGAAGGCAACGTGTTGGTAAAAGAATTGAGTAACGCGGACGACGTCCCAGGGAAGGTTCCGCGAGAAGACGGACACCAAGGAGAACAGGAGGTCGATACGCGGCATCTGCTGCAGGGCCTGCATGAGGATCGATATCAGCAGAGAGTACCGTTGCCTGACGTCGCCGACGGCAGAGCCCAGCGGATCAATGTCCGTAGGCTCGATAGCCCACAAGGCTAGCATAACGTCCACGACGTACGCATTGGATGCCAACCACCCCGGGATCAGCTCCGCCAAGTCGCCACACACTAGCAGCCCAGGCAAGACCAAGCTGGGGTCTCGACTTTCGAAACAGACGGAGACGATGACTGAAGTTCGAGACGCAAGTTCTCGCAGCACGTTGGCCGCTAGCTTGGCTTGCAAGATGCTCCGAAGAGTGCGGACGTGCCGAGGAAAGTGGAGGTGGCGCATGAAGAAATCGACGGCCTCCACTGGGTAGCGATCCAGGTACTTGGCGAGCGGCTCAGAAAATGGGCTCTGTCCAGAGAAATGCATCTGAGCTTCTGTCTGTACGATGGCGTTCACCAAGTTCTCGAGGAAGATGTGCGCCGCTGACGGTAGTAGGTGGAAGATATTGGCCAATCTGACGAGTTTTGTGATGCCCTCATTCTCTACAAGCGGCAGTCTCGAAGATGCCTGCAGCATCTGAGGATCGGCGACGACACGGAAATGGTCGAGTAGCTTGTGACCGATTTCCACCTTGAAGTAGTTCGTGAGCAATTCGAGCAACCGTGCCAGACCCTCTAGCCCCGGTATAGATAGTCGCTTCGGATCCGCTAAATTCATCAAAATCGGCCGCAGTCCTGTCTGCAGAAGCTCCTTGGGCAGTCTGCTTTGGTGGGTTAGGACCATACGAAGACCCTCATGTGCGACCTCTTTGACCTCTGCATTCGGCGAGTAAAGCGATTTGAAGTACACTCCTGTGACCCTGAGCGAAGTCATCAGCGGGCGCGGCGAGACCGTCGATGGGAAAGGTGAATTTACCTCTGGCGCGTCTGATGTTGCTTGGCAAAGAAATCCGTCAGCGGCATGGACGCAGTCAACAGCTTGATGCATGCTACTCGAAGCTTGATGATCTCCATGCTCATTTGTCTCGCGTTATTCCTCCCGACCAGAGCCAGGTCGTCGGCATCTGCCAGAGCCAAGGTCTCGTGAAGAAGACGAAGCAGCTCGTCATTCAGCTCGGGCAGGGGTGGTTGCAGGCTGATGCAGTACCTGACAGCCTCGATAATTCCGATCTGCATCTGGAACGGTAGGGCACGGAGGGGCTTGGTGTAGAGCTGGGACAAGAGTCGATCGCGATTGGACATGAAGAGTTCCGCCGGTCGTTTGTGGTAGAGCTCAGCTAGGAGCTCGACGCACTTCTGCGCCGCGGTACGAACTATGGCGCTGGAGCTAGCGAGTTCTGCCATAATGATGTTCATGAGGACCGCAAGCTTCATCCTGGCCGAGGACCCTTCTTCACCCAATGGCGGGGACTCCGTGACTCCAACGCGGATGACTTCCAGCAGAACACCAACGACGTGTTCTACGTCACGAGGGAGATCATACTGCATATCCTTCAGGACACACAGAAGGACACGGATGAGATCAAGCTCGCGATCATTGACCCATTTAACTCCTAGTCCCGGAATGCGAGTCATGATACGGATTCCGCTACAACCAGCGGCTCTCCGCACCCAGGCATCTTCTAGACAGAGTGCGCTGAAACGAGCGGCGACTTGGCTGAGAGTCGGCGCGATGTCCTGCGTAGTCACGTCTGGCGAGTTCGACATGTCTACCAATTCATTGAGGAGAGCGGAGAGTAGCTCCTGGGCCTTCTGTGCTTCCACAGCATTGTCGCGGGCAAGTCCGTGAGGCATCGCGTCGAGGAAACATGTCAACTGCTGACTCGGATACCTTCTGAGGGCGGGATCCTTGGACGAATTTCGGCGCACTTCAGAGAAGACGATACATCTCGACACGTCCTGCAGCGTCTTCTCGGCCTGCTCCTTCAGACCTTCTATGTGGATCGCGTCATGAAGGCCCTCCAGACATGTCAGGAAAACTTGTTCCCTATCGCGACTCCTTATCCCCTGCAATTCCATCGGTGAATTGGCTGTCACGAAGGGGACCTGAGGAACTTACCTCATGGAGGAGCAGAGCAAGGCACGTCTCCAGATAGTTGTACGCATGCAGACGGTATGCAGTCCCGCCCCTCGCACTGACGAGAGTGGTTTGCGCTAAGGCAACGACAGGGCTGAGCTCGATGGCCTGCATGACCCCTCCAAACGATACTCGAGCCTTCGTCAAATCGGAGTGATGGAGGTAATCAAGCGAGGGCTCCTTGTCCAAAAGCCGTCGATTTCGCCCACCAAGTTTACCCAAAATACGAATGGTGGTATGAGAATGTTGGTGGTTCGCGGGAAGTGGCTTCAGTTGCTTGTGCAGCGCTTCCATCAGCTCTCGAAGGACCGTATTCAGAGTTGGGTCCAGGAAGTCCGGAGTGAGGTTGTCGATGCATAACTCCAAAGTGCGAAGGCCTTGGGATACCATCTCTAGTGTTCCCTGCAGCGCGAGAACGAGAGGACGCATTAAGTACGAGAGGTAAGGGAGGAGGTGCGTGAGGCGTAATGGGACAGTGAGGCACAGTTCTGCGACAAGATCGCGAGTGGAGCCCTCGGATATGAGCAGCTGACGGTTCAGGCATTCCAACATCTCGGGAAGTAGAGGCAGGACCTCTTTGTAGAGTAGCTCGAATCTGCCTCCTCCTCCACCGATGGCTCGAAAGAGAAGCCTGAGGAGTAGGAAATAGTTCGTGGGCTTCGCGGCCTTCGCGGCTAGCGGGAAGCAGTCCATAATCAGCTTGCCCAGATGGGAAGCCAGGATGGGTTCGTTAGCCGTAGGGAAGAGCCCGACAGCACCGAAGGTTAACTTGAACATGCGGATGACGACGGCGGCGGTCTTGTCATCATGGTCGCCGAGCTCGGGTAGGTGATTGACGAGAAATCGAAGCACGATTGCGACGAGTGTTGGAGAACTCGACTCCCTGCTGAAAAGTACTTGCGCCAGGTGCATCAGGACTGGATGTTTCTCGGTATATGCGAAGAAAAACTCGATTTTCTGAGTCCAAACTTCTTGAAAGACGTGCAGGTTGACCTCGATCAGGCCATTTCCTAGCCATTCTAAGGCCTCATGAGCTTCTCGAGGCTCGCCGTCGAAAGCTGCAACACAGCGGATAGAGCTATCGAACAGGCGCGAGACAATGGTACCGTCTGGGACAGGTGCGTCACTTTCTTCAGAGCAGCCAACATGGCACGAAATCCAGGCATCAACGTTCGAACAAGCTGACGATGTCCTATGTGAATGATCCCGTTCATGAATGTCTTCATAATCTTCTACAGGATTATAACTCACCGATAAGAGCGTCGCTTGTCTTTTCGACAGCGTACATAGCACCGCCAACGGGTCTTGCCTTCTCGATGGTCGTATAGTCCACGGCACCTTCGTCGTCCTTCCCTTTCTCCGTCTTGCTCAGGTTGGCTATCTTGTTCGCCAGATATGCTTGAACATCCGCAATGCTGCTCATTTTGTCCACTGTCGCATCCAGCACGGACCGGATGGTTCGCGCGGCATTCGGCTGAGTGTCCTTCATGACGATTTGGTCTATGAGCCCGAAGATGACCTTGGCGCACAGATGATGCAAAGCATCAGGAAGGCGAGGATCTAGCAAGTGGCGCAGGAAGAGCTGGCAGACGTTCGTGAGCTGTGCTGGGGTCATGTCCGTTCGGAGGTGGTGGGCAAGGTCGCCTGCACACGCGAAGGCGTTCTGCCTACAATAGCCACGCATTGAGACTTCCATGCAAGCTGTATTGATGTGAGGGACCCGTACCTAATGGCTTCTCTGCAGCCCACACCTGTACCCCAAAGTACTCGATCATCGAATATTTTATCGATATAGGGGATTATAGCCCGGCGGTAGTGAGTGCTCAGCAGATGTCGAAATACGACCATCAAATCCTGTTTGCGTTCATGAATTACTGAAAATAATCGTTGCACGAAGTATGCGTACTCGTCGTGCAGCAATTGCCATTGGAGGACAATCTTGGAGTAGGCGAACGCAGGTGATAGCCAAGGTATCTCCCTCTGCGCCGAACTGTTCTGTTCCTCCGCGATACATGAATGCCAGGCATGAAAGCAACTTGATTTGCGAAGACGTGAAGTCGGCGTAAACAGTCGGACTTTTGAAGCCAGGTGCCATTCCCGCCCAGTGACCACCCATGGCTTCGTGATCCTCCTTGGCCTTTCGTTGGACAGGCGCTTCGACCATCAAGACAGAGACGTTCAGAGGAAGAAGCGCCTGTAGCGCAGGGAGGACCATTTGTCTGTACGTCTGAGTGAGGGAGACAGTCGCCATGGCGTACTCTCCCAGGACTTTGAAGCTACGCTGAGCAGGAAGTGCTACATTGGGATCCGCGACAGCAGACTCCTCCGATAGTGTTTCGTCGACTAATCCCTGGATGTTGCGGAGGACCTCTGCGTATAGGTCCAAGTACTCTTTGAGCAATTCATCGGTGAGTACCCTGTAGGAGCGCACGATGTCGCCGATGATTTTGCAGCAAACGCTGCCATTCTCCTCGTTGTCGGTACGCAGCAGATAGAGCATGCCGGAGAAGAGAGGACCGGCTTGAGGCTTCACTCCCTCGTTCGAAGGTAAGCGGTGAATTATGTCCAGCAGGCAACGCCTGAACTGAAACTCGACTGAGTCCTTGTTGTAAGCAACCTCTCCGGACCTGAGGATGTCCAAGAGGATCGGAACCATATGAGGGATGACGCGAGCTGCCTCGGCTTCCCGCACTACGTCTATCATCTCTCGCAGCTCATAGGCAACATTGAGTTTCGTCTTCAAGTCTGAAGCGGGGTCAGTGTGATTTCAGGACAATGTGTACAGGCAACTTACCTGTCCCAGGATCAGCCACACGAGCCGCCCGCATCTCCAGGTCGGCGGCCGTGGTCAGAGTCGGCGTGCCGTCCATGGTGAACGGGGACACCAATAGAATAGTTCAATGTAATTGCTGATTGATTTCCAGTACAGACAAGAAGCGAAGACAGAGGCGGAGGTCAGTGGCACTAGCGGAGCGGGGGGGAGGACAAGCGCGTCGAAGGCGCGAAACCCTGAAAGTCGCGGGTCACGCGTTTATCACGTGCCTGAAGCCACTTGGTAATGTCTGACTCCGAATCAAAAGTCCGAAACGAGTGGGTCTGTCGGAGTGTGAAGCAAAATTAAGTTGCGCCACAAGTACGTACTGAGATGGCACTTACGACCGATACTTACAGCTGTACTGCCTGTCAACCGCTCGTCCCCAACAATTATGAGCCCATGCTTATTCCCAGTATGTGGTAGTGCGATGCTGGGCCTCTATATGTATACGTTGCCTGCCGACTTCCTGTTGTTTGCGGCCCAGTTGCAGTGATGCGGCTTGGATGCGGCTGCGCAAAAAGGCGCCCAGACACAGCCAAGGCTGCTCTGGAATGCAGAGCGCTATTGATTCCAGTGTTGCCCTCGTTGCTGGTCAACGCACTTGCGGTAGGGCTTTCTGAACTCACCTCCCTTCAGGGTCTTGTTCGTTCACGTCTCGGTCCGCGTTGTTCGCTGGTGCTACGGACAGCTGGGCTGTTACAATTCTCTTCGTTCACACTTTGGCTATAGCTAGTCAGGCTGGTCCTGGCATACCGGAGACGCGAGCTGCAAATCCTCTCAGGAGTCTCACATGCCTGTCACAGCCATAGACGGGCAGGTCAGTATCCAAGACCCTCGCAACCCAGTTCTCCAGGAGGTTCTCAACCATCCCGACTAGTGAGTCTCGGTTCTGCTTCCCGTCCATACCTCCTAAAAGCAGCTCCTTAGCCGGGTTGTTGCCTCGTTCTTGCTCGGATGGGTTCTCGTCAGTAGCGCATACTGCGCTTTCAGCTCAAAGCTCATTCGCGAACTTGCGTGCCGGGGTGCCCGGTTGTGCATGGGCAAGAGGGCGAAGAAACCTGTCAAGGATATCGAAGCCGCAGGGAGCTCGGAGGATGAGAATGAGAAGTGTTCCACGACGCGTGTAGCTACTCAGCAGGAGGCCGACGACAATGCCTCTTTGTTCATTCTGAACTTATGTTTTGCTCTCGCCGCACTAGCCAGCTTCTGCTCGTTGCTGAATTTAGGAGGTCAAAAGGGGAATTCCGTAGCCTGCAGTAAGTCAACGCACGCCTTCTGTAGCCGGACACTGAACTCGAGCTATCTTTAGCTGTCGTCGTCGCTTGGAGCAGCATGGCATCGCAGTCTGTGCGCATCGTCGGGCTATTAATGCTGACTTGGAGACTGCGACGCTTTGGGATGAAGCGACTGGAGACATATGCGCTCTGGTTCGGTCTGCTCGTTGTACTAGGTACAATTGAATGCAGTTTGCCTCACTTCACGAAACTCATACCATTCGTAGGCCTCGTTTTCGCCTTGAATGCCACAGGCACCGGTGCTATAAGGTGTGCTTAGACTAGGGCTGAGATCGAACACATATTGACGCGCCTGAAATCAGCGTCATTGGGCCATCTGGTGTCGGGATATGCTATAGGCAATAGTACGTCTACCGATAGTTTTTCTACTACGTATGTCGTAGTGACTCACAGATCAGCTTCTGGCCTGTGGCGCTTTCCTTGTCCGGCGTCGTTATTTTCCTCGAGGTTTACGTCGCAGTGCGGGTTTTTGTCTTGGGGACCACACACGTCACCACCAGAAAGAGTCTCCTGCGCAGACTCTTCAACATGGAGGTGGCAAGACCCATGTCCTTGTTCGCCCTGGATGTGGCTACAGTCGTTCAGGGTGCAATGTGGGTTGATTCGCTCGCTCAATTCATTCCTTTCAGCCTAGCATCTTTGCTTGTTATCGGTCAGTGGGTCGTTTTATGGGTTGGAAGCCCTCTGATCATGTTAAGCAGGTGTATTCAATTACACGGGGGCCCGAGAAGGTGTCTCTTTCGACGAGTTCCCTCACCCTCGTAGGATTAGCTTGGTGACCGATGAGCAGAGGTTCTCCGCGCAGCGGCCCAACTCCCTCCTGGAGCCAAGTCCGTTCCTCTTGCAGTTCATGGAGCGACCCATGTCTCCCGATTCCAATGTGAACACTGTTCCCGTGCGGCCAGTGTCCACTCGAGGTCATATAGATGAGCAAGATGGCGACCTAGTCTTGCACATTAGTGCTGCTAGCCTGGACGATCAAGACACGGCGGATGTTGAACCACCACACAGTGCTCCTGCCAACCTGACTGAAATGCCCAGTGCACCGTTCTCTGGCTCGCGTCACATCCTACCCTTCCAAGTACAGTATGTCGAACGACTCGAACGCGAAGCTGCCGCCATTCCCACTGGACCTTTACCACCGCGGCGTGACCGCCCGAAGGTCTTCGTCGTCATCGACGAGGACGACCAGGGGCTATCCCCAGGGGCCCGTCGTTCTCGTGCCAGTATCATAGGTTCAGACATCATACGCACGACGCCAACCACTCCTCATAATAAACGCAAATTGTCCTTCCTGTGGTCACCAGAATCGTCGGTCCCTTCGGGTTATCCCTACGCTTCACCACGCAACTCCCATTCGACTGCTCGCACCCAGATGACAGCGTTTTCGGCGTACCCGCACGTTGAGCGTTCACCCACAGTCCACTCGGAGCACACGGACCAGCATCTCGGTCGCCAGGACAGTTACCTCTCTCCCGAGGAGCCCTCTCGACGGTTTTCTTGGCGAACTGCATCCCGTCATCAGTCAGTGATGTCGTCGCGCACGTCGCCGCGGGACGAGTTACCCACAGTCATGGAGGGTTCTTCAACGTTCCGCACCTCATCTGTCCCTTCACGCCCCGCCAGCCGTGTGCAGAGTAGGAGGCTCACCTTCGGCCAACCAATCAAGCCTCCATCGCGCAGATCAACGAGTATTACCGCTCGAAACCCTGTCTCACCCCAAGCGTTACCCCGCCTGTCATCTTATCCGTCGTTGCGAGAGGCCATATCGTCACTTTTGTCGCCGGAGATCCCTCCTGTGCCTCCTATGCCCAGCCCCTTAACGAGCCCAAGTACCGGACTAGGACTCCCGGAGGTCGCGAATCTCAGTGGAATGAGTAATGTCAGAGGGCCTCTGCTACCCCCGCTTGCTATAACCTCTCCATCTACAAGTCCGCATGCTGCGCAAGCGGAGGAGAATACGAGCGCATCGCAGGAAACGAGCAATGATGCTAGTTCGTCTCTGTATGAGGTTCTTGTACCAGCTTACCACACTCCCTACTGTAGTAGTACTTGCCTGGTGCGATGTAATACTGTATACTGTAACCGATTCGACACCCAGCGCATTGCGCAAGGCTTGCAGCCGCTATGGATGTGAGTGGTGAGCCTGACACGATGTTCAGCCCGCAGCGAGGGCAGGGTGTGCGCCGGTCCACGCCGCAGCTGAAGCGATGACGCTTGTATTTGAGCGGCAGCCGCGTCCATTGTCTCGCACACTCATCTCCGGACTCGCCTTCCGCCACGCTCACGCCCACCATGGCGTCCGCTGAGCTGCTAGCCCAGATCCAGTCCGGTAAGAGACTTAAGAAAGCCGTCACGAATGACCGCAGCGCACCCTCCATCGAACCTCCCAAGGGAGGCGGCGCAGGAGGAAGGTCGGGAGGAGTGGGTGGCTTGGGAGGGGCCCCAGCCATCTCACCGTCGCCGTCTGCGTCGGGAGGGCCGCCCCAATTAGGCTCACTGTTCGCGGGAGGGATGCCGAAGCTGAAGCCTGCTGGGCAAGCGAGTGCAGGTGCGCACCGGACTGTGCACCACCTTGATTTGTGCTGATCACGGCTCCTTCATACAGCAAAACCTCCAACACTAGGTAAACCACCCTCTGTTCCTAATCGCTCTGCTGCACCGCCGGCGCCGCCAGCCCTCCAGCACGGTCGAGTCCCGCTCCTCCTCCACCCAACAGACCTAGCCCCGCGAGACCTGCAGCACCGCCTCCTCCAGCTCCCAGCGCACCTACACCTCCGAGTAGACCAGCACCAAGTCTGCCATCTCGATCAGTACCTGCACCACCTACCGGTCCCCCTGCGCCTCCACGGAGAGCTCCTCCTACGGTCAACGGTTCATCGCTCGCCCCTCCCTTGCCTTCTCGCACCGCGTCTGTGGCCTCTACGCGTTCAGTGCCCGATATCCCACCGCGTCCATCCTCCGCCGCGCCACATTCCCTGCGCGGAAGGTACCGCCAACGCCTCATACACCCGGCAGGGCACCCCCACCTCCACCCGCGAGGCCATCCAGTCTGAAGCCAGATGGACCAGGACGTGTTCCCCCTCCGCCTCCAGCACGGAGACCCGTGAGTATGGCCGCACCTCCTGCACCTCCTCCGAGATCGCGTGCAGTCTCCGACGAAGGATCGCGTGTACTCGCTCACCACCGCACGCCCCTCCTCGAGCGCCCCCAGGTCCTCCGCCGCCTCCGCCAGGCCCTTCTCCTGCAACGCGGCAGTCACTTGCGCCTCCTCCTCCCCCGCCTGGTCCATCTCCGCCCGATCGAGGACCGTGTCAACGCCCAGCGCGCCACCTTCGGCACCTCCTAGCAGAGTACCGTCTGCGCTGTCCAGCGCACTGACTGCTGCATCGCCTGCGTCGCCCGCAGTGACTGTGAATGGTAATGGCCGCCGCAGGAGTGAGTACACTACCTCCCTCTACTTAGTGATGTCTATCCTGATCGTGCTTTGGCAGTACCTTCTCCGCCCCCGCTTGCGGGCTCGCATACCTTCCCTGTGACAGGTTTCCCGCCACCGCGGCCGTTCAACCCGAGCTCTAAACGCTACGGAGGCGGGCGACAGAGAGGCAGTGATTTCGATTTGAGTCTACTGTGATGATTATTCTTTTACCGTACGGGGAGCGTCGTTTACACACATTCCGTTCATGATGCCGAGGATACCTGGACATGTCGTGCAAAATCTGAGTGCATGTGGTCCATATGCGCTGCGATATTCATCCAACTATGTGACTCGAGGTTTCAAAATGGCAGATGCATCGGACACAACAGTGTTCTCAAGTAGCGCGCGTACATATCAGCCTGCGTTATGTACAGGGTGCGGTGCAACGTAGCAACGATTTCATTTCGATGCGGAGGAGGAGCATCCGAACAGCTGCATTTTCATCTGGACAGAACATGGCTGTGGCTGCTGCGTGCTGATTCAGACAGTCAGTGCATGAGCCGGGTTTGGTTCGGTGACAAGGTGGCTTGTCTCGTCCTCCGGTGACACGTCAGTCTGCTTGACAGACGCCATATTAAATATTGGCCCATATAACACCGTCGCCCAGGGCGCGACCGTCCAGCGACCTCCCCTTTCTCTTCTCCAACCGCCGCCATGCGGTTCAGTCTCCTTGCCTCTTCAGCGGCAGCCCTCTTCGCCTCCTTCGTCGCCGCCGACGCGTCAGACGTGATCAACTTGACCGCAGAGAACTTCGACGCTGTGGTCCAGCCCGAGCCTGTCATTCTGGTCGAGTTCTTCGCACCATGGTATGAGACCCACTAAGCCTGTGCGAACTTTCTTCTGATTTCTATCCAGGTGTGGACACTGCAAAGCGTTGGCTCCTCACTATGAGGAGGCCGCCACGGCTCTGAAGGAGAAGACCGCTGTGAAGCTGGCCAAAGTGACTGTGTTGACCAGGCAGATCTTGTAACGCCAATGGCATTCAGGGCTACCCGTACGTAGCTTGGGTGCTTGTATACGTATGGTACTCACGGCGGCTCGCTAGGACATTGCGGGTCTACCGCAAGGGTGACTACACTGAATACACGGGCCTCGAAAAGCGGATGGGATCATTGCCTACATGACTAAGTGCGTCGACACGTACACCTTGTCCAGACACTCCTGACGATCAAATCCCCGACAGCAAGCGCTTCCCGCTGTATCTGACGTGAAGTCCGAGAATTACCAGGAGTTCATCAAGGCGGACAAGGTGTCGCGTTGCCTTCCTTTCCTCTGAGACAGATGCCCCCGGCCCCGAATTCACTGCGACAGCGAACAAGCATCGTGACGACTACCTCTTCGGTGCTACCACTGACAAGGCCCTCGCTGAGGAGGCCGGCGTCACCCCTCCCGCTATTGTCGTGTTCCGTGCCTTCGACGAGCCCAAGATCGAGTACCCATACCCAATCGGCTCCGCCAAGGTCAAGGACATCGAAAAGTGGCTCCAGGTGATGTCCGTCCCCATCATCGACGAGGTTGGTACGGAGAACTACCACACCTACGCGGAGAGCGGCAAGCCGCTCGCATATCTGTTCATTGACCCGACCGACGATAAGGACCAGCGAATCGCCGCGATTCGGACTGTCGCTGCGAAGTACCACAGCGACATCAACTTCGTCTGGATCGACGCCATCAATTCGCGGACCACGGAAGGCGCTCAACCTCGTCGAGCCCAAGTGGCCGAGCTTCGTCATCCAGGACATCCAGAAACAGCTCAAGTATCCGTATGATCAGAGCAAGGAGGTCACACCCGAGGCGGTTGAGACTATGGTGCAGCAGTTCCTGGACGGCAAGCTCGTGCCTCAGCTCAAGAGCCAGCCCGTCCCTGCTACCCAGGACGAGAGCGTGTTCAGTCTTGTAGGCAGGCAATTCGAAGAGGTTGTCTTTGATGACGACAAGGACGTCTTCGTCGAGTTCTACGCCAGCTGGTCCGCTGTTTCGATTGCACGCGAATGAACGTTGTGCTGATATATTATGCAGGTGCGGGCACTGCAAGCGTCTCAAGCCGACTTGGGACCAGCTCGGCGATCGTTACGCAGCGGTGAAGGATCGTATCACCATGTGAGCATTCTTCGACTATTGGTGTTGTATTCACTCACTGAAGCGACGAAACAGCGCCAAGATAGAGGCCCAGGAGAATGACCTTCCCCCCTCGGTGCCGTTCCGTGTCAACGGATTCCCTACCCTCAAGTTCAAGCCGGCTGGTACACGCGAATTCATTGACTACAATGGCGATCGCTCCCTGGAGAGCCTTGTCGCCTTCGTCGAGGAGAACGCGAAGAATGCGCTCGACCCGAAGATCCCCTTCAACAATGAGTCAAAACAGGAGCAGGTCCCGATGGACGACCACCACGACGAGCTCTGAGATGGCTGGATGATCTTGCCGACCCATACTGCTGTATTATCCTTACTATTTAATATGGAGATATCGCTCTTTCCTGCGATGCTTGGGACGGTGGAACTTTGGACAACGTCACACAATCGCTCGCTCACTTGCACGTTCGAGAAGCTACAGATTTGACACGAATGTAGACACCAACACAGAGAACATCCAACAGAAAACCATGCGTCAAGGAAACAGCAAATAGGCGGGTAGGGATACATTTAGTACTTAATCTCCTTGACACCATCCTTCCAGAACGTGAAATAGGCTGTATGTACCACTTGTGAGATGGAGTGCGAGAATGCAAGTTGACACAGCACGTACGCGTGACGCCGTCCTCGCGGTAGTTGAGGAGGACAACCATGCCATCGGGGTTCATGGACTCGCCGGTGTACTGAGAATCTGCGTTAGCAGGACATACAGTCGGCAAGCTTGAACGCATACAAATTCGAAGTCTTTGAAGTTCGCTACAATCTTCTTTGCGAACGCTTGTGCGCCCTTCTCGAAGGCATCGACGCGGCTAGGGTTCGACTTCTCGAGCTCAGCCTTGACGGCCTTCATGTAACTCTGAGCAGCCAAGTCAAGATCCACGGCTCCTGAAGATTTTTGATATAAGTATCCGCACCTTGAGGTGTACAAGGTACGACTTCTTGTCGAACACCGTGGACTGCAGACGGTGGGAGTACACAACGTTGTTGACCTGGGTAGCACCCTCCTCGACCCCCTCGTCCTGCTCCTCCGCAGACGGGTTGGCACCGATGTCAACATCGGCACCCTGCTTGACCGTGATCATGGAGCAGTTAACCTCGTAGACAATGTCATCGATCTCCTTGCTGTGAGCAGAGCGAGATTAGACTTTCAAATGCGTCTCGGGCCGCTGAAGGGGACGATGGGACGTACGTCGGGAAGGCGTCGGAGAAGAGCTCGTCGCCGCTGATAACGTCGTTGTACAACAACATGGTGACTTTTGCTACAGAGGGAGAGAGAAAGGAGGAGAAAGGAGGAGGGAGGGCTACAGCAGGAGGCTAGGAGAGAGGCTGGTTATGGTACACAGGTTTTGTATGCGGGGCCGCAGAAAATCTCAATTCTCCCGGATCTATCGATCTCCTTATCATTAAATCACGTGGGCGCGTCCGAAATTCTCGACTGCCATTTTGGGAAAACTGTGCACCGTCGAGAAACTCGAGAGCGAGCTCGATCGCTGCACTCCGCCTGTCCGCTGCATCCAGCTATGGACTACCAACCCGTCGTCGTCGCCAAGCATCCGCGGCCAGCTGCGACCAAACACAACTCCGAGTCGAGGTACTGGCGACAATTCAAGCACCCGGTGTTCATCAAGGAATATGCACCGGTCACCTCTGTACACTTCTCTCCCTCCAAGCCTCACCGCTATGCAGTCACTGCGGCCACACGTATCCAAATCTATGCACCCAGGACACAGAAAGTCACGAAGAGCATCTCAAGATTCAAAGACATCGCCCGGAGTGGTTGCATTCGGGGGGATGGCAAGCTGGTAGTCGCAGGAGACGACACGGGCCTGATCCAGGTGAGTGAATGATCCCTCTGGTGTCAGTTGCGGTGTTGGAACCAGGCTTCCAGGACATGTGCAACTGTTTGGATAGGAGAAGCAGGGCGAAGGCTGAATGCTATGTCTGTTAGGTCTTTGACATCAACTCCCGGGCGATCCTGCGGACTCTGGACGTCCACAAACAGCCTGTGCACGTCGCAAAGTTTTCCACTCTAAACAACACACAAGTACTCTCTTGCTCAGACGACACCACAGTCAGACTGTGGGACGTCCCATCCCAGACCTGTACGCAAACCTTCACCGACCACACAGACTACGTCCGCACCGGCCAGGTTTCCACTTCAAATCCTCATCTCGTCCTTACCGGCTCGTATGATGCCACCGTGCGCCTGTATGATTCAAGAACAGGAGAATGCGAGATGCTCATGGGTGGTCCTTCTGGGGAGGGTGGAGGCCAGAATACCGCGCCAGTAGAGCAAGTCCTCATGTTCCCTTCCGGCACAATAGCGCTGTCCACTGCAGGACCCATCCTGCGCGTATGGGATCTGGTGGCGGGCGGACGGTGCACTCGCGCGCTGTCAAATCATCAGAAGACTGTCACCGCACTTGCTTTCGACTCGACAGCAAGTCGGCTCCTGTCTGGTGGTCTCGATCAGATGGTCAAGGTGTATGATGTGAGCACGTATAAGGTCGTACACACAATGCGGTATCCTGCACCGATTCTCTGTCTTGCCGTCTCGGTATGTCTCTCATCACATGACACCCTGCAGGCATCGTACTCACCTACATTCTAGCCGATGAGACCCACATCGCCGCCGGTATGGCGGATGGCACTCTCTCCATACGACGGCGGCAACCGAAAGCAACGGAATCTGCTGCATATGAGCAGTCTCTTGCAGCAGCGCGAGCAGGCGCGTACGACTCCTTGCTCACTGGCGTCCTGCCAAATATCGGCCAAGGTCGTGTGAAGCAGAAGACAAAGTCGAAACCTGTCGGGGACATGGACGAAATCAAGGTGGAGAGCCGGAGAAAGAAAAGACTACGGCAATACGACAAGTTCCTGAAAAGCTTCAAGTACTCCGCAGCACTGGATTCTGTGTTGAAGTCGGTAAGTCGCGCCGCGTATTGTCTCACCTCAGGCTAGATGTTTACGACACACTCGCAGCAAGTTCCGCCTACAACAGCGTTCTCACTGATCCAAGAGCTCATCCATCGAGATGGCCTGCGGACAGCGCTTGCGGGTCGAGACGATGTCTTGCTCGAACCTGTTCTACGGCTGCTCATGAAGTACGTATCAGACCCCCGTTTCGGCGAGATGGTCTGTGATGTCGCCGGTCTTGTCATTGGTGCGTCTCCTCCGACCGTTGCTCCGTGCATTCAATGACCTTCGACCATCAGACATGTACAGACCGGTCCTGGGACAGTCGCCACTCATCGATACCCTGTTCGCCCGCCTTCAAAAGAAGGTAGCCGCCGAGCTCCGCTTCCAGAAAGAGCTCGTCAAGACCAAGGCCGCCCTCGATATGCTACTCTCCTCCGCCTCTCTCCTTGCTGTCGCATAGTCATCTTGCTCTCGCCCCGTCATCGCATTTCATCCCGTCCTCGTCCAGGGTGTTTGGCGCATTAGTAATAAGCAAAAGTAGTGTACAGTCTGCTGTCCGAGAGCCATGCTAACATGCCTCGAGGAATGCTATGAGGTTTCTGAGGATCTCTTTTCGCGAAAGCGAGCCCTCGTCATGTGCGTTTGTGTCGTCCTCGTCGACATTGTCGTGGTAGATCTGGAGTGTGCCGATGATGTCCTTCAGTGAGCGGTTTCGCCTGTTCAGCATCTGTTGTACATGGGTACGGATCTACAGACGAGCAGGTCAGTGGTCTATGTCTGAACATTGGTCGACTCGACGCACCCCGTCATCCTCCATAACAATCCAGGCAAGGATATAGTCCACTGTTTGTAGTGTGAACAATCCGCCGTCCAGGCGCCGAATATACCACAGGTCCTCTTCTTCTGACCCGATCTCCTCGCCCTCTGCAGCGAGCTCCTAGTAATTTGCCGAGTCGGTAAACACCTACTCAAATGATATGCGGCCCCCGCTCACCTGTTTCTCCGCCTCGATCTCTTTCTCCACACTCTTCAGTCGCGTCTGCGCGGCGTCCCGAATCTCCAGCAGTTTCTCTGCCTTCTCGTAGTTATTCTCTACGAATTTGGCAAGAAGCCGGATTCGTGCTGGCAATTCGGACGGGAGATTCGACAGGAGCGATGAAACGATGCCAAGTGTATGTGATGCATCCTCGGATGCTGGTGCCGCTGCAGGCGCTTTCTTCTTCTGCGCCTGCCAGAAGGGTCAGTACAATGAATCAAATGCGGGGAGGGGCTTAGCAGACCTTCCCCATGAAGGCTGAGAATAGTATCTTGAGACCGAGAGCTTCTACGAATACCTCGCATGTCGCTGTACCAGCCGTACCTGACATGGCATAGTCGAGCACCTTGATCGAGCGCGACTTCGCCTGCATCTTTTCCCTAGAGACAAGCGTCGATGAATTTTGGAAACGAAACCAGGGAGCCTTCACTCACTTCATCAAGAGGACCATCAGGTCCACGCCTTCGCTATCGAGGAACAATTTCTTGATCTCGGGCTCTACTAACGCTGAACAAAGGAGTCGAAGACATTCTCCATAAATTCGGTCTCATCCGGGTCGACTGGGTCGCGTTTACGATATTGCTGGCTACACGTTAGCCGAAGGTTGGGCGCCGGTCCGTGCATCGCTTAGTACGTACCGACAAGACCTTCAGCGCGGTTTCCACGCCATCCTGCTTGCCGAACTCTAGTCGGTTGACTCGATTGTTTTGCAAAAGGATAGATAGGATTTCCGCGGCATAGCCTCGATTCTCATTGTGTGCTTTAGACTGTATCCGGTCGAGCAGCCACTTCAGGACGGATGTCTTAGCAATAAGTTGTGGCGCGAAGTCCGGATCGGACCCAATGATGTTCTCGAAAATGCCTAAGGCGGATGAATCAGTCTGTTCCGCGCGATAATGCACCGGCTCCTTACCTAGGGTCTGGAACACGCCCTGTCTGTCTGCCTCTTCCGCCTCGTTTAAACGGCCGAGATTGTCCACGAGCAGCTCGAATATCGCGTTTTCCATCTGAGAATCACTGTGGTCACCCTCTGGCGATAGGACACGCAAACGAGACAGACCTACCAGGCCCTCAATGAGCATCTTCAGGGCCTCTTCCCTAGTCCCCTCGATCTCTTCGTCCTCCTCGACCCCATTGCCCACCTCCTCATCCGTCAGTTCGTGGATGACTTCCACTACGTCCAGCGCGATGTCTGCATTCTCGTGGCTGAGCAAACCGACCAATCGTGCTAGCGCACCAGTCTTCCCGAGCTCGGGGTAAGCAAGCAGAGGGGCTTGGGCGAGTGGAAGGAGGGCTTTCAATGCTGCATCAAGGTCTGCTTCGGAGTCAATGAATCTAGGACATGTGTCAAAAGATGGACCTCGAGTCGGTATGAGTGAACGTACTTTGTTGGATCGTCGGCATACTTGGACCGCTGATCCTGGTTCTTGTTCACCGTCGCCTCGAACCGTTTGAGGAGCCTGCGAATGCCGGGAAGAGATAGTTCCTCCAACTGTGTGTACGTGAGAATTCGGCATATGAACAGAAAGGCTTTCACACTTACATCCTTTCTCGCCTCATCCCCTCCAGCTCGGTCAAATATGTTGAGGATATCCTTCTGCTCGTTTGTCAACCCGCCGCCATAGAAGCGGCCTTCCTCGTCTTCCTCCGCGAAGTAGTCTGCATCCCCACCAGGTGCAAAGTCGGGCTCCATCTCCTCATCTTCATCCACGTCTTCGACCATCGCTGCACGCGACTTGCCCTTGTTCGATGTGCCGTTTTGAGGTACAGGGGCAGCAGTGCCTTCTGCATCTATTCGCATTCGCTTGAGCATGTCTGGCGTTGGAGCATCTGGCAGTCGCCTCTTGTTACCGCCACCAGGCAGCTTGGGCACCTGGAAGAGCACTGAATGACCGAACCACTGAGGTCATGGACTATTCTCACCTTGAATAGCTTGTCAATGTCCATGGTGAACTAGTCGGCGCCGGTGGGGAACACTGTCGATATATACAGTATAGAAGTCTCGTCTTACAGTTGCCGGCTGAGCGGGTTTGTCAATGAACTGAGGATGGGTTGGTGGAGGTCAGAATGAAGTGACGCGCAGGACTCGTGACAAGCGCGACGCGTCTTGCTCGCGTCCCCACTGCCAGTCGAATGCGCGCTTCACCTCTTACACTCGACTTTCTCTCGCAAAGGCCATGTATCGCCATGTAACAGAGGCGATACCAAGGACATGTGGAATAGTGCTCCGACACAGCAGACGGCGCTGCCTGTCTTCAGTCGCACACGCCGAAGAAAGTGATGTTGTCGTTGTAGGCGGTGGTCCCGCTGGACTTGCGCTCGCCAGTGCTCTAGGTACTTCTGAATCTGTCATGCTCGTCGTTGAATGACAATTCGACATCTGCGTAGGGAGCTCGAAGGGAGTTTCCAAAGCTCTCCGTGTTGTGTTGGTCGAAGCAGGCGACCTGTCCAAAATCGAGACTGGGCACCCACTCAGAACAACTTTTCTAACAGAGTTAGTTCGATCACGAATGCGTCACAAGCATTTCTGAAAGGTAGCAGTACAGCATATCGTCCTCTGTGGTCGTTGACATTCAGCCCGATAGACATCGGCGCATGGTCGCATGTTCAACTGGATCGCACAGCACCAGTCGAGGAAATGCAGGTAATTCTGTAACCCAATGAAGACTACACTTATACTTAGCGTCGTCGAAGGTTTGGGATGGCGTCTCAGATGCTCGCATCAACTTCTCCGCCTCGGAAATGGTAACACCAGGATCAGCAACCGCAAGTGAGATGTCTCGACTGGTGGAGAACCTCAACCTGCAACGCGCCCTGCTACACCATATCTCAAATATACCCGCTGTGAACATTCTGGACAAAACAAAGGTGCAGTCGATCCAAAGGGAAGAGCGTGAGGGAAACGGATGGCCCTTGGTCTACCTTTCCGATGGTCGTGTCTTGCGCGCAAGGCTACTAGTACGTCCAGTGCACATCAAGCTGAACGAGCGAACTGATAAGCTTCACAGGTTGGCGCAGATGGATTCAACTCTCCAGTTCGCTCATTCGCCGGGATACAGTCATACGGATGGGCGTACGACACACAGGCCATCGTCGCGACGATGAACCATCACCCACGAACTGCGTTTGAACCTCCAAACAATGTTGCATACCAGCGCTTCCTCCCAACGGGTCCCATCGCGTTCCTACCGCTCTCGTCTACAGCTTCCTCGCTCGTGTGGTCGACCAAGCCCGATCTCGCCAAGGCGTTGCAAGCGTCCGACCCGGCCGTCTTGACGAGTATGATCAACGCTGCTTTCCGCCTACCTGAAGTGTCGTTGCGGTACCTGCATAGCCGCATGCTGGAGGCACATACCGCGGGCCATGCGCTCTCACCAGACGAGCTGAACAAGGAGATTACGTGGCGGGAGCAGTCACATAATGTCGATCCCCGTTCTGCGTATTCCGTTACCGCGCTGTCGAGATCAGCTCCCGGCGGCATCCCACCAGAAGGGGCAGATCTACTTCCCCCCTTTGTGACCAACATTCAAGACGGTACCGTCGCCTCCTTCCCGCTCCGCATGAGCCATGCGGACGCGTACATCGGAGAGGGCCGGGGAGCGCGTACCGTGCTTGTTGGTGATGCGGCGCATACAATTCACCCACTGGCTGGACAAGGGCTTAACCTGGGCCTCGGCGACGCTGAGTCTCTGGCACGCTGCATACAGTCTGCGGTGCAAAACGGCGGTGATGTCGGTGAGTGTGTTACCGGTTCCGATACTTGCCGCCGCTCAGTTCACGACAGGTTCTTACACTGCCCTTGGCCCGTACGCGCGCGACCGGTACTTCGAGAACCACAAAATGCTCTCCGCTGTCGACAAATTACACAAGCTCTATTCGTCTACGGCGGAACCCGTCGTTTGGGCACGCTCCGTTGGCTTGGAGGTTCTGAACGAGCTGGACACCATCAAGATAGCGTTCATGATGTCAGCCGGAAGCACCTGTCGCACGGACCCGGCATCTATTGGTTGGAACGTTGCAGCGAGTGGTCTCGAGACGGTTGCTAGAGGCGTCAGTGGGGCAAAGAATGTAGGCGTCAGTGGGGCAAAGAATGTAGGCGAAACTATCGCAGGCCTTGCTAACGCGTCGGTCCGGGGACTGCTGAAACAATTGTCAAATACTGGTAGGCCGTAGTGCGCATAGTTACCACCTCTGCTTAATGCATCACTGGATTCTAAAGGCAATCGGAAGCGGATGTATTCCTGAGAGCTAACACGCACTGTGACGGAACGGAAAGAGTTTACGAGGGACGCAACTCACCGCTTCGTGGCATACGTCGCCTCGAAAGTAAGCTACGCAACCAGCGACGGAACCATAGCCCGGCGAATAGACCTGAAACTCGAAGCAGACAGACACGCGACGCAATGGTTGATAAAATACACTGACCAGAAGCTCGAGTACGTCCACAGTAGCATATCCACAATCGAATCGAGGACTGTGAGTCCGGACATTCTAACTCATTACTGAAGGAATGCGTTCACCTCGCCTCCATCAAAACGCCTCCATCCCTTGGGCACCTAGTAAGGCTTGTGCCTGTTCTGCTTCAGCTCCTTCTCCAGCTGTCTTGCCTTGCGATGACCAATCTCAACCGGGTTGATATGGTTGTCCGCCTTCTTCAGCTTGATAGGCCTGTTGCCGACGTACTTGCCTGTGCGGGTGAATGAGTTCTCGACGATGATGGACATGAGATTAGCACGCACCATCCATCTCCTTCCATGCCTTCAAGAAGTCTTCTGGGTCCGAAAAGGCCACAAAGCCAAACTTCGCCTACCACCAAGTCAGATATACTCAATGATTTAAGAAGCACAAATACTAACCTTGCCGCTCAGGCGATCCCGGATGACTCTCGCTTTCGTGAATGAGGTGTACTGATTAAAGGCACTTGCCAGTACATCATCGGACACATCGTTGCTGAGATCACCAACGAAGAGACGGAACCAAGCTGAAGTGCAAATATCATAAACAACAAGACTGTGGACCGTAGAAAGAGCACTCACAAGGATCCCACTCTAGCAGCGTCTGATCTTCCCACACCTTACCTGCGCCCTTGCGGAGGACTGTCGTGCGCTTCCCTCCCTTCGCCAGCTTGCCACCCGCACCGCCACGCTTGTCGATCATGGCTCCGGGCACATAGACACTTTGCTGAGCCAGGATACCGACGTCGTACTCGTAGGCATTTGCTGGCACAGGAGCATGGTGAGCGGAAGACGACGACCCGGGGATGGGGTACATGGGCCCTTGATAGGGTTGGTGGTACGGATTGATGTCAGAGGATTGCTGCTGGTATTGCTGGTAGTAGTTCTGCGCGGAGTATGGATCCATGGTGTCTTGAGAAAGGTTTGATTGAAGAGAGAAGACTTGGGCAGGAAACTGTAGCTGGCGACCAGTGGCGTTGAGCGACGAGGTGAGAGACAAGGAGGATAGGCGCCAAATGGGCAGGCCCGAAGATGCCTTTCCCGGAGCGCGCATTACGTAAGTGGGCCAACCGAGTCTGCAGGCAAGTTCTGTGTACCGAGCTCATCGTCGTCGTCAACGCCCTCAACGTCCCCCTCAAGGTGAGTTTTGCCCTTCAGGATGTATGAAGACTCTGCAGGACCGCTGGGTTGCATGTCTAACACTATCAGCTAGTCTACGCAGACAAACGCGATGGATGCATCCCGTCTCGTCTGGATGTGCTGCCGGTACCAGGTTGTCTGACTGGATTTCTTCCAGATGCCATTCGTCAAGAACGTGAAGTCCGACGCCTACTTCTCGCGGTTCCAGGTCAAGTACCGCCGCCGGAGAGAGGGGAAGACTGATTGTGCGTGACACCATCGCTTTGTGCTGAACGTTAGGGTTTGACTTCTGTGCTTCAGACTACGCCCGCAAGCGGCTCGTCACCCAGGCGAAGAACAAGTAGTGCGTATTGGGAAGGTTTAGGATTCTCATATTCTCATCCTCTGTGCAGCAATGCCCCCAAGTACCGCCTGGTTGTCCGCTTACGAACAAGGAGGTCATCGTCCAGATTGTCTACGCACGCCTGCAGGGTGACTTCGTCCTTTGCGCGGCACGATCGAAGGAGCTGCCAAAATATGGCATCAACCACGGTCTCACCAACTGGAGTGCTGGTACGCCATCAGCACTGTCCGCCTTCCTTGCTTTACTGAACTATATACAGCATACGCGACTGGCCTTCTCTGCGCGCGTCGTGCTCTGACGAAGCTCGGTCTTGCCGACAAGTACGAGGGTGTGGCGGAGCCTGACGGCACTATCTCCCTGACGGAGACTCTCGACGAGGAGGACGCCCCGAGCCGTTCAAGTGTTACTTGGATGTTGGTCTCAGGCGCACGTCGACAGGTTCGCGTGTGTTCGGTGCTCTCAAGGGCGCCAGCGACGGGGGTATCTACATCCCCCACAACGAGAAACGATTCCCCGGCTATGACGTTGAGTCGAAGGAGCTCGATGCCGAGACTCTCAAGAAGTACATCTTCGGCGGCCACGTTGCGGAGTACATGGAGTCCCTTGAGGAGGAAGATGACGAGCGGTATGTCATTCGACGAGTAGAGTTGTCTCATCTCCGAGTACTCATGTTTCTCTAGCTTCAAGAAGCAGTTCGCGACGTATCTCGCTGACGGCATTGGATCCGAGGACATGGAGGAGATTTACACGAATGCGTACGCAGCCATCCGTGAGGACCCTACCTTCAAGCCCTCGGAGAAGACCACCGACTGGAAGGCGGAGAGCAAGAAGCACCGCACTCCTAGGCTCACGCTCGAGCAGCGCAGGGCCAGGATCCAGGAGAAGATTGAGGCCTTCCAGACTGGTGCTGCCGAGGAGGACGACGAGTAGATGCTTCATCACCCCCAGATTACCCTACATGCACTGCTTATGATGTTTCCCGTCGTCTATGGTCACCAAAAGACAGGGCTATGATATGCCATGCCATTGCTACGCATTCTCAACCAGCCTCGACTGCCCGACCTTCATTAAGGCCGAAAGAACTCATTTGCAAGGGTATCAGTATGGATACAAAATGGCTAAAGTCAGATACACGTGCGTTGATGTTGCGTAACATGGTCATGAAGAGGATGCGTGCGCTGAGGTAACTCGGTCAAGGTCGAAGTATGAGTGGAGAGGGTTGCTTCAAAAGTGCCGAGTTAATGACATGCGTTGCCCAGGCAAAGAGTGTGCTGTCATTGTGCTCTTTGGTGGTATAGATCTCTGTAGTGGGCTGGAGCTGGCCTTTCGTGCGTTCCACTCTAGTGGCAGTGCACACTAGGGCTGAATCTTCTGAGAAAGACACACGGAAGTTCCTGAGGTCGCGGCAAGTCAGCGTCAATGAACGTCCAATACGAGAACATCCAGACGTACAGGACGCAGCCCTCCCATTTCCCTACGCTTCTGCTGGAGAGTGAGTCAACGAACCACACTCCGCTGAGCCCGCTGCATTGTTCGGTGCCGATGTCACATATTCGCGTAAGCAGGAACGACCCAACTTCGTCAGCCAATAGCTGAGACAACTGAGCTATCGATGCAATGCCCAGGGTCGCTTGCGGGAGGTGGGCTATCAACATGGACGGCGAGATGAACGTAAACCGCAGCGTTTGCCTATCGAGCCCGGCTACCGATCAGGATACTGTGAGGCCGTGAGTTCTCGAAACACCCACTGATTGTCAATCCGAATCCTGGCCTCCCCTCCTACTGGCTTGGGCTTGTTATCCGTGATCAGCTTCACAAACTCCTCCCCGCTCCCCGCCATCGCTTCGAAGTGCATCTTTGCCGGCAGCCCCGCGCGGCGAAGGGCACCCACGATGCGGTGGAACTCGGCGCGTACACGGTTGCAGAACACCTCGTATTGAAGGAGGTCGATGATTGGCTGCAGTATTGGCGGTGTCTGGATCGCGCCGGGGTGGCCGGGCATGCGAAAGGAGCCAGTGCGCTTGATACGCTCGGATCTTATGTAGTGGTGCACACGGAGAAGGAGGATCCGGAGAGCGGCAACGATGAGATCGCACGTCGCTGCCTCGGTGCTCGAAGATGGTGCATCCTGCTCACTGTTGCTATCGACCTGCATGCAATCAGTATGATTGTAATAGCACAATTGCGAGCATACACACTAGCTGAATGATTAGCTCAGTTCCGAGAGCAGCCTTGACGACTATTGACCGCTCGGACACCCGTGCAGTTGCTGTCGGTAGATTGCCTGCCTCCTTGATGAGGGCGGAGAATACCTCCTGTTCCACAACCTCTATCTGTGCTGCACGCAATGACTCCTCTAGCGTCGTCTCTTCCACTAAGCAAATGGTGTTAGCAACCAAATGCTGCGATCCATCATCATTGGTCCTCCTCAATGAAGCCCGCAAACGGGTGTTCTGCCGTAACGGAAACTCTATTCTGTTTTCCTCCGTATCCAGAATGGGCATTCGACCAATGGCTCGTCGCCGGAAGACGGCAGGCGCTGTATACCGACGTAAGCATCACCCTTACGCGATGTAAATTCCACGCACCCTCTTCCAGGCCGAAAGACACGAGGAAATCCTTGGACGTTTTGTCTGCACCCTTCCCAGTTGCGGACCCCAAGGGAAGGGGTGCAGGCACTAGACCCCAATTTCCTCGTCTAATGCGCAGGGCGTCAAGCCAATGCCTCTCGCTTCTGCCCTGCCGACTTCCATGTTCTCGGCCGCGGATTTGAAGAGGTCGGAAGCTCTGCGTAACGCCTTGTCTTTGCCGCCGACGACCAGCTGAGTATTGAAGGCGCGTACGGACAGTATGGGCGGCGGTTTCGTAACTACAGTAGCGGTTAGGTTCGATGGCGGTGGCGGTGGTGCCGGCTGAGAACTGGGTGTCGATTGAGAAAGCAGCTGAGTAATGGATGGTGCCTGTGAAGGCCCTGCAGCTGAGAGAAGCATTGATAGCAGGTCCCTGGCCTGCGTCATCTCGCCGAGGGCGATGCTGCATTCAATGAATCGGCCTGACCGCGTCAGATGCTGGCCGGCCACTTACTGGAGATGAGGGAGCAAGTCCACGCGCATCTTGTAGAGCTCCTCCGTCGTCATAGGCGGCCGTGGGCCCTGGAAGTCATCCAGCCTGTCTTCGGCCACATCCTCTGCGGGAGCACCGGGGGCAGCTGGCTTGCCGGGAGCATCCCTCTTGTAATCGAAGTAGTCGACGCCGCGCTCGACGAAGATCCTACGCAAGTTTTCGCCAACTTGTGCGGTCGCGTCTTCGTTTCTGGAGAAGGTTAGCGCGTGGCTGTAACGCAGCCGGGATGAACGCACGGCTCGTATATATGCTGCCCGTCCGCGGTGATGTCGAGCAGGACGGGGATAGGGTTGCCGTCGTCGTCCTTGTGCGGCCGCTCGAGCGAGAGCTTGATTTTCTTCCACGGAGGCTCGTGCATGGCGGTGCGGGGAGGCGTCTGCGGACGGAGGCGAGCAGCTGGACGCGTGCTGGGTAATGGATGGGCAAGGACCTGTAAGGACGCGCCGTCGCTGACCGGGACTGACCAACGCGAGAGACCGCGAACGCCCCACGTGACCGGCAGGCTCTCGGGCCGTTTCGCAGTCGCGCTGATTGGCTGGCGGCGGGGCGCCTTCTTTAAGTAGCGTTCCCAGTGAAGCCTGCTTTCCCCAGACCCGCTCCTCACAGGCCCGTCCTCCGTCCGCCGGCTTATAGGCCCCCTCCATCCCAGTCCTGGGCATCCCCTCTCCACCCGTCCATGCCCTGCGAGCTCCCCCGGCTATGCCCAAGAACGCCTCCCGCATGACTCCGGATAGTGGCACCCCCGGGCCCTCCAACGGCGTGAGGAGAAAATCCGAGGAGGAGGATGTGCGCCTTAGCAAAAAGCCGCGCACTCGGGTTAGGTCGGTCCTTGCTCGCGTCGGAGGTACGTTCACGGCTGAACATACAGATACAGCTATTCTTGCGGCGAGTGTCACCGCCGCAAACAAAAGGTCGGTTTATCCTCTCGTGATACCCGTTAGGGCACTAACCATGTTGTGCCCGCTTCAGTGCGACAGGCAGATTCCTTGTTCGCATGTAAGTATGGCATTTCTCTCGCCGTGATCATGCTTAATGGAGACAACGTCACTCTCAGTGTATAGCCCGCAAGGTCCCAGAACTATGCAAGGCATATACCCCGGGCAAGACCGATCAGGACATCCATGTCCGTCTGGCCCGCCTTGAACACATAGTAGAGGCTGCCCTGCCGCAATACTGGAGCCACAGTCCCAGCACCCCAGACTTCTTCAGTGAGCGGAGGCGTTCGTCTTCCCCCATGGAAGATGGCAACAGGTCCCAGGCTGAGGAGGAGGACCCTTGCGGCGGGATGTTCGAGAGCGGTCGTTGGTTTGGCAAGAGCGCTTCAGGAAGCGTCGCTGCGCCCGTCGTGCTGGAGCAGGTATGCGCATCCTGTGCATCATCTCACCCTGTCGCTTACCCTTGCGAAGCTGCAATACGTGGAGAAGCTATCAGCTGGAGACACGCTACAAGCGTCTCAGCTGCCAGCTGACATCTTTCAGCCAGACTCCAAACTGCTGGCCACACTCGAGCCCCAGAACGCCGCAGACAAGCTCAAGCTATTGATATCCGACTATGGCTTCTCGCCCACGAGAGTTCCAGAACTCATCAACGAGCTCCCCCCGCGCCATCTATCCGACCGTTTGGTCGACTACTACTTCAGCGCTATGTACGTTTACGTGCTTTCGGGCCATCCCCCCCTGCTGACTGTCCGGCATGTAGTAACTGGACTCGCTATCCGATTCCTGAGCGAGACTTCCGCACGGCTTACTCGGCCATATGCGCTGAGGGTATGATGCCCAACCCTAACAACCTACGGTTTCTCCCGCTGTTATTCGTGGTTCTCTCCATTGCCATCCGATTGGCTCCTGAACATATTGGAGGCGACGAGCGCTCGCGCAAGCTGACGTCCTCACGATACTATTGGTCCTGTGAGCAGGAACGATGCGCTGGCGTCCATGTCGACTGACCGTGTTGCAGCACGCCGCGCCTTGATCATCACAGCGGCTATCCAGCCGGACTGCTTCGAGATGGTGCTGACTCGCATGCTGGTAGGTACACTTTTCCGTATATCGCGCATTTGACTCATCGTGCACGACACAGAGCGCCCGGTTCCTCATTCTCGATCGTAGAATGACCGAGTCTTGGAACCAACTTGGCGCTGCCGTGAGGACCGCACAGGCTCTTGGATTGCATCGAGACGGTGCTGACATGGTGTGTACTATCTGGCAAACTCACTGACCGGGCCGCATCTTACTGTTTTCACTGCTTGATCAGGGCATGGACCTCGTGCAAGTGGAGAAGCGCCGACGGATATGGTGAGTTGTCGTCGTCATGTAGTCGAAAGTTTGCTGAACATATATGAAGGTCTCATCTGTATCATGCCGACCGGTCGATAGCTCTGGTCCTTGGTAGGCCTATAGCGATTCAAGACGTGTACACCTCAACACATTCCCCTTCGAATGTCGATGACTTCGTTACGTCAGATTTGCGGAAGCCTCTGCCTCTCACTACTCCCACCCCGTCTACCTTCATGATCCTACGGCACCACCTCGCTGGTATCATGGGCCGCATGTCACATCACTTCCAGCAAGTGCGCACCGCGCACCATTACTCTGACGTCCTCGCCTTGGACGACGAGCTGCTAAAATTCATGCAGACACTCCCACCTCACTACGCTATCGAGCCCGACACCTCCCTCGATCAGTCACATCCATACATCCCTATTCATCGCTTCCTGCTCGTGACGGAGATTCTCTTCGTGCGGATCACCCTGAACCGGCCATACCTCTTACGCCGGCTAGGCTCGGATCGGTACTTACGCTCACGGAAAGCCTGCTTCGAGTCAGCCTTGACGGACTATAGGATACGCCGGGCGTTTTTGGCCACCACCACCAAGGAAGCTCGGGACCCTATAGCCAGTGCCTATAGGGAGTTCCAATCGGCCATGATCAGCGGGATATACCTCGTCCTCTACCCGAGAGGGAACGACGCCGATAGCATGCACGCGGTCCTAGACAGCTTCCTTGAGGGCCGTGAAGGGAAATGCAAAGAGCAGGACGAGACCACTCGGCGGGAAGTGAATATCATTCAGTTCCTAAAGAGTCGGTCGACGCAGATGGCCGAGGCGGGTGCGCACTCTCAACAGCTTGGCGACTCCCCTTCGAGCTCGAAGAAGCCGAATATGACCCTCAACCTTCGGGAATACCTGCAAAAGCCCGCTGCGCATACCACGGCTTCGTCCGTCTCTGGGCCTACTCTCTCTTCTATCACATCGCATCCCATGGGTTCACACTCACTCGCCAACCCGTTCATGTCATCGAGCCATGCCACCGCGATCCCGTCTCACATGCAACACATTGAAGGGGGCTCTGGCTCACAGTCTGGGACCGGTAGTCCTCCGGGAGACGTGGACTCAGAATCTACTGCGCAAACGTTGCTCGATCAGTGGTGTAACATTTTCAGCGGCGGACCGACGGACGACTCAACGGGTGCTTCGGCTCGGCTGCCCTGGGGCACACCGGGGCTGACCGACCTGTCGGGGTGGCCGTTGCCTACGACGCCGAACATGGGCACCGAGCCTCTCCCTGGTCTCGATGGATCAGACTGGAGCTATTGGGAATCGTTGGTGAACCAGATCCGGAGTAGTCCCGTGCTCTGAGGCGTAGAGTGGTTGCGCGTCGAGTCAACGTTGTAGCATGCTGAACCTTTGTACTTTGATTATCTATGTGCTATAGCCATAGAGTGACATGCTATCGACTGTTCTGTATCGTCTCCGTAGTGTATACTAGCTTACGTACTAATGAGGACCTGCGTAATCCCTCGAGAGCCAATGCATGTCCATTGACCGCCACGAACGACCGGTAGCCTCGAGGCTGGCGCCGGTGGCTGCGACCTGCGAGCCATTTGATCCGTCAGTGCGGGTGTTTCTCAGCCACATGTTTGCACCCTGACCACGACCTCCACGACCACGATCCACTCCCAACCCTATTTGTCACCCAGTCGTGCCCTTACAAGGTATCTGCAGCTGTTGCCATATTTGTGCTTCAGCACTTTCCTCATTCGACATCGCTCGTAGGATGGGCAAGCGATCCAGGACCGAAACACATCTCGCTCCGGAAAACGAGCCCCTGGCGAAGAAGTCTCGTACACAAACCCCACCCTCTCTCACAGCACCGACCAGACCAGGGTCGACGAGGATCCTCTCATGGAACGTCGAGACCCCTGTCCCATTCCTCGACCTCACCCCTCGAAAGGCGGGACCCTCTACAGTGAAGCCTGCAAGTAACCTATCTCTGCTCCGCGATCTAATCGCGAGACATGAGTACCCGGATTTTGTCTGCCTGCAAGAGGTCCGTGCCCGGCACACGGACAAAGAGTGGATCGCGTCCCTGAAGAATGCGCCCAATGGGAACGACGACAGGCCACAGTACACAACGTTCACGTCGCTCAACCGCGCACCCCGGGGCAACGACACTTCGGAGTCGTCACGTACGCCAAGAACCCGACGACATCGCTGTCGCACGAGAGGTCGAGTGGGATGCGGAAGGACGCGTCATGATCTGGAGATGAAGAGCGGCTGGGCGCTGGTGAACGTGTACGCCCTCAACGGGAGCGAGTACATGTGGAGGGACGCGACGGGACAGAGCCCGCCGAAGACGCGCAACGAGCGGAAACGCGAGTTCAACCAGCTGCTCCTGGAGGAGTGCCGGTCGATGCAGGTGCGGGGCCTCCGGCTCGTGCTCGTGGGCGACTTCAACATCTCCCTCACGAAGCGCGACTGCGTCCCCCGGTTGCGCACAGAGTACCCGCACTCCCTCGCGCGGAAGGAGTTCATGGACAACTTCATCGCGGGCCTAGACGTCGTGGACGTGTACCGCGTCCTGCACGGGCACCGGCCGGCGTTCAGCTGGTTCGCGAAGGGCAAGCCGCAAGGGTCGGACGCTGCACGGGTAGACTACGCGCTCGTCGAGCGATGCATCGCTAGTCGCGTCGCAGAGTCGATGTACCTGGAGGATCCTCAGGAGCGCGCGCACAGCGACCATGCGCCGTTCGTCCTCGCGTTGAAGGACATGGACAGCCTGCCACCTCCCCCATCACAACCTGAATCTCCACCACAGGAAACGCAGGCTCCTCTTCCACGTGCCGAAGCTGTGCCCCAACAGCAGAAAGAACCCCCTCCACCCATGAATAGCTTGGCCCCGCCGCCCACGACTTCGAGTTCGGATGAGCAGTCGCAGCCCGCTTCCGATTCAGCCATCGATCCGTCCTTGGAGATGGACCCTCAAGCGTTTGGTCTCCTAGTGGAACAGGCTGTAGCTGCGTCTACCGCTGCTCCGTCTTGAAGTTCATGAACGAGTCGTTGCCTGTAATTCTACTTGCCGCACACAAAGCTCACTATTACTCGCGGCTGTACAGTCTTAACTTATAGTACTTATGTTGTCGTCGTCGCTTTGCACGCGTTGTCTTCTGTAGACTGTGTACCACGACCATCGAATCGCACATCGATTCACTGTCTCTTATACAAGTGTTACAGTAATCAGAGCTGAGGGGCAATGCCCACAGCGACGAGCATGAGGTAGAGCCATGCAGGTCCCACAGCGACCGAGATGCCAAGGGCACCAGCATTCGCCAACTTTGAGTCGCCCAGTCCATCCGCAGTAGTGGTCTCTGCACCAGAGGCTGACGCTGAGGCCGAAGCGTGTGCCGAGTCGGTATTCGCGTCTCGCGCAGCCTCCGTAGGCATGCTGAGGGTCGGATCGGGCGACCCGGTGTCGGTAGCGCGAGGGTGATCAGAACGGGTGGACATGGAGTCGGTGGCCTTCGAGCTGTGCTGCTTGACCATGCGAGACGATGTCATGAAGGAGTCCGTAGTGGAGTCTTGGTCGTCGCTGCGGTCGTCGTCCGAGTTGGAGCCCAAGCGTCCTTGCTCTGAGGGTCTGGAGTCTGTGTGGCATGCATGTGGTGGAACGTCTTGGTACTTGTAAACGTGCGAGAATTGCCGTCGTCCGGGTCGTCCGCAGAGTTGCCAGAGTCACCAGAACCATCGGAGTCGTTTGAGTCGCTAGAGTCGCCAGGGCCGTCACTGTCAGAGCCATCCCTACCAGAGTCATCAGCTGAACCTTCGTCGCCCTCCGAGTTGCCATCATCTTTGGAAGACTTGTGGTTCGATGAGTCGGTGTCTCGAGCATCGTCACCGTCATCGTCATCCCCAGAATCGTCGTCGTCATCGTCGCCATCATCGTCATCATCGTCGTCGTCGTCGTCGCCGTCGTCCCCACCATCTTCGTCCTGATCACCGGAGTCGTCCTGACCGCCTGTAGCATCTCTCTGGCTGTTGCCATCACTAGCTTGGGCCACGTTCTTGACAGCGGGAATAGCAGACTGGTCTGATTGGCTAGCCGTAGTCCCAACAGTCGAGGCAGACCACTGTGTGCCAGAGGTGACATTGGCAGAGATTGACGCTGTGGTCGTGGTGTTCGACGAAGCGAGCGCGCCGTCACCCCAAGGAATCTGATCACCGTTGGGCTGCTGAGAGTGCTCCGGAGAAACGCTCGTGTTCGACGAAGACGCGATCTGCGAAAACGTCGAATGCCAGAAGATTGAGGAAGATCCCGTCTGTTACTCACCGTAAATCGAGTAGTCCACTGCGAGTCAGACTCGTTGCCGCCATTCGTGAACTGGGAGCAATGTGAGCTCACGAGTAACATAAAGCGTTCTACCGTACCTGGTAGAAGTAGATCGCAGAATACGGGTCAACTTCAGGACAAGTCCAGTTGTACGGCGAGAGGCTAGTATCGGTACCGTCCAGCGCCGAGGCAACGTTGGTCACCGTAGACATGTTGTCATTGGAGCCCGACATCAAGTCTTCTCCGAAGTGAGGGACGTCCCAGAAATGAGCTGCAAGAGACTTTGCGTACCTATCGACATGTTCTTCCACGTCCCACTCGTGTCAGCATCCCATTCCAAGGTGCAATTGGAACCAGCGATGAACGACTGATTAGGACCCGGAGCTGTAGGATTCACGTCGGCGAGCGCAAGACTTGCCAAGGAGGCGGAGACGGCGAGCGCAGCAAGAGACATGTTGAATGGAAGCACGGACAAGCGATAGGTGCGAAGGAGGATAGTGACAGCAGCAGACGGCCAGCGACTGAGAAAGCAGGAGTGGTACCAGACCGTAGAAAGCAGAGGAGAGTTGTGAAGAGCCGTCCATGCAACGTTCGCGCATTATATAGCAGACTGGAGGCAGCCTCCGTGGCTGACATGGACATGGCGGTCAGCAGCCAAACGGGCGATGCACTGCAGCGCGTCTGCCTCCTCGATCGACGCGTCCGGAAATGGCGCCGCACGTGGGCCGCGTGACCGCGCGCCCTCCCACCCGGCGCAGTGCAAGTGACACCGTGTTTGGTCTCTTCAGGCCCGCACCACCATGCAAACGATCAACAGATTCCTCTATGGGCCAACTCCGGAAGAGCGAGTGAAACAGTGGCAGGCAAAGCTGCGCCAGGAGCAGCGTGTCCTCGACAGGGAGATCAGGCAGGTTCGATCCTTATGACCACCGCTCCGTGCGACCGCTGACATTCGGCGCAGCTCGATGCCGCCACAAACAAGGCTAGGACAACGGTCAAGCAGCTGGCCGCGAAGGGTGACGTGAAGTCCGCGCGAATACTGGCAAAGGAAGTCGTTCGCAGCAATAAGCAGAAGGATCGCCTGTCGGTTAGCAAAGCGAGACTAGGGTCAATCAATAACCAGCTCACGCAACAGATGGGTACGTGCAGCTATCCCGTGTACAGCGAATATGTAGCTAACGCATGCTTGACATGAAGCCATGATCAAGGTCACTGGCTCACTGCAGAAGTCAACCGAGATTATGAAGCTCTCGAATACCCTGATCAAGCTACCACAAATTAGCCAAACAATGCGCGAGATGAGCATGGAAATGACGAAGGTCGGTCCTAGTGTTCCCGCTCTATCCTCCAAAGGCTGACTCCCTCGTCCTGCACCCTGAAGGCCGGGATAATGGAGGAGATGCTAGATGATACCCTAGAGATGGACGACGATGAGGAGCTTGAAGAGGAGGCCGACGAGGAAGTTGACAAGGTCCTGTTCGATTTGACGAATGGCAAGCTCGGTCAGGCAGGTACCGTGCAGACTGAAGTTCCTGTGAGATTATCTCCCGCTTACGTGTGTGATGCTGCTAACACCGTCCAGTCTGCGCAGGAACAGGTGGACGAAGAAGCGACGGAGAGAGCACTGGAGGAGTATCGGCAGCAGCTCAACGGCTTGTTGAGCGGGTAGAATTCTTGCGGACTCTGGCTTTGTATCATGACCATTTATCGTACCTTTCATGCTTGACTTGAGGACATTTGTGGCGTTGTCAATGTATATTACTCTACTAATACCACTTGCGCGCGAATGCATGCATCTTGTGCAAATGAGGCAGCAAATCTGACAGCAGTTGCGATCATTGCAATGCATTGACTCCATCATTGAGTTTAGTGACTCTCACTGGGCGGTCACTCCGGTTAGCGAGGGACCATAAGTGGTCAGGCAATATGCGCGGTTCTCAATGTCGGGCGAGTCGGGCAAGAGCGGCCCTCGGTGTCTACATCATGGATCACGTGCACCGTGTTTTTCGACTTGCTTTCGGGCCCGTTTCGGCCTCTACGGTCCTTAACACCTCCCCTCTCGACTCCCCTCCCCCACCTGTAAAATGTTGGCCTCCCGGACTCTCGCTCGTGGTGCGCGGGTCGCAGCACCAAGCTCGCAGGTATGTAGAAGAGCGGGTAAGGCGGAGTCGTGACCGGCTAACTTGAGACGCGCGCAATAACCAGCCTTTCCGCCGGTACGCCTCCGCTTCACCAACGGCCGCGTTTGCTGGCCAGAAGGGGAGCAATGTGAGCCTCGGGTACAAACCTCTGTAGCTTTACCCCTCTAACATCCTACGCAGGGCAAGTACGCCGTGACACTTATTCCGGGAGACGGTACGTCGTTGCAACGTCATACTCCTGCCCGGGACCTAATGGGTTGCACGCAGGTATTGGCCCTGAAATCAGCCAGTCCGTGAAGGAGATCTACTCGGCTGCCAAGGTGCGTTGTACTGCACCTTCGTCTGTCGAATCACCGTGTTCAGCATTCATTATAAGGTCCCCATTGAGTGGGAGGAGGTCAGCGTCACACCAATCCTGAAGGGAGGGAAGACCGTTATCCCGGATGCGGCCATTCACTCTGTGAGGAAGAACACGGTGGCTTTGAAGGGTACGCAATTGGAACAGTCTCCCAGTATCACGACGAGAGCTCACAGTTTGTTCAGGACCCCTGGCTACGCCGAGTATGTGCCCGCCTTGCTACACGACCTAGAGTGGCGCTGAACCACTTCGCAGTCGGCAAGGGTCACGTCTCCCTGAACTTGACGCTGCGCCGGACGTTCAACCTCTTCGCGAATGTCCGTCCCTGTGTGTCCATCAAGGGCTTCAAGACACCTTACGACGATGTGAACACGGTTCTCATTCGTGAGAACACCGAGGGCGAGTACTCAGGCATTGAGCATGAAGTATGTTTGCGCTCCCTTCGGAAGGAATAGCTTCTAAGCAAGCGCACAGATCGTAGACGGCGTTGTCCAGTCTATCAAGCTCATTACATGGGATGCTTCTGAGCGTGTTGCTCGTTACGCATTCGACTACGCGCAGTCGCAAGGCCGCCACCGTGTCACAGCTGTGCACAAGGCGAACATCATGTATGTCAACCCCGCGCGATCTATTTTGGTCATAAGCGCGATACTGAGGTTTCATCCACAGGAAGATGTCTGACGGCATGTTCTTGTCTGCTTGCCGACAGGTAGCCAAGGACTTCCCGAACATCGAGTACGACGAGGACTTGTTGGACCGTGTCTGCCTGCAGGTGTTTAGCTTGACTTGAGGCAGCCTCGACCGCATACTGACGTAAAATACAGATCGTTCAAAACCCGAAGCCGTACGCCGACCGGGTCATGGTAATGCCCAACTTGTACGGTGATATTCTGTCGGACATGTGCGCAGGCCTCATTGGTGGTCTTGGCTTGACGCCCTCCGGCAACATTGGCCGTGTACGTGGTCTTGACTTTCCGATTTCCGTGCCGTTCTGAAGGAAGGTTTCAGGATGCATCGATCTTCGAGGCGGTCCACGGCTCAGCGCCGGACATTGCTGGTACGTCTGCACACGTGCTATAATAGTGGTCCTAGCAGGCTCACGGCCCGCAGGCAAGGGATTGGCGAATCCCACCGCGCTTCTGTTGTCGTCACTAATGATGCTTCGGTGCGTTCTCGGGCTGTCGCTGCTTCTCCCGCGTCGTCTAACTGGCTTTACCTCTGCAGGCACATGAGTTGGACCAGTATGCCTCGAAGATCGAGAAGGCGGCGCTTTCTGTACGTCGTTATTGTTCTGTTCAGGCACGCAGCTCATTGTCACCGTGTCTAGACGATTGCGGAGGGGAAGTCGATCACTGGTGACCTCGGAGGCAAGGCGACCACGCAGGAATACACTGCTGCCATCATCGACAAACTTGCGAAGGCGTAATAGAGCCTGGCATGGTAGTGTACCTAGAGTACCGCAGGACAGTCCATAATGCTATATATTCCCTCACGGTTGCACCATCTGTGGGTGAATTCTCGGACAATTGAGGCTGTGGTCGCGTAGACATGCCTGCAGGATCAGACATCTATCTGTTGTGTTTGGTCGGGAAATTGCAATAGCAATGCGCTAGGCTGGGGGTGCTCGACTCCGGCGCAGCGGAAAGGCGTGGGAAAATCCTGTGCTACCCCGCCTGGGTGATATACCCGGTCGCGCTCGCTGCCCACTGCTCTCTTGCGACGATAAGCTCATTCCTGCCAGCTTTTTTGCCCTTCCCCGCCTACCCAGGCAACCACTCCCATAATAATCCCACTCGCCCTGCAGGGCAAAGCCCCACGTCTTGTTTCACCAACTTTGGTGCGTTTGACCAGGAGTGTACGTGACGACTGTCCTGACAACGTGTACGCAGTATCACAGTTACGCCAGAAACACGAAAAGCCCCAAAACAGTTCATAACACCTTAAGCAAGGACCACACAGCAAATACATCACGAACGACATGACCGACGAAGCCGCTCCTTCCTCCCAGCAGAACGCGTCCAAGAAGGACGAGAAGAAGCCTTCACCCGGCGGTGGTGGCCAGAACAGTGGCGGTAGGAAGCGCAACGCTTCGCGTACGGCCTCTGTGAGTGCCGTCAACGCGAACGCGAACGCCCCGAGGCCGTCGTCCAGGACCAGCAACAAGAGTGCCAACAAGAAAGGCCCATCGAATGCCCCCACGGGCACCGACTCCGGCTCGGAGTCGAAGAAGACTGAGCAACGTGGCAAGTCTCAAGGTGGTAGCAATGCGCGCTCCAATGGACACCGCAAAGGGCAGTCAACTGCTCAGAGTCGCCAGGGAGGCAACAGGCCCAGGGACAACGTCCCTCAGCCCAAGCAGCAGTCTCACTCTCCTGCTCCCCCCACCGTCGCGGACAACAGTGACGCCCTGTCGTCTTTGCAGAGGGTCATTGCTGATTTGAAGACGACATCGAACCCTTCCCAGACGCCAAACGCGCACACCTCCAATCTGCCTATCAACGCACCCGTCTTTCAGCCTGGCGCGAGCTCGTTCCCTCCGACCCAGAACGAACAGCCGCCTAGGCACCGCAAGGCAGCGTCGCTGGGCACTGCCGGCAACCCCGGGTACAATCCGTACTCCCCTAACTTGGGCTCCATGATGGAGGACGTCGAGGAAGGTCAGACCAACTTCCCTATGGAAGAAGGAGAGATCCCCGAATCCGCGTATGCGGGCCACCAACGCCGCTCGCTGTCGCAGAGTTTCACCGCTCCCCGCTTTGCGGCGCTTGCTGCCCAGGAGGGAGAGGTAACAGGGCCGACTGGCCGTCCGCAGCTCGCGCCTGGCTTCATGTTTGGTGCTAGGCGACGCCCTAGCCAGAGTGTCAACTCGCCGATGGGACCTCCCATCAACGAGGAGGACGTCGGTTTCCAGTTTCCTCAGCAAACCCAGCAGCAGAACTTCGACATCCCTCCTGGCGAGATGAACCAGAGGAAGAACGAGGGCGGGCCTGAGATTTCAGGTATCATGGCGGAGCAGGTGTGTGCCCCCGGACTATTTCCTTCGTAGCCTTGTGCTCACGATGTTGCAAGCAGATCGCCCTGCAGAACCAGATCGAGGCCCTGCAGCAACAGCAGGCAGCGCTCTACCAGCAACAGCTCGCCTCCAACCAAGTTCTTTCGTTCCAGACTCAGGGTTTGGCACAGGGACGCCCCAATGTTCACCGCCGCGTCCATAGCACTGTGCCTATGGGAATGGGCGGCATGAACCCGTTCGGCGGCCAGCAGGCTGCTATGGGGCAATTCGGAAACCTTGGAAGCCTCGGTATGGGGCTCGATGGTCAGACCTCCGGCGTTCCTCGTGGCCATGGCCGGCGTCACAGCGTAAACGTCCTCAACAAGTCGGGCAGCCCTGGCATGGGAGCTCTAGGCTTTTCTCAGAGCGCGGATGGATTCGACGACGGTTTCACGGCTCCTGCTGGTAACGGCCACGCTCGTAATGATTCGAGCTGGCGCATAAGTACGTTCACTACCCATTATGCAAGGACGCGCTGCTAATGGGATTTGTAGATGGAGGTGTCGGCGGTCTTCAGAACGGCAACAATTTCGCCGCTGACCTCGCACAGGCTCAGGCGCAGCTCAACAGCCTCCAGCAGTTCCGAGCTGCTGCGGGTGGTCATCATCAGAAGATGGCTTCCTTCAGCTTCCCTAACATGCTGCCGAACATGATGGCAGCGAACATGATGGGGCTCGGTTTGGGCGGAATGAACCTTCTTCAACAGCAGCAACAACAGTTCCAATCTCAGCTCCAACAGCAATCCAATCAACCTCAGCGCAAGTCGCTGTTCGCTCCTTATCTCCCTCAGGCCTCACTGCCTCCGCTCCTTGCTGCCGGCAAGCTTGTCGTTGGTATCTTACGAGTCAACAAGCGTAATCGCTCCGATGCGTACGTCGCGACTGAGGTGTTGGACGCCGATATCTATATCTGCGGATCTAAGGACCGTAACCGGGCTCTCGAGGGCGATATCGTTGCCGTTGAGCTGTTGGATGTTGATGAAGTCTGGGGCACGAAGAAGGAGAAGGAGGAGAAGAAGCGCAAGAAAGAAGAGAACTCGGCTTATGACCTGAAGGGTGCGGCTGGACGTAAGAACGACAAAAAGAAAGACGACGTCGAGGTCGAAGGCCAGGGCCTCATGTTGTTCGAGGACGAAGAGTACGTTTCCGTCATACTGGCATGCCACATACACTTACCATTTCGGTAGGGTTACGGACGAGGTGAAGCCACAGTTCGCCGGTCATGTCGTCGCTGTTGTAGAGCGTATGCCTGGTCAACTCTTCTCCGGTACTCTGGGTCTCCTCCGGCCTTCATCGGCCGCCACAAAGGAGAAGCAGGAAGCAGAACGCCGCGAGAGGGAGGGCGACAAGGGCGATGAGCCTCGCCGCCAGATCGAGAGGCCCAAGATTGTCTGGTTCAAGCCTACCGACAAGCGTGTCCCCCTCATCGCCATCCCCACTGAGCAAGCTCCTGCAGACTTCGTACAGAACTCGGAGGCCTATGCCGACAAACTGTTCGTGGCTTGCATCAAGCGACACGTAAGTCACTGTACGCTTCATAACGATCCGCAGGCTAACATGGCACACAGCCCATCAGCTCTCTTCATCCTTTCGGCACTCTCGTCGAGGAGCTCGGGCCCATAGGTGACATTGAGGTCGAGACGAGTGCCCTCCTGAAGGATTGTAACTTCCCCACCGAGGAGTTCAGCGAGAACGTCCTAAAGTGCTTGCCTCCTATGCCGTGGAGGTACGCAGAAACATAATTCCCCCGAGATGTATCGACTGATGACGCTCTTCCAGTATTCCTGACCATGAACTGGAAACTCGCAAGGACTTGCGCAACGAGCGAGTCTTCACGATTGATCCTGAGACTGCTAAGGATCTGGATGATGCTTTGTCTGTGAAGGCGAACGAGGATGGCACCTTCGAGATTGGTGTGCACGTCGCTGACGTTTCGCACTTCGTCAAGCCCAACTCTGCTCTGGACCGTGACGCCCGCAAGCGTGCTACCAGTGTTTACCTGATGCAGCGCGCAGTCCCAATGCTCCCGCCCGCTCTGAGCGAGCAGCTATGCAGTCTCACCCCGGGCCAGGACCGCCTGGCGTTCTCGGTCATCTTCACCATCACTTCAGACGCCAAGGTGGTACAGAAGTGGTTCGGCAAGACTATCATCAAGTGAGTCGTTGAATGCATTACCAGCGGACTCGTCTCATCTCATATTTTTCCCTTGATAGGTCGTCTGCGAAGCTTAGTTACAACGACGCTGCGGCCATGCTCGAAGGAAAGACACCCGAATTCGAGCGTGCTCCCGAGCAGACCGTCGCCGACTATGCGCAGGATCTCAAGGTGCTCAACGACCTCGCTCATCAGCTCCGCGAACGTCGCTACAAGAGCGGCTGCATCAGGACGGAGTCACTGAAGCTTACCTTCAAGCTCGACGAGGACGGTATGCCCGTCGATTGTACTCAGTATGAGCGTGGCGACGCCCATCATCTCGTCGAGGAGGTTTGTGCTTTAGCTGAGAGCACGGTGACAAGCTACTGACCCATGGTTTGCGATAGTTCATGCTCCTCACCAATACCGCGGTCGCTCAGCAAGTTGCTGTGCACTTCACTGAGCAGGCTCTCTTGCGTCGTCACGACGCGCCAATTGAACGTAGGCTTGTGAGTAGTTGTGAAATGGCATTTGATGCCGTGAACTTATGCCGTTGCAGACTGCCTTCGTTGAGCGCGCAGCTCGCATGGGTCTCAAGATGGATGTATCTACTCCTGCTGCGCTTATGAGGTCCCTGGAGACGATTGCCGATCCCACTGCTCGCAAGACTTTGGAGCTTTACTTAAGAAAGGCGTCCTCTCCGGCCAAGTACTTCTGCGCTGGAATGCTCGACATCGCTAAATACGGCCACTATGCTCTCAACATCCCCCTGTATACTCACTTCACTTCCCCGATCCGTCGGTATGCGGACATCCTTGTCCATCGTCAGTTGGACTCCATCCTCCAGGGTGGCTCGGAACCGAAGTTCACCATGGACCGCGACGCCGTTGCGAAGGTCGCTCAGCAATGTAACATGTAAGCACGTTCCTTACCATACTTTTTCGTGTACTCACTGTTTGGCGACATATAGCAAGCGGGATTCTGCCAAGCTAGCGCAAGAACAGTCGACGCACCTGTACCTCTGCATCTTGATTCATGACTTGACTCAGCGTTATGGACCGGTCATCCGTGAAGCGAAGGTTGTGGGGGTACTTGAAGCCGCCTTCGACGTTCTTGTACCTGAGTTCGGTATCGAGAAGAGGGTACACGTTGACCAGATGCCCATCGACGTGAGTACACCGGACAGTTATCGCGTGTCGCATTGCTCACCAGAGACGCCCATCTAGAACCACGTCTACGACGAACACACGCACACGCTGCAGATCTACTGGTCTAATCGTGATGTGATCACTTGGTTGGCCGAGAACAGCGACGACGAGCATCTGAAGAAGGTCAAGCAGAACGCGGAGCAGCATGCGCTCAAGATGGAGGTCGCTTCGAGGTCTGTGCACGACGAGAAGGCGCTCTTCGACGAGGACGATGGCGAGGATGAGATCGTCCTCGGGCGTGATGACCGAGAGAAGGACGACGGCGGGATCTCAAAGCAGAGGCTGCTGTCTAAAAGCAGGGCAACTCCGCGTTTCGAGGGTCTGCGTAGCACTCCTTCCGGTCACAAAATCCAGGAGATCAAGGAGCTTCAGACCGTGCCGGTACGTATGGCCGCGACCTTTCCCATATCTCTTGACTCACTGTTCTTGTAGGTCATCGTCACGGCTGACCTCACCAAGAGCCCTCCGGTCATCAAGGTCTACAGCGTCAACCCTTACGCTGACCAGAGGGCTTAGCAGGAGTAAACTGCCTGCGCCCTTGTATTCGTTCTCCGTTCCTTAGTGTTGTAACCGCGCGGGCTCGGCGTGGTTGTATGATGTAGAAGCCCCGATGTTGTTGATGCTGGATGATTTCCTTCATGTCTTCCCATGTCACGTTCTTACGGCTCCGCTCACCTGCAGTTCTGCTGTCCTGCTGTTGTCTGCCGTTGTATTACCGGAGGTTGTGTACGTTTCGGATGTTCCAACGATGCTGATGTTCCTTACCAAATACATGATCATGTCATCTCACAAATGTGTTGTGATTCAGACAGCCTTGGACCGCAAAGTATTGAAGTTATAGTGCATGAAAGAGCTTCATACAATCCCGTAATCACTTCGCAAAACAGTGTATGAATTACAAGGCTAGCCGCTATCGAAGATCCTGTAAGAAGGCGGACAGTCCAGATCCACTGGCAGTAGCCTTCTTCTCCTGCTCCTGCTTCTCGCGATTGCGAGCCAGTAAGCTCTGCAGCCCACTGGAGTTCTTGGTCCGTGTTTTCGAGCGTGCTGGATTCGAAGACGCGGTGGGTGAAGAAGTCGTCGTGCCAGTTTTACGTTCGGCGGCGCTTTCGGGAAGGATGGGTAACATAGTGGACGCCCTGGGCGGTCCGGCCTTAGTCTGGGATTCACGGCTGTCTACTGGCCTCGGTCCTGCAGGCTTGGGCCCAGTCCGTGCATGTGCATCTTCTCCCGACTTTGATGCGTCGGTGTTGGTAGTGGAAGCAGTACCAGCATTCGGGGCCACTGTCTTCCTTCGTTTCCTCGGTGGTAGGAATGAAGGCGCACCGTCCTGCTCGATAGGCAGCTCTTCACGATGGCCACACACCCCACACGATATGTGCAGGAATCTGTTGGGCGGTGTCTCGGCCTTGAGGCTCACGCGCCTCTGCTCCCCATTGGAGCGCACAGACCTGTACTCGCCACCCCCGTCAAGGTATCCTGCGCCGCATGCTGGGCAATGCGTAGTCCGCAAGGTCGGGTCGGTCGGATGTAGTCTGCGCGCACGCGAGGCATGAAGGGCCGCGAGTCCTGGTGAAACAGCACCGAGGACGTAGGGAATAGCGAGCTGGAATTTTGCGGTTGCCGGGGCCACTGCCTGCATAGGTCGTCGTCGTCGTGCGGGAGAGACAAGGATGGGCCAGAACGGCGAGCGATCAATGGCGGGCGCTTATAATGCGAGCGGTGGCCAAATAGGAAGGTGTTTGAGTTGTCGGTAGGCGGCCATGCGCCTTTTGTTTCATGCCCCATTGTGCTCCCTAGCCGCAGCGGCTAAAATGGGCCCTGAGGCGCACCTCCTATTCATATACCTCCCTCCTCACGACCTTGTGGGCACCCTTCTTCATCTTCGACTTCATCCTCTTTCACAATGCAGACGCAGCGCGCCAAAGCTTCTCGTTCTCCCCCCGCCATTTCCAAGCCAATACCCACCGACGAGTACCGCCCAGTGTCCCCACCCATGACACCTCCGAGACAGCGAGGAGGCTCCATATCTAGCCCGCGCACCTGGCTGTCGCGTACCTCGACGAATAGCTCCTCACACTCCATTCCCTACGCCCCGTCAAAACCCGTCCGCATCTCGGAGCCCAAGTTCCTTAACGGCTTCGACGTGTTCGCCACGCAGCGGAGTGGGTCGTTGGGCACTGGAGCAGTGATTGTCAAGACACCCCAGGAGGCGTTGGCGGGTAGCAGGTGTTTCTCTCCATTCCGCGCTGAGCTGGAACCGGACGAGGACGAAGGATGTGAAGACGAGCAGCGCGAGGATGCTGTGCGGAAACCACCTACCGACCGGAGAGCCCACCGTTGCCTCCGATCCCCGCTGAGTCGCCCATAGCCACTGAGCTTCCGCGGTCGCATACCCCACCGCGGCCGACGCGTCCAGTGCCAGAGTGCCCGCCGGTGTCTCCCTCCGTCTCCGAGTCTTCCTCCACCTCCACGTACGCAGGAAGTTCAGAGTCACCCGTCACACTGACTGCCAGCCCTTTGCGGCCGTCCCTCAAGACGCGCTCTCCGCAGCCTTCGGAATATTTTCCACCTGTTCCCGCTCTTCCAGCGAACCTCAGCGGCTCCCCTCCCCAGCCTCCGTTTGACGCCATCCTACTCTCCCGCCATTGACTGGCCACGTCGAGCCGTCGAGAGTCATTGTCTCCCTCGAGACAAGTACAATGACGCACCGCACAACGCTGAGCACGTTAATGTCACGTCCATCTTTCCTTTCAACATTCCTCAAAGACCTTCTCCCCGCACGCCGGCGTGACTCTGACGCCACCTCGATTTACTCCGAAGTCAGCGAGGCGGATAGTTCATTCAACTCCATCTTCCACCAACATCTCGCCTCGTCTGGCCTGCTCTCTCAGGCAACAACGGCGATGCACGTGTTCTTGGACAGGCCGAGTGCTCCGTGAGTAGTCATATCTCCAGTTGAAATGTACCGCAACTTACACCGTTTCAGGTATGCGCACGTCCTAGCATACCTGCGTTCGCCTCCTTCCACGCCGGAGAACCCCGCCGTCCTTCCGCGGGCAGTACAGTTGACGGGCTCCCACGTCCCGCTTGGAGGCGCTCCTGGAGCTGCGGGATGAAGCGCGTTACCTCGACCTGGACGAGCTGTACAAGCTCTGCAATGACGAGCTCCGGCTACGCCAAGCCCGACCATCACCTGGGCCTCTCGGGCTACACATCGGGGGCTGAGCAGCGCCAGTAGTACCTCCTTGCGTAGTGTCACCACTCTGCGAGACATCGCGGAAGACGAGGCGGGGAGGGCTGCAGAAAGCTCGCGCGACTCGGGCTTTGCAAGCCTGCGGGCGAAGAAGAGCTTCAAAGCAAGCTCGGACGAGTCGGGGACACCGACACCGACACCTGGAGCACAGCGTGGGCGCACTACCACGAGGAAGGATGCTGTCGGGTCACAACGCCCCAAGCCGCAACCCGGATGGATCTGATACACTTGTCAGACACCTGACGCAGAGCGATTATACCATTCCCTACGACACCCTTACTCGTATATATCTGCGGGTCCTGGAGACTGATGCTATTCCGTATTACACTCACTTTCTGTAGCATATTTGACGAAGCTGATGAGCGCCCCGTTGCTAGTAGTCGTTACTCTGGACAGTGCGGTTATCTCGTCTTCCTTGTATCATTGTAGCTCCATATGTTTTGACGTACTCTTGTCCCACGTAATACATAGATGACACGCACAACGAAGGGTGCCTCATCAGTGCTGTAATGTCCATGTCAGCGCAGTATGCTTGCAGATGTTCTCGCGTGGAGATCAGCGTTTCGGGGCCCACAAATCGTACAGCTCCTTGTCGGACGGGTCAAAGCAAGTGACAAGGGCAGGATCTGCACGAATATGATCTTGCGTTGAGTGGTGTCGAAATTGGCCGTCAGCGCAGAAGAGCTCGATAAGGGGATGCTTGAGCGACCGAACAGGGAACGCGAGTTGCTCAGGGTTGTGGATGTAGGTGATGCGTCACCGGAAGCATGCTATGGGAATTAACTGACGAGCGAATGAGTTAGTGCAGAACGAAACGCACCTCGCTTCCCAAAACGTGATCCAGAGGACCGACTGCGCAAGTTGTTGTCCGCTGAAGTTGGTGGCTCACCACCGAAACGTCCTAGACACCGTCTCAGTCGTCTCCTCGAGCATGGCACGATGGAAAGACCACTTACCAGGCGTAGCAGGCAAGCGTGAGGCCAGTTGGGGCTGGGGAATGCAGACATAGCTTAGAGGTCGGGGAGTGGAGTGGAGAAGGGTCTGAGTCTCTGAAGATCTGACCGCCTCCCGCTGATTGACTTTCCGAGTCGGGCCAGGGCTCCTCGATCGCGCCTGTGACGTGACAGTACGCGTCAGACGTAGTCACACCGCGAACATCACGCGTCGAGCCTTGCCCTGTCCTTGTCCCGCTCGCACTATCTCACCCTCTTCTCCCTACCATCTATCACGATGAACATCTTCAGGAACTGTGAGTGCAGCCCTGTCTTCTGCTCGTGCTGTCTGACTAGCCAGTGCCTGGTGTGCAGTAATCGGAAGAGTTTGGCGTAAGTACATGTGCAGAGTCTCCGGTGGAGCATTCATCTGAGCCCCTGTACCCCGCAGACGACCCCAATGCAGCCGAGGTTGTGAAGATATCAGAAGGACAGCTGTACCTTGTGCGGTCGGGCACTGTACGTGGTGCCCGCGAGTGCATGTAAGTGCTCACAACTAGCCTCCGCCACACATCTTGCTGAACGACGTCCTCACAGATACAATGACGCCATGGCTACGATCCGTCGCGTTGCCTCTGTTGAGCACAACTTCCAGCTCGTGGTTACCCGCGTCTACGAAGAGGGGGATCAAGAACTGTTGGAGGATGAGGAGGAAAGTGAGTCAACATCGACTATGGCCGTAGATTTAGGCTGAATAGCTGCTTTCAGCCGATGAGGAGCGAGTGTTCCTGATCAGCGAAGAGTTGGAGTTCAGGAGTACAACTAGCGAAGAGGATCCGTGCTTCGTCTGGCGCGACCTGGACGGCGATGTCGATGAATTCTACGAGTTTGTGGCACCCGGCACGAACGCGCCGACGCGGGCCTTCTTCGAAACGTGCATGTATCGGGCCATGTACGAACGCAAGTACAGGAAGAGCGCCGACGATACCGCAGACGCCGACCTCCAAGAGTTCATCCGGCTGTCAGTGTTGTTTTCCTGTGTCCGCCTTACAAGGGCTGATCGTCGTTGTTTTGGGGCGTGGTGCTTATCGCGGTGTCGTTATTAGACCTCCATCTGAGAAGGACAAGGGGAAAGCGATCGAATCTGTAGCTCCTACAGAACCGATGCCTACCACCGCCTCTACCTCTGCAACAACTGCACCTGCTCCTACGACTACTGCTCCTGCTCCTGCGACGGAAGATCCCAACGCCAAAGTTTTGGTCGCTCATCCAGCGGAGCTTCACTTGTGGGACCTGGACCAAGGCTTCTTCGTCAAACACGCAGATGTCACCGCCAAGATCGCGCAGCATGCGTCCACTGGCCCCTTCGACTACTGGCTCCTCGTGACCACGGACGAAGGCCCGTTGCTGGCTCATAGGGTCACATCCGATATGAACCAGCGATGGGCATTAAAGATGCTTGCATTCACTTGGAACTATGTCAGTGACACTGGATCACAGAGCAGTTGGTGCCTGAGGTTCGAAACGTCGGAAGCATACGAACAATTCCAGATGCTGTTCAGCAGGGCTCTGTGGGAGTCGCTGAACAACTACTCGTGGGAGAAGGCAAAGGTGCGTGAGCTGTTTGGTAATACGCTTAACAGCATTTGACGTTGTGTTGTAGGCTGAAGAGCAGGCTTATGTGCTCAGCTCACAAGTACAGGACGTCGAGATGCAAGATGTAGAGGATGAGGAAGAAGACGAAGAGGACGTTGCCAAGGAACTTGGTGAGTATACATGCATGCGGCCAGTCAAATGCTCAACCTTCTTCAGACAAGAGTGACGAAGAGTCCGATTCTGAAACCGAAACCGAACCTGAGCCAGAGGAGGAAGGCGGCCCGCCACCTCTCGGCAAGGGCCAGCGCAACTCCCAATTGACGGTCGGCTATAAAGGCGACAGGTCATATGTTGTTCGTGGAGGAAATATCGGGGTGTTCGCACATACAGGCGACAATGCGGTCAAATACCACGCAACTATTGCCCATCTCGAGACCCCTAAGGGCAAGGAGTTTGCGCCCAAACATGTGGGTAGATGGGTGTTTACGAACGGCACAAAGACCTGACGACCCTGCACAGGTCATGTTGCATGACCAAGACACGAAGATGGTGCTCATGAACCCCGGTGCACCCAATTCCCTCTTCAGCCTGGACATCGAGCGCGGAAAGATCGTGAGGAGTGGAAGGTGCACGACGACATCAACGTGAACCACGTCGCGCCGGACAGCAAGTTCGCGCAGACGACGCCGCAGCAGACGATCATCGGCGCGTCGCACAACGCGCTCTTCCGCATCGACCCGCGGATGTCGGGCAACAAGATGGTCGACAGCCAGTACAAGCAGTACGTCAGCAAGAACCAGTTCTCAGGCGTCGCGACGACGGAATCGGGCAAGCTCGCGGTGGCGAGCGAGAAGGGCGACATCAGGCTGTTCGACTCGATCGGCAAGAACGCGAAGACGGCGCTGCCGCCGCTCGGGGACCCGATCATTGGTGTCGACGTCACGGCGAATGGTCGCTGGATCGTAGCCACGACTAAGACATACCTCTTACTCATCGATACACTGATTGGGGAGGGACGGTATACCGGTCAGCTTGGCTTCGACCGGAGCTTCCCTGCGAATGCGAAGCCGATCCCTCGGCGGCTCCAGCTCCGTGCTGAGCACGTCGCGTATATGGAGCACAGCGTAGCCTTCAGCCCTGCCAGGTGAGATGATCAATATACCTGCTGCAGACGGATGATGCTGATCATGATGGATCGCAGGTTCAATATGGGCGAAGGACAAGAAGAGAACGCGATCGTCACCTCGACGGGCCAATACGTCGTCGCCTGGGACTTTGCCAAGGTCAAGAGGGGCCAGCTCGACAAGTACGAGATCAAGAAGTACGAAGATTTCGTCGTCCAAGACAACTTCAAGTTCGGCGACGACAAGGAGATCGTACGTATACATCATGTATGTCGTGCGAATACCGAAAATTGATATGATGATGCCTTGCAGATCGTCGCGCTACAGAACGATGTTCTGGCGGTGAACAAGAAGAGTTTGAAGAGACCAACGAGGGCTTCCATCGCGACACCGCGGAAGAGTCTACGCAGCCGGTCGAACATCGTCAATGCACCCTATTGAGCATTTTTGGAGTGAAGGAACCTGTCTGAGCCCATGTATCCATATGTTCTTGTTTAGCCCCGTATTAGTCTATTTCTTTTCCGTTGAGCTGTGTTTCGGCGCGCAGTTGTAGCTTAGGGCTTATACCAGTCTGGCAAATGTAGAACACAAGGGAACAGCGCATATATATAGTTATAGTGGATGAACACTAGGATGCGACGAGGCTGTCGCCGGAGAAACCAAAGGGTGATCTGCTGCTACACAATTCGTTTGACTTCTACGCCGGAACCGGCACTTTTCTCCTCTACTTGATGTCGAGGCAGGTCGTCTCCACAATGATGTCGGTGACGCGGTAAGGGTCTGCGAAAATTTGTGAGACAAAATATCGCCAAGGTGAGATTGCTCTGCGTACCGATGTTAGAGGCAGGACGCCTATCCTCGAGGTAGCCGTAACCCTGGGCACCGACATGCCTGGGGATACGGATAGACGCGCCACGGTTGGCAACGCCGGAGCTGAAGGTGCCAATGTGGCCAGTCTCATGACGGCCGGTGAGACGGAGGTCGTTGTCCTCGCCGTACACCGCGATGTGCTCCATGTGACGCTTGCTCATCTTCTCGATGGCCTCCTCGATGTGCTTCATGCCTCCGGGCTCGCGCATCGCCTTGGTGGAGTAGTTGGTGTGGCAGCCGGCGCCGTTCCAGTCGCCCGAGAGGGGCTTGGGGTGGAAGGAGACCTTGACGCCCCACTGCTCGGCGATGCGGACGAGCAGGTAACGGGCCATCCAGAGGTGGTCACCCATGGAGATGCCCTCGCACGGGCCGACCTGGAACTCCCACTGGGAGGGCATGACCTCCGCGTTGATACCGGAAATGTTCACACCGGCGTAGAGGCAGGCGCGGTAGTGGGCCTCAATCAGGTCACGGGCGAAGACCTTGCCCGCGCCTGTGTTGGGAGAACACAGCAAGATCCGTGATCAGCTTCTCACCGATGTCAGAACGAGCTCCGTATATGGCACGTACCGGCACCGCAGTAGTAGGGACCCTGGGGGCCAGGGAAACCACCCTTCGGCCAACCGAGGGGCGTGCCGTCCATGTCGAAGAGGGTGTACTCCTGCTCGAGACCGAACCAGGGAACGAAGTCCTTGGCAAGGTCCATGACCTTCTTGGCGTGGTGGCGGTAGTTGGTCCTGTTGGGGGTGCCGTCGTTGTTGTAGCACTCGGCGAGGACGATGATGTTGTCGCCGCCGCGGAAGGGGTCCTTGAAGATGGCGCGGGGCGGAGATAGACGTCGGAGTCATTGCCAGGGGACTGGTTGGTGGAGGAACCGTCGAAGTCCCAGATGCGGAGCTGCCCGATGTCGGTCACCTTTTTGGTGACAGTCTATGGAGCGCAGCCGTGTTAGACGACGCTGCGAGCAGTCGCGCGTGGTCCACATACCGTGGTTTTGGAACGGAGACCGCCATCGCCGTCGATCCAGACGTCTGAAGGTGGGTGTGAGTCATTTCGAGTCAGCCTGAGATGCTACTGCACTGGCGTACACTCAGCCTGGATCTTGTCGCCCTGGGGCAGGGCAAGGAAAGGAGCCAACAGGTCGGGGCGGTAGAGGGCCATGTCTGCGACGATGGAGGATGGGGAGGTGGTGGAAGGGAGCAAGGACGGGCGGGCAGAGGCTTGGGGCTGTTGCGGGTTTACGACTATTTACACGGCTGTCGGGGCCCAGGAACCCTCCTCTGCCTTATCTTCGCGCGCTATCCCGTTCGATCGCCCACAGATCCCATCCGCCACATCTTCTACCCAACGTCCCCCCAATAATTTCTCCCCGCCGGCTGTCCGCGAACCACACCGTCGCGAGCAACATTCCGGGTCAGGCGACGAGCCTCAACGCCGTTGTCAATTTTCGCGTGTGCCCGTGGACGAGTCACAACTCTTGCCAAGAGCGTTAACGCTTAGCGCACCAGTCATGGGGCTGGCCCCCTTGTCGCCGCACACCATACCATCCAAGGACATAAGTAATTCAATGCTAAGCGTAATATGCGCATCGACAAGGCAGCGTTACCGCTTCTTTACCGCCTTTCTCCTACGTCCGCCAGCCATGGTAGCAGCTGTCCTACTGCCCTTCGTTGGCCCAGCCGTCCGCCGCTCTTGGGAGCCAGGGGCCCACTGCCTGGAACATCTGATCCTGTCCCGGAACCATCCTCGCTGTCATACGCTTCCCCATTGGTCTGGGTGTCACCTGGGTCGGATGCAGACGCGTCCTTTTTTGCGACCTTCCCGTAGAGGGTGATCAGCAGCGCGATGAACCACGTACCCCGCAGGGACGGCGGCGTCGCTGTGTCGCTGTTGACGGGATGCAGACCGCCATCGGGATCAAGCTATGTTGGCGGAGCATGGTAAGTAATTGGCGTGGCAGACATTGGGAAAAAGAGACTTACGTAGTAGACATCGTTCCCTTCGACCACCATGTCAACCAATTTGCCACCGACGACGTTGCCGTCCTCGTCCAATCGCGAATGTCCTCCCAGGTTGACTTTAACCTACGTCGTGTTTTATTCTATGACATGTTTCGTGACACTGGCCAAAGTACACACCTTCCTCTGGCCCTCAGCCGTGGGGACCAGTTTTGCTCCCCATGCCTGGGAGCGAGCCTGGGACACGAGGGAATCTATCCTGGCAAGATCCCGCTTGTAGTTCAGAGATCGCACGAGGTACTGCAGACCGGAAGTGAGAATTGTCAGGAAGACGAAAACGAACTAGAAGCCAATCCGACGTTAGGCCCAGCGTCATACATCCTTCGCTGAGATACGTACGCCTAGCCCGGGCCGGAACCTCGAGTAGTAATATCCAGTGCCCCTCCACTTGGGTACACCGTTCTTGTAGAAAAAGTCATAGCTAACATGCACGTCATAAGTGATCGCACACACTCGATATCGACCCTACGCACCGCTCCCGGCCTGCAGGGCTCCTCAGGATAGCGGCTATTACACCGAGTCTCGAGAAGCGTTCATGGGCTTTCTTGTCATTTGGGTTCTTGTCCGGACTAAGGGGGATGCTCGATGGGAAAGCATATTCTCAGCATACCAAGAGACGTACTGAAGCTGTACACTCTTTTTCCTGTAAGCCTTCGAGATCTCTGGCACGCTGGCAGTCGGCGGTACACCCAACCACGAATAGAACGTGGTCCCCTTCCCTGCGTGTCATATCGAGCATTTCAGAAAGACGCAAAACGCGCAATGCAGTTCATATACGGACCTTCAGAAGACTCCACCGCGCTCACGAGGTCGAATATCTCATGGTCTTCCTGTCGAGCTACTTAGGCCGACAGTCTACCAGTGTACAGCCAATGCATACCTTTGTCCATCTACAACGAAAATCAAGTCAGCCTTCCCGTCGCCAAGTGACGATCCAGACAGCCTCTGACGCGACACTCACGCTGCCACGCATGCTACCAACGCGGCCAGGAGGAGACACGGTAGTAGGAGTCTCATCCCCACGTCTAGATGCTCCTGTCCACTCTTCCGAATATTCCAAAGACCAGCAAAGTGATGTGGAAAGAGGTTGAACGGGATTAACTTACGAGCCTAGAGAGAAGGGGAGAGAAGAGTTTGAAGACGCGCTGGTGAAACGCGATCACGACGCGAACAGCGTGCATGGTCCAGGTCCTCCGCGTGCTTTGATTGGTTACTTGAGTACAGACGCCCGTTCCTGTGCATTGCTGAGCGCTGGCGGCCGCACCTCGAGCGATCTTCAGCTTCTTGATGCGTCCTCATTTCATCCAGGTTTGCTCCAGGCAGCTCTCCAGACTTCAGGGTCTCAGCTCAGTGGCTGGGGACAGTACATAGAAAGTCCGCTCATGGCCCCTCGTCGACGCTGCCCTATCTGCGGCTCGAAGCAGTGGCATAAGGAGCCTTCCAGTGGACTGATCACCTGTAGGGAGGGGCATGTTCTGCAGGTAGTCACCGCTCTGCGTCGATATCTGACTTGTTGATGAGTTTTTGTAGAACTATCGTAACGAGACGAGGGAAGTCACCGAGCTCGGCCCGCACGCGCTGAAGAAACGCGCTCTGAAGTCGACCCGGAAAAAGAAAGAGAAGGAGAGTAAAGCAGACCCGAGACGTCAGTGCCGTTTGCTGCTGTAAATGCTCCATCCACCTGTCTGATATGTTTCCGATGCAGTCTACCATGGCGACCGCGCGCGGTATCACTACTTTCAGTGCCTGCAGTTGATTTTGCGAATGCAAGTAGCGGCCCTCATACGGTTATGGGGACTGCCACCAGAGTTTGAGGTAAGCATATGGTTTGTGTGCGCATCAATCACGTCCATGCCCTGACCGTCTGCCAGATCGTCTGCCGAGAATATGGGCAATGCACCTCAGCCTGCTTCCTGACCCGCCTCCAGCGGAACCTCTGTCGGCCGCGCAACACTCATCAGACTCCCCAGAGCCAAAGCCAGACCAACCCCATCACGAGGATTTGCCAGACCACAGAGGAAGCGACGACGAAGGGGATCCCGACAAGACCGCCGAGCCTGCCAATAGCGAGTCATCCTCGTCGACGAGTGACGAGGAGGATGACCCGGAAATGGTGGAGCTCATGCGACAGGCGGAGGAGGCGTCCTCCTCGTCCGACGAGGAGGGTGAGGGCGAGGAGGGTGAACAAAAGAAGGTACCCGCTCACCGTACGAAAAAGAAGACTTTGGAAGGAAGTACGACTTGCCGGTGAACAACCTCGCAGTGCTGGTAGTGGCTTGCTGGACACTGCGACTACCCGTGACATACATGGACTTCGTGAGGTAGGACGATTGCATTCGTCGGGGAGTGTTTTCGCGCTGATCCTTAGGTAACGGCAGACTGGTTGAGGCTTACGATCTCCCGTACCTCGACCCGATCCGACTCCTCCCTGAAAGCGTTACTACCCACTCACGAAACATACGAAGAGCGCACTGTCTCCCGAGGTAGTCACTCTTTCATATCGCTCCTGAAGCATCTAATCGTCTTCAGCATGCGCCATTAGTCATACTTCTACATGGCCTCGCAGCAAGGCTCGCTAAACTCATGTACTCCACATACCAAGTGCAAATCCCAGAAATGAATGCAGCGCCGACGTTATGGCGAGCCGTGCGCTCTCTATGCGGACGCGTATGTTGTAGTCCTAACGCTGCGGGCGTAACTGAACACATCATTCCAGCGACACTCTACGTGTTGACCAAGAAGGTCGCTCGCGTACTGTCAGTGCCTTTAACATTGCACCGTACGCTCGCCTCACCTCTGCAACGCGCCAAGAAGAAAGATCCGACGTGGCATAAATTTGACAACGCTGTCCCTGAGGTCTCTCTGATAGCCACCGTGATCGTCGTTCTCAAACTGGTGTATGGGCTGGATGACAAAACCAGGTAAGAGTGGCTTACGCTGCCGTCCGTGTCTCAGCTGACCCCGAACCAGAGCACCCAAGGAAAGAACTGACCCGGCATGTTCCCTACCTCGTGTAGACGAGCTTCTGGATTGTATCAAGAATCTGGACGATACAGCACAAGAACACCATCGGTTCTCTGCTACTTTGCCATTGTAAGCAGTTCTGTAATGAGTTTCCCACTCTGATCTCGACATAGGGCAAGGTCCGTCCATGATATGGACGACAATGCACTTGACAACTACTTGGCTTTCTGCGAGAAGGCCCTTCTGCCGCTTGAGGATCGGACGGTAGGTGAGTCAGAGTGATCTGCCTGGATGGTTTCCAGCGATTGTGAGGGATCCGTCGTAATGCGTCACTGGTCTATTCTTAGAACGGAATGCAGCAACAACTTTCTTCCCTCTTTCCTTGGAAGACAAGGAGAGGCAGGAGAAGACACACACCCCGACGGCCGAGCCTACCACTTTGCAAGCGACATTACTCGTTGACGATGCTGACGACTACCTGCGTCCTGGAGAGAAATACCGATCTACAACACCCTTGACGCACTCGGCTCCTGCCTGAACAATATGACATGGTGATCAAGCGGGCGGCACATTGGTGCGGCGTCCATGACGACTACGTCGCTGGTGTAGTCGAGAGGTTCGAGCGACGGTTGTTGCGCTGGTGGTCCAGGAGGACCGACCGAGAAGACGCAGAAACCGATGACCAGGCAGACGAAGACGGACCAGTGTAATCTACATGATCAGAGCTGTGCGTGGCAAAGCCTTGTCTGTCAGGCTTCATTGTTCATGTGTGGGCAGCAGGCTTTGCCCGCCCTCATTGGCTGCAGTGTCACCGATCTGTACGCGAGAGCTGCAGGTATTCCATCGATCTACAGAACATTCCTTGGTTGGGCACTAGTGAGGAAACCATTACGACTGACATGTACGGGCGGTCAGTCCAATGAATTCCTAGCCGTCGGGAGCGCTGCGAGAGAATCAGGGTTTCAACGGGAACTAGGCGTTTTTGGTGTTAGGGGGACGGACTCGGAGGTTACGATCAGCGCCGGCATCCGACGGGTCAGTACTCTTGCCCTGCGCGCATAAGTCTAATACGTATGGGGGCCACGGCGACTTTCAAAAAGCAGCACCGTTGAACGAGACAATACCTCACCCCTGCATGTTTTTGTACGTGCTATAGGAGGCTATAGGTATGGTTGCAATCTAGATCAGTCCAATGACGGGTTGCATAGCTCCGACCCGCATACTGGCGGGACTTACGGCGACACATGAACACCATAGACAGCTGCTAATGGTAAACGGACAATGCCCTGGATTTAGATAATCGGGTCGTTCCACCATCCGTCGTGCTGTGCAACGTCGGGTTTCTCGCAGAGTTTCAATCGCAGCGCCCCACGCCCAAGTCTTGTCTCACACAGCCCCGCACCCACTCACTTTCAGGAACGCATATGAAGTTGGCTCTCGTTGCCTCGACCAGCACTGGCGACTACTGGCGACCCAATCAGATGAACTCCTTTCCACCGGGCTAGCGCAACTTCCTGTTGTGGCGATGCTCGAGGGTACGCGTGCCTTCGGGATTGCCGCGCTCCCCGACATGGAGACCACGCTAGTGTGGTAAGTACTACGATTCGTCGACCCTCTGATTTGCCGGTTCCATAAGGATGTCATCGAATTTGAGACCATTCTAACTTTGCTATGCATCGCTCAGGGGCGACCCCGACCGGGATGCTGCGGCATATGATCGTGTATAAAGCCTGCGGTGAGGTTAGGTGACCTCTATCAGCCTCTATCTGCGGTTCGCCCTCTTCCTCGCCATCGCACCTCCTTTTGTTTGATCTTCTGCTCTTTGATCCTCCGAGCAGCATGTTCTACTCATTGCTTTTGCCAATGGCGCTCGCCGTTTCGGTCGTGACGGCTCAGACCACTACGGACACGAACTCAGTGATCGGCGAGCTCATCACTGCTCCGAACCACAAAGGTCGTGTTGCCGATCTTCCCCAAGACTCTGATGTATGTACTGGGCTCCTCCTGAACGCACCTTATCGTCCTGACGTCGTTGATGTAGTTCGTATTCGATTTTGCGAATCCCCCGACTGCCGCTATAACCAAGGGTGCCGGCGGGCGCCTCGTCCTCGCATCCGTCGCGACCTTCCCTGCTTTGTTGGGTAACGGTATGTGCCCTGACCTTGATACGAAGGAACTGAATACGACGATCTTGCCAATATCTTAGGCATTGCTATTGCTTCTGGGTTCCTCGGGCCATGTGGGATGAACACCCCCCATACGCATCCAAGGGCCACCGAGTTTCTGTATGCAGTCAATGGCACGCTCACGAACGGGATGATCACGGAGACGGGCTCTCGTTTCATCATTAATAACGTCACGACGGATCAAGCAATGCTGCTGCCTCAGGTTCGTCCATTAACCTTCGGCTTTGCGTTGCAACGTACTGACGTGTAAGTGTAGGGCTCGATTCACTTCCAGTTCAACGACAACTGCGAACCGGTGCACTTTGTTTGTAAGTGGGAACACTTCTATGATCCCACGCGTCGATCTCACGGTTTCCCAGCTGCTCTGAATAACGTAGACCCCGGTGTCCTGTTGGCTGCGCAAGGGTGTAAGTGTGCGGCGATAATGCATTTGTGTCATCACTAACATGTCTTCGCTAGTATTTGGCTTGCCTCCGGCTATCGTTGCTGCAACGCTTGGCCAGCTTGGTGTTGAGGAAGTGGCTGGCATTGCGACAATTGTAAGCCCCTCTTCCCTACTGCCGGCGACATAAGCTCACACAAGTTGAAGATTCCTGATGACATCGCCTTTGGCTCCCAAGAATGTCTTGCGCGATGCGGCATCAACCCTGGTCAGCAGCCCACCAACGAGCAAGTTCCCCGTGTCTCTGGCAACGCTCTTCCCGCAGATATTATGACTGCTAGCGCATGGAGTCCGTCGGCACCACGCCCTACACGAACCAGAGCTCGAACCAGAGCCGGAGCGTCCTCGGGGCAGTAGCCGACTCTTCGTCTGGGTCCTCGACTTCTCCTCAAAGATGCAACCCGTTGAATTGCGCTCATCGCGGTTGTCGGTGTCATGGGCGCGGGCTACCTCGTCATTGCGGCCATGTTCTTCATTCGCCGGAGTAACGAGAAGCAAACCGTTCATATTCTCGTCCTGTCATGAAGGGCCGCGCCCTCGTTCCCACTCTCGATGCCGAGGTCCACGACGACAAGCCTTATGACCCGGCCGATTCGCAACAGTCCTTCTACAGCCACATCCATGCATGATCGCCCTTGGTGTGTTCCTTGCAGTTGAGTCGCAGAGGTAGTTTTCTGGGCCTTTGTGGGGTCGATCCGGATCCAGAACGGACAAATCACCTTTTGTAGCCGTATGTACCTTTCTAGATCTAATTTATACTGCAACGCCCATTTTTGCTGCCAGGCTGTGTCATTTTCAACTGGATGTGCGGCCTGATGGTAGCGGCGTACCACATGTTTCGAAGTAGAGGCCCGAGTCCGTCGCTCGCCTCGGCATCGGACAACAACGCTCACTTTGCTTGGTGATATAAATAGAGTCTTATGACGAGTAGCACGAAACATGTTTGGCATAGCCTTAAGGCCGACCGAGGAGTCCGGGTGTAGAATGAGTTGCTCCGGTGGCTGTAGTTCCATGCACGCATTGTCCAATCAGGCTAGTCCTCTGGTTCACCGAGAGTCTGTGGTTCAAGTTCACGCTTGAACTAACTATGGCATGCTCCTATGCAGCAAACGGTGCAGACGATTCGGCATGCAGATTGGAATATGCACAATGCACAATGAGACGCCAAGTCTCAGTGCTATAAATTGAGGTGCGATGGCGGCCTGCCAGTGCATCGGTTGCTCGAGAGCCTTCCGCCGATTCCAAAGAACACAGCGCATCCCTTTTGCCTATCTATCGTTGACACTTACGCTATGTTGTCTCCTTTAATGCTTTCGCTTTCCCTGGCCGCGGCGTGTGCCACTGCCCAGACTACGACAAACACGACGTCCTTGATCGAGGAGCTCATCGTAGCCCCCGACCATGTCGACCGTGTCGCCGACCTTCCGAAGGACTCTGAGGTAAGTTTCATCCTACCTGATGTGGAGAGCGATGGTGAGACTTACTAAGCTCTACAGTTCGTTTTTGACTTCTTGAATCCTCCTGAATCCGGTGTTGTCCAGGGTGCTGCTGGACATCTAGTATTGGCATCGGTGTCAGACTTCCCAGCGCTCGTCGGTAACGGTGAGCAGCTCAATGTCAGGGTATGTTCGTATTTTGTTTTGATACGACACCAACCAGGTGTTGCACTACTCGCGGGCTTCCTTGGGCCTTGCGGGATGAACACGCCGCACACGCACCCGCGTGCAACCGAGTTTCTGTACTGTCAACGGCACGTTGCAGAATGGCATGCTCACCGAAACCGGATCACGATTCGTCGTCAACAACATGACGGCGGGTCAGGCAATGCTGTTGCCTCAGGTCGTAGGATTTGTTCGTCGAGCTGATAGCCACTGACACATGTTCAGGGCTCCGTTCACTTCCAATTCAATGATAATTGCGAACCTCTTCAATTCGTTTGTGAGTAATGTGTCGGAAGTACTGGGTGACGTACCTATGTAACGCACAACAGCTGCACTTAATTCAGAGGATCCTGGAACCTTGCTTGCCGCACAAGGGTGTGAGTTCGGACAACCATATCTGAGAAGAATCCTACTAACAACGATGACAGTGTTCGGCTTGCCTCCTGCATCGTCGCCGCGACTCTGGGCGAGATCGGTGTCGAAGAGGTCGCCAGTCTAGCAGAAATGGTGAGCAACGCGTTTCATTGGCCTGTTGGTTCTAAACACTAAGATCATAACACAGATCCCTGATGACGTTGCTTACGGATCCCAAGAATGTCTGACGCGTTGCGGCATTTCCATCGGCACTCAGCCGACAAACGAGCAAGTGCCTCGCGTTTCAGCAAATGCCCTACCTTCTGGATCGGTCAGTGCATGGACCGCCACCGCTACCTCGACGTCTGCAGCGGAAGCCACGAATCTTGAAGGTCGTGATCTCCTTGGTGGCAATTCCTCTGGCGAGACAGCGCACTATGTCTCGACTCGGGCGTCACACCACATTCCCAGAATGCATCGGGATACCACGCTGCCTTGACTGCGATGGTCATACTCGTCCTGATCATGGGGGCCGGCTACATCGGTCTTGCAGTGCTCTTCTGCGTGGCCCGGCACAAGGCCGCCAAGGGTAGTGGACAGCCTGAGGCTCGGTCGTGGATCAGACCGACGATGCAAACTGGACATTGACGCCTTACCTTGACCAAGTACGACAGCGGAGACGCAGAGACACGTGGTGCTTATGGATCCACGACTCTTGATGGCTAGTGCCAACCTGAGCAATATTCCAAAGCAGACGAGTTGCCAGCTGAAGAGAGGGGCCGGGGCTGCGCTGTCGATGCCATGTAGCCAGATCACTAGAACGAGTAGCCGATTCACTCCATGTGATTGTTTATTTATTGGTATACTCCATGACGGACCAGGGTGCACGAGAGGACTTCAAAGACTCGGAATATACGAAACCAAGATGTACTTATATGGCGGATCGTGCCATCAGATCTGAATCTTCGCGAGTTGCCGAGGGCCACAACTTGAACCAGAATGGTAGTCGTGTCGTTTGTTTCTCTCATGACCTGCTCTCATACAGTCATCTCTGAACTAGCAACGTTCAAATACTACCCCTCAATACCAATTTCTTCTAATCTCTGTAAAACTGTCCCTACAAGTCATGGTCGACATGTGGAGACACTGGCAACGACTACAACCGGTACCAACCTTCGAGCGATGGTCGGGCTTTCTTGGTCCAGTAGTGCGTCGGAAACCTACACTCGTGGCGCTCCCTGGTTCGAGGACGGCAACATCGTACTCCTGTCGGAACAGATCTCGTACAGGGTTCACCGAGGAGTACTGGCAAAGCATTCGGAGGTCTTCCGGTTTCTCCTCGAGGTTCCCCAGCCAGCAGAGGCGGAACGGTACGAAGGTTGTCCCATAGTCCAAATGAACGAACCCCGGATAAACTTTCAACTTTTCTGGATGCTCTATACAATGGGCCACAGTGTGTTCATATCTCTCATGTCAAATGATCTATGTCATCTCATGTTCTTGGGTCGTGAATATAGCTACTTCAAGACCACCCAGCTGGACTTCGAACCGTAGCTACGATGGTCCGTTTTGGACACAAATACGGCGTAGACGACCTATGCGAGGGTGGTCTTAGGCGGCTCCGGGATGCATTCCCGTCCCATTGCCCAATCCTCGCCTACGACATTTGCAGGATCAGAGATGTCCTTCGTGGATTCCGGACCGAGGACGCCATCAGAGTCGTGAACCTAGCTCGCCTCACCTCTGCAAGCGGCATCCTACCCACTGCCTTCTATATCTGCAGCCAGCTGGGTGTCAGCGATCTGTTTCGTCTGGCGCACCCTTTTCCGGCGTCGAACATGGAAGATCGTCTCTCCGCGGGTGACCTCGAACGTTGCCTTCACGGGAGGGAGCAACTATGCCTCAGGACTTACGAAGCGGTGATAAAGCTCGCCAGCGGTGTCTCTGGGGCGAGCGGGGACTGTACGGCGAAGGAAACATGTCACAAGGCTAGGGAGCAAATACTCAACACCGTACTCGAGGAGTCAGCTGCACGTCCCGGTTCGAGGCTGTCCTGCGACATCGATGTTCTGGGCTTTGCCAGGTCGTGCGACAGAGCACATAGGAAGCTTCTTTGCGAGCGGTGTATATCGGCACTGAATTGGTGGAACTGCCAGGAACGAGAAGCGATATTCCGTGACTTGCCCGCAATATACAATCTGGCATCCTAACTTTGCAAGGTGGTATCCTGTCATCTATCATCAAACATCCTAATGTAAAGCTCGTTCCTGAAATGCAAAGACTCACGCTTACGGCGAACAGGGCTTGTGGATCATTTTCAACTCACAGACGAGCCATACACACGCTTCATTATGACGTTCATTGTATGCATTCGGCTGTTTGGACCATGAGTTCCTGTACATACTAATAGATGAACGGATTTGTACATGTAACCTGTACCCATGTGCATGAAGCTTACCTTGAAGCTGAAATCTTGAGAGGTCGTGATCATGTCAGGCCGGGCCATTACTCGAGCTCCTCTTGACAGTGTCAGCGGACAAGCACTGTAACATATTCAGTGGCAAACCGGCCCACGAAGAGGATCATTAACTGCAGGCTATGTTTTGTACACGATCTCATTCTGACCAAGGAAATGCACCTAGCACAACAGACCTCCCCCAATAAACTACCCACAACTGTGATGCTCTGCTATGCCGCGTCCGTCCAGATGTATCGTATACACTACAGTAAAGGCCCATAGGACGCCAAGAACAGGAAGGTTCGCGGGTATTATACTTACGTGAATGAGGGAGTGTGAAAGAGGGTCCATGGACAATGCAAACGACAAGCTATGGAGTACGTAGGTATAGTCAGTCAATGTTATGTAGCGACGGATTGCGAGTGAGATGTACACTGCATGGGATGAACGCGCAGAAGTCCGTGAGCAGGAATGTACGGAGAATACTACCGTTGATGCAGTGAGATGAGGGTGGAAGGCATGAGGTGACTGGGTCGAGAGAGAGCGAGAGAGCGGAGGTGCGGGAAAGGAGCGGCGTCCCGGCAGCGGATAGTATGGGTGAGAAGAGGAGTAAAGTACTGCAGAGTCGAGCAACCCCGATGTCGCGAAGAAACCGAGGAGAGAAGCATCATATCACCATCCGCGTACGGGACGTTGGCTTTGGGGTCGTCATGAGATGATCGTCTGCCGTCTTTGCTGCGCAGGTCGGCTCAGGATCTGGAAACCAGAGACTGGTCGAGAAGTCCTATCGACGACTATGGCAGGGGGCGACGAGGACGAAGCAGGTGACGGCATGGATGAGGAGTGGTACGGCTGTGGACGGCTAGACCTTGAACTCGGACTAGGCACGGGTGGAACCTTACTCGCACGTCGGTCATCACGATCATGGCGATCCCGGCTGTGCTCTCCACGCTCACTGCGACTAGCAGTCACCGGTGGTGCTTGCAGGTGACTCCTATGGTGCAGGTCCATGTCGGCACTCGAGCGACGGTGATGACTGTAGTCCTGCTGGCGCGAAGATGATGGTGACGGCGGCGGGTAGTGGCTTGCGCGCACCGCGCTCCCACCAGAGCTTGGCGGGAACGAAGCCTTCTGCTGACGCGCGGCGTAGGACTTGAGCTCTGCGACCGCGGTTCCGACCGCTCCCTGCTGTGAGATGCTGGGGAGGTGGTGTCGGGCTCGAGCTGTGGCTCCTGCGCTGGCCGCCTCCCTGGCTGCTGTCGCGATGGCTGTTCTGGCTTTGCGGGCGATAACCGAACTGCTGCATGACGAACGGAGGCGTGGGCGGGAGCAGCGGTTCCATGCCCATCTGCATGGGCGACATAGGTAGCCATGGACGGGAACGGGACCGGGACAGCCATGGGCACGGCCATCATCGGGACCCCCATCATGCTCATCCGGTTCATGTTCATACCCATGTTCATGTTCATGTTCGGCGACATGCCCATCATCGGATTCGTCATCCACATCTGCGGTGGCGACAGCGCGTTCGGGCTTGGACTCGAGGACGTCCGGTCGCGCCCACCGATACTACCATCCGCGATCGACGAGCGATTAGCTGCGCCCCGGCTTGAGCTTGCACTCCTGTCGCGAGGTCGCACGTCAGGCGCGGAAGAGGAGCGTGTGCCTGGAGCGAGGGCCGCAGGGTGGGGCGGAGCAAGGTGTGAGTGTGCGGACGAGTCCCGCTGGCTACCGCTCGCACTCCCACTAGGCGCAGGCGACGCATTCCGCACGCTCGGGCTTGACGGCAGCGGCAGCGGCGGGACTGGCGGCGGATCCCTCGACCCGTCCCTCGTGCGGCTGACGCTGCTCCGAGCCTGGCTCGACTCGCTCCCTCTCCGCTGGTCGTACACTGGCCTCGCGTACATTTCCGCCTTCTCCCGCTCTCTGCCTCTGCCCGCCATGATCGCCGACGTCGCCGCGCCCGCACCCATGGCCACGTCCATCGCGCTGCCGCTCATGCTCAGCTGCGGCGGGACGAACTTCGTGCTCTCCCGCCTCGATCTTGCAGCAATGACCTCCTCCTGGTACATCCGCCGCCGGCGCTCCTCTTCCTCCTGCGACGCTCCGCCCGGAGACGCGCCTCCTCCTCGGCTTTGGCCTGCGCAGCGCGATGCTGAGCCTCATCAGCCTGAGCGCGCCGTGCCCGCTCGGCAGCGAGGAAGCGCTGTTTCTCGAGGCGCTGCTGCTTGATGCGCTGAACGTAACCGAGCGGGATGCTCTCCTTCCGTTTTGGCGCTCGTCCTCCGAGGCCTCCGACTCTGACGTGGATTCGTCCGTATCCTTGCCCTTGGTCGACGGCGCGAAACGAACAGCGGGTCTCGGGCTCGGCTTTTGCTGCGCTTGTGGCGAGGTGGTTTGGAGAGTGACGGTAGCGGTCGACGTGCTGGTGCTCGGTGTCGGCGAGGTCGACGACGTGCTCGAGCCAGAGATGGATGCCGGCTTGGTACGAGGGTAGGGGTTCGGGAGGCGCATGTTCGACTCGATGCGGAGCGGCGACGGCGTTGCTTTGTACGGCTGCTGGCGTTGCTGAGGGGAGGAGAGAATGCCTAGCATACGAAGATGAGATAGTGAGCACAGCCGTCAAGGGAAGGGAAGAGATAGATAGGGAAGAGCTTGAAGGACCGGTGCACACAAAGAACCAAGGGTGTACAAATTGTATTGTCAAGCAACAGGCGGCTGAAACGAGGCTCACCTGGTGGCTGCTGGGGCGATGAAGACGGCGTTCTTGAACCCGCGTCTCCTTTCACGCTCTCCTTCACATCGGGGGCATTGCCTGCCACTGCACCTGTTGAAACGGTCACAGTAGGCGTCGGTGGCCCACTCGACGTCGGGCTGGGCGATGCGCTGGATGCCGTCAGGGAGAGGGGCGGTGTAAGCTGCGCGGGTGAGCTGTCCGTGCTCAACTTTGGTTCGAAGTCGATCAGGTCGCCCAGCCCACCCAAGTCGACGTCCACGTTCAGCGCGGGTGCCGCGTGTACGTCCTGTGACGACCTTCGGGGAAACTCGATGGACACAGGAATATCCTGCGTCTTCGGGGGCTCCACTGTTGGGCTGGTAGTCAGCGTGAAGGTGACCTCGGTAGCAGCGTCTGTTTCCGTGTCTGCGGTGACTGTCGTATCTTCGGTGAGATCGTCGTAGAGCCCTGCTAAGTCCTCGAGATGTTCGCTGAACTCCAGCGCAGCAACGCCCAGTAGAGTTCCAGACACCGGCACGCGCACGATGCCTTCCATATCCGATTCACACCCTCTCCCTCTTCTACGGGCCGGTATACAACGAGCCGATCCTCGAAGCATGGACGGTCAACCCATCGCCACAGGCCCTCGCTACGCGCGCATACACGGCCGCTGACGGCACTGTCGTCCAGAAGGAGATGCGGACCTTTCGGCTGCGGATGGTGCCTGCCGGCGAAAGGCAGAAGAACCCGCTCATCAGCGCGACTGGGACGTGAGAGCCGTGCCAGAACGCGTTTCTGAAGAAGTTGTGTCCGCAGGGAGTCAGACGCTAATGACGAGACCTGGGAGTGCGCGTTGCAGGAACGTGGGAAGAGTGGGCTGTTGGGGATGTGCAAGAGGGGCGGGGGCGAGAAGGGGTGCGAAAGGCCATTGTTTGCGAGTGCCTTGGCGTAATCGACGGCAGACAGTGGCTTCGTGGGCGCTGCATGTGAGGTCGGGGTCGGCATGGCTTGCTGTGAGACGCGCGAGCGCGACGAGAGGACGGTCGGTGTATGCGCACTGCCTCGAGAGAACTCACTGGATGAGGACTCGTCGTCTGAATCATGCTCGACCTGTGCGTTCGGACGCCCTAGTGTCAGTCCAAGGCGGGCTGCGCTGCCTAACCCGGCGGCCTGTGGGACAATGAGACTTGCCTGTACGTGCACAGCTGTCTGCGTCGGCGGCGCGACGTCGGTCTGGTAGAGCCAAGTCTTGGCTCTGACGAAGCTGCGCGCGTCGTCGTCCGGGGTGCTGGGGCCCGCGCTGGAGGAAGACGAGGACGACGGGGGGTGATCGCCGTCCACGGTAATCAATGGACCAGCGGGCGGCTGCGCGCGGCGGGAGAGCGAGCGAAAGAAGCTAGACTTTGGTCTTGCAAGAGGAGCTTGCTTTGGCTGATATAGGTCGTCGTGGGGCTGTCATCGTTGGCGGGAGACGCGTCGTCGCACTGGGAGGAGGCGACGTCGGATTGACTTGAGCGTTGGCGGGAGCCGAAGACGGCGGCGAGACGGCGTTTCATCTGCGAGGATCGTCACGTCGGGGAAAGAGCGACGAAGAGGCAGTCGAGAAGCCTGAAGAGGGCGCAGAGATGGCTGAGGAATCAGGCCGACGTGAGCATCAGGGTTCGGCCGGAGGAGAGCAGGCTGGACCGAAACCGAGTGCGGATCGAGACCGAGTGGGGCGGGGTCGAGGACGAGGGGAGGAAGAACCGCCTGGAATCGATGGGGGAGGGAGGGAGAGGACCGCGACGAGGGGATGGTGGCCGACGATGGGCAAGAGCGTGGACGGACGGGGGTCGTCCTCCTCTCTCGCTCTTTCCGGAAACGCGGACGGACCAATGGGCGGGGCTATATCCACGGCCGCGCGCGTCTCCCGCGCGCCCACCCCGTGTCGGCCAATCAGAAGCCCGCCCTTCCCCGCATTCGATCAGCCACCACGCACGCGCGTCCACCCGCTGTTCCTGCTTCCTGCCCTGCCCGCCAGCACGCCGTGCCTCTGCCTCTGCTCTTGCCTTCGTTCCACTGCTCGGCCCCACCGCAGCGGGTAGCCTGGGGGCATCGCATGCCCCATGTGCGTAGAATGATTTGCCTGTGTGGCGTGCATATGCATCGAACAACGCCAACATGATCACCTGTGGCCGGTTCCCATGCTGCCGACCCGGCTTCAAGTCTATCTTTTGCTCTCCTCTCTTCCGGCCCTCCAATGCCACCTACGTATCGCACTCCTAGTCCGCCGCGTATGTTATACCCGCCAGCTCGCTTCTGCATGCGGTGGAACGTGTTGTAGCTCCCCGCTCTCTCGCTATCCCATTCACAAAAATACGCCTCGTTTGGCAGCAGTTCTCTGTCAAACTGACCATCCGGAGACCATCGCTTGTCCATCTAAATTCGCCCCGCCTGAGAATTTCGCCCCCTTTAGACTCCCGCAAGGTGCGATGGTGCGCGCGACACTCTCTTGGCTCTGCATTCGCCATCTATGTTCATCACCACGCATCCTTTCCACATCTTGAGCGCGTTCCCCGCACTCCCCTTCAGGCCTAGCGACGTCAGGTGCCTTCTCTACCATGCATCTGAACATCGTCCGCGCGTTCTTCTACGACCATAGATTGGACACCGATCTCGTTCAACATCCCCTTGGCTTCTGCCTCGGTCCGCGCTACTCCCACACGTCGGTTCTTTTGGCCCGGCCGCCCCGTTTCTCGCGCACACGTTCAGCGTTGTACGAGCTCGACAAAATCAACAAACTTACCGCGCCTTCTGGCGTTACGTATGCCCTCACTGCATGCAGGATCTCTTCGGTCCCTGTAGGTCCCCTGGCTGTATTCGCGCTTCGCAATACATTTGTCCTTCCCAGTCTGCGTCATGCCTGGTACGCGACTATACCGAAACGAGGCCTGTTTATCGATGACGCGATTCATTTGCAATTGTTCGGCCGTCGACGTCCAACAGCTGCATCGTGTTGTCACGTAGTACCGCTGATGCGCCGTACGTCCCGGTCCAGCCGCGGTACCGTCTAGTACCGCGTAGACTGTCCCCCTGTTTTCATCGTTTCTCCTCTATCGCGTTCACGCAACCTTACATTTGGCAGATTTGTTTGTACTGGCTGGCTCCAGCACCACGAGCAAACTCGGCTACAGCTTCAGCCAGCGGCCAGGGACCACCGAGGTCGGACGTGATGATGATCGACACATCGCTCGGGCGCGCTCCGAACACCGAGGAAAACAAGCGATTTAGGTATGGCATCTGTAGCATTGCGTTTCTTATTGACCGGTTACCCGGGTCCGTACAATCGTTTCAAACATACGCGCTCTGACGTCAAGTTTGGAAACCGCCGGAACGAACGTTTGCTATGCACACTGGCCGACAGATACGCCGTACTAACGGTAGGCATGATAGTTCGGATGTCAGACATTGACTTTTCGTGCCGCCATCGTCCGCCTGAGCGCCACGATCCAGACCCGTTACGGTTCTCGTGTCCCCGGCCGAGTCAATTGCGGCGTAGTTTCCTACGCAGCGTAGGCGCTTCCCCACCCACCGAGCGAGCTTCACGTCGACGCACCCGAGGCCAGGACGCCTGTGAACGAGACGCGCCATAATTTCCCAGCGGAGCCCCGCCAGCGCGGGGGCACCCACACTCTGCATTCTCGCGGCGGCTTCGCGTTCCCATCCTCAAGTATCTTAGCCTCGACGAGTCCTCTCACGGTACGGCCTCGACGGACATCATCCCAAGGACACGCTCGCCGACCGCGCACTCCCACGTCGTGTGGTTCTCAGCAGGTTCCCTGTGTCAGCCTGAGCGGGAGCGCCGTGCAGGGTTCCACTCTGCCACCCTGACGGGGAAATGGAATGATCGAAGCGTGCTGTGTATGCAGTGGACGGCGACTGCATAGGGATCGAACGCCAATGCTGTGAAGAGGAAGAGTGGGGTCTGGCCATTCGCCCATGGGTTGGTGGGTTCTCGCCGGGATGTCACTGTGGCCGTGCATATTCCCAGAGCTGCGGCGCGGTTTGTGGGCGACATCTTGACGCTGAGTCGACTTCGCAGGTCGAGAAGCGGTAAGGCTGCCGCCGCCGTTGGTTCCTGCATTCAGACGGGGCAACAGCTGACACTAGACAGCGAGCAAGCACCCGCGACCAATGTCCGCGGTCGAGCTCCGTGGACGTGGCAGTTCACTCGAAATAAACATGCTAGTACGTAGACAGCCCGAGCAGGTCACCATGGCTGCGCCCCCACGGTTGCTCTACTCGCTACCGCCGGCGTTGAGAGGAATAAAATGCAAGCACGTTCGTAGCGCATGCACAGACAGTCAACCCATATACTGCCAGTGTCCGCCGCGGCCTCATCATTGAAATGCGATTGCCTAGCCGTCTGCAAGCTTCGCCTCGCTGTCGGTCAGTCGTGCCAACTAGGCAATAGTCGCATTCGGAAGCTAACATTCTGAGCCGTGTTAGGATTCACGATGTTCGATGAGCGCTGTGCGAGTTATGTATGGCATGGAGCTTGCTGTCGAGGACACTGTTCGGCGGGCAGCGCAGCAATTTGCGGCGTCGGGGAGCCTTCTGCGGCAAGTCTCGTCAATTTCGTAAGTCCATACCAGGGAATCTCTACGGTCTAGGCCGTCTCCGTTGCATTTGGGCTCACGCATGCATTCGGTCGCTCCAGGTATTTGATACGCTTCGAATTTGCCATCTTCAAGTTGAGCTGCGCTGCCGCATGCGACTTCACAGATGCCCAAGTTGATTATCCTGGCCGGTTCAGTCCGCTTCCCCGGGGCTGGGCTTTCACCGTGACCGCTACGGCTCAGGCTCATCCACGCAGCGGCGAATGACCCGCAGGGAATTCACGCGGCCACTGCGAAGTTCTGCGGGTACACGCCACTTACAGCCCCAAGCTCCGCCCCCCCATCTACAAATGCGATCGATAGCACACGGTCTACCGTCCACCACGGTAGCGGAAGAGACGTAAACGGGCCACCGGTGAGTGTGGATGTTCGGCCGTGTCTTCACCGTGATGCTTTCAGCAGCGATCACCGCTCGCTTGGAATGGTGCCCCAATAATAATACCTGATCTTCGTGAGGCTGGAAGGACGCTGCAAAGAGCACCGCCGGCACCCCCTCATGGTATCGGCGAATGTCTCCGTGGACGTACAGGAAAAAAGAGGGTCATTGTAGGCTCATGCTCAACCTGTGCCGGTCAACTACGTCGTTCTCATTGCAGATATGTAATTGGCGGGTCGATGGACTTGCATCATAGCATCGCACTGTACCGGCCCTCTTTCAACCTCACGGCCTTATTGTATCGATACCATACGGGCGATCCACCATGTTGCTCTACCACGGGTGGTGCTCAGTGCTCACCGCGTCAACAGAGCATTTCCAAGTCGCCATGAGCTTAAGCTTGAGGTGCTGCAATGGCATCATTAGGCACTGTCCCAGGTACACAATCAATTAGCCTACATCCGCGAGAAGTAGAGTCCAAGGTACTCAAACAACGCGATCACGATCAGGTACGCACCCTCGCGTATCTACCTTACTACCCGCTGATATCTGCCTACCTGCCGGCGGGGAGCGTGTAGAGTGGCGCTGATATGGGCGGACGGAAGCTACAGGAAGCTGCTCGACGTACCTGGCTCCACTCCACATTTCGAAATCACCTTGTAAGAGGGTTGTCACGGCGACCTCTCACCGTTGAGTGAAGGTGGAGTAAACACTGGCCTGTGCATATCGCTTCTTTCGCTATCGGAGGGGTGCATCCTTCGTATCTTGGGGTGGTACCGCACGCGGTACTGCTTGTTGCGGATGAACATTTAGTGGCACTCACGTAAAGGGTGTAGACTAGGACAATTTGTAACCTCGAGGCGACGCGGTATGTAGACGTCCAATGTACCGCTGACAAAAGCAATCAACAATGACTCAATCAAACCTTGACGCATCGTCGCATGGACTATTGGTTTCCGACACGACCACTAGCTTGTGGCACTCTCAGTTCACATAACGTGACACTGGCACGCTGTGCAGTCAAGGTACGTCATGAATGTGCATGGCATGCTAAACAATGGTACATACAAACAGCAACCCGAGATTCTCCTTCAGCATCGACAGGAGCTTGACAAAACGAGAAGCATAGAAATGGTACGGAGCGGTGTCCATGCGGTTATACCAAAGGTTGGCCTGCAAGAAACAGAAGGGACGGTGCATTGTGGAACGCTGGGAGTATCATGCCATACCACCGTATGACCCACGTATGCGCCGGGCTAATTGGATGTCTTTCTGCATGAGCGTCACTCGTTTTGCGTGGATTGCACAGAGGTTCCTACCACGGAGGTGAATACTCATCCACTCTCACTCTCAGAATGATGCCGCAAAGGACCAGAACTTACGCATCCTCGAATAAATGCACAAGATACGCCTCTGTAGCTTCTTGCAATGCTAGGATGGCGGAGCTTTGCCATCGTAGACCAGCGTCACTATAATCCACCATGTCCGTCATCATGTCCAACGCAATCTCGCGTACCTACGCATAGACACCACAAGGCAAGTCAGGAACACGAACGCAGTTCATCAGAAAAACTTACGACGCGAGAGAAGGGCAGTTTGCGGATGAGTAGCTCAGTGCTCTTCTGGTATTTCCGGATTTCTCGGAGTGCGACTATCCCGGGCCTAAAGCGTTTTTCTGTGTTATAGCACCATATCAGTCAATGCGAACAACTGCTACAAGGTTTGTTACGCACTTCGCGCAGCCTGCCCTGGACCACCACCACTACCACCACCACCACCACCGCCCCCTCCTCCACCTCCACCACCTCCGCCACCGCTGCCACTCGGACGTCCACGACTTGGCCCTGCAGCACTAGGGTGGCTGATCCTGGGAGGTTGTCCGCCAGTGCTTTTGCGTGCTGTCGCCGTGCGTGGCTTCTTCGCTGGGGCGGGTGGCGGTGTCTCGTCGGAGCTGTCTTGATCATACACGGGCTGCTGCTTCCGCTTGCCTTTCTGTACTGTCTGAGCCATCTCTTGTCTTGAAACGCGGTAGGACGCGTGAATACGGGTCTTCTGTCGTTACTTTCAGTGCTGTATTAGTGAGCGTGAGTTTCGATTCGGTTCGGTGCGCGGGGAACTTGGTGGAGAGGTGTCGCAAGACGCGTCAAAAGCAGTTTTAACGGCGTGGTCGGGCAGAGAGAAGAAGGTGGGAGGGTATCACGAGAGTACTGTGCTCGGGGAGCAAGAAAGCAGAGAGACTCTCGCGCGCGTTTGAATCCGAACGAAACGCGTCGCCCGCATACGGAAGGCGTGACGCGTGGCACGTGCTCGCGCGGCCATGCACGCGACGCGAAGTCAAGAAGCGCGAGTGCCGCCTTCCGCCACTGGCATTTCCTTTGTCTGCCTTGTCCCCTCCTGTGCCACTGCGTCCCCTCCTTCTTTCACCAAACCACCTTCTCCAACACCTCCCCCGACACCTCCCCAAATCATTCTCATAATGCCTAGCGCACAGGAGGCTGTTATAGGCTACTACCGCTTCACGGATATATTCTTCGAGTGGCGCGTAGCATCTCTCACATTGATCACCGTGCAGAACATCTGATATGAAGTCTATCCAAAACTGCATCATCGCAATGCTAGGCACAAGGCTCTACCAAACCAGGAGGATATAGGGCCGCTGAAGGCACTTCTGGCATACCAGGCCCTCGTCCACCCCGATCATCCCCTGCGTAGTGAAGGGAGTGATGGGCTAGAGTTTCACCTGGGTATGCTCTGATCCGGCGATGCCGCTAGTATCTTGGATGATTAACAGGCATTAGGCACGTTTGAGAGCGGAGAGATGCGTCTCCTCGTCTCTTCGGCCCAAGTCGAGTACATCAGGTACTGGCTGCACGCTATGCAGCTCACCAAGGAGCCCATACCGATCCCGTCCTCGGACTATCTCATTCGGCACAGCGACTTGACTAACTGCTCGCCATCCGTGTACAACGACGCGGCCGTGCTCAAGAAGGCGATTAAGGTACGTGCCCGAGGGAGGGGTCGGAGGGCTCGTCGGGGCGCTCGCTTGACCAGCCCACAGACGATTGAGAAGAACAACAAACGGATCAAGGGCGCACCGTCACTTCTCACCAACCGCCGCATCAACTTTGAGAAGATCCGCACCATCTGGGTTGCGAAGGTTGGGACGTGGCTTGCGATTGACTTTGAGGCATGGGATCGCGATCATAGCATGATTACTGAGTATGGCTGGAGCCTCGTTCGATGGGAAGGCAAGGGCGATGAGAAGCGCGAGGTAACTGAGGATGGTCACTTGATTGTGCGGGAGTACCGGGGCTTCCACCAAACCTACGTCGAAGAGAACCGCGATGTAAGTGGATCTCATCTTCGTGGAGCAAATTGAAGATCAAACACCACAACTGCATATCAGCACTACAACTTCGGGCAGAGCGAGGATGTCGACAAGCACACTTTCCGACAAAGGATCCGCGACATGCTTGCCAAGTACCGCGAGATGGGTCCGCTGTTCCTCGTGTTCCACGATAACAACCAGGACGTCAAGTGAGCAGTTCTGCATATACGCTGTTCGAGAAATCTCAACACGCCTCTAGGTATCTTCGTGACGACTCTATCAAAGCACTCACAGACTTCGAGTACCTACTCCCCGACCAAGCACCCGAGAGCGGAGTGTACGTGATCGATACCGGCGACCTGTTTGCTGCGCTCGAGGGTGAGGGCAGCGGGAACAAACGCTCTCTTGAGCGGGCCTGCAGACACCTGCAGATCCCGACCGAGTTCCTCCATAATGCCGGGAACGACGCACACGTAAGCCACCTTGCCTTGACTCGCCCTTCAATGCATTCACACCACCAACGTTCGACTCATCCATCAGTATACCTTGGCTGCGATGATCGCCATGGCGTCGGGCGACACGCTGGACGTGCAGCGTGAAAAGCGGTGGCCAAACCGCACGTCAAGCATCAACACGAAGGTCGAGTTCATGCCCTGGGAGGAGGACTCTGAGGACGACCTCGAGTCGATGATGCCGGGCAACCGCGCCACGATGCAGATCAACGGGGAGCAGACGATGCCGGACCCGGACGGCAACGCGGACCTGCCCGACGAGAATGAGGACATATCGAAGGCGCTGCAGAACGGGGGCCTCATCCCGGTCCGGGCGTGAAAGCGGGTGGGGCGGCGTGCGGCCCCCATTTTGCTGTGGTTTCTGTTGACGTAGCGGTGTAAGATCATGATGAGAGGTTATGTGCAAGTGATTGTATCCTTGGGTTCCGGTATACGTTTGGAGGGCTGTACGATGATAGGTGTTGGAGCTGTTGTATCAAACTTCCCAGTGTTTACTAGTCTCACTCTCGTGACCGAAGTCGGCGAATTGTCTCAACTTGTCCAGCGGGGTACCCGAGTATGTCTTGTACCATCATCGTACAGCAATCATGTAGTCACAAGGAGTTGGGCCGGGACGTTCATCCATTCTTCACACGAAGAACAGTGAGGCTAAAGTCCGGAGGTACTATACATGTACTGATAGTAAGACCATCACAGAGACCAGAAGCATCGTTCCCTTTGTCGTCTCATTCACACAGCTCGTCATCCTGCAGTTCACAAGACCTTGGTGCACACAGCAGATCGTCTTCGTGTTTGATTCTCGTACTAAGTTACTTACCCACCAGGCGTGTTACGTAAGGTTACGCGCCTCTTTCGCGATTCTACGGGTACATACACGAATGTACCACGGTTTCGTCTCGGGACCGAGCCTCACTGTTGCCAAGTACCCCGCGCCCCCTCCAGACGCGGGCGACTTGACAGACATACGGTCTAGTCCTCCTTGTCGTTCACATCGTCATCGTCGTCGTCGTCGTAGTCTTCTTCGTCGGAACGATCGTCTTGCACATCCGCGGCTTCTGACGCAACCGCCCTGTACGCAATGCGCCAGATGAGGAAGTACCAAAAGAGATTGAGGAACTGTAGGAGCAGGATGGGCGTGAAGATCTGGTATTTCATCCACCACACCATCCAAACGCCGTCCTCAGGAAACCAGCGTTTCGATGTCTCTCTGTGGATGATGCGAACTCGGTGAGGCAGAGGCGAGACGCACAGAAAATCGATGACGTACGGCATGAGATCGAACTGGGTCCATACGGAATGCAACATGACGATATTCAGCCAGTGCCTAAAATACGACCATATGCCGATGAACACGACGAAGGAGACTGTTTTCGTGCGCGTGTATTGGATGTAGTTCATTAGCTTGGAGAACTGCAACAGTACCGTTGAGAACTCTGGCTTCAAACCCAATGTTGTTCACGTACTGCGAGGAAGGCATCCGGGACGTCCATGCTGAGATAGACAGCGTTCCCAATGAGAGTCATGTTACCAGGTAGCTCCATCTATAGAGACAATGTGAGAAAGGTACCTCGACGGAAGCGTCAGACGTACCCGACGAGCCATAATGTGACGAAGTGGTGCGCTACAAGTTCGTGGTAGTCCTTCCGCGGTTTCTCCAGGTTGAATATGAGAACGATGAGCTGCTGACACCAGTAGGCTGCTTGCATGAGATAATAGGTTTTAAGCTCTGGCTTCATATCCCAGTGTGGATAATCTGAGGCGCAGACGTGAGCTGAATCGTCTGCAGAAATCATCGTTCAGACATGCCTATCCAGAAGTGTTCGGTGCGATACCACCACGTCGGCAGCTGTGCCATGATACGCTGCGAAATGTTATGGTCATGATAGCGTATGAGGTCCTGGAAGACCTACGATTCCCCATGAACCCATGACAGCGAAGTAAGCCATCGCGTATCCCTGCTCCCCAAACCGTGCGAGCTTCGCCTGTTTCTTGATGCCGAACCACTGCGCTATCGACCGACAAATATGAAGTGTTACAACTTGCCGGACCCAAGACCAAAAGACAATATAATACGCGACGAAGGCGAGGTCCAGGAAGCCCTTCGCATAGCGGGGGTCGTCCGGGGAGGAGGTGGGAATATAGTGGGAGATGAGGAGGAGAGGGGTGAACGGGTTCGGAACTCCGGGCGCGACGTAGGGCGTTAAAACCTCCCAGTTGAGGTGGAGGACAACGACAAGGAGGAGTATTTTGAACGAGGACCCTGTTGTGGACATCAGGTCTCGACTGCAAGAAGCGGGAGAGCTGCGGCGAGTGGGTACGAGACGTACATGGCACAACAACCCATCTGAAGGAGCGAATATCCGCCCAGAGCCCTTCGGACTCAGTGGACCAAGGGTCTAATCCGCCAGCAGGGCTGGTGGAGGAGCGCACGGGCGAGTCGTACTGTGCGTCCAACGGCCTGCTGGAGCGTTAGCTAGCCCAGAAGAGCGCGTACGGTATCGACGCACGTCTGGGGCCTGAACGGGCCAGCCAAATGGTGCTGAGCATCTGTCCTGCGAGCACACGAGTTGGGTGTTAGCAGCAAGACGTCGCGCGGGGCGGCGTAGGCTCACTCGATGTTCTGGAGAGAGTCACGGAGACGGAGATTGGGCCTGCGAGCCTTAAGCTTCCGTTTCTGTACCATGGTGTGTGTGCAGCGGGGGAGCGGGCGGCGGTAGGGAGGAGGAGAGAGAGACGGCGGATTTCGGCGGACGTGCGCGCGAAGGGGTCGGACGCGAGTTGGCGCCCGACGCGCTCGGCACGGGAGCGTCGCCGGAGAGAGCACGCGGAGGCGCCCGTGTGCAGAGCGAGCAGCGGTCATGTTCCCCACCAAGGGCCTCTTTGCTGCCCTCCCCTGCCCCGACAGACCCGCCTGCCGCCGCTCCGTCTGTCTCTTCAGCCATGCACCCGACGCGCGCGAGTCCTTCAGCGTCCACATCCCCGTCGACGCGCCCAAGGAAGCCCCCGTCGCGTCCTCGGCAGCTGTGCAGCCTAAGACTGCCATGTCTGTCCCTGCCAAACGCCCCATACCGTCTGCTGCAGCTGGAACAAGTACACCTGAGCCTCCACGTAAACTGCAGCGCACGGGGCCGACCAAGCGTCCTGTCGCGGTGCCTACGGCAACACACACCGCCGTGAGTCTCATCAGAGGCCATCAACCTTCGACTCACTCATATATTCCAACTGTTCGTGCTACAGTCTGGGGTACCTCTCATAAGAGTCCCCCCGGCTCAGTCTCAAGTTGCTATCCCCGTCCGCCAAGTATGTGCTTTGACGATGACGGCGATGTCTCCGACCAACTTGACACGCTCGCTCCTCAGGCAATGCTCCAGCAGCTGTTCCAGCACTACCTCATTCTTTACGAAAACATCCTTGCACAGAACCCTACTCTAGCCTCCGAGCATGCCCTCCGACAAGAAGAGGAGGTGTACCAAAAGTCGAACAAGCTCACGTACCGTAACGTACGTATGATGTCGCACATCGCCCGTGCCCACTGGAGCACCCTGACGAATCCCAGCCCCGTCTCCCCTTGTAGGCTGTTATCTCCTCCATCGTCACGCTCAAGCAGCGGCAAAAACCGAATGGCGCGTCACATCCCTCCGTAGGCACTGAGGGCGATCTTGCGCGTCGTGCCGAGGAGCGCAAGAAGCTCAACGCGCTTCGGCTGACTGCCAAGCAGCTGGAGCCCTATGTCCTGTCTCTCGACCAGTTGCGCAAATGGGGCCACATCGTCGACATCCCTGCAAGTGAGGGCGGGTCAAGACCAAGTGAAGAGGGGTCGGTAAAGACATGCGACCGATGCAGCACCGCGTTCAAGGTAAAGCGGAGAGAGGAAGCGTCCATGGATGAGTGCGTATACCACTGGGGGAAGGCGTTCTCGACCAAGACAAACGGTATATCAATAAATTCACTGTGCCGCTCCGTCACTAAATGCAATTCTGTAGGCGAGAAGAGACGTCTATTCACCTGCTGTTCGCGACCTTCGGACAGCGAGGGATGCCAACGGGGTCCGCACGTCTTCTACGAGACGTCAGCGGAGGATCTACATGTTCGTCATCCGTTCTCGTATACTCGTGGCAGCGGGCCACCAGACGAGGTACGAGAAGATGGGCATAGCACGCAAGCTGATATTGAAGCCGACACCACATTGGACATCGTCGCGCTGGATTGCGAGATGGTGTACACGACCGGTGGAATGCGCGTCGCGCGGGTGTCGGTGGTTGATTCCACCGGGAAGGAAGTCTTCGACGAGCTCGTCAAGATGGATGATGGGGTCGATGTCATGTAAGTCTGTTTCTCACCGCTTCAACTTACCCGAGAAATATCTGACCTTGCTCATGCAGCGACTATAATACGCGCTTCTCTGGCATAACCGCCGAAGCGCACGCAGCAGCGCTTCTCCCACTCACCGCGATCCGTCGATCGCTCGACGCGCTCATATCGTCGAAACGGTCATCATCGGGCACGCGCTCGAGAACGACCTGAAGACGCTGAGGATGGTGCACCATCGCTGTATAGACACGGTGGTATTGTTTCCCCATCAGGCAGGCCCGCCGTATCGACGAGCATTGCGTGCATTGTGAGTGTGGCACTGATCTCCTGTGCTTGCGTTGTGCTGACGTGCCGATAGAGTGAAGGAGCACTTGGGTCAGACGATTCAGGAGGGGGGCGGGACGGTCGGGCACAGCTCTGTCGAGGATTCAGTTGCGACACTCGATCTCGTACGGTGGCACGTCCTGAACCGCCCCCACCAGCGGCCAAACCCGCAACTGCTTCAACCGCAACAACCACGAACAAGCTATGACCGTCGATTTCCGCTGTCGATCTCCGTTTCAACCGTCTTATATTTGTAGTCACATTCTCACTGGCAGGAGTGCGGAAGGTGTAGCAAACTCAATATTTATAAACCAGCTCCGACTCGGTTGCACTCACAATCCCCATCCCATCTGTCATCATGTCACGTATCATGTAGCATAGTCTATGCATGCCCCTGGATCACTACATTCCGTATTTCGCACCTATGGCGGTACCCGTCTGACTGTGAGTATGAGTATTATGGCCTCCGAGAACCGAGGCTACCTAGGCGCGCCATTGTGTCCTCGCTGTTCTCTTGCTCTTCGATGCTGTCGGCTTGTGTCACCTGTAGAGAAGGTGCTGAGCTGCGCGTTAGTTGCGCTAGAATCATGACGTACGACGCGGAGCACCGATTTCTTCGACGATTCTTGTAGCTCTCCAGCGATGATAAGTTCGTCCATGATCTGGCGAAGAGAGTCTGTGAGCGGGAGAGCGTCCGCGCGTAATGACATGCAAAGACGTACGGCATATGCCTTCTGAAAGTTGAAGATCCTGCAGAAGATGTCAGTATAGTTGCTGCTGATCTGAAGTCCGACCGACTTACAAGTCAAGCTCGCACACCTATGAGAGGACATTAGTCACTCCCCCTCCCTTACACAGGTAGCAGCAGTACTCACATTGCCAAAGTAGCGGTCCAGCACCTCGACGTATCGGTGGATAATCTCCAGCGTGATGAGTTCATTGTCGTTTGAACCGATCCCACACACGAAGAAGAGCGAGGCGTATCGCCGGTACACGACCTTCGTGTCTGCACGAACATCGCTCAGGACCGGGAAGCAACATCGCTCGAAGCTCGAATGCACCGCACCTTTGTACTCAAGTACATTGCACATGCGTGTTCTGCGCGCGAGGACGAGTTGTGTGACGTCCTTGACGATCTTGGCCTTGGTCTTCTGGGGCATAGTCGTGAACCATTTCGCGAGACGGACCTTCCCTGTGCACATACGACCGTCAGTCGATATACGCCATATAGGAGATACACAACTGACCCTGGCGAGAAACGAGGAGAATGTAGGTGATCATGACACAGTTGTGCGGTCGTGGGCGGGAAGGTGGGTGAACGCGGTGTACAGCAACGATCGGCGCTCGGCGTGCCTGTCGGGAATTACCAAATCTGAGACGCGACAAACACGGCCAAGCGCGTCCCGATTGCGATCTGTCTTGCGCGATCGACTCAGATCGCGACAACCCCGCGCCAGATCCAGCCATCGAGGCCGAGCCGCCGTCTGGGGAAGTGCGTCGCTCAGCTTGAACCTCCACCACCACCACCCACGCCAGCCCGCGGTGAGGCAAACATGGACAGGAAGCTCTCACTGCCGGAGTTCCTCAAGGTGCTGACTACCAACACGTGCCGGCGACCAAGGCCATGGGCGTTGCAGGGAAATTGTCAGGCGAGCTTCGTCATGCCGAACGTACGCGCAGATATGAACTTCCCAGCAGGTACAAGACACATAACACGCCCTCGCAGCTCGGGCAGCTCACTGACGGCAAGCTGAAGGCCGCTGGAGTGGACGATAAGGAGGTTCGCAAGCTGGTATTGGCGGCTATCCGTAAATCGGGCTACAAGGCCCCAGCTGCGGGTGCCTCGTCGCGCAACGCGGCCCAGAATACCAGCTCTCCCGGCACCGCAGATCCACCAGCTGCATCCACCAGTGCCCAGGCCGAGGTGCGTGTCTTGCAATTTAGCCTCTTCCGCTCATCATCCTTACATAAATTGTACGCGTGTGGCGTCCGCAACGGCGGCAGCGGCCCAAGCAGAAGCGCAAGCGAGATGACGATCTGAACGAGTTCCTGCCTGACAGGCCCCCAGATGATGGTGAGCTCTACGGCAGCTTGGAGTTCAAGGAGGAGCTCGATGAAACGGTGTGTATCATGCCTTGGAACACGCCCCCCTGTTTGCACCCAGCGCGGCTTCCTCGAGCTCTCGGGAGTCTTGCCTGTGTGCATGCAGCTGGCTGTGTTGCGTATGAACTCCGGCTTACGGAGGAGCATATGGCTGCATGTCACAATTATAGATCCTCACGAAGAAGTCCACTTTGGTGAACCGTGCCCCGATCATGATGGCATGGGCCTTTGTCGTGGCTGAACGGCTGGGGTTCCAGCGCGAGGAGGCTCTGAGTATAGGTATGGCTTCACCTACCAAAATTTCAAGCACAGCCGAGAGGCTGTGCGGTCGCACCGCATACCCATTGAACATCCTGCGCTCCCAGCATCGGTATACACGGAGATGAATGCTATTACAAAAGGTGTATCCCTCGGCATCTTCGACAAGAGCAAGGGCAAGGGGGTGGAGGCCGCCCAGCGCGGCTCACAGCCGTACGTGGACCTCATGGGTCGACGGTAAGTCGCTGTTCTCCTGTGCCATAGGAGGGGACGAGGCTGAGACGGTGTCCTGCGCCTCGTGCTCCTCTCTTGCGTTTCAAATTCCTCATTCCCCTCTGCAGAATGTAGGTATTCACGATCCGACCCTCCTTCCAAGCTCCAGCCGCTCACACATACCCCCGCAGACCCCTCTACCAGACAGCAAATGGCTCTTGGCGAGCTCTCTCCTCCGGCACGCCTGTCGCGCCCTCCTCAGCATTTTCGTATATCACCCGTGCCTTACGACAGACCGCACCGCACGTCCTCGGTGCACTCCGCCTCCTGGCCAATAGCTACGCCCCAACGGAACTCAGCCGCGCAGGCTTCGCCCTCTATGCTGACTTCCGGCCGGACGTACAGGGGTGGGGCGGCCGTGCTGAGGTGCGCTGTGCGACCATTCTTGGGCTGAGGAACAAGGACGTGAAGAAGGAGGACGAGGAGGCGCCGCTCAGCAACGTGCAGGACATTGTGAAGATCGAGCCTGCCAACGGGGAGTCTGGAGGCGAGTTGGCCCCGTCAGGGCTCGTCGAGCCGCCCAATAAGAAGCAACACATAGCGGCTATTGACGACGAGTATGAGGCGGCATTGGATGATCCAATATTTGATGACGCCGAACTCAACCTGGAAGGCTTCCCTTGATGCCCGCGGCCAAATTACTAACGTGCATGACGAGCTTGCCGTTCGCACAACAGATCTCCCCGGAAGGCATCGAGAAATATGCAGGTAGTCATATAATGTAAAATCTACACGTTGACACCGAAGCATGAAGATCCGGAATGTCCTGTCTCATCCCAGCAAGCACACGTCGTCCCGCACCGGCGTTGGTATGTACATTACGGCTTGATGTTTTTGATGACAGCACCAGTGAACTCCGAGGTCGTGGCAGAGCCTGAAGGCACATTGTCAGTTGATGATCTGGAAGCAACCCGCTGCGAAGTACTTACCGCCCATGTCAGCTGTGCGGACCTTAGCAGCGTTGATCACGTCGAATGTTGCACTCGCAATGTTGTCAGCGAGGTTGTCGAGGCTGATCGTACGTCAATTACACCGCAACAGGAGCACATTCTTGAGACATACCCGAGGTGCCTGAGCATCATAGTCGCACTCAGTATCATCGCGCAGGGTTGGCCTTGTTCGTGCCCATGATGTCCTGGGCGACGTGACGACAGCCAGGCTCGAAGAGCGCAAATTCGCGGCCGACGTTGCAACCAGGCACAATACCAGGGCCACCAACCAGCGCAGCACCGATGTTAGAGACGATCGCGCCGTACAGGTTCGGCATCACCATGACGTCGAACTGCGACGGTCTTGCAACCAGCTGCATGGACCTGCGAGTTTCCTAAAGTTATAATCTGGTTCCCAACGCAACGAACGGTTCCCGATGCATACGTGTTGTCGACGATCATGTCGTTAAACTCGATACCAGAGCCCTTGTACTCTTCCGCAACCTTGCGGAAGGTGTTCAAGAATAGACCATCACCGAGCTTCATGATGTTGGCCTTGTGTACGCACGTGACTTTCTGAATACGAGAACGACCACGGGACGATCTGTGAGATGCCTATGACGACATGGTGTAAACGATAGTATGAGCGCACCTTGCGGCCGTTCTTGAGCGCAAAGTCAAACGCGAATCGCGAGATACGCTCTGCCTTCGCGCGCGTAGACACCTTCAAGCTCTCGACGACGCCGGGGTAGCTCTGGTGCTCGAGGCCAGAGTACTCACCCTCAGTGTTCTCACGGATGATGGCGAAGTCAACGTTGCTGTGGCGGGTAGGGAAGCCGGGGAGGGACTTGCACAGCACAACGGAGGCGTAGATGTCAAGCTGTTGACGCATGGCAACGTTCCATGATACGTGTCCGGACTGCGAGATGGGGGTGAAGAGGATGCCTGAGGAACGTAATGAGTATAGAACAGAGAACGAGAGACACATGTGAGACGCACCCTTCAGCCCGACCCGGTTCCGCCGCAAGCTCTCCACAGCCTGCTTGAAGAGCTCCTCCCCGGACGAAGACATGCCAGAGACGTTGTATTGCTCCCATTCGATGGGAGCGTTAACATACTCGAAGATCTCCTTAACGGAGTCGGTAATCTCGTTACCGATACCGTCACCCGGAATCAAGGTCACCTGTGGCGATGCTTAGACGGAGACTATGGTTTCTGTTCACCGATACGCACGGTGTAGACACCACCATACTTGTAGACGGCTAAAGGGTGTAAGACGGTGTGCATATGCATTACGTGGGTACGTACGCGCTGTGTGACCTTGGGAAAGCCAGCAGAGAGCGTGGTGGCAGACCTCTGGCGCGGACATGAGTACGCGATCGACTGCAGTGGACGTGTACGTACCGCCTGGAGAGCGGGGCGGACGGCGAGGCGAGGGCGTTGCGCAACATGGCCGGGAGATGGAGGAGGAGGGAGAGAGGGAGGAGGGCGTGGCGAGCAGCGTCGGGACGGCGTTGAAAAATGGGAATGCGACGTCGGCCGAACCAGGGCAGCGTACAGGGCAATCACGTGACTGGCGTCATATAGCAGCCCGGGCAGGCGGCGGCTGATCCGGGCCACATGGCGCCGTTTCACTGGGGTTGGCCAGTCGTGCGACGCGGACGCGGACGCGAGCAAAGTCCCAAAGTCATCCGACTTTGTATTCGGTCTGCGTCGGTCTCCCTCCTACCCCCCTTCCCCGGTCGGCCCAACCTCACGACCAGCCGCTCCTTTCATGGGTTTCTGACACACCAGCATGGACACCAAGCAGCAGCAACAGCTTGCCGACCTCGCCGAGCAGGTCCTGCCCCATCGCAGACGCGACCTCTCGTTTTACGTCGTCCTCTTCGCGGCAGTGATTCCTCTCTGGCTGGTCGTCCCCTCAGCCTGGATCTATGTGATCTACATCCTCCGCACAGGCAAGATATGGACTCTGGCTTGGCGCGGACGGCTACTGTTTGCTGCTGCGCTCTGTGAGGTCAGATCTGGTGACCGCGTCAAGGTCGTGTATGCGGGCGCTCACCCTTCTGCTTCTGCAGGTGTTCTTTAGCGTATACCACTACAATCTCGCGACATTCATCAGCGGCCCTCACTCGCTTCCGCCAAACAAACTCAGCGAGCTGCAAAAGGCTTTCACGCGTGTCCTGCAGTCAGGCCTAGCAGATCTTCCGGAGGAGGGCTTTGATGAGGAGACGCTCGATGCTGAGAGGCCTGGCAGTCCGGCCGAAGACATAATCACCCTTCAGTATGACGATCCCAGAGCAGTGGACTTCCGGAACTACTTGAGAACCTGGTGAGTTCTCCACTTCTGTTGCCCAGAACTGAATCTCAGATCGTGATAGGTTTGGCAAAGTCCCGTGGTCTTCGATCCGCAAACATGAAATGTATGCGTGGCTCTATTGGTCGATCTTCAACCAGCCATACACCACCTTTGAGGCTCTTCCACGCGCACACCAAGTCGCCCTCAATGATGTCATCCGGTCGATAGAAGCTCGCTCTGGTTCTACCATCCCAGATGGATCTAATCCTGCAGTCAAGCCTAACTTGCTCACCCTGGACCCTGTCAGCGTTGTCTGGCGGCCATTCCTTTGGTATGCCTTTGTCGCAGCCGTTAACTTCTATCTGCGGAGGCGTATGCGGCGGATCTGGGACTGTAAGTTTGGCACATACCATGGTCTTGAGTGCGTACGCCGTATGTTCTCGCGCGTCGGTCCGACTCACAATTTGTATCAGCTACATACTCCGCGTGCCTGCAGGTTGGGACCCTCGTACGGGCCCGAGGCCGGTCGTCTTCATGCACGGACTTGGACTCGGTCTGGCACAGTACAACCGCTTCATCACGCACCTCTTCCGTACCATCCCGGAGCACCCCGTGCTTGTGCCTCTGCAGCCACATGTCAGCCAGGACATTATGCACCCGCGCTACCTCCGCCCCATGAGCCGGCGTGACATGGCCCGGACCCTCGCGGGTCTCCTCGACATGTTGGGCTGGGCGAAGTGGGCTGACAAGGAAGATGTAGTGGAGAAGGACGATATCCCAATGGGTGTGACCATGCTCAGTCACTCGAAGTGAGCAGCGTGCTTTTCGTGTCGACATGGGATGAGGCTAATGCCTGGCAGTGGCTCGTTTGCGCATGCGTGGATGCTGAAGCATTATCCTTCCATGGTCACTCGGTCGTGCTTTGTTGACCCCGTTGTGTTCTGCTCTTGGGAAGGCGGTAGGTGGCGCTCATCGCAATATGACGTTGCTGGGCTAACATCCCGGCCTCAGATCTCTGCTACAACTTTATTTACAGACGGTGTAGCACGGGCGTAGAGCTGATCATCAAGTTCTTCGTCGGCACGGAGCTTGGAGTGGCCAACTTCCTACAGCGCCACTTTGACTGGTACGCCAACTCGCTATGGTACGAGGAGATCCCCAACGCGCGGGATCCGTCCAAGACTATGTACTTCCTCGGCGGCAGGGATGATATTGTGAACGCCCATGTACGTGGTTTGTTGAACGGTATGATTTGGAAAATGACTGAAGTACGCTTCGCTCTGCAGCGCGTGAAGCGCTACCTCACGTCCCACGGCATCCGTAAAGGCCTGTGGTACGATCCCGAAGGCAGGCACGGCCAGGCCATGATGTTTGACGGTCAGGAAGCCATTTTCCGCTGGCTCTTGCAAACCGAGAACACATCGCCTTCGACAAATGAAACCGTACCCAGCTCGTGACGGACTGCAAAACGGAAGAATCAAAACCAAAGATGCACTGTACATTTGCCCATCCGCACTGACCCACATCTGCTTTTTGCTTGCCGCCGCGCGCGTTAGATTACTCGATACCTGCGTATATTAATGCTTCTGCCTGCTGTTGTTTGACTGGATGGTACCAGTATAGCGTCGTTGTAATCAGTAGCCATATGGGTCCGCAGAGACACCCCGATGGCACCGCTCCGCGGGTAGCTACAATTGTACCCCGGTGAGGCGATTCTGCAGCGTCGGCATGAGCCTGAGAGCGTTGTCGCTCGAGACTGCCTTGAGCAGGGCGGGCTCATCCTTGTAGAATTCGTCCAAGTTCGTCTGGTACCAAGCAGCCATATCTTTGCTTACGGCTGGAAATTTGGGGTATGAATGAATATGGAAGTAGATCCGGGTATGCCACGCCCATCTCACCTGGAAAGTCGGTGCCAAACAGGACACGGTCCGGCGCGAGCATACTTTTCGCAAGCCCAAGCGTGGTGTCGTGCGCAGCCAGCGCAGTGTCAACGTAGAAGGTCTTGAAGTCGTCCATGATCTCCTCGGGTGTGAGCGCGGAGCCCATGTGCCGCGAGAGCACGGCAGCACGGGGCGCGAGGATCAGCGTGCTGCCTCCGAGGTGAGAGAGGATGATCTTGACGTTGGGGAAGCGCCGCTTCTTGCCGGTCACGACGAGGTGCGCGGCGCCTTTATAGGTCTCGTTGGGAACCTGGCGGGCGCGAGGTCAGCCCTTGGTCGGGTTTTGGAGGGGCGCGTGCGGTTATCGTACCTCCGTGATTGGGATCCCGAGGTATTCATGCGGCCAGGGGGTTGACGAAGGCGTCTGCGTACCGTGCAGGTGTACACTTGCGCCGCGACTATCCAGCTCTTGCCAGACCGGGTCGAATGCGTCGTCACCCACGTACACTGCATCAAGCGTCAGAGCAGAAATAACCCAACCCAAGCGCGCCGCCTTACCCGCATCCTTGCCCTGCCCATACGACGATGCCAACCCAACCCCATCCGCGCCCAGCTCGTCCAAAGCATACGCAATCTCCGCCAGTACGCCCACCGTATCGTCTAGCACCGGCGTCGCCGCGAAGAAGCCAAACCTGCCGGGACGGTCCTTACATATATTGGCGAGCATCTCGTTGAGCCCCCTCGCTGCGCGGCGGTTCTCGGGACCGGCGGGGCCCTCAGGCATGCCCGTGGGCACGGAGAGGACGGCGAGGTCGATGTTGAGCGCGTCCATGGCGCGGAGGCTCACTTGGGGCGTCCAAGGGACATTCTCCGGGGGGACGCGGAAGCCCACGGAGGCGTCGAGATCTTCAGACTTGCGCGAGCCGGCGGGGAAGATGTGGTGGTGGACGTCGATGCGGAGAGGGCGAGCCTGCGTCGAGTAAGCGATTCAAGATCGCAAGTGGTTGAGAAGGAAGGGACAGACCATGTTGCTTCAAGTTCGCAGTCGAGTGCTCACTGCAGCTGCCATTCAGATGCTTTTATGGATTAGGTTGCCAGACGGGCACCATGCCGCAGCGGCAGCAATGACACCGCTGATTGAATTGTGAGGTCCTCTGAGAAGGAGGCTTAGCCGGACAGGCGTATTCCAGAATGGTCTCAAAGCGGACACGTAAGGATAAATGAGTAGTTTTTGGACAGCAGTCCAGTGACGGTCAATCCGAGAGCCACGCACATGTACTTCTGGATAGGTGATTTGCTCACTTAGTAGACTGCGATTGAACGATCAGCGTACGGAGGGACAGGCACTTCGGTATCGAGGAGTGGATGGCCCTGCGGCAACGGATTCTTGCAAATGCTACCTCGGACTCCGCAGGGAGTCAGGGACACACGTCCGCCGACGCAGAACAATCTACGGATTTTATTGATCTCAAATCCTGTCGTCGCCCACCATATCCGTTGATCAGAGTGCTCGTGCTTGGGAACGCAACGACGCAGCATGGCCTGCTGGGCCGAAGTAGGACTGTCCGATCTTGTGGGCGAGGCACAGACGACGGCGTAATGTATTTGTTAGAATGACTATATAATGATACTACTCGCCTTCTACAATCACCTCCGGAACGGCGCGCAATCCTCGGAATCATAGCTCACAAACTGCCCGCTCATTGACTTCGGTGCATTCAACGCGAGTGCCGCCATCACGTAGCCAGATACCTCGGGTTTGATGAGCTTCTGGTCGGTCTGCAAGCCCATGAAGTACTTGTGGACCTTCTCAGCCATATCAGTGACACCCAGCTCCCGAATCTGCGTTTGCATCTGCACCAGGTGGTGAGCACGAACTAAGGCATGTGTAGGGAATCGAAGTACTTGTGTGTCAACGGTACCAGGACGCAGGGCGACTGAGATCACGTCAGGCTCTTCCTCGCCCAAGGTCCTGAGAACAAGACGTGTTCACACCGTCTAGCTGGTAGATCGCGTGGAAGATATGACACACCTGCACATACTGTTCATGGCGGCCTTGCCTGCGTTGTAAGGACCCATGGTCGCAGTCCCTTTGGTCGCTGATCCAGAGCTAACAAAGACGATGCGACCACCGAGCTCGCTTTTACGCAGGTATGGCAGCGCCGCTTGTACGGCAGTGATCAAAGAGAAGAAGTTGACGTCGAAGTGCGACTTCCAGCCCTCCAGGGGAACCTCTTCGATCTTTCCCAGGGGAGTCAAGATGCCAGCATTGAGGATGAGTGCATCGAGGTGTCCGTATGTCTTCACCGCAGAGTCGACCGCGTGCGTGACGATGGCTTTATCGGTCCTGGATGTGATGTACTGAGAGGAACGCGGACCGAGAAGACCACAAGACTAACACGTCGCCCTTGGTGATCAGTAATGCCTCTGGGTGATATTGCTTGAGCTCAGTCAGCTCTACAGTTTCCGAGCGCGACAGTGCGACCACATTCGCATTGAATTCGGTGAGCAGGATTTTGGTGGCTGCGAGGCCGAGTCCTCTGCGACAACATCTCAGCCACGGTGCGCCGGAATGAGAGAGCAGATGACAAAGCACTTGGATGCGCCGGTGATAAGGACGACTGGCTTGAGCGACATAATGAGACGACAGAAGAGGAGACGGAGGCGTCTTCCGCAGAAATGAGACGAGGATGGGTTCGCACGCTGGGGTTGCGCGAGGCGGCCGTCCCGAGAGGTGCCGAGCCAGCACACACCGGCGTCCCTTTCCTCACAAATCCTTCCCAGTCCCGCTCTCGCCTCAGCCCCCTCCTCTCCTCCAAAAGTCATGTCGACGCGAGTTGCGCTCTCCCGCTTCGCCCCAGCCATCACCCGCACACACAGGGCACCCGCTTTCGCGGCGCGGAGAGCTCTCTTCGTCCGTGGCTACGCTTCGCAGAGCGAACATACGTCAGTTCATCTGGATTAGGCTACGTGTCTCGCGCGACTTATTTCTTTTTCCGTGCAGTTGACCGTGCGTGATGCCCTCAACGCCGCCCTGGAGGAGGAGATGTTGCGGGATGAGAAGGTGTTCATCATTGGTGAGGAGGTCGCCCGGTACAACGGTGCATACAAGGTGTGTCAATTGTTTATCCCGGTAGAATACGTGACACAGAAGACGTGCACATAGGTCACCAAAGGCCTGATGGACAAGTTTGGCGAGAAGCGTGTCGTTGACACACCCATTACTGAGATGGGTTTCGCTGGTCTCGCAACTGGTGCCGCATTTGCGGGCCTCCGGCCAGTGTGCGTAGAACGTTTGGTATCGCTCACTCACAGCATTGACACACAAACCTTTCTAGCTGCGAATTCATGACCTTCAACTTCGCTATGCAAGCCATTGACCAAATTGTCAACTCGGCCGCAAAAACATATTACATGTCTGGCGGTTTCCTCACCTGCCCGATCGTCTTCCGTGGTCCCAACGGTGCCGCCTCTGGCGTCGCGGCCCAGCACTCACAGGACTATGCCGCATGGTACGGTTCCATCCCCGGCCTGAAGGTCGTCAGCCCTTGGAGTGCCGAGGACTGCAAAGGTCTCCTCAAGGTTTGTTCCAGTCCCGATTAAGTTGCGAGCTACTTGTTCATCCCTTGATTCGGCCAGGCTGCCATCCGTGACCCCAACCCTGTTGTGTTCCTCGAGAACGAGATGTTGTACGGTGTCAGCTTCCCCATGTCGCAGGAGGCGATGTCCGACGAGTTCATCCTCCCCATCGGCAAGGCCAAGATCGAGCGTGAGGGCAGTGATGTCACAATTGTCGCACACAGCTTGATGGTTGCGCGGAGTCTGGAGGCGGCGGAGGAGCTTGCGAAGGAGGGCGTCAAGGCGGAGGTCATCAACCTTCGCAGCATCCGCCCGCTCGACATCGACACAATCAAGGCCTCCGTCAAGAAGACCAACCGGTATGTTCTGTCTCACCGCAGCACATGCAAGGGATGCTCATCGCAGTGCAGACTTGTCATCGTTGAGGGTGGCTTCCCAGCCTTCGGTGTCGGCAGCGAGATCTGTGCTCAGATCGTCGAGAGTGAGGCCTTCGACTACCTTGATGCACCGGTCGAGCGTGTCACTGGCGCTGACGTCCCTACACCCGTAAGCCCAGCCATTCGCATGCTCTTCTCGCACTTCTAACCTTTGGTCTGCCAGTACGCAATCAACCTCGAGGCTCGTGCCTTCCCTGACGCGCCGGTCATCACGAAAGTGGCCAAGCGGGCACTCTACAGGTCCAACTAGGACCTTCCTTCATTGCCGTGTTCTTCACGCAAGCTTGGGGGAGAGCCAACGAGGGCGCGGCTACATTCTTTCGCGGGGCTGCGCAGACGTGTTATAACTTAGGGATGCATCTTGCTATATAATTTACACGCTTTGCCGTCTAGAGCACTTATAGATTCCCTGCACCTCACAGAGCCCGCAGACGAACACGGACTGCGTTCGCATGCGCGTCCAAACCTTCGCAATCGGCCAGCGTTGCCACCACGGGACCAAGACCTCTGAGGCCATCTGCACTAACTTCTTGTGAGGTGATGTGCTTTTGGAAGGAGAGCGTATTGACCCCGCTGAATTGACGGGCGTAACCGTTCGTCGGCAACGTGTGGTTCGTGCCCGAGGCGTAGTCACCGCAACTGCGGCACTTATCAGTACGGACCTTTGTGGACGAGATGATGCGTCTTACCTCTCCGGTGAGTATGGTCCGACGAACACGCTCCCGGCGTTCTCAACCAGGGCCACGGCTGCGTTGGCTTCTTCCAGGTGGATGATGAGGTGCTCCGGTGCGTAATCGTTCGAGAACTTCAGTGCGTCCTCGACAGTCTTCACCTTCACGATGTTGCTCTTCGAGATCGACTCGCGGACGATGTCCACGCGCGGCAGTGCCTTCGCCTGCTTATCGAGCTCAGCCTCGATCGCAGCAAGCTCCGCGTCCGAGAGATCGACCGCAACGAGGACGACCTGCGAGTCCACGCCATGCTCCGCCTGTGACAGGAGGTCCGCGGCCACGAACGCAGGGTTGGACGTCCGATCGGCGATTACCTGTAATGAAATGAGATCTCACTCAGGATCGCTGTGCTAGCGCAAGCGAGATGGATTGGATACCCACGAGCACTTCCGACGGCCCCGCGGGCATGTCGATCGACACGAGTGCGTCGGTGTCGTTCTGGACGAGCAGCTTCGCCGCGGTCACCCACTGGTTGCCAGGGCCAAAGATCTTGTCGACTTTCGGGACGGTCTGCGTGCCGTACGCGAGTGCAGAGACCGCCTGCGCGCCGCCGGCCTTGAGGATGGCGGACGCGCCGACGAGCTTCGCAACGTACATGACCTCCGGCGAGATGCTCCCGTCCTGCCGGGGTGGCGTTGCGAGCACGATTTCTTTGCAGCCCGCGACTTGCGCAGGAATGCCGAGCATGAGGGCGGTGGAGGGGAGAATTGCTGTGCCTCCAGGGACGTACAGCCCGACGCGCGCGATCGCCTTCGCGAAGCGGGAGCAAACCACGCCGGGCATGGTCTCGACAACCATGGGCGCGTTCTCAGCCTGTGCCGCGTGGAACTTGTAGATGTTGGCATACGCGACGTCGATCGCCTTGCGCACCTCGTCGTCGATCTGCATCGTCTCCGCGGCGAACGGCGGGCGGATGACCGTCGACGAGAGCTGCACCTTGTCAAACTTGGCGGTGAGCTCGAACAGGGCGGCGTCGCCCCGTACTCGCACGTCGTCGACGATGGGCTTGACCTTTTGCAGCATTTCATCGTACTTGAGCACGGGTCGGCGGAGTAGCTGGGCCCTCTCCTGAGGTGAGGTCGCGGAGAGGTCGTATGTGTGCATGGCGATAGATGCATTAGGGACAACGGGGGTCTTCTGCTTTGCTGGTGCTGGTGCAGGTTTGCCATTTGGTATTGCACCAGCCTCTGCAGGCTTGGTCCACTGCGGCTTCGCATTGCCTGCGCGACGAGTGATCTTCTTCGCCTTCGTGTCTAATGACCGCTCGATGTCCGCGATGCTGACACCTGCAGCTACGCACCGGGTGAGGGCGAAGTAGATGAGGTCCGCCGCCTCGAAGGCAACTTCGTCCTTCGTCTTTGCCCGGCACAGCTCGTCCGCCTCCTCCATGATCTTCGCGCGGAGGAGCGCAGGATCATTGAAGAGTCTGCGCGTGTATGACCCCTCTGGTGCGGACTCGAGGCGGGACTGTAGTGTATTCTCAAGCGCTCGGAGACCCTTTGCCTCGCCCCCACCGAAGCACGATGGACGATTAAGGTGGCAGAACCCAGCACCGTGTTGGATAACGGAGAACTCAACAGCATCGGAGTCGCAGTCTAGGCGGATGCTGACGACTTCCTGTGTCGCGCCGGAGGTCTCGCCCTTGCGCCAGAGGCCGTGTTTGCGAGACTGGTACACACCCTTGCCGATTACGATGCTCTCCTTGATCGACTCTGCGGATGAATAGACTAGGCCTAGCGACCGCCCGCCCTCGTTGTGAGCGGCTACTACCGTCGGGAAGAGACCATCTGGCCGGTCAGACGTGAGAGGGGACAGGAATGCATCAGCGACATTGATCTGGCGCTCGGTCGAGGCTGTGAGCGTGAGGAGGGAAGTGGGTAGCACTAGGATAGCCCCTGCAGCGAGAAGCCCCCGGATTGTAGACTGCGAAGGGGGAGAGGCCGTGTCCGCGGGAAGGACATGAATGGAGGAACCTGTGAAGAAACGGGAGACGGACGAGACGAGTTCGACGTCCACGGCTGGAGTCTTGATGAGCACGCCTGAGATACCGTTGCGCACCGTGTCAGACACCGCGCTGACGTTGGCGACATCGAGGAGAAGGATGAGGCGGTCGGCAGGAAGGACGCCGATGGCTTGCTTTGCGTGAGCAAGGGGCAAGATGATTTTGTCTACGCCCTGATCGAGTAGAGCAGTCGCCTCGTCTAGACTGCCGTTCTCGAAGAGGACATAGCGCGAGGCGTGCTCAGGGAGTACGTGCGCATTAACATGCGCTGCCTGGAGGACGAGGGGGCCAATGCGAGCGAGAGCTTGTACGAGAGCAGGGTCTGGCGTGCCGCCGAGGAGAGGGAGGAAGACAGACATCGCGCGAAGAATGACTCGCCACAAATCCTGCGATCGCACTAAATGGCCCGCACGTGGTCGCGCTCTGTCGCGTTCCAACTTCCGCGCCGTCAAAACGCTGCCACCGGTTACATGCAAATGCTGCACAGAGACTTCTACGGCTCTGTAGTGTAGCGGTTATCACGGCGGATTCTGACGACGGGATATTCGTCGCGCCATAATTCCGTCAACTCAGGTTCGATTCCTGACAGGGCCTGTTATGGTTTTGCTTTTGTAGTTGGGTATCTTCGTGTCGAAAGTGAGAGGACCGCGTCTCGTTTGGAGGCAGAGGGAGAACGAGTCGGAACGAAGGTTGGGCCACAGGTGTGGCGTGGTAAGCGCCCATTTACGAGATCTTTGGCGCTCGGGACCAAACCGCTTTCTTCGACTGCCACGACGCGGCACCTGCCGCCGTTGTCTATCTTGCCTCATGGACAGAATCGCGACCACAGTGGGACACGGTGGACAAAGCACACGCACAATGTCGGCCGCGCAGGGACTGGCCGCGAGGAGTTGCTTTGACGCAGTGGCCCAGGAAGGCCCGAGCTTCGCGGTGGCAGACGCGTGATCGAAGTCGGCGATCGCTGCTGAGAGGCACAAAGCACACAATTAGTGCATCCTTATGTCCACCGCCGCTCACGATTCCTATAAAGACCTCCCCGTCGCGACGTTCTCCTTCATACTTCTCGCTCTCATTTTCCTGCGCCACTCTCGTCGGCGCGTCACATTATCCCACCCGCCCAGTCTCCAGACTCATCTGCAATGCCTCCTCGCGGTGCTCCCGGACGTGGTCGCGGCGTACCCATCAGCTTTGCCCCTCGTGGCGGCGGCCCTGCTCGCGGTGGTGGCCCCAATCTCGTCGGACGCGGCGCCGGTGCCGGCGCGCCCGCCGCCGGGTTGCCCTCGCGCGACGCTCACATTACCACCGTCGGTGTGAGGCGCAGCGCGTTCGGCACCGCAGGCAGGGTCATCCCCATCACCACCAACCACTTTTTGGTCAAGATCCCCGAGGCCATCATCCACCACTACGATGGTATGTTGCCAGAGAGAAAATCACAATGCGCGCACTGACCGTGCGTTGCACCGACAGTGGTCATCCGCCCGGACGAGAAGACACTCCCGGCGCGTCTCAACATGGAGATCATTGACCGCCTTCAAAAGGCCATCGCCCCCCAGGTCTTCACCCCCGCGCGGTGTACGACGGTCGTAAGAACTTGTTCGCCGCGCGAGAGCTCCCGTTTGGGGACACCCGCAGCCAGGAGGTACGTCTACCGCCTTGACCGTGCATCTCCGTCGACTAACTTGTTCCGCAGTTCGACGTCACGCTCGAAGACCCCGGAGCCCCACCACTGCCCGTGGCCCAAAGGTTTACAAGGTCAAACTGACCCATGTGGCGGAAATCAATCCCGAGTACGTTTGTCCCTTTAGCCTTGAGGTCTCTGTTGAATGTGGCGCGTAGGGTCCTCGCGCGTTTCCTGCAGGGCAAGCAATCTCATGATAATACCGTGCTCACCGCCATCACGGTAAGTGCCTTGCCTCACGCGACGCCCCCTTTGTTGACCACAGGTGCAGGCCCTCAACGTCGTCATTCGCATGGATCCTTCCCTCAAATACCCCTTCAACGTGCGCTCTTCTTCACCAACCGCGAGACGAAGGACATTGGCGGCGGCATCGTCCTCTGGCGTGGCTACTTCCAATCCGTGCGCCCAGCTATCGGCAAGATGCTCATCAACGTGGACATCAGCACGGGAACCATGTACAAGGAGGGCTCGTTGTTCAACCTTTGCCTGGAATTTTTTGGAACCAGGGATCCCACCTTTGTGTTCCCGATCAAGCGCCTGACCGAACGTGAGCGCATCCGTCTGCAGCGCTTCCTCAGCGGCGTGCGTGTCGTCACGGTGACACCGGGCGGGCAGCAGTCGGCGCGGACGCCGCGAGTCATCAAAAAGCTCTCCGACGCTGGAGCGAACGCCCTCGGCTTCACCACGCGCGAGGGCAAGGCCATCACCGTCGCGCAGTATTTCCGCCAGACGTACAACCATCAGTTGAAGTACCCCGAGGCCGTCTGTGCGGAGGTCGGCAATGGCGCACTCATTCCGATTGAGATGCTCTATGTGCCCCCGGGCCAGATCATGAAGAAGCCGTGCCGCCTGAGAAGACCAAGGACGTACTCGAGTTCGCGACGAAGAAGCCGCAGGATCGTCTGCAGAGCATCGCGAATGGACTAGGAGTAAGGGAATTGATTGGTTCATTTATCATGGGACGCTGACAGTATGGCCAGGTGTTGCAATACGGCCAATCGGAATATGTTCGGGTGCGCATGCCTTTGATGATAGTAACTTCCGTCGCTCACCGTGGTCATATGCGCAGCAATTTGGCCTGGAAGTCCAGCCGAATGCGAAGCCGATGTCGTTGTCAGCGCGCGTGCTCATCCCTCCTACTCTGAAGTACGGCGTTGGATCGAAGCAGGCGACGATTGTGGGTGTTTCCATAGACTTTTTCCTCGCACCCCCAGCCCTAACCCTCATCTAGGTTCCCCGCGACGGCTCATGGAACATGTACACTCATCCTCTCAATCCAACTCCCAGCTGCTTACTCACGGATGCTACAGGGTCGATAAAAAGTTCTTCCTGCCATGCGTGATCAACCGGTGGATCGTGGTCGTCTTCGAGCGGAAGGCGCGCTTCGAGGAGGATCTCCTGCAAGGGATGGTCAGGAACCTTGTCAGCGCCTGCAAAGCCGTTGGTACGTGATCCGTCCACTGCCCGCTGCGCATTTTCTGATGTTAGACACACCGTCGTCAGGCATCACTGTGAACGACGAGAGACCGATCTACGAGTGGGTAAATCCTCAGGGCTCTGTCCACACGGTGAGTCCGTGCGACACATACGGGTCCTTGATGTGCTGACGGCAGCCCTGGTGATAGCAATTGTCGCGTATAGGAAGCCTCTGCAAAGATAGGTACAAGGTCATGCCCAACCTCATCGTCTGCGTGCTGCCCGAGGGGGCAACGGATCTGTACACCGCCATCAAACAGTGAGCGCGTGGTTCTATTCGTCGGTGTATGGAACGCTAATATTCTATCGGCTAAATAGCTTCGGGGACATTCAGGTACGTTTCATACACACACATGTACGCGAGCAGCGACCAATGTTGCCTGCAGGTTGGGGTCGCCACACAGTGCATGAAGGCCGACAAGTGCAAGAGGGCGAAGGAGCAGTACTTCGCGAACGTCTGTCTCAAGTCAGTTCGCGTACTCCCTATTCACGTCAGTAGCATTTCTCACACTGCTACAGGATTAACGTCAAGTTGGGAGGCATCAACACCATCCCTGAGCCTCGTTCGGTTTCGGCTCTGACTGACCCCCACAACCCCACCATCGTTATGGGGTACGTGCTTCCGTCTTTTCGGCTATGCGCTTGCTGACCACCTGAGCAGCGCAGACGTCATTCACCCTGCCCCCGGAGCCGAGGGTCGGCCGTCCTTCACGGCGTTGGTCGCGAACGTGGACTCCGACACCGCCAAGTACGTGGCCGACTGTCGCGTGCAGACGTCGCGTCAGGAGCTCATCGAGGACCTGGAGGAGATGAGTAAGGTGCGCTCGATTAGTCTGGTTGCTGTGCGTGTGTGCGGGCGAGCTGATGCGCGTGTAGAATATGCTCGAGTCGTACATGGGGTACCGCAAAACAGGGAGAAGAAGGCCAACCCAGCCCCCACGCGCATCATCTTCTACCGGGGTATGGTATTTCCTCGCGATGCACCCTCTCCCTCGCTAACGACTTGCTAGACGGTGTCTCTGAGGGACAATTCAAGCAGGTGCTCGAGCAAGGTGAGTTCAGCAGGCAGTCAACATGCAGCCATGGAACTGAATGTCGGTCGCTTGAAGAATTGCCGCTCATCAAGAGTAAGTCCGTCGTCTGGCCATTCGCAGCCTCGTGCTAATCTCCGCCACAGAGGCCTGCGCCAGACTCAACATCAACCCCAAGATTACCATGATCGTGGTTGGAAAGCGCCACCACGTCAGGTTCTTCCCTCAGAGCGAGAGGGACAGGGACAGGAGCGGCAATTGCCCCGCCGGCACCGTCGTCGACCAGGAAGTCACGCACCCGCTCGAGCTCGATTGGTACTTGCAGAGCCATGCTGGATAAGTCACGTTCTGCCCTGAGTCCTGCTACGGTACTAACATCAGCTTTTCGGTTTATCTACACTGCTGGGCACGTCGAGGCCCGCGCACTACAGCGTCCTGCACGATGAGAACGGTTTTACGTACGTCCAATCGTTGTTGTAATCGCGTGCCCGCGTCTTATCATCGCATCGCTTCTAGACCCGACAGCTTGCAGGCACTCTCGTTTGCCCTTTGTCACGTCTACGCGCGCTCGACACGATCCGTCTCGATCCCTGCGCCGGTGTATTGTGAGTACCCTGTTTTATGCGACGCGTCTGTAGCTCATGCCCGATATGTGCGTGCAGATGCGGACATCGTCTGCTCCCGCGCGAAGAACCACTACAACCCGGAGGAGGCCATGCGCTTGGACGATAGCTCTGGTATGCCGCAGGACAGGGCCTCTGCCATCGCGAGCCTCTCTATGTTCAAGGACGCATTCAAGCCTCTGCACAAGAACATGTCCTACCTCATGTATTTCTCTTAAGCTGCCATGTTTGCAAAGTCTCTGAAGTGTAGCGCTTAATTCTCCCCGTCGCTCACTGTCTCGCTCTGGATCCCGCACTGTTGTACTGTTGCCTGTCATGTATCACTTCGCCGCTCCTTACGCTGTAATCTTACCCCACGAACGGTCTGGAATGTTTATTATCCATTGTTGACTCCTCGGAAGTATCCGCGCGCAGGACGTTGTCGTGTTTAGGTCAAGGTTGGTATAGTATCCGGCTTCGCTGATTGGCGGTGCGAAGAAGGCGCAACGCGAGCTGGCTGTTTTCCACGTGATCGCGTTTTCCGAGCAATATCGGGGTGGCGGGCGCCTGGCATGTTCGCGCAGACTTGGCCGCACTGGCTGGAAGGTAAGCGAGGGGGGAGAGGAATGCTCGTGTCCGCCGTGTGTGCTTGGTCGCAGATCCTCGTGCGTCTAACACTCATGGTCCAGACTGTTGCGTTCCCAGATAGTCCTTGCAAGGAAATGAGGATGACTTCGACAAGCCAAAACCTTGCCGTGGCTAGATCTAGCTCTGCCTCTCAGCTGAGTCGCATCTCCTGCACGCGTCTGACATCAGCTTCTCTGTTGCCCAGTGGTCCTAGGGCTGTACCCTCTTCTCTCCCCGGGATCAAGGCGTGCACTCCGCGCGGACAAAAGGCGCTCTTGCCGCGGTGCGCTCGCCTGAGAGGCTGGCGTCGCCCTTCCCCGATACAAGCCTGGCAGGTGAACCGACGAGTGCGTGTCATTTCCGAGGCAGGAACCGTGCTTCTTCTCTTGTCTGTGGTCCTTTTGCGCTGCTCCCTGCGCTGCCTCTCTATCTAGGAACAGCATGCACTCCGGTCTGTGCGGATATAAGAACCACAGACGCTTTGGCACCTCTGACGACTGTGCCTCGGCCCCTCTGCGCTTGGTGGCGTTACTTACTGTCTTTGGAGCCGTACGGCGTATATAACCCCATCCTGACGTCTGTGGACACCCGACGCAACCGTTGTCCTCACCACCAGCCCAACAGCCGCCATTCACGATGCCGCCACACAGGAATATGGGCTGGAGGAAACCCGTCCCCAAGTTCATCCCTGAGACTGTTCCTCTCTCTCGGTTCAGTTCCACGTCATTCAAAAGGATGTCCTTCTCCCAGCTCAATAAGGACATGCCGCCGGTGAGTAAATCGCTTCCTCGCAGTCGCCTTCACAATGCTCATTATGAACGGTTGAATGGGAAATTAGTTACCGGATAATGGGCTGCTCAAGCTGGGAAGCTCTCTGAGCAAAGCAAAGCGTCAAGGTTTCGTCCTCAACGACCAGATCGACCCACGGTGGTACGAGCAGTATCGATCACACCCAGTGTCATTCCCTACTGTAGAGGAGCAACCTTCCAGGTAGATCATACATGCCCCGTGCTTGTCGAATACAGCGCTCATACAGTTCCATGGATCAGCATGACCTCTGTTCCCTCCTCTCAACGTCTAGCACGCAAGAACGGAGCGAGACAACACACAGCACGCCTCGAGTTGTGCGACACAAGCGTTCCGAGTTGCCTCAAGTATGCCAGCAGCTTCCTGTCCCGTCGCCATGTTCCGTTGACCACATCGCCGATCAGCACTATCGACCACCGACTCCGCCCTTGAGACGGGAGCACCCCGAGCGCCGGCCACGTTCCGGCTACAGGGTAGCACAGCAAGCAGAGCAACGGGTAGGTACTGACGCCCTCTGCTTGCCGTCATGGTCTCACTTTCCGCCAGCTACCACACGACAGCCACGACGAGCCCACGGCAAAAATAGAGACCTTCATACAGTCGTCCGCATTCCCTACCCCTATGATTCAGGTTCTCCCCCCAATGCGCACGCCCAAACCGTTTCGAAATGCACACACCCATTCCCGTCCGGCTGGAGCTTCGAGAGCTAGCAGCCTTCACTCAAGATCCATGTCCTCGACGTCCTCGGCGCTGCGCGCCAAACGGCATGGCGGCCAAGGCATCGTTACTATCTGGGCAGACGTGAAAACCCTGGGGATCCAGTTCCGTCTTAGGTTTCACCACCTCTTCCGCTGAGCGGAACTATCGACTCTCTACTCGTTGTAGCACTATGGCGACACACTATCTTTATTTACTCGGACCTTCATGCCACTCTGACATTTGTACCTATACCATTACCACATCACTGCATTCTGTGTATGCTATATCGAAGGCTAAGCATTGTAGGTCATTGTATGTACTCCTACGAGATGAATATGAGCCAGTATTTCGCCAGCGTACTCCGGTGTATGTGAGTGCCGTGGGCGGGGCGGTAAGCCAATCAGCGACAAGCTATCACCACACAGACTACTACGTTCGGCGCGTCCGCGCCTGGCTGCTCCGACCCGCTGTCGACCCGCCGCGACGACCCACTACCACAATTCTCCTCCTTCCTCGAGGCATGTCTTTCCGCTAGTGCGTTTCCCAATCTGCCCACCTACTCCTACCACGTTGGCCCCCACAGCTGGTCTCCGTCACATCTTCGCGCCAAATTGGCAGCTCCGCTCTATTCTCTGCACACTGATACGCTCGTATGGCGGGCGAGAACCGCGGCCCATCTAACCGGGCACTGTACGAAGCCTGCCTCGCCGGCGCACAGGACCACCCCTACATCCCTCGGCTACGCTCTGACCCACCACCCTACCAGTTCATCCCCCATAGTCTCCAGGAGTTTCGCGCGCAGGAAGGCCCGGATGAGCGGGACAAGCGGCTTCGCGACCTGTGGTCGCGCCTACCACAACGCGACGGCACCCATCATGAGGACGAAGACTCCGCACAGCTGGGTGCGGGAGTAGATGGGACCACAGCGCTGTCCGACGGCGCACTTACAACGGAGATGGCGAAGCGCTTGCAGGGGATGTACGAGGCGGAGTTGCGCTCGCAGTGTGGGGCGCATACGAGTGGGTTTCTGCATCGCGGCGTGTCGTGGTCAGAATTCAGGAAGTACGCGGATTCAAAGGAAACGGGTGTGTGGGGCTCGTCGACTGCGTGTATGCGAGGGCTCATGTCTCGTAGAGCTCTGGCGTATCTTCCACGATGAACTGGACCTGGACGGCAATGGTCGCCTTGATTCCGAAGAACTCATGGAGGCCTTGCAGAGAGCAGGTGTGTGCTCATTTATTCGCCCTATTCTTACGCTAAGCCAGGGTCGATACGCAGGCATTGTACTGTCCTCATCAACGCTGGCAGAGCTGATGACATTCATGACGTCCTCCGCGCACTCCCATGCTATCACTTTTCCGGAGTTCCGAGATTTCCTCCTGCTGATGCCCCGAAAAGCGTCGCCAAAGGAAATATTCCGGTACTACGAGATGCGAAAAGTCACAAGCGACGAGGCTAGAGGGGCTGCCCGCGTCAATATGGAAGGTGAGCGGTGTCTGCCCCAGCGATCCAATACTCTTGACTGAGGTAGGGGCGCAAGGTGACGTTACTCTCAGCGCCGAAGATATGTCCGTCAGCAGAGCGCCGGTTGTACAACAACACCAAGCCAACCCAACAACCGCAGATACCCCATAGATCATACCGTAGACTCCTACGAAGGAGACGAGGAGGGTGAGGAGGAAGAGTTCGACGAGGTGGACCATCATAGCTGGTTCGAAGGGTCGACCGCCGCAAAATTCCTTCTAGCAGGCGGCGTCGCCGGTGCCGGTGAGTATCGACAATCCATTCGCTATCTATAGAATCCTCAAACCCTCGACAGTGTCGCGGACATGCACCGCGCCATTCGATCGACTGAAGATCTTCCTCATCACGCGGCCACCAGACCTCGGCGGTATCTCCTTGAGCTCGAAGGCACCCGTCCGGGGCGTCCGGGCGATCGGCAGCGCTGTGGCGCGAATATATTCCGAGGGCGGCGTGCTCGCGTTTTGGACAGGAAACGGGCTCTCTGTCGCGAAGATCTTGCCAGAGTCGGCCATCAAGTTCCTGGCGTATGAGTCCTCCGTTCGTCCTTGCTTCCTTGTCCTGCTTCAACGACTGACAGATCCAGTCTTGTAGAAACGAATGTTCGCGCAGTACCGCGATCACGTTGACGACCCTAGAGACATTAGTGGTGTTAGCCGATTCCTGTCTGGAGGGATAGGTGGAATCACCAGTCAACTGAGTGCGTACATATGTAGTTTGGTTGTGTACCGTCATTGATCGACATGTCGACCCTACAGCCATCTATCCGATAGAAACCCTCAAGGTAGGTTACGGAGTCGGCATAACAGCAACAGCTGTGCTGAAATCAAATGGTAGACCCAAATGATGAGCAGTACAGGAGAGACCAGGCGAACACTTGTTAGTGCTGCCAGAACAGTGTGGCAAATGGGCCGCTTTCGAGCATTCTATCGTGGGTTGACGGTAAGTACGTCGCTTCTGTTTGGTATGAAATCGTGCTGACTATCATCACAGATAGGGCTGGTCGGAGTTTTCCCGTGAGTTTGCTGGGTTTGCGAAAGTAACAAAGCTCATGATAGCACAGCTATTCTGCCATCGACATGAGCACGTTTGAGGCGCTCAAGCTAGCATACATCCGGTCAACGGGGAAGGAGGAGCCAGGAGTCCTTGCGCTGCTCTCGTTCGGCAGTGTGTCCGGTAGTATTGGAGCCACGAGCGTGTACCCGTTGAACCTCGTCCGGACGCGATTACAAGCGTCGGGGTCGTCAGGCCATCCTCAAAGGTATAATGGCATCATGGACGTCGTTCGAGCTACGTATGCGCGGGATGGCTGGCGTGGGTTCTATCGCGGGCTATTACCAACCTTGGCGAAGGTACGAGACATACTGCCTCCGCTATGCGCACCACGACACTCATGCCGTTTGCTTCAGGTGGTTCCAGCAGTATCAATATCTTACGTCGTGTATGAATCTAGCAAGCGCAAGTGAGTCCCACTGCATCTCTCTGCTTGCCTAGTCTCTGACAAGACCCGTTGCCAGACTTGGCGTATAATCGTCGACTACCTTACGCGTCACTCCTTCTCGGGACAGTCTATCGTTCTCATCGTTCTCGCATTGCTGCACTGTATCTACTATCGCACGTAAGTCCAGGATGTGGGTGGATAACATTCCGCATAGTTCGCTCATATCACCATAGTCAATAATTATTGCTAGAGCTGAATTGATCGAAATATGATTCCTGTGGGCCTTCATGAGTCTTTTGAATGATAGACAGGGTGAGGGTGCTTGCCGAGGCCACTGAGGCCTGTAGCATGACATCGTAGCTTGCTTTGGCTTGCATGAGCCGCCGCCGCCGGAATCACTCTCAAGCTAGGCATATGCTTAGCTAATCGACGCTGGTGCAGACGTCATCATCGTATGTACGCTTTCTTCAAGCAAGCCTTCGTACAGCTTTGAACATCTGCCACCATGGATTATCGTCCGCGATACTCTCAGCCCTTCACGTTGCAAGAGGCCGTGGGGTTGGATGTTTCCGTGATAACGGAAGGTTGAGCTGCAGTCTTTCCGAGGCCTGGACATACGAAATAATGATGTTCATTCCAGAAATAGCTCGTCTCCAGCACTCCTTACAGCACCTAAGAAGGACGCAAACCGAGCTGAAAGTGGTCTCCGATGAAGCTCCCGATCCTGAGTTCACCAAAGCGATTGAGGAAAATGACCTAGTCATGTCAGTCTGGTGTCCTTGGTGTGCAAGCACCCGCTGACGTATGCACAGCGGCTCGCAGGAAGAGAGAGTCAGCATTCTCAAGATGGCGTTGACCGAGAAGGGTGTCCTCATGGGTAGTCATTACGATGACATTCCTCCCCATACGGCTGGTAACGACGACGCGGCCCAGCAGGCGTGGGGGCAGCCGTCGACCTCGCCGACACCAACGGCGGTCACAGGTAACCAGTCCGCTGAGGCAGCGGAAGGCGGTGTTTTCTTGTGATGCAACCGAAACAATCAGAACATCGACTTATGTATATAGCGGATACGATTCGTTGTGACTGAATCATGGGAAGAATGCATTGTATGATACAGAAGAGATGACAGTGGAGTTTCGGTAGCTACTGCGCGGAGAACATGTATCATATTATGGTTTGTCTTTTCCCCGAGGCCGTGCGAGAGTACAGAAGTGTTGCACAAGAACTACCAGGGCAAGTGCCAAGTCGAGGATGGAGTCTCCTCCAGAGATGAGTTGCCTGAGCCAGACCTAAGAGCAACTAGAACCACAGTATAGCCAGCCGGAGTAGCCAGAGGATCGATAGCTGTTCAACGCCGCTTACGCGATTTAGCCTTCGAAGTAGAGGTCGGGATCGGGAGCTGGACATTGTTAACGCGAACAAGTAGGTGGGTGGCCTCCTGTTCCACGTACCTTGTTAGTGGATGCTCCGCTTGCCCGTTCGTCGGCAATACGTGCGGATGTCCTCTGTCAACAATGAGCCATCGTTTCGATGTCATGGCAAGTCAGAAACGGACCAAACGTTTCAGTGGTGGCTTCGACACGGTCACACTCTCGGCGGATCTGCGTGGCGACTCGATCGTGTCTCTCTTCCGCAAGACTGTAGCAAGTGGTACATCGAACTCGGCGATCTCGTCAGACGAGGCCATGGCAAGTCTACCGAAGGCGGGCTTTGCAGGAGCTGAATGACCTATGGGATCGAGCGCAGGGATGCGGTTGGCAGCTGGCGTCTTCGGTGCCTTAGTCGCGCTTTTCCCTTGTTCATTGATATCTTTGACTTGCACTGGTGTCACTTGCAATGGTCCTGTAGACACAGCAAGTATAGGTCGTATGGGGACGCGAGATGGTGCTGGTGTCGACTTCGCGGTGACCGGGTTATCCACGTTTGTCGACTCCTTCTGTGTTCATCACGATCCAATGACACGTCCAGATATAGAACTTACTGGAATGTCTCTATCCGGTGCTTGAGAACCAGAGTTAGGTGGGGAGCTACTGGGATCGGACGATGTCCACGCTGCGGGATTGATCATCGACCTGTTCTCTGTTGCTGGCGGCGCCATCTTCGCTTGCGCCTACAAGGAATCCAGACTCGCCACAGTACTTGTCAAAGATGACTTACTTGGGCCTTGAGGAGCTTAGCCACGCTAGACTCGAGGAGATGCACTTTGGCGCGCAACTCCTTGATAGTGTTGTCGCGCTGACCGAAATGAGTTCTCATCCACTCTTTTTGCGTGAGATGTAGCGCTCAAACTCACGCGGCGTAGGTCATTACCCTTTGCAATGAGTTCCTGTTCATGAATGGCCTGGGACGTTTGCACGAGGGTGTTGATGAACGTCTGCTCCTCCTCGTTCTACCAGTAGTCAGTGGATAACAATAATTGAACACATGAAAGCAAAACGTACCAGATCTCCTCGTTTGTAGCGTATGTCAATTGTCTTAGCCCGTTCAAGGTGTTTATGCCGCTCTGCTTCTAGGTTCTGGATGTGGAGCTTTAGGGCAGTCACCTCCATCGTAAGAGTTGGATCAGGGAGCAATGCCTCGTTCAGTCTTTCGCGAATACTCTGAGCCTCTGTGGTGGTGAGGTCCAGTTTCTCTTGAAGCGATTGTACCATAACACGAGACGCCGCGAGGTCGTACTCTGCGCGGCTAGCTCGTTTCTCTTCAGCGTCCTCGCGAGAACGATGTAGCTCTTCTTGCTTCTTGAGTCTCTCTTCGTAATCCTTCGCCATCACTGATAACTCTCCTTCTTGACCTTTGATCTTGAGGTCTAACTGGCTGGCGATGTTCTGCAATTGGGCATTCTGCTCCTTCAGCAGTGCAATCTCGCATTTTAGATCCCCAGTTGCAGATTCAAAGGCTCGCTGCCCGCCCAATGAGAAGTTAGTGGCGACAAAGGATGATACTAGACATACCGCATGAGTAGCTTCGCTAGTGATCAAGCGTTCCTGCATTCGCTCTGAGGACAGAATGTGGAGCTTCGCGGGTCTCTACTGACCTGCAAGTCCCCATTATGTTCCCGGGTAACTGTGAGGGTTATCGACTGCTCTTCGAAACGTTCTTCGAGGATCTATGCGGGGTTAGCCAGCTCAGCAGTAACAATCGCGAGAGAAAGGATCACCTGGCAACGGGTGTTCGCATCATGCAGTCTGAGACAAAAATGATTATGAAACCAGCTGCATGTAATGGTTCGTACATACTTCTCATTGCGGAGGTCTGATTCCTTCTTGACGGCGTCGAGTGCCTCTTCAACAGTAGCAGACCTCTGAAGCGTTTGCTGGAGCTCCAAATTGCGGCATTCGGCCTCTTTGACTGCTGCGGTCTCACGCGCCTTGTACTCTCGCAGCTCGCCTGTAAGTTCTCTGATCTTCTCATTGTCGTTGGCCATGCGTGACTCGAGGTCCACAAGTCTAAAGCATAACTCATCAGACAACCACTTATACTCCAACATCCGGGCCCACCTGGACCTCAGTTCCTCTGCAAGTTCCCCCCTTGACTTGAGAGATACCTCGAGTGTATTGATACATAGGTCCTTCTCGGAGATGAGCTTGCGAATGCCGTCCACTCTGAGGATAATGCTCGATGTCGCTCTTCACGAAAGGAAGGTTGGAACGCTACGTACTCTTCGGCGATTCGCTCTAGCGATTCGATCTTAGCTTCCATTTCCGAGATTTGGTGTACAAGACTATCATTGCTGCATTCAAGAACAGTCAGCAACTGAAATGAGCGCGCGGTGGATTCACTCACTGATGCTTGACCATACGCAACTCCCCTAATTCGGAGTCCTTTGCTTCAAGCACTACAGTCAATTCACTAATGCTGAAAGCACACCCTCCGACGTAAGCAAAGGAAATCATGTCTGCACGAACATACCGTTCATTGGAGGCACACAGCTTTGCATCCGCCTCGGCAGCAATCGACAGAATATCATACAGCTCCTGCTGTTGCTTCTTCATCGCCTCCGCTAGATCGGTCAGTTGTTCGCCTGAGCGAGCGGCGTTCAATGGAGACACGCAAACAACATGATGAATGACATGCCTGCATTGCTCAGACTCCTCGAGGATTCTTGTAGCGCAGCACGGTCCATAACTTGTGCGTTCTCCAGTCCCGTTACACGGTTCCTCGCGTCCACGAGTTCCGCGCCTACACAGGACAGCTTGTCACGCAGCATATCCGTAACCTCTTGAGCTGAGTCATCAAAAGCGAAGCTATTAGAGAAACCGTCGACATGTATTCATTCTTCACTCACACTTTTGACATTCGAGCTGTAGCGTGTCCACGAGTTGGCGAGTTTCGGAACTCTTGACAGGGATTCCATCCTCATCTAGGAACGGCTCGATACCTACAACCTGTCAGATCGACGAAACATAACACAGCCATAGATCTACTTCTCATGGCCTCGGATACAGTTTCACGCATCTCTTGGATATCTGGCAGTGTGCTCTGTGCTTTCGCTACCACCTCGAATGATGACTGTGACCTAATCTTCAGTTCGTTCATGACATCCTCTAGATTGCTCAGGCTACGCATATATGTGAACAAATTACAGCCTAGGGTGACTGTCGACGTACCTCTTGGAACTTTTCTCAAGGCTCTGCTTTGCGGCGTCTTTGACCGACTGTAGACGCTTGAGTGCCTCTTCTTTCTCTCCCTTCACATTATCGAGCTGCGACTGGAGGAAAGCTATCTCCCGGCGCTGGACGGCGAAATGACCACCAGGTACAGAAAGTTGTTGTAGACTTCTCGCTTACCTGTTCTTCAATCGCGTACTTCGCATTCCTCAGATCAGTTGCTCCACGCATCATGATTGACGATATATCTTCATCTTGCCTCCCGACCATAGAACTGACCACGGACGCACTCCGAGAGTAGCCTGGTGTCATGTAGTCCGCGCGAGGTCCCATCTGACTGGGGTTCGCCGCAGCGGTACTGTTATCAACCGATTGGAATTCGCTGGCTTGTAGAGACGTTGCGGCGTGGAACATTGGAGGAGATACTTGCTGGGGAGCCTCTGACCATCCGCATACGCATGTTATCCCTGTGTTGCACTCCTTGAAATCATTACCACTCACCGACATCATTCGCATCGAGCCGCTGATGCAGACTCCTGCCCGTTCTTTTCAGAGTCATAGAGCGAGGCGTCGACGTTGTAGCTGTGCTGCGAAAGAGATTGCTCAGCGCAGGTGGAGACCGGGGACGCTCAGTATCGGTGAATGCGCTGTTCGAGAATAGCTTGTCCCCTCCGTCGTGACGATGCCATGCTGGAGGTCTACATGCGCGCTCTTTCTAGGCAGATTGATTGTGCTCATCAACGGCTTGTCCGGTCGAGTAGACGTGGGTTTGGGACCGAAGATGAGACGGCTCCTCTGTGAGTCTGCGTTTCGAGCTTTCTGGACTGGATCAAGTGACTGCTTTCGCCTGAGGCCCCCTTCATCATCGAGCTGGTCAAAGACATTGAATCTCTGACTGACATATGTAGATAGATGGTACACATACTGCGAGGGAGAACCCTTGTGGTCTGAACTTCGGCTGGTCCGGGGAAACAGGCGACGGAAGGAACGCGGAGTCCTGACCGAAATCCTCCGCCATAGTGAGTATATGCGCGAAATACTGGACACGAGCAAGATGGAGGTGCAGGATCCCAAGAACCAAGAAGGGACTGGGAAGGTTGAGAGTCCTACTAAGTACCAAGAACAGCTGGTATGATACGGTCGAGGACAGAGTGCCCGCGGGCGTCCCGGGGACGCGTCGATGACGCGCTCACGTGCCCTTCATATCATATTCAAGTTCTGTCGTCTCGCGGCTCTCGCCCCGTCTTATTCATATTCAGGGCGTTGAGGTACAAATGCAACTTTGGCCGTATGAATCATAAGTGTAAATCTCCAGACCGAGATGATTGCGAGGGATGAAAGCATCAGCAACCGGCCAGAACACCTCCTTTGACGTTAGGTGGGCGCTATGCAAGTGCCGATTGACCCGCCGGTAAAGCATCCTTTTCATTATTGTCAAGTACTAGCAAAGGAAAGTTGATCTTCCTTTGCTTTCGTTACATACCCCAACGAGCTGCAGAGACTGACCTGCCCAGTGCGGCACGAATACAGGACCTGCCATAGTGGGACACCGTAACCAATGTCGTCAGATCTCGCCCGATTGGAACCGGCCTCGGCGCGCTCGCGGCCTCGTGGCAACCTCCTTCAACGCAGCCACCGAGCTTCATCTCTAGACTCTGGCCCGCGACGGCGTCGGCCTTGTATCTCATCTGCTCTGACGATTCACCTGACGCGGTATTGATGTCCCGGAAAGGCCTGATGGACGCAATCGAGCAGCCGGCGTATGCGGAGGAAGAGCTGGTCAGTGGGGAGGGTGACGAAGTCATGGAGGACGTCGACGACCAGGAAGAGGGCTACAGTGCGTGCATCGCCCACAACTATCTACAGGACATTTAATTATGTCTTGTAAATTTCTACGTGACTTTGTCTGTTGCGATCGTCCGTAGGCTCATCAACTCCAACATCAACCCTAACGTGGATCAGCTGGTTTTGCTCCCTGCCGGGACACGAATACTTTTCCGAAGTAGCCGAGGATTTTATCGAGGACGACTTCAATCTGACAGGCTTGAACACCATGGTGCCATTTTGGAAAGAGGCGATGGAGATGGTCCTCGATGTCGAGGCGGGTGAGTACAACGTCAGCTTCCTGCGGTCTTTGTCTCACGGCTGTTGAAAACCCGGTCCCTAGATGAGGACGCGTCCAAAATACCAGACGTTTCCATCGTAGAGGCGTCCGCAGAATTGCTCTACGGTCTCGTACACCAACGATACATACTTACGCGTGCAGGGCTACAAGCGATGGTAAGGGGTTCACTCACGCGTCTCGCTAACCGTTTCTTCATCACAATGACAACTCTAGGTGGATAAATACGAGGCAGGGACATTCGGTTCTTGTCCACGCGTTATGTGCAAGGGCACCAACGTCGTCCCCTGTGGTCGCTCCGACATGCCCGGGATCGACACCGTGAAGCTCTTCTGCCCGAACTGCAATGATCTCTATACCCCTCCCAGCAGCCGATTCCAAGGCGTCGACGGTGAGTTGCAGCGAATCGCACGCATGCCCCAATGAGCCACTGACTCGCGCGGCGCGTCCAGGCGCCTTCTTCGGTACAACCTTCGCGCATCTGTTCTTCCAGAGCTACCGCGAGCTCGCACCAGCTCCATTCTACAGACCGCATTCCCCCAGCAGTTCCTCCGGATCCCCGCACTCCTCTGGCAGCTCGCCCCGCCAATCCCCCGTCTTCGTTAATCCCAACCCCAACGGCGGCCAGAAGCGTGCCGCTGGCAAGGTCTATGTTCCTAAGATCTATGGTTTCAAAATCAGCGACCGAGCGAAGAGTGGGCCGAGGATGCAGTGGATGCGTATGAGGCCCTGGAGTCCTGAGGAACTGGACGAAGTTGACTGGAGAGGGAAGTGGATCGATGACGAGGAGGACTATGGGGAGGAGGAGGACGATGTTGACGAGGATAGGCCTATGGAGGACTTTGATCCTGTGAGTAGCTATATACGGAGCCTCCCCCCTCCATGACCTGTACTGACGCAAAAGTACAGGACATGGGAGAGGGCGATGAGGACGAGGATGAAGAGGAGGAGGACGAGGATCAGCCACAGTCGTCACAGAAGGGCAAGCGCGTGGTACACTCGGCCTCCGCGCCGTCATTGAGACCCGCGCTTCCCGACGCGACCTCTGCATCCCCGAGGCCGAGCGCGCCACCACAACCTCCGCAGGAGGATCTCCGATACGCGTCCCGGGACCAGAGTCATGGATCCGGCTCGAAGGTTAGAGTTGTGCGGCAGTGGGCGCCGCGGGGGACCACTGCACAGGCCTGAACACTTCAATACGGTAGATAGAGTGCAGCTTTGTCTTTAGTTTATTAGCGTGCAATGGTGTCGAAGCCTCTGCTTTCTGTCCCTCATAAATGCCTTCAAGTGCGTACTCTTCTGGCTGTTCCTGGACTTCTTCATCGAGATGTATTCATTTTCCCGGGAGAAAGAATACGTTTCAACCAAGTTTCAATAGCAAAAGATCACTAAATAATGACTGTGGGAATCGCGGCTGAGCGTGGGCAAGCAACTATATAGTTCCAAAGCCACAATATTCCTATCACGTGGACAAGAAACGGACAGAGCTCTACCGCAAGTAGTGGCGAAGCGACCTTCAACGACCCTCAAGACATCAAGAAAATGGCCCGCTCCAGTACGTCGATCATGCACATAGGTTTACCGGGGACTGTTGCTGAAGGCATCTACGTTCTGCGATGCAGACGTCCGCTACGGCTTGAACAAGGGTCACCCTACGACCCCCATCCCCAAGGCTGTCCGCCCTAGTCAGCGCAAGGGCATCACCTCTGCACGCACGAAGTTCGTGCGCTCTGTCGTCCGGGAGGTTGCGGGCTTCTCCCCATACGAGCGTCGGGTTATGGAGTTGCTGAGGAACTCCAAGGTGCGTACTAGCGACTTTGTCGATCTTAGTTCCGGTGGCTTACGCTGGCTCTTCAGGACAAGAAGGCGAGGAAGCTCACGAAAAAGCGGGTGAGTAGGCCAGGCAGGTCAGTGGCAGGGGGATCATTGCTCATCGGGTTTGTACAGCTCGGGACGCTCCTGCGCTCGAAGCGCAAGCTGGAGGAGCTCGGCACGATCATCCAGGAGAGCAGGAGGGCAGGTCACTAAATCTGCGTTGTAGCGGTCGTGGTGCTCTCGATTCTCTGTCGGCACGCGGGGTCGGTGGGTCTATGTCATGCCGCTATGCGTTCGCTGTACCACTATGTGTCTCTCGCGCCCTATGCATATTTTCGCCATTGCAAGTGGAAGATTGCGAATGCTGTATTGCGACTACCGAACTAATCTACATCGAGAGCATTCGGATGATTCAGAATCAGAATCACCGTGAGCAGGTACTTGATGCCGCGGATCGTGCGTATGACGCCGAACATTGAACAAATTGGTTCAACGCAAGCATGTCGGGCTGACGACTCCCGCGCCGAGGCGATCATCCGCATGAGATGCGCGGGAGGAATTGTCGCATGAACGGCTGCTGCGGTCGGTAAATGCGACGCTTGTCGGCTCTTATGGTCTGCAACGGAGCCTAGGTTAATGCTGGGTGCGGGGGATCAATTAAGAACAAGAGGTGGACGGCGCGCAACGGAGTGCGCGTGGGGTGGGTGACTGAGGAGAGGTGAGTGAGCGGCTGTGAGCGGGAGGTGGTCAGAGCACGAGGTCGCCTTGGGGAGGAGAGTTGTGTGTCACAATCGGTGGGTGGTGGGTAATCAAGTAAGCGGGCCGGAGCCGGCTGGGAAGGCGATCACGGAATGGGCGTTACGTGAGCCAAAAGCCGCTGGACGCCGAGCCGGGACGGGTGTGAAAGCGTTCAGGCCAGCCGCGCTCTTCATCAGGCCTCTCCCGCTCCTCGCTCGTGGAATGGCGTCCCTCCATCCTCCCCCTCCCCCCAACCGCCATCGTGCCTCCTCCACCAATGTCCGCCCGCCGTTGACCCTCAGCTCCCTGGGCTCCCGACGCAGGTCCAACTCTCTGCTCGACCTTCCCCCGCCCACGCCCGTTCAAGGCTTTCCCCTCACGCCCCCAGCTGAGGTCGACTCGCCGCGGCCCATGGTCAGCCTCCCCGTGTCTCCGGCCAAGGAGGTCAAGGAGAGCCCCTTCGAGAGCTTCGTGTCGAGATGTCTTCAGCTCCTCCATCTCACCCACGACGACACGGACCTCTCAACCCCGTCCTCGCCGCGCCACAGTCGCGCGAGCACGGATTCGACCATTCTTCCCATGTCTGCGTCGCCTACAAAGGCTACCTTCGCAGATGCCTTCCCGGACGACCCTACGTTCCAGTCGCGGAAATGGTTCCTGCGAGGCCAGCCCTCGGTGCGTCGCATCTCCCAGTGTTCGTGTGACCTCGGCTAACGCAAGTTCGTGTTTCACTAGGTGCATACACCCGTCCTCTTCGTGCTCATGCTCTTTCCGCTTTCCGCTGCGCTGGTCGTGTTCTGTATCTCGACGCTGCCCATTACCATTCAATGGCCGCGTAACCTCACCGATTTAGCCGAGCTCGGTCGGGAGCTCCAAGGGTACACCCAAAGCGAGCCCATCGCCATGGTGCATGTTCTAGCTGTGATCTCCATTACTGCCGTCTGGAAGCACGCTTGGTCAATACCAGGCAGTGTGATCTGGGTGAGGACTTTTGACTACCCGCCTTCGCATGCACTTACTGATGAGTCCGTACTTACGGCAGAACGTCCTCGCGGGCGCTCTGATTTCCCCAGCCTTTGCTACCATCTTGTTTACGATGCTCACCACCATTGGCTCAATATGCGCGAGCCTTCTCTCGGCGCCCTTGGCTCCCCTCCTCTCTCAGCTATTCCCTCGCGCTCTGGACATGACGCGATCCGCACTCGAAGGTGACTCCAGCTCTGACGACTCAGCGAGCGCCAAACACAACCAAGCTTGGGTGCGGCTGTCTATACTCCGACTAATCGGGGTCGTACCCTGGGCTGGCATTAACATCGCGTGCGGCGTATGCGGCGTAGCGATCTGGGATTGCTTCCTCGGATCGTTCCTGGGTTCATTACCGTGGACCGCGGTCACCTGTCAGATAGGCGACATTTTGCAAACGGTCGCGTCGAATCCGTCACCAACGCAGCGGAGCGTAAGGGACCTCCTTACGTCTCCACAAATCCTGTTCAAGCTCGTATTCCTCTCCGTCCTCTCGCTCGCACCCATTCTCGGCCGCAATCGGCTACGGGAGTGGGTCACGACGTCAGTGTCTTCGTCACGGTTGGCACCTCGAGGCGACGATCAACGAGAGGAGCGGACATCTCGGTGGGCGTGGGTCAAAGACTGGCAAAGCAAGATTCGCGTGCCATCCCGGTCCAGAACACGCGAAGTGTTCAGGAAGGAGCTTGAAGCGCTCGTCCAAGAGAAGAACGCGAGCTTGCCGCTATAATTGCGGGCTTGCTCGCACTTGCAATTACACGCCACTATATCACCACAACAGGAATGATGTCCTGCCGCATGGATACCACGCTACGACCTCTACATTGCTCTGGATACCTATCATGATATTTTACGACCTGTTTGGACCCGCTCGACCCCTCGTCGGAGGACGCTCAACCGCCATTGCCGTCGCTTTGCCGGCAGCCTCGACGCTCGACCTCGTCATCAATTACGATTGACGGGCCCTGTAATCTGCCATGGACATACCATACGCCGCCTAGAATCCCACCGCCTCGCACTGCACCAGCATTGTTTGCACCTCACAGTCTCGTCCTCGGGCGCGGCTCCGTAGAGTCATAGACCATGGCTCGCACCCGAGGCGGCTGCACGCGACACCCCGCATACACCTGTCTGCTGCCCGCCGCATCGAGTCCCGCCATGCTTCACGCGTTACGATACAGAACACCCAGCCCCGTTTGAGCACGTCCGATGTCCTGCATGCATATCCCGTAGTCCACTAGCTTCGCAGTGCTATATTTATCCCCTTTGCTCCATCGTTCGTCGTCATTACTACTCCTGCTTGGGAGTCCATTCATCATAATTCACGTTCGCTTTGCTCCTCGTCATCCGTCCGCTGTGCCGCGTGCGGCTGCCCCAGCTCTGACGTTCCAAATGCGCGTTGCTGCCCCCTCGCCCCGCTCCTCGACGGGGCGCGCGGCGCGGATCGGTGGTGCGCGCCCTCTGTTGGTGTCTCATACTTACTTATGTAGATTGCGGAGGTGCCACTCTGCGGGTGCCGCCTCTGTTGTTCTGGGTCGATGTGGATTGCTTCTTCAGCTTCAGTGCTGGAGTCATGGGTAGACAAAATAAACAATGGGATCGGATTTGGGATTCACTCGGGCCTGCGGCACGGCACTGGACAGTTGGAATGCAGAGGAACCTCAGATTGGGGCTCGGAGGACGGCACGGACGATCCAGGCCATGGAGCCAGGAGGATGTCGTGCCGGGGACGCGTCGCGACGCGTCTCTGCGGCACGTGCTACGCGTCTTGGGCCCGCGTACGTCCTCAGTGGACCATCCAGGCGTGTCTCGAGCTTGTCTCGTACCCATCCGTGCAAAGAAAGTCGCACCCCACCACCTCACCGTTATTCGCACGGATGGGTACGAGATAATCTCGAACGACGTGGTCTCGTACCCTCCCGATGGGAGGCATACCGTCACATAGCCAGGCTATCTCCATCTGTCGCATCATCCCTGCTGCATCGATGCTTGTCCGGCAGTCCTGTCCGTCACGGTGACGGTTTGTATCAAATTCCTGATTTCTGCTGTGCCCTTGTGGCAGGCAATCGACAGGTGTTGGGCCGCCTTACCTACACTTTCCCCAGGACAATCTACGGTGTATGCCCATCGGCATCCAGGTAAATGGACACGACGGGCTGTCGAACCTGTCATTGTCATTGGCTGGACAGCCCCCACAGGCACACATTCATTAATCCACAGCCTACAGGCGGTACGAACAAGAATAGGATCATGATGATGATGTCCTTGGACATCTAGCTGTTACGGCACGTACTTGCATGTCAGCTGTTCGCTGACATGGCCTGCCCAGTACGAAGGACCCAGAATCACCAGCAACAGTAGTTGGGAGCAGACAACACTCAAGATGACATAGAACCACGCCTTCTTGCTCTCCAACGCGTCCACCTCCGTGGCGAATGTGCTGACGGTGGTCAGACAGCCACAGTACCCGTTTGCAAGTCCATTGAGGACGTTGCACGCGTTCACAGACAACGGCCCGTGCGTGCTCTGCAGCACCTCGAAGAGTCCGATGAGCCCGGTCCCGAGAATGTTCGCTGCGAAGGTCCCCAGGGGAAACAGCTTGAGCCTGCGGTTGAGGTTGATCGACAGCAGGTAGCGGGTCAGCGTCCCAGGGAAGGAGTACAGCAGCGCGGACGTCGCTTGGTGGCGGAACGACTCGGGCATGCGGGAATAGGCGGGGAAAGTCGCTGCGTAGATGCAGACTGACAGCGCGGTGAGGGAGTAGCGAACTACCCGGTTCGGGGAAGGAGGCCGGGGGAAGTGCGGCGCTATGAGGGTAGCCAAGTGTGTACCGAATTGCACGGCGGAGAGGATAGGGCGAGTGTGAAGAGGAGTTGGGTGAGGCCGTCGATGACCTGTGGGGCCGACGTTTGGTCAAGGAGGTGCAAGGTCCAGGGTCCTACTCACGTCGCGTAGCCAGTCCCGATGGTATCGCCCTGAATTGATCCATGCCTGAAACACGGCGTACTGCCATGACGAGAATGTGGTGAACGAACCACAGAAACCTGAACCGATATCAATCTCCATACAAAGCGCAAGGGCGGGGTAGCCTTACCTGTGGTGAAGGCCGTGTACAACGGACCATAGCTGCACGAAAAAACCTTGTCAACGTCTTCGCTCATACAGGTCAAGGATCGCACCTACAACCGACCGAACGGCTCCCTGATTCCAAGACAGAATCCCATAACTAGGCACCCGCCGACCTGCACCCACGCAAGCGGGAAGATCGCAGCGCCGTCAAATGAGACTAGGGCATCCACACCCAGCCGTGCGAGACACCCGAACACCGACGCGGGCATGAGCAGCGCAAGCACGGCAGGGTGGTACGGGTGGTATATCTTCGCGGCGGGTATCTTCTCCGGCTCGCTGGGCGGCCGGTCGATAGAGGCGAGCGATGCGGCATCGTTGAGGGAGGCATGGCGCGCGAGGGCCGAGCCGACGTCGCTGGGAGCCCGTTCACTGTGTGTGCCAGCCCCGGCGTCGACCTCGTTTTGACTTTGAGACCGGGAGGGCTTGGCAGAGTCGGTGGGTGGCGGGTTTGACTCGAGGTCATCTGGGTGGACCTCTGGGATGTGCACGTCTTGCGCCTGGCCCATCCTTCTCGACCTTCCTGCGTGGGCAAGTCAGTGCCTCGACGTGCAGGCAGGTCGTGCAAGTGGTGCAGAGCAGAGCGAGGAGAGTTCAGCAGAACCGTCGGGCTTCCGGCGTGAGAGCGCCTATTTTACATACATAACTGCAAGTTGGTGTTGGAATCCGGTGCGACGTTCTGTGCGGGTCGGCACTGCGCAGTAACTGAGTAAGACCAGTCGACGGGAAGTTCAAGGACCGTCGCGAGTGTGTCTTATGAGCCTGCCAGTCTGCCACGGTCGCTGCTAAGTTGACGCCTCCTGATGCTTTTCATCCTGCTCTCGACAGCAGTCGCAGTGGTGCTCGCGACTATCATTCCCCAGATGTTCTTCAAAAGCAAGTGGGATCCTCGAGGCCGAGTTGAGTGTCCAAGTCTACGACAAGCCGACCTTCTGCTGACCCGCCCCTGTGCAATCAGCACTGCTACATCACTGGCGGTTCGTCCGGCCTCGGGCTGGCCTTGGCTATCCTCCTTACCAAGAAGGGTGCGCATGTGTCCATCGTCGCGCGAAATGAAGAGCGGTTGCAGAAGGCATTAGAGGCAGTAGAGGTGCGACAATTCGTGACTTTGAGACCACTCGTACTAGATATCCGTTGTTACCAGGCTGCCCGTCAGACACCGGACCAGGTGTTGAAGTCTTACGCGTTCGCAGTCAACACCGAAGTTGGGGCTGTCGCTTCCATCGAGGCCGCCTCCGAGGCGCATGGAGGAAAGTCCCCGGACGCGTTCTTCCTTTGCGCAGGCGCGTCCTCCCCAAGATTCTTCGTGGAGCAGGATGAAGCATCGATGAGGAAGGGCATGGACGAAACATACTGGGCGCAGGCGGCATCCGCTCTGGTCTGTGCATAACTTCGATGGTTGCACTCAACGCTCACGTCGTGATTTAGGCTGCCTCGAAGCGCATGGTGAGCCGACGCGAAAAGGGCAAACTTGTGTTCGTTTCCTCTTTTCTGGGGTATTTCTCCTTAGTGGGATACGCGCCATACTCTCCTGGCAAGTTTGCCATTCGAGGTATGTCAGTTCTGTGGCGTTCGTGAGCTGGGCTGAACACGCTTTCGACCTCAGGCCTTGCTGAAGCCCTGCAGTCAGAGTTTCTTCTGTATGATATAGACGTACACATCGCTTTCCCTGGCACTATCTATACCCCGGGTTACGAAGAAGAGAACCGGACAAGCCCAAGGTGACCCTGAAAGTCGAGGAAACGGACGATGGATGCACACCAGAGGTCGTCGCGGCTGGCATCTACAACGGTACCTACCTCCCTGTTTCGTTGCGGTGTCCACTGACTGGTCTACGCAGGTGTAAGGAATGGCGACTTCCACATCACGTATGATTTCCTTGGGCACGTCTTCCGTGCCTCCACTGCAGGATCGTCGCCACGGAACAGTTACTTGACGGATATGTTTTACGGTCTTATAGGCTTTGTGAGTGTGGCGTCCGATACATGGCTTCCCGTATGCTGCTGGCTGAACTCGTGCATAGGTTGCACTGCCATTCTGGAGATCATCCGTGGACTCGACAGTCCGAAAGCATCGCCGGGAACACGAAGAATATCTATCTGGCCTCGGGCTCTACAGAGATGAAACGTCAAGCAGCACAAAGTGACCAACATATCCACGTCCTCTGCCGCATTGCAGTTACCCACACACTACTCGTTTAATTCATGGTCTGCTAATGTTTCGGAATTTCTGGACATTGCAATCGTATGTCTCGTGGTCGATTCGTCAACCAGATTACTCTCAACGTGGATACCTCGAGGAAAGAAGGGCTTGAGGTCAACTTGGCGTCTTACCTTCGCAATCTCAGGAACCGTGATAGACGCACACAGCACATGAACCACATCCCACACTGTGTTTCGACCACGCTGCCAACAGATCGCAGAACCACTTAGAATCACAGGCACTGTGTCGCACAAACTTCCGAGGTATATATATTTAGTTCGCAGCTCTGTAAGCACAACGCCCCGGTAACCACGCCCAAACGTACGTAGAACATGTGGTCCGTCAACAATCCATCTGAAGCGCACAGGTTGTGTCAGGAGGGGCGAAGCCCAAGTCTCACCGGATGAGAATCCGAGCAGAAACCAGGCATTAGACCCCCCTAATCGCTCTTGGTCCGAGCCATTTGACAATGCAACGAGTAAGAGAGAGTTGCCTGCCTGGGTAAGAAGTGGACCGACTGTAAGATTGAGGAAAAGGCCGTCGCGGGCGCAGAGGCAAATATAAGCGGGCGTTCAGGGCAGGCCGAATGTGGACGTGATCGTCCCGATTCGGATCGGTGCAGTGGCGAAGCTATCGGGGCTGCGAGAAGTACCAGGCGGTGTTCCAACGGCGTTCACACTCACTTGTTCACATTGCTACACCTCCGTCCCACACGCGCCCCTCAAAACCACCAGGTCGTGGTCTGGTGCACCGTGTACCGCCCCTGCAGCACCGCCGGTCTGTCGCGATCCCCGCTCGAACCCCGCCTCCGTCGAGCTACTCGATCTGCGCGTAACCACCGCACACGATGTCGTCGGCACCACCTACCACGGCGCTGCCCACCTTTTACTGGGTCGTCTTCGGCCTCTATGAGCCACTGCTCACGATCCTCGGGTTTATGGGTGCCATCGTTGACCCGAAGACGGTAAGTGGTGTGCCTTCTGCCCCAGTCCGGGCTGCAGCCTGATCCATGCGCCTCTGCAAGACCCACGACCAACAGGCACCTTGGCCCGCGGGCGGGCCCCCTGCGGACATGCCCCTAGCGACGCGTGTCACCATCCTACAGCTAGGACACGTCGCAGGCCTGCTCGGCCTTCTCAACTTCTTCGTGCTCTCGGCATGCCGAAAGCACTTGTACTCGCAACCGGCACTCCAAGAGAAGATTGTCGGCGCGCTCCTCAAGCCGCTACTCCTTGGTGACTTCCTACACATTGGGATCACGCTCTGGGCACTTGGAGACAGCAGATGGGAGATTGCGAACTGGGGAGGGATTTTGTGGATCACAGTGGTCACCGGCTTCAGCCTGATGATCCCGAGGATGACCTGGCATATGGGGGTCGGTCGTTATGTCGACAAAAGAGACGGCTATCCCGCACTGAAGAAGCATTGATCTGGAGGGCAGCATCTATTAGCGCGTAAATTTAATACGATATGTGTAGGCTACTTGTTGGGAGGCAGGGATGTCGTTCGTTCGGCCCATTCGGAACACCCTAGGAATACCCGTAGACTGTCTTGCTTACTGTCACTCCGCGTTCGACTGGTCCAGTTATCCTGTAATACTAGAACATCAGCAAATCTGGCACTGCATACACGGTGGAGGGTGCCGTCATATTAGATCAAGAAAGAATCACCGGGCATCCAGCATCTCCAACGGAGTGTAACACTGGTTCCCTCACCACAAAATTCTAGTCATCCGGCACCCTTGTTGCAGAAGCAGTTGAAACTCACCCTGTTGTAGAATGTGTAACGGAGCAATAGTGGTCCCAAACATTGTGGACGGCACCATCGCCCGTACACTTCAGCGACCAAGTGACTTCGACCCGGCATCGTCTTGAGGAGGTAATGACGGCCGATTTAACCTACTTCTCCGCGCATGCCACCAGTCTAGAACCCAAGACTGGATGAGCCCGAAAGCCGCAGAAGAAGCCCAGTACACCTCGATACTCTGATGCAATGTGTTAGTCAGCCCATTTCAAAGAAGAGTGGCTTACCCCTGGTACGATGGCCGCAATGAGAATGCGAGCGACTGACAGGAATCTCAGGCTGGACTGCACGATCCGCCCTGGTTCCAATACGATCTCCCCTTTCGCCCGACGCTTCGCGACCCAGTCATCGACTCTCGCTTGTCTCTGCGCTGCAACTGCACTTGCGAACCACCGAGTGCTCTCACGTTCGCAAGCGTATAAGGCCAATCACAATGGGTAGCGTCAATGTGGATCCGAGTGTGAAAGCGACGTCAGCGTGAGGAACGACTCCGAGTCGAAAACAGTCGGCGACTGCGATGCTCTATTGAGGACCATGCTGAAGCCGACAAAGAGAGGCAATGTGTGAGAGGCGGAATGAGCATGGTCGGGAGCGGCGTGCAGCCATGCTGCACGAGCAGCTCTTTCTTGCGTGTGTCGCCTGTCAAGACTTGAGCATAGTAGCAGAGGCGACCAGACTGAATCTCACCAATGGCTTCAGCCTCTTGTTGCGCTCTTTGCGTGCGTCTTCGATCTCCCCTCGGTAGCCATCCCTCTTCATGGCCGCGATAACTTGCTTGTGAAGCTCCGGCATCTCTTGCTGGAGCTGAGGCATCACGACGTTCTCTGCCTTCCATTGCCGATTCTTTGCCTATACGGCCGGAATGGCGTTACAGAATAGCTGCGCCATCTAATACACGAGAAACATACCCAGACGGAGAATGGCACAGTAAATACGAGGCGGGATACCGCTGTCACGAGGATGATTGTCGCGGAGTATGGCGGCAGGCTCTCAGGATATGGGAGCGCGATGGCAAGGTCCAGAAACCCATCTGTGAGTGTTTGGATAGCAGATGATGTAAATCTGCGAGGACGAGGTGGACGTGCCCGAGGGGGACGAAGTGCGTGTCTGGCCGGACGCACGAGCGACGACCTGGTGAACATGAAGGTGAGATCGGCGCCTGGTCAGTATACAGACGCTCACGCTTGATTTTTGCATTCATAGGTGCGATGACCTCAGTCTCAAGATCTCTGGCAACTCTCAAACGCACTCGCTGCAGATGGCTCATACATAATCGTCGATGGAATGTATCATTGCGAAGCCAGATATCCATGCACTGGTGGCGATCGAGAATGTCATATGCATGCAGTATATGCGCACCATAATCATAGCTACATGTAAGAGCGCGCTGCCCCTCCCCTATCAGCAACCAACCTCCGCAACTCGCCCGTTCAGAACACCAACTGGTGAGGGAACTGGCCCTTCGACAGACCCCAACTCGACTTCAAGTACTTGTTGAGGCTCTCCGTCTTCTTGACGGCAGCGATGACAGCAGCGTCAACCGCCTTCTGGTCAGCCGCCTTCGACTCGGGGAACGCCTCCTTCTCCTTCGGCTTGCCCTCAGCGAAGAACTCTTCCTCTGCTGAGCGGGAGCCCTTCTTGGCGGGCTTGGCGAAATACGCGTCGTTGAACTTCTCGTCGACCTAAAATACAGTCAGCGATTCGGTCTTTGAGTGTATAAAGGTGTATGCGCTCACCTTGAAGTCGCCGAGGTCGACCTTGGTGGAGGTCGCAATCACGTAGGCCTGGTTCACCCGTCGGAGGGGGACACCGTTGACCTTATACGGGCCAGTAACGAGGAGCAGACCGCTCTCGATCTGCTTGAGGAAAACGACGCGCTTTCCCCGGAAGCGACCAGCGAGGAGAATGAGGACGGTGCCGGGAGTGATGGATGTGCGGAGCCTCGCAGGCTTGGGGGTCTTACGGCTTTTCTTGGGTTGGCGGATGTCCTCCGCGGGGTAGAAACGGGGTGCCTTTGCAACGGGCACAAGACGCTTGCCGCCGTTCTTCTCTCCTCCAACCTGGACCTCCTTCGTCGCCGCAGCTTCTGCAGCAGCCGGCTTCTCGGTGTTTTTGGGGCCCTTGTAGAGGCCACGGCGCGCGAAGACTTGGGAGCGAGAGAGGCGTCCCACGCTGGGGGCAATTTCCTTGCTGCGGGCCATCTGGTAGGATGTGTTGGTTAGTGAGAAAGGTTTGACGCGGGCCTGTAGGGGCAGCTTCATCCGGGATGACATCCTCGCATCCAGCCAAAATCTCCTTCCATCAACGCCAATGGACTGGCAGCATCAAACGATACCTCCCCTAGCATGCCCTCCAGGTCAACGAAGAGGAATCGGTGCTCACTGAGTCGGGTCTTGAGGATTGCTGGACTGTGTTGACAGCCCTTACGGTGGCAAGTCGAATGTGCGGCAGTGCTTAGTCAGCGATCTGGATGAGTGACCAAATCGGGCGCAGTGGCGGCGAAAGCCCCAGGCGCCCGAGGTATGAGACTAGCGCCCGAGCGCACATTCGTTCTCTCCAGAGTGTGGGCCGCTGGTTTATGACACTCTGCCATCTCAGAGCCACTGCGCGCAGAGCTCCGTGTTCCGCCAGGACATTTCTCTATAGCTCATTGCGTACGCCTCGCATCCGCAGCTCATCCTTTCAACTGAACTCGTCGAAGATGTCCACCCACACGGCTTCTACGCGTTAGATTCATGATCCTTTGGCGTATGCTATCGTTAGCGACTGACTGTTGGCCGGTTTGTACTTGCAGAAGATGATCGGTACATGATCTGGTTAGACATAGACAACACTCTGTATTCTGCCAGCACGCGGATCTCTCAAGCAATGGGCGAGCGTATACATGGTCTCGCTCATTCCCTTGGTGCGAGCGCATGACAGTACTTAATCAGTACTCCTGTCAGCCTACTTCCTGGCGTTGGGCTTTCCTGAAGAAGAAGCGTCGGAGCTGCATCACAAGTACTACACGGAATACGGCCTGGCGCTCCGCGGTCTCGTAAGGCACCACCAAATCGGTGAGCAACAACCTGCAGTTATCCTAGCGTGTCGTTCCGAACCAACACTCTACCAGACGCATTGGACTTCGATCGCAAATGTGATGGGTCGCTGCCCTTGGAGGACATACTAAAGCCAGACCTCAAGCTACGGAAACTCCTTGAGGACATCGACCGCAGCAAGGCTCGGGTATGGGCGTTGACGAACGCGTACCAAGCAGTACGTCTGTCTGTATGGGGCTTAATATCATTGTACGGTGACTGAGCTGCGCGATCTTTACACAGCATGCCAAACGTGTCCTACGCATCCTCGGCGTTGAGGATCAAGTGGAAGATGTAGTCTTCTGCGACTACTCAAACCCACAATTCGCATGCAAACCAGAGCCGGGGTACTTCCACATTGTACGTATCGGACAGGTCCAATATATTCCATTGGGCGTGATGTTGAGCGTGTCACAGGCCATGCAGAAAGCCAACTTCCAGGATCTGTCCAAGTGCTGCTTTGTGGATGACAGCAGGACCAATGTGCGCGCTGCTAAACAGCTTGGATGGGGCAGATGCGTGCACTTCTGCGAACGCGGTCTCGTGGCTGTAGAAGGCGGCAAGGCCAAGGAGATAGGAAAGAATAATGTACCAGATGCTGAGGACGAAGGCATCACAGTCATCACGGATCTGGAGGAACTGAGGACTGTTTGGTCTGACCTCTTCAAATCAGAATAGTGTATAGTAGATGTGTACAAGATGTAATTGTGACGAACAGCTTGTGGGCAGTCTTAGCAGGGAATCAGAAGAGCATGACCGACACAACTTGTGTCGACTCCGTCGCCTCCAGTATGACCCCGTCGAACCCCAGCAAGCCTGCGAATAAGGGTCAGTGAGGGCCTATGGCAAGGAAGAACGACGTGCGCACGAGTTTTCGAACTAGGGAGCGTAAGCCCATCGTCTTCGTCAGTTCGGTCGAGAAGCATGGTGGGGGGTTGCTCCTTCGGTCCCAGAAAGTGGCTTATCGTATCTACCTGGCGGGCATGCTATGAGGACATGGCGATTACTACAGAACACCACAGACCGCCTACTTACTGTGTCATAGAACCTGACACGAGGCGGGGTCTCTGCATGTCGTTGAGTGACTCTCGCAAGCGACTCGACGCATCCGCACATACCGTCTTCGTCATCTTCCGGCTTACCTTCGATCTCCCATGGACATCGTTTGTATCTCTGGAACAATGGAGACCCGGGCTGGGTGCAAATGTTAGTCCTGAAGTTGATGTTCCTCTCAACCATTGCGCACCACGTTAGTATGGATGACAATCTTCTTTACCAGATGTGTCGTCCCATCAACGAGGAAGTCAAATCCATGTTGAAGATAATTGTAGAAGTCTGCGAATGTTGTAACCTACAAACGCAAGATGGTGGGTAAGAGACCTACAATCTGTGTCCGCGTCCTCGTCTTCACCAGAGCGTCTCGAATGAATAGCCATCCGGTCGTCCTCTTTATAGTGTATTCGAAGCGGTGGGCCAAGATCGCACGTTAAATCTTGTGCGGAGGTCGCTCCCAAACGTATCTGGACGGGCTCTGTTCCCGACGGATAGAAATACAGGTCCGCGCCTTCGTGGACCTACAGAACTAGCCTGAGACGTATAGTACGCTGGTCATAGAAAGTATGCTACCTTCAATACAGCCTTATGTAACTCACCATACATTGCAGGGCACTCGACCACTTCGTCGAGAGCATCTCTGACTTCGCCATTCACACTCTTCTGGGTGATTACGACTCGCTTCACTTCCTGCATCTTATCCTCTGTGTGCGTTGATGTTCCCTTCAAGCCCTCGTTCCGACTGTCTTCTTCAAAACTGAATAGAACACCGGGGTAACGGAGGTCGTCTCCGGGATACGTAGGACCGAAAGTGCGGCTCACGCCGACTCGCCTGAAGACCTCATCCGTGGAGGACAAGATAGCCTCCTTGAACTTGAGTGTAACGGGCGGATTTGGATCCCGCAGCTTTCTGAGACAGATAGTGTGCAGCCGCTGGTGTTGACCGGAGAATAACAGGTCCAAATGTGGTCGGATATGCAGGATGATAGGGGTGACGGAGGAGTCAGGATCGAACTTGACATCGACCAGAGGAAACGCATGTTGCATGCATCGTAGCATATCGAGCACATTCCACAACGAGGTTCCTGAGCGATGCACATTCAACGTAGTCCAATACTATGTCAGGAAACGTTGGATGATACTGACCAAGTTCAAACACGCCCAGACCCGTGCCCGGTCGGATGTCTGCCTCAAGCGTGGAGTACATCACGGAATTTAACTCGTCAAGATGTGTCGGTCTCGGGGCAGGCTAGCATGTCAAGGAGCCCCTGGCCAGCGCTGACTCGAGCGATTCCTTTGGCGATTCCTTTGCGAAGATGACTGTCGCGGTGAACCCAGGGCCGCCACAGCACCACCGAAATGGCAAGTTGGGAGACGCGCGCGTGCTCGACGCGTCCGGCGCGTCGCGTCGCGTCTCGCGTCTCGCAGTCTTGCCACATTTTGTCTCCGTCTACTTTAGCTCCGACCACCACCTGCGATGGCCGACCCGAGGCAAAGAGTCATCATCAAGGTAAGTATTTGTGAAGCTCCTGTGAACGACACTGACACTGACTACGGCATGCAGGTCTTCAGAAAATACAGTCATTCGTTGGGGCCTGAATCATTAGAGTTCTTGGAGGAGATCCTGGAGCGCCACGAGATACCGGACGAAGATGCCGAGTTCTCTATTGAGTGGATAGCGAAGGAGTATAACAAGCAAGATGGTACGTTGCTGCGGTCTCAAGTACTGACCCTAGTACTCAAATGTTTCCCGCAGACGCGCAGATGAAGGTGTCATTGGATGTACTTCAACGTGTTTACGACGCGTTTCAAAACAACGGGGACAATTCCGCTGAACAGGAGCAGAAGCCGTTGATCCTGACAGTCACCTGCACTTCATAGACGCGTTCGATATGCCGCTCTGGCATTGGTCTCATGAAAGGAGCACGTTCGAGAGGCAAGTGCCGTTGAGTATCTTGGTTGTAATACATTGCTGACTTCTGGCATAGAGCGGGAGGACCTCTCACAATATCTGGCTCTGCAGACTCTCAGATCATGGCCATGCGGAACAGACTGAATGTCATAAGACAGACAGTCCTTCGAAATGACCACTTCTCCCCATCAACCTTACCATCGCGTGACCGTGAACGCCTCCTAACGGTATGTTGCTCAAGAAACATGATGTTCAGCTGCTGAGATTGTGCAGCTACGGTCCACAAAACAACTTCTAGGACGTTCAAAAGAGCGCTTCCTATTATTTGGCATGCTCTCTCATAACAAGGAGGGAAAGCTTTGTCTTGAAGATCAAGACGGTTCTGTCGAGCTTGATTTTTCTCTGCTAGTAAGCTGTAGCGCTCTCAGCTCGTACTTATGATCACCTCATACACATGAGTTAGGACCAACCAAGCGAAGGACTGTTCACAGAAGGATGTTTCGCTCTCGTCGAGGGAGACTACACCGAAGACGCGACATTAAGTGTCATTGCTGTCGGACACCCACCGTGTGAAAGCAGAGAATCAGCGAGGTATGTTCTTGCGGAACTCGGTGCTCCAGTATCTCATTAGATCCTAGGTCGATCTACGGCCACATTGACTTCCTTGGGAAGGGCGCGACTACCCTGCTAGAAGAGTCAGTAATTTAAATTCTACTACTCATGGACGGATATTGAGATAGCTGATAGACGCAACTGGCAGCCCGTGTCCGCCTAGACATTCCAGACCTGCGTTTTTCGTTCTATCCGATGTTTGGTTAGATCATCCTGACACACTCCGAGGCTTGAGGAAGATGTTCGATCATTGCATGGAAAACAGCTTCATCCCGAGAGTTATGGTTCTGTGCGGCAACTTCAGCAGGCGTGGTCTCTTACAAGCGGACAGCCGAGAGGCACGTCAATTTCAAGGTAGGCCGGGTACACCGGGCGTTGCTCTACGTAGAATCTGACCAATGTCACTGCTGCAGACCACTTGGATAGCTTGGCGGACTTGATCGCAGCGTATCCTCTTATAACGCGCACAACGCACTTCGTATTTGTTCCCGGCCCTCTGGACATTGCAGTGAACTCTGCTCTGCCTAGGTGGCCATTGATGTCGTCCTTCGTCGCCCGTCTCAAATCGCGCATACCAAAGGTGCATTTCGGAACTAATCCCTGCCGAATCAAATTCTTCGAGCAGGAGATCGTCATATTCAGGGAAAATCTCATGGCGAGGATGCTGCGAAACCTCGTGGGCGTGAAACCTAATGTGCACACGGACGACCTCAAGCGATATGTGAGTACCTGACGGACTCCCTATGGTCTCACCAGATAACCAGGGACTCATGTCGTGCAGCTCGTACAATCAGTCTTGGATCAAAGCCACCTTGTTCCATTGACAACGTCCATACAACCTATCCTGTCGGACTTCGACCATGCCCTGCGGCTTTATCCGCTTCCTACCGCCGTAAGTTTCCACCAGATGGTCAACCTATACTGACCATTGACATGCCTGTCACAAGGTTGTGCTCGCCGACAAATATGACCGATACCAGATGACGTACGAAGGATGCCATGTCTTCAATCCTGGCAGTTTTGTAGGTAACTCGTTTACGTTCTCGGCATATACGCCTTCGCGGCGAGAGTCAGAAGAATGGTAGGTCGTTTTGCAGGCATGTCGCTGAGTTGTCGAGCCACTCACCATACGATTTCAACAGCATACTAGATCTTGAGGGCGAGTAAAAGAGTAAGAGGAGGGACATCGCCCGTTATCCGGTTGTAAGCCTGGCGTACAGCGCTGTAAACACATCGTTATAGTAAGCTAAGGCGTTCCGAGGTCTAAACATCAACTGTTTCGAGCTTGAGGCTGTGACGAGAATCGAGATGCTGGGATAGCACGGTGCTTCAACGTTTCTAAACACAAAAATATATCAGTCTAGGGTTTTCTAATTGAGTCTCAAGACTAGATACCAGATGGCACTTTCACTCGCGCACGACCATGTTGGGAAGTCAACAGGCCGCGGCCGGAGAGGCATGGCAGGACCTGTCCGAACGCGAGTCGGATCGGAGGATGCAATGAGGCTCCGAGTCTGCGGATGCATCTCAGATCCAGATCATGATTCCGGGGCTCGCGTGGCTGTGATCCGGGAAGGCGCTTGCCAAGTCTTCCGCTCATCAGAGTGTGCCGTCCAAGCGCCGTCCATGCCGACAAGCGTGTCGCCGCGCCTCAACCTCCTCCATCCACCCCCTCACTTGCCAGACATAAGTACACGACTGCGACCCTATATACTGGCCTGACTTGCTTATGCTGAGGATACGACCTCATAACGTGGAGAGACCCATCTCACTCGGCTCGTTTGAGAGACGCCAGAGTATACTCCGTTCCTTGCACATCTGAATACTACTCTACGTGCGTCTCCCTATCCTTGTGAGCAGTACAGATGCTGACTTGTGTGTTTAGATCCTCGCTATGCTTCTGTCTGTCTTCTCAATATTGAAGGCCCTCTTTCTCGGGAGCCCGGTGGACACGGGTTCTGGGCTTTCCTCCTGGTATGGGTCGTCCGGATCGTCACACTGTCCTTCATATTCCGCATGTATGCGGGGCCTGCTCTACTCAAGCTCGTCTCAAAGCGTCTTCGAGTGCGTAGTGTCAGCCTTCGCTCCATACGCGGAATATACTTCCGTGCTGGAAGCGGCACGATCCGCATTGACCGCGTCGGCATTTCATACCATCGCCCATCTCCTACGACGGCTAGTCGTTTGACGCTTCTCGTCGAGGGATTGAAGGTCGAACTTAGCAAAGACACCGAACCACAGCTACGCCCCTCGCTCAAGCGTAGGCGCTCCTCGCCTGCAAGTCGTTTCGGTGACCGCGTGCGTCTGGCGACCTTCGCTGCCTTGCGGTCAACATGGAACTTCCTGGATCCTTATGTCCGTCCATTCATACGAACGTCAATCGTTTCGGTTCTTCGGTTCGTCATCCGTGCGCTACCGGCCCTCACTCAAGTCATCGACTTCGAACTCGACTCGGCCGTGGCCACCTATGCTGCACTTCCTGGCGTCGAACTCGTCCTGAAGCAGGCAAAGGTCAAGACAAAAGTATCGCTATCTATAGTGGATAATGTCGTAATCCCTGGAGCTTCGGCTGCACCCAACCCCAACCGTTCCGGGGTCACAGGCGTTTCGCCAGCGTCGCAGACTGGAACGCCAGGGTTCAGAATAGCCTGCGACGCACCTGGGACAGAGCATGGGGAGCTACGCAGGTGACCGCCTCATTGTCTCTACGCCTCAAAGGTATCTCGGCTACTGCGTCCCCTTTGGCTCTGAAGGATATGCCGACGGCCCTCCATGCGAGTGAGTGGCTAATGAAAAATGGACTCTGTACATTTGTTGACGCAACATGACCATAGGCACGAGATGCTTCATATATCTACCAGGGACCAAATTCAAAGCGTCGGTTCGCATCGATCCTCACCGCGCCGTCGAGTCGCATAGCGTGGAGACAACTCTACTTGTCGATTCTTTGGACGTACACACCGACGTCATCCAGTATCTTTTGAAGCGGTTGAGCGCCGGAAAGAAGGCGAAGACGAATGGCACTGCTACAGGTAACGAAAACTCGAGTTCATCTCCCGTGAACCCTCTCCCGCCAGGGTTTGGCCCGCCTTCGCCGCTACTCAGCCCGTGGTCGCCCGTCCGGAGCCCACTCTCGCCTTCACACCGAGTTTCATTCTCAGCGCTTTCCCCACCAGATCCTAGGCCGCTCTCTCCACGAGCTAGCACGTTTTCACCGAATGAGAGCAGCCCACTTTCACCATCTCCAGCAACTACTCGCAAGCCGATGTGGTCGTCCCCCATGTCTCCTGGTTCGCCATTGATGGAAGCATTTCTTCCGTATGTATACTGACTTATGTGATTGACCTGGTGACTGATGCCCCCCCCTATACAGGCATCGCTGAAACTGGGCTGGGGCGCCAAGCCGATTCCAGTACGCAGGCTCAATAGCCGCAATGTTCAGTACGCCTACTACATCTATCTCGCTGGAACTGCACTGACGTGCAATGGTACTCTAGTCGCGTCTAGCATTCCTGAAGGGCATTGACATTACGGTCTCGAAGCTGACAATGAAGCACTCTCTGCCTAGGATAGAGACAGGCGTCGCCCAGACCTTCGAGATGGCACTACATGACTTCCATGTCGGAGCGGGCCTCAGTCATCCCGATACGACACCGCTGCACCGGCAACACCTTGGTTCTAGGAGTGTACCCAACGACCCCCTTAGCTCGGACGTTTACCGTCTCACAGTTTCTGCTCATCAAGTGACGTTGGACCGGTTTGGTTCGGGCGCACTGGTGGATCACCTTCGACTACTGTCCATCAGCTCCATCTTCGCGGGGGCCGTCGTCTCGCAATGGCCAACACCCTGGTTGAAGGGCCCGGCGTTCATGTCGGGTGACCCAAACTCTCAGCTACTGGCCATCGACGTAGAGTTGGGCACTGTGGAAGTGACGGAGAGGTTGGAAGTCTTGCATGCCATGATGGCGAAGACAAAGCCGCCAAAGCCAAAGACCGAGGCACGCTCACCGTTGCCTACGGTGCTCTCCCCGGTGCCGCGCATCGCCTTCGGCTTCAAGGTCGGCCCTGTCGTGGCTCGCCTCATCTCGCTGAGCCCGGGAAATGACGAGACGCCGTTTGCATTGGAAGCGCGGACTGACGGCCTGGCAATCTCGTTGCATTCTCAGTATGTGTCGCTGCCGGACAAACGATTGGCGCACGTGTCGCACGATCGTATTGGGCTACAGATGGACGTCCTCCTTGCTTGTCAGCTGCAGCGCACCTTCGTCGGCGTGTGCATGAGTGCCAACAGCGGTGGGAGCAACCCCGCGAGAGCTTGCTCTCCATTGACACCATACAGGTCACGGCGAGCGGTAACGCCCTTGGCGACGTTGCGGACGAAGTGCATAACACCGTTACCGTCGATGTACCCTCTGCGTATACGGATCTCCAGTGTTCTACGGAAGCCATCTCCGTTGAGCTGTGGCAGCCCGACGTCATCAAAGCTCTTTCCAGTATCCTAGCAAGCTTCGCTGGCACACCGAATCCCCCGTCACCATCGCCCCGTTCTCGTGCACTTGAACAGTTGCCCTTCGGTCTGTCCGCCTCCGTAGCTGTTGGACGCTTTGTTCTGTTTGTCACGGCTCCGGACATCGCGCCTACGGAGGATCTGGGAATCTCGCGCGGGATCGCAGTGCATCTGGGTGCTTGCTTCAGTTATTGCGCCGTCCATAGCAGGCACGCCGAGCGCATCCATGGCATCCGGCCACGGAGTCAGACCCGCCTGCGGTTGTCGCTGCCGACGGAACATGTCATGAAAGCGGTGGCCGGGAGCAGTCCGCCTGTAGCAACTCGGAGCACTCGGGCTCTAGTAGGGGTCAACCTCTGGGACATGGTTGTCAGAGATGCCGTTGCGACTAAATTCTCTGCCGACGATCCGTATTGTCTCGCGGAACTGGACGCTGAGCTCGGCACACGAGAGTTCCTACGCATCAGAAGCATCGACGTCGAAGGAATCTTGACCGGCGTCCGTCCGAATGGTGCGTTCCAACCAGTGCATAAGGACGAGCTGGTCATCACGGCCACCGCGTCACTAATTCGTGGCACCCTCCGTCTCGCTCAACTCTACAACGTCTTGCTTGCTGTGAAGACGCTACAATCTATCGCGCCTTCCCGACCGAAGAGCAGCCAGCCTAGCTCCACTACCTCTGTGCTAGTGACACTGCAGTGCGATATCAAGCAGATGCAGCTCCTCTTGCTGTTACCTGTGCAGACAAAGCTGTACTTGCGAGCCTCGTATCTGTGCTGCGATGTGACTTCCCAGTCGACTGTTGCGATCAAATGGAGCAGCATAGTTCTGGCAGTCAACGCGTCCACGGTGCGTGATGGTGTACAGCGAGAGGAATGGGAGGAATTTGCATGTCTCGCCGATTGGCGTGTGAGCTTACCACTCAAGACTCGCCCCCTCGTGGTCAATGTCGAAGCCGACGGCGCACGTCTACGCATACCCTTCGACTACGTTCTGGCCGATCTCATCCTCGACATCAACTTGACTATCAAGAGCGCGAAACATCTTGTTCGTATGGTAGCCGCAGGCAAGTACCACAGACCGACCGCGCCGGAAGCCGAATCAGCGAAGGTGTTGCCCAAAATGATAGTCAAATACGCTGCTTGACCGTGGAGGCTGCCGACGAAGAGTTCGAGTCTAGGCTTGGGCTGATCTGGCGGGCGGGATTCCCAGCAGCCGGGCTTCGGCGGGAACGAGATGAAGCCTTCGAGGCGAAGGTATCGACAATTTCTGCGTCACAATCGACCCATGCGCTACCACGGACTCGCGAGGCGGAATCTGATTTCCAGTTCAGTGCTAAGCATACTGTCTCCGTTGCAGATGCACGCCAGCGCCTGTTCCAGGTTCATTCCGTCGCTTGGAGATCTGCATACTCGAAGTCCAGGTCAACTCAGGCGGCGCATGAACAGCATCGCCTACGCCATGCCCTCGGCGACCACGCGAACGCGAAGGATGTTGACGATCTTGTACAGGTCAACCCTACGAACAACCTGCCCCCTCTATTCCGCTTGACCTTCGACTCGCTGGCACTCAACCTCGAATCTCCAGCCTGCCTCATTGAAAACGTGTCCGACTTCTTGCATGACGCAGGTAGTGGGCTGCCCAAAGACACACGGTTCTCTTTGCTAGTCCCGCTGCATATTAGCTTCACTGTGTCATCAGCACGCCTCTCTCTGCGCGAGTATCCCTTACCCATGCTCAACATACCTGCGAGCAGCACATCTTCACCGGCTCTGGCATTCGACAGTGATGTCGTCATAGCAGAAGAGATGGGAAGCGAACGCTCCGTGGACTGGATCAAGTCAGTAGTCGTCAAGGAAAATTACGGTGTTCATGGTGCCTCTCCTCTCTCGATAAGTGTCCCAAAGACGATAATGCCGGTGAAATCATACGCACGCCCGACAATACGTGTCCTCACCAATGACGTGACCGATTTCGCTTGGGGCGTGAGCTACGGCGCTGCGACACAGGACCTCATGCGCGTGATGATACTCTGTCGCATGCGACTAAGGATCGTTCACCACCAATCGGCTTCTGGGACAAGGTATGCAAGGGCTCCTTGCTCACGCAAATTGACACCTCGCTCACGGCAGAAATATTCTAGCTGAGGCTTATTTTCCACTGGCGTGTAAAGGTCACGTTTGAGAATGAGGTCCATCTGCACATGAAAGGTAAGTAGGATGAAACAAAAGATGGTCTCATCATGTTGATCACACTGCCCAGGCTCGCGCGACCCGTATGAGCTAACGGGAACAGGTTCAGGCTTTGCCCTGTGTTGGCGGGGCAGTCCCAGCATCCTGATAGGGCAACCTAACGAACAGGGTGAACTCATGCAAGTGAAGAGCGACTCCATGCTAATAGTTATACCTAAGTGAGTAGTCTGCTTCTTGGATGCGTGAACTATGTGTTCACAGTGTCGGCTCAGCGTTCAAGATAAGTGGGGTGCTCAGCCAACATCTGTATCGTCGGCAACATTCTCTACTTCCAATCCAAAAAGGCTTCGCGAGGCTAAGGTTTGCGCGAAGCTGAGCTCGGCGTTCGATTCGGCATCGGCTTCGTCCTGGAACGAGCGTGTGGACCTGAATGCGATACGTGTACCGGCAAGCCCTTCGACCGCAAGTGCCGTATGTTTACGTTCCGCCCCCATTACGATGTCAAGCTCGAAACCAAAGCAGTCATTCCCGAGATCAAGGTATCTCCGCGCTTATAGCTTGAATATGATGGTGCTAACGGTTCACAGTCTGCAGCCGATTCCTACAATGGGTTTCGATCGGATTTCATCCATATGTCCATATCCCTTGAGTCTGCTCTTCACGTAAGAGAACACTCTGGCCCCCAAGCTAGTAGTCTCCACTTGTCTCCTGAAGTATTTGAGCAGTTCTGGGCCTGGTATCAATTGTTTGACCATGCGCTGTCACTACCCATCCGGCAGGGCTCCCATTACCCTCGCAAACGACCCGTCTCTCCCAAGTTTGGACAACATCTGGCGACTCTGAAATACCGATTTGCTATCTCCCAACTCTTCCTCTCTCATGTCTACGTGGACAATTCGCGCGACGCATGGGCCGACGGCGTCACCCCGTTCGTTGGCGTGAAGGCTCTCATCGATCGCTTCCAAGCGGACATGCATCAGAGGGACCAAGAAAGTACTCGCATGACGGACGAGGGGCCTCAAGTCGTCCACCATAAATCCTTCTACGCCATCGAAGTGGCGATGAAGCAGCTGGATCTCCGTACGATGTTGGCTGTGTTTCCTGAGCCACTCAAGCAACAGGTCCAGATGGACCTGTCGCCGCTTGTCAGTGATTACAGGACGAAGATCAAGACCGAGCCCATACCAGCAGACTCTCCCTGGATTGACCTGGACGACTTTGATGACGCTCAATCATCTACTGCTACGCCGGATGTACACCTATTACGCGCTGCCTTTTGTCCTCAATTCACGTACTTCAAGCGTCCGGTGGACCCAGGACTGGTACCACAGGGCAAAGTAGTTGAGCGAAGTAAGTTCGGCAATGAGGAGACACATGTGTGTTACCTTGGGAAAGAGGCTTGTATGTCACCTATCAATGGGAAGGTGGCTTTTGCTAACTCATTCGCAGCTGTGACGCAGACGCAGCTTGCACTCACAGGTGCTCGGATCAAGGAGTTGCAAGAGAAGCTGATACATAAGGCAGGCCGTACAATGGACAATGGTTTCCTCAGTGTTCCGCAAGCGAAAGCACCACATGCGGCGGACATGGTACGTTTAACGTCGACAAGTATTTTACCGGGTTTATTGACAATGAGGTATCACAGACTGGTGACGATGCAGATGATCTTCGCAAGAAAATCAACCTTCTGAACAAATATGTGGCTCACCTACACAGGGCAGATGTTACATCTAATCCCCATGCGTCGCACGGCATCCATAGCTATCAAATGCCGTCTGAAGCAGTCTCTGCAGACGATTGGGCTGAGTTCGACAATGTCTACCAGATTCACTCTCCTCAGATCTTCCTGGATCACATCATCCGCGATGTAGGCCCAGCTTCCACTCGTATGGGACCCAGCTCATGATTGCCTGTTCAGGTGATGATGCAGTACTACTACTGTTCTAGGGCCAAACGAGGTATTGAATATCATATGGCGACCCGGTCAGTATCACTACGAAAGGATGTCCTTTTGAGACTCACAGCCTTTGTTCCAGTGCCGTGAAGTTCATCCGTGACCAGGCCCGGACTGTGCTTGTTGACACACCTCAGGAGAAGGAACAACATCGAGGGCCTGTGGCCAGTGCGCAGGCTGCTGCCCTCGCGGTGCGCAATTTTCTCGTTGGGGACCATGCATCGAGTCATGCTGGCGAGGATTCACAATATCCGTCACTCGATACACCGGGACCCATGGATCCCCTCGGCGGGTGGTCTGATGGAGTCTCTCTTCGGAAGAGCCACTTCTGTCTCCTGCTCAAACCCCAGATTGTGCTTCGTAGCGGCAATGATACCGATACCGGGCCGGATTCTGTATGCATCTTAGCCGCTCTACAAGGAAAGCTGAGTTCCTTTGCCATCCTTGACGATGCAAACGCAGACGATCCAGTCAGCGGCAAAGTGATGAGTCGGTACGTCACATGTATGACTTTGTGACGATAGCTGTCTCTCACATCCGCTCCAGTAATTTTGCCTCTGTTTCCGGTCTGCAGGTGTTCTCTCCGTCTGCGGCGAATACGTCTGGAGAAGGGTCTGTACCTCTTGAGGTGCTGATCGACTTGCGCTGCGAAAACAAAGCATTCGATCGACTAGTCCCTCAAACCGATGCATCCTTCCAATACGACAAGTTCAACAGACTGCGCTTGCGCAACGACATAACCTCCATCGCGCATACGACTGAAGACAGGGATCGTCAACACGACCACTTACACAACCAGACCGTTCGTCCTGCAACATTTTCCACATTTCTGATGCCGATCTTGACAGTGCCTCTAGGACTTGATCAGAGTTCACGTCCCCCGCTTCATAGTGTCTGCCAACGACAGACATTTCCAAGCCATATCGAACATCGTCACGAACCTTGTCCTGTTCTCTAATGCCGCCTCAAAGGACCGGTCAGACAAGCTAGAGAAGATGGTCTTCAGCTACGACTTCACGAATCTGGGGTCAGCTGCGGATGTGGTGGCGGACATGCAAGCTCGTCTGCGCCATGCCTTTGAGACCAGACGCGAGGCCGTACGTAAGCTTCGCGGGGCAGGAGACCAAGGCCAGGTCGAGATATACAAGATTGATGCGCATATTATGCTCCTCGCCGAAGAGCTCAACTTGACATTCGACGCGATCAAGATGGCTCAGGACAAGTCGACAGAACATTCGAACAGAAGTCGGCTCTTTTGCTCCATGCATCTTCGTCTGACATCTCGTGGAGGATGATAGACAGACGCGAACAGCTACTAGCGAAGCTAGCTGTACGTGATATTCACTTCTACTGGCTAAGCAGGCAGGATAGTTCTCTCGTCAACAATCTGGTTGTCGGAGACCTACAGGCTTTCGATGGCGCTGCGGATGCCGAGTGGACGGAAATACTGTCAAAATACGAGGAAGCCTCTACGCATCCGCTAGTGAAGGTGTGTTCGCTCTGTAACATCTCTCCCGCTGTGTACTAATGCGGCATGTGTAGCGGAAGCTGTTCCTTCTGGCCGATTGGATCGTATTGCCTGCAGTGGGTGGCATCACAATATACGAGCGATTCGAGGTCACTCTCCACCCCATGCGGTTACAAATCGACACGCGCATTGGTCGCCGGATCATGGAATACGTCTGGCCTGCACGTCGTGAGAGGCAACAAGCGAAGGATGAGATCCAGACCTTCGATACTCTCATGGAGTCACCAATAACTGAAGAACCTGTGGACATCATCATCGTACCTGAGAGTCCCATGAGCCCGCGACGTTCTTCGTGGGACGTGTCGCCGCGGACGCGCGAAGACCCCCACAAAGCAGCAACGTCGCCTTTGCGTAAATTGGGTGCCTCGCGATCCTTCACGGACTTGCGGAAGGCCAGAACGGATTCGCTCCGACCTCCTACTCCCACTCTGCATAAAACTCGTTCAACAGAGGGATTATCGCACGAGGCACATCCTATGAGGCAGGTATCGAAGTCTGGCAGTGATGCGAAGGATCGGACGCTTCCCCTACGCAAAGGCAAGGACGTGGATGATGCCACCGAGATGAAGACTAGATCATCACAGAAAACATTTGTGTGGGTGAGAGTGAACAGGTAAGTAATGCGTCTGATGTAAACCATCAAATCACTGAATTTTGATATCGCCGTAGTCTCCATTTCTTGCTCAGCATCGCGAAGGAAGACTCCTTCCTGTGCCGGGATGCAAGGATCCGCACAAGAGATCTTGAGTATCGCAATCAGACTTCGAGTGTGCGTATCCGAGTGTTTCTACTCTAGTTAATTGACCATGACCTGTTACACAGTTCGAGGAGCTCGTGGACCAGTTCATTCCCAGCGGCCGCAACTGGCGAGGCTGGGTCAAAATGGCCTTCCAGCAGCCTCTGGTACCCGTCCTGCCGTAGCACGCGAGCTGATAGCCAAGACGAAGTGGATCAAGTCCTCATCCCACAGCCACACCCCGAAGCAGAGCCCCGTCCCTCCCGTCCTCCACATCAAGCCTCAATCCCTTCCACAGCCGACACTCCGGCACTGGGTCGTCGCCAAGCACGACGGCGTCCTCGAGCACTGTGCCCTCCGCGCCTGCCACCCCGCCAGTAGCTCCGCGAGCGGCAGTCAGCCTCAGCGACGGACGGTGCGCCGCTGAAGAGACGGCGCACGCGCTCGCTGTTCTCTCTGCATCGCAACCGCGTGTCGTCGCCCCCGCCGGTGCCGTCGGTGCCGCCGATGCCCATCGTCACGCCCGAGCTCTCTTCGGAGCCCGAGTCTCTGCAGGAGCAGACGGATGCCTCCGCGGAGAAGCGGACGCGTCGCCCGCGGGTGCTGAGCGTGTTCAAGCGGCGGCAGCACTCCGCTGGTGTCGTTCGGGGCAGCATGGAGTCGGACATGTCCAATGCCAGCGTATGTGTTTCTACCTTGTACTGAGGTGGATTGTGCTGACATCATGCTCTTCTAGCTGTCCTCTCGGCCTTCGGGACATTCGCGGGTAGAGTCCACTACGACGGACGAGTCATTCACATAGGCAACCTTCCTTACACCTTCATCTACTTACCGCATACCGCGCGTCAGCATCATCACTGCTCCCACCCTCATTGCCATCGCTACTCTACATCCGAGCATGTGTTGTATAAGCATATTTTTATGTTATCTGTATTCGTCGACTAGTCGCAGTATCTATTAATCAGAGCAATGTACAGCTGCTTCAAGACGACGACGTGCTCTACTGCGAAGGTGCGAGGTACTCAATCATCGTGCATGCGTCGTGAGGGTAGGTAAGGTGAAGGATAGTCGCTACAGCAGTTGGCGTTATCGAAACAGGACTAGTGAGTGCGGGGGTATCATACGTAGTACGCCAGTGGATTCAGTCGTCGCGCAGCACTCGTGTATAAAGGTCCAAGATGTCGGTATGTATCAGTCGCAATCAAATCGCAATGCACGCAGCATCGTCGCTCGCGTGTCCGCGCCGTCAGCGCTCCTCGTCTAGCTGCTCCGCAGGCGGCACAAGCATCTCGTCCGCGATCGCCACCGAAGGCGTCGCCGGCACGCCCGACATCGCCGGGCCCTCACCGTCGGGTGTTCTCCACACTCCCCACCGTCGCGTCCGCGTAGTCCTTCCTCTGCGGCTTCGTGTCCGGCTCGCGCGACGCGGCGTGCGCGGGAGCCACACGCGAGCCGTCTCCGGCGACCTGCGTCCCGGGCTCTGGGCGCTGCGAGGGCGTCGCCTTCTCGCTGAGGACGACAGCGCTGGGGCCGGTGGTGGAGGCGGCGGAGGCGGCGGAGGGCTCGAGCGCGAGGATCATCGTCAGCCGGTCGGTCACTTCTCTGACGCGCTTGGTCTTCTTGCTGCCCCACCAGATGAGCACGCCCGCGACGATGCCTGCGATCTAGTCGTGCGTGTGAGCGCGTGGAAGAGGGAGCAACGGAGGGACGTACGAATGCGAGCGGGAGGGTCGTGGCGGTTGTCCAGGCTGGGCGTTGGAAGCGGTTGAGGCCCCACATGCAACCACTGAGGAGGATCTATAACGCGCAAGTTGGTCACCGACGTGTCAGGAGGCGCAGAGACCGGAATACTCACCTGAAAGAAGCTGTTGAGATCGTTCATACCGGTGATCCAGACGGCCGTGCTAATGAAGACAGGTCAGCACTGCAGCTCCGCCGACCAAAAAACAGTAGACGTACTCGACTGGAAACGCCCTATGGGTCTGCGTCCCATGCGGTCGGTACCACGTCTGGCTCTGCATAAACATGTGCTGCTCTACAAAGTCGCAAATAATCTGTCAGCCACCCCATCATCTTGGGTCCAGTATATCAACGCTCACGATAATGCAGTCGATTTGTTCTTCCTCAGTCAAGACCGGGACGAAGTTCGCGTCGTATTGCGGGTCGGGCAGGTCATTAGGGTCGTACAGTTCCGGGAGGCCGGCGGCATATCGGAGCTTCTCCGTCTTTCGCTTGTACCACCAGATCTTGCCGACCCCTGAAACAGTGGACTGAGCTTCGAAGCCCAGTCGAACTGGGGAGACGAGACTACGGTAGGTGTCCACGATCCGAAACGGCGCTAGCCCGATACTCGTCAAGGAGAACAGACCTGAGGAACGTGTCAGTATAGAGCACAAGCGCGTTGATACACGGACGACACTCACCGGTTTCGATCTGTTGGCAGACCTCCACCCAGAAGTCTTGTGTGTTGTCGTTGTGCACATTGATGAAGCGCGCGAGGAAGAACACGAGCGCGGTGCCCCAGAAGACGACGAGGAAACCATATATCGCCGTGATAACCTATAGTAGGGCATGCATGATAGTGAGCCAATGACGCCCTGTGACCGCATATCAAAAATGGTGGGGCTTACACCGAGTGCTGTGAACCGAACAACGTCAGTTCATGCACTACGATGCCAAAGCGGGTGATTACGTACGAGTCTTCACGAACGACCAGACACCCCGCCCCACTCTGCGGGCGCGGTCGCGCTTCCGGAGCACGTCCTCAACGTGCAGGTCGAGGTTGTCCTCATCGTCCTCCGCATTCTCATTTTGGCCCGCTTCGCCTTTCTCTGCAGCCGATGATCCGTCCTTCGTCGCTTGCTTCCGTCGCCGCCTGCGAGGAAGCACGACGACCGGTTTACGGGAGTACCATTCCAACGGGGGTCTGTGTGGAGATGGTCAATGCGGTACTTTGAGAAAGCATAAGCACGCACATCACGATCGCATTTGCGGCGTTTGTGAGCATGGCCACTGTGGAGATCTGTGGGTCTTGAGGAGTACACTGTCAGGCTCTCGGTACGGAGGAACGTGCCTGCGAACATACCGATTACGTCCAGATGCTCGACAATGTCGTCCGGGTGATGATCTCCTCCTTGGAAGTCATAGTCATAGCTCGCAGACTCTGAGCGCTGCGAGGGAGGCAAGCTGAGGGAGCTCCCAACGCGTCCGGGCTCGTGCTCTGTCTTTGGCACCAGGACGTCCGTCTGCGGACCTTGGAGCGAGATCATGTCCTCCTCTTCGTGTTCGTGGTGTCGAGAGAGCGAGAAGGCCGTAGAGAAGGGGTTGGGATCCTCGCTTATATGGCGCAACGGTGCCGGGGCGTGCGCGTGCTGTTCATGATATGGTCGGTGACCTTGCTGGACGTGCGCCGCTGGCTTGGGCGGCGGCCCTGACCGAGGGACGCGCCGCTCTCGCTCCCGCTCCTGCTCGCCCGCCCGCCGGTCGCCGACGAGGAGGCGCGGTCGCGCTGCCGCGGCCTCGAGTCGTTGGTCGCGTCCATCGGACTGGCCTGCGTCGGGAAGCTGAAGCCTTGTTCGGGACGGGAACTGAGGAGCGTAGCCATGGAGCCTCTGCGTGGACGGTGCGAGGGCCCTGGAGTGACTTGCGCATCCTGGGCAGGCTCCTGGAGGGGGGTGTAGCTACGCTTGACTCGGACGGAGGGCATCGCGCAGAGCGGGGGAGGAGGGTGACGGAGGGGGGAGAACGGGTCGCGGTGGAGGGTGAAGGGGGGAGAATGGGTCTGAGGATGATTTCACGGCGTTGTAATGGGAGGCGCATTTTGGTGGAGTGGAGCGCATACTTACTGGTGGCGAGTGTGGCGGTGGCTGCCAGGGCAGGCAGCCGCGCCGCTGGGACGGGCGCGCCCCACGTGCAACGCGTCATATCCCCCACCCACCTCTCCATCTCGACCCCGACTGGTCACCGCAGCAGCCGCGCCAGTCCACAAGTACACCCAGCCACGAGTGAGCACATTGCTGGAGTGCGCCTGATGACGGGGACCGGCACACCGGGTCGTTGAGTAGAATTGAGATCTGCAGATTTGCCCACCAAAGACTCGACCCGAGCCGGCATTCCAAACGTTTCGCTTTCTTTTTGACAACCACTCGTGTTTTCCATGGTGAAAGTAGAAGTTGCTGCCGCTGATCGACGGCCGGTGTCCAGGACAACATAGGGGGAGGGCGCTCCATGACCAGAAATGGGCACCGCCACGCCCAATCAAGCTGCGCGACGGCCGAAGAACCCCATGGTAACCCGATCTGGCTACCCGAATCTAATCAAACGCGAAAATTTTCCCATAGTACCCATCGCGTAATGCGCGGTCCTTTCCTGATTTTGAGAGTGCCAGCGACGCCCAACGCCTGCCGCGACGGCTACAACACCATCCACCACGTCCGTGGGAGGGGTCCTGGTGTCGTTCGTGAGCACCCTCGTAGCGGTTTTGCGCAAAAAGTACGTGTCTTTATCTAGCGTGCCTTGTTTGCGTTGCAGCTTCTGAATGCATTGCCACCGAACCATAGGTTGTGCGTGCTCGCGCAAATTTCCTCCGCGAGATATGGACCAGCCCATAACGCAAGCTGGACGTGAGTGTTGTAGTCGTTAGGTGTCCCACCACTCGTAGTAGACAGTATGGCGTCTCGTATGCTTCACCTTCTTTTACGTCTACCTAATCCGATAAACTGATACATCGCACAGGCAACCAGCACTACACGGCGCGATGCCTAGTGCCACCACCAACTGTGCAAACTGTTTCAAGACTCTGCGCTCAAATGCGAGGGGGAAGCTCTGCACGGAGTGTCGCGCCAACCTGCACCACATGTACAGTGCCGCGACAAAACCAGCCACAGAGGTGCGCACATCCATCGCTCCGAACCACCACGATCGATCTTCATGCCGCACCCCCAGGCCCCGAGTCCGTCTACCCAACAACCTCTGATGCTTGCTGCTTGCGCTGTCTGCTCCGCGCTGGTCCAGCTCCCGCCGTATCCCATCGACCCGAAGCAAGTCGTCGTCTGCATGCAATGCCACAGCACGCGCTTCTCGAAGACGCGTCGCCGCGAGTCGCACCGACGCGCAGCACCGAGCACGTCCGCCCCGCGCACGCCCCAGACGCCGCACCCTCCTCAGCCGCCCGCCAGCCAGCCGCGCAACCCCGCGGATCTGGACAACGTCGCGCTCGCGCGGTTCGTCACGACCGAGGCGATGAAGTTCGTGCACCCCGCGCACACGCCCGCCGAGATGTGCGGGCTGGGCGCGGACGTCGTGCGGATCGCGCCGGAGGGGGCCGTGCTCGGCCCTGCGTCGATGCTGCCCCCCGCGTTCCGTCCATCGCCAGACGGGAGGCACTACAACGAGCGCGGCGAAATCCTCGTGCCGCCCATCTCGTCCTACATGCCAATGCCACTCCCGCCGCCTCCGCCCGCTACATCAACACCATATCAGTACTTCGGGCAGAATGGTGGTGTACCACATACGACGCACTTCCAAAACGTACCTGCAATCAGGGCAGGACCTGCGCCCATGGGCAGCGTACCGTCGGGCCGAGTGGCACACACCAACGCCCCTCCGCGAGCTCAAATGCGGGGCCCAGTGATGCATGGAGCGCCCACGACGTCCGTACCCAACATACGACGTACAGTGCCCGCGCCCCCGTCGCATCTCATGCGCCCGCCTCCCCCCGTCGCGCTCCAGCACTTCCACGCCGCCGCCGCACCCCCGCCGCACCTGAACGCGGCAGGGTGGGCCGACCGCGACCTGCAGGCCGCGGGCAAGGTGCGCGTGTGCGAGACGAGCGGGTGCAGCACGATCCTGTCGCCGAAGCACCTCTGGCGGGTGTGCGGCAAGTGTCTGGCCGCGGCGGACCCGCGCACTTCGTCGTGAAGACGGAGACGCGCCGGAGACGGGTGCAGGCGTGTTTGGCGGTGAGAGCGCGGCGGGGCTGAGCAGAACAGGCCGCATCTGCGGGTGGCCACTCAGCCTTCTGCGCCGCCGGGCGATGTACCGCCGACGGACCCGCACTATGTCTTCCCGATGTCAGCTAGCTCGGTAAGCCGGTGCACGCACTAGTCTATCTGGGGAGTGGTTGAGCTCACCCTCGCGTGCCGCAGCAAACGAGTCCGTCCGTACAAATTGGCCCGCCAGCGATCGCGCGCTCCAAGCGCTCCGCCAGCGTCGAGGTCGTCGTGACCCCCGTGGTGAGTATCATCCGGCCTTCGCGCCCCGCATTTCGCTCTAACGTTCCACCAGAAACGGGCCCGCAGAACCAGGCGCCCATCGCCATCCCCTGCTCTTTCCCCGCACGCCTCACAGAAACCGCGTCACAAACACTATCAGACACCTCGACGGCCAATCCCTCGGACCCAGCCACTACACCAACCACGCGTACCCCCTCCGGGACCCACCAGCCAGCCAGATGCCCGACGCGCGGCCCGACACGGCCGCAATGCTGGAGCATATCGAGTCGCTCGTGCGGGAGCACGTCGGGCCCGGGGGCGGTCAGACGCGCGCGTGCGCCGCACCGCAGGTCCAACATTCTGAGGAGAGGATCCGGGGTGGCGGGGTCGAGCCCTGTTGGCACCATCCGAAGCTCGCTGAGCACTCGCCGCAGTCGAGGCCGGTGCCCCTGACATTGCCCAGGAACGTGAACAAGGTTGGCGGGCGCCGGAGGCGACGATGCCGGAATCCAGCTCTGCGGGACTGGTCGTACGTGAAGAGAACAAGGACGTTAAGATGTCCCTGCAGGTAGTACCGACCTGCCTTTCAAGATCCAAGCCGGCCGCGTCTCAGATGGTATGAGAATGGGGTCCATCTGATGCTGTGATGGGCGATGCGACATCAGAGCCGAGTCTGTTCAAGTTCGGTCACACTCGTCAGGAGGTTCATCAGGATCCGCATCGTGTGGCAGCAAAGTGCTTGCGCACGCTGAACGCATAGCGGTGACATCGTTGTGAAGGCCGAACCGACCACGGAGCCATCTCTAGCTACTGTCGCGGGACATCATGAGATGATCCACGCATCTCTCCGGAACCCGTAGTTGAAGACACGACCGACGAGGACGAACCGCCACTCAGTGTACTCGTCAAAGCGAGACGGCCCGCAAGACCACGGACGAAGAGAAGTCGCGCGTTTGCGTCAACGCGAAGACCAAGCATCAGTCCCTTGACCCCGCGCAAGGGACACTGAGAAGGCAGGGTCGACGCCACTTCGTATCCGGATCCCGTCCTTCCGAAAGTCTAGCCCGCCTTGTATCGATATCCCACCGCCTGCGAGCACCCCGTCGATTCCTGATCACCTTCCGCGTGCTCTCCGCCGTCGTCCCCCACGATAATGGCTTCGTCTATGGACACTCCGTGGGACAGCGACCTCTCCGACCTTACCCCGATCGAAGACTCAACCGACGAAGGCGAATCCGAAGTTGGCGAGCCGGAGGATGAAATGAAGAAAGGCCCAAGGTACGTATCATCAGTGTTGCTCATGGCCGCTGGATACTGACGCTCAGCGACGTAGCTCAAGATCAAGCTCAAGATCCCGGATTCGCTGAAGGACTCTGCTGGTCGCCTGAAGAGACTGCGGACTTCGCGGACGGAAGAGAAGTCCCCGTCGACGTGCAACATCCGCAGGTGCCAGAACTTGCTCTCGCCGGGCTACCGGTTCAAGCTCTGCGATATCTGCCGGGAGTACAACCGCATGCTTCAGCGGAAGATGAGGGCAGAGAAGGATGCCGAACATCCGTATGGGAGGTCGAAGGTACGCAGCCATCTGGATACGTCTTAGGTCGATCTCTGACGTGTCGCGCGCTCTTGTAGAAACACTTGGTGGACCTCAGTAAGCATCAGTTACTCTTAAGGTCATTTTTGGGTGTCATTGAACATTCTGATTACAGGCATCTATCCCCCGGGCTCCCGTGTATGCATTGGCAAATGGTGTCGGACAGTCCTTCCGTGTGAGCTTGAGTATAAGTGGAAGATGTGCCCCGTTTGTCGCCTGGCATTCAGGAGGCGAGACAACTATGCCGCGATCTTCGAGCACCCCGCGTTGCTGAATGGCAAGAAACGTGCGCGCGAAGGCGATGATCTGGACTCCTTGGAGCTGCAGGTGTGTCCTCGACGCTCAGGCTATGAGGTGGGTTGGAGCACTGACGTGCTGCTTTGTGTAGTATCCTGACGAAGACCAAGATCAAGACTTTCCATACGTCGACAGATCGCCCGTAAGTATGTCCCCATCAAGACTGATCAGAATATTGAACTTGCATCTCTTGCAGAACGCGTATCAACACTTCGGTGAACTCCTGCAGAACCTGGAGAAGAGATTCCATAGCTTCTTTGCTGCTCAATTGCAGTACATCCAGTTCAAAGTTACGCAGGGCATAGACATGACCACCGCCACCCCAACGGTGTTCAGTTTCGCTGGAGAATACTCAATTGTCGCAGACCCCGCTGGAGGTACGGTCAACGAAACCATGAAAGTGGTGGCTGGCCAGGTTCAGGACGCCCTCGGGTTTCGTTTCAGGTGAGTGCACATCCACGGTGGCAATGCTCAGCTAACAATCGTCTTCACTGTGCAGCCCAGCCGGTGTCTTCGTGGGCCCTGAGGCATCCGTCGTGAGCCGATTCGCCTGCACGCACGATATCAAGACGCCTCTGCCACCACCCAAGTCGTCTGAGCCCCTCGACCATGGCAGCCCGGTCCAACTGCTCATAAGGAGGATGGCCGGCGAGCTGGAGGTCAATGTCGCCTGGGATCGACGCCACAAGTACTTCCCGGGCCAGCGGATACAGATCCGCTTTAGACTGCTCAGTTGAACATCAACTGTAACGAACCATGGCTTCGAGCTACTCCCACACGATCATCACGATATATAGTATGTTCCGGCGCAAGGCCTGTCTGATTTATTGTATGTAGCGTTGTTCTTGCTTTCGCACTACATCTTTGTTCCGTTGCAGCAGTCGCTCTCGTATAATCTTGTGTGGTAGCATAGCTTCGTTATAGTCATCTGTCAAACCCGTAGCATATATTGTGCCCAATACGTATCACCTTTGCATCATCAGCTATGTATCAGATTCATAATAGTGGCAGTCTCTGCGTATCCATTATCAACTTCGCCGGCTGCGACAGGCTAAGCAACGGCGACATGAATGTTCAGGATGTTGAACGCACTGACGGAATGCACTTAGCATCAACACCTCCTCCCCATGTCGATGTCCAGGTCCATTCGCGCTGGTAACCGTTATAGATCACGAAGCCAACGCAACGACCCTCTAGCCCAATCTTTGGCGCGACCGGTGCACGATCGCGAGGACGTCTACGGTACTGGTCAACCAGATGCCTCAGTACGTCGATGACACAGTGCATAGACAACGACGCCGTTGAAGCGCATATATTCGGGATTGTTGAAATCCGAATGCAACCACTACACACCACACATACATAGACACGACTTAATACTCCTTCGTTACGCATCCCCGCCGTTCGCCACGCCAAGCAGGCCCTCGCGTCCGTCCAGACCGACCCGCCCGACACAACGTCGGCGAAGTGTCTCCAGGCCGCCTGCCCGAAGTTTTGTCGCTACAGCTTAGATACCCTGGGTCACGAACACAGCGCGGCCTCGTTGAGAGGGCGGCACGCCGGTCACTACATGGCCACCATGCGGGCGCTGTTGAAGCGCAATGCAGATCGCGTTTACGCGTTGGTCTGGCGGGCCCAGCGGGCAGCGTTGACGAGGTTCACGAGGGAAGCCTCGGTCTCCTTCCAGCCACGGTCTTGAGACCGCAGTCCTAAGATGATATCAGCATAGGGAACACAGGTAAGTGAAGGATCTCAACGTACAGGGTTGATGACGAGCAGGTCCTCGGGCAGGATCTCGAGCATGGCCGCGATACGGTCCTTGATCTCCTGCTCGCCCGGGACACGCGGCGAGTGGATGTCGTACACACCGGGGCCGATCTGGTTCGAGTAGCCGTACTGCTTGAACGTCGTGAGCAGCTTCATGTCGCTCTTCGATGCCTCGATCGAGATGACGTCCGCGTCGAGCGCCTGGATCGACGGGAAGATGTCGTCGAAGTCGGAGTAGCAGAAGTGCGAGTGCGTCTGGAGGTTGTCGGTCACGCCCGCGGTGGACAGCTTGAACGACGGCAGCGCCCACTTGAGGTACTCATCCCAGTCGGCCTTGCGAAGGGGAAGACCCTCGCGGAGCGCGGGCTCGTCGACCTGGACGGCCTTGATGCCGGCCTTCTCGAGGTCGATGACCTCGTCGCGGAGCGCGAGTGCGAGCTGCATGCACTGGAGCTCACGGGAGATATCGGCACGAGGGAAGGACCAGTTGAGAATCGTGACAGGGCCCGTAAGCATACCCTTCATCGGCTTCGAAGTGACGCTCTGCGCGTAGCTGCTCCACTTGACCGTAACGGGACCAGGGCGGCTGACGTCGGAGACGATGATGGGGGGACGGACGTAGCGGGAGCCGTACGACTGAACCCAGCCGTTCTGCGTGAAGACGAAGCCCTGGAACTGCTCGCCGAAATATTGCACCATGTCGTTACGCTCGGGCTCACCGTGCACGAGCAGGTCGAGGCCGATGCGCTCCTGGAAGCGGACAACGTACTCGATTTCCTTCTTGATAAACTCCTCGTACTCGGCCTCGGTGATCTGCTTCTTGTTGAATTTGGCACGAGCAGAGCGGATCTCGGGGTCTGAGGGAAAGAGCCGATGGTAGTCGTCGGGAACTTCGGCAAGGCGAGGTTCTTGTCCTGGAGCTGCTTGCGAACAGCGAAGGGGCTCTTGCGTTCCAACATGTCAGGAGTGATGGAGCAACCCGCTTCCTGACTGCATCGTCAGAGGTGCGCTCGAACTCGCGACGCTTGGCAATGGAGGCCTTGTTCGCTGCGAGAGCGGAGGAGCCTTGGGTCCTGAGAGCCAGAGAGGTAGCAGCGAGCACGGCGACTTCCTCCGCCTTCTCGAGAGCAAAGGAGAACCAGTCCTTCTGCTGACAGTGAGCCTGTTCTCGGAGGCGAGGGTGACGGGCGTGTGCAGGAGCGAGGAGGAAGTAGCATGATGACACGGTCAGCACCGAGGACAGAGATGGCCTTTGGCCCAAGGCGATGCCAGCATCGAGATCCGCCTTCCAGATGTTACGGCCGGAGACGACACCAAGGGACAAAACTTGAGTGGTGGGCTTCAGGGCAGCAAAACCTCGTCCAGCTGTTCGGGGCACGGTCAAGGTCTATGTGGAGACCGGCGACGGGAGTTCGCCACGAAGGTGAGGTTAGAGGCGAGGCGGCCGTAGTAGGTAGCGAGCACAATCTTGGGGGAGACGGGAACGAGCTCAGAGTAAGCCTGCGCTACTGCTTCTCGAGGTACGCAGCCTGGTCAGGACGAGCACAGGCTCGTCAACCTGAACAGACTCAACACCGGCAGCCTTCAAGTCGCGAGCAGCCGCTTGTAGATGGGGAGCAGCTTAGGGAGGAGGGAGATGGGCTGAAACCGGGCTTCGCCTCCTTGGCGGCCTTGCCGAGGGTGAGGAAGGAGACAGGCCCGAGGACGACGGGGCGCGTGACGATGCCAAGGGCCTTCGCCTCGTTGTACTCCTCAAGGGCCTTGTTGAAGTTGAGCTTGAAGTCCGTCTCATCCGAGAACTCGGGGACGACGAAGTGGTAGTTGGAGTCAAACCTAGAAAGGAAGTCGGTAAGAATCACGTCTAAAGTCTGCTTGAACCGTAATGCCGAAATGCCTCACGGGCTACGACAGGCAAGGCGGAACCGAAAGAGTGGGTACATACCACTTCTTCATCTCGCAGGCAGGGACGTCAACACCGTCCGCCTGACGTCCACGGCCCATGGCGAAGTAGACATCGAGGGCGGAAAGGCTGTGACCGGAGTAGCGCTTGGGGATGACGTTGAACGCAGCCGAGTGGTCGAGAACGTGGTCGTAGAGAGAGAAGTCACCGCTGCGGATGCGTGTCTGTCAGATTCGCCATGATAGGTGAAGATAGCGTAGAAGCGCACCTCGGGATGAGGTCGACGCCGCGCTCCTTGAGGCTGGTCCAGCTAGTCTTGCGACATCGGCGGCGGCCTTGGTGAGCTCGTCGGCCGAGATCTTGCCACCCCAGTAGGCCTCGACAGCCTTCTTCACCTCACGGTTGCCACCTGAGCAAGAGAGTTGAGATGAAGACTTTCATGTAGAGCCTGTAAGACGGGGACTGACCGATGCGAGGGAAACCGAGAACACTGGACGCAACCATATTGAAGCGCGAGACGAGGTGTGGGGAGAAACGGGGAGGAAGATGGTAAGAGAGCAAGAGGGGATGGGGATGGTGCCATCGAGGAGGACTTATATATTCGCACGATGAGAAATTGATAGGCCGACTCTTCACACCGCGTCTGGATTTCCCAGGCGCGCACGCCATCCGGGTCGGGAAGCGACAAGAAACCCGACGCATCGTCCCATTCCCAACATCGATCCATCGATGCCTGCGCGGCCACAGCGACGACGACGCCCCCAGCACAGCGCGCTCCTCCTCTCCGTTTCCCCGCTCTCCCCGGGCCCGAGCGTCAATGATGATCGCCGCGGTTGAATGTTCACCAGAGTAGCTTCATACAATGCGCCGGCGGCGACTCGCGGTCGGTCCGCAAACACTCGCCATTGGGTGCGGGCTGCGCCTTACACGTACTCATGGGGTGTACCCGGCTTCGAGCTCAATGGCGTGGGCGTGCGGGGGTTCCACGGTGTGTTGGAAGATCCCAGGCGGGGCAGGAGCACGTCCAAAAGGCTCGCCTTCGTCTGCTATCGGTGCCTTCGAGTTCCAGAGTGCAGTCAGGACCCGCTGGGCCCGCATTGGTTGGTGCTAGTGGGCCAGGGGCCATGCGCACTTGGACGCGACCTCCTTTCAGCAAGAAAAGATAGACCGGCTATTAACCGTCATCACCTGCTCTCCCTGGCCCAGACGCGTTTCCCGGTCCGGCCTGCCCCCGTCCCCCCGCCTCCGTCCTCCGTCTGCTCAAATAGCCCCTTGCCTCCCCGCATCTCCCCGTTCACCACAATCGCATCCCCCACCACAACCCCAGCTCTCCTCGCAGCCATGTCTGACAATCCATCCTTCGTCCTCCGCGGCATCAACGATGTCGTCTTTGAGCAGAGACCCATTCCCGAGAGTATGCCGTCTTCCCCGTACCCCGCACCCCGCAACATTAACTCTCTTCGATAGTCGCCGATGACGAGGTGCTCGTCGATGTCAAGAAGACGGGTGAGCTTGACCATGATCCGTTCATGCCCTGTCCCTGATCAGCGTTCGATGCAGGCATTTGCGGTTCCGATGTACGTATATTCATAGGTCAATCTGCGCATCCGGATCAGGTCACCAACGTCGATGCAGGTCCACTACATGGTTGCCGGACGCATCGGGCACTTCGTCGTCGAGAAGCCCATGGTCCTGGGCCATGAGTCCGCCGGCATCGTCTCGAAGGGTGAGTTTCGCATAGAGGTCGTATACTACCGATCAGTCACTCAATTCTCGTCGTAGTCGGCCCCGCCGTCAAGGACCTCAAAGTCGGTGACCGTGTTGCGATGGAACCCGGTGCAACTTGCCGCAAATGTGATGCTTGCAAGAGCGGTCGGTATGAGGTACAGCCCACACAATACTCCTCTCGCTTTCTAGTTGCTGAAGGCGATCCTATGCAGCTTTGCCCAGACATGATCTTTGCTGCGACCCCTCCCTACGATGGCACGCTTGCCCGGTACTATAATATACCCGCCGATATCGTATACAAGCTCCCTGATCACCTCACCCTAGAGGACGGTGCCATGGTACGTCTTCCGTGGGATCAGTGTCCAGCAGAGAATGACTCAAGATTCTTCGCTCTCACGTCCAGATGGAGCCTCTCTCCGTCGCCATCCACGCTGTGGCGAATATCGCCGACTTCCACGCTAACAGGTCCATTGTCGTTTTCGGCGCGGGCCCTGTGGGTCTGCTCTGCATGGCTGTCGCGAAGGCGCTCGGTGCTTCGAGGGTCATCGCCGTCGACATCGTGCAGAACCGGCTCGACTTTGCGAAGGAGTACGCGGCGACGGATATCTACCTCCCGCCACCCATGGAGAAGGATGAGCCGCGGATACGCTACTCAGAGCGGAACGCGAAGAAACTGATGGCCGACCTGGGTATCGAGGAGCGTGGCGCGAAGAGCATCGACCTCGTCGTCGATGCGAGCGGTGCCGAGGTGTCCATGCAGACCGGTGTGCTCGTCGCCAAGATCGGCGGTACATTCGTACAGGTACGTCCGCACGCGGCTCCACCGCGCACATTCTTGCTCACTGCGAGTGCGCAGCTCGGCATGGGCAGCCCCGAAGCGGTGCTTCCGATCACGACGATGCTCACGAAGGAGATAACCTGGAAGGGCTCCTTCCGTTACGGCCCCGGCGACTACCCGCTCGCGATCGCGCTCGCTGCGCAGGGCAAGATCGACCTCAAGGCGCTCGTCACGCACCGCTACACCTTCGACGAGGCCGTTGAGGCGTTCCAGACGACGCGGCTGGGCAAGAGCGCGGACGGCAAGGGCGTCATCAAGGCGGTCATCTCAGGCCCGGGTGTTTCGCCGAACGACCTCTGAATGTATTTCTCTCTTTGGGGTGGCATACTACTTACTAGACGTGGTGCATATATAATGAAAAGTATGTTGGAGTGTACGATACCACTGTTGTTTAGAATCATTGTCGCAGTCTGGGTTGAATGTGAAATAAATGACATTTTGAACACCAGCTTGCGTTCGTCCGACTTCGTCGACTCAACTCGATCATTGTCAAGCGTTCGGTCGCGGATCTCGATCATCAATATTGCGGCACGCGATCGAGTGAGACGCGTCGCGCGATCCCGAGTCGGACTCTGGAGTCACGCGTGACTTTGTTCTCTCATGTGGTACACTCTCGTGTGAATGCGTACGGCATCCAAGCACGCACCTGCACACGCGTAAACGCGCGAATTCCTCGACGACTAAAACTCCCGCCGTTAATTGCAGAAGCTCGACGCTCGGAGTACTTAGTACACTATTAGTTGAAGTCTGCCGTTATGCGGTTCGGGCCAAGGAACGCATACTACTTGCGCATATCAGAACACACCGTTTTACCTCTCTATGTATGCGCAGCTCTCTCAGCTGATGTGCTACAACTGACACCAGCCAATAGCTTTACCTCGACGAGCGGCATGTCGACTGGATGTCAGAGCAGGTGCTCCAGCATGTGCTCTCCGACCTGCGCCCGAAGTGCGTTCACGACTTCTCGAAAGCGCTGTGCGCGGCGCACTGAATAAGACTTTTGACTACAGGATCCTTCCGAAACTCAAAGAGGAAGCGAACGCCAGGCTAGGCCTAGGTGGTCCCGCGAACGCAAAGCGGGGAACCGTCGACGTGCATCGAGGAGGTGCGTCGCCGTCGGGGCTCCTTCATAGCGATCAGCTGAACCTCGCGCGCCCTGTGGGCCCTCCCCACAGAGACGTATCAGTTCGCGTACTTCCTCGCCGAGACCAAGCAGCACTCCGTGCTCATCAAGGTGAGACTGGCTGATCCCAAGGCTCTCCTGCTGACGTCTGGCGCGGCCATCGTAGACGCGTAACTTTGTACCAGCTCCTGCCCCTCCGCCGGGTGCCCTCCCCCCGCCCAGACCATCTCGCCTGCCCCGCAGACCAGAAGGGCAAGAAGCGGCCCGCGCGCCTAGGAAACGCCGGCACCGTCACAAAGAACGAAGCAGCGGAAGGGCAAGGGCAGCAGCGTGCTAGGGAAAGCGACGAAGATGAAGCCATTAACATCTCGAGTGACGAAGACGATCGCCCTCCGGCCGCAGAGGTCGGCGAGCCAGACCTCTCTGCGACAGCCCCGGCGGTCTGCTCGGGCGAGAAGAGTCGTGGCTGGCGCGTACAGGGATCAGAACGAAGACGAGGACATCGAGGAAGTCGTCGAGGTGCACGACGTTGATGCGGACGTCGACGTGACCACGGCTTCAGGAAACCCGCCTGCGGAAACAGCGGAACCCGCCACCTCCGCTGTCCAGCTGGATGATTCGGGCTTAATAGCGATGGACGAAGCTGAGGATACCCCAGCCCCCCGCCTGTCGTGAAGCGCGAGACCATCGAACCATCAATACCGCCAACTAGGGGCTCTGAACCCGTCGAGGACATCATTGCGGATCAGATCACAGCAACCCCTCCGACTGGCCAGGCTGAGGTTCAGTCATCACTACCACATGTAGAGGAAGAAGACGAGAAGAAACTCGTGCTACGGCTGAACTACGAAGGCTTCAATATCCAGGGTCGTCATCTATGCGTGGTGGTCGAACCCTATCCGCCAATACGCGCATCTACGCGTGCGCCGTCGTTAGCACCGGTATTCACCAACACACAGAGGGCGCCGAGCATCGCACCTCCTGACTTCGTCCCCAGTGGAGACGCTAGACGGCGAGAGAAGACCCCTCTCTTCCTACCCGAATATGACAGGGAGCGCAGTGTTACTCCGGCACCAGCATTCACGCGACATCGAACCTTACCGCCTGTGCCGCTGTTCACTGACAACCCCGAAGACAGCGATAGTGATGATGGCGGATTCATGGAGTTCACTCAGGTCCTCAGGTCCGCCGGCCAGAACCAGGCCGGCGCCATGGAGGACGACGACGAGATCGAGGGTGCTGTCTTCTTCGGCGACGCAGATGAAACAAAGGAACTGGGATAGTAGTGTTATCGTATGCAATGTACAGAGGTCATGCTCGGCCAATCTCCCTCAGGATATCCATCTTCCTCGCCTGCGATACCTTCCTGAATCCTGCGTTGACCGTCTCGAAGAGGCCATGACCTCCAGAGAGCGCACGTAACCGGTTGGAGTAGTCGAGCATCTGACTGAGCGGTGCGACAGCGAAGACGGATCGTTTGTACTGGGACGAGGTGCCTTCGCGGGCCATGGAGTTCGCCGCTGAGGGGGAAAGCTCCTTTGGCGGGATGTATATTCCGTCCTCCGAAAATGGCACCACATCCGCGTCGGGGTCTGCGATGTTGCCAGAGCCACTACCCAGGTCGAGCACCTCCCCGCCGCGCTCGGTCAGGTCTTTGACGACCTTGCCGATGGCGTCCTCGTTCACGGTGATCTTGAGGCGGATGTACGGCTCCATCACGTCGCCCATGCCCGCGTTCTCGATACAGTCCCGCAACACGAACGCGCTCGCGCCTGCAAGGACCGATAGTGGTGCCTGCTCGCTGGGATACTGGTACTGCTTGAGCTGTATGTGGAGGTGTGACAACGCGAGCGACGTGTGCGGGGAAGTCGAGAGCGTGTTTGAGATGCCACGGGCGATGATCACGAGCGGGTCGAGTTGACCCAGCGCGTCGTCTGGAGCGCGCAGTGGCTTGCCATCCGGGCCAATGACCACGTTATCGTCCCATAGAGGATCACCCTGTTCGTCGTCCTGAAGCTCTCGTACGGCAAAGTCCATTTGCACCGTGATGGTCCTGCTCGAGATGTCGGTGGACCAGGTTTCTGAGTGGGCTGGGTCGTTGGGCCCAAACTCTCGCGATAGCTGACCCTACGCTTGCCAACTTCGAAGTTGGCTTTCCACTCGTCTCTGAGCCTGTTCTCGATGATTTCTAGGTGAAGCGAGCCCAGGCCGTGTACTAGGATCTGTCCTTCCTGGACCTCGAAACGGACGGAGGGATCGGTACGAGCGAGGGAAGCGAGAGCCTCTTGGACAGGTTCGGTGTCTGAGTGCGACTGCGGGATGATCGACGCAGACATGACGGGGGGAGGGGGCACGATGTCACGCAGGGATGATGTTTCAGAGGCTTTATGGTTGAGACCAGAGTGTCACCCGTTCGCGTGTATCGCAGACCTAGTATGACGCCTACTTGCCCGAATGACAACGTGTCGACGTCTTCCGCTTGCGATGCATACAGCAGCTGTATCTTCGATACACGTTCTCGCTGCTGGCGGGTCGCATTGAGGATCACGGTCTGCTTCGTAAGTGTTCCTAGAGCGATATGAGTACTAGTGGACAACGCCACTCCTTTAATACTTGCCTGAGTATACCCGTACGAAGGTCATCCAACCCTTACGCTTATCCCAAGCGACCTTCCAGGCAAGCATACGGAGCGGTGCGTTAGCTGAGGGCACAGCTTCCGCTACATCAACTGGACTGGGGAACAACTCTCCTATGTAGTCCATGACTAGCTCAGTTCCTATATGCTTGAATGCTGACCCACAAAGCACCGGCAGAATGTCGCTTCGCAGGGTGGCAGCACGTAGGTGCTGCATGATCTTGGATGGAGGCACAGTGAGGTAGGCGGACGGATCGGACGGGAGACCAAGAAGTGTTTCCATGAGTTCATCGGAAAACATGGAGATGTTCTCGAGCAGGCTTGTCCGAGCAGGCAGGAGCTGAGCCAGCACAGGATGCGAGGGGGCAGTATGGCGCCTTGCTCGAGTTCCTCGATACTGTGTGGCAGAGCAAGCCTTGTTGATTCGCCGTCTTCATTCCATCTCCACAGCTCCCACTTCACCAAGTCTACTAGGCCCTGGATTCCGGGTTCGGCTTGTGCATAGTCCTGAGGGTCGAAAGACGCGATAGGAAGAGCTAGTGCGACCGGGCGCTCATGCAGCCTGTTCGTGAGCAGCGATGTGAATGACTGGGAGAATGATGCTCCGACACGATCCAGCTTGTTGAGGAACATGAGCCGTGAGCGGACACCATATCTACATACGAAGCGGAAATGAGTATTCGGCAGGGAGCTCCGCAATAGCTTACCTGGACGCCCGGCTCACCTGTCCAATTGTCTCCATACTCCCTTCGTCTGCGCTTCCACACCCTCCACTGAGTCCAGTAGGACTACCGCGCCGTCCACCACCCGACTGGCACTCTCGACTTCCATGCCGAAGTCCGCGTGGCCCGGGTGTCGATCAAGTTGAATGTCCAGTCTCTCCACTTCACAGGAATGCTTGCAGATTGGATCGTGATGCCTCTCTCGCGTTCTGCGGGCAGAAAGTCCGTCGTAGTGCTTCCAGTGTCGACCGAGCCGGCATGGCTGAGGTACGAGGACTTCAATAGTATTGACTCCGTAAGTGTCGTCTTCCCCGAGTCTGTAGAGAAACTAAGTCAAAAGGTGTCCTCTATGTCTCATGCGTATGAGATCTCACCAATATGAGCGACCAAAGCCATATTCCTCAAACTCGAGGCTGAGCTAGCGGGTGCCGCTGTCGCGAGACACCGCCTGCACGGGTCCTGCCATTGTCTTGAAGGCCTCCGAGCGTAACACTGCAATATACGAGTGGACAACGTCCGACTCATGGGAGTACGCCAGACCCTTCGTGTGCGCGATACCCAAGTTCCAGGCTGAGGCTGGAGTGCAGGACGGTTGAGGTGTGCAGACAAGTACTTATGTCAATCTGAGATCCGATCGCTAGATCTGAGGCTATTGTGCTCGACTCGCCGACTCGGAGTCGCAGCCACCCATCACAGTATACATACACGATCCTCGACGACCTTCCCTGTCTGTCGCACGAATTACCCATGCAGCCCATGGACGGAGACAGCGATAGCTTTGAAGAGAGGCTCAGGCAACGCGCAAAGACTAAACAATCACACCCACTCGACACTGTGCCGACGGATCCTGGTCTGCGACCCCGCGGGAAGATCCCCAATACACCACTAGCTGCATCCACACTCGCATTTCTACTTGGCATTGTCTTTGCTCTTGGGTTCATTACCTTTGCATTTGGAGGCTTTGATCGCTTCTGGTGGACAACTTACCAGCTTGGTTTCTATCTCGCAGCATGGGCAGCGTTCCATTGGGGTGAATTCGCTGTGACTGCTGGGTGGAACAGGGATAAATGTAGCATAGACTGTACGCAACTGCTACTTCAGGGAACCGATCTGAAGCTGATCCCGTTGACGCAGCCTTCCTTCTAGAAAACGGATCTCAGTATCATATCGCACACAGCATCGCGATCGCCGAATACCTACTGACACTACACTTCAAGCCGTCTGTCAAGAGCCATCCCTATGTGTCGCAAGTTGGTGAGCGAGAAGATGTCACTTTCTCGCCTCGTCTGACGTGCTCGTGCCCCAGGGATTGTCGTAGTGGTGGTGGGCCAAATACTCAGGTCTTCTGCCATGATCCACGCCGCCCAGAGCTTCTCGCATGTCATTGCTATGCGCAAAATTAACACCCATGTTCTGGTCACCGATGGCATATACAGGTATGCTCTATTAGCTCGCCGGACCTGTTCTCTTTATTGACGGACATCGTCTACGAGATGGTTCCGTCACCCATCGTATGCTGGTTTCCTCTACTGGGCACTCGGGACACAACTCGTCTTGCAGAACCCGGTATCCTTCCTTGGGTTCTTGGTCGTGCTATGGAGATTCTTCGCGCAGCGTATACGTGGTATGTCCGCACAAGTTCCTCACGAATATGCAATATTATTGACCGCGTACGGTCCAGCTGAGGAAGGCTACCTCATTCGCTTCTTCGGCGACGACTACATACAGTATCGCAAGAGGGTTGGCACGAAGATCCCATTGATACCCTGACCTTTGTCCCACATGTATACCATTGACATTTCGCATGGTTTACTGCCTCGAGCTTGCATTTCGATGACATTGTCTCAGTAGCATGGCGAAGTCATATTGGTCATAGCAAATACAGTAAACATGCGAGTTTTGGCCGACGACTCAACTGACACCCGTGTGATGATGCAAAAAAGGGAGTCTACTCCTGGGAGATCGTACCCCGCTCCGAAACGTAGATACCGTCCAGGAATTTACGGATATCCTTGTTCCGTACACGGCAGATGCCCTGGATGGATGCAGCTGTTGGGGACATTGGTGAGGACTGGCCTTAGACAGGAAGACTCCAAGCTACTCACCTGACTGCGAGACGTTTTGAATATCGTTGCCCTCAAGGATAAGCTCATCCTTCTGCGACTTCGATTCCTGGACGGTGACACCATCCAGCATGTTGACATGCCGTACGATCTGAACGCTACTGTTGGCTGCAAGTGCAGAATCAGAAAACATGAGAACGTACCTTCTCCCCCAAGAAGTTACGAATTTCAACAGCGTTTCCGTTGTCCTGAATGATACAGTTGATGGGGAAGTGGGCATACACTGAGCGCATCTTATACTGGAAGCCCTGTAAAGCGCACAAAAACTCAGCAATCTGCAACCTGCCTGAGATCCACAAGTCGTACCTTCGTGACACCGGTGATCAAGTTGACGATCAAGCTTTTAATCGTACGGAGGCATGCAACGTGTTTCCTGCCACCTTGCCATACCGCCAGGGTGACCTTGTTGGTCTTGCTCTTGAACAACCGGATGTCCATGTCGATGTGGCGGACGTTCTTCGTCAACGTTCCCCGGGGACCCGTAACGGTGATCTGGCGGGCCTTGATGGAGACCTCAACCCCCTCGGGAATGTCGAGCTCCTCGGTCTTGAGAACGTCCTTCATCTGGGTACAGGCAAGAAACTTGTTAGCGCCTTCCAGGTGTACATCCGCACACTGAAGCCCCAATCCATCCGTTCCTCCAGCCGTGAGGCCACCAGATTCGAGAACCAGCTTGTTGAACAGACGAACCGCATGTACTGAGGCGATATAGGCATAGAGAACTCACCTTGCAGTCTTGAGCGAGGGGGCAGCGTCGAGCTTCGTGAGCGTAGGCAAATCCGATGACAGACGTGAGTTGGTTATTGCCTATTCCGGGTACAAGAAGCACTCCCGGATCGGGAAGGTTGGGGCTGGGTACGAGCCTGCCAGCCACGCGGCAAGGGCGAGGCCGGGCGGAGATTGAATCCGCCTCAAGGTTCGGTCTTGCGTGGCCCCACCCGCCGAAAAGGACTTGACCACCGACCACCACCTGCTGTGAGTGCCCTCGCGCACCAGATTCCTTTGCGTCCCGTTGCAAGCAAGCTGTGTGAGACACAGTCAGAGAACTAGCTTGCTCCATTCTTCGAACAAGGCGACCCCTACTGCCGTCTACCCGCATACCGCCTTGTCGCGGCATACAGGCCAACGCCTCTGAGGATCGACCCACCATCGCTCTCGCGCGCATCAGTCAAGGACCCCGGTTTCTGGTTTACTATTCCCTCCATGTCTCTGTTTCCACTGCCTCAGAGTCAGGGATATGGCGCGGCGGCTTACCAGCCTCCGGGCTTTGCGCAGCCTCCGATGTATGCGCCCCCCGCATTCAGCTATGCTCCTCCCGCGCAGCCTATGTTCCACGTCGATCCAACTAGCTTTCGACGTGATTATAGCACGCGTTTGGCTGAGCTAACCGTCAATTCCAGACCCATTATCCAGACCCTCTCCATGATCGCTCAGGATTATACTCGGTTCGCGGACATCGTCGTGCAGTGTATCGAGAGCCATATTCGCAGGGTGAGTGCCAGTTCTTCTCGTCGACTTATGATTTAGGCCGCTGTGTCTGTGTCCGCTCCCACGGAGGAAGACTGCTTGTAGTGTACTACTGTCATGTCCGTAGTAGTGGTAGCAGTAGCATTCTCAGTCTGAGCAAAGACGACGGTCGCTCAACGCAGTCCATTGTGGCCGCCGGGGCAGTTCCACGACAACGCCCGTGCGGCTCATGCTCTGAGAATTCGCTGCTGCCGCTACTTGGCTTGCTTGCGCCTTGCGTATCTTTGCTGTTGTTCCGTGGAATGCTGACTAACTGTTGTGCCCGTTTTGGCAACTCAGGTGCCGCAGTGGATGAAGCTTCCCGCCTTCTATCTTCTTGACGCGATCTCCAAGAATGTGTACAACCCGTACGCCAACTCTTTCGCGCCTCTGGTTGTCAGACTCTTCCTCGACACATATGAGCAAGTTGACCAGAGCACTCGCAGCAAGATGGAGGAGATGCTGTTGACCTGGAGGACAGGCTCCCCGAATGGAAGAGAACTCTTTGGCGTCGTTCCACAGCTTGCCATCGAGCGTCAGATCTGGGGCGGCGAGTCAACGCAGAGTGCTGTAAGTATTCTTCTGGTCGTTGTAGTGATCGACTCTAACGATATACTCCAGTCTTCGAGTCGCATCGGCGCGTCACCATCTGTATCCGCTGCCCAGGTCCTAAGTGAACTTGAATTCGTGCTAAATCAGAAGGAGCGTGCATTGCAGGTCAACCCGTACGACAAGGCCAGTCAAAGTCACGTCGCTGTTTTACAGCAGGTAAACCCGACCCGTCGTGCATTCATACATAAGGTACTGACAATCCATGTAGTTACGCAAACTCGTGCAAGCTGGTGTTTCGCAAGCAGAGCTCTCCCAAATCCTTAATCAATTACATACGCTTGCGCAACCTGCGCCCGCGCCCGCTCCCACCCCAATTCCTCCGCCGCCAGTAGCGGCTCGTCCATCATATTCCGCGCAGCAGTCTTCCTATCCGCCCCCTCCGCCAGGTGTCCTTGCTTCTATGTCGCCGCCGCCGTACAGATCTCAGTCTGCCTACCCACCGCCTCCCCCTCCGCCCTCGTACGGTGTTCCTAAGTCAGAGCCGATCGATCTGTCGAGCTTCTTGTCCGCTGTCCAACCGCCACCTGCGTCTATGTCGTCTTCACATACAGCACCGCCACCGCCACCGGCTGCTGCGCCTACGAACAACATTTCAGACCTCTTCAACGCGTTGGTCAAGGCAGGTGTCGTCTCAACGAATGGAACACCGACCGGGGCTGGTGCGACTGCCAAGGCGGAGGAGTTGTCGAAACCTTTCGATCTCGTAAAGGACGCTGCAAGACACTACAGGAAAACGATACTCAAGCATAAAATTAAGTTGACCTCTGCGGACATTACAAAGTACGGTTTTTCGTCCCCTTTGCAACCGCTGTCGTCGAACCCGAGTCCCTACAGGCAACGTTCACACATCGTCGAGCTTATGTATGACCGCCTGCCTGTACAATGCAAGCAATGTGGCGTTCGTTTCCCCGACGGCCCAGCGGCAAAGAAAACGATGGATGATCATCTGGACATGCACTTCAGGCAGAATCGAAAGGCGGGTCAGGCAGTTAGCCGCGGTCACAGTCGTAGTTGGTTCGTTTCGGTTGAGGTACGTTCTTTGGTATTGTTGTCGCGTTCATTACTGACATCGACGTTGTAGGACTGGATACACGATGGCTATATTGATGTCAAAGGCAAGGGTCGTGCGGATGGCCGTAAGATTAGTTCGAGTGCTGCAGCAGCCGCAGAAGCGGCGAAGCGTGAGGCTGAGCTACGAGCCCTCTATGTCGTTGTGCCGCCTGGTGACGAGGCAAAACCAATATCATGTCCCATTTGTAAGGAGCCGTTGAAGTCGGAGTTCCTGGAGGATGACGAGGAGTGGGTGTGGCGGAACGCAGTGAGACGCGATGATAAGGTCAGTCTTCTATACTTGTTCTGCGCTGGGTGGTGGTGACGCTGACGGACTATTGTCCAGATATACCACGCGACTTGTCATGCCGAGGCCATGGCTTCTAAGAGTACCTTGGCGGTGCGTCTGCGGAACGAGATGGCAGGGAGCCGTAGCCGTTCCATTACACCTGAGAAGTTGCGGACGCCTCCGAAGGTCGTTGTTGATGGTGTATCTCGCAAGTCGGAGTCACCGTCTCCGACGTCACCCGTGGGGATGAAGCGTAAGGCCGAGGACGACGATGCGCTTGCAGGCAGGGGAGACGCGCCTCCGGCGAAGAAGTTTGCTGTCGCCGCATGAGGTTTGTAGAAGGGCATCTGGACATACTGCATCTGTAATCCTTATTTTCTGATTATTCACCACACGACCTGCATTGTAGCATTACACGCACTAGCACTAGAATGACATTCAGGTTGAAAGGCGGACTGGGTTTTGGCCATGCGTTTCGGGGTTTTTTTTTTTTTTTTTGGAGGCGATCGACCGGAAGGTGAGTGGAAGTGCCACAGACGCGACGCGATGATCACGTGTGCGTGCTCGCCCAATCGTCTCCTGTCCCTCCGCGAGCCTCCGCGGCATCGATTTGCCTTGATTCATATCATTGTCGAGTCCGTCGCAGCCAGCGACGTCTCGATCCTGCTGCTGCTATCCTCTCATACATCGTGTCTTCTGCATCAAGGTTTCAAGAAAGACTGCACCCTCAATCCGATCAGTGAGTGCTCATATATGACTCCTAACATGTTTGTACAGGGACAGTCAAGCACCAACGTGCATCAGCCTCCGGGAGCACTTGTCTCCTGGAGCAGAGTACAATCCAGGTATGTGCGCCGTCCATGTCCATCCAGCGGGACCGTGATGTGGCGTCTCGTGGCACAGTACACTTCTCGCCAAACGTGAACCCTCCCGGCAGCGATGACACGCTGCAGCGCATATACTCAGCTGCAAACGAAGACGTGGAGATGAAGGTGGGTTCCTTTCACGATGTGACGGTGCTGCGCTGCTACAACGTCGGGTGTGGCGCACGTACAGGACGACTTCTTCGCGGCACTCTACCTCGTACTCGACACCAACGTCCTAATTGATCACCTTGACGTCATCAAGCGGTTCAACGAAGATATCGAAAGGCTCGGTATGCCTATAACGATCATCATCCCCAGTGTCCTCCTCTCTGAATTGGATGGGTGCGTCTGTTTCGCACGTTTCATCCGATGTGTTCTTGTGGTACTCATCCCCGCTCCTTGCGGCTTCACCTCTCCGCCGCTAGGTTGAAGAAGAGAGAGAAATTGGCTGGTTCGCGAGCCGTGCTTCCGCGTGGATCCTGAACAAGATGAAGGAGCGCAGGTCCGTGCACGTCCAGTCGCGGCAGGAGAACTTCGGGATTCGCATAGAGTCACACGAGAACGAGCGCAAGAACGATATCTACATCTATGACTGCTGCCAGTACTTCGCGCAGTCAAAATCTGACGGCACGCGCGCTCGAGTTGCATTCGTCAGCAGCGACGTGATCCTGTTGAGCACGGTCGAAAGCATGAACGCGGATAGCGTGCGAGGAGGTTCGTTCGCTCGGAGTCTCTTCCTCGTTTCATAGAAGGATGAACGCGTTGGTCAGCAAATCCGTACGAGACGGTCTTGACCATTCGGCCTGACAAGAGTGGCTGGTCGAGTCGGACACTTGCGAGACAACTCGCTGAAGGGGGCGCGGACATTCACCCCGAAGTCGGGGCGGACGACATCCCAAAAGACCAGCGGACACATCACAATCACAGCACGGTGACCGATGTTGACGACAGGATGGAGGTCGATGACGAACCTGTTGAGAAGTTCATCCCATCGCATCCGATCGACGCGCTTCACCTCCAGGTCATTGACCACTTCACGCTGCTTCTCAAGGATCTCGCGCATCGCGTTCGCACAGACGCGGGAGACGTCACACCACGAAACCGATCTCAACACGAGCCTGGGTATCGCCAAAAGGATGTCTCTATGTGGACCGTGGGTGACTGCCTCGACTACCTGGGGACGAAGAAGCCGCTGCGGCCAAGCGATCCTCCTCTACGATGGTTTCTGCTCCCAAGAACTACGTTGCCAGCGATGGCACGCGTCGAGGCCAGGAGTGGTCTCATCAAGCGTGGAAGAACATCACGGTCGCTCTCGAAGACATCGGAAACAAGTTCGAGGATGGGGCCGTGCTAGGTTCAGTCGAGTCCTTCAGACAGGAAAAGGACCACGTCTTTGAGCTCCCGCTACGTCCCACTGGCCAGTGATGGCTCAGGGACCGTGTCCACGAACGGGCGCGCAAATCACGAGCTTGTAGATGAGGGCACGTTCTCCAAGTTGGACAACAGTGGGACAGAAGCTACCGAAGAAGATGCGGGACGGAACCAAGTTTGTCTCCTTCCCATCTGCCATGCCACTCCCTTGAGCTTGAAGGCGACAGGTGGTTCTCAAGCACTGGAGCGATGTAATTTATGTCAAGCGCGTTGGTGCAGACGCTGACCGATGGCTATCATGGTGCATGACGGATCCACCCCGAGGAGATACATCATATGATACTTGCGGCAGGAACGATTTGTAGATCCAGGCAGAGCGACGCTGCAAGAATGACGAAGTGTATGGATAGGCAGGGTGAAGGTGGCAGGTGCAGCGAGTGGAAGTTTGCAGGAAGGGGTACGGTGCAGGCAGTCGAATCCCTTCATTTCAATGTGTACATCTACTGAGGTGACATGATGAGCACCGATGATTGGTTCCTGAAGATAGTGTTCTGTTATTGTGGTCGTGTAAACCGCCCAGCCTGCAAAGGTCTGCATGGGCACAGTGGGTAGCCCGCGTCGAGGGGCCGGGCAGCGTCGTGGGCGGGGCTGAGGACGACGAGGACGAGGGTGGCTGAAAGCGGAAAGCACTGCGGCAGAGGAGCTCGAGGACGTGCCTGGCTGTGGGGGCGCCGGCTGCCTGATTTGGCGTGGGAGGTGGCGCGGCTTGGCGGAGAGGGTTTGGCGATAGCAGTCTGCACTGGAATCTATTTACCACTCCTTTGCGTCCCTGCCCCGTCCATTCCTTTCCTCCCTCCGTCGTCATGTTCCGACGCCGGACAGTCTACATCCTCCTCAGCCTCCTCGCCGCCATCCTAGTCGGCACCGTCGTCGTTCTCTCTTCCATCTCCTATTACCTCTCCATCGACACCAAGGCTTACCTCACCGAGGCCGAGCTCGATGCGCCTTTCAATGCTACAGAGCCTTGGAATGCGACGGACCATGGAATGGTCGAACGTATCCCGCGTATCCTTCATCAGACGTGGAAGACGGAGACCCTGCCGGAGAAGTGGGCTGATGTCTCTCAAGGCTGTCGGGACTTGATGCCGGACTAGTGCGTATCATTAAGCTTTGGCCTACCATCTTGCGTCGCTCACCTGCCTGCTCCTTCCAGCGACTACATGTTATGGACTGACGCTAGCTCACGAGAGTTTATCTCCGAAAACTACCCCTGGTTCTTGGAGACCTTTGACGGCTACAAGTACCCCATTCAGCGCGCCGACGCCATCCGGTACTTCATCCTTCATCATTATGGCGGTGTCTACCTGGACCTCGACATCGGATGCTTGCGTCCGCTCGACCCGCTCTTGGTCTACCCCGTATCCTTGCGAAGACCATCCCCGTTGGCGTGTCCAACGATCTCATTTTCTCGGAGCCACGACACCCGTTCATGGAGCAGCTGATTCACGGCCTCATGGGATTCGACCACAGTTGGGTCCTCAACTACCCCACCGTCATGTTCAGCACGGGACCCATGTTCGTGTCTGCGCAGTACGGGCTGTATACGTCGACGCATCCGGCTACCCTTGCGCAGCCCGGTGGCGAACTTCGCGTCCTGCCAAAGGCGCTCTATGGGAAGAACGCGAAGCCCGGCGAGGCGCCGCACTCATTCTTCTCGCACTATTATGGGAGCAGCTGGCATGCAGACGACGCTGCCTTCATCGGTTTCCTCGGCAAGTGGGGCAAGGGCCTCATGTGGGCAGGTCTCGTCGTCTTCATCCTCGGCGTCATCAGGCTTGCGCTCGCGCCCGCTGCGCGCCGTCGCAAGTACCGCCTCAGACGCATCGGTGGCTACGAGGTTATGATGCCGCGTTGGGTGCAGCGAGATGGCAGATGGTATCTCGACCTCGGTTGGTTTGGCCTGCCCTCCTCGGGCGCCGGGACACCGACGCATCCCGCCTCTCCCATCTCCCTCCCGAGCGAAACCTCTGATGCTGATGAGGAGGATGTACAACTCCTGCCGCTGTCGTTTGCGCCAAGGTCGTCGTCGCCCGCGCCATCAGAATCGTCATCAGTCATGGATTCTATGGACTCTGTCTCGTCTTCGTGGCAACGCCCAACCGGCGGGTCGCCTCTCGACGTCGTCCGGCGCGCAAGTCGCCGCGTCATGACGTCGATCTTCGGGGGGCCAGACTCACCAGAGCTGCCTCCGTCGCGGCGCAGGCGCAGCCGGGGCGTACTGTTCTTCCTCCCCGCCTTCCTCTCGACCTCCCCGGAGATCGAGCTCGCGCGCGGGCGCTCACGCTCGAGGTCCGTGCACCTCGCACCCTCAATCTCGCGATCGACAATACATCTGCCGCCGGAGAAACGGCAGCACGACGAGGAGGCGGGCGCCTTCCTCCCCGCGCCGAGCGGCCGACCACACGGCGGCCGGTCAAACTCGACTGTGTCATCCTCATCGACGCTCTTGTGAGCGAGCGGGTCGCGCGTCCGCCGCTTGCCGTCGTCGCGCGCAGTGTATACATACATAGAGAAAACAAAGTGCCGAATCTGTCCGCGCGTGTACACAGGTATTCAATGGGGCTAGGGCTGGGGCACGGTGCCGGATACCCATTACAGAGTCGTTGCTTTGGACTTTTAATCTTGTGCCCGTCGTTGGTATCTTGATTCGCTTTCGTTTGCTGGCACATGAACATTCCGTAGCAGGTACATTATCGAATAGCATAGCACCATTCCTATATCTATTCCAGTGAAAGGCATTGGCCCGCCCATTCTTGATGCTCCTGACTATCTCGCGGGGTCGAGGGATTTGGTCTGTTAGGCTTGCTGGCGCTGCGCGTGTACAATAGGGCGTCCGTCACTCTGGGGAATGATAGAAAGTCTCAGCTGCATTGCAAATGTATGGACAACAATGTTAAGACACGGTCTTCTTGACAGCCACGGATTTCATGCCCATTGACAGCGCAAACATGGCCACCGCACTGACGGCGTATGTTACCGATGGCCCAAAGGTCCAGTAAGACGCGCATGCTGCGGAGAAATTCAAAGTTCAGCCCTAGCGTACGGCATTCGACAGCAGGACCGGGAACACACCTAGCAGGGGCCCGAGAGCCCGGCCAAGTTGGCCGGACGAGCGGAACTTGCCCAGAGCCTTGCCCTTGGCCAGCTCGGGGTGCTCCTCGAGCGGCTTCCCCGTGTCCTCGTCGACGCCCTCGTCGCACTGCAGCGACGCGTAGGACGTCAGCGAGTTCACGACCGTCGCGGAGGTGAACGCGAGGCAGATCGCGGCGCCGCGCAGGAGCTGGACGGATGTGGACGTGCGGGTACCGGCGAGGATGGGAACGGCGGACAGGAGCACGAGGCCGAGCGCGCAGCTCGCGATGCCGCGGCGGGCCATGGCGCCCTCGCCCACCTTGGGGATTGCGCGGCGCACGTAGCCGCCTTGGAGGAGGGCGCTGACTACGCCGATGGACCCTATGAGCGCGCCGTTCTGCTTGTTGTTCCAATCAAAGACTGGGACGGAGAGGTCAGGGGCGGCTCGGTATGGTTGATGACAACTACGCACGGTCGAACGTGAGGAAGGTGAGCGTGAACTCGACACCGGAGAAGACGCCTAAGAATAGGAAATGGAGCCTGCGCAGCGTCTTGAGCAGGGTCAGCCGCTGCTCGACCGTGGCCGGCTTCTTGGTCACATTGGCAGTTGTGGACTGTACATCAGATTTCTCAGTGGAGGAGTGGGCCTTCTTCGCTTCCTTCGTGACACTTGATATATGTGCGCGCTTTCCTCGTGTCTCGGGCAGTGCGACGATGAGGAAGAGCGTCTCGAGGACAAGGAGGACAAGGGTGATCAGTGCAGGTGTCGCGTAGACGTTCAGCTCGATGCCAGAGGCTGTGAATGTAGGAGGCAGTGGACGTGAGGCGAAGTAGGCACCGATGGGCGGCCCAATGCAGAAGCAAATCGCAAAGGCGAAGCCAACGTGTGCGAGAGCCTTGGCGCGTGTCGCAGGGCTGGAGACGTCGGATAAGATGGCACTGGCATATACACCATCAATACAAGCATAATAGCGGGAAGAACAAGGTAACTCACACAGCAAGTTGTACGTTTCCTTCGCTCAAACCACCCACAACTCGGGAAAGCATATAGGAAGCGAAGGTCGTAGACTTCACCCATCTGAATTCTCCGCTCGGCAAGAAGCCAACGGCTGATTTGCGAGGCACTCACATCACGCAGACAGAATGTTGCCGATCATAGTTACGAGGAGCACTCGCTTGCGGCCGTACTTGTCACTCAATGTCCCGATGTATGGGGAAACGAACCTAGAGGCTGCAGTGAGTCAGGCATGTTAGGCCATGACCATGGATCGCACCATTGCAGCATTCTGCGAGAATATGGCTTAGTTCCACGATCCGGCATGAAAGGGTGTCAACACTACGAAAACACCGAGCCCATCAACCACCTGTCCGGGAGTCGCTCCATGACCTGGGTCGTACACTGGTAGCAGCAAGGCTCACCGAGCAGCACTACATCCCATCTTTGAGGATTGGAGGTAGGTTTGTACAGCAGTCCACGAACGGCGGAGACAAAGTAGAGTGTGCGCGGTAAGAAGCCTGAGGGATCGGACGACTCCCGCTGCGTCGCACAACCGCGTAAGCACAGAATGGCGAGACTGGTATAGCAGACGTACCTTGGTATACCACTCAATGATACGCGGGAACAAGGGCAAAGGAATGGTGAACGCTAACCCAACGTCCACACGGTTACATCGCTGTGACCACCGCGCCTCGACTCGGAGGTGCATACGTACCGAATAGATCCAGCACTAGCGACAGAAACACGACACGCTCGATCTTGAGCATTCTGAACAAGGAAGGATTCGACTCTCAGAGTCGACTGGGCCAAAGGTGGGGAAAGAAGGTGGAGGACCAAGGTAGGTTTGATATTTGCTGGCAGTGGCACTGCGGCCGTCTGTATGTAGCATCATGTATGTACCTCCAGCAGACTTCAAATGTCCGGCCCAATGATGAATTCATGTCCGGCGAAGTTAACCATTTCCGCAGCATGCGTCAGCCGAGGATATGCCTCGTAGTCAGCGTACGCACAATAATGTCATCCCGGTCCTTGTGTGTAGAACCTTCGAGTCCAGGCTGATCGGAGCGAGTAGCAACTGGCAAGGTTCACGATGCACATATTGCCATGGACAATCTTATCAGTAGAGGGTAATCTACATACCCCATCGTTTATGAGAGTTGCAGTCTCGCACTACTACATAGTACTAGCTTTCATCTACCGCGATCTCCTCTGGGGCATCCGCGACTGTTTTGTACTTTTGATCTTCCGAGCTTGTGTCAGGCCCGACTGGTAATGTGAGCTCGTCTCCGTCTTAGTGACCTCACGCAGAGCCATGGTAGCGTATGCCGCGGTTCCGAGCTGCAAGTTGAGTTGCAGCGCCATGAATTTGCCGTCCTCTACGATCATTGGAGGGTCGAATCCGAGCTGTTTGTCTTCGTCTGCTTGTGCCAGTGCAACGTCCGGGTCGGTGTAACGTAAGACAGACCATGACAGCTCCTTCGGCAGGTGAAGGATCTTGCGATATGAGCCACCAAGACTGTACTCCCTGCTCAGACAATACATTCAGTCAGTGAATACACACAATGGTGGGGAACACGCACTTCTGCTTGCGTTCCCAGTTGTCTGGATCCAACCCATCCAAGCGAAGGAACTCGCGGTAACGCTCCCCGAGAGCGCCACCGGGATATGCCACATCCCTACCCGGTAAAGGCATGATCACGTCGAAGATGGAGTAGTTGTCAACATCGTCCACTGTCAATGTCTTTACTTTTGGCGCTTGCCAGGGCTTCCGAGCCCGTTTTTGTCGTTTGTCCGTAACCTCCTCTTCTAGACGTACAGTCAATGGTTGAACTGACCTGTCGGATGCATTCCACGTACCGTCTTCCTTCTCTTGTGCCTCGCCGTCTTCTAGCTCCTCCTCCACTGTCTTCTCCGACGGGTCAACCTCGAACACCAAATCCCAGGCACGGGCTTGTCCGCGCCGTGCATCTTGATACGTTCAGACACAATGGCGTTCCAGACATAGGACTGATACGCATGAACATACATCAGACGCAAGTTTTTGGGGATCTGTCAATTTGGTCAACACATGCCACATGAATGTCATTTCAGCGCCGCATACCGTGGACAGCGCGCCCATGGCGTTTCGCGTTTCGCCGTTTTGTTTCTTGTAGCTCTCCAAAAGGCATCGCTCAGCAACGACGCGGCGGGGCATGAGCTCCAAGGCCCTATCGATGTCACCGTCAACGAGCCAGGCGTTCCGCGCCGCCATCACATCTGGGTGCTCGCCCGGTCTGTTGCGCAGGATGAGGTTGACGGCGCGGTGCCAGTCTGACTTGAGAAGCGCGAGACCGATAGAGTGTGTGGGGATAGACGCGGTACCGAAGCGCTGCATACCTGCTCGGACATTAATGATATGTCATGACAAGGGATAGATAGCAGCTCACCATAGTAATTGATGAACCCCTTCGTTTTCAAGATATTCATTGCCCGGTCAAGCGTCTCCATTGATCGACTTGCACGTTTCTGAGCACCGATGAACATCCATGTCGAAACAGAACAAAATGCATACCTCAGCGTGATGACGAATGCATTGCCCTTCACCATCCCCAGCTCCAGGCTCGCTTTCCTGTAGTTGAAGTCTGCGATCCTGATGCCACGATCGCCTCGTTTCGTCAGTGCGTCCTCCCGTGTCCGCCGCTGGGCGGAGTTGATGCCGTTCGCCATGCTCCATACATCCTCGACAGATTTGTTTCCTCTGCGAAGTGACACGCGTTGAACAGTCACACCCGCTTGTCCTTGGTACCAGCAACGGACAGGTCTTTCACGTTGACATGCAGAACCGGGAGAGGTGTGAGAGGGCGTCTTGCGTGTCGCGGTTCGTCTTCTGCATTGTGAAATGGATGTAGGGAGGATATGTGCCCCTCTCTTGTCTGTCTCCTCGACCTAAGCGACCCGATGAGCGAAAGGCGTAACTTAGGCGGCGCGTGTCTTACTTGTCCGCCCACCACCTCGTCCGCCACCTCTACCGCCGCCGCTCTTTGACCACTTAACGACAATACGGGAACCCTCGTCCGCCGCTGGAGTGCTCAGATCGGTCTCAGTGTCCAGCTTCCCTTGAAACAGCTCGCGGATCGCTTTGTGCAACCCGGTGCGCGTTTCTTTTGACGAAATAGGCTGACGATCACCATGGAAGTCAGATCACGTTTGTTTGAAGGAGTAATGAACATGGTAGAACAGACATCGGTCAACACTTTGCGATGGTCCTCTCTCTGACCAGGTCTACCTCCTCTGCCTCCTCCTCTACTGCCACGACCCCCGCGTCCACCTCTGCCGCGTCGCCCCTTGCCTCTTGTAGACTCTTCTTTTGGTGGTTCCTCCGCAGCCGGGGCGTCTTCACTGTCGGCCTTTTCGCCCGTCTCTGAGGCCTTAGTCTGGCGTCCTCCCCAGCCACTGTCACTGACAAATGGCGGTTCCGGGCCTTCCAAGTACATCTGCTTGATGCGACCAACAAGATCTCGGAGAGGAAGGGAGAGAGAGTAGTTGTGAACCGCTCAGGCCAGGGTTCGTCTTCTTTGGATCGGGCTTCACGCTCCCCGAGCCAGAGGCCTCACCTTGGCATCTTCTACAACGGCACCTTCCTTTGCTTCGGCTTTTGTCTCCGGAGTCTCCGTGCTCTCTGCTTTCGTCACACCGTCGGTAGTAACGGTGTCACCAGCATTTGCCTCGTCTTTCTTCTTGGGGGAGGACTCCGGCTTGTCGAGCGACTTAACATGAATTACATTGCCATCCAGGTCTACCTCAAATACCAAGAAGTCCGTGAAGCTGGTATGAGTACGTCAGTAAGAAATAGTGTGAACACCTCGACAATGGTGACTTGTGCGCACCGTTGCTTGATGATCCCTTCGATCTTCGGGACGTCGTGGCCAATATACTCCGAGATTCCGACATCAGTCTCCATAATGCGCTGATGGAGCCATCCGCAGAGTATTCAGGAGCGGGAATGCCGAGCAAAGAGTGACTTGGAGGCAACATGACATCGTCTTGATTCGAGCTCTCGGAAGATGGTTCTGCTACCGCGTTGGATCGTCCGCAGGCTTGACCGCATCTTCCGACGTGTCCATGGCAGGGTCTTCGGGCAGCTCGTTTTCGACTCTGTCCTCTTTGGCGACCGTTCGAGAGCGTCATCCTCCTCGCGGGGACGGATTTTCGGTGAAGAGGACATGGTCGGCGTGAGAGAGCGCAAAATGGGCGCTTGCGGAGATCCGTAACACGATCGAGGAGATCGCGCGAGGAGATCAGATCTTGACCACTGCAGCCACTGGCAGTGGCACCAACCTCTGCTCCGTCCAACGCGACATACACTTACAGCACTCGGTCTTCAGGCTCGCCTGGTCCGTGCATCAAGTAGTCTTTTTCGATTCTAGACTCTAATGACTGTGATGGCAAACAGCTGTCTGCCACCAAGGCTCTCCTTTGCCTCAAATCATCATGCCCCAAGTACACCAGCGAACCTATGCCCAAAGAGCGGAGAACACGCTAACCATGCAGCGAAAGCGCTGCTCGAGACGGTTGAGCGCAAGAAGAGTAACCTATGCGTAAGTGTGGATGTCACCAAGCAGCCGACTTCCTCAGGATCATCGACATTGTCGGGCCTTACATCTGTCTGGTCAAGGTGAGCAGACTTCTCGTAAGCGAGGCCTATCCATTCTGAGTGCGGCGAGAACAGACGCATATCGACGTCATTGAGGATTTCGAACCTTCTCTGATAGATCGCCTGAAAGAGTTGAGCACAAAACACGACTTCCTCATCTTCGAGGACAGGAAGTTCGCCGACATCGGTACGCCTCCACCACCTGCGTAATACACGTTACGCTCACGAGGAGTCACCCTAAAACGCAGGGAACACCGTCGCCCTCCAGTACTCATCTGGAGTCTATCGCATCTCCTCCTGGTCGCACATCACCAACGCCCACCCCGTCCCCGGGCCAGGATCATCACCGGCCTCGCCTCCGTCGGCCAGCCGCTCGGGCGGGGGCTGCTCCTCCTCGCCGAGATGAGCACGAAAGGCAACCTCGCCACTGGCGCATACACCGCGCAGGCCGTCCAGATGGCTCGCGCGCACCGCGACTTCGTCATTGGGTTCATCGCGATGCGGCGCATGGACGGCGTCGCGGCGTCGGCGCGCTCGATGAGAATGAGGACTTCCTCGTCTTGACGCCAGGGGTGGGCTTGGATAGCAAGGGTGATGCGATGGGCCAGCAGTACAGGACGCCGAGGAGGTCGTGCTCGAGAGGGGTGCGATGTGATCATTGTGGGCAGGGGAATCTACGGGAAGGGCGGTGATGGGGAGGTGAAGGCGCAAGCAGAGAGATACCGTAAGGAGGGATGGGCGGCTTATGAAGAGAGGATACGAGTGTAAGTCGGCCTGGGACTGAGGCACCGAAAGAAAAAGGTCAAACAACCTGTACAAACCACTGAGCGTAGCCAGTTGCATTTGCAGCATAGAAAACATGTATCAGTTCTGCTACAGTATCCAAAACGTTCTCTATCGATACATTGCCTGAAACATTGGCTACAGAAACCAAGGCGATCAACTCGAGGCTTCCGCGTCCCCATTTCTTCCGCTTTCCTTCGTTCCTCCTCTCCTTCGCTTCTCGCTCTTCTGCCTCGACAACCTCACATCCAATGGGTACGTCAATATGCCGCAATGCCGGTCAGTTGATTCAATTCTGCACAGCACGGTACATCCGTCAGCATATACTGAGTCTACTGCAACAAAGCGAACACCTACGCTGCCCGGACTCGTGCATGCTCGAGAAAATCAGGACCTCGCCGCCGCGTTGCTTAACGTCCTCTACGAGCGCGACATACTTCTTGCGGAGCCCCGCGTCGCTCGCGCTGTAAATATGATTCAACGATGCATTCCACGCGGAGCAAGGGTAGCAGACGTACCGGAAAAGTTCGTCTGAAATCAGCAACGTCCCGACGGCACCCCGGTCGACTGCGAGGGCAACATGATCTGGGCCGTACCAAGCACGCATCTCGTCGGTGCCCAGCATCTTGAAGAATCTATGCGCCTGTGAGTATAGATGCGAAGGCATGAAAGTCGTACTTGAACGTACTTGTCAAGCATCATCCCCTCTCGCGCAAACTTGGTCTCCTTCAGCTGCGATATGATCTATTCAATGGAACTGTCGTCAGCATAGTTCGAAGCTCGTATGTATTGGGCATGGTACCTCCGGGCTTTTGAGTACCTCGACCAAGCTGTGCACGTGCGGGCTATTGACGTGCACCTTCAGGAACTTGTTTCGGGCACCCATGAGTGCCTTGTTTCCAGTCCGACTCGCCTCCGCCATGATGTAGTCAAGGACCGCGTCGCGCACCCAGCCTGGGGATGCGATCACGATCGCCCGTAGCCCGGGGTTGGAGAAAGGTATATGTCGGAGGAAGCTAGCGTATAGTGAGGAGTAGAACTTCGTGAGACCCTTCTCGTGCCCGGAGCTGCCGGTCGCGATCTTGCGCGGGATGGGGACTTCGAGGCGTTGGAGGATGACAGTCATGTGTTCTGAGAGGAGGCAGAAGATTGCACTTCCTGCGGAGACCTCAGTCAAGGACATGCAGCTTATAGGGGCAAGATCGACTGACCCTCTCCGCAGACCACAGCGGCGACCTCGGCGCCTCGTCCTGGGACACAGCTCTCTTCCACTCGTCCAAGGGCAACGCTGTCCCAGCCTCCCTCCTCCTTCTCAATTCGCACGTCTCGATTGGCCTCAAGGTCGAGCGTATGGAACGCACCCATCTTCACGTGGGGGTTCTCCACCGCAACTCGCCCTGTGATTTGCAAGGACGCGGTCGCCTGGCTTGCGCTGCTAGACGCATCGGCAGACGAGGGGTCGCTCGCCGAGGCGGTGGACGGCGACCAAGCGACACGGGTGACAGCAAGGGTGAGGCTCAGACGCACGCGGTGGGACTCTGTCGATCCCGTTGCGGAGACGTTCTGCACCCGGCGGATGGCAGGTGCTCGGACGCGATCACCCTGTTCCCTGGTGAGTCGCTGGAGCTGGTAGCATTCGACACGACGCACCTCCGAGATGATATTGTACAGGTGCCACATATCCTCGTCGTCCTCGGGACGCAGCGTAACATGGCCCTATGTGTGCATGAGCTCCTGCGGTGCGACCAATCTCGGACTGAGCGCACGGACTGAGCGATCCCTGTCAATGTATTTACCGACGAGCTTCATGGTTGCCCTGTACTTGTGGGATGGATGAGCAGCGCAGCTCTCAGATCCTAACTGGGCGGATGGAGGATGGGACGAAAGTGGGGGTCGATGACATCGGTGCGATCGAGATGGGTTCGCCGAGCCTTGCCCGACGCCGACTGGCCGCACACGAGGATCGCGTCCTGCGCGAGCTTGTCCTACCCTCCACCATGTCCACCACCAACGCCAAAATCAACACGCTCACGTCTCGCATAACGCAGCCGTCGTCGTCGTCCCGCCCAAGACGGCACGACGATGACCACTCCGACCTCGACGACGAGGCGCTCTTCGCGCAGCTCGAAGAGGAGATCGAGAACGACTCCAACGTCGCGCTCAGGGAGCAGGGGATCCAGCGGCTGAAGGCAGAGTGAGGTGCTTTCGCTGTCCGCGCATCCGCAGATGGCCCCCTCGTGTGCACGCCGCTGACGCGCTGCTCCTCCCCGTCCAGGATGGAGCGTCTGCAGCAGATGAAGTCGAGTGGACACGGACGGTACGAAGAGATCACCGACGAGAGGGAGGTCATCAGAATCACTGCGTACGTGCTCTTCACGCTCCCAGTTGACCTTGCTGAAACAGGCGTAGGAACGAGAAGCGGTGCATCATCCACTTCTTCCACACTGACTTCACCCGATGTCAGATCATGGACAAGCACATCGCGGTGGGTATCTGGAGAGACCATGTACGCTGCCCCGGCTGACAGAATGCTGCTACACAGGCCCTCGCACCGAAGTACTTCGGCACGCGTTTCGTCCGCGTATTCGTTGAGAACGTCCCATGGCTCGTGGAGAAGCTGGGAGTCAAAGTCCTCCCATGCGTGATCTGCTTCGCAGACGGAGTGACGAAGGATCGGCAAGTCTCCTCATTATCCAGGGCCGCACACGTACTAACGAGCAGTAGACTGATCGGGTTTGAAGACCTGGGCAATGACGACAAGTTCGAGACGGCGACGCTCGAGTGGCGTCTGCTGAACAGCGGTGAGTTGCAATCAGGACTCTGTGGTACATCGCCTCTCACACTGCCACCAGGGATATTGGTGAAAGAGCAGCAGGGTGCTAATATCGTGTATGGCGCAACGCCCACCGTACGACAGCAAATAAGAGGACGGCAAGACGACGACTCCGATTTCGATATTGATGATTGACGCAGCTTACACTGTGGAAGCTTTCGTGTTCGTCGGGCTTTGATATAAACAGCGTACATCTCTCATTCGGGACGAATCTCTTTGACGACATTGATCTCGTGGTTGGCATGCGAATGCGATAATTATGCCGTTCAGCGGCAGATGCGATGACTACACCCAAACCCAACTACGGTGCTCTACGAGGTATACAATTACTTCTCGTTCTATGCCCATTAAATGCTTCTTTCATAATCATTCTTGTCTCCACATTTCCTCCACGTCCTTTACGCCAATGGGCACAGCCTGGAGTTCACCTCCCGCTTGCTTCGACACCGACAGATATATCTTGTTCGCAGGATCGCTGGTGCCGTCCAAGAAGGCGAACTGCCGCAGGTGGCGGCAGAAGGTGAAGAAAATGATCGCAATGCACGCCGCGGACGCGGTACTGCCCGTAGGGTGGCTCGAGGGTGCCCACACAATCATCTCGACGACGGGAAAACTTTGCGAGATCGCCTGCGAGAGACTAGGGATTGTGACTAGTGAAATGGTGAGCATGTCTGCCAGCGAAGGCGGAGCGGGAGGACTCACTGCATCATAGGTTCCGTCGCGCATCTCCAAAAATTGCAACTTCGCCCACCGTCTCTTCATCGCCATCCGGTTGATGACCGACGTCATACTCATCGCTCCCGAGCTGTCCGACGCGGGCGACAGTCGAAGAGCGCTGCGGCGCAAGCTGAGCCGCCTGACCGTCGAGCTGAAGGCGGCCAGCGCCTTCAAGCCTCGATTTCAATGTTCGGGTTGAGCTTGTTGAGGTCCACGCGCAGATGTGTGAGCGGCCTCGTGGGTGGTGACGCTGCCTGCAGCGACAGCATAAAGGGGCGCAGCAGTCGAGGGTGCGGAGGCGCGGGACGACATCCATCGGAAAGGGCATGTGCTGGTACGCGCTCTTCGTCAGGACGTCCGACGCCGGAGGTGCGGTGGTGCTCAGGGAGTTAGGTCAGGCTGCCGGCGCAGGAAGTCGAGGACGTCCATCGAGATCAGGAGAGGTTGGTGCAGAACGAGCGCAGCCTGAACGTGGCCCTGCGAAGGATCCAGCCGTCGGAGTCGCGCGTGGGCAGGCCGAATAGGGTGAGCTGCTCGAGGTTGGACATGGCCGCGAGGGCGTCCGCGACCATGTCGAGCCCGGCGCGTGCGGGTCGCAGGTCCTCGAAGTCGAAGTTCAGCCTGCGCACCTGGCGCGCGATCGGCTGCATCTCCGGTGTGGTGATCGTGCTGCAGAAGGCGAGGACGTGGATGCCGCGGGCATTGACTTCGCCAGAGTGGTAGCAGCGCACGCGCGGGGGAAGGGCGTCGACTTCGGAGACGAAGGAGTATGGGTGGGCGGCCCTCTCGCTGTCGGAGAGCGGCAGGTGCGCGGGACTCGGGAAGGAAGTGCTGAGCATGTTAGCGATGGGGTGGTAGTGTCGTTGAAAAGGCGTTAGAAATCGTAAGTCGTGGTATGGGGAGCTTTACCGCGAAAACCAAGGCCATATTTATATTGTTTGAAGGAACGGTGGAAGCGCGGCCTGGCTGGCTCTGTGGGAGTGGAGTGGAGGGGCAGTCGGAGTGCGGATACGGATACAGGTCAGCGGCTCCAGATCTGCGATTCTACATCGTTTCCTTATTCGGCAGGTGTCATTCCGGTTTTGGCTGCCCTCGCCTAGACCGCGGCGGCTCTGGATGCCCACGGTCCGCGCGAGGCCCGGATACACGGCCAGAGCGGATGTCTCAGACCTCTCGAACATCCGCACACCAGGGGAAACGACAAACGCACTCGCATCTGGTACGTCTCTCGTCATTGCCAAGGGCGTCACCTTGTTCAATAGGTGGCTCCCATGGTGTGAAGATGTTTGCACGATACCGTAATACGCCGTGCCTGCCCCACTGTGACAAGGCTGGACCGAAAGCACCTTGGTGCAAGGCTGATGATCGCTCATATCAACTTTGCTTCCGTCTCGGTATAGCGTAGGGTCATAAAAGGCCGACCCTGCAGCACTCCACGCACCACTGGTCTACTCAAACGGGGATTCACCGAAAATGCAACGCATCAAACAGTACTCTGAACGATGGATCATTCCTCCCCAGGATTTTTGTACCGTCTAATTGCACGTTTCCTCGCCTCGCCATGGTCTACGAGCGCCCTGGGATATCCGAGCTTGTCCGCAAGACCCGGCGGCGGGTGGTGAATCTCTAAGAGTCACAGGACAGTTCAGCTGCACAATACAAGCCATCCGAGCGTTTTCTCACCTTCTCCGCGCACCTTTGCCAGCTCAGGCACGAAGGCACGGATGTACTCTCCTGCCGGATCGACCTGCGCCGAAAGGGGGTGAAACGTCGGATACGGATGTCGCGAGGCGCCTGCGGCTACACTCACTTTATGGCTCTGCGTGTACGGGTTGAAGATCCTGAAGTAGGGAGCGGGATCAACGCCAGTGCTGGCGCTCCACTGCCAGCCGCCGTTGTTCGACGCAAGGTCGCCGTCAATGAGGATTTCCATGAAGTGCTACGGCTGTGTTGAGCCTCATACGTACAAGGAAGACTCTTGACTTACCTTTTCCCCTAGCCTCCAGTCGATCATTAGATCCTTGGTCAGGTACATCGCGGCGATCATCCGCACGCGGTTATGCATCCAGCCCATGGCCTGGGCCTGGCGCATACCCGCGTCTACGACCGGTACACCCGTTCGGCCGTCCTTCCACGCCTGTAGGTGTCCGTCCCGACTTTCGGACTCCCACTTGATGTTCGCCATCTTCTCCTGGAATGGACGGCCCATCGACACGCGAGGGAAGAGTGCGAGGACGTGGGTATAGAAGTCCGCCAAGCTGTGCGATGAGCTGTTCAGTGCTGACGAGGACGAGACACAGGTGTGCTGCGGAACTGACCGATCTCTTGGTCCAACGACCAATACCAGTGTCCCTACTGACGTCTATCTTCTTGTTGGCAGAGAGCTCTGTGGTAGCGCGAACGCACGCCCGGGCAGATATTACGCCTGCTGCCAAGTAGGGGCTGACTAGCTCAGCGACAATGCATCATGCATTGAGCACCGCTAGGCCTCACCTCAGACGGCTAGTGTGTCAGCATCCAGCCTGTCCCTCTCATCCTTGTACTTGCCAATACGGCTGTCTTTGTTCGGTTCTTCGTAGGGACCTTAGCGCCCTCGAGAGTGGATCCACAGCGCCAAGCTGCGAGGAGCGCGACATCGTGTGCAGGAAACGATCGAGCATCTAGGACTGCGATTAGCCATATTGTAACTTCAGAGAGCACACGACGACCTGCTTTGCGGCGTCCTCTCCAGCGGGCCAGCAGGCTTGGATCCTCTCCCTCTCCTCGGTATCGTCCATGGTGAACCCTCGACTGCTCTGGGACAGCATTGTCGAACAGCGCGCCGTACACGGATGGTCCCTGACAGAGGGGGAATTGGCCGACGGTCGGGAGCGCATGTGATGGGCTGTCCTTGCCCTTGGGGGTGAGGTGCGGGATCCATGAGCGCAGGAAAGGGGAGTACATCTGAAGATCGATTTCCGTGAATACTCTAGCACAGCGGCGAACACGTTTTGATCATTCTTACCGTGTAGCCCCTCTCGTCCTTGGTGAGTACTGTCCGGGCTGGATGATACACTTGTCATGAACGAAAGTGCAGGCGACGCCCCCGTCCTTCTTCGCGAGATCGCAGAGCTTGGTGTCCCTCCGCAACTCGTCCACCTCGTACTCGATGTTGGCAAAGAGCCTCGTCGCCTTCCATTGTTTCAACAGAGCGAGCACGTATTCCGGCAGCGTAGTCCTCAGGTTATGAGAAGTCGTGTACAATGGAATGTGCTTGTCAGCGAGAGCGGACTGGGTCGCGCGGTGTAGCCGGCGACGCATGGACATTGCCGACACAGTGGCTGACGTACCCTGATAGACCGTAGGTTGCGCAGGTGAAGTCAACCCTGCGTGCGCTCCTGTCATGCGCAATGTAGTCTTGTGGGCTCAAGACGAAGAGCGTGAGCAGCGGAAGGCCGTCTTGCTGAGCATGCTTGGAGCTAGGGCAAGTGCCCTATTGTCCGTGACTGTGCGCACATTGCCATGAGATCAAAAGCAGATGATATGCACGGTAATCACGATACGTACCCCTCAGATCTTCCATCCTCATCCAATATACAACAGCTTCCCCCTTCGCAGGGTGCTTATTAGCATGCTTCATCGCATTCACGAGCTTGAACAGCGGAGGTCTCTGTCAGCCTTCGCCGCCGCCTCTGCCGTCGCGATCTTGTTGGGCAAGAACTTCGCGTCATGACGCGTCTTCTTGGTCGGGGGCGGCACAGCTGCAGATGAGCGCATGCTCGGCGAAAGCGAAAGACTGCGAGGTCGCTTGACATGGAGGTAGCAGTATGAGTAGAGAACACGTTTGGGAGGCGACGGTAAGGTGCGCGTTGCGAACTGGGCGGAAGATGGGGCTGGCAAAGCCTGGCATCGTCAGACCGCCGCGTCGGTGGCGTCGGGCGCGATCCCAGCCGTCTCGTCCGCCCATCGAACACCACGTGATCGTTCCATCGAGCGAGCAAGCGAGAAGAAGGAACTGAGTCTCCAAGAGCGGACGGTCATTCCGATTCGCCATAGACGAGATTATCATGCATTACATTTCATGAACTCAATAACAGTCCATACTGTACTCTAATGACGGGGTCAGATCACAGTGCCAGTCAACAGCAAGCCAGCACTCACGTCGTAATAGTTCGCAGTGTAGTAAACGCCAGTCCAGTTAGTATACATTCTCCTTTCTAAGAGCATCCAATAAATAATGCAGTATCAACAACCATCGCGAAGCGTAGTTGGTGATTACCAAACCATCGCGAACGTCATAGCCAGCTGGCAGACAACGCCAAGGTGCCACCTGCACGCCATGCATCAAGCCTAGATCCCGACGACGCGTTAAAGTGCCATAGACGAGACACCCCCTGTGGCATTGCTTACGCTGCTCACTCCTGCGGATTGAAGCGCCAGCTGCACATAGTCAAATGTCAGTACCAGTGGCAACGCGCGAGAGCGCGCGACTACTGACCAGGGCGAAATGGCCGCCCACGACCGGGCGTGCTCGGAAGATATACACTTCACCGTTCGTGGTGTAGTAGAGATCGCTGAGGGGCGCGTTGTTCTCGCCGTCGGCGGCGTATGAGTAGAGGGCGCTGATGAACATGTCCCTGACTGTTGTGTTCGTCATGATGCCGGCCGTATAGGTTTGCCAGTCTTTCACGCGTGAGCGATGGAGGTCAGTTTCCATAGAACGCCAAACTGAGGTCTGACTTACCTGTCTTGGTGTACGTATGACTGAATGATGTAATCAAGTCGGGTGAGTCGACATACTACCAAAGGTGGAACACAACGTACCGCGTGTCCAAGGGCACACCGTACTGAGCTATTCACGCAAACTCAGTACCTTAATGCAGATCAGGCATAAGGACCTCACCATCTACCGTAGGGTACCACGCCGTTTCTACGGGAGATTCAGACCGGCTAGTGAACGATGAGAAGCGCAGGCACTCACGCATCTCGTACACCGAGTCGGGAATGAGGTTAAGCTTGAGGAGTTTATCAGCCCACATGTTGTAGGTCAGGCCCCAACTGTCGACAACTCAGTAACAAGTCATGGAAGCAGATGTTCTTTGCACCAACCTGGAATCATTGTTGTACTGATAAAGCCGTCCAGATCAAATTAAACAGTGTTCCTGCTAGTGCCGTAGATAGACTCACCGCGAGCATCAAGTGTGTGCCGTCCGACGACGTTGCGAAGTTCTGCCACTGCGTGACATACGACGACGCGATGGACTGTAGCACTGACGTGTCAGATATTCCACAGATCACTGTATCACCAGCGACGACTTACAGTGTAGTTGGAACTGTCCTCACTGTTGCCGACCAAACTTGCCAGCTCGCCCATCGCCCGGATGCCAATGATGCCCTTGATGGCCAGGTTCGTCTGGTTAGCGAGCGACCCCGCGAAGTCGTCCGTGCTGATTTGGTTCGCGGGGATGAGCGAGTCATTGATCAGGTATTGCGTCCACTGGTCGAGGAGCTTGTACTGTAAAGGCATAAGCTCGCGTCCGTGCAGTGCCGTGAACAGCGTGTCTACTAATGCGACACTCACGTAAGAGGTGATCAAGGAGGTGTCGCTGGTAGCTTGGACGTAACTCAACGTCATGATAAGCATGTTGCCGCTCTCTTCGAGTGGCATGGGCTCGTCTTTCCCTAAGGACATTGTTCAGACACATCATCACTACCACAACTCAATACCTACCGTCATTGTGACCAGTTGCATTCGGGTAATGCGCCCCTGTCAGGTTCACGGGTTCAGCGCTCTGCGAGTTGCAATGTGTAAGAGTGACGAACCCATATCATGCACAGCCCATCCGTTCGGATACTGACCAGTTGCCTGGTATTCAAACAAGGACAGGAGGAGATACTTGCCGATGGCGGGATTCGTGTACAGGAATATGGGCCAAGCTGGGTAAATGACATCGACCGTGTTGACATTCTGTAGTCCATCTGTCAGTTGAAGAGCCATACATCGCGTGCAACACTACTCACGCCGTCACTCGAAATTTCTGCTCAGAGGGCGGTGAATTAGGCGCGTCTGCGGATTCATGATCGCTGATTCTGACTGAAGCGCACGCACCCTTCATGAATGTCATGATGTCTGACGTGTTGAAGTTGCCAGAGCTGTCTTTCGAGATCGTGAACTCGATGGAACCGAAGGCCTGGCGGACGGCAAGTGCGACCCAGTCAGCATAGTCAGACGAGATTTTAGACGCGTCCGAGCTGATCTGTGCATCAAACGCAGCGGCCCTCGCCAACGCATTTTCATAATCGCCCAAGAACGTCGACAGCTATTGCTATAAATCAGCACGATATCATCACAATATGGAAAGTGATACATACCACTTCCGTTGCCGTTGAGAATTGACTCCAGAAGTACAAGTTCCGTTGCTGTAACTGATCATCCGCGATGATGTATTGAATTGCCGGGTCGCGGACATGGCCGACGGCATAGAGGACGGTGGCTGACGTTCCCGAAACTGTGCCCAGGTCGTGCGCGAGGGCGAACACGGGCCAATCATTCGAGACCGCGCGGAAGTTCGTGTCTTGGGTGTTTGCGAGTACGCCGTTCTTGATGAACTGCGCACGAACAACGATGTCCTGGCCGGTCTGGTAGGTGACGTTGTTTGTCTACAAGAGGATAGTCAATCAAAACGCCCCACGAGCCGGTGTCACTGATGGCATACGTTCAACGTCGCATAGTATCCGGAGCCCTCTGTAGTGTTGAGTCAGAATAGTAGATCAAGATAGACTAGTGGCATGACTAACGTTGAGTACGGTCATCGACTTCGCCGAACTCGGTCTGGTCCTCGAGCTGCACTTGGTGGAAGATTATGTCGCCGGTAGTCGTAGTCCAGTTAACCGTTAGGCCATCGTCACCAGAGACCCACTCTGCGCTGATGTCTGAGTACACAGACACAGTGTGCGATTGACCGTCATTAGAAGCCGCAGACAGCGCCATGTAAGAGAAAGGAATGGATTGGTTCAGCAAGTCGCTCGGCTATGGAGCAACAAATATCGTCAGAATCCATTGCTGAATCTGTACTGTGAAGGCACAGTCACCTCGACAGGACTGAGGAAGGTGACGGTCAAGTCGATTCCTCCTGCAGTCAATACGAAGATGCTCTGAGTGCTGGTGAACTACAATATCGTGAGTGTTGTGCTGCCGAGACACCAAACCAAGATTACCTCTGCGCTTTTCTGTGAAGCCTTCGAGAAAGTTGCGCCAGACACAGACGAATCACCGAGGAAGCTGTAGGACGAGCCATCTACGTTCACGTAGCCTGCCCATCCTAGGGTCTAGAAGTTATACTACTTCAGCACATAAGTCATTCAGGGAGGCCATCATTGCTTACAGAACCGGTCCAGAATTGTGGCCAAGCCCCGTTCAACGCCGTGCCACTCCCTTGAGGCAACCAAGCGGAGAGGTACGGAGAGCGAACTGCAAGAGGGTAAGAAGGGGGACTAAAGGGCGTCGCAGTCCAGCTCAGCGCGAGGCTAACAGCGGGCAGCAGCAGAGCGGCACCCAGGACCAGTAGGCGCATTGTCAAAGTGTCGAAGTTGACGCGGACGTTGAGATCTCTGAGACTCGGATGACGAAAGGCGTTCGATCTTATACCCGGCTGAGTGTAACGTAGGTTTGACAGCCCTGGTTGTGACAGCGATCATGGGACTAATAAAAGCCTGTACCACGCGTATCCACCGATCGACTCATGCGGTGAACTGCTGCCTCCAGACTCCAGTTACGAACCCAGCTTCACCTAAGCAGGCTCACGGGGTCAAAGGGGTAAACATAGGTTTCAGAGAACCCACGAGAAGGCAGGAACGCACCAAATACGTGGGGACACATGTGCGTGCGGCAGGTTCTGTGAGCCTGAGAGGAGCAGCCACCACGGCGAGTGGGCGGCCCGCTGGCGGCGGCGGGTCAGTGCGAGAGCGAATTGACCCGTGAGACCAGGACTGCAGCCGCTTTGATCCCAAACATTCCTTGTACGTACCTCGACAGATGGCAACAAAGTGGCCGCTCTCACAGCAAACGCTCACATACGGTCATTGTTGAGATTCTCAACCTGTGCGTGCACAGATTTTTCGGGTTCCAGCTTAGCCCCGTGCGACGTGGGCATCATCGACCTTCTGAGCGTGGAACGAGGTGGAACGCCATGAACTGCTGCTGCTTTCGTCCAGTTCGACCTGCGCGCGGGCCGGTCAGATTTGCCCATCGCTAGACACGCTGCACTGCCACTTACGAGTGATGCCAATGTCCGACGGACGGCACACCGGGCACGGTACAAGGTGGCATGCGACTTGCATGCGACTCGCCGGTTCCTCATATCATTAACCCCCAGCGCCCACTCGATATTCGCAATCTCGCCGCGACGGCATGTAACAGAATGCAGAGTACGTGGTCTCGATAGGCTGCGGAATGCAATTATGCTGCGCCGATGCAGGTCGGACGCAAGAGGCTGGAAGTCGATGCTAAACTGCTCCATCGCTGCTGCACATCAGAGTTGCTCAGCGCATCAATGACCAAATAATAGCACACAACGCGATCGCGATTAGGGCGTGCTTGTGTTCACGCGTCGCGACGCGTCCTTCGACAGCGTTGTACTTGGCTACATTGTCTCTTCTGCGTTCAGAGCCCAGAATAAGTGTACGTATACAAGAGCGCGGAGCTACACGAAGCCGTCCGAATACATTGTCCTTGGCAACGCTGGGTACATTGTATTCAGCCATAACAGTACTCCTTGTGGGTCCATGTTGCCACGCCGTCCGAATATGTAACATCCTTGTTCGTACACTTTGCACCCGAAGTATAAAGAGCCAGAGCTCAGGTACTGCAAACCAGCTCCTCTGTGAGTAACCTACATCTCGTCCGCGACGAGTGTCCCTCACTTCAACCCGCGCTCCTTCACGCCACGCTCCTGCAAGCCTACCATGTCCTCCCACACCAGTGCTCCGACCTCGGCCCTCTTCGCTGCGCCATCGACTACGTCCAACCCGTTCGCTCTGGTTGCGACCTCACACTCTCCGCGCGAATCGTTTGCATTGTACGAGGACCTTTGGCGGCTGTTGCGCCCAGTGTCATCGAGCGAACAGACCGTGCCCGCGCGGAAGCGCAGGAACAGCTTGCCCTCCGGCGTGACAGGATGGAAGCGGATGCTCTGGTTGTAGGGCGCCATACACCTCAGTACGTAGAGCCATATCGTCGGCGCCGCGTCCCGAAATGACGAGCCATTACAGGAGACAGGAGATCTGCTACCCTTGACGGGCTGCATCTCATAACGAACCCATACGCGACAACAGCCACTGCAACCAAAAGAAAGCTCGCTTTCGAGCAACTGCAACACGAAACGTGACAGATACCAACGCATTTCCCGGACAGTTCCCCTCCCTATATCCCAACGAAAAGGACACTTTACGATGCTCTGTACTTGTATACTGGAACATTACCTCTCCTTAATCACGACACGACCCCTACGATTCTGTACATACGAGCAATGACTTCTCCTTAGTCACACGCATTTCACGGGCTTTCTCTGACGCATCTGCATCAACGTGTGCCTTTGATCGATTTCCCTGCAAGCACACCAATCAAGAATGTTCACGGATTCCAAAATCTGACCACTGAGGTCATAAAACCTAAAGCATGGAAGCATAAATAAACAACATGGCTGTGAGCGTTAGTGCCACGCCTAGGCGCAGAGGGGTTCCTGCCCATTTAGAAGTGGCCCCAGCTACAAAGCGAGGGACAGGAGCGTCATTGCCAGAGCAGGCAAGCAAAGCCAGCTGAGGACCGTGCGCGGATCCAAACTCATCGCGGAAGAGTGGGAACTCGTGGTAGCCGTAGACGACGACTGTGGTGATGCTGCTGTCGCAGTCGGCCCAGCAGTGATGCTCGTGCCCGACGTAGAGTTGGAGGCGGAGGTGACGAGCTACAGCAAGATGCAAGATCAGCGTTCAGCATGCTCATCTCAGTAAATCAATACAACACAGAACGCACCAACGCGAGGTGGCCACCGACGACCGGTCGTGCCCTAACGGCTTACAGCTACTTCCTGTGGTGCATATTGCCTTACCAGTCGCGGTATCGTACCAATCAGAAGCGGGGACGCTGTTCAGGCTGGACGAGAGGTATTTGTGCACGTAGTTGATGAGCTGGTTCTGTGCAGAGGTGGTGGTCATGGTCGCGGCAGCCCATATCTCCCAGTCTGACGAGTCATGGTCCGTGTTAAGAGCGCGATTGCGAGCGGAAATGGAAGAGACGGTGCTTACTGCTGAGGACATATGTATTCCTGGCAAGCAGAAATGATTAGATGGCTGGTCAACAGACAAGAGGAGGATTGAAGGCCTACCGGGTGTCCAAAGGCACGCCATAGGTATCTGCATGTGATGAGATCCTTGTATGAAGATAGCTTGTATTTGACTTACTCTCAACGGAGGTATACCATTCCGTTTCTGAGTAGCAGAATGCCCTGTTAGCAGGCGAACACGCCTATCGGCGAATTCAAAACTCACGCATCTCATAGACAGAGCTAGGGACGATGTTGGTTCCTAGAAGCTTGTCGGCGTACATGTTGTACGAGATGCCCCAGCTGCACGGAATAGTCCGCATGAGGTCTCACGCGACTTGTTATCGTAGGCTTACCTTGACGAATTGCCGTACTACACCATCCTCGATCAGCACTCATACAATCAACCCGGGAGGATCACCGTACCTGGAGCGTCAGATGTATCCCATCCGACGTCGTCGCCATCTGCTGCCACTTCTGCACATACGAAGACGCGATCGACTGCACCCAACATCAGCATCTATCAGACCATCGTTTGGTCAGCAACCACGACGCACGTTGTAGTTCGAGTTCGCTGAAGAGTTGCCCAAAAGGCTGGCGATCTCTGCCATAGCCTTGATACCGATGATGCCCTTGAGGGCAAGGTCGGTCTGGTTCGTGAGCGAACCCGCGAAGGCGTCCGAACTGAGCTGGTTCGTCGGCTCGAGTGTGTTGGAGACGAGGTACTGGGCCCACTGATCGAGGAGACTGTACTACAAGAAGAAGGGGAGTTTAAACCAGGTGAATCAATGAATCCGAGTAACATGGCGTACGTATGTGGTGATCAGCGACTTGTCGTTGGTCTTCTGAGTGTAACTCAAGGCCATGATGAGCATATTGCCATCCTCTAAAGCCATGCGTCAGACCCAGAAGTCCGCAATGTCTTCCATAAAACTTACCCTCGACCGGCATGCGAGTGTCGTTTCCTGATCGAGTCTCGTCAGATAGGCACGACGCAATGAAAGATCTTTCATCGCTCACCCTTCGGATACCCAGGGGCCTTAGGGTACGCAGGACCTATCAGAAGTTCAGGACGCATAGAAGACAACGTCTGCGCGTTGATCACGAACCCAAATCATGACAAGCCCACTTGTTGGGATACTGCCCGGTTGCTTGGTACTCGAGCAACGGAAGCAATGCGGCCTTGCCGATAGCGGCGTTCGTGTACAAGAAGAGAGGCCACGCGGAGAAGAGCAGGTCCGTTGTGCTGACTGACTGCAAGACATATGGTTCACGAACGTCTCAGGAAACCCTTCGATGGAGTGCTTACGTCGGAACTACTGATCTCTGGGGATGATCGGAATTTCAGAGTCGGACGGCTAGTGAGGACGAGAAGGGTACGTACCCTTGACGAACACCATGACATCGGAGGCATTTCCCGGAGTGTACGTGAACTCCATAGCGCCGAACGTTTGCCTTACGGAGAGCGCGACAATGTCTGTGTAGTTGCTAGAGATCGCCGTCGTGTCTTTGTTGATCTCCGCGTCAAGAATATTCGCCCGGCTCAGCGCATTGCTGTAGTCTTCAACGAAGGTTGTAATCTGCACAAGGCATCAAAACGAACCCAAAAACCCTGACATCTCAGAACTTACCGCGTCATTGGTCGATGAGAACTGGCTCAGGTACAGCGAGCTCCGCGATTGCATCGTGCCACCTGTTGCGACGTAGCTGATGGCGGGATCCCTGGCATGTCCAACAACAAACACGACGGTGTCCGACTGGCCGGTGATGTTCCCAAGATCGTGGGCAAAGGCGAAGCACGGCCAGTCATTGTTGATCGCGCGGAAGTTGGTGTCCTGCGTATTCAGAAGAGTGCCGTTATTGATGAATTGAGCACGCAAGACAAGATCTTGGCCTGTCTGCCATGTCGTGCTGGAAGACTATTCCGCGAGATCAGCGAATCTTCTGCGCAAAATATCCATGACACCTACGCTCTGTGACGCGTAGTATACCGCTCCATCTGGACAACGCTCAATTGGGGACAAGACATTGATAGACAGACTCACACTGAACACGATCACCACTATCTGTGAACAAGGTCTGATTCTCAAGCTGGACCTGATGGATGATCACGTCGCCAGTTGTCGTGGTCCAGTTGACTTTCTGACTGTCAGTGCCGGAAACCCACTCCGAACTGATATCCGAATAAACTTGCACGGAATGGGAGTTGGCGTCTGTCGGGGTTGCGTAAACCGACATGTACGAGAACGGTATAGATTGGTTGACGAGACTGGTCGGCTACCGTGCAAGCTTGTACATGAGCGTCGACCAAGAAGCAAATGAAGGGTCGCTACCTCGACGGGACTCAAGAAGGTCACTGTCAGCTGAATGGGGCCAGCAGTCAAGACGAAGACACTTTGCGTTGACGTCCACTGGGGTTTGTGAGCTAGGCAGCACATGAATGTCGAAGAGACACGTACCGACAAGCTGGTCTGCGTAGCTTGTTTGTACGTAGTCTTTGCCACTGCAGGAGCTCCCAAAAAATGTAGGACACGCCATCGACTTTCACAAATCCCGCCCATCCAAGCGTCTGAACAGATCGAAACCTTCAGTCGTGGTACCATTGTTCAGAATTGCCTTGTACGCACATCGCCATTCCAGAACTGAGGCCAAGTGTTACTGAGCGCGGATCCCGAACCTGCATTCTGGGGCAGCCATGCCGATGAATAAGGAGAACGAACAGCAAGAGGGACGGAAGGAGGGTTGAAGGGAGTCGCCTTCCACGCGATTGAACCGTGAGCATAACCGACACAAGCAAAGAGAGCGACTAGAAAGTTGAAGAGACCAAACATGTTGTCGGTGGAGAAGCCCACGGACGGGGGAAGAGGAGTGGTCTACAGCACCGCGTCGGTCATATATTGCGCCTGAGCATGCGAATCAGTTTTCAGGGGATAAACGTTGCCACAGGCTGTCATCATGATGTGATGGTCGAGAACGGTGTATTTGAATGGTCAAGTATGAGTCGCATCGCGATGTATATGACTCTGAGAATCGCCAGTTGGCAGTCGCCCATTGACAGATCGCAACAAACCAGTGAGCGTCTAGACTTGGCATCTGTGCCTTTCAGAACTTCCGGAACTAATGTATGTTTATTCTGATAACATGAAGACCGTGAGCCGATACTGACCATGAACGTTTGAACACGCACATGCAACAGACCGCTCACCTTCCTGGTCACTCTGACGGTGGTGCAATGAACGTACTGTACGGTGTTGTGGCGTTGATCAAGTGTTGATGCGGCAGACAGTAAGTGGCGCTGCACAGCCACAATGGCCGCCGTAATGCATTTGTCCCAATTGAGCGCTCAACACACGCTAATGGATAGGGATCCAGGAGCTTGACCGGGTCTCGGGCTTCAAATTGACGAGAAAACCAAGGCCCCGGGGACATGCATAGCTAAACATCCGATGGCCAGAAGCAAACGATGGGGTACGCAGCAAAGGCACGATTATGCCATGGGACACTGGTTCCCACAAAGCATCAGTCGACTAGTCGCAACTTGGTCGCAACAGCTAACTCCTTCCTGACCGCATCCGTCAAGTCCCGCTGGTTCTTGTGTCCACCATGCATGTTAACGTCCACCCTGTGTAAACGTCGCCTTCATCCCTAGCGAGACCGAGTCGTCATAGATCACAACCTGGTCCGCCGCACCTGTGCAAAAGCGGAGACATCAGTGAGCGGATTGCCATTCGCGTCTGCGAAGGGTACGGTCTGTACGGTCTGTACGGCTGCGCTCATCTTATTAGGGGAGTGTCGCCCGGAGAAGCCGCAGAGACAACAAGAAGTTCGCCGTATCGCTGGGCGAGACGATGTTCCTGCCGTTCCCTGCCTGGCCCTGGCTAAGACAACGATCATGAGACTCATAAGAGCCTGTACCACGCGTGTCCACCGGTCGATTCATGCGGTAGACCACTATTTCCAGACTCGGTCTGGGAACGCAGCTTCACCTAAGTAAGTTCACGAGGTCAAGGTGATAAATATAGGTTTCAGAGAACCCACCAGATGAAGGTAATATACAAGGGGACGATGAGTTTACATGTCATCGACACTCCACTGGTAGCTCTCAAGTCCTCGTCGCCGCTTGTCGTTCTGTCGCTGAAACAGCTTCTTCTCGAAACCGTTGCCGCGATCTGGCATTGAAGATGAGCGCCCTGACACATGGAGCGGGAGCACAAACAAGACGCACCGACACCGTCCCAACGGTATCCAGGTTTGATACCATACCGATTTGGCGGAGGTGGTGGACCGGAATACTCGGGTTTGCGCGGACCTTTGGATCGCTTTTTCTGCAGGTGAATCGTCAAAAATCTGGACCCCGCGAGCGAAAGCAGGCGAAACGCACCGTTAAGAAAGCGGCAGCAGGATCGTTCCATCTGTCCTGAGCCTTCAACTCCTCGTTCATGTCTGCGTCGTTCTTGTCCCGAGCGAACGGACGCGCCCGCATCGCCTCTTCCTCCTTCCTCCTCTTCTCGACGTCCTCCCGTTGCACAAGACCCTTACCCCACTCCATCTTGCGCGCCTCCTGTTCCTCGCGCTCACGTTTCCGCCGCGCCGCCTCAGCCCGCTCTGCCGCCATGTCCACCTGCCTGCCAGACGAGTCACGATAGACAGTCTCCTGCGCCGCAGCCTGCTCCTCCAGCTCCTTCTCCTTCGCCGTCTTGCCCCCCTTCTCGCGCGGAAGTGTCTTCTTGAGCTGCGCGGCCGTAAGGAGACCGCCCTTGAACGCGGGCTGCTCCTCGACCACTTGCGGCTGCTCGTCCGCGGCCGGGGGCGGCGACTCTTCGCGCTGCTCCCCCTCGCGGACGGTCGCCCAGCCCGACGCCTCGTCCATGCGCTGCCGCTTCTTGAACCCGCGGTCCTCCGCCACCACCGCGTCAGCGACCTCGTCCTCGTCTGCCTCGCGGTAGCTGTCCCAGCCGAGAACGTCGTGGTCTTTGATGAAGGACGCGCCGGAGCTGCCTGCTTTCGAGGACGCGGCTGTGCCTGCCTTGCGTTTCTTCTTCTTGGGTGCGGATGTGCGCGAGAGGATCGCGTCGGCCTTGGGGCCTGACATGTACTTGGCCGCGAGATAGGCCTGCATTAGAGGATCTAAAGCCTCAGATTGAACGGGCAAATGTATGAGTGAGAGTACGAAGGATACGTCAGGGGACGGTTCGGCGCGCGGCAACGTAGAGTGTTTTGGCGTCTATTTGAACCCTCCTCATGAAAATATTCACCACCCTCGCAGTGGTGCTCCGAAAATCATTTCAAGTGGTGGTATATATACCTAGCATAGATTGAAGCTTGAACGGAATGCGTACTCTGCTCTCGGACTGAGGGAGACCCATAGAGTGCTAGGGTGGCGGAGATCGTGGCCCGATACAGTATGTACATACTAAGCGCTCAACACACGGTCACGTGAGAAGCTTGACCAGGCCTCGTTCTCTGGACTGGCGAAAAGATCTATACATTAATAGGACCTGGGGGGAACGCATAGCTGAAATGTGAAAGCGGATCCGATAGCAACAAGCAAACGACGGGATATATAGCAACCACAAAATAATGCCACAGAACGCTGGCTCCCACAAAGCATCAGTACTCAGTCCCGACCCAACCCCTTCCTGACCGCATCCGTCAAGTCCCACTGGTCCGTGTCTCCACTGATGTCGAACATATTCACGCCCAACATCCCGACACCCTGCGCAAAAGCCGCCTTCATCCCCAGCGAGAGCGGGTCGTCGTAGGTCACGACCTGGTCCGCCGCGCCCGACCGCAAGAACGGCGTGCTCGAGCACGCGTCCCACTCCCGCGTGAACCCGCTCCATCCGTCGTACACGCTGTCGATCTCCCTCCCGTTCGCGAGGTAGCGCGTGGGCGAGCTGCTCCCGTCCGGGCTTGCGTCCCCCGACTGGCCGTCGTACGGCTCTTGCGGCGTGTACTGGAGGATGCCCTGCGCCACGAGTGCGCGGAACTGCACCTGCCCGTTGGCTGCGCTTCCGTCCTCGTTCGTGGCCATAATCGGGGGCGTTGACGTTGAACTCTCTGACTCGGAAGACGCAGCAGAGCCGCCAGACACGTCCTCGGACATACCTCCCGAACCGTACGCGTCCGTGTCTGCGTCCGTCCACTGCAGGAGCGACGATCGAGCGCGGTGCCGGTTGCGCAGACGCCGGCGATGCGCGCGCCGACGAGGAGGCGCCGATCGTTGGCGGAGGCGCGTCGCGCTCGTTTGCGATATGTACCCGTACGCGGGAACCCCGAGCACGAGCTGGCTGGCGGGGAAGCCTGCGGAAGTCCACGCTTTTACGGCAGCCGCGGCGCTCGCAGTGGGCTGCGTCGAGTTGTGGCACGCGTCGCTGAGGGGCGCGTTGGGGCCGGGGGTATTCGATGCTGGGCGAGCGCGTGTCAAGGTCAGTGTGGTCTCTGTTCGCTTTGCGCGTAGATTGTGGAAATGAGTACGTACAACCCCATGCATCGTAGTTCATGATCAGGACCCAATCGAGCACCTGTGCGAACGCGGAGACGTCAGTGAGCGGATTGCCGTTCGCATCTGCGAAGGGCACGGTCTGCACGGCTGCGCTCATCTTCGCATCGGGCGGGAGCGTGGTCCGGAGAAGCTGCAGAAACGACAGGAAGTTCGCTGTATCGTCGGGTGAGACGGCGTTCCCGCTGTTCCCCGCCTGGCCGGGGTACTCCCAGTCGATATCGACGCCGTCAAGCCCGAACGCGTCGTAGAACGCGCGGATGTTGTTCGCGAACGTTTCCCTGCTCTGCGCATCAGACACGGCCGGAGAGAAGTATCTATCCGCTTCCGTTAGCACGCATACATACCACGCGTCGCGGAAGGGACATACTGGCCGCCCGTCCACCCGCCGACACTCAGCTTCACCTTCGCGCCGCTATCGTGCGCCGTAGTCACCAATCGCCCGAGCAGATCCTGCGCCTCATCCGAGCCGTCCCACGTCAAGTTGTATGTTTGGTCGGGCACCGCGAACGCGAAGTCGATCCAGTCGAACCGCCCAAAGTCGATCTTCTCCGGCGGGAACGCGGGCGCCGCCCAGTCCGGGTAGTACGCCATGACCAAAGGCGTCGCCACCGGTCCCGGTGCGCTGCTCGGCGAGGGCGCGGAGGGATCTGCGGTGGTCACAGTCGCGGAAGGTGCGGGTGTGCTCGTCGGCGGCGCGGTGGGTGTCGAGCTGAGAACAGCGGTGCTAGACTGAATGGTTGGAGACGAAGCCTGCGCAGTGGGAACTAGCGCTCCCAACGCTGACTGCACGCCATCCGGCGGGAGGAAGAATATCGCCTCAGAGTCCAAGCCCGAGGATGTCGTAGCACCAGCACTAGGGGACGCAGAGCTCGATGTGGACATCCCGGCGGGCGTGCTTGATGACGAGACTGCGGTGGCCGATGGATCTGCAGACGACAGTGTAGAGGCCCCGGGTACAAGGAGTGTTGAAGTGACAGTTTCCGTGACAGCCAGATCATCCTGCGCGGGCGCAGCGAGATCCCAGGGTACGCCGAAGGCTAGGCTCGGGAGGAAGAGAAGCGCGACAGATATGGATCGACGAAAAGACATTGCAAAGGGGTTTTGTCAGTCAACGACAATGCGAAAGCAGATTGTGCGAAAGCGAAGGAAAGCGAATGAGGGCCTGCCTGGAGAAACGAGCTAGACTGGGTGGTCCGCTGGAGAGATCCTCTCCTTCACGCAGAGATGACCATTGCTGCGTTGCGAACGCGACTACGACCGAGAATGGACCATGTCAGCCACGGAGGACCGCAGTCCAGGCCAGATGGACAACTCAACGAAGTCATTTCAAAATCGCCCGACTGATTCGTCGCAACTCTCCGGACCCAACCCCAGATCATCCCCTTAGCGTATTTTGCTTCCGTCTTGTTCTGGTTTCAGTCGTGCGCAGTGCGTACCGAGGTCTGAGAAGCGGGTCTCAGGACGCAAGTACAGCCCGCCTGAGCAGACACAGCTGTTCGGGTCATCGTGACTGATGCCAGCGAGGGGCTCATCGTCCCGAGGCGAGCTAGACGAACGGGATGTCACGCTGTGCTTCCGAAAGGTACAGTCCGACTGGCACGTACCTTGACCCAGCGGCCGTCGGGGACCCGCTGTCTGACGCCGTCGATGCACACTATCACCGGAAGCCCGCGTTGGATGTAGAGACGGCCCGAGGGTTAACGTTCAAAGTTCAGTTGACAGAGACCCATCGTACCGTTGTATCACCGAGACGTTATGAAGAATGCGAAGACGAGGAAGCGCAATTAATCACCGAAATCAACATTCGCGCATGTGCATGATGAAAGAACTCGAAGACTGGCCGCCATTTCGACGTCGAAGTACCGGGCTGTCGACGTGGGATGTCGATCTATCGTTGACAAGGCTCTAGGCTCGTACCGACGCTCTGCGGCGTGTCCCTCGAAATCTGACCCGCGCATCCACCATCAGGAATTGTCCCCCTATTGAGGATCTTTGTGCACTTTCTCTCGCGGTGACAACGGGGATGGACAGAACCACGCGCGACGTTTCAGCTACTCCGGTCCTGAGGCATATGGGGCCTAGACGTACGGCCCAAGCGCATTCCCGAGCGCGGCCCGCAAGGCCAATGACACCCGGCTTGTACCAAGGGGCATGAGCGGAACAGAGGATCCATCTACATGCGGGAGGATCAGGGCGTGGACAGATGTCAACTTGCGTACGGGGATGTTGGCCTGAAGAGGAAGGGGGAACGCTCGAGACGTCGGGACGTGGCAACTGGCAGAGGACACGTCCGACTGTGGCTGATGCTGGTTCGAGGCGTAGAGATGTGACAATATACGAAGCAGCCTGTCGCTGAGACATCCCTCCGGAGCTCATATGCTGCCATGCACGCACCAACAAGGGAGGATCCGTCGATCATGGGCGAACATCTGCGAGGAGAATGCGAAGTAGGCCATAATCAATCACTCACAGTTTGGAGAATTGTGATGGTGAGGTGCACGAAGGAATCACATTTCCTTTCGAATGCGAGAGTGAATATTCTAGGATCGCCAGCCAAAAGGTGTGTCGCACGAGATGATTGACGTCAACTTTCGAGACAATGCTGAGCGGTAATTATATCGCGCACCATACGCGAGAACACTTGGCCAGCGTTGTTGCATGACAACGGCGGCGTGCCGCGGAAGATCTGCGCCACGCCAATTTGGCACGCAAATGAATAATAAACGACGACCGCGGATGTCTGTCCTTCGTAGCGGTCCCAGTAAGGATAAGAAGCACAACAAGACACGAATGGAACGTGGGAGGGAGGGTATTGTCTCCCAAATGGGGTGAACATCCCAATCAAGCTCAACGCGTTGGCTTGATGCCGAGTTCTCCATTTGGTGACATGGCTGCCTTTACGGGCGCGAAGACGGAACAAGTCACAACAATGCAGTTCGGAATGACAGGGTTCGATGCAGGAAGGTGAAACGCTGGCGCTCGCACTCACCGTCGCAAATATTACTCAAGCCGACGCGTGTCCCACAGTCCCGCACCCCCTCGAGGCTTCTCATAAGACATGAGGCGGACGCATATACGCGGAGCCAACGGCGACAGGGCGCGAGGCGAAACGAAGAAGGGGCGGGCCGGAGGAGGCGTCGAGTCATGTCGGTGGCGGAATCCGTCGCCGGGCGCGATTGGATGGCGGCGAGGTCGCCGGGCGCCACGATCAGTTGAGCGGGCCAATGGGTGCACACAAGCGATGGCCGACCGCAGCGGGCAGCCGCACAAGGGCCGCGCTGACGGCAGCCGCACAGAGATGCCAATGAATAGGAACAATGGCAGCGCGAACAAGGTGTTGTGCGTGTGAAAGTGACTGGGCAGGGTTCGGGTGTTCTGTTGAGCGAGAAGGTGGGGGGCAGACAGCGCGACAGCGACAGGTGGCGGGCTTTGGGAGGCCTGGGGGGATCCGGACGAGACGGAGAGTGCGGGCTGGGCGGGAGCAGGATCTGGACGGAGATCTGGATCTGACGCCAGATTAGGTCGGCTTCGGAGCCCGATCCGCGCGCCTGTGGCGGGTCGCGTCTCATTAGGGCACGTGCTGCGAGAAGGCCGTGGTTGGCTGGACGGGCGTCTGCGAGGACATTGGAGGATTTGTGTCCGCGGTGTGTCGCCGATCGGCGAGGCGCCGCATCTGCGCCTTGCCTGCCACAATGGAACACCACCCACGGGGCCTCTGTATAAAACACCCGGTCCCAGGTTATCCCTCCTCGTCCCCCCGCCGCACCAGCCTTCTGCCATGTCCACGGCTCTCTTCCCCCCGCCACGCATGCCCTCGCCCCAGTACAAGCCCGCCCCGCTCCCCTCCCCGACAGGCAGGCCAGGCATCCCCTGCCGCACCTCCCGCGACCGCCTCCACCTCCCACCCCATCCAGAGGAGCCTCCCATCCCGCCCCGACTCATTGGCTCGCCCCTCCTCAAGAGGATGACCGTCAGGCCCGACCAGCCGCACCTCCTCAGCTACAAGGCCCAGTCCGAGCTGTGGATCGACGGCGATGAGTTCGGAACGCGTAAGACAGAGAGCGCACAGACGTCCCCAGCTTCGTCCCCCTCTTCGCCCGCTCCTGTCTCGCCCAGACGGCCCGGGCACCGACGAACCCCCTCCATCGTAGTCTCGTCGCCGCGAAAGCGATCGCACTCGCCGCCCCCGAGCCCCATGCCTGCAGCACCGCCCCCGCCAGTCCCGCCGATCCCCTCGTCCGCACTCGCGACCCCAGGGGCCAAGCGTGCCACCCTGCGCTCTCCGCCAACGGGCTACTCGCAGGTGCACATCCCGGACATCGATCACTCATCGCCGCTGGCGCCCACCTCCCAGCCAAAACGCACTAGGTGGGCTCGCAAAGCACCTTCTGTTCGCGGCCTTCATTGAGCTCAGGCCATTAGCAGCTCCCCATTCTCGTCGAGCTCGGTCACGTCGTAACGCCGCGACATCCGTCTGACGCTGGACTACGTTTGTCTATGCCGCTCGTCGCGGGCGCTGTATGTATCTCTATCAGCCGCAGTGTCGTCGCAGCCGCCACCCTCCTCACACGTCGCCATTCGTCGCCAGCGATCCTGCCGCCGTGCATTCGTGGTCACGCCGAGAGTCGCCGCCTTATCGCCATCGTCACCCGGGCTCACTGCATCGTCATGCTCGAGCTGACAGGGGCAGTACCTCCACTCGGACTAGCACGTCGACTGTGAGCTTCTGCCCGCCGGATGCTGGGGAGGGACTACCACGACGCTGCGTCGGCTCGCGCCCCGTGTACAGTAAACCCTGTGTAACTCCTGAAAAGTGCCCCTTTCTGCGCCCTTCTGTCGGGCACTCTCACGCCTTCTCCCTTTCGCCTACTTTAGATCCCACTTTCTACTCTGGTCCCGCACCGCATCCGTACTTCCTTATCACATCCGCGGGTCACTTTGTCGTCTTTTGGTTTCCCGTGCGCGATGTTCCGTCCACGTTCCTTCATGTGCATACTCTCCTACTCCTCCCGCTCTGCTATCCGCCCTGCTCTCCGCTCGCACCGTATGTTCTGCTAATCACCTGGTCCCTGTTACACATCATCGCTCCTTTCGCTTCGCTGTCTTTCTGGTCACAAGGGCATCCATATCGGTATTTATGGACTGAACTCTCTTTGGTTGTTACTTTCGTAGGTTAGACTCGGCGGGTGCTGTAGTACTGTGCGTTGTGACAGTACGCAGTCGTCCTCCTAATCGTCGTCATGTGTAGCATACGTTGTACCAAGTATGGTCGCAATGTACTTACTCTGATACATTACCCTCGCATAGTGAATGAATGATAGACGTTTCTACGCGTATTGTACTCCGTGCGCGCGGTGGGAAGACCTTGGCCCTGTGCGTTGTACTATACTGCACCCTGACGTACTGCTTCTCCGCCGCGCCGTGGAGAACACTCTCATGTTGTCAAGAGCCCGCGATCCTCCCCACCTCTTCTGACATTCGCACCTTCATACTGGGAACCTCCGTCCAACAGCTGCGCACGACCACTCTGCGACCACCCGTCGAAGCTTCAGAATCACAACACGATTGGAAGCCGCCGTCCATTTTCCGACAGGACGGCGGCAACGCATTCCCCAATCTGACTGGGCGCCCGATCCATTGCGCCAGTCCCCGGGTACTCACCGCCAGAACGGCCAGTAGCGTCCTCCCTGTGCTGCGACATAAGTTACGTGCTGCCGGCCATCCACGCTCTAGTCCCCGGCCCGCCTAGGTTCGCCGCCAGGCTACGGGGGCGTGCGGGCTCTGGGTATGGCAGGCCCGGTCACGGCGCCGGTTCATTGGCTGCGAATGCGCGTGGGCCCCTGTGGATGCCACTGTAACTGGAGAGCTGGTGGAGCGTTGCGGCTGAGCTTGAAGCTGATTCGGGGCCTGGGCGTCGGGAGCCTGACCCTATAGATTGAAAGCGGCACCGTGCCGCCGATCGAGTGACTCAGAGCAGTGCTACTGTACCAATGGGCTTCGCACTATGGTACTACCATAGTGCGAAGCCCTAGTGGGCGCCCCTGGAACGCTAATCGCGAGCCTGGCCAACCTGAAGGCGCCGCCTTCCTTGATCCTGATTGTGTGCTCGAACCCTGACGCGGACGGGCAGTCGTGGCTGATCTTGGACAAGGGCGTTTGGGACCTCGGCGCGCCGCGTCGCGGGTTCTTAGCTCCCATGTCGGCCGCGCACCAGTCATAGGCGGTGTAGCGCAGTCAGACCCTGTGTGTACCCCCGGGAGGGCAACGTCGTAGGACGTGTCCTGCGCAGACCTTCTCGTGGTCCGGGGGGTAAGTAGTCCGTAAGGACGAAACTAACTTGCGCATGGCCTCGGACAAGCAGTACGCCCCGAGACCAGGGATGATCATCCCGGATGGCTCACTGCCATCCACCCTCATATCGAGCTCGCTCCGCGAGTTCGACAAATACATAATACGCCTCAAGGCCACGAGGGTTAACACACGCTCTCAACCAAGAGCAACATACCTAGAACGCGTCCTGCTCGCTGGCTGGAGTGCCCTGCTCGCCTGTCCTTCACGAAAGGCGCCTAAAGGCGCCCACACGGGCGCTTTTCCCGGCGCTATGAGAATGATGGGAAGTAGGACTGGCGCTCCCTTTAGAGTTTCAGCCACACCTGTAACTATATACTCATCGGGAAGCCCCGAAAAGTGGACCACACTCACAGCGCCCCGCGACTGCAACGTGTACAAGTCACCAAGCCTATGCATACACATATTGCACCTATATCTCCTCAAAAACTACATAATTGAAAGAGCATGACAATGTCCCCTTCTCTACCTTGACGTGAGAGACACTGTCAACGTAATAGAAGTCAACTCTCATCAACTCCCAGCGCTCCCCATGACGTACCAGACGCCTTCAGCGTAACGCCCCGTAACGCCCAGCCTGGTGAAAGAAATAAAGAAACCCCCAAGCAACCACAGAGCTCCAGAACTCACCATGCCACGACGTCCAAAAGAAAAGAACATGCCCCCACCCCAGCGACAGCTCAGACGCCTTCTGCCAAAAGGCACACCGATCAGCCGCCTTCCGCCCTCCTTCCCTCTACCACGCCTCACTCTCCCCTCGAGCGACGACCCGGTCATTCTGGTCCAAGTCCTAGATCAACCAACTCAGGGAGAGGGGAAGGGAATGGTTTGGACGGTGGCGGTCCGTCCAGAGAGGCAACTAGCAAAAAATGACAAAATAACTCTGAAATCCTCAAATCACGAGACCGGAATCGGCCGTCTCTCCTCCCTAAACGGCCTACACCGCCACTGGGCGTCTTTCTCTATCATGGGAGCGACCGGGCCGTGCAGCCTACGCGTCCCGATTCCATGGGCAAGTCTCGACCCCTTAGCGTGCCACATACACATGTCACGCTACTTCGCTCTCTCGGAAGAGCCCGAGCCCCACCCCGCTTTCATCGGCAATCCCATGATCCATAACGACAAGGAGAACCCGTACGAATTTGAATCGTGGGAGGACCCTGCCAATTTAGACGCGCGCGTTGCACGGATTCGTAACCAATAACGGCGGGAAGGTGGATATAGGCAGGGGATCAAATGGAGAGCTCTAGAGGTCGCACGCGGCCGCGTTCCAGATGTCCCAATGAATACTTTTACGCCCTGCGCCCAGAGACAGCCCGAGAAAGCATGCCATAAAGTGTCAGACCGCACGGGAAGTCATAGTCCCTTAAAGATGATGGGCTGATGACGCCGATTTAAGCCGGCACCGCATGAGGGCATCACACGGCATGGCACGCATCCGATTGGCTCTTTTCCCTGCACTGCACGGGACTAGTTTCTGACAGCGTGGATACACGAGCGTAAACAACCATGGCAAGCGCCGGGGAATAAACGGAGCGCGCATCCTCCAGGGCGAACGAGTAGGAAGTGAATATACAGAGAATATAACGGACACCAGACGACGAAGAGCTCCTCTGAACATCCAGTACCGAGTCAAAAGCAGCCAAAATGCTATGAGTACACTCCCGTAGGATGGCACGAGTGAATAGCCAGCTTCCTAAATCACAATAAAGACAGTACGCACTCGTCTTCTGCCCTAAGAATCCGACCCAAGTTGTATACGAAGTGCCTCAAACTGGGAAGCCGCGGTAAACGCCTGCTGAATTTAACCATTAAATTACCCCCATCCTACGGCTCCTAAGACGGCTGCGGTGGACCTGTGGACGGTAGTCGCCCCAACCCATAAACGCCAAAGCTCTGGATAAAAACGCTGAACTATCCTCACCGTCACCATCCCACTCGAGAAACTCACCGCCTAGTATCTCACAAGCTCCTGCTACTCATCTCTGCTTCGATAGCAATGTCCGAACCTATGCCCATCCCTGGTCGATCGCCGACTCACGCGATTGCGAACGATGAACACGGCCTCTCGTCGCCATCTCTCGCAGCCTCGTCGCTGACCAAGGACAAAAACGGCTCGACACCGCTGGCCACCAACCCGTGGACGTCGTCCCGTGCCATCTCCCCTGACAAGATAACTGGAATCAGTATGTTGTCGCTCTCTGACCGTAACACAACTTAATGCTAGACCTGCGACACCCCAGGTTACGCGGAGATGCTCAAAAACGGGACTGCTGTTCGCCGTGAACCGCCTACCTCACCACCGTCTGTATCCCTGCCCTCCTCGCGCGAGCCTTCCCCCGGCGCGTCGACATACCTCGTCCATGACACCACCGGGAACCCGCCCGCCGACGACTTCGCGATCAGTGCGAACGTTACGCTCGTTGAAGACGCCCCTCCGCTGAGTGAGTCTCCTCCTCCGAGCCCCAAGTCCATCGCCCGTCGCCGCCGCGCCAAGGGGAAGGGTCGTGCGCGTACGCGTCCTCGTCGTCGCTCGCCGTCGCCGGACGTTCTGCCCGACCTGCTTCCGGTCGAAGACTGGGACGCGGAGGACGATGACGTCGATGACGAGCCTGTCCCCCTCCGCGCGTTGTTAGCGATACCCGCAAACGTAGACGTGCCGCGGCTAACCTGAGTGAAGACGAGGTAGAACCCCTCGTCGTCCGCTACCAGAACGCGCCACGCTCCCGGGCTTTCGTCACCGACGAAGAGCTAGAGGACATAATCATGAGCGACGACCGTGTTGACGACCGAAGGAGCGACAACGAGAGGACGACGTCGGTGCCCCAGGCAAGCGACCTTGCCACTCCTGCGTATTCACACACTCACCCTCCTCGTACTCCCTACCCGTCACCGGCAATGACTTCCCAGCGTGACCTCCCGGCCATGGCGGGCGTGTTCGACGCGCACCTCCGCGCCGGCGGGAGTGTTGCCGCGTCTCGCGGGTCGTCCGTGCCGCCGTGGGCATCGAGTCCGATACCTATCCCTCGCTCGCGCTCACCGCCGCCGCCTTACGGTCAGCAACCTTTCCATCCCGCGGCACCGCCCGCCTCTGCTCCTATCCATCACGGCCCGCCTGTGGTAGGTCATCCCCAGGCTGCTCCTCCTCTTGCACCTGCTGTGATGGGCAATCGTCCTCCACGTCGTTTCCCCCCGATGACGATGTTGACGAGGCCGCCGTACGGCGGATGGCGACGCGTGGAAGGGAACGACTCTTACTGGCGTGTTCGGGGAATGAACGCGGATCAGATCGAGGCGTGGATGGAGGATGAGAGCCCCGCGGCTCTCGTGCAGATCCCCGAGCTCGGCGCAACGGACCCTGGGGTGTGGGATCGTCTGATCGCGATCAGGACTGCCTTGCAACGATACTGTGGGGTCGAGAACGCATCTGTGACCGCTCCGCTCCCCGGGCCCGGCCCGAACCGTCCTAACTCCGAACCTTTTTTCTACATCATCCGCGATATCACACAGGCGCAGGCTGACGAACTCGTAGCGCGCCGCTGGGTCTCCGCCCCCGAGATCACGATGGGATTCGAGCCGTGGCGTTTCGACGCCCCCTTCTTTTTGGGCGCGTGGCGGCACATCGAACGTTTCCCTGACACAACGGAGGAGGGTATGGCCCGTGTTGTTCGGGATGCTCTCAGAGTAGAAGATGTCGCCGACGCAATCCGCGGCCTCATCGCCCAGGACATCCATGTAGGCGGCCTCTGGTCCGGTTTTGACGTCGACGACGTGTTTGACATCCTCCTAGACTCTGTTCACGTTCGCCACCTCCCATGGCGACGCAACCCGCGCACGGCAGAACCACTCGCTTTAATCTATTGCCAGTCTCCCACCGCCGACGCCAATGCCTGGGTCCATTTCCGTAACATTGTACAACATCTACGCTTCGGCAGTGCGCGCGCTGGTGCCCCGGAGTTTACCACGAGCCGTTTATGGTGCACTATATGTCATTCAACTGACCACCCAACCGGACTCTGCTACCTTGGTGATATTCCTGACTGGCATGGACCTCGTCCATCAGCAAAACTGCGAGTTTGTCTGAAGCAGTCTGAGAGTACTGACTCAGACTCTTCAGACCCGTCAGACTTCACGTCTGACAACGGGAGATTAGTTCTGACATCAGAAGCAATCTCTGATGTCAGACGGCCTTCAGACCGTTGCTCAGACCATTTCAGATGGTCGTCAGACTGCTACTTAGAGCGTAACAGAACGTAGTACTAATAGTACATACAATACATTGTAAACTACCAGCTAGTACTCATCGTGATCTTACCTGTCTGCCCACCCACATACACACCCTCCCTTCACCACTGTGCTTGCCGTTTCCGACAACTCCCCACTTGCTGGGCGTCGGGCTATCGTGTCGAGGTTCGGCGAACTGATGTCCACGGGCCGCGGATCCGTGGGCAATCGTGTAGGTACTCGCGGTTGGCGTGCGTTGCGCGCGCCCTGCCCGTCGCGGTCACTCATGATTGTTCCGTGCCCACCTTCCATTCGTCAGTCGTGCTTGCCCGCCCGCTCGCTCACCCGCCCGCCCGCTCGCCCGCCCGCCCACTCTCCCGCCGTCTGCTCGCTCGCCCACACGCTCGCCGGCCGCATGGTAGAGGGTGGCGCGGCGATGTAGCAGGGCTGTGGCAGGGCGAGAAGGCGGTGGCGTGGCGCGGAGGGCCCAAGCTCGCGACTAGACGTTCTGTTATTGTGCAGGGTCGCCTGGCGTGTGCGGTAGGTCCTCGGCGTGCATCGCACGCGCCCGGGAGATTGTAGGACGGCAGGGGAGGAGTGGGAAGGCGGCAGCCATGAATAGACAACCCCGCTCTTCCGCGGGGTCGTCATGGGTACGTGCTACGTGCTCGGCATGCGCTTCACGCGTCCGAGAGCTGCAGAGCGCGGGGCGGCGAGGTAGGAGGGCTGAGGCATGGCGAGAAGGCAGTGACGTGGCGGGGAGGGCCCGAATCTACGACCAGATGTCCCGTTGTCGCGCCAGGATGCCTGGGACGCTGGGACAGTGGGGGCAGATTGGGAAGGCGGTGGCAAACGGATAGAATCGGACGGCCCCGCTCTTCTGCGGGTCGCCCGTCATTTGTGCCAAGACCGCGACACGCTTGTGATGCGTGCGAGACGCGTGACGTGCTAGGGAGGGCGGTAGTAAGCAGGGAGAGAGATGCGGTGGTGGGGAGGGCGGTACGATGCGAATGGACGCCCCCGCTGTGATGCGGGGTCGTCTTGTGTTCGGCATGTGTTTGGTGCGTCTGCAAGGCATAGAGGGCGGGGTGGCGCGATGGTGGAAGGCGGTGACGTGGCGGCGGGCATAGAGCACGAGGTGACGAACCCGCTCTTGCGCGGGGTCGTCACGTCCTCGGAACACTTCTGATGCGTATGAGCCGGCAGCGGGCGACAGGTAACAGTACATGAATGACAGGGCAACACGGGAGAGTGAGTGGAAAGGAAACTTACTTATTCTGTCTCAGCTTTGCTTCCTCCGAGCGCTGTCCACCCGACGCGCGACACTGTTGGGCATAAAATCTGGATCGCGGGGTTCGCGCTGGCCGGGCCACGTCACAATGACGCGGCCTCTCCCCGCGATGTTCTGCTCATCTGCATGCATTAGGCCGATGCACTGCGATTCCGCGGGCTGCCCGAGGGTTGTAGATGTTAAAGAGTGGAGAGGCAGTGAGAAGGGAGGCGAGCGAGGCATGGTGGAGGTGGGAGGCGCGGCCCTCGCGATGGTGTCCGCTCGCTGTGCATCGTAGCCGCACATCGTGGCTACGGGCAAGCCGGCGCTTGTGCACCCTTCCGGACGCCTCGCGCGTCGCGACAGGCTTCTGCAGCCGCTGCGTGTCAGCGACGAACAGCGCAGCGCACCAAGTCGAGAGGTGGGGAACTTGAAAGGCGAGTAACACGACAGAGAGGCGAGGGAACCATGACGTGGCGAGGTGCCAGCGTGGCGCAGTTTAGGGCAGGCGCCTAGTGGACTTGGGGAGATTCGCTGCGGGTGGCTTGAGGTCGCGCCCGGAGGGTCTGACGGGTCTGACGGGTCTGAGTGGACTGCGTCGCCCTGAGAGAACGAGCACGGAATGAGCAGACGGAGAGCGACGAACGGCGCGGCCATAGACGCCCGATTGCTTCAGATGCGATAGAGCTCTCAGGCACCGGATCAGACGCCTCAGATCCCTCAGGCGCCCTCAGAACCCGCGCACATTTGCTGATGTCCTCGTGTTCGTAACGGTGTTGTACAGATTGCTGGAGTACATCCGCCCGCGGCCGCTCGCGGGAATGCTCGCGGTGGCCGTGGAACAGCTCGTGGACGCGGCCGCGGTGGTCGTGGACGCGGAAACGGACAGTAAACCTCCCGTATTTTGTGTAATGTTGTATCCTCGCGCCCCTACACCATCTACTCCTAGCGTCGGCTGTATGTAACATCACCCCTTCCTGCCTCACTATACCTAGTGTTGCAAAAAATGTCCGAATGCATCTACTTTGTTATCATCTTTCTCTCATGAGATCAGCTCCATCACCGGTGTGCCCAAATATACTGACCGGTTTCCGGGACAGGAAAGCCACTGGAGGAGTCCTTCTCACCATCAAACGGGCACTTGTAGACTTGCCCGGCCGAGAGGCTTAAGTTGACGCAAGTTTTACCTGCTCAACATGTCACCTGAAGCACCCAGGAGCGGTGCTCCGCCCTCGTGGATCGTTGTAGCGAGGGAGTGGTACCCCAACGGCGAATACACATATTAACAACACACACACGGATGTTTTATCGGCAACAGGCTCATCTCGACGCCCCCGAAGGCCAACCGTACCCCCTGCCTGCGATAGGCCTAATGACGGGGCAGCGAACACACGCGGCAGGGCCAGCTCCGTTCCCGCAGACGCCGCCGGAGCAGGCTTTCTCACAGCCCAGGCGTTGGACGTGCCGTCTGGACAGCGGCATGTCGGGCAAGAATCTCTTAACAGTGCACCCGCTCCACCCAGTCCAAGACCCAGCATACAGAGTACTCACCCTGATAGAAGACCGCCACGGGGCGGCCGCAAGACGAAAGCAGGTTTGATTATTGGATCCCTAAATATGAGCGGAAGGGGCTCCTTCGCATCCGGCGTACCTACGAATAAGTGGTCAGCCATCAATCAAGTAACTCGAGACTCCAAGATAGGTGTTCTCGCCCTACAGGAAACACATCTCAGCGACGAACAGGTAGGCAGGGTCCATGACCTTTTCGGGAGACGCCTCCGTGTCTGCCACTTCCCGGCGCCCAACACCCCTAACGCGCAGGGAGTTGCCATTGTTCTAAACCGTGAGTTAGTCAACATCAATAACGTCAAGACGCATGAAGTGATACCGGGTCGTGCGATATACATGGTCCTTGACTGGCATGCGGATCGCCGCCTACGAATACTGAATATATACGCACCAAACTCGACGCAGGATAATTGCGCTTTCTGGGGAATGATAACGGATCGCCTAACGCACCTACGCCTTGCGAAGCCGGATGTCATACTAGGTGATTTCAACATCGTAGAGGATTCGATAGACCGCATCCCGGTGAAACCAGATGCGTCGCCGGCTGTCGAGGCCCTGCAAACACTCATAAGGTCCTTTCACCTCCTGGATGGGTGGCGTGAATCCCACCAATCTGAGAAGGATTACTCCTTCCCACAACGAGGCAGTACCTCTCGCTCCCGCCTTGACCGCATATATGCAACGGAGGACCTTCTACTCTCGTCAGCAGACTGGTCGATTGTGACAACGGACGTACCAACAGATCATCGTCTAGTCTGCGCTAACCTCAGTGCGGCGTCGGCACCGTATGTAGGGAAAGGACGCTGGGCCCTGCCCCTTCACCTACTTAGGGATGAGAGTTTTATGAGCGAGGTCGTGCGAGTTGGTGTGAACGTGGAAAAATCGATGGAAAAGTACGCCTCGAACCAAACAAGGACTGACTCTCTGAACCCGCAATCAATCTTTGCGGCCTTCAAAGATGACCTAGCACAGATGGCTAGAGACCGCATGCGCAAGAAAGTCCCCAAACTAGATGCCGCTATCGCCAAGCTGCAAAGAGCCCTAACCGACCTCCAGGCTGAGCAAGATTTCATCACCAATACAGTGAAGCAGACCGAGGCCGCGATCGTAACGGACCGGATCTGTGAACTCATGAAGAAGAGAGGCGCGACGGCTAGATCCATGATAACTGCCCGATACGCCTTGAACGCGGAAACACCATCAGCATACTGGTCAAGAATAAATAGGGAGAAGAAGCCCCGTGATCTGATGTTCTCCCTCCGCAACCCTGGCACTTCGCCGCCGACATACGAGACGAGGTCAGACAAGATGGCGGAGGCGGCAAGAAAGTATCACGACGAACTACAGTCCGCTGGAGTTGGCAACGATGGTGTCCTCGAAATGCAGCGGGAAGACGCAATCCGTGAAACTTTAGCGTCTCTTCCCCCACCCCTCCCAGAGGATGCTTGTGCAGACCTAGATGAAGCAGTCTCAACGGATGATGTAGAACGCGCCTTGAAAAAAGCACAAACCGGGAAGGCTCCAGGACTCGACGGCCTGCCCTATGAGCTGTGGAAGGACCTGTCAGCTCGCTGTAATGCAGCGAAGACGCGAGGCCTAGATACCTTCGACTGTATAAGAACACTCACCCTTCTTTTCAATGACATCGACCTCTTCGGGATTCTGCCAGGGTCCCGTTTCACGGAAGGATGGATATGCCCGCTATACAAAAAGGGAGATAGAAGAGACATCAGTAACTATAGGCCAATAACACTGCTCAACTCAGACTACAAACTGTATACGCGAATATTGGCAACAAAACTTGGCTCGGTCGTGCCGAAGATTGTGCACCCGAATCAGGCCGGCTTTGTGCCAGGGCGCCATATCGAGGATCAAACGCAGCTCGCCCGAACGATGACGGACTTCTGCGAAGCTACCGAGGAAGATGGAGTAATTGTAGCCTTGGATCAGGAAAAGGCGTACGATAAGATTGCGCATGACTACCTCTGGAAAGTATTGCAAGCTTTCGGCTTCTCGCCGGCTTTCATAGCCAAGGTGAAACGACTGTATGAACACGCCGAAACGGTGGTGATAATAAACGGGGAGAAAAGCATACCTTTCCGAGTTGTACGGGGCGTTCGGCAGGGCGATCCTCTGTCCTGCCTGCTGTTCATCCTAGCAATTGAGCCCTTAGCGTGCATGCTGCGTGCGTCGCCCATGGCGGGGTTCCGGATACCTGGGATGGCTGACAGACTCATTACTACCCTCTTTGCGGATGACACGACAGCTTACCTCTCCAAGTCCGACAGATGGTCAGATCTATGGACGATCCTGCTGCGATGGTGCGTAGCATCCAGAGCGCGCTTCAACGATAATAAGACGGAAGTCATACCGGTCGGAAGCCTAGAATACAGACAAGAAGTAGTCGCGACCAGATCCATGAACCCCGACAGCCTAGACTCGGACTTCCCCCCTTCCGTACATATTGCAACGGAAGGGGAAGCCGTGCGTATTCTGGGGGCATGGGTTGGGAACCAAGTCAATGATGCTGCAGTATGGGCACCAGTTATGACTAAAATGAACCTTTTCCTAGACCGATGGGGTCGTTGTCACCCGACTTTCCGAGGGAAAAGGCATATTGTCCAGATGGGCCCCGGCGGCATGTCTCAATACCTGACGAAAGTACAAGGAATGCCTAAGACAATAGAGAACACCCTGGCTAAAATGATCCGGGATTTCGTCTGGAACTCACCGCGACCCGGGCCAGTCAACCTAGCAACATTGTACCGTCCCGTCGAAGAAGGCGGCCTCGGTATCCTGGATATTAAGTCGCGTAACGAGGCTATAGAGCTAACGTGGATAAAGCGATACCTGGACATGTCCGAAAACCGCCCTATATGGGCCTATGTGGTCGATGCGCTGCTAAGCAACGCAGTGACCGCCGACGCCGGAGCTATCCGACCAATTTCCCAGATCAACACTTTTCTGCAATCTTGGTCTCCCGCAATACATGGGAAATCTCGCCTACCGGACTACCTGGTAAAGATGCTGCGGGTAGGCCGCAAATACAACGTCAGCTTCGCGGCAATAAAGCTGACCAGGGCCATTAAGGAGGACCTACCGGCCTGGTACCATCTGGGAGCTGATCGCCACCTTCGACGCCTGAATAACACAAAAATAAGCGACTGTCTCCGGAACTCCCACAACGTGTTACGAGTCACGGACCTCGTACGGATGGCAGGACGACACAACAAACAGAACGGCCACGACCCATGTGGCTGTCAGCCGTGCCAAAAGGACCAAGAGTCTGGCTGCAGGCATACCCTACAATGCTGCGCTGCCGCTGCCCGCATCCTCACTATGATCCGCCCGAAGTGGCACCCGGACCACCCGTCGCCAGAGGATGGTTTATCCCTGACGCACAGGAGACTGGAAGCGAATATGAAGGCTCTCGAATCCGAGGATGAGGTCCTTTTTGACCCCTCGTTGACTGAAAGAGGTGGGGTATCAGAGGCTTTCCGCGCTTTCGTGGACCCAACAGCCCACGACAACCCTCCAGCCATACGCCGCCGTGTTGGGCGGGTCGTAGAGGAAGAAGCGGTGACAGCGTACGTTATACTAGGACGAACCCCGCCTGCAAACGACCCCGACCTCCATGCCAGGGTGGAAACAGCTGCCTGGTTCGGACAGGGAGATGAGAAGAACCGGACCCTCAGTTTTGTATGCCCCCGAGTACAAGACTCCAGCATCGAAGGCGAGATACGTGCCGCCTTGGCTGCGTGCAGACTCACGCCATTAGATGCCCCCCTACACTACGTGTGTGAGTCAAAGTTCCTAGTAGGAGCGCTGTCCACTAACCTCCTGACGTGGGAAGACAAGGGCTGGATTGATGTACGATACTCTGAGCCCCTCCGAGCACTGGTGAATGCTCTCCGGAAGCGATGTGCCCCTACTTTCCTGAAACGAGCAGCGACGCCGGACGAATGGAGGCGAATAGACTGGGCGCGCCTCCTCTTTACGGATGGTGCCGAGGAGGGCGGCCCCGACTCTGTTGCTTTGACGCGGGATGCCGCTTTCGACCTGTCCGGGGCTCGCCTTCTTTGCCTCTCACAGCGTCTGGCGTACAGGGGGATACGTCTTTCAGTCGTCACGGAAGACAGGAGACACGCACTTGTAAACATGGCGGAGACGGTGGATAATACGCGCACCGCTGGCTCCCCACAACTTCGGGCGGAAGATGTATGGCGGAGCCTCCGGCGCCACAGGGACCTTCGGCCTCAAATATCAGACTTTTTATGGAAAGTAATGCACCAGGCTTTCAAAATAGGCTCATTCTGGTCCAAGATACCGGGATATGAGGCTAGAGGATCATGCCCAGTGTGTGGAGAAGTGGAATCTATCTCACACATCCTGCTCACGTGCCAGGCAATTGGTAGAGAGCTGGTCTGGTCACTCGCGCGTTCCTTATGGGAAAGAAAGGGTCTCCCCTGGTCAGTACCGTCCCTGGCGGATATCCTAGGGATCGGGACCAAGGTATGGACGGTTCCAGGCAGGCGAAAGCGTCGCGAGGGCGCATCACGCTTCTGGCGTGTCCTCATCTCGGAATCGGTTTATTTCATATGGAAGCTACGCTGCGAACGGGTAATAGCGCACGCGGACGAAGAGGGCTGGCAGCACTCTGTGGATAGTGTCCGAAGCCGCTGGCTGTGCGCAATGAACCTTCGCTTACATACAGATATGGATATGACGCATCGCCGTTTTGGGCGGAAAGCCCTGAAGGCGCAGAGTGTTCTGGCGACCTGGAACGGGGTAATTCACGATGAACGTGCACTTCCGTATGAATGGAACGAGCTGCCAAAGGTTTTAGTGGGTATACTGCTCCGCGTCCCTCTTGATGCGGGGTAGCCGAGTCCCACACTGGCCGGTTGCCGGCCGTGCGTAAACGCATTTTCGCCCTTGGAAGTTTTTGCGGGTTTTCCCGCTGACTGGCTGACTCACCGGGGCCGACCTATTGTCGTCTGCTGGGAGCCATTGCAGCCCTCCAAAAAAAAAAAAAAAAAAAAAAAAAAAAAAAAAAAAAGACCCTGTGTGTACTGTACGCTTCGATTTGAGGCTAAGCCATCACGTTCGCCACAGCATTTGTACCACCCGCAGCGGAAAGGGCTCTCGGGCTCGGGCCATAACGCACAGACCCTGCAGCGCCAATGGTCATCGACATTGTCTAATTTCCCAAGACCGTCAACACGGCGCGGCGCGGAAATGTCATCGAGAGGCAACCAGTCACCTTGGTAGTCAGCGGTCAATGGTTGCGTCTGGGCGATCTTCCGGATCGCGCTATCCATGGGGTATCCCCGTGTCGCCCGGCCTCGACACACCGCTGCTCAGCCAGTCCTGACCTGAGAAACGAGTTAACCATTGATAGTGTGCCGGCCAATCGGGTCCGCTGGTAAGTCCGCATTGCTGGGCGGTCTCCTGTCGGACGAGGCATTGCTGCTCAACGCTAATGGCGGTGGCCAGCCCCGAAGCAGCACGTCCCAGCGAGCTAAAGCTGCTTGAGGCGAGTTCTACAGGGAGGGCGAGCAAGGCCCGGAGGGACCGGAGGCGGGGGGCGCGGCTTCGGATAGTGTGGTCAACCCGATCACAGCGATCTCGAGTGCTCGAGATGGACGAATCGGCACATGTTATTCGGACGTACCGGTGTGCTAGGTGGCTGCTAGTCTGCGAAGCCAGCGGGCGATGTAAGACGGATTGACGAGTCTAGGAAGAGCGCGGACGGACGGGTGGACGGCAGTGTTAGTGATGATGAACACGCAATGAATAGTAGATAGATGGATGTACGATACGATCTTGACAGGGACAGCAATACGAGAGCGTGATGAGCGTGGCCATGAGACATAGAATGGATACAACTGTAGGAGGGAGCAAATACGAATAAGTTAGATGCGCGTGGACCGAGGAATAGATGATGCGGGGTCTAAGGAAAGATGATCGTACCGTGTACACTAGTGGACCGCGCCGGGTCCGTCATCATCATGCAAATACAGACACATCCTGTCCTGTCCGTCCAAGCAATGTCCCAACTATGGGTCCGTCACAGTCCCATCCTTTCCGCCAACGTCCGATCCGTGCTGTCGAATGCTGGTAGGTTGTTCTGTCCCCGCCCACTCCGGCGGCCTCCTCCTCCCCCACCGCCAGACCGTCCTCCACCATTCCGCCGGGACGTCCGGTCACGGTCTCTCTCCCGCTCGCGGTTCTTCTCACGGTCTTTGTCTCGTTCTCGGTCACGAACCCGATCCCTGTCGGCGTGAGGTGGGCGGTCGCGCCCCCGGTCGCTATCTGTATGCGGCGGTCGATCACGTCCGCGCGCAATGTCGGTGTGGGGAGGACGGTCACGTCCGCGATCACTGCCAACATCCGTGTGGGGCGGACGGTCGCGCTCGCGCGGGCGATCAGGTGATCGTGGCCTGCTGCGCTCGTCCTCCTCGGTGTCCATCCCAGGGGGAGGCTTCCGGTCCACCGACTCTGGACGTCGCTCGCGCGTGTCGCGAGGAGACGAAGCAGCAGATTGTGCGTAGCTCGCCGCTGAGCCTGGCCGGCCAGACAGATTGGGCGGAGCAGGTGATGCGTGCGACTCTGAGAGCCGTGGCTTTTTCTGTGCTCGGGGACCCGTAGGCGGGAGCTTGCCCGATCCGTTGGGCCCTGGCGGTGGATAGGACTGTTGTTGTGGATAGTGATTTCGTAGAGGGGCAGGCGACTGCGAATGCGCCTGCACTTTAGGCATGTATGCTTGGCGGCTATTCGCCGCGAGAGCTTCATGCGACTTGTCGAGCTCTGCACTGTAGGTATGATAGGCGGGTGTGAGAGACATGAGTAGAGACAGCAGCGGAGGCAACTCACGAGAGTGACGAAATGACTTGATGAGAATCTGTACATGTGTCAATGTTAATGGTCGCGCCACCACGCCATGTTCTCTGTGCACACCTTTTAGCGCCCCTTCCAGCTTCTGAACTACCCGCCGCAATGCGCGGACGTCTTCTTTGAGTTTGCCGGTCTCTCCGGCCTTCAAAAGCTCGTAGAGCTCGTCATTTTCCTCTTGTAGCGTCTTGTATCTCTGTGTGAGAGCTGCGGTGACGGTACTCGATGTCGACGCGGATGTCGCATGGTCACGGATGTGTGGTAACAATATCGACACCCAAGCTGGTGGCAGTGAAGCAGGGTCCGTCACGGAGGGTGGCGGCTGAGTTGACAGGTATTGGCGGAGGTGTGTAACTTCGTCCTGCGGCGCGGCATTGAGGTCAATGGGGTGTGCGCGAGTACCCAGAGTACCAAGTATCTCACCGTGAGTTCGGCCACCTGCGCATCTCGTTCTCTCAGAAGGTTCTCCAGGTCAATCTCTCGGGATGACGGCAGGTCCATGGTGGATGCGAACGGGCAGGCACCGTCGCGGTTGGTGAGTAGAAAGGACTCCGCGACTGGGACAACGACGCCTCGATAGCGCCTCAGGGAGTCGACGCCACGTGCCCACCGCGCGCTTTCACACAGCGGGCGCGGACGGCGCATACCAAATCGGGTATGTTTCACTACCACTTCGCCGCTCGGCTCGGACACTCACTGACCGGCGATGGTGCTGGAAGCATGTTGCCTTCAAAGTTTTGTTGGGTCAATGAAGGCGGGTCTGCACACGGCACTCTCAGATGGATGTGTATTGTTTCGCTGGTTGCGATTGTGATAGTGAAGTCTGACAATTCAAAGGATTACACGAATGAGGATCCTCCCTGCTCAAGACGACCGTCGCGGTCATACTACACTGGTGATCCAAATTTTGCGTCCGAGATGCCCTGGTAGCGTCCCCTCTATCCAGCCTCCCTCCTTCCCTCAATAGTATCGTGGTGATGCGGCGAGTTCAGCGTGTATCCTCCCTTAGAACATGGCAAGAGGCGGTGTGGAACCCTCAAGTGCGGTGCGACGAATGCGTGCGCGTTGCAGAGAGTGTATGTATGGCGGACGTCGGCACGTCCTGCGCAGAGCGCGCCGATGTGTAGCGAGCATGTCGCGGACGTGAGTGGCGGCGGCGGCGGCGGCGGGTCTTGGGTGGAGCTGACGATGCCCGGGAGACGGTTGGCTACCGATGAGCCCATGCGATAACGGCGACGAATGCGACATGAGGCATATGGGCATATGGGTGACGGAGGACAGCGAAGTGCTGCCATAGAGTCGAAGGTCTACATGCCGAACAATTTCTTGAAGCCCTTGGCCTTCGACGGGTCGCTGCAGGCTCGCTTCCTGCCATCGGAGTTCGAGGGACGAAGGACCTGCCGGAGGTCCTCGTACGTGGCGTAGGTGTCGCGAGGTGACTGGGCGGAGACGAAGAGGTTGAACGTGTGCGGCGCGGCGGGTGCGGTGGGGAAGAAGTTGAAGGCGGCGGTGGTGCAAGACATCTTCGTCAACGAAGGGAGGACTCGGATGGGCGTGTTAGAGTGTGATGAGTGAGCTGGTTTGAGAGAGAGGATTTCGTCGCAGACGAGTTCGCTGGCTATGCGGATGCTGATAGGGATCCATAGCGGCAAGGGGCTCACCTTATGTACTCGTCGACGAGAAGCCCTGCGTCGCTATCAGTGTGGGCGGGATTGGAGGGGACTCACCAATCCAGACGGACGCACACGCGGACCCACGACGGCACACATTGTATCCTGGAAACGGATTCCCCGTGTAGCCGACCGTGTGCTGGTGTCCAATGCCTACGCAAGCGAGATGCCTATAGGAGGCCGACAATGAAGCCTGCCCGGGCGCGCGTCGCGACGCGTTGTGGGCGTATGTTTGACGGTGCTTGGTACTCGTCATGTGCAAACAACCGAAATTTGCCAAAAACGCGCGGCGTATTTCCTTGACCTCCCTCCAGCTCCCTCCTCTGTTAACGTCGTCTACTCCATGACTCACATATCGATGTTGAACCCGTCGCTGTTTGAGGTATCTGTCGTCGATGCTGGGCGTCCCCGCTGAGACAACCAGCGTAGGGGGGACAGTTTGTAAGTCGTCTTTTTATTGTCTGTGCGATGATGCTATCTATATTCCTAAACATGCGAACGCTCACGCGTTATGAACGTATCTTACTCTACAACGGTATCTGAGCCCTTGCATTCTTGTCTCAGTCACGTATGAGGACGTTTCACTAATGTCTCTCCCTCCAGTGTTCAGTCGTCAAGGGCGTTCACGGTGTCCTCGTCCGACAACACGGTGCAACCTAGACGCAAGTGGGTATACGTGTCTTCCTGGGCTAGAGGTATCTCCATTCAAAAGGTGAGTCTGACAGCTTTGATGATTCTGCCTTGTTCCCTGTTTTCCTGTGATGACAATTTCTATTCACACTGTATGACGTGTTGGTACGTTACAGTACTTTCACATTTATGATTTGTATCTACAACGGTATCTGACAGTTCGTTCTTTCTACTTGCGCTTCTCTGCTACCTACAGCCATAGACTGACTCGTCATTCTGTAGGGCGAACCCAAGGTCTCATCGGCCATCGAACACAACTTCAGTCGCCCACGGTGCGTGTTCCATCACTACTTCGTGTACAATAGGAGTTTCCCTCCGCTTGTAAAGTGATACGGCACGGTTGTGGTCGGAATATATCGTTACAATCATTTGATTCTGTCCATCGAAATACGCACGTCTACACGCCATCTGAGAAAGGATCACAGTATTTATGACTGAGAGGCGAACGTCATGCCCGACCAAGCTCCTCGTCTGCGAAGGCATCGGGAGGAACCTGACCTTGTATTTGACTGAGAGCACCCTTAAGAATGTACAGGTAAGGGCCGGATTTGACCGGCGGGGACGTGGTTTGGTATGCCACGGGCAGGGTGCATCTTGGACACTGAAATCTATATTGACGTTCATATCCATCCGCGCTGGACAGGGTGTCAGAACATCATCAGTAATTGTGATAGATGCACATGCGCACCGCTCTACCAAAACCGGATCCTTCGGTGTCGCATTTAGCTTGAAGATTCGAGCCTTCCCTAGCCCATTGTCGTGGCACCGTATGACCACCGCGCCATCTGTCTTCCGGCGCGGCAGGGAAGTAAGACTCTTGTCTATAACAAGCTGGACGTGAAACTATCAGAGACGTGATGCCGAGGGGAACGGACGCCGGAAGGTTCACTCACGATAAACTCTCCACAGATACAATCTGCGCCGAAGAGAAGCAGGGATGTCAATGGTCGTACCGCCGCACGGGGAATAGAGGTCTCACAGTAGACGCGTAGCGCTGCTGTTGACGATGCCGTTGGTTGGGCTAGGGAACAGTTTCATGCTTTCAGCGGAGATTCACCTCGGGATGCGGCCGATAGGACGGCGAACGCGGCAGTAGTACTGACCATCGGTGGACGAAGAGACCGCGGAGCGAGAGACGACCTTGGGCATTGCGAGGGCGTCGGCAACGAAGGCGGCGAGCAGGGGGAGAGGGGCAGCTTCGGGGCAGGTGGAAGGAGAACAGAAGGGTGGTCGGCGGCAGGACGCGCCCAGAGGAGAAGCGTGCGAGCTTCGCCGCCTGAGAGCTCAGAGAGACTGACGTCCGCCCTTCATCAGTCCAGCATCACGTGGCAACCTTCATCCTATTATGCCTCCCCCAGTCCTTTGCTGTGTTTCCCGTCCTCACTGCCTTCCTCCCTCTGTTCCCCCTGCCAGCCCTTGTAACTACGCCGGCCTCCTCCCCATCCCCGCCTCCTACCGTTATGGCGGAGAAGGACGCCGCCGCCAGGCTTCGGCGAGCCGTCCAGGGTACGTCTGTCCGCCACCGCTCGCCCGTCTAGTCGTGACCTCGGTCATGCAGAGAACAACCTCTTCCTGGTCAAACGTCTCATCAAGAGGACGGACATGCGCAATCCGGACCCTTGAACAAGCGGTACACATCGTTGGCCTGGGCGGCCGTCCTCGGGCACGAGGAGACGTTCGAGTTCCTGTTGGCTAGCGGTCATGATGACCATGAGTACAGCAAGGTGCGTAGACTTCGCTAACGAACATGACGTCGCATCTCATAGGAACCTAGGATACTGACAACAACACGATTCTGATTCTGTTGGCCGACGCCAAGCCTCCCATCACAAGCCCGTACGGTTCGACCCAGAGTGAACATGAATTCCTCAGTGCTACCCTGCGTATGGCGCGTCTCTACTACGACCGGTACCCCGATATTATGGACTGGGCGAACGTGGAAGGAAGAACTGCCCTGCATGTAGCGGCGTTGAAGGGGAAAGAGGAGTTGGTTCGAGTGAGTATCTGAACTGCCGCGGTGTGCTCACCCTAACACAGCCCTAGATGCTTTGCGATTTCGGGGCGGATTTTGATCTTGCAGATAACGAGGGCAACACGCCCCTGCACTAGTGAGTGATACAATCCTGCCTGTACGACGGGCATCTGATATATGTGGTATGACAGCGCAAGCGCTTGGGGACATATGCCAGTTCGTGTTGACTCATGTCAAAACATGCATGTAAACTGACATGACAACAGATTGTGCAACTGCTCATCGAACGTGGATGCCAGTACTCCGCTCGCAACAACGAGGGGTTTACCCCGTCAGATTATGCTTACTCGTACGTGCCTGAGTTCCGAGTCCCTCGAACCTATTGCTTACATGTACCACCACAGAACGAGCACTCGAGACACCTTGCAAGACACCGCCCGGACACAATTCGAGCTGAATAAAAAGGCTCGCAGGAATGTCTTTGCACAGGCTGCCGCAAGAGGAACCGAGTGGGGTACGACACCAGACCCGATACTGGGACCACCGCCCAAGGCATACTTCACGAACGGCTCGCGCATGCGGAGTGGTTCTGGTACAAGTCGCACAACGAACACGTCTGACAGCGGTGACATGCTCGATGCAACATACACCTCTCGCAGTCACCTCTCGCCTGTCACTTCATTATCCCCTTCCCGTCGCCCCAACCAACTTCCATCAGGGTCTTACTCACCAGCTCAACCGTCTGCCAGCTCGTCCGGAAGCACGGCCTTTTCTTCTACTGCATCACCCTCCGCGCAGTCTCACCTTATCCCTTCCATGTCCCACAACCCCGCGTCGGCACTATCTCCGATAGCTACGCGCATGCGAGAGCGCGACGCTGATGCCATGGAGAAGTACAAATTGCGACAGCGTAGTGGAAGCGGCGCTACCGCTTCGACAGATAATCCGTCCACAAATGGGTCGTCACCCACACCCGAGGATCGCAAACAGTCGCTGATGGCGGTAGGTTCTGTTGCGCCCCGCCGTCGATTACGACCATCAGCTTCTGCAGCACAACTTCGGACGACTCCCCAACCACCCGCGATCAGCCCCAATCCGTCTGTCTCACAACACGAAACGGTTCGACATCGGTCAGGAACCAGTCCTGCCGCAGTGCCTGCGTCTCCGACCACGCAGGAATCAGCCACACCGACTCAAAGCTCGTCGAGGCCACCTTTGCGAAGGCTCGAAGAGGACAGCGCAGACGAATACACTGGCCCACCTTCGCAATATGCCGACTTCCCCGCCCCACCCCCCTTTGACGACCCCATCGAGCGCACTCGCACCATCACACCAACCACCGCAAATGGCCCTGCGCTGTCGTACTCGCGGCGGCTGCCCTTCAACCTTCTTTCGTCTCACAAATCGAGCACGGACTCGACCGCTGGCGGTCACCGGAGAAACGCCTCCGTCAATGCAGCTATCCGATAGTGGTCGTTTAATATGGTTTCGACGCATTGTACTTGTTCTTGAACACTCCTGGTCTGTACGTCACACGTCCCTTGTAGTCGACTTCCGTCTCTCGCTGTGCAACTATCCACGCTTCATCCGTCTGGGCTCGTGCATGCATTCGTTCCCGCTACGCACAAAATGCATCTATCTTATTTGACGTTGTATCAAGCTCGAGTACTACCCGCCCTGTTTTTGTTTCCTTGTCGGTCTGCGCATTGGAGGATTCATAGGTGCTTGGCCGACTGGCGTTGAATACGAGCAAGCATCTGGATCTGGCTGGCCACGTGAGATTAAGGTACGCTGGTTCGGGGATTCCCGAGTTTACGCCATGGGACAGGCTGTCCCTTGCATGAAGTCCTCAAGGCAAGGAGGCCCGCAAGCCGCCGCTCTAAGTCTGACCTACCCGTAGCGCATTCCGCCTATCTTCTGCCTCTTACCCTCATCCATACCCAGCAAGACAGCGGCGCAGCATGCCGTTCCCAGCGACCAATGCGGGTGCGGATCCTGATCCTACCACCCAGATAGCTTGGCCTTCGAGGAACGGGAAACGGCGCGATCCTGCATCGGACCAGGCAGAGTCTGCTGAAGATGGACAGAGCTCTACCGCTGCTGCGGGTGGCAAGAGGACGCGGACACCTGAGCGAGACGGCGATGGCGACAGGAGGATGTCTACAGTGGATCTCATGAAGTTGAGTGTGTCCATGGCTGGATCGCAAGTTGCCTGGACAGTCGAGCTTGGGTACGTGTTGTGCAAGTCGTTCCAATGCGAATCAATGGCTTAACGGGTACATCTACGCGCAGATACGGCACCCCGTTCCTGCTCTCACTGGGTCTGTCCGAGACGCTCACGAGCTTAGTATGGTTGGCTGGTCCTATCAGTGGACTAATCGCACAACCCGTTATTGGTATGTTATACGCATGCCGTATCCAGGCGGTCTCACTTATTTGCCTTAAAGGCGCAATCTCTGACGCGTCTACCTCGAAATATCGTCGACGGTACTGGGTTGTGTTGTCTACGATCGTACTTGTCATCTCCACCTTGACACTCGCGTACTGCCAACAAATTGCTGCGGTCTTTGTCGATCTGTTCGGCGGAGGGGCCGGCAGCTGGGACCCACAATGGATCAAGCAGGTCCGCCTGTGTACGGTTAGATGCTGATGCCAACAAGACTGACATTGCTTCCCCGCGCATAGGTCCAGAACACCGCTATTGCACTGGCTGTCATCTCATTCTATCTATTGGATTTTGCACTCAACGCATTGCAAGCGTCCCTGCGAAACCTACTTCTCGACATCACTCCACCGTCTCAGTTGAACGCTGGCAATGCGTGGCACAGTCGGATGTTGAACGCGGGCAATATCCTCGGATACGGGTTCGGTATGTCGTGCGGCATTCATCACACAAGAAGACCCCGTACGAACTTACCCTCCTGACAGGATTCTTGCCGCTTGCTAACATGCCCATCCTTCGTCTGCTTGGCGGTGACCAGTTCCGCAAGTTCTGCGTTGTCAGCATGGCCATCCTGGTAATTACCGTGTGGATTACATGTTGGACACAAGAAGAGAAGGAACGCCAGTCACGGCTTATTGAGAAAGAGTATGTCCCATTTCAATGAATGTCTCCTGACGATAGCTAACGAGAGTGTCAGGAACAAACTGCGAGACGTGTTGGACAACATCTACAATGCGATAGTCCACCTTCCGAAGCCGATCAGGCGTGTTTGCTATGTTCAGATCTTCGCTTTCATGGGCTGGTTAGTTCCCTGCATTGCCTCTGTCCGCATTGAATCTGATGTTGGAAACCAGGTTTCCTTTCCTGTTCTATGCGTGAGTAATCAGACATGACGCCTTTGATTGCTTGCCTTCATCGACGTCCTGGCAGTACTACCTACATCGGTCAGGTGATGGCGTATGAGCTCCAAACTGATCCAGACAAGGATACAGCGACTAGGATGGGCGAATTCGCTATGCTCATATACAGTATCGGTAGGCAGCTGCTGTCTTTCCTGCCAACATTGTATTAACGTGTCCGATAGTTGCTGTTGTCGCGGGAGCAACGTTGCCTCGACTCGCCCGACGGGACACGCGCCTCCTAGCCCATGAGGGCGATGACGAGGACGAGGATGCTGAACTCGCCCGCTTGCGTGCGACGGTCATGGAGTGGAGGTCCGACGCTGCACGCAAGGGGCAGCCCCTCCGACTCCCCTGGATGCCGTTCTTCCTCAGGAACATCTGGTCCGGGGCCATGATCTTGTTTGCCGTGATCACATTCTCGACGTTCTTCATCACCAAAGTGTGGCAGGTACGTGCCATGACGATGACGAGGTGTGCTAGCAAGTCTGATCTGGTTTTCCAGGCGGTGATTGCAGTGAGCTTGGTCGGTATTTGCTGGGCTGTTGCTTGCTGGTGCCCATTCGCTATCATCATGGAGGTATGTCGCAGCGATCGCAACGGCATCACCTACTGATGAAATTGCTCCGCATCAGTTTTTGAAGGAGCGCGAGCGTGAGCACAGTGCAGAGGAGTCGGCGCCTGCTGCCGGGGAGTCTGTCAATCGCCCATCGCATAGCCGCACGAGGTCGACACCCGCAGTTGTCCGTCGCCAGAGCGATGCCAGCGAGCGCGCCCCTTTGCTCCGCCGTCGCCGTTCCTTCAACCAGGACGAGATTGACGCGACGCCGTCGGAAACTCAGCCATTGGCTGGAGGTACGGTCCTCGGTATCCACAACTTGGCGATCGTGTTCCCACAGTTCATCGTGAGTTGATGTGCCGTCGTTTATGACAAGTGTCTGTGAATACTGGTACTATGCAGGTCGCACTTGTGTCGAGCGCTATCTTCCACGTCGTGGATGCGGACATTGACAACGATCCTGCCCACCACACGACGTACTATGGCAAGAATGGCGTTGCCTGGGTCCTGCGCTTCGGCGGTCTCTGTGCATTGGTATGTTGTTCTCCCTTGTCCCGGTACCATTGTCCTTATGTCCTCGTCAGTGCGGTGCGGCCTTCGCTCGCATGGTTCCTCCTACCCGGACCGAAAAGGAGATGCGCAGGCGGCTCGCGGAGCTCAAGGTCCTCCAGGAGGAAGACGCGCCCTGATTTACTGCATCTATCACCCACGGACTCCCATCTCTGCTATCTCGACAGTGTACAACATCACATAACCAGCTAGCCGTAAGTTACATTGCCATCGTCGTCGGTTCGATATAGGTCTGGGTTAGTCGGTACAGTTAGGATCCTACAATGAACATAGCGTAATCCCAGTCATCGTGGTCCCTGCTTGAAATGCGTCGGCATGGTATGAGTGTGGCTGGCGGTAGATTGTCAAGCCCTGCGAAGAGCTGCTCGTGACACTCGCGCACTGGATGAAGGTCAGTTGCGGAAGCGTGTATGACTGCCAATGTAGACGTACTATAAGAGGTCCTGGAAGGTCTGTAGAATAATCGAATCGACAGGGCGTGGGGTCTGAGAGTACGCAAAGCCTCCACTGTGTGTATCCAAGCGATCATCTCTGCATTGGCACGGCGCAAGCAAACTACGGCCACAGATGCATCCGTCTCCTTGAAGCTTGATATCTCCCAGTGACATCGTGCACCGTCTTGACCTTCGTGAGTCCCTGTGTTGAGATTTCAGAATCCTGCATTCAGTTGCGGAGAATGACGGTCTCGTAGCTTACCTTGTCTGAAGGAGGGTTCGATATTGCGTTGAATCATCTCGTCGTCCTCGTCTGGTACCAGACACCTTCCTGTATGTAGGATCACCTGTTTCTCCACCAGCGCCCCTTTGGGTAGTGTGGGCACGAAGAGGTACAAGAGCGGCGTCGCCCCATCCTACATCCCGCATGAGCAGCGAGACAACTCCATGAGTGAATGTGCGCACTGGAGGATGCACTCCCGAGGCTGTCCGGACAGACGATACATCGCTCGCGTTTGCAAGCCAGTAGAGAACACCCTGCTGATGCCCGTCCCAGCCACCACCAGTGTTGTTCTGGAGGGCGTGCGTTACGCGCTGCACATGCTGGAGCGAAAGGGCTGTCTCTAGAGCCAGTGACTGAGGAGATGGGAGGGTGAGGCTGCTAGGTAGCAGACCTATCTGGCCCGATATGAAGATGCGTTCATCTGCCTGTGGATGTACATACTTCAGGGCGACGCAGTATGGAGAGGGGTGATTATGGCGAACCACGACTGCCTGGGAGTATGGCCCGATGTTCGCTGGTGCCCAGTAGCTCAGGCCCTGGACATGCAGTACTTGACGTTCGCTTGGATTCCGTTCGACGAATGCAATGGCGTCGAGCTTGACTCTGGTCGGAGATGGGAGATCGACGGCGACACATGCACGAGCCGGTGGGCTGCTGCCAAAGAAAGTGCCATAGACCGCATTAACCCTCGCGAAAAGGTCCATGGATGAGAGGAAGATGTTAATGGTCGTGCAATTTGAGAGGTCCAGAGAGTGCATTGCCAGGCGGTCTTGAATAGCATGTAAGGCACAGAGTAGCGAAGGAAAATATGCCTTACCTTTCAGTTGTTCGAAGCAGTTCCGAACTTCATCCTCTATGGAATATTCATGGCCACTATTGGCCGTGATGTCGGTGACTGCCACCCATTGGCCAATCTTGTTGACATTGCTAGTTCCCAGCGGTGGTAAGGATAAATCCTCGACCATCTTTACCTCCGACGGATCTATAACACTCCGAGTGTTCAACTGTATGAGCGACGGCATCTCGAATCTCCTCAAAGTCATCGGTGAGCAGATTGGGTATTGTACAGTCGATACGAGGCTCTCCGAATTTTGGCTCGAGAACAGCGTTTTGAATGCGAAGATAGGCGACTGTCGCGAAGTCATTGTCGGAGTGTATGACAGTCTCGACTTCTGTTCTGCGGCAAGGGTTACTTCTCCATAGTGTGCACACTATGGCCTGTGACTCACAGTTTAATTTTGTGCTTGAACAATGGGCAGTCCAGTGTGAGCGTTTCGTATTCACCGCCCTCGCCGCATATGTGCGACCCATACAAGTCGTTCTGCCAACAGGGACCGTCAACAAGGTGAACAGGACAGGCCACTGAGTTGAGATAAAATAATATACCAGCTTTGTCAGCGTTGGCTGCATCTCATTAGAGTCTTCCCCAGGTGCGTAGCCTTGAGTCCGATGCCTGCAACTTTGATGAGGATGGCCTCCATGCCAGCTTCAATCATCTCGGAGAGTAACTCTGCCTGATCACGCTGCCAGAGGTAGCACAGTGGGGTCAATGAGAGACGTCGACACCTGTTCATGGTGTTACACTAGTATCTCTAGACATGTATTGCACACCGCTCACACATGTTCAACTCGAACCCGCTGGTAGTTGGAAAGAATCGCTCCTACAGAAACACCCTCGACACCAGGATGCGATTCCTGGTAACATAAAGGCACTCAGATGGAAACGTAGAGGCTTAAATCTCTGGATGTTACTTTTACGGTAGACAGGAGGCGTACAAGTCTTCTGTCTCGTCCCCGAGCACGCCATCACCCCCCGCAGGGCTTCGGCCACCATATTCGTTGCCCTGCTCAACGGCCGCGCCGGAGATGACCTCCTGTGCAGTGGTACCTCGAGTGCATCGGCGACAAATTGGATGGCATCTTGCCCGACGGTTTGATACAAGTAGGAGTCGAGCTCTCTGCAGTGAATCCTGTCGGCAGGGTTCAGACATTGGGAGGTAAGAGTGTCGGACCTTTGCCATGCTCGGGGCCCAGCGAGGCAGCTGCGACGAGTGGTGGCCGTTGGCGGCGCAGTGGCGAGGTTGTAGCAGCTGTCCTTGCCGCCGCTGAGGAGGGCGACGTACTTCATGGCGGGAGGAAGAGCCCGACTGTTCGGGTCCGGCGAGTCGATCGTGCAGAGATCGCGGCGAGGCAATCTCTGTTAGAGCATCGGGAACTGCCATATCAGGATGCCCGACGGCCTGCTTTGTCACCCGTGACGCGCATCTCCAGCGCGTGACAAGCACGCGTCGCCTCCGGTTTCAAGTTATTGGGCTGCGCTGCTTCTGGCCACTCTTCATCTCCTTCTCTACCATCCCCATTCATCTCCCTCTCTTCACGAATCATGGCTACGACGAACTTGTCATCCGCAATGGACATCGATGAGCAGGCCATCGACGAGGGCCTCTACTCTCGGCAGCTGTGAGTCCCGCAACCAAGCTCCAGTCTGCACCGAGTCTTACCAATCTATAGCTATGTCCTAGGACACGAAGGTATTGCAGGATTGCAACACATGTATCGCTGGAACTTATGGGTCATGTAGCGATGAAGCGCATGGCTGCTTCAAATATCCTGATCGTCGGCGTGAAGGGCCTTGGTGTCGAAATAGGCGCGTCGCACGCGATCTCGTCGCGTATGTATATATGATCCTCACTGCAGCCAAGAATGTCGTCCTGGCTGGTGTCAAGTCCGTCACAATTTACGACCCCGAGCCTGTTGAAGTCCAGACCTCAGCAGTCAAGTAAGTCCTACTGATTAGGAGAGTGCTGCGATCTGTTCTGAGTGCCCGCCAGTTCTTCCTCCGCGAAGAGGACTCGGAAAGCCTCGCGCAGATGTAGCCGTTGCTCGTCTAGCTGAGTTGAATGCATATGTCCCGGTGCGCAACCTTGGTGGGCAGCCCGGCAAGGAGATCACGGTAGACATCATCAAGGGTTTCCAAGTAAGTTGCGACTGTATGCCATGAGTAACCGTCCCTGACACGGATCGTAGGTTGTTGTGCTCTGTGGCGCCAGCCTGCAAAAGCAACTCGAGATCAATGATTGGACTCACGAGAATGGCGTCCACTTCATCGCGGCTGAGACCCGTGGTCTCTTTGGGTACGTGCGAGCTGTTCACAGGCCGAGCAATGATTTACTCTTGTGCAGTTCGGTCTTCAACGATTTCGGTCCAAGTTCACTTGCGTCGACCCGACGGCGAACAGGCATTGACCGGTATGATCGTTTCCGTCGAGCGGGTACGTGTAGATGCTTGGTTGAATGTCGTTCCCTAAGTCGGCGCTTTGCAGGATAAGGAGGGTCTCGTCACTTGCTTGGATGAGACGCGCCACGGCCTCGAAGATGGCGACTTTGTGACTTTCTCTGAAGTGCAGGGCATGAATGAATTGAATGGCTGCGAACCACGCAAGGTCACCGTGAAGGGCCCGTACACCTTCGCTATTGGCGATACGTCCAACCTAGGCGAGTACAAGACCGGCGGTATCTTCACTCAAGTCAAGATGCCTAAAATCTTCGAATTCGTGCGTGCCTTGACATTCAAAGATGAACGATATGACTCACTCCATTACGACAGAAATCTCTGCGCACGTCGTTGAAGGAGCCAGAGTTCTTCATCACGGACTTTGCCAAGTTCGATCGCCCCGCCAGCCTGCACGCAGGGTTCCAGACACTGTCCGAATACAAGGCGCAGCAACAACGATTCCTAGGCCCCGAAACGCGGAAGACGCTCGAAGGTCGTCGAGCTTGCCAAGAAGCTGGACGCTGACATTGATGAGAAGATTGTCACCGAATTGGCCTACCAGGCTACGGGCGACGTGACACCACTCGCAGCTGTCATCGGTGGTTTCGTTGCCCAGGAAGTCCTGAAAGCGTGCTCTGCAAAGTTCACGCCCATGGTCCAGCACATGTACTTCGACTCCCTCGAGTCCCTCCCCAGCACCCTGCCCAACGAGGCCGACTGCCAGCCTATTGGCTCTCGGTATGACGGCCAAATTGCTGTGTTTGGCAGGCACTTCCAAGAAAAGATCGCGAACTACCGTCAGTTCCTAGTCGGCTCTGGTGCCATCGGCTGCGAGATGCTGAAGAACTGGAGCATGATGGGTATTGGTTCGGGTCCCCAGGGCGTCATCCACGTCACGGATCTGGACACGATCGAGAAGAGCAACTTGAACAGGCAGTTCTTGTTCAGGGCGAAGGATTGGGCAAGTTCAAGGCCGAGGTGGCTGCAGCCGCTGTCGCAGACATGAACCCCGACCTCAAGGGCAAGATCAATAGCAAGCAGGAGCCTGTTGGTCATGACACTGAGAGTACGTATGGTGGACAGGATCCAAATATGATGAGCTGACGGGTGTCTAGATGTCTACGACTCGGACTTCTTCGCCGGTATTGACGGTGTCACGAACGCTTTGGACAACGTGAAGGCTCGGCAATACATGGACCAGAGATGCGTATTCTTCCTCAAGCCACTGCTGGAATCCGGTACTCTTGGAACAAAGGGTAACATTCAGGTCGTTGTACCCCACTTGACGGAGTCGTACTCCTCGTCTCAGGACCCGCCAGAGAAGGAGACACCCTCATGTACAGTGAAGAACTTCCCGAATGCCATTCAACACACGATCGAGGTCAGTGCCCCAATTGTTCCTAACACGAGCCCTCCCTGACCATCCGTGAAACAGTGGTCAAGGACGGAGTTCGATAACATGTTCGTGAAGCCAGCACAGGCTGTCAATGCTTACCTCTCCGAGCCGAACTATCTCGAGAACAACCTCAAGTACTCTGGCCAGCAGAAGGAGCAGATCGAGCAGATCGTCTCCTACTTGGTCACCGACAAGCCCCTCACGTTCGAGGAGTGTATTGTCTGGGCTCGGTTGCAGTTCGAGGAGAAGTACAACAACGCCATCAAGCAGCTTTTGTTCAGCTTGCCGAAGGATGCTGTGACGAGCACTGGCCAGCCGTTCTGGAGTGGTCCTAAGCGTGCACCCGACGCGTTGAATTTTGACCCGAACGACGTGAGTGCGGTCACAAGTCATGTTACGCTTATAACTGACAATGTGGCAGCCGACCCACCTCCAATACATTATCGCGGCTGCAAATCTTCATGCGTACAACTATGGTCTCCGGGGCGAGACTGATCCGAACCTCTTCAAGAAGGTCGCCGACTCAGTGCTGGTACCGGAGTTCCAGCCCCGCAGCGGCGTGAAGATCCAGGTGAACGAAAATGAGCCCGTGAACCAAGCAGGCAACACAGGTGATGTACTCAGCACACATGTTACATGCCCATATTACTGATGCCCTATGCAGACGCAGACCCGTCTGACCTGAGTGGATTGATGAAGAAGTTGCCGCCCCCGTCTTCGCTCGTTGGGTACCGCCTGAACCCCGTCGAGTTCGAGAAAGACGACGACACCAACTACCACATCGACTTCATTACCGCCGCCTCCAACTTGCGTGCGATGAACTACAGCATCAAGCCCGCAGACCGTCATACGACCAAGCAAATTGCTGGCAAGATTATTCCCGCCATCGCCACCACGACTTCTCTCGTCACAGGTCTGGTGTGCTTGGAATTGTACAAGGTCGGTTGATATGTGATATGCGTCGTGCGCTGTCCTGACTGGTTGTTTCAGCTCATTGACCACAAGCAGAAGGTCGAGGACTACAAGAACGGCTTCGTTAACTTGGCCTTGCCCTTCTTCGGTTTCTCCGAACCCATCGCGCCGGCGAAGCAAAAGTATGGGGACACCGAGTGGACTTTGTGGGACCGCTTCGCGTTCAACGGCGACCCGACTCTCCAGGATATCGTCAACTGGTTCAAGAAGGAGCACAACCTGGATATCACGATGGTCAGCCAGGGTGTTAGCATGCTGTGGAGCTCATTCATCGGCAAGAAGAAGGTAAGGGATTTTTTCCGTCATCTACATATTGGCGACCGCTCATTGACGAAATGCTGTTATAGAGCGAGGAGCGTCTGCCCATGAAGTTCAGCAAACTCGTCGAACACGTCAGTAAGAAGCCAGTCCCTCCGCATACCAAGCATTTGATCGTGGAAGTCATGGTATGCGACGAGAGGGTGAGGACGTAGAGGTAAGTTGTCGTCCTGTCTCATGGCTAAGGTCAACCGAGAGTAACCATGACGTTAGGTGCCGTTCCTCGTCGTGAACCTGTGATGCGTCAAAGGAAGAAAGTGTACGGTCGATAGAAGTGACAACAGGATCTTGTAGCTAATATAATACTGATACGTCGACATGAATCGCAAACAACGCTGTATTCTCTCAATCTGCATGACCGTTATTCGAGGCGCACATGAACATGTTGGGTTCTCTATAGAAAACCCATGATTACTCGCCAGTGTCTTGAACACAGTGTATTAGGTTAGCGGCAACGCAACGAACGGCACGACAGCAGCGGCAACATCGAACAGAGCTCGACCATGAGATATGGGCACGACATAACTGGTCTCCGATTGGCAATGACATATACAAGCAACGAACAGCTATGGATGTCTCGAGACACAAGTGCGTACTACCTACAGAACACGAAGCGGGAGACGCGGGAATGAGGGTATGCTTCGTGGGGGTGTCGACAGTAAGGAGGGAGGGATGCGCGGGGGTAGGCAAGTAGAGCCAGGTCTGGTCATCCGATGGGGAAACAGAGACTGTCTGATGATGGAGAATGTGCGATACGTGTGTTTTGTAGGGTTTTCGAATGTTTTTGTAGCTGATAGTGCAAATATGAGCAACAATGAAAACGTGCAGAACAACGTCAACGAGCAGAGGCAGCGACGTAAAAACATTAGGGGTGATAGGCCGTCACAATACCGGATAGGGGAATCTGTACAAAACGAGTTCCAGGAACAACGAGTCCGAGATGGAGGAAACTGTCCATTGATCGGAACGTGCTGACCGTGGACCCTTGCAAGGCGGGGCAGAACGTGGCAGACGTCTTGTATAACTGGCCACGACGTGGACTATCAAAGCCGTCAAGCCTCGCGCTTGAGTCCGGATTGGCGAATATATACGAGACGCATGGAGGCGATGATGAATGGCCGAGGAAATATGTGGCGAGCCTGCGTTGGCAGGGTGATGGATGTCATCAAGGATGGGAGAGCCCAAAGAGACGAAACGAGTCGATGCGGCGGGGACCATAGGGCGAAACAGAAGTCAAGGAGAATATCAGGCTGACACGAGTGAGGGAGTGAGGAGGAACGACCTAGCGCTGGCGCAAGGACGTCCGAGTGGGGAGTATATTACAAGGTGTCGGCAGCCGGGAGGACTATGGTAAAGCAGGATGAACACCGGACGAGACCTCGGGTCTCTACGGCGGACATCGCAGCAAGTCTAGTCTTCTGTCGGAAATCTAGGGGGACAGGTCAACGAAACACGACTCAGACCTTCAACGGCCTCTGGTGGTACTCGAAGGATCGGTCGTAAAGCGGAGGATAGACATCGCCAGGGCTCCAGCGCGTCAGAGCGGGCGGCGGAGCGAAGTGACCCTCGGAGAGACGAACGTCACTATAACCCTGGTCGTATCTCGTCTGCGAGTAGGCACGCTGACGACCTTGGGTATGGTCTCCGACCGCCTGGTTGTACGACAACGACTGCGAGCGGGAATGACCATGAGTAGCAGGGTATGCATACTCATAGCCCACGTGCGATGGTCGAGCATATACGAGAGGCGGGGCGTACGCTGCAGAGGCCAGTTGCTCTTGCTTGTGTCCATAACCATCATAGGGCCACGCAGACTGCTGAGATTGCAGCACTTGGTGGAACGGTGGAAGCAGGGGCATGGCAACAGGAACCTGGGCAATAGGTTGTGGCGCAACGTACTGCCTCGAGATGCGAACGTCACGCATTATGGGCTCATCGGCGGCAGGACTCCACCTCGCAGGAGGTGGCAGCATTCTCTCGGGCTCGACGACCTTCTCGGTACCATGCGCGCGACGCGAAGAGCTTGCGCTGCTTACGCGACGCCTCGGCAGGTATTCCTCCCGCAGGGGTCCGTCTTCATCCAGATCGATCTCCAGGACATCTTCATCGTATACCTGCGCATCGATTTGGTCTCTCTTTTCATCCTCGAGACCGACGAACACCGGTTCGGGTGGCATGGTGCAAGTAGTGTTCTCGCAGCAGGTACGCCCGACCCCAGTATGGATCAGGCGCTCGATTGCCTTGCGAATGATGGTGTGAGGGCTCGATGAGGGGCGCGAAATCGGCTGGGGGCACGCCGGAGAGTGCAGGGACGTATGGTACTCGTGGATGTGCGACAACCAATCCGTCCAGTCATGCGTAGAGACCGACAGATCGTAACGGAATATGTCCAGGGCGAGCGATTCCAGCTTGTTGAGCGATTGCACCGGTACGTTGGAGATAGTGTGCCTACAACCACCCGTCAACCGCCGTACTGTAGTGGATGTAGCACAAGAACATACCAAGTCTTGTTAGAGAAAGTATGGTCGTCCAGCCACTTGTTCGCTAGCATACATCCCAGAAGGATGAGCCGGAAGGGAGCGTAGGACTCTATGACATCCCTGTCAAAGCTCATGTGCGCCTCGCCTAGCAACTCGGCTCGGAAGCGGATTTCTTTCCGGTGCCTTTCGCTGTCCAAATTGACAGGGCCGAAGAAGACCGGCAGGCGAACGATGTACCACAGCGCGAGGAAAATCGCTGACGGCTGTAGCAACGTGGAAAGTAACATCGAATGAGTCGAACTGGCCAGGTGGCTCGGAGGCGAACTGGAGTAGTGCTTGAGGAACGCCCTGAGTAAAACGACGTTAGTAACCGAACGGAACATCAACTTCACAATGTGAACTTACATAGGCTGCGCGTACTCGGAAGGCAAGCTCATGCCCGTCGTGCACGCCTTCCAAACGTACGTCGCGATCCAATCAGAAAGCGGCTCAGCCAGTTTCTTGTAAGCGGCCGTGGCAGTCGGCGTGACTACAGGCTCGGGAGCCGGTGGCGCCACGGGCTGTTCGGCCTGCGCGTAATTCTGGCATTGCTGGCACTGAGCACCGCAGCACTGGTCCTGGTAGGCATACCGCACCTCACGACTCGTACTGACAGGCAGACCGCACCCGTATGAAGGCATAAATGGAGCCGCAGCGAATGCGCTGTCGACGAAATCAGCGAAAGGGGTATTTGGGCCCATGGGACTAGACGCGGGATCGGCCACGGGTGCGCCGTCAGGGGACATGTCTTCGAACACAGGGCTGAACGCTCCTCGCCCGTACTCCTCAGAGACGTACATACCACCAGAGCCAGCATTGCCGTAGGACCCGGGAGTGTTTGTCTCGTAATCTTGGTAGCGAGCGTCCGGATAATCCTCCACCATCATGTCGTCGTACTCCGCACCAGCTACCGGAGACACTCTCGTAGAGCGTGAAGCGTCGTCGCAGTGCCATCCGTGGACGCGTGCAGAGTACATGTTCAGCTCCACCTCGGGGCTCCGCGCGTACATGTCGGTGGCGCGGAAAGCAGGCCCTATACTCGCGAGCAGGGTAGAGACGGGCGGGATGCGAGCTTGCGCGGGCGCCCCTTTAATGACCGCCGCGTTGTCCGCAACGGTCAACCCCTCTTCAAAACCCGGACGAGACAAATCCTGTGCGTGTGTGAGATCCTCCTCCCAAATGCGCCGCGGCTTGTTTCTCCTCCAGGAGGGCAAGGAACTGATCCACTCCTCGCGCGTGGCGAACGAAGGCGGTGGCCCGCTGGGAGGCAGGGGCAGAGAGTGGGTCAAGTGCTGAAAACCAGACGAGCGAGAATCAGCGACGGCAGATTGATTGATCTTGATTACTGGGTGCGCTGGCTGCTTGGGGTAGTAGGGGACGGGAACTGGCATCTGCAATTAAGAGGGAAGGAGACCTCTGCTGCAGTCCCTGCGAGGCGGTGGGCCTTGTGCGTGGGCTGCGGGCGGGGGCCGAAAAACAGAAGACGAGAGAGAGAAAGCCGGTCGTAAGGTAAGTCGTTAAAGGAAGAAATGGTAGAAGTCGGGTCGACGATAGCGTTGAATAACAGAACAGGTTGTGGCAAACGCGCAGCGAAGGCGTGCCTTTTCGGAAGCTCGAGGAGGCGAAGCTAGTCCGGACAGAGGGGGTCGAGTGTTCGAGCTACCTTCAGACCAGCCTGGAGTATCTCTAGAGGAGATTCTCGGGAACGCCCTCTCCTGTCGACGTCGTCGCTGTCGTCGGTGGCGGGGGGATGGAGAACTGGCAACGAGGGACCGACAGAGGAGGGTCGATCCAGGGGGGCCAAGTGGTGGTGGCTGCAAACGATTTCTCTCTTTCAACGTCCTTATACGCGCTTACGTAACTTTCCCCCACGCCCGCGCCTCCACGACCGTGTTCCGCCTGCGTGGCCCTGGCAGCGCCGCGCCCGAGCTCGTCTCCGCATGACCGCGCAGCCTGCTCCCTGACTCATGTCCCCGCAGGCTGCTGCGTGCCGGCCAGGCGACGCCAGCCACGGGCGTCGCACGGCACAGCGTGGGCGCACCGTTGCACCGGCGGGCGAGGGCGTGGCAGGCAGCCTAATTGGGGCGCGGGCAGGGCACGTGTGACGGATACGCGACACCGTGACGGGGTCGTAACGCGCCTCGTAACGCGACTGGGGCGGGCGCTTGTGTGGCGGGCATGGTTTTCCCCAGCTGCGAACGCTCATGTCGGCCCAATCTCAGGACAATGCAGGCACGTCTCAGATCGGCCTCGATTCCATCACCCTCGGCCAGCTAAAGGCCATGGTCGGCTCCGCGCCAAAACCAAAGGCAGGTATCGTCGGTCTGCGTGTGCGCCCCGAACCAACGTCCTAAACGCTCACATGAGAGAGCAGCAGTGCTATTACGACTTCAAGTATGACGACGAGGACACCGTCCTTAACGAGATCGAGGAGTTTTACTCGTACGTGGAGATGCCCCAGGTAGCCGAGAACCTCAAGGCTTGGGAAGGCTCATTTCCTGGAGGTCTGTGTCTTCGTGCTACCGCATGTCTCGCCTAACCTTGCGCTTTTCTCAGTCTGGATGAGAGTTCGTTCGCGCAGCGCAAGGCGCATGTTGAGGTGTTGCTCGAGAGCTTGGAGCATCGCGACGCAGAGATCAGGTTCACCAACGCGCGTAGACTACTTTACGTGTTGCAAGGTGCGTCGGGTCCGCACGCCGCTCCCGTTTGTGTTTGACATGGGACACAAGGCACGTTGCCGAAACGACTTCGGCGGAACACCAATTGCACTGGATCTTTGAGAACTGTAAGGTCGTCCGGGCGGCCAACGGCTTGAGCAACGTCGTGGAAGCCATCAAGATCGCGAGTTCGAAACATGACCTACTATGGTACATTGCTGTCCCGTAGGCGATGTGACTGACGCTAATGCATACCACAGCAGTTTGTCAGATGCGGACGCGGCGCGTTTCAATATCTCCGCCCAGGAGAAGGTGGATTTCATGGAAGAGGTCACGACTGAACTTTCCGTCTATCTTGCCATGCTATATCACATGGTGAAGTATTCAAAGGGCACGATGACTTCGCTGATGAACTCAGTGAGTTTGTCTGCACCACACAGGACCCTTGTGCCTCCTGCTGACAGCCTGCCGCTCAGTGAGTCTGGAGCCTCCATTGCCCGTCTATCTTTCAATGTGGTAGCCGGCCTCCGCGACAAGAGCGCTAAGGGCTATCCGGTGAAGAAAGTTCGTTCTATCCCTGATTATGTGCGATGTTATCCATCTCATCTTCTTCGCAGCTCCTCCTGGTGCTCTGGAAGACCCTCCTGACGTGCTGTGGCGGCATCCGTGAACTTGCACGCGTAAAGAATCTCGCGCGAGAGCTAGCTGGGCTGCCGTCGGTGCCCGATGAAGGTGTGCCCAATCTACCACCGGATGAGCATTTCATCTCACGCACAGCCCAGCCATACCTATCAAGGCTTCGCCGCTCGATATCGAAGCCTTCAGGTCGGAGATCACTGTCAAGTATCCGACATTCACCCCTCCTCCGGCCCCGGTTCCCGTCGCAGCTCCCATCCCCGTGCCCGTCTCAACATTGAAACTTGCACAGGCGTACTCACCCATTCCAGTTCGTCATCATTACGATCATGATGACACCGAGTCGCAGCAGTCAGGCATGGCATCCAACGTGCCTGGTCACCCGTTCCAGCAGATCCAGCAGTCCAATTCTGGCTTCCGGCAGATGCCGCAGTCTGCCACGCCCGCACCGAGCCCTCCACCGTCACCGAAGCCGAAGAAGCAGCAGTTCCAGACCGACCAGAATCGTCCGTTCCTGTTCCCCTTCTCGCGCAGTCAGATGAGGTACAACGGGTCACGGCTGGTCCCTTTCGCTATCGACGAAGCGGACAAGTTGTACACGAAGCACATGTACGTGAGCTTGTCACTCTGGCAGATGTGGCGGACACGAGAAGAGTGCATGACCTCCGAGAGCGGGCTGGAACGCATGCCGGGTTCTGAACCATTGAGCGAACCCAAGTTGGCGCCTACTGTGCGTCTCATCTCACGCGCGAAGTTCGTCACAGAAGCTTACTTTGCCTTTCGTAGGTGTCACCAGAGGACGAGACCACAGAGACGTTGCCAGATCTTGCCATGATTGACGCCAAAATTGCGGATGCGGATGCGGCACTTGCGAAAGCAGACACCACCGCCGAAAAGAAACGACTGCAGATTCGCAAGGAAGATCTCATGCGATTAAAGCGAATCGAACAAATTTATGTTAGTACCACATTCGACATTGCGCGCTCCTCTGAAGGCGCTTACAGACATCCAGAGTGCAGTGCTACCCGTTCTGCAGGGTTGGGTACTTGTCCTACTGAAGTTGCTCCTTGCGACGGTCTCAGCGGCCACGGGAGCACCTCCGCAAAATGTTGCTGCTGCTGGCTTCCCGGTCTCAGCACGTAAGTTGGTCGCTGTGTCGGCATTTGTGTGACTGATCGTAACACGTCCCGTCAGCCCTTAACGAACCCACTGCGCCGCCTCCCACTCTTGAGGAGATTGATGTCACTAGGCATAGAGAGATCAATTCAAAGGCGGTGTCTGCAATCTTGTTGCTGACCCTCAAATGGTTCAAAGTTTCTCGTGAGTGCTTCTCAGCCGGATCAATTCACCAACTGCTAATGTCAATCCTTGTACAGATGCGATGAAATTCCATCATCTGGGACAACAATTACTGGATACGAATTGTCTGCTACTGATCCTGAAGATGTTCGGTCTGCAGGAGGTATCTGTCACCATAGTGTCCAAGGCTGACTCGCCTGAGAACAAGTGAGACACCAGCTGAGCTGCTAAACCAATCGACTAATGCGACCAGCTTCTTCCATTACTGCCAGAGTAACTTCTCAAAGAATCCTCAAGGCGCCAGACCTGACGACAATGGGAGGCCAGCCCGGCAGACGATCACAGAATGACGACGCTACCAAATGGGCTGAAACACGAAGAAGAGATTGACATGCTGACCGACTTCTCATGGCGCAATTTCTTCTCAGTGATCAACTTTGCGAAGATTATGCAGAAGCTCTCAAAACATCGGTCGCATCGCATCAGAATGCTGGTTCAGTATAAGAGCTCGGTAAATTGGCTGTCAACCGCTGGAAGGAGCGATGCTGACACGGGGTGTAGGCTGTCCTAAAGCGCATACTGAAAGTGCAGCATCCGCTGTTGCAGCTCCATGTACTCAAACTTATCAAGAGTCAAGTTCCCTTCTGCGGCAGAAAATGGAGGCAGTGTGAGTTCGATCCCCAGCTGATACCCACATGTGCGATCAACTCGTCATCAGCGAACATGCAGGTCATCACTGCGATCTATCTGAATTGCAGACCGGACCTAAGAGACGAATGGCTCTCGGGGATCGAAGTAGACGATGTATCGGACGCTCAGGTATGTTCTGTCAGCATTCGCCGAACCGAAGGTCTTTTGCTTAGTGCGATGCATTGCTATAGGCTCAGGAACAAGCGCTACGGCACTTAGTCAAGTTCTGTATGTTGAGTCAGACATATCTAGCGGAGTCACGGCTGAAATTCGTATCAAACTAGACAATACAAAGCGGTACGGCGCAGCAGCAGCGCAACATCCCGGCATGCACAAGCGCGCCGCGAGCATTTCACACCACCTCGAGGGTCTGCATCCTGGACCGGAACTTTCGGGACTCATTCGGCCAGCCGGCACTCCGAACACCACTGACGCAGACGTGTTCCCGCCACTGCGTGCACATGCGTCCGAATCTTCGACCAACTTCCTGCCTTACATCACGGAGGATATCGCGTTTGAGGAAGAATACGAGGAGTACCTCTCGGACCTTGGCTGGTTCGATGATCGGCACCAGCACCATACGTCAGGACAGGTTCCCCTTCTCACTAGTGGGGGCACCTCAGCGTGGAGCAGACTGCCCGAGTATGCTTCTGACATCGCAGACGGTATCAGCGACAGTGAGAGCATCGTCTCTATCGGGGAGCTGGGAGATGCGGCACGCATGGACGTCGGAAAGGATGATCGCGACGTGCCTGATGAGAACGTGAACAATTGGGAGGTGAGCTGATCGACGATCTGCGCCCTGGCCTAGCTGGTCCGTTCCGTGAGCTGACCTGTCTCTTTCCGTGACGCTTCAGCACATGAGCCCCAAGACGATGGCCGCCCTGACGCAGAGCCCAGCACGCACGCGACGATCGAGTTCCGAGAACGGTCTGAGGCCTATCCTGCCGTTCGACCTGGATGATGGCAGTGCGATTGGTGAAGAGTCTGAGGAAGAAGAACTTGGACCCATGCCTCGGGAACCGTCAGGTCCCTTCCACGCCGGCGCTGGCGTCGACGAAGTCGAATACGCCTATGGGTAAGCGTGCCTCCGTCTGCATTCTTGCTATACTGACTGAAGATCGTAGGGTGTGAATGGACGTTACGGATTGTAGTATACCTTGCGTACTTGTCGTCGCGCCGTTCAATGATACATTAAATCAAGCATCTAGCGATACATGAAGTGGTAATTCGCTGTGATCGTTCAGTATGTCGCCTTCGTCCGTGCTACCGCCCAAGGACTACCAGCTGCGTAGAAGTCCATTGGGTATATCCCTCCCTCCCTCTTTTCGTCGTAGCCTTACTCTCCATCCATCCAACAGCCTTGCCAACTGCTACAGCGGTCTCATATGGAGTGAGCAACGGCCGGTCAAACGCATACCCCAATCTATTGACAGCGTGGACAGGACGTCTGCACAAAGGTGGAATGTGGGGGGTGAAGAGGGCAAGCTTCGCGGGTGAAGTTCAGAGAGGAGGATGGGCATATAGGGGATCTGCGTGCGCGAGGAGCTAAGCTGGTGTGTGATGGCCTGGAGCTGCTTGAAGCTGCCCTGGCGGCCCAGCGTGCCGAGACGACCCCCATAGGGAGGCTCGACGCTCCTTGGTGCGTGGCGCGACGCATGTCCGGAGAGGCGCAAGCTTGTATGCTGCGCCGCGCTGCTGGACAGCTTCGTCCCGTACGTGCGCATCTCGGTGTGATGTACCGTTCGCGAGTGAACTTCTTGGATAGGGGTCGTATCTGAAGGCCGGACGGAAGGGTTGGCGATCATGATGGATTCTAGGTGGAACCGACCGTCCCCCAGTAACTGCAGAGAAACCACTATGACAAGGAGAATGGATTTGAACGTGCCCACGTACATGAGAGCGTCGACATCGTTCAGCCTGGCGCCGTGCATCCCAGAATCTCCCCCGGCGACAGTGGCTTGGAGCGCGGTATGATGCGTCGTATTTTCCGGTCCATACTTTGGTCGTCCCAACGCAAGACTGTCCCGTCCTGGCAGAGGTTCTTCGATCGTCTTAAACCGATGGAGACTCTTCTGCGTACTCGGTGGTGAGGTCGTCCTTTAGCTGCGACAAAGCCGCTACAAACTGAATCGTGGAAACAAGAGCTAGCCTGGTCGACTCCTGAGGTATCATGGAAGACCCTGGGTGTGATTCTTTCGAGTCCGGATGTGGACTCTCCGCCGAGAGGGACCCTCTATTCGGAGATGATTGTTTTGCGTCAACGGCCGACCTGCGGGTATCTGTCTGTCTGTCTCCTCGGAGTCCAGGAGAGCTTCGTGGAAGCGTCGTCGATCGGTGGGGAAGTTGAGGCGGAGCGTCTGGATCAAGTGGGAGGAGTCGATAGCTATTTCGACGAAGATATATAGGTCTTGATGGTCGTTTGGTCGATGGGGACTACGGAAAGTGGTATGAATCTCCATGATCTCATACTAGTCAGAGGTTGAGTTGACTGACCGAGACAGCTATGACCGTAATGCACAAGCATGTCGCAGCCTAGAGCGACAGCGGTATAATCGTCGATGCAGCATGCACCATAGGTAACATCACCCATGATCACAGTAAGCGCATCCGTGAATCTAGATATGAGAATTGTCAGTTTGGTCATACGGCTGCTGAAGAGGGCGACCAGCACCTGCGCACCGTTCAATGATATCCGCGATCGTGCATGCAAACATCTGCAGTCCCTCGGGCATCTGCAAGGCGACCATCTTTGCGTTATTCTTCCTTACGTGATGTATTGTTTTGTGAATCTCGAAGGAGTAGTTTGTGGGTAGCTGCTTTATCGCTGCGTTGAGTTGACATCGTTTAGGATGTCCTGGGGGATCTGGGTTGCGATACCCGGGGAAACGCCTGGCTTGGACGGAGTAGCAGACTTGCTGCCGACAAAACGCTTGCGAGGTTTCGTAGCATTCTTCGACCCAGAGGGCTTGGGCACCGGTGTACTTTCGCCCATGACGGAGTGGAGGTGAGAGTGGACAGACTTGTCTCTGCCACTGACCTGCGGTGGCTGAGCAATCGTGAAATCTCACTCCGGGATCTCTTCTCGATCACGTTCAGCACCACCCTTGTGACGCCGCCTGGGAGTGACGCGTGACACGCGTCCTTCTCCTCCCGCCACCGCACAACCTCAAGTTCAGTAGCAAGATGTCGACCCGAGGCCGCTCAACCTCCCCGCATCCGCTGCACGATGAGGACGTTGAGATGGACAATGGAAATGGCTTTGACAAGCCACACGCCAAGGTAGTCGTAGTCACCAATCTCACCCGTAATGTCGTCGAGGCACACCTCCGCACAATATTTGGGTTCTACGGGGATATCACTAAAATCGACCTGCCGGTGTTCGGAAAATGTGCGTTTGATCACTCTGTGTAAAACTCTGACTATACTAACGCCACACCAGCTGGACAGAACCGTGGAAAGGCAGCGGTCGAATACGCAGACACCGCCTCTGCGCATAGGGCCGCCTCGCACATGGACGGCGGCCAACTGGACGGCGCAATCCTCAAGGTCGAGCTTTCTGATTTGCCCGTTCGTTCACGATCGCGTTCGCCGCGCCCTCCTCCACGACCGCGTTATGGACGCGACCGCCCCCGTTCTTTCTCTCGAACACCATCACGCTCTCGATCCCCGCCACGACGCTACGGACGCGACGCTGGTCGCTTCCGCGACAGCTACCGGGGCAGGCCATTTGCCCGCCGCGGCCCACCTCCCAGAGACACTTATCGTCCACCCTCGCGGTCCCGCTCTCGTTCCCCCATCCGCAGAGTCGATCGCTTAGTGCCGAGAAGGCGGTCACCTAGCTACGAGCGTGGCGGCACAGGGTATCGTCGCGGCCGAACTCGCTCGGCGAGCTATTCCGTGCGGTCAAGCCGTTCCCGCACGAGGTCTCTTACACCCCGGTCTCGATCGCGTTCTGCATCTTACTCGTCCTACTCGCGGTACTCTCGAAGCAGGACCCGTTCTCGCACGCCTAGCCCACGAAGGAGAAGCCGGAGCCGCGATGATATCAGGGACAGCAGGTCTCGCTCTCCAAGGGACTAGTATTCTTCGACATTCGTTCTCGTTTGTTCACCTGCGAAAGATTGCTTTCCGTGCTCCAAAAATGCTTTGTGTACCAGGGACTATTCGTTCACCATGTGTGCTAAATGTACAGATAATCTAACTCGTGTGTCCAAAAGCGGGTATTAGGCATTAGTCGCTGGCTATTGAGTCATCATCTGCAAGGAAAGGCCTGTGGGGACACCTTCAGCACCGATGGGTTGTGCAAGAGGCTGTGCCACTTACGTGTATTCATAGTCATGCCGTATTGCGTGCGACATCCATTCTTCATCTGCTTCTTCCAGTGGGAACCCTGGTCCTCCCGCGAAGCTGAGTACGACGGGTAGCAGGATAAGCCCATGCAGAGCCCCAGAAACAATGAGGGTGATCCACATGCGGAAATAGTATATCTACAGGATGTTGTTAGATGGCGTGCTCATGAAACCGCGCAACTACGCACCTCTAAGAAGCGCGAACGAGTCAACGCGAGGACGCACATCCCGATGAGTTTCGTGAATGTGATGCCAGACAGCACCGATGGCCCCACGTCAACGAGGGCGGTCCACATCCGCTCGTCCCGCTCTTTCTGCCCAGCAGGGTGGTCGACGGGAGACCCGACCCGGCACTCATGAATGCTCTGGCGACGTGCGCGCAGAACTCCACCGCGATGCCCAACGAGATGACCAGGTTCACCAGACTGATCGCGTTGAGCATGATGCCCCACACGCCCATGACACCCATTACGCTGACCACGGTGAGCGCGACGACACCCGTCACGATGAGCCCAGTACGCCACGAACCAAGCATCAATGCCGTCACCAACAAGACGGCACCCAGGCCCAATCCTAGGATTTGCTCCGTAATGGCAATGATATGCGCGTACTGGTCGAAGAAGACGTAGTGCAGCGAATACGGGAAGATGGACATGCCCGTGCGCTCTGAGAGGTCGTCCGCGATGCGGCGGGCAGCGGCGAACGAGTTGATGAAGTCCGCCTGGGACTTGAGCGGCGTGTGGAACGTGCGGAAGTGTGACGCGACGACGTCCGAGCCGTCCTCCGAGAGCGCGAGTGCAGTCCCGAAGGACGCCTTGCCCGCGAGCGAGCAGTCCTCCGTCGTGGGGGAGATGAGCCACTGCCGTAGGTACCGCATGAACTCGTCGTCTTCGGGAAGACCCTTCATGGTGATGTTCCATGCTGGGTCGTGGTCCTGGTAGCACATCTCGCAGAGCCTCGGAGAGTCGGTGTCCCTGCAGAAGATGTCGGGGTTGCGTTTGCGCACCCGGCAGCACTTCTCATGAACGGGGTCCAGCCAGTTGAAGTAGTCGTCGATCCATGAAGCGGCCGGCTCAGCGATGAAGGACGACTGCGGCCGTTTACGCTCGGCCTCGAGGATGTTGGCGACAGAGAAGTCATCGCAGGTGGTGAAGCGACCGCATATATTCTGTTGGCCATCCGCTGCTTGACGTCTACGTCATGCACGACGAAGTACACCGGCGGACCGATCTCCAAGTAGGAGTCCACGCTGTCAAAGTAGGAAACCAGGTACGACTCCGACGGCAGCGCAAGTCTCTGGTCTGCATGGAGATGTTAGCAACAAGTCGATCATCAGACCTAGTCATGTACTAACCGAAACCAAGCTGAATGTGCTGCATCGAGATGATTGACGAAAAGCAGATCCCGAGGAACGTCAGTAACACCACAAACTTTACGACAGGCTTGAGCAGGAAGGGTGCGTAGTGTCGGCGTATGAACCGAGCGATCATTCCAAGGCCGCTGCCGGTAGGAGGGTCCTCCAATGCGATTCGAGTAGGAAGCTTGATGCACGGGAAGCAATCCACTCGGCTGGCCTACATACAGTGAGACGACTTCCCACAACAGATGAGACAAGAAACGTGAGCTCACCTCAACACGCTTCAGGTCCAAAGCTAGTGCGCTCACGAAGACGGTCACCTGCATAATTGCGTTGAAGAGGACACTGCCTGCGGCATACATGCGAAGTTCCGGACAGCAGGCATGGGGACCAGTGCGCCCAGTGCGAACGCCAGCGTCTCCGTAATGGTGCTCAACAAGATAGACGGGCCCATCTTTGCAAGCGCCTCGCAACACGCTCCTCGGCGGACAGATACAGCGGCGTCGAGACCGCATCGACCGAATCCTCTCGGAGCGGGCAGAGTCGAACTGCGACCGCGGCGGGATTGCGTCGGCGACATGGGCGCGTCACCATACCCAAAGCCCTGTGTCACCGCTGCGGCGTTCGGGCCGTGGAGGAGTTCTGTCTGTCGAGCTCGTGCACGAGATGAAGACGTTGTCGACGCCGACGGCGAGCACGAGGAAGGGGATAACCTCCGCGATGATGAGCGTCACCTTCACGCCGAAGAACGAGAACGTCCCGACGGAGCACATGCACGAGAGGATGACGAGCAAGATGCCGAACAGCCCGAGCGAGAACTTGGACCCGACGAAGAGCTTGCGGGGCAGCCGCGGGAAGATGGTGGGTTCGTCCAGCGAGTTGACGATAGCGAGGAGGACGCAACCCCTTGGTGTTGAAGAATTGGGCAGTTCCTGGCCCAGCGAGCCAGGGATGCCCAAGCGCCTTCTTCCCGGCCATTTGCGTACCACTGCCCAGGGTGAAAGAGACGTACAGGAACATGGCGACATACGAGAGCACTACGATCTTCACGTCGGTATTCGTGCTCTTGTTGATCTCTTCCTCCAACGAGACTCCAGTCGAGAAGCAACCTCGAGCCCCGCCTCGCTGGGTGCACGTTCGCTGAGACGTTGTAGGTAGTCTCGCAGTGCACGCTCCCACTCCATCGCCTTCTCCTGTACCTCCTGATTAGAGAGTCAGAGACGACATACGTGACGACGAGGGCGTCCGAGGCCAAGTACTTCTTGGGATCATCGCCATCTGGTATCCCACCAAGAACGTACTGAGGTGCCAGAGGTTGTTGGAAGTCGGGCAGACACTCGACCGGCGAGTTTGCACAGCCAAGGAATGCGAGGCCCATGTGTCTCGTCATACGCGTCGAGTTCGTTCCCGAACCATGCGGCGACGGATTGAACAACGCAGAACCCGTCCGGTCCTGCGGGCTTGAAGCATACATCGTCTAAGTGTATCCATTCGGCTCGGAGCGTAGTGACCGTATGTCATCTTCGACGTCAAACCAAACTTGAGATGTTCCCAGGACAGCACGGTGGTTTATCTTCTGTGACAGTGACATGTTCGTCTGCTCGGCAAATAAGCTCCCAGGCACGCTGTGACGAAGATCTGCTCGGGACGATAGAATGGTCCAAAGTGCTCGTCAAAGTACTCCTTCTGCAGTTGCTCTGCGAATCGGGGGAGACCCACAGTCGTACGGCTCCGTCTCGATGGAGAACCTACTCCAACCCGAGAGAAGGGCGCCGATTACTATAAAGCTACCGCAGAGCGAGAGGAAAGGGTAGGAGGCAGTGATCAGTCCGAGACGGTAGAAGGAGCGACGCAGCATGTTGTTCAGTCGATATTGACGAGGCTGCACTGTCTCGATAGGGTCCAGCAGTGACGCGCCACGACCGAGGTTCCGCGAATCCGACTGTGTGCCTAAGGACTCCTCGCCGTCGACGTACTGTGCTAAGGACGACGCACCAACAAGGCCTCGTGCATGTGTGCGAGGTGAGACGTGCTCCGAAGCAGCGTCGGTGGATAGCGCAACACGCTCGTATGATTTCCGCCTCCGGATGGTCAACTGTAGGCCGTACCCGAGGATGAAGGATGCCACAGCAACGCCATAGGCAAGGACGAGGACAAATGATAGGCAGGAGATGGCGCCGACATGGCATGTCATGCCCGGCGTTGGCGGTGGGATGTCGGGAAGTGTTTGGCAGACATCTGGGCAGTCAATGCACGCGCACCGGCTACTCAGGTCATCATCATAGCACTTGCGCGGCGTCGCGTCGAAGACAGTCATGCCCTCTGGGGGCTCGTTCGGGTAGTTGATCTGGAAAGGGCTGCCCATATCCTTCTCGTCTCCCATGAACTTGAGGAACGCGGAGTAATTCTTCGCGCCTCCTCCGATGAGGTCCATTGCGTACCCATTGGTGGCACCCATCTGTATGCTCTTGCAGCTGTCATAGAAGCCCTTGCCAAACTGTCCGAGACGTGAAAGTCGACCGACTTAACGCCCTCCTGCCCCGTTTGTGTCTCCTGGGTCGAGGTGACATTGAGGAAGGTTGCCTGGTCGGGTGAACATGTGAAGGTGCACCAGAACTGGCGGAAGTTATTGCGGCATGCTGGACAGGAAGAAATGATGTTTTCCGCGAGACCTATATTGTCACGCAGGGTCTCCAGCTGTGCGGTCGTGCAGCATGTCGGTCCTTCCGCATACTCGGCACCACATAGTGAAACTAGGAGGTCGCGGTCGACATCATCCTAGAAACCAGGCGAGCCATAAGCACAGCTACTCACTGCATCTCAATCGTGATGACTTGCCTCCGAAGCAGGACCGTCGTATGGGCACGGCAGGGGCTTGCCGAACCAGTCTTTGGAGCCACAGGAGTCGCGCATAGCGCAGTAGCCCTCCTGGCCCAGACGCATTTCGCTTGCATATTGCGAATCCGCCATGGCGGCGGAGAAAGAGAGGGTTGCTGGGCCAGTAGGTGTTCCGGCCTGGTAGTAAAGCGGCAAGTATGGTGAGAAGTCGACAGGCCGAGGGTGAGCCTGAGTGAGACCACTGCTGCACCGGGGCGCCAGACCGACAGGGAGATTACGTCTCACGACGCGCTACACGTGACAGTTCATTGAACTTGGGCGCGTCGCGAGTCGCGTCAGCGTCGTCTCTCCACCACTGGCGAACGTCTACCCTTGCACAATGTCTCTTCCTCCTAAACGCGTTTGACGGAGGAGAAACGTGCGAATGGGCCTCTCCCAGTCAACAACGGGTAAGTCTCACCAGTGCCTACGAGGCGCGTCGCTACAATCCTCAAGTTGAACCGCGTAGCATCGACGAAGAGCTCGCCGCACGCCTCAGGAACATGGCAACTCGGGTTAGAAAAAGTGCGTACGCATGCATTGAAGAGTCTTCTACACCCTGACGCGTCACGTCGACGCCCTTCAGGTGTCACGGAGGGCTACGCTCCCTCTGCCCCCGGCGCACCCAACATCCCCCGCATCACGTCCAGGCTCCCTTTCACCAGGTCCGCATCCTTCCAGTCCGCGAACGACGCACTCAAGGATGCCTACGCATCACACGCAACAATGCTTTCGCCTCGTCCGGGAGCACGACCCCGAATGTGAAGCGCAAGCTCACCGCGGGGGAGGCAGGAGGGGATGACGACGACGACGACGATATCGATCTGGATGGAGACGCGAGCGACCTGCGTATCCCTGCCGGTCAATTTCAGGCGAATGATTCCATGCGTCCGGTCAAGCCTCTTCCAGCAGCTAGGCGAGGCGGCATGCGCTCCTTCTCCGAAGGTGCCCTACCCTACGGAAGGCGTACTAATGCGCACTGATCGCTCCCGGGTTGGCCATTGAAGAAGAAGACTGGAGCCAGGGAAGCTTCGCGCCAGCTTCCATCGAACCCCCGAAATGAAATGCAGAACGCAGCCCAACACATCATGGACGCTCATAGGACCGCTTCGATACCACATCCCATATGCTATTGACTTCCTTTCGAAATCCTCGTTCCGTCGCAGCCTGAATCCTCGAATGCCGTCTGTTATATTCTCGCCTCCAACATTATACACTACATAAGGTTTCGTACAATACATGCAAGGAGCCCAGGAATACTTGTTACGTTGTAAATGAGCCAGCAATCCGAGAAAGCACCAGGAGACATACACAGTGCACACCGCCGCGTCTAGTTCGCAACCCCGAAATAGAGCGTCTACGAGCAAGCATGGGGAGGCAAGGGCGTTACATGGAAGTGGAAGCGGAGAGTAAACGATGATAAAGAGGTCCGTATGGTACGTGGGTGATGTTCGTGGGTGTTGCGGTTTATGACTTGCTGCTTGAAGTCGAGCATGAACAGGAAAGGTGGATGCAGGGAAACGCGTACGCGAAAGGAGGAGAGGTTTGGGTCATGGCGGTCCGCTAGTGTAGATCCTCGTCGAAGCCATCCAAGTGGTCTTCATCATCGTCTCTTCTGTGCGCATAACGCCCGGCAGGCCGTTCGTCCGCGAGCTCGTCGTCAGTGTCGACGTCCTCCTCCTGCGGAGACACCACATTCTCGTCTACACCACCCCTCACGTCCGCAAGCATACCCGCCGCAGCCGGCATGACCGACTCGCCGTGATACGTAAAGCCTCTGAAGTTCTCCTGTACGCTGCTCGTCAGGGGGCTCCCCGCAGCCTCGCGCTTCTTCCTCTTCCCTTGGATCTCAATCCCCGCCGGCGCCGATGGCGCGGTCGCCACAGGAGCAGAGGAAGGGGAAAGGGCGCCCAAGGTCTTGTCACTCCCGAGCGGGCCATTGGGGGTGTGCATCGTTGCCGCGGAGACGCTCTGGGAGAGCGCGACCCAGTCCTCCGACGGATCCTCCTCATCGAGGTCCATGATCTCATCCGGGCCCGCGTCACGCACGTCCGCAGAAGTAAACTCCGGGTCGAAGTTGGCGACAGACTCGTCCGACTCCACGGCGGGCTTGAACGGCGGCGTGACCTGCTTGAGCGCGAGCGCCTTCCAGTCGATAGTCTTGAAGAACGGATGCTCCTTCAGCTCCTCCGCGTCCCGCTGCGCGCCAAGACGGTGCTTGGGATTCCGGTTCAACAGCTGTGGGAAATGGCAGACATGTGAGTGGGAAACAGCGCCTGGGCCGCTGTGGTATTGATATTGCTTACCCCTTTGACAAATTGCTTTCCGTCCTCGTTGATGACACCCCTTGGGAACCTGATTTTCCCAAAGCAGATGTTCTTGTACATCTGCTGTGTGTCTTCCGCATAGAATGGGCTCCACCCGCAGCACATCTCGAACAGCAGTACACCCAGACTCCAGAAGTCGACCAGCTTCGAGTATCCGTGCTCGTCCAGAAGGACTTCAGGGGCCAGGTACTCGGTTGTGCCGCAGAACGTGTTCGTCAGTTCGTCGGAGCGCAGGTCAGGCTTTGACAGGCCGAAGTCGCATAGTGCGACGTGACCTGTCGCGTCAAGCAGAATGTTCTCCGGCTTCAAGTCTCTGCGCGCCAGTCAGTCAGTGATGACGACTTGCCACACGACAGCTGTCACATACCGGTACACAATATCGTATTTGTGCAGGTGCTCGAGTGCGAGGATGAGCTCCGCAATATAGAATCGCGCTCGCTCCTCGCTGAACCGTGTTTCACGCTGGAGGTGCCAGAATAGCTCACCTCCGCTCTTGAAATCGGTCACGAGGTAGAGATCCGAGCCCGTTTGGAAGCTGAATTTCAGCCCAACCAGGAACGGACAGTCCAAAGAACGCTGAAGGATCTTGCGTTCGCCGAGCGTGTGCGCGACCTCCTTCTTTGCTAGGATCTCGCGTTTCGAAAGGACCTTCATCGCATATATGCGTTTGGTGTCCTTCTTGCGCACCTGGAACACGCGACCAAACGTGCCACGCCCGATGAGCTTGAGGAAATCGAAGTCGCGCGGAGTCAGGGCGCGTTTCGTCTATGGGTGTGAGCGCGATGGTGACACGGGTCACGGGGTCGAGCGGCAGCGAAGCGTGGGGCGACGTGGGGTGACGCGGGGCAGAAGCGAGAAGCGAGCTTCGTGAATAGCGAGTCGATCATCCGGGGGATCATCGTGCTTACCTTGTTCGCCTCGAACGTAATCTGTACGCGCATCTCCCCGCTCACCGGCTCGTTCTCAAACGGGCGCAGTCTGTCGTAGACGCGTCGTGCATCGGCGAAACGCGCGAGTGCGGAGTGGCAAAGGGCAGGGGTGGAAATGAGGTGGGAAGAATTTGTCAGCCGCTGCAAACGAGGCGACGCGAAGGGTCGAGACTCACTTGAACCACTGGTCGACGGTGTGATCGTGTACGAGCGCAGGCTTAATCTGCACCGTACCCAGGAAGCCAGGGTCGGTTGCCGAGCGGTCGTAGACATTGAACGTGATCGCAGATAGATCCGACGTGACATCGCTGCCTGGAGGTCAGCATGAGGGCGCGGAGGGATCAGGCGGACGACGCACAAGGACACCTCGTGTTTCCAGACAGGGCTCACGGCCGATATGCGCGACCCGAACAACCGTTGAGACCAGACTTGGGGCACCGCCATTTGTGGCAGTCGGTGAGCCCGACTGACGCCCTTCGGGACACCGTCCTTGTTGCCCTTGCTCACGGCGGTGAGGGCAGAGATGGCAGTCGAAGATGACTGCCGGGAGAGATTGGTAGGCAGGCCCTTGGCCTCCTTCGCAGTCTCCTCAATGGGGTCGCGACCGACAAACTCGTTCTGTTCGAACTGGACGACCACATACGGCTTGGACTGTGAAGAGCGCACATTGAGACCTCGCGCTTGGATGAGCTTGACGTGAACCTGGCCCTTGGAGGGGCCAGACGCGGACATCGAAGCAGTGCCATTCGCAGTGGGGGCTATCGAAGCATTTGTGCCTCCGGAAGAGTGACTAGAAGAGACGGAAGATGTAGGTGAGGGGCTCGCAGATGGTTGGCGGGATGCACCGGGGCGTCGGGACGGCGGGGGCTGCTGCATGTTGAAGACGGGCGCATGAAGCGAGAGGCCGGTGGTGGGCTGGGCTGCTGGATGCGAACCACCGGGAGTCAAGGGAGCGGAAGGGAAGTAGGAGGGGGGCGCGGTCGTCGCGGGCGAGCCTGGTGCAGCGCCGCTGACGGGAGACAGGAGGTGATTGGAGGCGTTCAGGAGGTGGTGATGATAAGATGGAGCGAAGGGGGCAGACTGCTGCTGCTGCTGGTCGTGCGGGGGGAGGAGACGGACGTCGTCGTGACTGAGAGAGTCGAAGGGGTTCCGGCGCTCTTTGCCGTCTGGGCCAGCCTTTGGCGTGAGATCTGCGGGGGTAGATGGCCAAAACTTGAGCATGGTGCGCTGAGCAATGGACGACAGGGAGCGGGCTGAAGGTGTAGCAGGGCTAGAGCAGGTAGTAGTGACGGTCGTTGACGAAGATACAGCGCCGAGCGATGGGGACGGCATGGGAGCCAGGGCACCAGCGACCACCCTCATCGTAGCCGGGAGCTCTTCCTTCTGACCGCTCCACTTTTCATCTTCCTTGCTCGCGTTTGCACCCCAATCCCTCGCCTCCAGCCACCGCAGTGTCACCTGTCTGCCGTAAGCCGCATGCTATCTACATCCATCATCCTCCGACGCCTCTACGCTGAGCCCGCCTCCCGCCCCGCCCCATCCCGCGCCAGCCCCAACCGCTCCCGCGTCCCCCGCAGCCCCCGCAGCACTGCTCCCGTCAGCAAGCCCACCGCCAGCGTCCGCCGTGCCTCCCGCCACCCCTGTCGGTCTGCACAGCAAGCTCAGCGCTACCTCCCAGGTCCAGACACGGCGTACTCACAGACTCCGGCGAATGCAGCCGCTATCCCCACACAGGACGCTACCTCCCTCGCCTCGCCCCAGACCCCGCCCATGTACTCGCAGGCCTCGCTAACCGCGACGTACGCCCCCACCGTCGCCGTCAGTCGTGCAGCGTCCTTCCCCGCCTCCTTGAGCCCCGCCATCAGCACCCGGTAGTTCTTCGTCTTGTTGTAAAAGTACCACCCCTGCACCGTCGTCGGGGGCCGGTGTGCATTTTCGGCCAGGAACTGCATGGACGCCGTCCGCGCGCCTCGCCGCAGCCCGATCATGGCCCCAACAATGAACCCTCCCCCTGGGAGAATGTAGACGTGTGGCGGGACATTCAGGTGTATCGTCCGCTTTGGTGGTATCCCATCGGTTCCAGCGGACGTATCTGTCGACATTTGTCAAGGTAAGTGCGCTGCAACACTCGACTGCAGCCAGCAGTGGAAGACGGAGATACTCGATCACGTGATGACGTCAATCTTCGAGACGCGCTCTGCGATCTCTGCACAGGAGCACTATTCCTCCAATATTGGCTCCATGGTATGGTGTATCATCCTATTCTTTAAGTGACGATACCACATGGACCCACACAACAAATACTGTGATTGACAACGAGACACTATACTTGGCTGTCAGAGGGCGGCTAAGCGGGAAACCGTCTTGGTGCTGCATACATCGAGGATCTGCGTAGCACCGAGATAGCTTGAACACATTGCGAGAATATATGGTCATTTCAGCTCGCAGTTGGTCATTGTGTGCATAAGCTACCAGCCCTGTACGACCCCGGGCCTACATGAACCCTGATGTAGCCTCCGACGACGTGAGAGTGTAAGTGACCGGGCGCACGCACTCCTTGCTGCTGTCCGATCCTAGAGATGGAAGTAGAGCCCTGCTGATGAAAGTAGAGTTGTATGAAGAGGAATGCGAACAACACACAGGCTCTACATGGTCCTGCCTATGCTGCAACGATGTATAGAATGATGTATGACGCACTCGTATAGCTTAATCTGTCTTCTGGGGGCATGGCTCTGTGTCATATGGTCTCTTGGTGAGAACGCAAGCACAGAATCTGGATAGGGTTCGCAGTGTGCGATGAGTCTATGAGATGAGCTCAGTCGGGTGCGCCCTGCAAGCTAGGTTGGTCTAGGTGCAAGAAGCTCAGGCGTGGCAGCGCCCATGAAGCCGGTCCAGGCTCCAGACGTTCGACCCGATTGACTCGAATAACGGACAGTAGTAGACAATTTTGCCGATGTCAACCAGACTGAACAAAAGACACAAAAGCGGTCGAGGATGAGTCGCAGTTGAGGCAGGGGGACGACGATGGCCCGTTTGTTTGTCTCTTCTTTGCAGCTGCTTGGAGGGACAAATTTGTTTTCTCCGGTTTTCTGCAATTTGGACCGTGTATGAAGGTGTTTTGCGGGGGACAACAACAGCACACCGACGCAACGTCGCCGCCGCCGCCGCCGCCAGCGACGACGCACGCAGGCCATGGCGTCCTCGCCGCGCGCACCGCGTCGGCGGCCATTCTGGGGAGGTGGCCCGTGCGTCCTGGGATCACTTCGCATGGATGACATAAGCGACGCCCGTTGGTTCGTCTCGCAGTCTGAGTCTGCTCTCCGCCGTCTTCCCTCCTCGTCCCGCCTTGCCCACCCGAGCCACTGAGCCACTGCCCCTCGAGCCTACTCTCCGACGCCGCACCTCATGATGGCTCAGCAGCCGCAGACGGTCATCCCGCCAGAAATGATGCAGGCGGGTGCGCCGATGCATGCGTCGTATTACCCCGAGAACCAGACCGACCTCACGGGGGGCCTGCCACTCAACCTCGACTCGCTGCGTGACGGCCCGCCAGGGAGCAAGCCGTTCTACCCATATTCGACTCTCATCCGGTAAGTAGCCCGGTCGACATTGTTTGTTGTGGCATGTGGCCATGGTCCAAACAAGCGGTGGCTCACTGCTTGTTTGGCCAGATACGCCATTAAAGGCTCGCCAAATCAGAAGCTCTTGCTGGAGGATATATACTATGCCATTGAATCAAGGGTGCGTCCGACGAGTTCCACGCGGCAGGCGTGTATTGATTTCTGCTCGCAGTTTCCATACTTCAGAACAGCGCCTCCAGGATGGAAAAACTCCGTCCGCCACAACCTATCTCTCAACCCATGCTTCGAGAAAGTGCCCCGACCGTTGACGGACCGGGGGAAGGGCTCCTACTGGACAGTCAACGACAACGTCGACCCCGGACTGGCGTCCACCGCGTGCGAAAAAAGAAAGGGGGCAAAGGCGGGGGCAAAGGTCGCTCAGCTCGTGTCGAAGAGGACATTGACTACCATCCGCCCGAGGAGAGTACATTCAGCGATACAAACTTCGTCGCTCAGCCTATGCGCCCCGTCGAGGCTGGGCCGAGCACACAAGGTGCGCCACCGCCCCCGCCGTCAGCGCCGTTCGTCCAGCACCAGTACGGGTACGTCCGCTTCCACACCGTGTACCTTCCCCTCTCTCATTGACGTGTACATGTAGTTTTGACCCCAACTTCGCGATGATGCCGCCCCCACCACCCGGTGGTATCGCTACCCGCCAATACCGCCGCTCTTCACGCCCGACGAGCGGTTCGAGCTCGACGAGCATGGGAATGTGAACTGGCATCTGCATGGCTGAAGGAGCTCACAGCCTTCAACGCCTCACAGAAGACCAGCAGAAGGCGGGAGCAGATCAGGAGTGGTACCGTATGATGCTGTTCAGAGTTCGGAGCGGGATGATGGCACCGCCGAATCCGGGCGATCCTATGGTGGGCCCGCCCATGATGGACCAACCCCGAACCCGGTGGAGGAGGTGACGCAGTAGATCTGCCATGCTGTAGGTTGTGTCGTCAATGACGTCTGCGAAACACAACAACCCTTCCTTCGCACCCTTGGTGCTTGCTTGGTGCTCGCCCAATGTCATCTTCTTCCTATGTTGCCCTTCTGTCACTTTTCGGGATCCCTCTGCTTGGACTAGTGGCATGGTGTTGATAATGGTAGTGTCGGATGGACATAGAGTCAGTCCTGTAATACAAACCCTGCTCGTTTGCCAGTCTCGGTTGTTGAATGTTCGACCAATTTACGTTCGACATTTGCTTAGTCGCGCGCACGTGATCGTGCATCGACGCGTTCACCAAGGATCGAGATCCGCTGCTTGAACGATCGCGTACTCGGCTTTCTCGAATCCTCCAAGAAGCCTAAGTCGTTACCAGGACCGCCTGAGTCAACCCTCCCCCACGAGTATCGCGAACAAGCCACCATGTCATCTCACTACTATGAGGTCGCCCTTTTTGGCGAGTTCTACCCACAAGATCTCTCAGGTGCGCGCCCTCCGAGCCAGAATGCTTATACGGTACTAATGGCCCCCTTGCGTGCTGGTTCAGCCGTCATGAACCGCATAACGCTTCACAGCGAGTCTGCGCATCCGATGCACGCCCGAGAGATAGTCTTCGAACAAACACGTTTCACGAATGAACCCCCGAGCCACCGCGGAGAGCATGGCCAGGAGCCCCCGTTACTCAGAGCTCGCAAGGATTTGCTCGAGCCCGAGGCGAAGTGGTGAGTGCTCTGAGATACACTTGTTTGTCGAGATCCCTTCACGAATCCGACCACGTCTTGTAGGGTTCTGTATTCATACCTGAAGCCAGAGTCCGCACGCGTGCACCCGAGGCCACAGTGCGCCCTTGGGCTACTTGCAGGTGGTAGGCAATGCCCTTCATTTCGCTTCGGCTTTGGGGTACACGTACGTATTCAGCTTCAGTTGCTCATGCCGCACTGAATAGTCATCCGTTTTGGCACAGGCGTCGCTCCCAGATGTACAAGCGTGGGTACGTCTTCCGGCGAGGCCCCCTCCTCGTTCAGATGTTTCAACAAGAACAGGCACGTTCAAAGTGGCCTCGAAGTGCATTTGGTTGCTCACATACACCTCATAGGTCGACCAGAAGACGCAGAAACCCATCCCCGCACATCCGGACACCCTATGGGAGGTGGAAGTCCGAACTGCTGCGCCAGTGCGCAACAGCCAAGAGACGCCCCTCAGTAGATATATAGAGGCTGTCCTGGAGACACAGCTCCTCATGAAGGGCTTGCTCGATCTCAGACGAAAAGACGTTTGAGCAGTCAAATGCCGTGTCCTCGCAGAGAACGATCAAGAAACAAGCTAAGCACCGACATCCTCGTGCTCATCTCCGGAGTCGCCCCAATCCACCTGCTCCTCGTCGCCCTCTCCCATCCTGTCAAACGCCATCCGTACCTGGGTCCCGAAGCGCGCCAGCTTGGCGAAGCTGCTCCAGCAACACAGCGAGGTCCTCAGGGCCTGCTTCTAGTTCATCGTCTGTCTCACCCTCGGCATCCTCGTCCAGCAGTCCGTCATCCTCTCCAGATCAATACCTGCACTACCGCCTGTGGTCCGCTCGCTGTGGCCGGTTCACGTTGCTCTTCATCATCACTCCCGCATATCCTCCAAGCAAGTCAAGGACATTCTTCTCCTCCGTCGCCTACCTTCTTCCTCGCTTCCGTACCCTCCAAGCAGACCGTTGATAGCCTTCTTCCCCTCCCGCACACTCAACTTGCGTCGCTTGGGCGTCGGCTCCTCTGCTTCCCGCTGGACGCTGCCTTGGTCGTCAACTATCGTCCCATGGAAGGATCCCTCTTCCCATATCTCGATCGTCGGAAACTCCACAAAGTTCTTGTGCTTCAAGTTGACACCGATCGGTTTCGCCGGATCCAGTTTGTAGTACGCTTCGCAGCGTACATGCCCTGGTCGTGGGCCCGCGGCATTGCGGCGGGCATCCAAGGAAGCTAGGGGGTCGAGCGGCGTCTGCATGACGCAAATGGGCATGGTGAAGCCTTCGGGGTCGTCAGGGTCGGGGACGATGAGGGAGCTGATCCACGTCGGGAATGGGTCTCCCTTCTTGGACTTCTTGCGCTCCGCGACCTGCGCACGCATGACCTCCAGCAGAGGCCTCTCCAGTGCATTGCGGTGCGTCAGGAGGGAGAACGGTTGTCGTTTCTGTTGTGAAGAGGGCTGTAATGGATCGGGAGGCGGATGGAACTTAAGCTCGATGGTGAGCAGCGCAGTGCGATTTCTGCAGGTGCGGTACGGGAAACGAGATGTACATCACGTTTTAGCGAGTAGATACAACAGAGGGCTGATGCGTACTTGAAATCCCACGTCGACTGGTTGAGGATCCGCCGCTCCATACCGTTGGGAAGCATCTCCATCTCGATGTCCCGGAAATCCAGCTGCATCTTCAGCACGTCCCTCTTCGACCGCGTCTTGCCCCCCGCCGCACCGGCACCCCTCCCCCGACCTCTCCCTCTCCCGCCCCTCATGCTTGTAGCGACCCTGCCGCGCCCCGCTCCGGGGCGCTCGCTATATAGCCACCTTGCACGATGTCTCGTCCCCAGTCACCCACTTGCCGCCCCATCTCCTCGAGGAAGGTGTAGTCGCTCATGAGCGCCATGTACCCGTACTTGTTCATGGACACGTACGCGGCCTTGTTGCGCACGCCGGAGCACCCGTCCGCCAGAGACTTGTGCTGGTTGGCGCACGGCATGGAGCACGTTCGCATGTTGCACCGCGGGCAAGTGTAGATCGCGGGCTTGACATGACAGACGACGCAGAGTGGAGGTTGGGATTTTGGAAGTACGCTGCCGGATGCCTCAGGCTGCACAGACATGAGTACACTAAAGAAGAGTTTTTGGACGGATGCGAGCTGGAGGAGAGCTGAGGGAGACAGAAAGGGCTCCTGTCAGTGTACAACGTACATACGAGCAGTTGCTGACGCGAAAAATACGACCCACGTGAGTAATATTGAGGCGCGTCGCGTTCGGAAACTTCGGATCGCCTACGCGCACAGACCAAACCAACAGCTACTCAGTCGAAGAAGCGAATGAAGGTGTAATCTTCAATTCCAAGTTATGATGTCTACAGAGAGATATACAGTAGGATGTCATAGGACCAATGAAATATAATACAGAGTCTGTGCTTCCCAACAGTCTAAATATCATCCATTCCGAGGTCAATCTCGACCTTTTCGCCGGGCTTGAACGCAGGCAAACCTAGATGGAATGCGTTAGACACAATAACCGAAGTAATGCGTGGTCTGAACGCACCTCTGTAAGGGCAGCCCGAACACCGGAAGGCATCACCGAGGTAGCAGTTACCACAGCTACTCGTCGCCTTCGGTGCAGAGCAGCAGCAGCGACCACCTGTCCTTCTCACTCTGCGGCACCTCCATCGTCTGCCCGCTCTCCGCGCCGTCCAGCAGCACGACCTTACTGTTCTTGACCTCCTCCGCCTCGAGCTCCGCCAATCCGCACGTGCAGTTCTTGCACGCCCTCTTCCTGCGCGGTGCGCCCGCCGTCACCGGTGGGCACACCTCCGGCCGCTCGCGGTCCTCAGCAGTCAGCAGGCTCTCAGCGTCGATGGTCGGGGTCGATGGCGCATTAAGCGTCCACAACGCTTTCTTCGAGCCTTGCGCTCCGCATCGGTCTTCCGGCGGAGCGGAAGCGCCGTGGCCGGTGCTGATTTGAGCGGTGCGGCGGCGGTGTGCGCGGGCTTTTGGGCGATGAGGGTGTCCTCTGCGAGAGGTGCGAGGATCATAAAGCCCGCGAGGGTGAGTTCGGACGGAAGCGAGGGGAGTGCATCGCCGAGGTGGAGGATGTGCAGCGTTCCCAGGGGCTCGAGGCCCGTGAGCAGCTGCGAGAGGAGCGTGGACAGACGCGGTGCGAGGGCTTCGTACTCGGGTGGTGAGAGCGAGACGTGGACGGAGGCGAAGCTCGAAGGCGTCAGAGTCGTGGCTGCCAATGATGGGGCAGCAATATGTCAGCTCTAGGCCTTTCGTCGGTATGTAGCGTCGTCGCGTACTTACCGCCATCTATGAGTCTGTCTACCATGTATTTGTCTACCTGGCGTGTCTCCTGCAAGCTCGTGATGAGTGACTGGTATCTCCCGTCTTCGGCCGTGGCTGGGGAACCGATGGCGAGCGCGGGTCCCTTTACGGGCACGGCTGCGACGACGGGCTGGCCCTGAGGAACGACGGGGGACTCGTAGATTGCTGCGGGGGCCATGTTTTGCGATGTGTTGGTGATGGGGGTATCGTCGAAAGTGTGGGGTTTTATGAGACTGCGAGAGGATGAGTGGGACAAGCTGCTTACTCAGACAGGACACAGTCAAAATAATCCTGGGCGATCGACTCATTGGATCGGTCACCCGGGTCACGCATCCCGGCGCTCCGGCTCCCCCGGGTGGCTGCCTGCCTTGCAATGCCTGCCCCGCCAGGTGAATGCATCCCATGCGTTTGCGAATTTACTATTTCCACAGTGCGGCCCTGTGGGCGATTCGCTTGCCCACCGCTGACGGTCAATATTGACGTCTAATCAGTAATGCACCTTGCTCGTGTAATCTGCTTAGCGGGTGAAGCTAGAGCCTGAGTTTGGCATTCTACTAAGTAATTGGAGCAACACCGTTAGCCCCACGGGCAGGACACAAGCTCTCCGACCGAGCACTTCGCGGACACCTGCTTGGTAGCCTCACAACTTCCACACTTGATGGTTCTTGTACCCCAACTCACCCAGCACACCTCCGACAACTCCCTGCGAGAAATTTCGACCATACGGCCCAGCGATTGCCGTGATCATTCTAAGAAGCCATGAAGTTAGTCCACACTTCTCCAAACCGATCATGACGACGTACGGTTCGGGCCCACAGACCAGGAACAGTACTTCTTTTCATTGACATTGGGCGAACTCGACCGAGAGAACAAGGATCGCCACCACGAACGGGCGTTGTCGGAGCCGAGCGCGTTTCTATGGCACCCACGTTGATTCTGCCCACCTGGACGTCATCCGAACCGACGGACGGATGCACGGGGCCCTCGGAGGAGTCAACGAAGAGAGACATTTGCAGCCGGTCAGGGTGCGCTTGGCTCGCAGAGAGCAGAGGTTCTAGCATATCCGGCGGTGGGAGTTCGGACGGCTTGCGCGCAGCATGCAGCAACGTAAAGCGGGTCTTGGTCGGAACCTTTGTAGGATCCTTGAGCAGCTTCGCATGCAGAAGCTGGTAGAAGGGCGTTATGCCTGTTCCTCCTGAGATCTTACAATATTTCAGATGATGAGTGCGCAAAGACAGACACGTGAAGTAGACGCACCATAACAACTTCGTCCCATTTGTTATCATCCCACAGCCATGTACTCAAAGGCCCTCTGAGCTCGATCTTGTTCCCCATCTTTTTCGAATGCAACCACCGGCCGACCTCACCCTTCTCATACTTCTTGACCCAGAACCTCATCCGCCCCCGCTCGTCAATGCCCTCTAACGGCGTGTACGGCCGCTCGACCTGTATATCATCATCCTTGATGTAAACAGACCAGATCGGGTTGTAGATGGATTCCTGGCTGTCCGGGACCGCCTGGGGAGGCAAAGCCAACGTAATCAAGCGTGTGTCCGGGTCGGGACACTCTTTGATGGCGGTCAGCGTCGCGGGGGTGTAGTGTCTCGGTGAGAAGAGAACGTCAGGGCGAGTCGGAGCTGCCTTGGATTCGTTTGGCAAGAAGAAAATGGTGGCCGTGCCAACCCCAAACACTCCGAACCAAATGAGCACGAGTGTATTGCGGTACCTCAATACCTCTTGGGAAGGACCAGTGGGCAATGGCTTGTACGCCGGTTTTCCTGGCGGTGCATGGGCATAGCGCAGCTGCACAATGTGAGCTCGAGGGGGTTGTGGGCAAAGGCGGACGGGAGGGCGTCGTTGGGCGAGCCTGAGCATGATGCTGGCGTTGAGTACGATCGAGTGTCCAGTTTGGGCGGTGACGCGAGGGTCAATATGAGGTCACGTGGGCGCTACGCGGGGTTGACTTCAAGCCGGCGTCCCGGGCTGGGGCTTGGTTCAAGCCATACTCTACACTCCCGCTTAATGCCCGGTCATTGAGTTGTGTACATCCTATCGCTCATTTCTACTATTTCTCGAGGACCACGTACATCTCTACCTGCAGCCTAGCCACCGGTGGCGCCCCGATACGACTCTTCACGACCCACACGACTTTCACGACCATGAAACGTTCCTACGACCACACCTTTGCTAACGACCGGGACCACACATTCGCTCCTACCGCACACTCCTTCAAGTTACGTCACCCATACGCTGGTGCGCCGCAGGCGGTGTCTTCATCATTCGGTGATTCTGCTCAGGCTTGCCCGACGAATCCGACCTACGGCTCTGGCTCTGGCTACCTCGACTTCCGGAGGCCTCTAATCAACACTTCCTCTGGCTCGAACGATGACTTCCAGTCCAATGCTGCAACGCCCAAGGCCGTTGCCCCCCCTCGTGCCGATTCCTACTTCACGATCAGACCTGACCCTGGCACTACTGGTCTCGGGATTCACTGCGACAGCATTGCCAACCATTCTGCGCGCACCGTCAAGCAAGAAGAGATTCCTCTCGATAGCCTGAGCGAACTGTGCTCTCCTGTCCCCGGCGGCTTGCTGGAACTGCTCACGAAGCCTCATGTCGAACCTACCCGCGGCAACGAAGCTTGTCTCAGCCACACCGAGGCACCAAACGCTACGATCTATGACGACCCTTTGGACGACGTGATCACGTTCGAGGATTCTCTGGCGTACTTTCCTAGGTCCGACACGCCGGTTCTGCATTCGCTGCCGTCTCTGCTGTACCCTAGCAGCTCTGGGTTCAATGCGGGGGACTTCTACTCCAACGGCCCTCTCTTCTACCCCAGCGGCTCCGAGAGCAGCGTCGAGAGCACCCTGGTCAATACGTCGCTTTTCTACCCAAGCAGCACTGAAGCTAGCGTTAACAATAGCCCGATCAAGAAAGCTCCTTTCTACGCCAGCAGTTCTTTTGACAGCGTACAAGATGCCCATTCCGCTAGCTCTGGTTATGCCAAGGACTCGCTCCGCACTCTGCTGAACTTTGACTCGCCGCTTCTGGGACTGGGCTACGATGCTGGCTCCGACAAGAAGGAAGAGCCCGTCGTCGGCCTCTACGCGGACATCAACCTTCGCAGGGTGCTCACTAGACACGATGCCCCGAGGTCTATGTCAACCCTGCCGATATCATGGGCGAACAAGAGGTCCCAGTCAAGATAGAAGAGAGCTAGAGGTCGCAGATTTCTTCTAGTGGATGACCAACCGGACGTCGTGGAGCTCGAGCAAGACAATTGCCAACTGTCGACTCTGAAGATATAACGGGGTTCACTGAAGAAGCAGTCCAGGCTATCGTCGGTGTCATCACTGCCGCGAAACAGGATGAAGACATGATCGTCTCGCCAGGCCTTCCCCCGCCTACGGATGCTCCTGCATTCGTCTTCGATCTGTCAGGCATCCCTCCGCCCATCATTTCCCAGCCCACGAATTCCCGTTTGCCCCTCCAGCGACGGCGCCGCCTGCTTATGCCATATCTTACAAGCCAGTGGCGCTCAAGAGAGCGTCCCGGTTGCTCAGCTGAGTTTTACCGCAAGCCTCGACTACGCCCCGTATGCCTTCTTCCCTTCCAGTTTCACCGCCCTTCAGCCGTCCCAGCGCACACCGCTCCTCGACCGCCAACCGCCCGCGCCCGCGCAGCAAGCCCCACCTTACGCCTCCCCTATGTTCTTCAACACCGCCGACGCACCGCACCCGCAGACCCCCGTCTGCAACGCGCACATGGGCGTCGAGCTGGAAGAGCTCCGGCGCCGCGCGGAGAACTACCGGCGGTGCAACCCCGGCACGGACATCGACAAGTTGTGGCTCCAGTCGTTCGCGGGGCGGCTGTCGGAGGACGGCGTGCTCATGGACGAGTGGCGGTGCTACGTCAAGGGCTGCGCGCAGCACAACAAGCGGAGGGACCACATCCTCGTGCACGTCGGCTCGCACGTCGAGCATCGGCCGTTCAGCTGTGGGCGGTGGTACGTGCTCCTCCGAACTTTCTGTGCGTGCGTGAGGCTGACGCTGCGGCGCTGTGACAGCGGGATGCGCTTCCTCCGCAAGAACGAGTGCAAGCGGCATGAGGCGAGCCACGACGGGGCGAAGCCGTTCGAGTGCATGATCTGCGCGCCGGTGCAGCACAGGAGCTTTGCGCGCCAGGACTTGCTCAGGCGGCACATGCGGGTGACGCACGGCGTGACGGGCGAGTCGGCGGTCGACCGGCGAAAGAGGATGAGGACCGACGTGGACGACGGCGAGTACCGGCCGTGATTGTGTGAGGAGTAGAGTAGGGAGAGGAGCTTTCCGAATGTTGAATGTTGACTGTAGCCGCCTGTACCAGTACTGTATGTGTATCACAGCCTATTAGATGTATCAGTCAAAACAGTGATGAGACAATGTAATGACGTTTGGATAGCCCGAGCTCGGATTGAGGTACCGCGCCAGTGGTCGAACCGTTGATGAAAACCCAACATAGTAATGTTCCCATAAGTGTAACAGTCGTGGTGCGTACATCGGAAGTGTCTACCAATCATGTAGGCTCGCGTGGCCAGGGCGGGAGAGATTGAGCCCTCCGCGCAGAAGCGGGGGCAAGACCTTCCCTCCCAAAATCGTCTCCTTCACTATAGCGTCTACCTCATGGGGCGTAACGCGCCCATACCATACGCACGCACCCTGCGGTGAGTTGATCTACCGCACCAAGTGTCAGCTAACTTCAGTATACCGCCGAGCAATGTATTGCGAGACGCACAATGACGTTTCCGGCGAATTTGTGTCCGCCCATGTGTGAGTTGCGAATTATGAGGACGCGCTTCTGCTCTGCGACATCCTTCAGCCGCTTTTCGACCTCCGCGCGCAACCGCTCGTCTGAGCCGGTGAACTCTTCGAGGGGAGGTCCCGAGAGCGAAGGGTCCTCGATCTGGGTGTGGACCTCCCAGCCCTCATGCTCAAGCGCGGCTGTGAATGTCTGCTCGAGCTTGGGCGCCGCGATGGCGCAGCGGTTGTCCCTCCGCTTGTGTGAGCCTGCGAGGAACCTCGTCAGCGTCCTGCTAGTTTAATCCGACAATATGAACTGACATAACATGATGACGGAAGAGTAAGGAAGCACATAGGTCTTCAGAGCATCGCTTTCCCTCGCATCGGCCTTCAGCGAGTGCAGGAGCTTCTTCGCGCCCTCCTCCGAGCGTTCCACGCTCGTAACGACCTTGTACTGCGGGAACACCAGGACCGTCTCGCGTGTAGCGTCGTCGCAGACGGTCTTATGGCTCCCGTTGAGGATGGTAACCTTCGAGCTCTCGGTGGACTTGTACACCCCCGGAAGACCGCCCGCGCCGTTCGATGCAGCGTCTTTGCCGCCCTTGCCGTTCGCTGCAGCGTCCTTGCCGCCCTTGCCGTTCGCGTCCTTGCCTCCCTTGTCCTTGGGTGGTTTGAACTCGCCCCGGGCGGAGTCGATGTATGCGGCGAGCGTGCCCGACGCATCCGTCACCTCCCTCTCCCAGTCTGACTTCCCGGTAGATATGACAACCTGCGCAGAGCATGTGTCAACTGACGGGACACACCGGCATGAGGCTCCGAGACATACCTGCGTAGCGTACGGCTTCATGGAACCGAGCATTTCTGTTTCCATGTCCACATCGAACCTTGATGGATATTCATCGTGTCCTGCGCCGGTCAGGAGAGTCCCCCGCGCGGCTGCGTTACGCACCTTCATCGCAGGGGTTTGCGCACCCCCGGCAGTCCGCGTCAGACACAGGGACGTCGGCGGCCTTGAGTTCGGAGCCATGGTCTGCGCCGACGCCGCCGACGATGTACGCCTTGAGCTTGCGGAGGGTGCTCATCTTCAGGATGTGGCTCGGGAACTGAGGGGACGAGGGGAGGATACGGGAGCTTAGTGAGTTGTTGCATCTAATAAATAGAGAGACATTTGTCAGGGCGAGGATGGCGGTAAGCTGCCGCAGCCAGTGAGGCGATCGAACATTACGACCACACACGGCACGGCAGTCACGGCACATCCGTTTATCAGATAAGATTCGACCGCACCGGCCCCGAACATACTGTACTAATATTTCGACCAATTGTTCAGCGGATGTGACGCGTGACGCAGGTGCTCGGTGTTCAGAGATCTCGGTGATGCGTGACAGGGTGTCCTGGTTGCCCCTGGTCGGCCCAAATAGGGGTATTTGGCACCCGGAACCGTGACATTCTGACCGACTTGGGTGTTCAGTGGGACTCCGTGACCCGTGACAGTGGCTGTTCATGACCCCCCGTGATGCGTGACAGAACACACGGTCGAAATAGTACAGTAGTACATACGAGACGCTCGAGTACTGCGCAGCGCCCTGCCAGCTCGTGCATATTACTCTCAAGGCTCTTCATGAAGCTAACCTCGGTCTGGAGCGTATCATCACTTGGTATTGGATCGTGGGATCGTAAGGGTACAACGACTGAGCTACAGGGCGAGCAATATACAAACGCCAGTGTTGTAAGATAAATTATACGATGCTAACAGCTGCAAGTCGAAGAATAGCTAACCAATAAATCATCATGACTGCCAAACTATCTGCACGAGTCAGCGCAAGGTCAGCAAGATGTGCAATCGTACAACAATTGAATCCGTCCGAGTCAGCATCACCGCCCATAATCATCTGGGACGAACGGCGTAACGAGGTCATACATCTCGGCGTTCCTGCTCCTCTGCGGCTTGCTCCCAAGGCCGACGAAGTTCTTGAACTTTTGGCGCATCCCCGGCTTCTCATCCGCCTCCATCTCGCTCCGGTCCTCGGGGTACAGCGTGTCGACGATCTTCGAGAGCCGACGCAGCCCCGGATATCCTTCGGGCGGTCCGTTGCGCGACAACTCGAGCGCTGAGGCGAGGTACATCGCGAGGTCCGGGAACGTCGTCGGGAGTGTGGGGTAGAGATTCCCCGGCACGCTTGGGATGGTGTAGAATTTGGAGATGGGCGCATCTGCGCCGTCGCGCAGCACGGCGGGCGGGGAACAGATCGTGTACGACCAAGGAAGCACACTCGAGTCGCCGTTGCGGAAGCGCACCGCGTTGGGTGTGTTCACAGGTACGGGCACGTCGATGGACATGTACACTGCGGTGAGCCATGCCGACGACGTGCTGTGCACCTATCCCGGACGCGTTTGAGTACTCGTTCCGCATCACCGGGGTCCGGGTAATAGGGATGGACTCACCTTGACAAATGATATGACGATCCGCAGTCTCGCTTCTCCCTTCAGCTTCTTGAGCACTTCGATAGACGGCTCGACGCGCGTCGCCGGCAAACGTGCCATGAACTTAAGCAAGCTGCGCCAATTGGGAGCTTGGATATAGAATGGTGGCTTGTCCGCATTCGGAAGGGATATGAGGGTGGGTATCGAACCCTTGAAAGGGGCTGCAGTTAAGACGATGGGCGCTGTGCCAAATCCCATGGCTGTATCGAGCATATGTGAGCTATCGCATCGGTAGAAATGATAGAGGAAGAGGCATACAGATCCCGGTGAGCAGCTCCTGTGGTATCAGCTGCTGGTGAGCACTCGACATACAACTCAAATCCGACTCTCCCGCAGACACCGCCGACAGAGGCGCCGACTTATCGTCAACCCACTCAGCCTTCTCAGAGTACGGATAGCTCGGGGGCGCGTCGAATCTGTCTTTACGAGGAGAAGGAGACTCGACCACAGGCGTGTCCATTACAGGTGTCAGCTCAAGCTCGCCCGCCTTCGCTGCCTCTCTTATTGGGTGTTCCACCGCCATGGAGAGGCGTCGGCCAGTGTGCGGCGACTGCCCGAGGTCGGACTTCGAGCGCGCCGTGCGTTGCGACGCGTGAGGTTGACTGCCAGGAGATGCGTGTGAGATATGGCCAGTGAATGATGCGGAATGGGGCAATGGTTTGTCTTTGTTCATGCTTTCGCAGCGTCGACGAACGTCCTTCGATAGCACGGTCTCTATCGAGGTCGAACGCATACGGAGCGCCTGTGCTGTGTCGACGGTGCTTGCTGGGGTTCCCGGGTTAGAGGATGCGAGAGGAGTGGCGGCGGCAGAGCTTCCCCGCGAAAGGTGTCCAGGGAAGAACGCTTGATGCGGGACTACTGAGGGAGGGCGCGGTGATGGGTGAGAGGAATTCTCTCTCGACGAGGACGCGGCTGAGATACTGTCCGTACTATGTCCGCTGGAGGACGGCGCAACATACGACGGTGCTCGCGGCGGCGAAGAGGTCGATCGTCCGACTTCATGGAGAGACTGCTTCAACGCCTGCGCAAGTGCCGCGTCCTCATCGTACTGAGAGGGTGTCCGCGACTCCTGAAGCGATGCTTGGACGGCTCGCCTGAGATCCTCGTCATTCACAGAAGACCTCGGATGCACATCCGGCTTGGGCGAGCTGAATGTCGGATGTGGCGTGACATGAGGCGCGGGATCGGCGTAAGGGTGCCTGGAGGTTGTGGGAAGTGAATGTTGGGCGCGGAGTTGTGCAGCATGAGTGGGTGGCCCTGGAACATGTCCAGGGTGCACATGTGGGTGGGGAGCAGTATGGCGAGGGGCAGGAGCTGGATATGAATGCGCGGGCCTCGGAGGAACGGGTGGCTGGCTCGAATGTGGCCTTTGAGGGAGGGGAGGCGGAGACGACTGGGCATGTCGCAGCTGAGGAGTTCTCTGGGGCTGTGGAAACTGTACTGTGGGTTGGTGCGAGAAATAGTCACCAGCTGCAGAACTCAAATTTCGACCATGGGATGCACCCATGTCTACCATGCTCCTGGGCGACCGGACGGACGGCCCCGGCGCCGACCTCGCGACATGGTGTGGACTTGGTGCGTAGTACGTGTACGGCCTGGTCAATGTAGGCATGGGTTGGGTTCGCGATGTTACCTGGTATGCGGGCCTTGCTGCCTGCGCCTGCTGCGGATCCGGTGTCCGCTGGATTCTATCGTAAGGATTGGGCAGGTCTTGATGAATACTAGCGGTATCAGACTCCCAAATGGCTTCAGGAAAGGTCCGGCGTGAGTACAAAGCCTGTAGGATCGCGGGAGCATGGAACATACCATGAAGCGGACCATGCCCTGTGCTGGGCATCGGGAACTGCACGGAGGCGCTAGCAGAGGCCATGGCATACGGGTGGCCTGGCATGGTGGGAGTTTGGGATTACTCTCACCGTCGCGCTGTAGGGACTCTATGCAGAGAGAATGAACAGCTAGTGGTCCGCGTCAACCAGGGCCGCACAGGTCGTGTCGCGGTTCACGTTGAGGACCACACTACGTACAGATGGGCCGTTGTGGGCCGTCCCGTTACGATATGGACGGCGCTCAGGCTTCGCAGGGTTGACAGAAGGCTAAGAACTATGCTGGGAAGATCAGACTGGGCGAGCCGCTCATGTCGAGAGGCAGGACGTTGCGAGAGAGCATAACGGCGACCACAAGCACGACCAGACGTCAGCAAGCTGCAGGCGGTGTTCGTTTACCAGCCAGGGCGCGTCCGGCGCTCCATCTAGGGGCGATCACTTACGACCGAGGCAGTGCGCCCAACAGTAGGACCCGCCGGCCATGATACCGCTACCGCTTATGGACGCGACGGTGGGCGCGAGCATCGCATCCACGAAGACTCACTGAACCTCCATTTGAGCATCAGTCTGGTCTTTCACGATCTGACCGAAGACGTGAAGCTAGGCCATGCCCGATATTTAATATCACAAGTACCTCTAGCTAGCTATCTTAATACAATGCAGGGAAGAGGAGAATGCGGAGAGATGGTTGCTGCAGAGCGATGCGGATAGGATGATGCATGATGATAATGAGAGTAGCAGAACGAGAAATATTGCCGGAGACATGCATGAACACGGAAATCCGAAAAGCAGCGTGAGAGGAGAGACACAGACGGAAAAGAACGAATAATGAGATCGTGACGGTCGTTAAAATAGTGCTCATCGTGCGGGGGTCAGTTTTGCCGCCTGCCCACGACCTTGCCCCTGCACAGTCGACGTTTTGAATCCTAGCTGTCGCATCGTGGCCAACAGGTCTGTCTTCTGCACCGGCTTCGAGAGGTACGCCGCGAAGAGATTGAGGCTGGGGTCCACCACATCGGATGCGGTCGCGCTATACGCACTCACAGCAATGATAGGTATCTCCGCATTCTTGTTGCCGCTGTTTTTGATGTATCGGGCGGCTCCTTCACCGTCCACTATACACAGACCAATTAGCGATATTACAAGGTAACAATAAGGCGTCACTCACGTATTGGCATATGAAGGTCCATCAAGATACAGTCAAACTCTGTTTGAGAACACGTCCATGAGTACCGAGTCGCGTCAGACAGGGATTCCGACACTCACTTATGTCACCCATGGCAACACTGATAGCTTCCGACCCATCCGCCACGACAACACAACGGCACCCGAGACGTATGAGCAGTGTCTCGATGATCTTCGCCGTGATGGGGTTGTCTTCCGCCAGGAGGCATGTCACAGCCCGATCTGACGGATCAGGCGCCCTCTTTAGGTCAACCGAGGCGACTGACGACGGTGGCGTGTTCAGCTCGTAGTGATTAGGCCCGGTCGCCGGTGGCAGCCCCCAAGAGTCAGACGTAACGCTCTCGCCGTTCGTGGACACTGACGCAGTCCGGAGGCGGCTGGGCATGGAGTTACGGCGGACATTGTCGCCTTCCAGGTGGTTGAGCTTGAACCGCTCAACAGTGCTATAATCCGACGGTTTCCGGACGTGGCCACTAGCACTTCCAGGTGTAGGCGGACCTCGCGACATCGAGGAGGCAATAGACGAAGTCGAGGTCGCGGGCGAAGGCGGGTTAGTAGGCGAAGGTTTGCTGGGCCCGTCCGTCGCAATAGTGACGCTAGTCGGCTTCTTGATGTTGACCTTGGCCGATACACTCTTGCGGCGGGTGTGGAGATTCGCCGGTTCTGACAACGTCTGCGACAAAGGCGCCATCTGGTCGGTCTTCATTTTCCGAATCATGTCGTCGTTGGCTTGTTTCAGGACGGGAAGGTTCTTGAAGCTGAAGGAACCGAAATCGTCGTCGGAGGGCGACATTGCGGTTGTGTCGGCAAGGGCGGGGGGCGCAGAAGCGGAAGCAGGGTCAAGGTCAGCAGATGGCGCGGGACTATCGGAGCCAAGAGTGGTGGTCATTGTAGGGTGGTCGGGCTCGCTGAACGGCTGCAGCACTGCTCCACGAGGATCGAAGTAGTCAGTAGACTCAGGATCTGTGACTTGCGGGATGAATGCCGCCTCGGTAGCCGTGACCTTGTCCCAATCGATCCCAGCGAAAAACGGGTGATCCTTGACCTCGTCGGCACCATTGGCCCCCAGACGCCGAGAGGGATCCTGTGTCATCAACCGCTGCATGAAGTCCTTCGCCTCGGGCGAGATGTCCATGTATCCCTCGTGCCATTGTACGCGGCCCGACAGGATGTTCTCGAACACCTTCTCAGGCGTTTCGTCATGGAACGGAGGAATCCCATAGAGAAATTCATAGGTGATGACACCCAGAGCCCACTAGAAGCAATTCATTAGCCTCATGACGGTCTCGATGGGACAGAATCTACTCACCCAATCCACGGCAGCGTCATCGCCGCGCAGACCTAGAATGGTCTCGGGGGCGAGATAGTCCGGTGTGCCCACCACCTTCTGGTCACCGGGCGGCGTACCGCCAGGGTTAGGATGAGAGCGAAGATCGGTAGTCAATTCAGTTGCGAATGACTGTAAGGGGCTATCCATGTGTGGCTGCTGCTTGCTGTTCGACCGCCGCATGGCGAAGAGTCCAGAGCCCTGGAGAGACTCAGAGCCGCTAGACTCACTCACGTCATCTGAAAGCGACAAATAAGGCGACGATCCTAGCCGAGGAATCGAGCTGGTCCTCTGCGTAAAATACGAACCTCCCGCGTATAGGTCGGACGTGAACGGTGTCGACCCGATGTAGACAGAGTCGATTGAGGGTGGCCGTGACCCAGGGCTATGTCTTGACCGCGTGCGCATCCCGAAGGGGAGTTGGGCGTCTCGTGTTTGGCGACCCAGGAGACCAATCCTGCTCAGCCCGAAGTCAGTGAGCTTGAGGTGACCGTGCTGGTCGATGAGCAAATTATCCGGTTTTAGGTCACTGTGGCAGCAGGAAGTATTAGCCAAGCAGATCATGAGCAAAAGATATACACGACGTACCGATGTACAATACCACGCTGATGCAGATACTCCAATCCAAGAACGACCTCTGCGATGTAGTTGCGCGTCCATTCCTCGGGCAGAGACCCGAGAGACTTGATCAGCGCAGCGCAGTCGCCACCGTTGAGGTACTCCATAACTAGATACAGGTTCTCCTTGCTCTGGAAAGTGAAATAGAGCTTGGCGACGAATGGCGACTCAGCCTGCTTCATGAGGATCATGCGTTCCGCCTTGACGTTCGTGATCTGGTTCTTCGCGATCATGTCCGCCTTCTTGAGCACCTTGATCGCGAAGTAGTCGCCAGTGGCTTTCTTCTTCGCGAGGAAGACGGAGCCGAAGGCGCCTTTGCTGATAGGCTTGATGATCTCGAAGTCTTTGATTGACGTAGGTGTCGTCCTGGACAGCGGCGCGACAGAAGGAAGGCGAGGCGATAATGGAGTGCCCGACACCGAGTTGGTCGGGCTGAGAATGGGTTGCGCTGCAGTTGAGTGCCGTCGTCTGCGCGGTCGTCGCGTCTGCGACTGGTCCTCGGGTGAGACCAAAGGTGAGAGAGGGGGAGTGATGAGCAAGCGAGGCTCGAGGATGCCTAGCGAGGGCCGCGGCCGAACCGTGTTCTGATTGACCTCGTTGAGATCCATGGGCGGTGGTGTGAGGTCGTGAGCAGGATATGTTGCGAACGATACTGTGGGGGCCGCTAATGCTAGAGGAGACGAGATAGAAGACGGCGTAGATGATCGTGTTTGCAAGTTGCTCGGAGGATACGCAGGAATAGGCGCGACAGGAAGGAGGGGTGAGCTGAAGTTAGAAGCTAGAGTGTGGTCGATAGTTTGGCCCGAATGACCGCCGGAGAACGGAATCGGCGAGGTAGCCGCGATAGGAGTGGGCTCCGCCGTCTGACTGCCGAAGGCGTAGTCAATAGTGTTAGTGGTACGGTCCTCCGCTTGCTCGCCCTGTTGTTCGTCCTCTGAGCCTTCCGCGGTCTGTTCGCCGTCCTCATCCTCATCCTCGTCCTCCTCAGCAACATCCTCCATCTGCGAAAGGGTCTGAGCGACCTTGTCCGCCCACTCCTGGCGGATCTTCTCGGAGTACTTGATCGTATTCTGCATACGCACGACGTTGTCAACTTTCTGTCGCATAACACGCTCAGCGTCCTCGATCAGCTGCGTGAGCGCCCCGTCCTCGATGGAGGGTTTGCCCCATCGTCGGACTTGCGACATCTTCCGCTCTGAGGCAGGCGACAAGAGGCGTTGCCTCTCGATGGGCTCGGCCGATTCCTCATCCTTCAACGCAGGGATAGAGATTTCGCTACAGAGTTGCAGGATGTCCTCGAGTTGCTCAAGGATGTGACGCTGCAGCTTCTTCACGCTCAGTTTCTTCATCTTCAACGGCGCACGGAGGAGTTGAAGCGGCGAAGACGATCCAGGTGAGGTAGCCGGGGAGAAGATGGGCATGCCACGGTATTCGGGAGCCGTCATGGGCGACGAACGGTCAATTGCCGTCAACAAGTCGCGAATCGTGTTGCGAAGCTCGCCGATCGACTCGTTGCACTCGCTGATTTCGGCTTCGAGCCGGTGCGTCTCCGCACACGTCTCATTGTGCTTCTCGAAGTACCACTGCGGTACCTCGCATTCGCATATGCGGCAGAGGATCGGCGCGATGTTGATCGGCCGCGCGAACGGGAAGGGTGTAACTGGCTCGTACGCCTGTCTATGTCCGAAGCCTACCTGTGTCGCCTCAGCGGAAGCTGGCTCGTCACCAACCTCGCCGGACTCGAGCAAGATGGAAGGAGGCTGCTCCAGGCATTCCGGCTGACCGATGGGCCTGACGACCCACATTGTATGCGTCGGTGTACCCTCCTCACGTTCCATCATGAGCATACCCGTTCCGACCATCTGCTGGTACAGGTTCTTGTACGACGACTGACCGGGTTCGGCGTCAATGACCTTCAGTCTGAATCGCACCTCCACGATGCGTGAATCGTCGTCGAGCAGCCGCCGAGTCGCATCGCGGAAGACGTGCCAGTCAGCCGGAGCAAGTAACCGCGATATCCGCGTTCCTATGAGGTCCTCCTGGTCCGTTCTGAAGCGAATGATGATCAGCGCGTTATCATTCCGCCTATGAAGTCATGCACGTACCCGATAACGTTCCGCCATGCATAGTTGACCCATATGAAGTGGTCGCCATCCATGCTCAGCTCCAGTACGATATTCTGGTTCTGGGCATGTTCTGCTTGGAGACGTAACCGCTCGGTGGCTAGGACCCTCGCGGATTCGTTGTTGTCAGTAAATTTTGACGTCGACCTAGGCTGGTCGTTCTCCTTCGCGGGCGTCATAGACAAGTCCTTGGGTGTTTCATCCCTGGTCCGACGAGTCTGGCTGACGGTGCGGGACATGCGAAGCTTACTCTCCTCGTCCTGCTGAAAGCGAAGCGCACCGGTTCCCGCCGCCTCAGCACGAACCGAGGGAGTCGGGGCCACACCTTCCTCCTCGTCCGCAGGCCTCAGCACGAAAGTGAGAGCTTCGTCCTGCTCGTCATCGTTGTCGTCAAAGTTCCAGAACTGCTTCTCTGCCTCCCACCACTCGACCACTCGAGACAGACTCGCGATAGCGAGCAGTACCTGGACGTACCAGTTGCGTCCGTGCCAATCCGGGTGCTCGTCCCACGCCTTACCGATGTTCTGCACGCGCTGCACGAGCTGCTCGCAGACCTTCGGGTTGGCGGTGAGCTGATTGATGGACATCTCCTGAACGTCCGTCGCAATGCCAATCAGCTCGTACAAGGTAGTCATGATCGGATCGACTGGGTCATCCACCAATATCCTCGAGGAACGGCGGTTGTTAGTAGCCTGGTCTTGGTATCCCCGTGGGAGGGGAGACCGGGAGCGAGACGCGGAACGCGAACTTGCACCGGAGCGAGGTGTGCGGACGGGAATATGGATCGTGCGGGATAGTCTTCGGTTCGCAAGGGTTTGCGCACTCCAATCCCTCGACTGTGCAGCGGCGCTCTGCTTGCGCGGGCTGACCACCTCGGGTGGAGGTGTCGGACTGGTGACGGAACTCAGCGCAGGACTGGAGGCGCCAGTACTCGAGGACGCGACATTGGTCACAGACCGACCCCGGGGAAGAGTCGAATGGCGCCGCAGAGAGGCGGGGCTTGTGGAAGACACGGACGCTGTGAGAAGCCCGGGCGACGGTGGCCCGAAGATCAGCGAGTGCTGGGTCGCAGGATCTTCATCGAGACACGCACGTTGTCGACTGTGATAATTGCCTTCTGGGTCGGCTTCATAGCCGCCATCAGAGCTCACATCGTCGAACTGCAACGCGGACCTGAGCTCCGCCGGCTGCAGGACGAACGCTTCCCGGAGAGGCTCCGGCTGCGAGTCCGTGAGGTTGGACTCCCGCGTTGGGCCACGCTCGCGCTCCCTCTGCTCGCGCTCGAATTCCGCCTCGTGATCCCCCTCCCTGAGGCGCTCCTCAAAGAAGGCAGTGATTGAGTTGGTAGTCCGCTGCAGCTCCTTGTCGCATTCTGCCTTTGCGGCCTTGAGACGGCGCGTAACATGACGCCTCACGAAGGGCATGGAGACCGTGTTGGAGGAAGAGGCGTGTGCATTAGCGGCGCCATTGTTGCTGGACGAAGAAACATGACTGTGGAGGATGGGGGTAGTGCTGTTTCCGGGGAGAAGACGAGGGGACTTGGTGGCTGGCGTCGAGGATGAGAGGAGTCGGCGGACATAGAGGTCCTGGCTTGAGGGCAGAAGACGGGACCAGATTAAGTCGGACGACGAGACACTGCGATTAGGATATGGGCTGGCAGGTCCAGTGGCAACGGGGGTAGGGGGAGAGACAGAAGGAGAGCAACGAGACGGTGGTGGCGGGGCTCAGGGCGACATGGACGAGTGATAGGACGACGATGGGACGTGGCTTGGATACGCAGGAGCGGTGGGCGACCGTGACCAGTGCGAGACGGGGCCAACCTCAAATCCGGCGGGGCCGAGGCACGGGCATATTCACACACTACAATTCCCATAATAGGCAATCCCCCAGAGCCGCTCTCGCCCTTTCGGGCCCGCGTCCTCCTCGCCCTTCTCCGTTTCTTTCCCTGCACGCGCCCACGCGACCGCCCTCCGCGCTGAGGCCAGCTCGGAGCTCAACATCTGTCTTTTGTCACCGCGGGGACCGGAGAGTCGCGCTCAGCCACGTCTGTGGCACTCGCCGCCGGCTTGTATTGACCGCCGGAAGAGGCAGCCTGGGACACCGCGCCGCTGTCCGGGGTCCTGCTCCCACCGCGTACGGCGAGCAGGTGAGCGACTTTGACGACGGCGAGGACGCTCACTCGGTACGCCGCCGCATCCCCCGCCATTCAACGAACCGTCATTGCTCACAGAATCCCACATTCCCGGTCCAGCCCACCCTCTCACGCCTGGTCACCTGGCCCTGCCTTCGCCTTCGTTTCTCTTCCCCGAAGTACTCGGTATAGCACCAGCCCTCTTCCTTGGAGTCCAGTCCATTTCTTAATCAAAGTCTGTCCCACAGATTCTATCCCTCATCACCGCTCACGAGCACCTAACCGTGTGCCGTGCTAAGCACCATGTTGTCCCTCACGAGCTCCATGCGACAGGCGGTCTGTCGGGCACGATCGCGCTGGCAGAGCCCTTGGGTCGCCGCTGCCTCAATCGCAACAAGGAGACACAACTCTACTTTCGAACTCGAGCACATTACCGACGAGCTCAGGAGCCAGGGCAATGCCCCGCTTACGCCAGAAGGTGCCTACTCGGAGACAGGAATCAACTACAGTAAGTCGATCATCAGCTGCCGAAGACAAGGCGCTGAATGTGGCCCAGATGAGATTAGCCTTAGTGAGGGTCCTAAACCTCATTTTAGGCGGAACAAGGTACGTCTCATGCTGCTTCATATCCTCTGGTGCGTACTTTCTCATCATTTCCCCAGTTCTTCAAACCAGACGAGCTCTCGTACAAATCGGCGACGAAGACCAAACACATACGCAAGAAACCTTTTTGCGGTCCCAGCCGCAAGGAATCGGAGCAGGTCGACATTTTCTACCAGCTCGGCATCGATCCTCTGCAGGAGGCGATGAATTCAAAGCTGCTCTCAGGCTTCGTGACAGAGATGGGCAAAATCAAGCGGCGCTCTGACACAAACCTCACATGGAGAAACCAGCGCCGCCTTGGCAAGGCGATTCGTCGCGCGAAGATGATGGGTGTCATCCCGGTCTTGAGCAGGCGGATGCTCATCAATAACTAGTCACCGTAATGTGTGGTAACCCCATCCGATGCGAACTACCATGGCATGGTCAAGGCGCTACAGCAATGATCACATTGATGGATACATTGCCGTCCCTCAAAGCAAGGCGTTTCACGGTCGCGAGGTTGACAACGGCGCGGTCCGCTGGAGTAAAGCAGTCGGCCGGCTTGTGGCAGTACTTAATGCATCTGCAATGCATCCATCTCTACCCATGATCCGGCCGCCCACCAGTACGCTTGCAATGAAACAGTGATCTCGTTGATGTCTTATATAAAAGCTGAGTGCAGTAGAACTGGGAATCTCATTGCCTCCGTCCGCGTGGTAGGGAACATGAGTCAAAGTTACGTAGGACTAGGAATGTAGTGCTTTGAGACGGCCGTCCGCATCATCCGTCAGTTGACTCTCCTTCGAACACTCTCGGGTGGGCTCTGCCAGTGTCCATTCCCGCCGTCCTCTCGTCTGACTCTTCATTTGACGCTTCATCACAACACGCAAACCCTACTTAAAACTGAATGAATATCAATACTCGTCACCAGTGCAATGTATACAGAAGATGACGTGACTTCCGCCGCATCGGGAACAACCAAAGCCCCTTGTGTTCACTGAGTTGGGTGTTGTAAAGCGGCATTCATGTCAGAAGGTGAACTCTACCGCATCCGCGCAACTAGCATCCGTTAACGTTTCCACAGGGGTGCCAATTCAAAGTGGTGTTCAGTTGATGCACCCATCCGTTATCGGGCAGCACTATAATGCTGCGTAATCCCACTTGAGAACCATCCGAACCAAGATGCCCCCAGACGCCTCCTGCAATAGCAGCGTGCTCCCACCCCACCGGATGTGCGGGGCGAACGTGTGGTCTTAATACGCTGCGAAGCTGTCGGCGATTCAGAAGTCGTCTACGGCCGCATGCCGATTCGCACAATGTACACTTTTGAGGCGGCGACGATCCTTCGACGTGCGGTGCGTGGTGTAAATCACGACTCTTTCTGACGCCGCCATGTTCTATAGTCGTTCGCGGAAGAATCAGCATGCACTACCCTCGTTCAACTGCTACTTGGGCATGAGCAAGTCCAAGAGGGATGGCTTCAAATACGCCTAAGTGAAATATGCCTAAGTGCTCCCTGAGATTACATGCTTGTCATTTCAGTCATATGTTGCCAACTTCGATGGGAAGACGTAACTTATGCCGTTGTAGGAGCGCAAGGCGGCGTACGGCGCGTATATCCTGGCCATGATGATCAAAGTTCATCGAACTATGTACGGTCCAAGTCCGACGCCTTCAAGTTGAGAGCACGGCCGTGCAGCCTCTGTTCAGCTCTTTAGTCTTTAGCGGCGTGAAACTAGGTCGTTGAGAAATGACGGCTTCCGCGGGAAACCTGACTGACAGGCTAGCTACTGTCGATACTCGAGACGGATGCGTTGAGTCACCATTTACATTACAAGCATGCGTGTGTACTGACTATCGTTGATTAATGGAGGTTGACGCACACTTCATACGTTGCATACCTCCTAGGTTCGACACAAACCCCTACTAGCGCCGTGTGGAGGGTCTTGGTATGAGACTAGCATACTTCCGGCGACACGCTGTCATTTCGTGTAGCTGAAGCTCTTCGAGCCAGCAAAATTAACCCTGAAACCGAGCCCTGCCAGTACTCAACAAATCTCAAGGGCCGCTTACCGTTGGTGTCCTTACCTCCGAACTGGCGGAATAGGTCCCACTGAGAAGGGACAGGGACAGCGAAGCCGCGTCATGACGTGAGTCGCCCACCGATACCCCGAGGCAGGTCGAAATGGCGCCCATACCTGATAGTTTCGCGTTCAAGGTCAAGGGTGTATCTGTCCAACGAAAGAATCTGACGAGATTTCAGGGACGAGAGTTTGAGAAAATATAATTGTCCCTTCACTAAGCCCAACAGTGGAAGACACTGTCACGGCGCCGACACGGTTGCTGACTCGGACTAGCCGTTCTACTGACTTGCAATAATATCCGACGATCAGAGAACATCGGGCCTTACAACGCACTCTGTAAGACAACTCACCAATTCATCTGAATCGTCACCCCGAGTTGACAAGAACCATTATCCGACTGGCAGAACCCTGTCTTGCCATTCCCAAGCTCCTCCTGTCGGCGTGGCACTGCCTGCTTCAAGTCTCCGAATCCTCAGACCTGTGGGACTAGGCTGGGAACCGTTGTATATGATATCCAGAGTCAGCTCTCATAGCGCGGAATCGGTGAATTCTGTGGCCCAGGCGACCTACAGCTTCTCCTGCGGACTGACGCTGTGGTGCTGCGAGCTCCCAGGCCATGCCAAAATTGAAGTCGCATCAACGGGCTGGTAGGGCGTCGCCGTTGATTCAGCTTCTTCGCGGACATAATCCCGGGTTGCAGATCACGTTCTCCAGTGGGTCGGGAAACCTATCCGAACGTGAGCCACACATCACGGAGACTCGCCTGCATGGAGAAGGCGGCGAGCTAGCGCGAGTAGATTCTCGTATTTCGCCGAAACTGCTCCGACACTGGGCATTGCGTGGATGACACCACGAGCATCCATCGCATCCTCTCGTCAAAGGGCACCACACTCCTTTCTAGCGGCATGGCCTTAGAAACCACTGCCTTGCATACAAAAGCGACGTCCTTACATCAAATTTGCGATGGGATGTGCCGTGCTATCCTCTTGGACAAGCCCTAGTGTTGAGATGGAGGCGCTTGAAGTGTACACGGAAACATTTAATCATACCGTCAGGGCCATCCGTAAACTCACTGATTGGCAGGTCTGGATGCTTACCAGATATCATTCGCTTACGACCAGCTGACGAATTCCTGACCGAGGACGCGGAGACCCTTTTAATCTTGGTGAGCGCGTCAGAGCAGCACTGGGCGATTTTCGATGTGGCATCTCACTAAAAACAGACACTGAAGAGGCTCACCCATTAGCTCACTATGTAGGCCGCCGGAGAGGTCGACGCGAACCTTGTTCAGGGAACGCGCCCAAACTCAACGCACTGGCGGACAAAATTCGCGTCAGCGACGTTGACGAGGCCGCCTTGCGATCCCATAGGCCCTTGGGGCACAGGTACGCGGATAGCCTCTATTTGAGTTATTGGCAGTAACGATGACATTTCTGTGAAAGAAGAATCGCATCATCTCCATCATGTCGAACACGTATCCCACACCCCGTACCCAGGTGCGCTCCTTTCTCTAGTACGCGCTCTGCAAATACGTTGAATGACCCACCCATACCCCAGTATGCGGCGATTAAGTGGAAAAGAAACACCCTAGGGCAACCTCATCTCCGTGATGGATAGGATGCTACGACATTCCCAGATCTTCACTACCCTGAGACCGGCTCGCGCAGCAAGCGCGCTGAGCTGCTCGGGGGTACGTTCGGTGCCATTGAATAAGGCGAGCATAGCTAAATCTTGCATGTTCTTGAAGACGCTAGCACAGCCGTAATTCGCAGGGAGAGGGGTAGGAGCACTCTTCAGAAGGGGGGACCCCACCGTCGTGTGCATGACCATGTCAGCGACCAGGATGCGGGAATTTGCGCTCATAGCATCGCGCAACCGCTTGAGGATAGTGACGCAGACGTCGTCTGGCCAGTCGTGTCTACGAGGTTTGGTGAGTGACCCGTCTATTTGAATTTGTACCGGCCGCTTACAAGATGTAGCGGAGAAAATAGACTTCGGCGCCTTTGATAGGCTGCTCTTGGAAGAAATCTTGAGCTTGCAGGCTAACACGCCCGTCTTGAATTGCGCTAGGCATCTTGGACATCCATAGCGCTTGCCCCTGCTCGATTACCGGCCCCCTGTCTGCCACGACGAACCGCAACTGCGGGAACTGCGCCGCTAGCTCCATAGCCATGCTACCTAAATTGCCGACTAAGTCGGTGTGCAATCAGAGCATCATTCGCCAGACCTACCCACACCTCCACCCACGTCCACCACTGTCGCCGAACCCAGAGCGGCCCAAGGATAGTCTGTAGCAATGGGCTTTGTGAGCGACTCAGGTTGATCGCAATGAACGCAAACAACGAACCAGAACTGATGGAAGAAGAGACAATTTGTCCAGTAGCCATCATAGCCATGGAAAATGTCTTGTGAAGAGGGCGCGGCTGTACAGTCCCATCTGGCTGTTCAACGCCTTGTTCACACCACTCCCAGAAAGTCAAATCTGTGCCCACGGCTTCTTGGAAAGCAGACTGATTGGGCGCTGTCGCTCGAGACTTCACGGGATCCATTAGCACGGAGGGAAGCTTGTCCATTGATTTCATGTATACGCCGAAGCCGCTATGTCATGCCTTCAGATAAGCCATGTTACCAATGAGCATGGTGACTTACTTCATCAATAGTAAAGACTGCGCTGGCTCATTCCGCACCAGTACGAGGCTTGTGCGAGTGTTCGCGAAGTGATCACTCTTGACTTCCGAAAGTACGTGGCTAGTGCATAGCAAACGGAGAACGCGTGCTAATGCAACAAATCATAGTGAGCAGTGCGCGACGAGTCCAAGGACATGACTCACCTAGCTTCATGTCATCGATCTCTGTCCGTCGACTGAGTTCGTATATCGGCATCCCTTCGCCAGGCGCCATTTCAGCAAGGATGTCCGGAATTCGTGCGGCGACCAGTATGTAAAGGGCCTCCATGAGAGACAATGCCCCATGCGACAGCTCTTCTAGTCGATTGAGGGGATCCCCCACCATGTCGGCACACATACCACAAGCACCACGTATGACGCGACGAGCATCATACAGCTCTTGCGACGGGAGTGCATTCCCCCCTGTATTGCCATCTCTCTGTTCTTCGGCTTCCCACTCTTTGATGACTATCTCTGAAGCATCAGTGAGTAGGCCAATAAGGGAACGCAACTGCTGCGCCTTCTCCGAGGCAGACATGGTAACCGGGGCGAAGTTGAGGCAATGACCCAACTGCTCTTTCATATCTACGCAGGGTATAAGGTTCGCCCGTACATGATGAAGGATCTCGGATGCAAAGCAGTAATGGCTCGTGGACCCCCGGAGATCGGACCCATCTCGACTAATCGTCGCCATGTTTGTAACAGCGACCATCGGACAGTGGCGTTGGAATGACGGACGCCGTGAATAGCTCTTTTTGGTCAGCAACGGAGACGAGGATGCCGTTAGACATTAGGTGCTGACAGAACATCCATTAGAGCATGGGAGAACAGAAGACGAATGGGCAGAACTCACTCACTACAGCACTTGTCATAGCACCGTTCGATAGACGACAAGCCGAAGGGACTCTGGAAGTGTGGAGCTACCGACAAGTGTATGTATTAGTTCCCGATGCTCTGATGACCGGATTCCAGCATCTCTGGCGTCCGGCATGGTTAACGGCAGATTTGGTATGGGCCGTGCGATAACAGAGCGACACTCGGGACGAAGTCCGTTCAACGGACTACAATTCACTGTGGTGAGTTCTTCGTGCGACTTAGCTGTGTCCTCGAGCCTCACTCACAGCCGAGTTGGAGCGGTATGGCTGAAACACCTAACGATCAATTGCAAATAGACATATCTGATGCCCCCTCTCACCAGAAGGCAAGAGTTGCGCATGGCCTTTCCCGTCTATGGCGCGAGTATGAGTGGAGTCTGTGGATGCGTACACTGAGACGCATGAGATTCGAATCGACGACGTGACGAGCTGCGGCTGTACAAATGCCCGTGGCTGATCCGCGTCTTCTGTCAATGAATACGATCGGTCGGTCAGCATGGCAACCAGATTCATCCTACAATTGGGCCTATCGTGCTTAGTAGAAGTGGTCAATGAATACGATCGGTCGGTCAGCATGGCAACCAGATTCATCCTACAATTGGGCCTATCGTGCTTAGTAGAAGTGAAGTTAATCCTTTCGCGCGTTTCGTTTGGCTCGCATCTCTGCGTTTATTGTTCTCAGCTGGTACTCAATGGAAAGAAGCAATAAGGACCGAGACCTTGGAACTTCAGATATGGAGTGGGCACATGTGTGAGGGTTCCTCACCTGAGCCAGACCGGACCGTAAACGGACGAGTCGACTGTTGCCCGAGTGGACGTGTCGAAACATCGTATGTACCCCAACAGGATTGGAGGCCGTGTATCATACACTGGAGCTAACAACACGGTTCTCTCCCATGCAAATCGAGATTCCGAGGAAAGGAATCACTCACGTCGACATGAAGGGTCTGGATGCCTCTCTACCCATGGCCGAGTCCCACACATCCCTCGATATGTGACGTACATAGATCCCTCGTGAACATACAAAGTCAGGATGAGCATTAGTCCAAGAGACGTCGATAAAGAAAGCACGTATTGTACTCACGAGTCACGAAAGCGCAGTGCCTGATAACCGTTCTGCACAATTATGCCGGCAACTACATTGACATGCACAGGCTGCACATTCACCGAGAAGCATTCAGACATGGACGCATTCCGAGCCGCGGGCCTCGTGTGAGAAAGCACAAGGATTGCTACGTGCTCATCAAGCGATTGTCGGACGCGCGCACAATTGGGCCTCCACAGGATCCGAGTGTGAGTGCCGGTGATAGGACTTGGATAGGACCCATTGAGAATCCCGATCCTTGATTAATGCAAGTGTCAAGTACCGAGTTTACGCCTCAACCTAGAAGGCGCATGGTCGCGGAAACGTCGATACTCCACTCACGCAAACGCCGCCTTGTAAGTTCGCGCGCAGGCATCTAACGTTAGACGGGAAGGTTGCTTACGATGTGGCCGTACACGCGTGTTCCGGGGTCGCATCGTAGTGAACAGGGAATCGATGTGTGCCCCATAACATTTCCCATGCCCCCGTTTGCTGCTGTAGCTCGAGGACATGGTGGCCGGTGTAGCGCTGTCTATCCGGGAGACAGATATGCGCGCCTACTCTTCGTGAGCGATCACGAAATGGGATCCACGAGTACATACCATCGTCAGACAGGAGCCAGCAAAGATCAAACCATGGGTCCCATCATGTGCATTCAACGCCATGACCAGACCTCAGTGAGACTCCAGCTTCCGGGTTCGCCTGGTGTGGAGCACGCGTGTCAGATTACTCGCATAATATACCTCAATCAGTCCAAGGTAACGTCTACAGCTCAGCTAGCAACATGGTTCCGAGGTTCTGAACCACCTGGTCACCTATAGCCTTCTCTACCTGTTCCTCTAGATGTCGCTTCGGATCCTGCTTGCCGACGTGCCGCGTCTTCAACTGGTCTGCAGTAAGAGTGGACTCCTCTTGCACCGACTTGTTATATGCGGCCGAGAGGCTCAACATGGACTACGAAGCGTCATATAGATCTGATCAGAAGATGCCAGAAGGTATGCACAACGAACCTTGATTGATTTCTCGTTGGCCTCCTTATGCCCCTTGAAGTCACGAAGCGTCAGCCCTTCGGTCCAATTGCGTTTGTGAAGGTTCATGAGCATCGATTGCTCAAGCTCTGACTTCCGATAATCAACGGCAATTGAGTAGTAGTGCCGGTTGAGCCCGTGGATGAGGGCTTGTATTGATGGTTTGTTGATGTGCCCGATGTTCGAAGTCGTCTGTCTGGGCTCTTGGCCTTGAAGGACCGTAGCGGGGTTAATGAGCCGGAAAGCATCTATCACGACCTTCCCCTTCACCGATTGAATGGGATCGACGACGACAGCGACCGATCGGGGATCTAGTTGCTCGAATGACTGCATAACTCGAATTAGCGATACGAGCAGTATAAAAAAACCCAAACGAACCTGTTGGGTGTTAATGTCGACACTAGACAACCAGCATCCGAAGCCCGGATGCGAGTGGTACCAGCCAACGACCGTCTCCGACCTGCCTACCTTCAGTCGAGCGCAACAGCGCGTAAACCGTGTTCACTCACCGCCCTGTTTGCTTCAACATATCAACCATCTTGGTCTGGAAGACATGGTCTACGGACTCAACCGATACTGATGTTCCTGATTGAGGCATCGCAAAGACATCGATAACCTGAACTGTGTATTCGTCCACGAAGTCTCCGAGCATCAACCCCATGACTTCCATAGGCACACCGGCGCGCCCATGCTTGAGCATCTGCGAATACATGTATCAGACCAGGTCAAAATGAAACAGCTATGTACCGCCGCACCTTGAGGAGTGCCAGTGAGGAAATGTGGATCGTCTCCCCGCTGAAACAATATGAGATTTACCCGCACGCATGAATGGCACTAGGGCGTACTTGTCCGGAACAGACGCTTCTCCGCCTTGGCCACGGCCACCAGCTTGGGCCAGCATCTGCTCGAAGTCGGATTGCATGTCGAGAGTGAGAGTGAGGGCAGAGGTGAGGGTAGGTTGTAAAGGTGCAGTCAGGCCGAGTACGCGTCGCGTCCGCTGACGCGTCCAGGATGAGCACGTGCCCAGCATATTGTCCAAAAACGAGCGCCTCTTGGCGCTGCCACTCGGGCGTCTAGCACTTATGTTCGAGTCGGTCTCGAATGCATTTCTCTCATTGCCGTCCTTGTTGATGGCCTCCGCCTCATGTCGAGTGAACTGTCTAATGCCCTCAATCCTAATGTTGTCACCACACGCCGCCCACGGCCCACTCCCAATGGTGCGGAGAACGCCGCTCCAGTCGTCGAGCAACCACTTCCGCCACCGAGGCCGTTCGTTCCGCATCGCAGTGAGCTAGAGCTCGCCATTTCTGAACCGCCTCCACGATCGGTCGCTGTACCGGCTCGGTATGTAGTTGAAAGGTTTAATTCTGTTGTCTCACCTTGCTCGACAGTAATTCAGGTGCCTCGACCTCTCGTCAAGCTACCGCGGTTCAAGAACTGCTTCGGGTCCTGTCAAGCTCAAAGGAGGCTGCTGAACTTGAGAGGAAGCGAAGACAAGCATGGGAGGAGGAGCAAGAAGCGAGATTCATCCAGCGGCAGGCAGAGATGGAGCGACAAATGCTGGAGATGCGTCAAGAGTTGTCTCAGCTGAAGAGTCACACCCTTGTTCAGTCGCCTGGTCCAAGCCCTGTTGGGGCATCGCCTACTACAGCGAATTCCGTACCAATTGGAGACGGGAATACTGTCTCTCCAGTACCGGTCCTGGCTCCTGCGTTCTATTCGGCATCCCTTCCACATGCTTCACCGATGGCACAAACGACCGTATCCCCTGCTGGACTACCGTCGATACACCATCTACCCACGCTCTTGACACCACCTGCAGAGTCACCCCATGTTGTTGCCCCTGCTATGCATGCGCAAGCCATACCTCGGTCAGAAGCAAACTCGACTGCCAGTAGCCCACGGCCAGACCTTCGCTCTCCATCTCTGTCGAATGCTCTGATCACGCCTGAACATACACCGAGATTGTTGGCCGTCCAGCCCAGGCCGCTATCTGCTAGTGCAGCGTCGCGTCACACCCCCGCATTTGTGGAGGGATCGTCATCTCAGCCGTATGATACTCCTAGCTATTCCCCCATTACAACCTTCATCGACGGTGGGAATGCAGGATATGCATCTCCAGCGCCAGCTCATGACTCGCTGAGCCCTCCGTTGGAGAGGAGGGAATCCGTGACATCCCCTTCATCAGCGCTAGGGAAGAGGCGCACTCTTCACTATTCGAGCAGTGAAGATAGCGACGACTCAGCTGACGAGGATGCTCGCGGGTCGAGCAGTGGTCAGCCACGAAAGCGAGTGAATGGCCACGACAAGCGTTGCTTGACTATCCAAGTGAGTAGCGCCCTTCGTGCATGTAGCCGCTACTCATGGCCGTTTAAACACAGCACGCAATGCGCGCACATATTTTACGACTTATGCAAGTGCCCGATGACAAGAACCTGCCTGACAGTCATGTTGAAGGTGAACCTCTGTCGACGGACGAGCCTGTCCGCTTCATATGGGAGAAGACCTCGAAGCAATCTTCGCATAACGCTGCAATGAAGAGACGCATCATAGTTGACCTCCAGGCAAAACGTGCGAAGTATAAGCGAGTCCCAGAGAAGGAATTTTCTCGCAAGAGCCTGGAGAGTGTGTTTGACCAAGCGTTCACGACGATGCGCCAGAAGTTCAGAGCGCAGCGGGATACTACAGCTGCGTTGCAACTGAAACGGCGCGAGGATCAGAAGTCTCTGAAGGCCAGAAGATCCGGCAGGAAGAAACTGGTGAGTTCTATGTCCACAACGACTGTACAATTTCTCATGCATTTGTTGCCTCAGAAACTGGCTAATCGCGTCGGGTCGCGCAAAAGACTGGAAGTCTTCTCACACCCGGCATTCGACGGTGCCTTACAGCAGGACTGTATGTCGTCGGAGGAATCATGCGACGACGACGACGGACTTCAAACGAAACACAAAGTACTGCGGATCCGCGGCCTTCCGTGGAGAAGCCTTCGTCTGCAGCGTTTTTATGCACTGCTGGACGAGGAAGACCAGGCGGACAAGAGTAGCAAACCTAAGCGCGGGATTGGACGCAAGGAGCGTCACGTAGGCCCGGACAAGGACCCCCACATCTTACCGCCCATGGGTGTCTCGAGGTGGATGATTAGCAAACGTTGGATTCGGCACCTGCAGTGTACGCGCGCCGACCTCGCACAGGCGGTTATGACTGTCGTCAGCGTGTCTGACGGAGTCGACTGGAACGAGTGTGCCATCTTGGGCGCCGAAAGCGATGATGACGCCGACTTGCAGGATGTGCTACGTTTAGACCGACATATACCTGTCTCGGAGACGAGTTCGCTGCAGCACGCTCTTACCCCTTCGTCGTAAAGCCCAATTACTGAACGTTCGAACACTGTCTGCTTTCGGTTGCAATGCTCTGCGCTGTGGATTATACTACTCATGTATTTCATCGCATTGTTGACATTCATGTTGGGGTCATATTGTTGCGACACGCACGTACATACTTACTGGCAATACGCGAGTGATTGCAGATGTTGAAATGTCCGAACGTCGATGCTTGCCAAATGTGGTCTTGCACCGTAGCGTGGATCTCAGATTCACCACGTGAGAAACCGCGCCGGGCGCACTCAGGCTGGCACTGCAAGCCAGTCGGGACACTCACTACTAGTACAACTCTGTATTGTACACTAGCCGCTGGCACACGAAAGGACTGACATGGATGTCAATGGTAAGGAGGAGATCTATATCTTCAAACAATATTTCGTCCGCTCACGGTCCTAAGGCTCTTCCCTTCTCTTGACGGGACTACCTGAAGAACCGCGCAGCCATCCTGGAGACCAAAGCGGATGTAAGTGCTGCTAGCATGGACTGCGTTGCGTAGCAGGTCTTCTGATCTCCTTTACTGCTAGAAGACAGTACGCATGCTCAGGACTTTGTGGATTTGCACAATCAGGTTCATGTACGTCGCCAGACGTGTCAGTCGACTGGGAGCTTACGTGCTTGCTCTGATCACCAGTCGAGCGTCAGCCTACTGGACTCCCTGGAGAACTTCCTATCGACCTTCCAGAAAGACTTGTCAGCTGTGTCAGGCCAGATATCCACGCTGCAGGATAGAAGCAAAGACATAGACAATCGGCTGAAGAGTCGTAGAGTGAGCATCGGCCTCTCGAACTGCGGGCGTGAACGTTCATTATGCTGCTCTCTAGAGAATTGAGAAGCCATTGTCCAACTTGCTTGTGGACCTTTGTATACCACCTGAGTTGGCGACGATCATCCTCGACACACCTGTAGGCGAACCATGGAACGAAGCCATAGGCGAGTTCGAAAGCAGATTGAATGCTCTGAAAGTGAGAGCGAGAGTCAAGGCCGCTCGGGACCTCACGGAAGTGGCAGAAGGCATGCGGATAGTCGTAAGCTCAACATCTAGCTTGTGTGCACGTCTCTCATCACGGGGTTCAGGCGGCGACAAAGTTGCGGACATTCTTCCTTGCGCTACTGCAGCCTATACGCAGCAGCATGACCACGAATATGCAAGTCTTGCAAATGTCTATCTTCCTCAAGTATAAGCCTCTCTTCGTCTTCCTTCAGCGCCAGGCATCAAGCGTTGCGAACGAGGTGCAGCGAGCTTACGTCGGCGCCGCCCGCACCTACTATGAGACGGGCTTTCGTCGTTACATTCGTAGTCTTGGATACGTCAAGGTATTTATTCATGTATTCCTATAATGTCTGCGCTAATGCCCATGTTAGGCTAGAACGATCGACAAAGCAGACCTCATTACTGCTGGGGCAGCGGAGGTCAAAGAGGAGGCTGAGGTCGACTTCGACAGGCTAGGAAGCTCGAGAATTAACGGCCCTGGCGTGGTCCTCGCGCATATAGCAGAGGACAAATCGTTTGTAGGTACTATATCACCATGTCGCCTAAGGAGACCTAACTCTTCTCTAGAAAGAACCCATTGAAGCTCTCGTACGATCCTTGCTTCTCGTTCTCATGGACAATGCTAGCGCGGAGTATGCCTTCGTGACAACGTTCTTCGCCACGGAGCAGCGTAGATCCATGCACCAGAAGCAGTCAAGCGGTTCCATACGTTCCCCCACATCGCTGCTGTCTCCGACGGACGGTAACTCAGAGGACGGGCACTCAGTTGTTAGCTCGGATTACGGTGCCTCTCCTCGGCAGCGTATTACAAGCATCGGGAGCATCATAGCTTTAACGGAAGTCAATGGCACCACGAGGGACCCCAAAGAAGAGCAGACAGCACTCAATGCGGTGTGGAAACAAATCATGGACCCTGTCCTCGAATACTGCCAGGTTCGTCAGTGTTGGACTACAATCGTGCTCGCCGCTGACCAAATCCAGACTTTCTTGCGCTCCGTGTTAGAACCGGCGCCGCCTGTGGTGCCGTTGCTCATCATGATACGACTCACCGAGGACGTGATGGCGGAACTCCAGAAACGAAATTGTGGCCCTCTGGAGACGTTCATTTTCTCTATTCGGCTGCAGATGTGGCCGGTCTTCCAAAAGGCGATGGGGGAACACATCGATTCTGTGAAGAGACTGGCTGAAGGCACGACTTCTTCGTTGTTCCGCAGAGGAACTGTGACCACCGACTTGGCCGTGGCAAACGTGAGTCACTTGGCTGAATATGAATGATGTAAATGCTCATGATGGCGCAGATCTGCCGGCGATACGTCGTACTCTTCAACTCCTTCATAGCTCTAACAGATCAAGCCGAGGAGACCATGATATTCTCCAAGTCAGATACTCAGTTTCTCCTTTCAGACCTGCATTCTAACCGCCGTCTATAGCCTAATGCGCCTGCGCCTGGAATTGTCAAAGCTCATTGCGTCTCATACGGATAAAATCTCAGACCCAGTTGCAAAGGCGTCGGCGCAGATTGCGCTTTATGATATGTTGTTGCAGGACCTCAGCGTACGTCAGGATTCACCGTCCTTCCATGCCGACTCTGATGGTTACTACACAGCGAGGCGCACGCCCTAGTAGTCATCCAAAGCACAGAGCGAGATGGCTTTCTGGCGTGGAAGAGGGGAGGAAGTACGCCGGAGGATAACGTCGACTACTCAGCAGAGATAATCTATCGGATTGATATGCAGCGATGAATATTACAATGATGCGAAGAGACGTCCATGAGAATTGAGTGTAGTGTCTAGAAGGACAGTGATACGCAAGAAGAATGGGGCAAGGTCCTCTGATCTTGCATTCGACGAAACATCAGGCCTTGTAAGGAGGAGTCAGAGGAGGAGCGCTGCCAGCACATTAGTACACCAACTTACGCTCCAAGTTGGGTGGTGGCTTACCGCTGTTCGGGCTTTTGGAATGTCGAGAACGACGACTTGAGTTGAGAGGTACCATTCTGCTTGCCAATGCCTAATTTGTTCAGCACGTCGCGCACCTCCCCGGGACCGGCAAGTCTGCTCCGCTGTTGTCCACGCGATTTCGTTGGTGTCAGCTTGAGAAGCGTCTCGGGATGTGCCACGGAAGACGTATGGTCCAAGTCGAGATGGACGGTGCCCTGTTGGAGAGGTTGGGATTGGAGATACTGCTACGCCCCTCCAATGCGTCTCGCAAGTCACTGACGCCAACTCCTCGAGTCGATCTGGTCAGACTCTGTAGGGAGATGTTCTCAATGTGCATCAACGCCGGTGCCACTCTGATCAATGGCGAGAGAGCGTCGCGACCAAGGGTATCATAGGCGCTGTTAGCTTCAACGGCTGTAATGGGAAGTTAAGTCAGGTTGTTGTGTCACTCCCACTCGAGCATTGGGACAGACTCACACTCTGTGAAAGCGCTTTCTGCAGACCATGCTGCTGCTAGACGACGTCCTAGTCCCTCGCTGTCAAGTCCAGTGGTCTCGGCCACGACTTGACTGTTGGCGATAGATCTCCACATGGCTTCCGAGTCAAGGTCAGGCAAATCAGCCATTGGCTCTTGGCCGGGGAACGGTACGGGCTGCTGCGGAGGGGGCAGAGTGCCTGGGAGTACTTCGTGTATTGAAGGAAGCAGAGCGGAGGGAGGTAAGTCAGACACGGCCTGCAAGGCCATCTTAGCGCATGTCTGGACCACATGATTAAGAATGACCGACCTCTTCAGCTCTTTGGACGACCTCAGGACACTTCCACACTCTTCCGATCACCGACCATGTGCGGGCAACCAACTGTTGTAGTACTGGTGAAAACGACGCGGCGGCCGCGTCTGAGATCCCTCGCGTATTGCGGTGGTCAGAGCTAAAAGCATTGGCACCCCCGTGAACAGGCCTCGTATAGGAAGGCACTCGTGAACGGCTGCCAACACAGCGAGCAAGTTGCCGTAATCCGAAAGTGTGCCGCAGGAGGTGCTGAGTGTGAGAGCTTTTTTGGGACGCTTGCCATCGCCCGCACGATGAACGACGTCTTGCGGACGCGCGGGGACAAGACCATAGAGCGTCGACTCATCTGATCATGGATTGATCGGGTCAGCGTTCGCGGAGCCTTCCCGTGGGGTACCAGATGAGGTGGTGGGGTGCTCGGGACTGCAGGCTGCGTACGAGTGCAGATCGATATTGGATGCGGTGCAAGAACGTAATATAGGCGTGCAGAGCATTGAGAAGTCGTGTCGTGCATCTCCGTGGACGATGGCTGTCGTGGTGTGCGCCTGGTCCGTTGGGCCTTCTGCGAGAGACCTGCGACGTTTCGAGCCCTCTGCATCCGTATGATCGCCCAGTTTTGGCGTCTCCGAGCGTAAATAGAATGAGAGCAACCGCATAATCTGCCCGCACGGCGTAGTCACGGTCGCAAAGGAGGATGAGGGTATCGTGCCAGACTTCCGGAGCAATCTTTGTGCGTCGGGAGGGACGGATGTGTACATCACGCGGGTCAGGTTTGCTAGTCGAAGGGAGGTTGGGGCTTGTTCCTGCGACATGAACTTCCGTGGGTGAACCAGTAGCGTCTTCTCGTGCACTCTCGTGCAAGTCTGCAGCGTGCATAAGACCTAACAAACTCGCGAGTAGACATCGTAGCGCCTGCGATCGGCTCCTCTCGCCATCTGCTTTCATGGCAGCAGGCAAACCGTTCGACTCGACCATGACTATACGGCTGATGAGCTCTCCAGCAAGGTCCTGAATTTGATCAGCGTAGTAGACATGTGTGCCCAAGGATGCGATGCATTCGACGAGTGTGGGGAGCAACCCATCAGTCAAGTTGATGGAGATCCTCCGGAATACGAGAGAGATGAGATTCGATATCATGTCAGATGTTGACAGGTTGACCAGCGGAGTTGGCGAGGTGAAGACAGTCGTCACCATTGCAGCAAGGGTGCTATGCCGCACCGTTGGTTCCGACGCATCCTGACCTTCTACCAGACATTCCACGAGCCTGGTTGGGACAGCATAACGGTACTGATATTGCGTCCACTCGGCGGCCTTCGCAGCTATCCATCTGCAATATTCGATCTTGCTCCAACCTCCTGAGTCGTCGAAATGATCAAGGACGGCAGACATGATGACTGCAGCCTGCATGCCGGTAGAATGTCCGAACAACGAGGATATGGCATGCAGAGATGCGTTCACGACGTCCCCAGACGAAGGCCCCTTGTCCCCGTCGACATGCACGTGAATGGATGCTGCTCGTCTTTCCAATGCTGGTCTGGTCCTGAAGTCGTCCATGAAAGCGAATTTTGGTTGTTCTTTGATGGAGCACGCTCTACGAAGCGAGGCTTAGAGCAAAACATATGCAAACCAAAAAAGATACGAACTCCTGGTTCAGCGTTTCCACGTCAACATCAAGGAGGGGAATAAGAAGGGCAGGAGTGACGGTGGACACTTGAAGTTTGAAGTGGGTGGACGTGTGATATAGAGCCTCGGAATGGACAGCAGCAATGAGAGCTGCTAAGCCCACAAGCCGCGTACTGGCAACAAGTTGGCTGGGCACATTTGAAGTAGGGTATTAGACATACCGGTTTCTGGTCTCACGGTCGTCCAACTTCTGCTGTCCCATGCTGGAGAAGTGTTGGAGGCAAGACATGTAATTTTGTGTGACATCTCTGTCTACGCCAATGAGATGGCCGTCGGTGTAAGTTGCCCATGCTGTGAACTGCGGAACACGTTCATGAGTGCACAATGTGGACCGAATATATCCACACGTACCACTGTCGCTGCTCTTGCTGCTACTTCTAGATCCGACAGCAGTGTGGAAAGAGTCGCATTGACGGCGGACAGGAGTGAGTTGGTTAGAAGCGCAATGTCGCGACGACATTCTGCGGAAAGTGCCTTGAATATGTAGAGGGTGATGAGGAGGGACCTGAACAGATTTCAACATGGAGTACCGCGAAACGACTTATGTAGAGTAAAGCCTACGCGCGTGATCGAGTGTTTCCCGCCTGAGCCTTCCGACAATCCGTCTTCACTCGCTTTTCAAGTTCGCTAGCGAGTTTCGTTATTTTCCCGGAGCGATTAGATGCGTAGTAAGTTAGTCTGGATAGTTCCTGTGAATTCGGGAGATAGTCCGGGCCAGATGTGAGGAGAGCAGCAGAAGGCGGATAGCAAGCTGAGACGAGGTAGACATGATTAGGGGTAAATGGCAAATGCATGCAGTTGATATGCCGTATGAGTAGCTGCGGTAGAGAGTGAAGTGGTATCGAGGACTAGGGTGAGAGATAGCGTAACGATTCAGAGGAGACCCGAGGAATGCAAGACCGGTTGGCTGGTTGGAGCAAGCACTGACGCCACTCGCCGAGTACACGGCCGCACAAATGTTTACGTAAGCGGCCTGCCCTCGTAAATGAACGGACACTGGCATCATCCGCACCGCCACCGTGAGCAGTACCGCGGTACGTCAATTACTACCGTATTCGACAAGTTCGGAATGCGAGGTACATTTTTCGTAACCGAGGCTGATCAGCAGTGTATGGCGGGGAACACTGGCCTAGGCCGCAGTTCAAAGGGCCTGCGTATAAGGTGAGTCTACGATTCAAGCGGCAGACTTCAATGGCAAAATCGATGTTTGCAGCGGGTCATGGCTTGTGTCTCTGTAATCGAAATTGTTCTTGTGAAAGACACTAACAGGACGCCACCATTTCAACACGTATACACAAGGCATGTACTGCCAGTGTATGTGGCTCACCGTACACTGATCAACAGGCGGACCAGTCTGACAACAGTTCATCCGCCGGAATCGTTGATTTCGTCTAGGTCGCACATCACGATGTCAAGTATGCGAAGTCCACAGAAGGGCCGGAATGACCAAGCCTGAGCGGCAATATTACTCCGGTCTTCGTTGAGATGTCCAGGCTTCCGCCGCTGGGAAATCAGGAAAACAAGAAGTCCACGATGCCCTCAGTGTCGTCAATTGCACTCGGGCTTCCGCGATAACCAATGGATCGTGTTGCCTTCGCATAATTCTCCGAAGCTTTCATGCTGTGGTACGCTCGTCTCAGCGCCACCGAAAAGACGCAGGTTGCTAATCGTACCCCGCAGCTGGAGAAAACCACACTCTCAGACTGCTGCTTCCATGCCCATGTAGTCAGAGCGGTGGCATTTGTTTCGGAGCGCTGTGCCTATCGAAGCCCCTGGCGTGATGAGCTCTGGGCAGCGCTGAGAAGTTGTGCCTTATCGCAGAAAATATCAGTCCGCTAGGGGCGCCATTGGGCCACCGCGTGAGGACATAGGAACTATTTATACCGGCGTAAGCTCCACGAGAGACACCCTGTGCTCGATACAAGACAGGTCGACAAGGCGAACCTCGTCAACTTGGTCGGTACAATCATGATTCAATGATTCCAGCGCTCACGACCGTGCACTGTCCACTCCTAGTCATCTACATTCAACTAGGTAGCTGCCATAATGGCGGCTGCGGACAGAGCAAGGACTCTCCGCACACTAATGCGCATGCTCAGTGATGCCTCAGAAGTGGTCATCGAGGAATGGGAAGCAGAGGAACAAACACCTACGGGACGCTCGGAACTTCCGTCGTCAGCCATGTTCGAAGCCAGACGTATTATATCGGGAGCTTGTGGGATGTTCATGGACATCACCCAGCAACCAACAACCCGCCTCACCGAGGTTGCGAACTCGTTCTTCCTCTCTAGAGCCCTGCACATTGCGGCCGAAGCCAAAATCGCGGACGTTCTGGCAGATATTGACGAGAACGAAGGTCTACTGGTTGATGCCATAGCAGAGCAAGAAGGTGTGGACGCGCAGAAATTGAGTCAGTCTCTCCTTATCCCCAGGGAGGTAGTGCATAATGTGGTTGTCAGCTCGCGTCTTGAGAGCCCTTTGCACCATCCATATCTTCCGCGAAATCAAACCATATTACTTCGCAAATAGTCCCACTAGCCGTGTTCTGATTGGCGATGAATATTTACGTTGCTGGCTGTTGCTACAGTATGTTCTCCTTTAATCTCATATTACTGTGCTCACTGATGTCTTGCTCAGTGCCATGGAAGTCTACAGCGCCACTGATAAATTGTTCACATTGCTCTTTGATCCTGCGAAGACACATTCCAATAATCCACGGGAATCTGCTTGGCAGGAAGCAACTGGAAGTGATCTCTTAACATATGAATACTTGGAACAAATTGTCGAGCGCCCCGATGGTACAGTTGGTCCCAGACCGCAACTTGATATCTGGACGCATGCCATGGTCGGGGTTGGTCGTGCATCTGCTACGGCTATGTATGCAGGTACGTTGACTTGCCATGATGTGCCCACCTTCCCTTGTCGAAACGAAATGGCAACCACTCAACAGACTATCCATGGGATTCCCTTGGATCCAGCACCATTGTCGATGTAGGTGGAGGAATAGGTAAGTTGTTACATGCAAAACCTATTCTTGTCCTGAGAAGAGTTAATGAATAGGCGGCACATGCCTCGATCTATCGAGGAGGTTCTCGGATCTGCGATTCGTAGTCCAAGACAGACCGGAAACTATCCGGCAAGGTGGATGCACGAGTATCCCGATGCCGTGCAGTCTGGTCGCGTACGGCTCATGGCACACGACTTCTTCGCTGAACAGCCCCTCCAAAATGCTGAAGTGTACTTCTTGCGCTACGTTCTGTGAGTTGTCTTCTCATGATCCTCTGTGACACAGCTTATATCTGGTTCTTTGCAGCCATGATTGGCCCGACGATGAATGCGTCGTGATCTTGACGCATCTACGCGAAGCAATGAAACCGGACTCGGTTGTCTTGGTGGCAGACCATGTCATCCATCCTACGGTGGGTCAAACCATCTAAAATCCGCGCCCTCTCCCCTTTGCCGAACTATGGCAGCGCCCATCAATTCGAAATACGCATGACTTGGCCATGATGGCGATACATAATGCCATGGAGCGCACTCCGGAGATGCTAGAGGCAGTGGCGACACGCGCGGGACTGAAGGTGACAAAGATATGGGAATGCCGTGGAGCATTGGAGTAACGGAAATGAGAAGGCTCGATGCCATCTGAAACACCGTGACTGACTGCGCATCCGCTGTCTGGCAGGCTAGTGAATGACGTCGTGCGTTAGCACAGAGATCAGTGTATGCGTCGATGTATGCTCTGTCGACCCTTTACTGCAATATGTGTTTTGTCATTTGGCTCTCTATTCATCTTATTGAAAAGGCAGTATAGCATTGCAGTCATTGCGAGTCGGCGAGAACATAAAGCTGGAGCCAACCGTATTGAAAATATGAAGAGTCCTTGAATAAGGCTACAAGTGGGTATGCGGATGGAGAAGCGTCGTGACCATCTGTCGCCGTCATCATAAATACACAATAAATCAGCTCGGCTGTCCTTGTCCGTTGTCGACGCGGAACATATTCGCTACACTTCGGGAGGACGTGTCCATAACCACGGCGTAATCCCGCTCCTGTAGCCGTTTCCCTGCCTCGATGCTATCCGTCACCCATTCAGGCCTAACAACATGGGCTTTGATCTTTGAGCGCCTAGTCAGCAGCTTCTGCGTCTTGGATCCGCTGAGCTGCTGCGACGTTAAGACATGTGTCGCACCGGAAGCGGTCTGACTACAGGAGGTAGAACATCATTGTTCGTTACGCCGAGAAGTAAAATACGGTTACTTACAGCATTTGACCTCCGGCCAGAGTCACAATTCGCTTCATCTCAATGTCTGTCGTGTCTTCGAGATAGCCGTTGATATAAACCCTGACACCCTGGAGGATATTACCCTCGGGGCCTTCAAGTCGCTCTGGTAGTTGTTGCCTGAGTTTCTCCGACCGCGAGGCCACATAGCTCCTATTCAGTTGGCCGCGGCCATCTGAGCGCTGGTGCCCCGTAGCGGCAGACACAATATGATCTGGATGGACATCTTATGAGCAGCCGTTTATTTTCATTTTAAAGCTCAAGGTATGCTGACCTGTCCGATGATAGATGTCGGAATGTGTGATAGGGTTCGACTTCTCCGGAAGCGTGTGGAGCAAGTGCTTGGTCAATGCGGACGAAGATGGCGTTGCCCCGTCCTTGAACAGAGGGGCAAGTATCCTGTTCGAAACGAGCGGGTTCATTCGACGAACGCATTGAGAACTGATACCAGCTCACTTCTCGGTCTTCTTCTTCTCTTTCCAATATCAAAGCGTCGCTCGTCGCCTTCTTCACACCATAGGGATTGTAGCGAAGATTGGCACGTTCTGTATTCTTGTTCTTGTCTTCATTGCGTTCACGGTTCGCTGCCGGCTTCGTTACTGATAAAACTTGTCCATCGGGCCGTAGAGGGGAGACTATATACACCAAAAATCACTGCAGATTGGTTGTTCAGATACCCAGCATGCCAGATGAAGCGATATTTGAGAGGGGGGAACAGAGTGAAGAGCAAGTGTTAGTAGTAGTATGAATGCCCGAGGGGCCCACGAACCAGGGCCACAAGCGTGTTGTTTGCCTGCATTTACCTCATCACGTGGCGCGCGCGATGATGCGTTATTCACGACGTAGAGTTCTACTTGCCCTCGACCGTTGCGACGAGCATGTTGTATGATAAACTCAACATGTTTAGACACGAGTTCGCGAAGAAGGGCCTTTTAAGCAACATTGACGTATAAATTAGGGAGTTGCGGCGCCGGATAAGCCTAGAGCTGTACACTATTTCTTCTGGATACGGACGTCCATACGCTTCGCCGCGAAGCCCAGCACAAAGAGAGTCATGAATGCGGTGGCGACCGCCAGTGGCTTCTTCAAGTGCGCAGAGAGCGGGACCTTGTACGTAACCTGTGAACCCATTCAGCACACGTCCATCCCGGACTACCTCGCTAGTGAACACTCACATAGATGGTGCCGGCGTGCCTAGTTGTGAGGTCCTTGTACTCCAAGACGATTGCTGGCCGGCCCACGGTGTCGAGTACGCAATGTGTGTTTTGACGTAACTCTGGATAGGAGGGAACGGAGGGAAGAAGTCGACATCACTGCGCAAGGAACGATATCGATCAGTCATACGCAGCCAAAGATAGCAAGACAACTACGTACGTGGCACCCTCAGGCAATATGATCTGAATCTCCGCTTCGTCGACGACGGCGCCAGGAATGAGTGTCATCAACGGCACCCCAATCATGTAATTCCCTGTGCTCTTGTCATAACCGGCATAGTCAGCGAGCGGCGAGTCCCAGCCCAGCGTGAAGCTGTAATTCCAGCCGCCCAAAAGCGGGTAGCGCGGACGCATCTCCAGGAGACTGAATGGCTGAGCAGGCAGATTCCCCACACGCAGACGAGACGTAGAGACATTGCCGATGAGGTCATAATAGTACGGCGAACGGATGTTGGGCGGCAGATGAAGCGACACCGATGGGAGGATATGCGGCGGTAAGCGACCGAAGAAGTTTGAGGCCTGGTGCTCGAGGCGCGAGAAATGGCCCTTCAGCCTACGAGAACGGTAGGTGAGCAGCTCCCATGAGTAGATTGCTGGCCACATACTTCGGTCCTGCATTGTGCAGGTTGATATTGTCCTCAATGTTCAAGTTGGCGCCCCAGTGGCTGATCTCAGCAGACCGTTTGAGCTTGGTGACCTCGAGAACCGGGTGGTCGTAGTCGTAGTGCACAGCAACTTTCTTCTGCTTTGACTTGAGGAAGTCTGCGTCAGCGGTGACAGGGACGCTACTAAACGGTCCGTAGGTGATCGTCGCGCCTGACTTCGTGACAGGCACGTCCATTGTGAACTCGTCTAGACCTTCTGGGGTAGAGTACGAGATGACATTGGGCGACGGCGACCTGCCGGACGGTCACTATCACGAGATGGGAGGACGGGGCAAAGATACGCACTTGACCTTGATCCGCTCTACGGACGTTTTGTATGGGCTCGCAACGAAGAGGTCCGACTCGTACTTGAGAGCCTGACCATCCTTCTGGGCCGCCTCCTCTGGCCAAGGGTACGTCGCGTGGGTCTCGATAGTTTCCACTACGAGATTTGCTGTCCCATTCGTCTTGAGGGCTTTTGGGAGCTCTACGGAGTAGAGGTACACGCCACTGAAACGAGAGTCGGTCAACCGTCGTCACTGGCTTAGCGGGCGTATGAGGGCGCACCTTTCGGCATCGAAGCCCCCACTCTCCATGGGCAGAATACTCTGCTCTCCCTTAATCTTAGCCTCCAGCCAGCTCGTACGCTCATGCTCGCGTCCTGCCAGAGCCAAGGTGTAGACAGCCGCACCATCCTCCAGCGCTCTCACCGCGTACGTGGTAGTGACGTGCACAAGCGATCCGCCCAGGTCGATGGTCCGCACAATGGCCGTGTTTTCAAAGGAGTGGGCTGAAGAGAATGACGGACATAGCAGGCTCAGGAGCAGAAGGGGGATTCGACGTCGCCAGTGGAGGACCATGGTGGTTTGTGGTCCTGAGCGCGGGGAAGACGCGCAGCTGTAGACGTGGTCACTTTGAGTCTATTTTTAGCAATCCATGCGCGCGTACTTGGCTGAACACCGCAGCTCAATATCTCCATGCCACAAACGCATTGAACACACGAATTATCGACTAAGAGTATTGAACGAACATAATAGCATCGTAAGGGTCTAAATTGTGAACCAGACAACGTCGACTACCATGCCCAAGCGGGACCAGGGTTCCGGATTGGAACGTCCTCCCTCTTCAATCCTGCGGATACGATCCTCTTCAACTTCCTCTCCCTATCCACTCTCAGAAGCTCCATCTTGGTCTTACCCTCTTGGAGGAGGACAGTCAACTTGGAGTCAGGGTGGCATCGAACACCAGTCCTCGCGCGACCTTTCGGCTCTATACGTTTCAGTTGCTTGGGCCCTTTAGTCACCCATGCTTGGGCTGTCGAGGTAAAATGTCAGGCCTTGAAGCCGTCAAGGATCAGCATGACACGTACCAACAATCAGTTTCTTCTCGTCCAGACCCTTCAACTTCGTGGCATGATTCTTTGCTCCTACCAGCATGCTCTTAATACGAGTACTCGCACGTTTCTCGCTGAACTGCATCTGCAAGATGGCCATGTCTATGGGCTTTCCCGATATCTGACGCCCCAGCATGTTGAGCTTCCTGTAAGAGATCTTGAAGTTGGAGGTCGAGGATTTGTGCTGCGAGTGACATGCTTCATGATCCAGAGTTAGGCGACCGGAAGCACAGACGGACCTCAGAATACTTCTTCGCATCCATTGGCTGAACAGTAGCCTCCACTGGTAGTGACTCGAAGAGACTGAGTTGTCCTTTCTCAGCTTGTTCTTTCCGACTCGCAGCTAGCTCCTCCTCTGTGTTCTTCTCGCGGACTGACATGCCGAGAGTATCCCGTATCCAGCCGAATGACCCTTTCGATGCGCTACACCCGCATTGAGTACAACTGCGATGCATGCGCAATCTGCATAGGGGACTTACTATCGACGAGCATCCCTCTGAAGCACCTGTGAGGTCGAAGCGACGGAATGCGGGTGCGCCGCCGTGAAGACAGCCGACCTGGCATTCACTGTCTGTCCATTAACAGTGTAATCTTCGTCAGATTACTCAAGAAACGCACCATGTCGCAGCGCAGGCCTAGCGGTCTGCATGATGAGTGACGAGGGTGCCCGGGACAGCAGCGAGCACTGGCCAAGCACTGGCCAAGGCAAATGTCGGTGAGCAGCGTTGGCGCTCAGCGAGAATTCGCGCTGAGCGGCATTTCCCACGGCGCGCTCGCGTCTGCAGTCGTGGTCTCGCTACTTAACCGCGCGCCACGACCTCCCTGAGGACCCTCTGTATTCTAGCTGCCGTCCGTCCTCGACCTTGCATCTTACCCACCCGGGATGGCGCTGACGTTGGGAACGATCCTTTATGTGGTCATCCTTCTCATCAATGCCATGGCGGTTCTCAGCGAGGACCGCTTCCTCGCACGCAGTGCGTTCTCTCTGTCTGTGCTGTCCCATACCGCTAATCGCTACTTTCCAGTTGGCTGGTCATCCGTACCACCACCAACTGTAACAGCCGGCTTCTCACAATCCTACGCGGCATACGACCAGGCAGGCTATGCAGCCCAGCAGGATGTCGGGATGAAAGCACGTCTCATAAATCTCATTAGCGCAGTACGGACCTTGATGCGAAGTACGTGTATCGTAACAAATATATGCATATGTTTGAGACTCACGTCGATGACAACCAGTACCCTTGATCGGGGTGAACCTCATTATCATCATATACGAGCTGATTCTCGGTCATTGAACTGTAGAAGAATACATGTGGATCCATCGTCACACTCATGCAGGTCCAGAGCGGCTTCTTCAAAACTCGTACTCGTCGACATTGCTATCCCCGTTGAGCCTGTTGTACTCGTGGTTGATCTGCCGTACGAAGTCGTGCACATTGTGACCGTTCTGCGGCAGCCCGTCAATCATAGGGTTGGACACGTTCAGTGCAACTCTCTTACCTCGCACTGCTTCCACGTGCCGTCATGGATGCAGACTTGCTTTCCATTGATGAGAATGGTGCAGCTTTTTCTGTGATTTGCATTCATCAGGACAACCCGTGAGGGAAAGTCGAATGGCTCACTGGATGCCCAGCTCCTCAGTGGCTTTCACACTGTCTTGCAGAAGCAAAACGCCTTCCGGTGCTTTCCCGCTGCCATCAAGACCCGCGCATCTCCCACACCGCTGTTGACCCAGTCGATCTGAGCAGAGTTGGCGCACTTCAGAGCGGTCTCGGCTGGCCGATCTTGTCAATGCCCTGGTAGTTTTGACACTGTATGAACTCCCAGAACTGCGACGGATCCGAGTATTTCATCGCACACAGCTCGTGTACGTTCCGGCACACTCTGTGGGGCCGTGCTTGCATGACACTCCAAGTCTGGCTCGGAGTATTGGGCTGTGAATATGTTACTTGTGCCGGACATACGCGTGCATTGACTGCGTACTGCCCAACAAACGTCAACGATAGGTCGACTTTGTCTGCCACCCTCTTCAAGACTTGGTCGAACACGGATTCGCAAAGGACCGCGTCGGGACAGCGGCTCATCACACCCAATATTATGGGAACCTTCGTGTCGGTGCTTGCGCTCGGGAGTGGCGTGTGTTGCCCATCCTGGACGACGAGAGGCGGGCTCGCGAGGCTGCGGGCGAAGAGCGCCAGGGTCAAGGAGATGAATGCCAGGAGGGTCATGGTGGTCGTGAACAAGGCGTGGAGGAGTGAAGGAGACGTCCAATTGCGTCCATCCAGTCATCATACATATTGCGCCATGGTTCTCTTCGCACCTGCCCAGTGCCCCGCATAAGTAAAGTGGAGCGTTCGCCAGCTTCCGCGATTCTGCCATCGGCTGCCGAATCTCATCTTATCTTATCTACAGCCATACAGCTGTGCAGGCACTGGCAGCAATCTGAATTACATACTGTTCATGTGCCTCGACTGTTTAAGCTTCGATGACATTGGTGCTTTCACTGTAGTTGCTCGACGACGTTAATCGTTCAGTGCCTTTCGTTCAAGAGGGTATAGCGTAGGCTGCGAGTGCTCAGCGGTAAATACAATTACTACGGTGTTGCATGCATCGCAGCTGGAGCACCGGAAACGAGAAGCGAAAGTCTTTCTTCATGACACGACACTGAACGGGTGGATGCCCTGGAGGGAATGGCAGAATTGCCGCTTGAGCATGCGACCACACCTCACTAGTGAATGGATCCGACCGTCAGACGGCGGCTAATAGGAAGCACGCAACAGTATCCTCGTAGCACGAGTAGCATAAATGACGCTTGTACTGTCATGGAGTGTGCATCTCTGTGTTTTTACTGCCAATTCCTTCGAACGTGGACGATTCCATGGTGTACAGAGCCAATAGTCTTGAATATTTGCTTCCGTGTAGTAGGTCGCGAAGTCTCATCGTCCTGCATGCGCTGCATCCCACCACTGCCGCGCGTCTGCGTCTGTCATTGATGGCTGGAAGTATTTACATCGAGAACGAAACGCTGCCAGGGATTGTGTTGTCAAAGCTTGCATGCATACGAGCAGACTGTGTTTACTCACCATCCAACGACCGTTTCCGCACAATTTGTTCAACAACCAACTCGTTGTGGACTTGATTGCGCTGCATGATGGATGCGATCGACACCACCCGCTTTGATGGACGATGAGATGATGGAAGCTTACCTTCACTTCTTCCGCGTACAGAGCGCCTTGTATGCGACGCTGGGCGGCGGGGTCGTTCGTCTCCGCATCGAGCGCCATGCGCTTGCCCTCCATCGATTGATCGACCACGCCGACACAGTAGCCCACTATCTCTGTTCGTCGCGTCCAGTTGGCTTCATCCGGTCCGAAGCAACCAAACGATGAGGAAGGTATTGCCGAGTGCATGGGTGCGACCACTCACCGACAAGTTCCTTCCAGATTGCATACACGCCTCGTCCTCCACTGTACCCTTGTCTCCCAGACCAAGCCTATTCCGGTCACGGAACTGAGCGGTCGTGCGGTTCAGACGCATCGTAATGGAGTCGTCAAGTCTCCGGTACTCTTTCAGTAGGTCTGCCCAGGACGTTAGTCGTGAGAAGCAGTTGGAAGAGCGAGTAAATACAGACCTTTGAATAATGATAGGTCGTGACATGTCGACGCCGAGACATGGACAGTCTTGGGCGCAAGGGAGGGTGCTTGTATGGCGAGGCTGCCTAGTTGTGGTTGTTGAAGAGGCATCGGTCGGTCATGGCCATGGCCTCCTCCAGAGTGACGCAAGGTGGCTGCCGAACCATTCGGCATCCGGATCAAGTCCGCCTTCCACAGCGCCTCCACCTCCGACTCGCGATCGTTACGTCCGGAAACTCATCTAAGTAGTGATTCCCGTCCGGATTGGCCTCCTTGCATTGTGTGGTATGTCTCTCAGCTGATTACAATCATTGCGGGGTTTACAGTATGTACAGGGTATACGACGGCGCGTTAATTATGCGAGCTCCAGAACAACATGAGTACCGAGGAAAGCGAAACAGTGGCATACAGACGACGACAGCGAGGGACAACAATGCATGTGGGGAAGCAAAAGGTCGAAAGCAGTTGAGAAACCGAATAACAGTTAGTCCGAGCCGGACATCCTACGTGCGCCGGCCATGCAGAGGCGCAGCAGTCCCTGTGCCCATTGGCCCAGGGAATGCCGCTTCTGGATCTGTCCCTTCATCCTCCGAATCCGTGAACTCGGGGTCTGAGGTGCCATACAGGTCCTTCAACATCTTCCTCTCGCGCGCGGTAATGTACCCATGTACATCCTTCTTGTGCCGGCAGCATCTGGCCGGATCCTTAAATCTCTCTTCACAGAATGGGCATTCGTGTGGCCTATCGCCGGTGCTGGGAGTTACCTCGGTTAGCGGCGATGATAGGACAGACAGAACGCAATGCTCACTGTGTGTTGATGTGGGTCTCCAAATTGCTCAATTGGGCAAAGGACTTGTCACACATCGGGCAATCCCAGGGTCTGCAGACATGGTTAGTCTTTGACTTTCGGCTCTAATCGTATTATTTACCTGATGCCCAGATGCTTTGAACAAATGTGACGCTTCACAAGGTGCCGTTTCTGAACATATGTGCATTCGACGTGATTGCCATCCGGCAGTCGGTCCGCCCAGGTGCATCTCAGCCAGTTGGCGCCCTGCATCTTGAATGGCTTGGTGTATTGGAGCCACTCGTTGTCACTTTCCAGGGCGCGACTTGGCCTCCTTCCACGCACTGTGCGGGCGACGCCTTGCTTAGCTCGACTAGTGGTACTAGTCGGAGATGGGTGGTCTTTGGTCTCCACCGCGTGCCTGTTGGCGCCAGCTACTGAGCTTTTGCCACTGGCTTCACCTCGGATCCCGAGTCCCTGGAAACTGGTATGAAGGTCGCGCCCGTCCTGCGCTGTAGCAGAGTTGCTGAACACTGCCGGAGACAAGGAAGCACCCGGTGGCGGGAAGGCAAGGCTGTGTTGTTGACGGTGGATATACGATGCCCTGACGTCTGTCAGCCGCTGGGCACCGTTGGCTGTCATTCGCGACATACCTGGGCTGCTTGAAGTTACCGTTGACAGGGCCGTTTGAGGAACATCTAGGAAGATAACCTTTAGTGCCGATGTCCTTCACGAGAAGCCAGTGTCGTACTCGGACTCAATAGAAGAACTGCGCTTCCTTCTGTACCTGTCCCGGAGGTCGTCTGCATAGAGGCTCGCTGGTTCTCTGCGGCGTCGGTGAGTGGGTACTCCATCCAGATCCGCAGTTACAACTCACGACAATTCTGTCTCACTGCTCGAGGACGTCGACAGCCTCTCATCACTGTGCGGCGTGTCAAGTGGTCGTTTGTAGGCGACATATATGACTGGGTTATCCGCCGTTGATAAGGGGTCGAAACGTGGCCATGTGTATGTGGCGCGTGGCGATTCATAAACGGACAATCGCACTTGACCCTGAGAGGTCCGTTCCTGCGTGCGGTCAGTCCGCTGCGGGCCTGCATTCGTGCGTATCTCTGGTTTATGTCTGCATTGCTGTGAGAAGGGGCAACTAAGATCGTGGGAGGACCAGCGTGCCTTGCTATCTCGTACGAGCTTGGGGGTGTTGTCGAAGGCATGCTTCTCGGGTACCTGAAGCGCAGTCAGAAGCCCGAATACAATTCACGCATTGAAACCATACATAGAAGCTGAACCTTGATTGAGATGGCGCTCTCGTTGGTTGGGCGCACGCTGGTTTCGGCATTAGGCATTCTTTGAGGCTGCTCGCCGCATTCGATGCTAATTGAGTGCGTCGCACATCCTCCAATGTTGCGCTTCTTGCAAGCATATTGAGATTGCGGTCGTTCATACGCCTTTCCTGCGGGTAACTGTGGTGGATATCGATGTGGCGTCAGCATGAGAGTGGCGAGTTTTGAGACGGCACGCGATGAAGGCGTCGCGATACATGATCCTAAGCCGCGAACTGTTTCTCGGGCTTCGTTCAATGCGGGGGAGCGCATATATGCGCATTTCATGTCGCGCCACATTACGCCACCGTTAGCGGACTGACCTGTTTCCGTGCGCCGCGCTTCGCGCTTCTCTGGGCGGAGGCTGGGACGACATGGCTATTATGTTGCAAAGTGGGAGCTGGGAGAAGTGACGCGGGAGAGCGGGGAAGAAGAAGAGACTGAGGGGAGGGTGGGCGACAGCCGAGTCTTATAGAGAAGATGTTTGTGGGTCCGCGACCTTGACAATTACAAGGGCGCACCTACGAAGCCTGATCCGGAGTTTGAATTGCCTCGATGTGCACAGACCGCGCAGCATGGACCTACGTTCGCGGGAGCGGGGTGACCGCACAAGAAGGAAGAGAGCGCCCAGACCTGACACGCGATGTTCCGGGAACAAGATATCCATATATATTTTGGGGATAAGACCTGCACGCAAATGGTCACATCAGTGGGACCCACAAATGCACACACTTCGGTCAAGCTCGGTCTTGCCGTGTATGGCCTGCCATCGTGCACATCCGTGACCAACTTGTGACCGACAGTCACCAGGAGTCACCGATCGGGTCTGTAGCGCCCGTGTGCGGTACGGTGTGGGAAGCCTTGCGCCAGCAATGCCACTCAGTCAGCTCACGACGATAGCATCAGGCTTCCTCATGCGCGTATCTGTCTGGGAAGCCATTGTTATGCACTATCGTAACAGCATCACCGCCGCTGAAGAAGGGGTCGGACGCAGGATTAGTTTGACGGCCATCCCGGCTTCAAATTGTCGGGCAAGGAGGTCTCATCAATTCATGCGCGCCCAGTGGCCCTTCGAAGCTTGATCTCTGACAGTCACGGACGGGCACGCCGGACAGTCAAAGTACTCTGCGCTGCAACGATCAGAGCAGTCTGCTCCGAGTCGATCGGCGCCTTCGACAGGACATAGACACTGGAATGGTCTGTGGGAAATTTCAGCGACGCTAGACTTTCTTCTAGGCTCATTCTTTGTTTTCCAGGCCCGATAAGTACTGGCAATCACATTGATTGTCCAGGACAAAATGTCCAAATCAGGCGTTTTCGGCGGCGGATCACTTGCCGTCGTGACACTTGGTGGAGAGTTAGCACGCATGAGTGCTAAGTGCTGCATTGTATTCGGGCTCTCGACACATACCGTGGTGAGCATAAGGAGTACTTTGTGTCTTTGCGAAAGGACTTGCCCTCGTCAAATCAAGCTCTCGCATTCACGCAGAGCTGAGGCAGGATGAGCGACCTCTCAAATCCTTCGTCTTACGTGATGACGTCGATTCACCGTTTTACTCTTTGCCAGTCGGGCCGGCCGTGCCAGAGTCACAACCGTTCTGGTCGAAAATGGGTCTAGACGCAGGCACTGCCAGCCTGTACTGCCCATGCGGCATAGCTTCTGAGTACTCAGGAGCGGAAGGAACCATTCAACAGTCTGTCAGCTGCCCGCGGCCATACGTACGTTGGGCTCCTCAGGTTCTGGGCCACAATCGCTCACTAATCATGGAACTGCATATACGCGCTACGCTTCTTGACTACGGGGTCCGACATCTCAACATTGCGACAGTGGGGATGCGCTGACATCTGTGATGCTAGAGCTGTGAGCAAAATACAAGGAGGCAATCCGTGCATCCGTTTCGATGATCACTGCATGATTGAGCTTTAAATATTAGTAGGTTGCTTCGACGCCGCAGAGCCATCGAGATTGGTAACTTGAGGCGGGCGCCGAGGATGATGTTCACGATAACATCACTTCGCATCTTCTGGGGGTACGCAGATCTTGATTAGTGTTTGAACTACAACAGTGTAACTAGGCGGTGCAGTACTATAGTAGGATAGGATGACTTATACTTAGGAACTCCAAGATTGTGTTTGAGACGGCTTGTGCTACTACGCTACGATGCATTATCGTGACGACTACTCGGGTGCTACTGATATAGGTTCAGTTTTACATAGATGAAGGTAAAATAATGAAACAGTAGTGACGGGGTTAGCGAGATGTTGATGAAACGACGGAATGGAGTGAGCAGGGTTGATTAGGTTCGGACAGCATGGCACACTTGTAGCACCATTCCCACTGTATGCGTGAGACAGGGTCTTGAGGGTTTGGCATTTTGCAATGCGTAGGAGCTTGAGGTTTCCGACTCAGCCATTAGGGGCAGCATGCACCGTAGACAAGTGAGCAAAATATGACTGTCGTTCTGTGTACGATTCCGCACAATGCAAGCATTGTCCTGGCTGACTCGCACTGAATTTGGACCAGAGCATCAGCAGTGGTAGACATAACGAAGGGAATAGTCGACGCACTGAATATGGAGATGTTTTTCGAGCAGTGCTTGCGTCTCAAAGCCCCAATAACATAGTCTACATCTGTAGGGCCTTATGCCCATGAGTCGTGAGCGGATGTAGGGCGCCGAATAGCACATAGACAAACCAGCGTGCAAGATGCTCTTCGATGTGAATCTTTGCTGCATTCTTTTCATAGGCATGACCACACATGCTACTCGAGCTCTGGAAAGTACATATGGCTTGATTTGTTGCTTGTACGGGTCTTGCATACCACTCCCATTCATCCCTAACAGATAGTAGGATGAATCCTTGTCAGCGCGTGTGCACACGAAGGCGAAGGGTCTGGTCCGAGACGACCAGCCCCTAGCACTCCCACCAAGGCAATGCCAATGCGACTTACTTATGTCCCTTTGGTAGCTTCACCTTCCGGTTGACAGCCATGCCTCCTCAGTTCGCAGAGCCTCGGCTCTTGCTGAACGAACATATCTTCCTGACTGAACTTTTAAAGGAACACTTCGTCTTGGGCGTTTTACAGAGCAGGGCTGAAGAGCAGCGTTCTGGCAGCTGCCATGCGAAAACACAGCGCGCAACCACACACTGTAGGCGCAAGAGTGAGGAGACTGCAAACGCAGCGACGCCCAGTAACACTTTAGGATGCTAGAAATCTCACCGCTCCCCGAGATTCCGGGCTCGAAACAGATTTATTCATGATTGAGTGAGACGGCAGAGGGATCTGAGGTGAATGAGGAGCACGGACAGCCGGGGCAGGTCTGGCGGAGCGCTGCTTTTTTCGTTTGTGTACATTTGAGGGTCCAGCGCGTGACCGCGTATACGGAATTTTACCCAATGACGGGTCATTGTGGGTCGATCTTCCGCGTGTCTCTGTGGCTCGTCGTGCGTTGTTTTGGAAGATAATCAGCGGAGCTTATTACCACCATATCGTTGGCATTATTTCCTGAGCCTCAAGGCGTAGAAGAAGACAATCGCTCAAAATATGCCATCGCCGTGGAGCTCGTTTGGTGAAATATGGCCGGTGAAACTGGTCGCCTGCAGAGAAGGCGCAAACAGGAAACATGTGGCGTCAAATGGTGTTGGACTGCGCGCTACAAGGTCACCTTTCACTATACAGAACGGAAGGTAATAAAAGCTCCATTATGCAGACAGTTGTGAGATCGCACCTCTCGCAGACGGGCCCATATTATATTTTGAACTGACAGAGGACGCTCTTTTAAAGATACAGATCTACGCGGCAGTGGAGGCAAAGTGAGTCTTGTTAATCTGACAGCGCGCACGAGTAATACAAAACCGACCACCAACCTGAAGGCGTACTTCGCGTCGTATCCCAGTCACTGCAGCTTGCTACTGTGGAACGGCATATGATACCAGGGAACGGATAATGATTTCGGAACAGCTCCGCCATGTGCGGTCACCGTGTGTCTGTTCTGTGGCAGCCAGCATGCCACTCTGCTTGAAGTTCCGGAGCGCCTGTAAGTTCGAGTCAAAGCATGCCAACTATGTGAGGCGAGAAATCCACACCGAGATGTATCATGTACAACTTCAGAAGTTGTGCTTGTGCGACACAGAGCACTGGCCGCAGGTCAGTTGAGTTCAGTCGACGACACCTCAGGTTTGATAAGCCCGAACCAACAACGAGACTTCCAAGGGTCTGTGGACTGATTCGAAATACTCGAGCCTGCGCGGGTCACCCTCCCGTCTCATTCGAGGCTGTAGTGCATGTAGAACACTCGGATGTGCTCAATAACCCGAGGATCACGGAGGAAGAGACCAACACTGTAAGCTCTGCCGCTCAGCCAATATTCCATTGAATGGGGTGTCATGGCGTTGCACGGCGTCGGTGTACTACGTAGTACAGCGACGTAACGATCGCGAAGATGCGGATCTGACAAAATGAAAAGACGATCAGCCAACCAAGCAACCTTGTTTGGACCGGACCTCCTCTGCCAAATTGAACGTACGTTCGCACGCCTCTGCGCCTTCGCGGGTTGCTTCCTCAGCAATTCGTTGTCGTCTCGGAGCGGCGAGCGGACTATGTAGCGTCAGACTCATGCATTCTCAGTGATGACAAGTCGACGCAATGGTTTCAGCCAATGTGGCGGATAGCCAAAGACACATCTCACTTGACGTTGCGCCGGAGATAACGTACCAATCGGTCACCGCTCAGCAGAGTTCACCGGGCAGCCAGTCACCAATGGCATTGAGTCAGTACCACTGCAGTAGACATGCGAGGGCTGCTAACTTACGTAGATGACCGAGAATGTCCTTCCAACCGTTCAACTTCGTGCACATATTACACATCCATGCGTCGCCGTCGAGTCTGTTGCGGCCGAAAATCGGGCCTTGCAACTCGTGCTGCTGTCAGTTCCACACCATCACCACCACTATTCGCCTCGGTCGTCTGTGTTGAAATTGCTCAGTAAGGCGAGCTCGTTCAACGGTACCCGAAGTTCGCCGCCGCCACCTGGTCGGCACGGACCCTGGCTGTTGAAGTCAAATTAGGTGGGCTCTCACGCACTGAACCTTGCTCGCCAGTGTGACTGCGTAGAGTGATGGAACTGCTAGTTACCACTAGGTCGCACGTCGTGTCAACCGAACAAAACAAAGCTGCCTACCGACCAATGTTGGAGGCGAATACTTACCGAGGATGTTACATGATCCCACGTACCCTTAGCCAACAGCGCCCAGTTCCTAAACATGCTGTAGGTAGACAAGTGCACCTAGACAGTGAATGTCGGCGGATTCGGTCAGTCCCGATCTCCGTGTGGTTGTAACGGGCGCTGGACTTGTCGCCTTACATCAGTTCTGACATATGCAGCAACACACTTTCGGACGGCAACCACGAAGGGATATGACAACATCGCATCTGCAGTGAGCGCAAAAAGTAGCCGCTGTAGTTGTTTGTTTTTGCGCCGGTGCCTCGAGTATCAAGGCGATGCGCGATGCAGTATGTCGGGTCATACAGCGGGGCGTCCACACTGCCACGAGTCACGACCTGCGGCGGTCTGACGAACAGGTTGCGAACAGGGATACTGGCCGTGAGACCAAGGCGTTAGCGACTGTAAGAACCGAAGTCCAATGGCAGAGAGCGTACTGATGCTCGAAGTTCCGTCGGGCTCAAAACCCAGGCTGTGCCATATTTTTGCCAGGTTGTGTTAGAGAGGCGCGCGGTACTGTCACTGGCGTCTGGGCGACCCGAAGTCAAGGACAATCCTACACCAAAGCAGTCCGAGTGAGCCGACATTAGTACTTGTGAAGGACAATCTATTGGCTTGCCTGCGACTGGTGGGTTTCCAAGCGTACGCCTACCGGATAAACGTCGAAGGTTCGGTCGACGCTGGCGCCTGGAGGATGTTTTTCAATTGTCTACTTATATGGCTACGACATAGCGGGCGATCAAGTTTGAAATTGCTGTCGTGACGATATACACTGTACGTGCAGAGGCGATGCCGGCACTGAATACTGATCGCTAGTCGTGGGGTGGGAGTGTCGTGTGGCCGCGAGTGCAATGAGGCCGCGGCGAGCATGCAGAACTGAAGGGGCCCGTGAGGGAGGCCAGAGGGAGGCCTCGAGACGGGCTCAGTCTGGGACTTGGCTGTTGGGTGCCACATGCGTACAGGCGAGGCGTGGCAAGTAGCGCCGGTCTGCCATGCCGCGGTGTGAACTCGGCGACGCGTTTGGAACAGCACAGAGCACGACGTCTCCCGCATCGTCGGCTTCGTCCCTCACCACCGTCAGCTCATTGCGGGCGCGGGCGCAGCAAGGCTCTCTCACTCTGGCTGGCTCTTGATCATGGTCTGGCTGCAGCGATCTCGTATCCTACTCAGCCTCTGGCCTCTGGTTTTAGTCATCTTACGTCCTGCCGTCCATGCTCAGAACATCTCTACCAGCGGCCCTGTCCCTCCATTGCAATGGATCAACATCACTGGCCTTACTAGTGGTTCCGCTCCCCCCGCTCTCAGAGATGCCTCAATCGGGTACTACGCTGGCACCAGCACACTATTGATATTCGGCGGGGAGTCTGCCCAGGGAATTGTCCAGTCACAGACCTATCTGTACGTCGCGCCCTCTATTTGACAGAGTGCATAGCCTCCATTGACTCGCGTCCCAGTCTCAATCTCGAAACTCTCACATGGTCACAGAACAATCCACCTACAGGCCTGGATACCTTGCCGCCAGCCAGAAGTGCAGCCATCAGCGGTGACGACTCCGCCGCTAGCTAGTACGTTTCTTTTCTCGAACCTCAACGACCTAATGCTGAATGCACCTAGTCGGTCGGCGCATATAGTCATTGGTGGTATGGGTTCCAATGGCCAGGCCTTGTCCGATGTTTGGGTCAGTACCTCTACTGCACGTGGGAATCTAGCAATGCTGATGTTGTGTTCACAGGAGTTCGATTATATCAGCCAGTTCTGGTCCGAAGTGACGGTATCATCCGGAGGGCCGTCAGCACGCTATGGTGCAGTGGGTGGGAAGGACTTACGCACACCCGACACAGCGAGTGGTATGGCGTCGCCGAACAATTCCTTCTACCTCGCCGGCGGCATCTCTGGCAATTCCGTGTCGCCTCTCTCGGACGTGTGGCAGTTGGATGTCACTGGAACTTTGTCGTCAAACAATCCCAACTCCGTCGAAGCGAGCTGGAAGCAGCTTTCGATACAATCGTCCAATACTCCATCGAAGGTCGGAGCCGCAGGCGCAGTGGTCTCTTCCTCCGCGCAGGACATCATAGCATTCGGCGGCTGCACCTCAAATGTCAAGATCACACCTAATGAGTCGTGTGCTCGTGCCGACCCATACATTATCAGCACCGGCGAAAACGTCATCAGCTCCTCGAACAGTTGTCCTGCGCCGCGACTAGGTGCCACTCTAGTTACCAACAGTAACGGCCTGTCGTCCGATTTCTCAAATCAAGTCTTCCTGGTGTTCGGACTTTTCAACAGTTCGCTCTGGTCTGATGATGGCGGCCTTGCGAAGGGCGAAGTTGTGAGTATTGTCCTTTCATCGCCAGAACAACTTAGCATTTGACGTACTCCGTTCTCAGGATGTTCTGAACGTGGAAACAGGTTTGTGTGCCGCGATGTGTATGATGACAGTGGACTGACCCTCTTTCGCAGGCGTCTGGAACCGTGTATTACCAGCCGGAGATCCAGGACAGGACGGCACTAATCCTCCGGCTTTCCCGTCTCCTCGCCAGGGGGCCGTAGGACTTTCGTCCACATCGACCCTCGTTGGAACATCTGGAACCAATGCTTCCGACTCGATTTTCTTCGGTGGCGTCGACGCCGATGGTAACTACCTCAATGAAGTCTGGGTCTTGAGAGCGTACAGCGCACAGATCACACAGACCAATCAATCCTGGGCAAGCAGTAGTGGCCAGTTGGTTGGCGGCGTTGGTGCGACAGGGCAAGGCGTGACCGTCCAATTCATGTCACAATGTGCCAGTGCGCTGAGCCCGCAGGCGACTCAGACGAGTGCGCAAGCATCTGCTACCAGTGGCGGCCCGTCTCCTACATCCTCTTTGTTGCCGGCACCAACGTCCCCTTACGATACCTCTGTTGCTCACAAGTCCATGTCGCCGATCTCCCTTGCGCTCATTTTCGTTGCCGTCATCGGTGCCCGACTTGCGACGGCTTCTGTGGCGTTCATACAACCGCCTGGACACGTCGTTATAGCCGTTTCCTCAGTCGTCGTGGCCGTTGCGGCATACGCGTTGGGCGTGGCCGGTCTGGCCACGTCTTTCACCACCATCACGTCCACGGCGACATCGTTGAGCAAGCGCTCATCAGCCTTGTCTCTCGCACTGAAGACAGGTCATGGAAAGGCTGGTCTAGCCTTATTCATTATTTTCTACTTCGCCCTCCCACTGCTCTTCGCCATTGCCGCGTGTTTCCGACGCAGCTCCCCCCACAATGTCGACGAGACGATCAGCAATGGACCAGAAGGCCGACCTCGCGTGAATTCCACCGAAACCGCGGAGAAGGAGGGCCTGTACAATGGACGTGCGGCGAGTCCGCTTCGCTCGGCAGACACACATACGGACAAGCCACGACCTCGTACACGATCGTGGGCGGGACTCAGCCATCTTGGTGTCCCAGGCAGGCGTTCAAGCGAAAGCACCCATGATAGCGCTGTAGTACCCTCACCATCGCATCATTCGTTTGAAGTCGTCAATCGGCCTGCCCGCACAAGGCGCGCTAGCGCCAACAGCCTAGCGGCCTTCTCGGACCCCCGCAGACCGGGCTCTCCGAGAAATCTTGGTGATACGAGCTGGTTTGATGGCCGGCGGAGCATGAGTGCTGTGGTGCGTGTATCCTCCAAAACCCTTTCATCACGTCTACGTTGGCTGAATCGTGTCTGCTGTAGGGCGAGTTCCACTACCCACTGAACGACCTCAATCACAGACCTGACCCAAGTACGCCTGGAACCACTGTACTCGACATGACTAGCACCAGCGGCCTGATGACTCCCGCAGGTCAAATGACACCCGAAATGCCACGACCTTTCGATTGCTTCCTTCACGCTCTCTTCCATGCGTCGCTTCTCGCCCTCTGTATACTCTCACTAATCGAGCTCTGGCGTCGCGCTCCTAGGGCAGCATTCGTCGTCTTCTTGATTGGGACGTTGCTGTTCTACGTTGCCCTGGTCGCGCTCTCGTGGTCGGGGAAGCCCAGATACTCCATACTCACCGTATTATTGGCCCGTTTGCGCGGCCGCCCCACCCACTCTGGTTATACGCCGGGTACCGCCACGCCCTCTCGACCATTGTCTGCAGCAGGGTCCGAGGTTCCCTTCCCCACCGAACCGCGCAGCCCCTACCAGCACTATCCGCCCTACAGGGCGGCCTCCACTGTGCCGGACGAATATCCTACTTCTGGGTCACATGGTCATGCGATGAACGAGGTCGATGACGATGGTGAGGAGGACGAGGATACCCGGCAGCGCAGGATCGAGGACGAGATGAGCAGGCGGGACGTCTCAATCGTCACCGTACCAAGACGCAAGCTCTTCCTTACTAACCCGGAGCTTGATCGTGGCTAGCATGTCTTCTCTTACTGCTCTCGTGCTATGCAGTTTTCATTCTTTGGTTTACACACCAGGACTTTCATTCACGGCCATACCATAGCATATAGGATCATCTCACCTCTGTACTCTTGTAGGTAGATTACCATGGACTCCGCTGTATCTCAATTATCCCATCACTATGATATTTGGTATGTAGTAACTGCAGAGCGACAATGCGAGGTAGATCCGCGATCCACGAATGTCCCAAGGAATGTATGTATGCATGCCGTGTCCGTGTGTGAAACCGAATAAAGTACGCAAACCTATGCTGAATTTACTAGCTCTCACCTTCGACAGCCACGTCGTGACGCCATTTGTCGACTCGAACAAACTTGGTTGAGTCTTGGGCTGGCGGCGGTGTAGCAGCGATTGGCGCGGGCATCATCATCTGCGGTGCTACGGAGGACCAAAGAATCCGGATGCCATCATGGACGGGGCACTGAAAATCATGGATTGGTGGAACTGCGCAGCCTGCGCCTGCATCATCATCTGTTGCTGTTGCTGTTGTTGTACCATCATAGACATGTACTGCGTTTTGCGAAGTTGCTCCGGATGGAGAGCAAGCGGTTTGTCATCGTCCGCATCCTGGCTGGCAAAACCGAGTGTCTGCGACGAGTTCATGACCCTTGAAACGCGAAGCCCTAGTGGCGTGTCATCCTCTTCGTCGTCATCGTTCTTGTCGCTGCTATCAGAGAACAACTTCCCGCCACTCGAGCCAAAGGAGGGTAGCTTGAGTTTGCCCTTGTCCAGTAGAGCAGACAGCGGCTTCTCCTCGTCTGAGTCGTCATCCACAGAAGCCACACGTGTCGATGCCCTTTGAGCAGCACGGCCGATCGTTGCAACTAGAGGAACATCCTCATCACTGCTATCGTCATCCCCTCCCAGCCTGGGGGAGATCAATGAGATCGTGGGTTGACTCATGAGACCTGCACCCGAACCCCTGCGTGAAGTCGACGAACGCCGTCTTCCTCGTCCGACGAGCCAGCAATCCATTCATCGGCAGCAACATCTTTGGACATCGAGCGCTTGTGACGGCGGGCGCATCGTCCGAGTCACTCTCGTCGTCGTCGTCGGTCGGCGGAGGAGGTCCTCTGCGCTTCCTGACGGTCGCACGCGATATTTCAGGAAGAACATACGGTGTCTCTGGAGTCTTGAGTCCTGGTGAAGTTTGCGTCTCCGGCTCCGGACTGCGGTCGAGCGCAAGGTCAGAAACGGATGCTGCCAAGAATTGTCCACGTCGTGCTGACGCTCCTCTCCCGTCTTCTTGTGCTTCCTCTTCTTCTTGTCTTTCTTCGCTCGCTTTGCGTCCTCCTCCGCCTGCCGCTTGGCGTCCTCTCCGCTGCGACACGTTCTTGCTCTTCAATGTCCCGTAGCTTGGCCAGCTCCCGCCCCCAGAGCGCGTCAACGCCGAAGACGGATTTCTTGTTCGCCGCTTCGAAACCATTGCCAGAAAGCGTGCGGCGTGGTGCGCCCGGAAGCTCATCGTCAAGCTGCAGAAGGGTGTTGCGTCGAGACAAGTTCGGCTGAGAACTTGATGCAGCCAGGAGTTGTGACTGCGGGCGCGGCTTGAGACTATCTGGATCGATCAAAGTGCTAGAGCGTTGGACTTGTGGTCGTGCCATCATAGACGGCCTCTCGTCTCCTCTGAACACTCTGTTGGTGGAATGCACCAATGAGAATACTTATGCAGTAGAGACGATGCCAGACGCACCTTTGCTTTCCCTTCATCTCAGTTTGCGGTCTCAATGCATCAATGAGGCTCCGACCATACAACTTGCCAGCTGGTCGTTTAGAGCGATCGGCGGGATCGATCACGATTTCCGGTGCAGGCGTGGTGGGGCCGGCTCGGGTTCAAGTTCAATTTCGGCCTGTTCGCCATCCTCCGTGGCGCGGTGCAGATGAGCCTCAAGTCGGCGTACGCAGGATCGCGCTGACCGTCGACGGGAAGGTTGTTGCGGAACGTCAGCTGAGAGAGCGTGAGACTTGCCCTCGGGTTCGGTGTGAACGAGTTGGACGCAACCAGTCCGGGGGATGACGCCCTGCCCGAGTCGAGCATGGATAGCGTCGTAGAGGACCGACGGGCAGTACGGGCGCCGGGCGGGAGCGGGGCGGCGTCGCTAGCGTGTAGCTCCGCGCCTTCAATTGCGCGCGCCTGCAACGCGCTATTCAAGGGCCCCGATGCCATAGCAGATTGCAGTGGACTCGGCATGATCAGCACCTTCGGCCGCATGAGTTCCAGTCGAGAGTAGGGGCGCGTGCGCCCGGCAGCCTGACTCCTGTTATCGTCGCTGGAATGCGCATCCATATCCAGAAGTGCCTGCGTGCCGAATGAGGCACGGACACTGTTCTCGCGCGAGCCTTGGGGTCGAAGCGGGAAGAACGGCTGGGTGAAGGTGGACGGACAGCGAAAGGATTGGCATCTTCCGGCTGTAACTCTGGTGTGAGCATAGTGCCCAACGAACCGTATGACGTTGTGCGAGCTCGTGCTTTAGGATCGAATCGAGACGCGCGGTCAGGAGACGGCGGTCGGACGGCGAAAGGATTCGGTTTCTCCTCGTTGAGCAGCGCTGGTGAACCAAAGCTAGTGGTGGAAAGCGCGCGGCTACGGTTCAGCACAGACTCAGATCCCCGAGATTGAGGCCGCACAAGATTGAGGGCATCGGTGGATGCGGGCGAAGGTGAGCGAACTGTCTCGGTGCTTGGGAAGGGTATGGCATGTAGTGGTGGAGTTATAGGGAGGTTCTCGATGAGTGCATGAGATGACACTGTACGTCCGCGATGCGGCGGCCTTTGCGTCGGTTGCTTCGCCATAGGGGCGTCAAGAGGGGAGCCAAATGAATGTCGACGGGCGTTCAAGCTGTTTGGTGTGGACTTCTCGTCAAGGAACGCGCCTCCCTCACCGAAATCGTCGAAGTTACCCATGCTCATAGAACGCGAGCCATGCATGCCTGAACGGCCTGGTTCGGATCGCAGTCCAGCGGGACGGCGGAGGGGGAGGTCGTGCGGATTGGGTAGTATATCAGACTTAGCTTTGTGCTTCCCTTTTACCTTGTCCTCGGGAATGTAGCCGTCCAAGCCCCACGACGACAGATCAACTTCCAACTCTGCAGCCTCCTCGTCCTCGTCTTCGTCAAGCGCACCTTCGTACGTAGAGTCGCGCCTGAAAGGATTGTGCAGCGCATCGATCGAGGTCCGTGGCCGATGTCCGTCCATTACTGACTCCCTTCCTCCGTATACGGACTCCGGACCCCTGATGCTGCCCACTTCGCTCGGAAGCGCGACACCAAGATAATCGGTGCTCCGTCGTGAAGCAGTCTCGCGACGAGGCCCCGCATCTCGCCGTAGGTGAGCAAAGATGGCACTCTCCTGTGCAGAACGACGCGGCTTGGATGGGTCCGAATCATCGTTATCGTACTCTACATAACTGTGTAAGCCCGAGGTAAGGTGGCATAGAAGTTAGAACTTGCCAATCAGAGCCGCTGCTAACTGGAATCTGGAGAACGCAGCAGCCATCGTAGGTCTTCGAAGATATCGAGGGGGTGGGGGAGAAGGAACGAGCAATGCAAGTGTACCGCTTTCGGCGAGCACAAGCGTGGTCGTCAGCGTAGAGCTGGATGCGTTGGGAGCTTCAGCCAAGCTTTTCTGGTCGAAATTGATCAGAGGCTGGAGAATAACACCTGGAGCTGAGGGGCCGTCGTTGAACACCACGCGGCTCGGCGTAGAGGCAGGACGGGGCCAGTATTCTGCTACACAGGCTGAGCAAGGTGCCGGTGAGATCCCGCATGGAGGGTTATATGAGCGTGGGAACATGTCCTGTCCGTATCAGGCAGGTCTGTAAGAACGAATACTGCATGATAAAGTTGTACAAGTACTAGTGAGTACAGGCATCGCACTCATTTCGTTAAGATTTTGTCGGTGTAGGTATCCCAAGCTACACTCGGATGGTTTCCTGGATGTACTGCGGCAGCTCTCGCATGGCATTCTGATCTCTGGTGGAAAATACTAAAATCGGGAAGGCAACAGACGTCTGAAACTGTTTTGCACATCTTTTCTTTTGATCCGAGTTGTCTTGGTATACTACTCAGACATCGTAGAGTCGACAGTATCGATGACACTCAACACACGGTGTTTCTGTGCTACTAAAGGTATAGTGCAGCCCACGTGACCGCGTAGCGCGTTCGCGGGGACACGTCAGTCGATCACCCTGGACACGTATGTAAATAGGCTTCTTCAAGTCTAGCTCCCAGTTGTACCATAACTGTGACCACTCCCTCAGCGTAGCGACCTTCCGGGCAGGCTTGCGCCATGCGTATCGTGCGCCCGCTCGTGCTCACCCTTAGCGTCCTCGGTTCGTACGTATTTGCCCAGGACACCACCAATGTGCCCAAGCAGAAGCATGACTACCAGGTGTGCCTCATGGCTCTGCATTCGGTCCTGTGCATTGTGCTGAGCTATCTTCGTGTAGAGTGATGTCGCGCGTTTGCGGAAAATCGTGATCAACAGGTAAATTACACTACTTGCCATGAGTATACTTGGCGCTAACCGCCTACTTCCCGGCAGCCTGTATTCACACCGGTGCGCCCGTCTCGCCAGTCGCCAGGGATGAGTACTCAACTTGGAACAGAGATGTCTTTCTTCGCGAGCTTATCTCGAACGCCAACGATGCACTCGAGAAGTTGCGTCTGACGTCTCTTACGGAGAAAAGGTGCTTTCAGGTGCAGAGGACATGAACATCACGATCAAAGCATACAAGGACGAGGACGGGAAGGGTCGCGTTGTCATTAGGGGTGCGTGCACCTTGAGCGTCTTCGTGCTTAAGCTGGCCTAACCGTCTAATTGTTTCGCTTAGATACCGGTATTGGAATGACCGTGGAAGAACTGACGAACAACCTCGTATGTGGTCCATTCTTATATCCCTCGCAGAGCTGATCCAGCACGACAGGGAACGCTCGCAAAATCTGGCACGTCAGAGTTCCTCGCGCGAGCAGAGAGTACGGACACCACAGGCACCGGTAACCTCATCGGCGCGTTCGGTCTCGGTTTCTACAGCAGGTAGGCTTTCCCGTGAACCGCAGCGTTTGGTCGAATGCTCAGCATATACCAGCTTCCTTGTCGCCGATCGTGTCTACGTCGCGTCAATTGCTGCGAAGTCTACCAGCAATCCCGAACCCGTTCAATATGTCTTCAGCTCCGGGGCCGATGAGAGTTCATTCGAGATCTATCCAGACCCTCGCGGGACCACACTTGGCAGAGGAACGGAGATCACTCTGGTTTTGAAGGACGACGCAATTGAGTACATGGACGCTCATAAGATCACCGACTTGGTGTAAGTCCTATTATCACTACTGCAGCCTAATTCGCTCAACCATAAAATCTCGACAGGGACAAGCACTCGTCGTTCGCCTCGACATTTCCCATCTACCTCTGGACAGAACGGACGGAAACTGTTGCCGAGGAGAAGCCTGCTGAGGAGACACCTGAAACTGACGAAGACGAGGCTGTTTTAGAGGACGTTACCGAGTCCGATAAGACCCCCAAGACAAAGGAGGTCACAGTGGAAGAATGGATCCACATGAACTCGCAGCCGCCGATCTGGATGCGGTATGACTGCGCAGTCTAAACCGGTAAAACGTTACTTACGCTCCGTGCAGGGACCCCAAGGCGGTGACGGATGAGGAGTACGAGAGCTTCTATGCAGCGACCTTCAAGGACTACCAGAAGCCACTTGCATGGGACCACTTCTCTGGTGACTCTGGCTCCGGTGTGTCCTTCAAGGCCATCATCTTCATTCCGTCAGAGCTGTGGGTTGTCCCCTCTCTCTGCCAACACGTGGATCTTATACGTCCCCTTATAGCCCGAACGAGTACTGGCAAAACCCAATGATGAGCAGCGCGAGAGACATTCGATTAATGGTCAAGCGTGTGTTCATCACGTCTGACCTCGGCGAGGACGCGCTGCCCAAATGGGCCAGCTGGATCAAGGTTGTCGTTGACGGTACGTCCCGGCCATAAAACCCTGACTGCTCTCATAAGCACGCTGCGTATATAGCGGAGGACCTGCCATTGCACGTGTCGCGCGAGACGCTGCAGTCCACACGCTTCCTCAAGCAACTGCGGTCGATCGTGCTGAAGCATCTCCTTGCCATGCTTACACGGATGCAAGAGAACGACCCGGAGAAGTGGGCAACGCTGCAGAAGTCCTACGGGAACGTGTTCAAGCTTGGTGCGGTGGAGGACACGAAGAACCGGGTGAAGCTGCGGAGCTCTGCCGGTTCGCGACTAACCAGAGGAACGAGACGTCTTTGGAGCAGGTACCTTCGTGTGCTGGCCATGCTGGCTATGTATGCTGACGTTCTGGACGTAGTACCTTGAAATAGGAAGAAAGGTCAGAAGCAGGTGGTCGCGCTGTCGTGCAGTCCTCTTTATGATGCGATGCAGATTTCTACTCGCGGACATGGGTACACAGCGGAGCATCTGGCCAAGAGTGTCTTCATCGAGAACTCCACGCTCGTGGCTACGAGGTCTTCTCCTGATCGATCCACTCGATGAGATCTTCGCCAGAACCTCCGGTGTGGAAGTGCGTATTGAGCATCGTAGAGGTTGAGACCTCGCTGACTAGTTATGCTAGGACGGTGCCATTCCAGGACGTGCCAAGGCTGGACTGCGGTTCGGTGACGAAGGTTCGGCGATCTTTCTTATTGCTGTGTTGTCTGAGCGCCATCTTTTGAGAGTTGAGCCCCGAGGAAGAGAAGGAGGAGCAGAAAAAACTGACGGAAGAGTACAGCCCCTCCTTACGTGGCTGAAGCTACAGGCAGGAGACGTTGTCCGGGATGGTAAGCAGCCCAGTCTCCTGCCATCGCGGGAACAATCGCTAAGACCCATGTGTTTAGTCGTTATCTCCAACCGACTCGTCGCTAGTTCTTGCGCGATTGTCGCTGACATGATGGGCTACACCGCCAATGTCGAGAAGATGATGAGTGAGTGCTAGAGTGCGTCTTCATGCGCTTACCTTGACCATCTCCCACTCGTGTAGGTGCCTCGCAAGCGAGCGTGCATAACCCCATGCGTGACTTTGCGAAGAAGCAGAGGATTTTGGAGATCAACGCGAAGTCTCCGCTCGTCCAGGGCCTCTTGCGCCGAGTGGAGCAGCTCCCGAGTGAAGAGGAGAGCCGTGACCCGAAGTTGAGGAAGAGTTGATGGAGGTTGCGTCTGTGCTCATCGATGGTGCTTTGGTCCGCTCCGGTTTCGGTGTGCCCGACTCGAATGAGTGCGTATCCGGTAATCATACACCTACGTGTGGACGCTGACACGAATCTCCAGATTCTTCACGAGAGTGGACCGCATCCTCAGAAGATCTCTTGGTGTGTCGGAGACAGCACCTACGGATACTACAGTGAAGCCGGCACCCCCTGTCGATTCGGACCCGCTAAACCTTGAAGACCCTGAGTCAATCGAGTGGCCAGACTACGTCCCGGGCTCTCTCAGGCAGCAAGCGGAGGACTTCAAGCCTGAGGACCAAATTGTATGGGAAGCAGAGGAGATTGATGAGGAGGGCAATCCGGTGCTGACGAAGCACGATGAGCTGTAGAGACAGCTGCTTATTGTTATGGATCTCAATGGGACTTTCTGCTGGATAATAGCATCAATGTACCACGTTATGAAGTCTCTGTTGTCGAATCGAAGTTATGTACTAGCTGAGTGGAGTGATCATTGGCGACCACGCTCTGACGGTGACCACAACACATGCAGCCGCAGGAACTCGGCATAAGCAACCGGCTCAGTTGCTTCAGTACTGTGAACTTGCCCACTGTGATCGGGACGTGCACCACTGTGGTACTCGGCGCGTTGCAGACGCAGACGCAGACTCAGTGATCGTGGGCGGCCCGTGTCAACTTTCAAGAGGCAGTGGCATCAACGCTTATGTACATGGAACGTGTAATGAGATTGTTTTTACATACATAGGCACCCACATTATCAGAAACATTCGTATATGTCGCTATCACAGTGACCCACACAACCGTAGGTGGTGGCTGGCGGTGAGCTGGTGATCGGTGAACAAGTTCGGAGACGCCCGATGGTGGAGGACAGATCTGGATCTGACGGACCGTGGTTCGCGCGCAATGGGCGCCTGAGGCATGGTCCTGTGCGAACTGGCTCAACGAGCTCGGCCTGCACTCGCTTCTGTCGCCGACCGCCTGCCTCTTCAACCGGATGTCTGTACCATTTACTCCTATAGGACCGCCCCCACTCCCCTCAGGATGGACAGAACACATCAGTAAGAGCCTCGATTCCTGCGCGGTCTGTCGACCAGTTGACAGTGGTTCACAGGTCCTACTGGCCAGCCATACTACTTCAATGCCGTCACACAACAGTCTACCTATGTCCGTCCCCTGCCTCCAATCCCATTTCCACCTCAAGGTGCGCTAGCACCTGGTGTCCCGGCACCGGCAGCACCTGCAGCCAAGAAGAAGGAAAAGCCGTTAGTCAAGACTCCGATACCCGGGACCGACTGGTTGCGCGTCAAGACTACCGAAGGCAACGTTTTCTACACACACAAAGTAGAGAAGAGGAGTGTCTGGACAGTTCCATATGAGATTCAGGACGCGATTGCTGCGCTCGAGCGCGAAGAGGGGGAGTCACGTCATCAGCAGGAAGAAGAGGCTCGGGGTCAGAGGCGGCGAGAATGGTTGAGGTTGAACGAATCAAGTCGGAGGTGAATGACATGGTTGGTAAGCGGAAAGCAGAGGAGCCAGTGCCGATGGACGAAGTTGTGATCACCAAGAAGATGAAGGTCGATGATACGGACGAGGAAGAGGAGGAAGAGTCTAGCTCTGAGGAAGAGGAGGAGGAAGAGTGGCAGCGAGAGGCTGCAGCCCAACTTGCCGCTGAGGCTGAGGAGGAGAAGAGACGGCAGGAAGAAGAGAAACGACAAGAAGAAGAGGAAGCGAAGAGGATGAAGGAGGCAGAGAAAGCCAAGGGCGCACCTCAGCTCAATATGCCGGAGCGAGTTGACTTGTCGATGGACGAGGCCAAGGCGCTCTTCAAAGTACGTTATGTCGCCGCTCCTACACTGACGACTAGTGACATTTGCATTTTCAGACTCTTCTTCGCGAGAAGAATGTAAACCCTCTTCACCCATGGGACATGTCCCTGCCGCTATTCATCAATGACCCGCGATATGTCCTCCTTCCTTCCGTATCCGCGCGTAAAGAGGCGTTCGACGAATACTGCCGAGACCGCGCCCGTGAGCTACGGCAGTCCAATGTCAAAAAGGAGAAGGAATCCGCAAATCCGAAGGAGGAGTTCGAGCGTCTCCTGCGGGATGAGGTGAAAAGTACGCGCACAAGCTGGACCGAGTGGCGAAGGCAGTGGAAGAAAGATAGAAGGTTCTATGGCTGGGGTCGTGACGACAGGGAGCGGGAAAAGAGGTTCCGAGAATACCTCAAAGAGCTCGGCGAAAGTGAGAATTCGCCATACTCATAATTTGGTGGCCGCTAACCTCACGCCACGTCTCAGAAAAGCGCGCCGCCGCTCAAAAAGCAGAGGCAGATTTCTTTGCGCTGCTCAAGGAGAGCGGTATTGCTAAACCCGGTGCTATATGGACAGAGGTGAGCATTGCATTGCATCGACTGGATTGCGTCACCGACCCATCCCTAAGGTGAAGCGGGAGATTGTGGATGACCCCCGGTACGATGCTGTAGGGTCATCATCTCTGCGAGAAGAGCTGTTCCACACGTACCTAAAAGCCCACGGAGAGACCTCTTCGTCTGAGACACTATCGGGTGCTCAAGTGGCTGACAGCCGTACTAATACGGATGGCGCAACCGCTGAGGAAAGCACCGAGGAGCGTGAGCGGAGGCGTCAGGAGCGAAAGGAGCGTGCCGTAAAGGAGAGGGAAGAAAAGGTCAAGGCTAAGCGAAACAAGGTCGACGCTGATATTGACCGTTCCCGCATGGGTCTCAACAAGGAGGAAGGGGAGCTTGAGTTCAGGTGCGCCGCGTGTCTCCCATTACCCCCGTAGCGGTTACTGGGCGCCGCTGATTATCGGTTGCCTTTTCTATACAGAACGATGCTGACAGACGCAATACGGGACCCACAGGTACGACTAACGCCAAGACTAAGACAGATGACTTATGCCTGTGTACCCCGTTAGGTTACTTGGGACGGTGTCGTTCCGCAGCTGAAGAAGGATCCTCGTTTCGTACATTCACCTCTGCCGCTTAACCAGCAAGTTCATCTATTCCATGCACACGTAGCCGCCTTACGGGCAAAGCACATAACCAGCCTCCACGGGCTGTTCGAGTCGCACACCCCATCACTGGCTACGAAGTTCACCGACTTGCCAGTGGCGTCCTTGGTCTCCTCGCTTCCTGCTACTAAGCTAGGGTCTAACGTAGATCGTCTGGAGGAAGAGTTCAAAGCATGGCAACGAGAACGCTCGCACCAAGCGCGGCTGGCGTTTGACCAGATGCTTAGCGAGAATGCGTTCGTGGAGTTCTGGGGCCGGCTCGGGAAGATCGGGGGAAAGGGCGTCGACGGAACCATCAAAGTGGACGATCTCGGAGAGGATGCCGAGGAAGAGCAGGTTGACATGAAGGCCTTGGCCAAGAATGTCGACCTGAATGAGATGGTGAAGGTGCTGAAGGTGGGTACGCTGGACGGCCCGCGCGGATGCAAAGTTGATCGTGTCACCAGAATGACAAGCGCTATCTCGTCTTTGACCACGTCCCGGAACTGCGTGAGCAGTGGCTGCGGGTGAGTGCTCCGCTTGTGTTGTGACTCCGGCTCTTGACGTCCCCGATAGGATTACCTGTCACAATTGCCTCCGCCGAAGTTGTCTGTGCACGTATCCTAGTTATATACTGTACTATGTTATTGACCGCTTTATACTTCCGCTTGTCGCGGAATCGCTATGGGCTTCAAGCCACTACTGTGTCGTTGTGAACTTCAGCCATCCGTTGAGGTGAGCTCCTAACCGTTCAATGTCTTCGGAAACACATCCGATCTGACATACTACAGTATGTAGTCTGGACGGCCCGAACTGCAATCAGCGCTGTGCAGACAGTTCCGATCATCATCTTCGCAGACCTCCGCAGATCTAGTCTCGCGAGATCGATCATATCACTATGACCTATCGTCCAGGACACTGGAGTGGCCCAGCACCGCCATGGTGTCATACATATCCCCGTAGTCTCGCTCGGGCGGCTTATGCTGCCACACTGGGCTTAAGCCTCTGTACAGAGATTGTTGGCAGTCGTGCTGCGCACAGGTTACGGTCGCACGCTTGACAATGTACGGGACCGACATGCACTGCCGCCTTCCGTGCCTCTGCTCCAACTGTCGACGACTCTTGCTATGTTGTATCAAGGTGTCTCCTTACCCGGAATCTATTCGCCGAATTCGACCACCCTTGCTGACGACCGCATTGACTCCCTATCAGGAACGGTTACGAACGCCGTATTCCTCGAGATTACGATGACACCCGCCGTCTTCCGCCGCGGGATATCCGTCTTCGGAGTAGGCTCATGCTCTAGACTAACATCCCTACCGCGCAAGTCATCCGGACTCGGGATTGGCAGCCCCGAGCTCTATGACTAGGTCAGTTCCTTGACGCAATCTGTATACGTGGTCGGCATGTTGTACCGCCCGTCTTCCCGTGGCAGCTCGGTGACTCTGACCATGCACAGTATATAGCCCGGAAGTAAACTGCATATCCGGCAATCCACTGCTCCTCCTCCACTTATGACGAGCCCTCCACCCGCGATGAGCTCATTCCACGACCGCACCTACTCTCCACCGTCCCCCGGAGCGAGCCGGTCACCATGTCCGGCCTTGAACGCACTAGCAAACCATGGTTATCTGTAAGCACCGCCATTCCCGCATGCAGTTCGCCAGTCTGACCGAACGTTTCGAATACAGTCCTCGAGATGGCCGTGGCATCACAGCCGTGCAATTGATCCGCGCACTGGTGCAAGTGTACAACTTCTCCGTGCCACTGGCGGTAGTGCTCTCAGTCGTCGGCGTGGTGCTGTGCGGCAACTGGTGGTCGCTCGACCTCCATCAGCTGGCCAAGCACGGTCTCATCGAGCATAACGGCTCGTTGGCGCATGACGACACCCCTCCGCACGAGGCCTATGCACCCACTGCCGTCGACCCGAAGCTCGTTCACCAACTACTCTCCGTTACATCTGCGCCTTATCTCACACTCCGCGATTTCGCCAAAGCTCGTGCACTACGAGATTCCGCCATTCCGACACCCCTCGATAGGGTACATGCGGAGATCGCCAGAGGAGAAGCTGTCCTCACCATCCAGACCTTTGGCTTGAAGTCGAAGGACACGGTGGGGAGCGCCGGGGAGCTTGACGGTGCTGTTATGAAAACATTCCTCGAGCAATGGCTTGGTCAGGAGCGACTGCCAGAGGGATGGCAGAAATCACAAACACCCATCGGCCTAGTTGAGACAGCTTCACGTTCGAGGCAAATAGAGAAGATGATTCGAGAGTTGCGGACGAACTATGCTTCATGTCGATGATGATATTTTGCCTTGCAGAGTTACCTGTTCTCGATGGATCATGCTACCTATAGCCTGAGCTGGTATACTATGTCACGACAAACCATACTGTATCCCGTAACAATTCGATCTGTCAATAGCATACGTTTCTTCCCATGTATTCTTGTCATAGGCCACTGACTCTCGGAGGGTACACTGACTCTGTAGTATTCATATTGATTTTCATTCCATCGGAGCCATAGTGAAGATATCGACTGCTACTGAGCTACACGAGGCAACGCTGCTCTAAAACGACTCATATCAGCGGGAGACAGGTAGCGCTGGCGCAAGATGACGACTCCGAGTAAGCTGACAGTCGGGTACGGTCTTGTGCGGCGGTCGGGCATGGGCCGTGTACGTGGATAGGCGCTCGCCGGTGCACCGGCAGTGAGTGGCTGAAAACGCCTTCACTGCATACTACCTTCTACGGGCTACGTGGCTACAAGCCATGCCTATGTCTGAACACTGCGCGCTGCTACATGTTGCGAGCCAGATTCAATGTATCGAGCAGCCCGGACATCAATTCCTCACTTACTCATGCCAAGTTGTTATTCGGCCATTCAAGATGATATTATGCCTGACGTTACAGCGTGTCAACCTGGGTCCTGACGAACGCTGCCTTCCGCAGTGCATCCTACAGCACCGAGTCGGTTCTCGAACGCTTGATCATGCAAGGGATCAACGAATACCGAGTGCTCATGGTGAGTCCTGTATCAAAGGTCGCAATGATATGTGATGGCTACTCCTCCTCAGGCTCGCTCAGGTGCCATTCAATGATCATATTGTGCGACAGTAGGTTTGAACCAACTGCAAACACGTCAGATGCGTGCTGACGGGTGCTATGTTCAAAATCCCTTGCTCGAAGAGCAAGGCTCTCCAGGTCGAAAATGTTGGCCCCTTTCTGCACTTGTTGCGGCGTATTTGGTTCGCGGCATGTGGTGTGGACACAAAATGCAATATTTCACTGAAAGAGAACGTCAATTTCTGATTATGTGTGGGCGCCATCGGTTGCAGCATTTCGCAGCTGATCGTACGCGTGCAACCGTCTCGAAGTAGGTGCTATCGTTTCATCCGTGACTGCGTCTAGCAGCCTACTGGTCAGGCGGCATTCCGAGACACAGACACCGATCCGGAGACGGGAGAAGACCAAGCGAATACTGTCGTGCTATATGAACTTGTGACCAGCGGGCCGGCGCAGATGACCATCCCCTCCGCCAGTGCCATCAGCCTGGGGCAGGTCCCATCTACCAAAGCTTGGAAAGATCCGCTCGTGTCCTACTTATACAAAGATTCTACTTCTGGATAGGCTGCTGATAGTCACTGCACTCGTCGCTGCGAACCCTTCTACAGTCAAGAACAAGAAGCCGACTTCCGGACCGATGGTGCCCTCACCGTCGGAGAGCCTGGGAATGGAGCACCAAGATGCTACATTGGCGCAAGAACGAGTACACAGAGAAATGGACCGACGGGTACTATGGAAGCTGGATCTACACGTCTTACCGCCCTTGACCCTCGTGAGTCCCTGCCCCGAAGGTTAGAAATCAAGAAGCCTGATTGACCACTGGCACGAACTGCTGCAGCTATGGCTCGCAAACTTCATTGACCGCACCAATGTTGGCAACGCAAAGTGATGCTGCTTTCAGCTGGCCATATAGTCCACGCTGACTTCGAAACAGAATTGCAGGCCTCACGACCGATTTGCATCTTTATGGCACTCAGTTCAACATAGCCCTTGCAGGTATGCACGCCGGCGTGTATTAAAATGCTACTTTGTTCTCACTCACCTCGCCAGTATTCTACGCTCCGTAAGTCCCCTGCGTTTCAGAACTGCAATGTCTGTGATTGAGATGATCGAGTCAAGCTACATTCTGGTCGAACTGCGTAAGGATATGTGGCATACGATATGAGACACCGTTGACACCCGTCCCATAGCTTCCAATTGGATCTTGAAAAGAGCGAAACCTAGCAGATGGCTACCCATCATTGTCGCCGTATGGGGCATGGTAACAACGCTTAGCGGCGTTGTTCAGGATTACAGCGGATTGATAGCCATTCGCTTCTTCCTCGGGTTCTGCGAGGGGGGCCTGCTTCCGGGAATTGTAAGTACTCTCATGGTATTGCAGCCAGTGGTTCTGAGCACGAGCTTTCGCAGATACTATACCTGAGCACCATATACAAGCGTCACGAGCTACAAACACGGTAGGATGTCTGTAACTTACGATGAGTCAATTTGGTTTTGACATTACTAGGGTTGGCATATTCTATGCATCGGCATCCTTGTCTGGCGCCTTTGGAGGTCCGTCTTCATTATGAACCCGGTACCGGTACAACCGCTCATTGCATGGAACGCAGGCTTATTGGCGACGGGAATTGAGAAGATGGACGGCATCGGTGGCCTAGCTGGATGGCGGTGGATCTTTATCCTCGAGGGCCTTATTACCATTCTCTTCGCTGTCATCGCTGCAGTGTTCTTGCCTGCTGACATAGGTTCAGCGAAGTTCTTCACTGAAGAAGAGAGAGATTTCGCCCGTCAGTCCTCATCCTCTTCTGTAGCCACACATCCTCACTCGCCTTATAGTGAATCGTTTCCGCGAGGAGAATAATATAGCGGCAAGCGCTCCTTTGTCCGAGCCGGCACAGCGGATCAACGTCGCGGGTGCACAACTAGAGAAGGTGGACGAAGTCCAAGTAGAAACCCTCACCACGCATAGCATCGCACAGTCCGTCAACCAGGAGGACGAGCAGTTTGAATGGCTGGAGGTCGTCAGGGGTAGGCCATCCATGTCGCTCGTCATGCACTTAAGATTGGGATCTTACATCATTCAAGGTATCAAGGAACCCCAGGTCTGGATGTCAGCATTGTCCTATCTCGGTATCATCATCAGCCTGTACTCGTTCTCGCTTTTCCTGTGAGCATCCTTTTCCAAGTTGGATGTGGGTAAAGACTGAGCTGCTCTTCAAGGCCCACCATCGTTGCAGGCTTAGGGTACTCCGGAGGTCAAGCACAGCTAACACTGGTACGCTCTACTCAGCCGAGGTTACATTTGTCAGTCTAACATCGCACAGTACCTCCATATGTCCCTGCTGCAGTCCTTACAGTCGTGGTCGCAGTCGCAAGCGATCGCCTCCGCCTACGCGGTCCATTCATTCTATTGTTCCTTCCCATTGCAATTGCCGGTACGTGATCGCCCACATTGCTCACTGATAAGCCGATTTAGTGCCTCACCCATAGGGTACATCCTTGCGATCGTAGCGAAGGTCCGTTTCACGTCATGGTCCAGTCTGTTTTTCGCCTTATTCAATGCAAACCCTAGAACAATACACAACGTTATGCAGCAGGTCAGTGTGTCCATATTTGTGGTGCTGGCATCACTAAATGTGCTTCCTAGTCTTTCTGATTGCTTCCGGGATGTGAGTACCATAGTTACTATTTAAGATACATACGATGACCCGGCGTGCCAGCTATCCTTGCGGACCATGCATCTTATCGATTTTACCTAACAATACTGCTGGGCATTACAAGAAAGCAACCGCGGTAGCTCTACAGCTCGCAGTCGCTAATACAGGGTAACTTTGGTTTTTCTGTTCCTCAGATCCACTCAACCACTCGACTACAGAGGCTTTGTTGCTACATTTGTCTATACCAACTCCCAAGCGCCGAAGTATATTCGGGGACACACGATTACCGTCTCTTTCTTAGCCATGGCATGGGTGGCTATGTTTGCCAACGTGTGAGTCCCACTCAGAGATGCGATCGAATGTCGGAAGCTGACGGAAGAGCGCAGGATGTACTGCGCACTGGAGAATAGAGCACGAGCTGCAGGACGCCGTCAGGGCAACCTCATCGCATATCAAGAGCTTTGGGACACAGGGAAGACGAGAGCACCCATTGGTGACCGACACCCGGAGTTCCGTTTCACGCTGTAATCGAACGACGACAGTCTCTTGTACGAGAACGTAACGACAGAATTAAATTTTCACACAAAGGAATGTAGATACAGCTTCGAATGTCCAATGTCCAGAGCAGATACTGGGGTAGCAACTTCAGGTCTGCGTGTAGACAATAACCTGGTACAAATCGCCGGCGTAGTCTGCGAAGTGTGTCGTTAGTTGTGGATTGCGAAGAGGGGATCGTGCTTACTCGACTGGTCTGCGCCGAGGGTGACAGCGTTCGGTCCATCGTTCAAGTGGACCTGGACTGGAACGCTGAGCACACGACTTGTTCCTCCCGTGTTCGGTTGATCGACCACGACACTTGAGCCACCATTCACGCTGTATTCGTATTGAGTTGGCTGTGGTCACAGTACGGTCGTTGTGTCACTGCGTCCACTGGCTTACCTGACAGTCACATTCCTAGAACAACGTCGCATGAGCTCATGATACTTTCAAGCCTGTGAGGTGTCAACATACCTCCACGTCTGATCAGCGTTTGCATAGTATAGGGACAGCCACTGGTCAGCGCCAGTGCCCGTGACATTGAGAGTCACCGAACCGCCGTTTCCTGTATGTAGATCGTTTCTAGCTTGCTTGTTTGTACTGCAGTCAACTAACGCACCAAGATACCCTACGCCTTCATGACCATTATACGTGTAATTTGAACCAAGGAGCTCCGCATTTCCGCTCAGGGTACCTGTGGAAGCAGAGTATGTGGTGCCGTTCTGCACGGCGTATGTACCTGCACCACACCCGTTTCAATAAGCTAATCGCAGTCGGCTAACGGTGCACTTACCAGCGTCAAGGTCCACGGTCCATACGTCGGCGTAGACGATTTGAGGATTACCGGACGACCAACTCAGCGGGTACCAGACGTAGCGGCTGTTCCCAAGCACATCTGGCTCCCAGCGATCGCCCATGTAGATCGCATTCGTTCCCAGAGGTAAATCGTAGGCATTCTGTGAAAAGTATGTGTTCGTGTCTTCCGGTGCTATGTCGGCTTGACTGGACCAATTTCCCGAGATACTCTGCCATGGGAATCGTCACGATGACTTGTGTGAGAAGGACGTCTCGCGGATGCACACTCACATCCGCGTAAAAGTACTTGTTCGGGTTGGGTGCCCATCCACTAGTGTGAGAAGCAATCAACCAGTACACCTGGAACAGTATGTCAGACTCTCAGAATGACACGGGTAATCGTCGATACGTACCCCGTCTCTCTTGACCATGCCTGGCGCTTCCAGGGTTGCACCTATCGCACAATGAGGTCTACTGCTAAGGAAACAATATGAAGGCGTACCTTTCAGTTCAGCTACGACATCCGTTACGTTGTAGTAGTCTGAATCCATTTGAGCAATCTTGAAGTCCTGGTTGTTGTCGCTGGCGTAGAGCAGGTAGGCCGTCCGGTCGTCTACGTGACAGTCAACGGTGCATGTCGCCTCAGCGCAATAGTAATATTACCATCGAGGAAGACACTTTCGTCGCGAGACTGAGCTCCTAGAGGGTTGAAACTGCCCCGATAACTGTATGGCCCACAAGGCGTGTCTGCAGTGGCGACGCCGACCTGAGCGTAACCATAGCTAACAACACGCAGTGTCACCATGAGACAGCCTTGTTAAGGACATGGGTCACGTACTTCGAGCTGTCGGAGTGGAACCACATCACGTACTCGGCATTCTGCGCACGAGAGGCGATTCATGAGTGCCACGAAGTACGAAGGTGTCATATATGATACCTTCTCGTTGTATATTACTAAGGAACACGTCACCATAAGTACAGTGCATCAAAGTTAAGTCAAGGTACGTACCTTTGGGTCGCTCAACAATATTGGACGAGGAGATGTTGGTACCGGATACCGGAGTAAGTGCGTTGTCATGGCGCGCCCAGCTGACAAGATCGGTGGACTATTGCTAATGAGTCGTTAGTTGAGCTAAATGGTAACACCACGCACGCTGTAACAGGATACAGCAGAGAATAGATCACTGTTTGCAGCCTTATCCTCGCCAACCCAGTAAAAGGTGCTGTCAACCTGAGCCCGGGTCAGGATAGTGAGAACGGTAGAGACAATGACTTCCTCCACATACCTTGAAGATCCCTGCGCTGTGTGCTTGGATTTCGTTGCCGTCCGTATCGTACCATAGCGCACCGGGTACGATGACACTCTTGCCGAAGACAGATCCGGCGAGCAAACTGAGAAGCAGAGTACTAACGAAGGGATGCATGTTGCAGACAGGGCTGATGCGCTGAAGGCGAGAATGGCTGTTCGCGAGGTTATATATCTGTCGCGTTCTGCACGAAACCGGACTCCAAAGCTCGGATGTGGGATCCAGGCGGTCTACCGCATGGTGTCATGGTCACCAGCGGTGCGGTGATCGCGCCTGAGAGCATCGAATGTCCCAACCGCGTCCCAATGTCCTGGTCACAACACCGGACAGCCTAATTCCGTAGTGAAGAACGACGGGAGCATTCTACGCAGCTTGCTTCCTCTTCCTGATCGTAGTCAGCAGCCTTCAGCAGCACGCTCTCCGGGCCTGAAAGCCGGCGTGTCGGACCGATATGAACACAGCGGGCAACACTGCCCAACGCTTGGCAAAGTGATGTCAGTACTGGGCAGACAGTCGCAGCAGACTCACCTGCATGACTACCCGGCGGCAGATACAAACCCTCCTACCGCCGGCTCGAGGATAAAGAAACCGCTTGCAACACCAGCCAAGTTTACAGCTAGTTCCATGTTGTTGTGTAGACCCCTTCCCGAGAAAAGCGTGCACAGGCGGAGGGTCGTCGGGCCGACCTCGTCGAGCGATCCGCATCCTCCGCCCGCTGACCTTGGCCACAAACCTCGCCCTCGACATTCCTCGATGTGGTAAAATCCTGATGGGAACGCGCTCCAGAGACCGATACGCTCCACCTGTGCGCACTTTTGCGCTCGGGACCTAGCGATGAGGAATTAGCTGTATGAGCCACAGCGACTACCATTCCGTCTCTTTTGTCATCCATAGCTTAGGGCCATTTGGTGATCTCGAATCGCTAATCCCACGGACACAAGAAATGGGGTTCAGCCCACATTGACCGGCCAATCCCGGCCAACGATGGGATGGATACATGACGTGCATTGCTTCTGGTCAAGTTGCGTTCTTCTGAAATGAAGATCGTTCTGATAGGTCCACGGACAACGCGCCGCCGGTTCAGGTACTGCCTCTTGATGAGACCCCAACCAAGCTTTGGCACGAGAGTCATGAGTTGACGGAAGCATGATCATGACGCAGGAGATGATGCATGCTGACCTGTCAATACACATACGTGCTCCGTTCGCGAGATCGTTTCACGCACCTCAAGGGGCATTCTATGGTCCAGGTTTACCAATCATTCGATCCCGAAGTGAGAGCCCACAGTTGAGGCGGTTCTTGCACTTCGGACAATATGATGACAACGATACAGTTTGAAGAGAGTGAGATAACGGTACATGAGCATGCGAGATCGGAGTCGGGTAGATGTGGTCGTTGCAGGTCGTGTCGTGTCGATTGGTATGAAGACAGCAATAGTTGGATACAATATCATACATAGAACCTGTAAATAGCCCATGAGCGGCGAATGCCATCATACGAGTCGAGACTTACTTCTTGTTGATTTGGTACAATAGTAGTTTCAGATTGAACTTTGCGAGGCCATCAAACAAAGAATAGGACGCGCGGTTCTCGAACTGAGCTTGTAGAAGATCCTCCATTTTGACATCTGCGGACGCTATTCGGTTTGTGATGCCAAGAGCGTGATTGAGGATCTCTATGGTAACACGCCCACTTGATTGGACTGAATGACGATGTCCATCTTGTCGAATTGGCGTGGGGAGTACTGATCAATCGAAAGCAGGATCCCTTTCTTGTAGAAATATGCCGCGCCATACTTGAAGGAGCCGAACTGAGGCTCCTTTCCCTCTTTCTGCAGCTCTCGCATATGGAAATATTGCTGAGTGAAAGGTATGACGAAACGCCTCTTCCTGCAGCAAACGTAAACAAGGGAGGTTTGGCGGAAACCGAGCGCACATACCCTTTGCCACGCTGCATGGTGTTCATCGCCGCCTCCACGTAGCTGTGATAGCTATTAATCTGTTCCTCGAAGTACTTCTTCCGCTCGGCCAGGTATCTCAACGCCTCCTCCATGCCCTCCTTCTCGTGCTGACGCTGCACACGTCTGCGGTTTTTGCTGCGAACATCGCCAGCGATAGCATTCAGAATCCCCTGGTAACCGTCCATGCGAGATATCTTGCCGAGCTTTTCTAGTTCAAGAAGGAAGTAGATTGCGTGTGCCTTAACCTCGCGAAAAGTCATGCTGTGCGTACGCCATAAGCCGTCACATCTCAAGCCCAACGGTTATACACTCACGACCGGATATCTTCGAGACGATAAGCAGACTCTGCGCCAGTGGTAGAAGGCATGCGCCTCTGGTGACGCAATTGCTCCCTTTCCATTTCCTCGATGATCTCCTCCCATACGAGCTCATGCTCATCAGTGACTTGTTGCATCAACGACTCAACGAGATCTTTTGCGGGCTGTACTCTGAGGATGGCTAGGACTGCGCGTTTCGCCTGTACCCACAGAGCCTTCTCATCCGCACGGGGATCTACAAAGCGAGTCAATATCCAAACGCATTTCGAGTACGCTACCATACCTCTGACATGTGCAAATCTGTTCGTCAATTGTAGCTCGACAGCGGTATCGCGAGCCTCGTTCAGCTCATCGCTGCCGATGTGGGGTACTCCATCCAACTCCATCAACATCACTCGGAGCGTGTCATCGCGAGCCGGCGCCTACCAATGCAGCTTGAGTTATATCAAACGAGAGGCCCTGCATGTAAACATACCAGGTCGTCAAGGTTCTCGGAGATCAGACTATGCATAGCGTAGACTTCGTTAGGAGAGATGTAAATGGGCTTCGGTTGAACAGTAGCATCCAGGAATTCGTGGGCATGTAGTTCAGTCTCGGCGTCCTGTACATCCGCCACTAGTGCGTGGAGATGGTTCAGTGCGAACCAATAGAACTCATGGTATGGTTGCTTACCGTTGAGAAGCCATGTAGTGAATTGCCTGATAGCCTTCCGAACGTAGTCGTTGACGGGGATGTGGCTGGGCGTGTCCTGGTTGAACTCGACTCCACTGGTGATCTGCGTGAGCATTCTGGAGATTTGTGCCAGGTTCTTCCGAGACTCGATGTCGACGGTGCTAGATACTATATCAAACGTCTCAGGTGTTCTGTGCACCACCACATCAGTGTGACGCGCCAAAGAAAAGACAGCAGACGTACATGATGGCAGGATTGAGATATCGGTAGTAGACGAGTCTAGCAATGCAAGCTGCATGGAATTCGGCCGGTACGTCCGGGAATTTACTCTGTCATCCCGTGAGACGCCGAAACCAAAGCTCGCCGTTGCACACTTACCTTTACGGCGCTGAGAGTTTCTCGGGCCATGAAACGCATTCCATATGGCATCCGCTGGAGAGATTGTGTGATCGCTGTGACAAACTGTTCGGTCCGCCATTGCAGGGTCTGGAGATCTACGGAAGGTGATCAGACATCGACGTACACGCAGACAGTATGGCTGTGCTTACGTCTGATATACTCTGCCCTGGTGTCTGGATCTTCTACAGCCTTCGCGAATGGTACGTCTTTCCGCTCTGTCGCAGCCGCACCGGATCTCAACTCCTCCAAGTCTGCTTTAGCACGGTAAATCTAGTTCAGTGCGTCGATGAGTGGCACTTCACGGTGTAAAACGAGAGGTTATCAACCTTAGTCGGGTCTACCTCCAAATCAAGATCCTCCGCGTCGATGACTTCACGAATGACACCTTGGAGAGTCTCTCGAATGAATGCACTCTGCTTCGGTCGAATATACAGAACAGCGATGTTGAGGAACATCGGATGTCCGTTGATGACATCTTCGATGCTGGTCGCGTTCTCCACCTCCTCCTGTATGCAGTCTGAAAGAAACATGATCAATCATTGTAACATCGTTCCATACAGAGGTACACACCTGCAGTAGCTTCAGAAGGAGGTATTCCTCACGGCGGTCGTGGCCATAGCCGAACAGAGTGAGCACGACGCGTTCCATCAATTTACGATGCTTCTCCGAGTCTTTGCTCGCAGACATTTTGGAGAACAACCTGGTCAGGTACTCGCCCTTGGCTTGCAGAAGATAGAAGAGTTGCTGATAAAGTTCCAGCTTGCGCTTGGCTGAGCGATCCAGTGTGCTCGGTCCTGCAAACGGGTCGCCATGAGCCGCAAGGACAGACGCTCTCGCTGCATGCACAGCTGCACTGTCAGCGCCGTATCGTCGTCGAACTTTGGTCAGTTCCTCGAAGCTCTTGACGTTCTGCACTACGAGCGCAATCTTGACGTCTAGTTCACTGACGTCGTGCTCTAGTGCTTGGTTCTCCCGAATGCGCTTGACGACAGCGTGCCTGAGCCTCTCGACCTTGATCTCCTCTTGGAAGTCTGCTTCCGAGTCGTCCAGCAGGTGTACGAAGTTCTTGATCGTGCCAACAGTGACGTTTGTTCCCAACGTGAGCTGGCGATACTGCTCACGGGTCTCCTTCGCACGAAAGAGCGACTGGATCTGTACGATCTTGTCAAGATTGGATCGGAAATACTGCATCTTGGCATGGAACTTTCGCCGCTGCAACACGCCACGGAGCAGTGCCTGCATAATGGTTGCCTGAGGATGACTATTTCGAAGGTAGTCTCTCCATGCATGCCATTCCTGCCGAACCATTGCACCTCGCGCGGCAGCTTGGAACCCGACGACATCTGGCTGGATGAACCGAAGTTGCTTCTGCTGCTCTTGATGGCGGTTCCGCGCGAGGTTAGCCCGAGCGAATGCTTGCAGGCCACCGATCGACTTGATGACTTCGACCTTCGTCAAAGCCTTCTGCATGGACTCGTGCTTCTGCTGGGCGAGTCTGGCTCGAGCCCGGGCTTGGAGTCCTATCAAGGCCGGCGTGGCCTTGCGTAGACCTCGGATGAGGGCCAACAGCCGCTTGCGGGCAAGATAAGTGCGTACGGCCGCTTGGATGCGTACGACCACATCGCTGACATCCACCAGCTTAGCCATCTGTGTGCGAAATCGTCGGCGAACAAGGAGTCCTCTGGTCTGAGCCTGCAACTGAACGATATGGGGTGTGGCACGTTCCAGACGTGTATCCTGGCGTGCGAGCATCCGCCTCAGTATGACACCACGCGCCTGCGCTTGCAAACCGACAATGTTCTCCATGACAAACGGCGTTGCGAACGTCTTCGCGAGCTCTTTGTGTGACTTCTGCACAATCCGCGCACGCGCCACGGTCTGCAACTTCACGATGGAGAATTGGGAGCTCGTGAGAGCCGATCTCAACTTGAGGAACCTACGCCGTACGAGGACACCACGCGCCTGTGCCTGCACCTTGACAAGATATGTCACAGATGCGTGCACTGCTCGTAGGTGGACCCGCCAGTCTCTTCGAACCATAACGCCTCTGGACTGTGCTTGAACAGCCTTGATCCAAGGCTCGAGACTGACTCGTTCTGCCCTGTCCCCTTCGAGACGTCTCCGAATAAGAACAGCTTTGCAATGGGCCTGTAGCTTGGGTACATATCGTTCTGCCAGTCGCATACGGACACGCTGAGTGGCTTGCGCTTTCCGGACAAGGAAGGCCCGAGCAACAGCCTGCAAAGACACGATGGAATCTTCGCACTCTAAGAGGAGCCGGTCTCGACCTGCACCATCGTCAGCACCATTGATCCGTACACGCGTTTACGACGCTCACGTTCGTCTTCAGTCTCCGCTTCCTCTTCTGGTTCCTCGTTGATTTCCTTCGCAAGCTCCCTACCCACATTGCCGAAGTTAGGCATGGCGATACCAGAATCCTTCAGACCCTTATGCGTCTTCTGCAGCTGGTCATCCGTGAACTGTAGGTGACCGACGAGATTACCAATGCGTTGTGCTAGACCGCGTCTGGCGAGTAGATGACTGAAGGTAGGGTCAACATAAGATGAGTCAACAGGCAGCAGTCTGTCTACCTAAGTGCATGTATGCAATAGATGACCTTCGGGAAATTCTTCTTCTCATAGAGATCAGTCAGCTCGAAAATGAAGCCCTAAAGCAAGTCAGCATCAAGTACATTTCGCAACTCCATGACTGATGCATACCTCAGGCAGTCCGACATCGCGGACGAAACGGAAGAAGTGGTTGATATTGTCAGAATGTCTGAAATCCAACTTCGGCGCCTACGAATAATACTTAGAAGTCGCGACCACCTTCTGCAATGATGGTGCTCACATCATATATCCTGCGCACAGCAGATTCACCCTGGAAGACACGCACCAATCGCGCAAGGACAACGCCGTTCCGCAATCCCTCCTCCATCTCAACGACTCCGAACCCTAGCTCCTCGCCGAGACAGCCTTCGATCCACTGCTGCGCCTCGCCAACATGACACAAGTACTCGTACGCCTGCAAAAGGTGCCGCTGCACATCTGCCCAAAGCCCCCTCGTAAGCCTTGAAGAGGGTAGAGGTGATGTCGGCGCGCCGCGCGCTGTGTCCTTCGACAACCTCAATCGCCCAGGGATACCAGCGACGTCGCCTGCATCCGTAACCCCGGGGACGATGAGCTCTGCCTCACTGTACTTCTCTGGTGACGGCAAAGTCCAGTCCCGTTCGCGCCGAAGGCGCTCCTCTCGTCGACTCCTCCAGTCCTGGTGATCGGTCTGCGGCTGCGTTGGTGGAGGCTGAATCGGTGGAGGCTGGATGGGTGGAGGTTGGATGGGTGGAGGCTCCTCATCACCTTGGACTCATCTACCCAATCTTCAGGTGCGTCCCCGCTGGCTATTCTCGGGAGATGTCGTCCTAAACGACGACCTGGTGTTAGGTTATCCCCGTACAGAGATGACCGCTTGTTCGCCATGTATGAGCTTCGATATGGCGAGGGAGACATCACGGAGGAAGCCGAGGACGCGGATGAAGGTTGGTTTGAGCTACTTGATGGCTTGTCTAGCGAGGCGGACGAATCACGAGAAAACGTCGCGCTCGAGCTTGCTCGACCACCGAAACGCTCGCTGATCTTGTCGGGAGAGGGTGGAGCCGGATAGGTGCTGCCATACATCGAGGTCGGTCGCCGGCTTGTCGTAGCAGCACTGGATGATGATGGTTCTGGAGGCCAGACGCGCGGTATACGTCCTGGACCGGACGATGGAACAGAACGGTCGGACGAAGTAGACGAGCCAGTGGACGAGGGGTTGATGCTCTCGAGTGTGTTAGCGCGGCGCACTCTCGAAGGAGTTGTGGTCTGGGCTGGATGTCCCGCCGACGAAGGAACGACATAGTCACTTAACTGCTTGAGCGCTGACACGGAGGAAGATCCGAGGGGCGTAGACACGGGTAGGCGGATGCGTTGAGGGGTGGGTGTAGAGAACGACTGTGTGGGTGAATCCGGACCCTCGACGGTGATACCTGTGGTGTTGGGCGACAAAGGAGAGGCAATGATAGGTGCCGGCATAGTGTGTCGCTTCAACATGGGGGGCGTAGTGTGCGACTGCTGGTCTCGGAAACTGTCCATCCTAGTCGGAGACGCGGTTGAAAAGCGGTCGACAGAGTTCGTCCTCGATACAGCCTCCGGCGACGCATTCGCAGAGGCGGGGGTCATGCTGATCGCACGCGTACGTCCCTCTCCACTTGCAGTACTTGCGGTGCTTGACGTCGATGCAGTACGCTCGAGCAGACTATCGGCCCTCGATCGCTCCTCCCATTTGCCTCGCACTGTGTCCAGGCTATTGCCAACGCGGTGCGTCGGTGTCCACCTCCTGGTTGCGTTAGGCGTGCTGCTGCCACCAGTGGGGGAGGCGAGGACACCATTCCTTGCGACGGTACCTGCGCGAGATAAGGTTCCTGAACCACTCCGCGACGAAGTGCGTTCAAGTAACCGCGTCTGGTACGCGAAAGGTCCGCCCGCATTAGTGCTGGACCTCGAACCTGTAGACGAGACAGAGTCAGAACGCTCCATGGTGTCCGTTCAAAAGTCGTGATCGTGAATCGTGATGAAGAATCAAAGGGGGTAGAGAGCGGCAGCGAGCAATGAGAGCAGTCGATGTGTCGAAAATGCGGTGTCGGTGGGCAAACCCGCCCTTGTTGTCGAGTCCGGACGAGAGGACGGTCGGTGCGAGAAGAACCTGAGGGATGTTGCCCTCATTTGGAAGCGCGTCGCGTTTATACGGCGCTGACGCCCATTGACATTGCAGGTTCCACACCACTCAGAGTACTCCCTCAAACTCGTCCGAATAGGCTCCCGGCCAACACCTCAGTTGGCACCCAACATGGAGAGACATGCTCGATGCTCTTGAAATTGCAGGCTGCCAATTACATGTGGCTCTTGCGCAAGCTCGTGTGGGAAATCTGCTGTTTGAAGTTGTTGCAGCCGGAGTTGTGGCCCGGCCACACGGTCGGTCGAGGATACCTAAATCCGATTTTGGCTGGAAGTGAGCCAAAATTGTTGGTCAATATACACGCTTCGTAGGACGACAGATCCGGGATCGTCACCCTGCCCTCGGATGCGTTGGCAACAAACAGGTTCTACGAGAAGCGAGGAACGTACAGTTTGTGGCGGAGGCAAGTGGCTTCAGCGCCTAAAGAGACGCGATCGAGGAACGCGTCGACGCGCGCTGCGACGCGTCCTTCTTCGCCCCTCATGTCCTCGTCCCTCGAGTCGCTCGTCACGTCTCTTGTCCCTCGTGCCAGGCAAGACGCAAATCTAAGAAAAGAGCTCATATCGCATTGTCAAGAGATACTCAGCAGGTGAACAACACTCGCATTTGTGGCCACTGGGTCAGTATCAATCCCATAGAGGTCCACTTACCTTTCTCCCACAGTCACATAGGCCAGTCCGTGGATAGTGACATAGGACACTTGGCGGATCTCGTGAAGCGCAGTTGTGAGTCGAACAACAACGTCACGTCTGTTTCTGGTGGAGCTCATGGCTGATAGTGCTGCAGTCTACACCTGATGGTACGACCGCCCTTCGCTTCACAAACCTTCTCTCGCGACTGCTGGATCAGGTACGATTGTGATGAGGACGGCTTGATAAGTGATCTGACAGTTTTTCCAGCAAATACTATCCAGGAAACATGCATCCCTGCAGTTCCTCCACGCTCTGTCATTATCACCCAAAGTTTCCTCAATATCTCCCGCTTTTCTCCCTTCGCTTGCACCACCACCACCGCTTTCTAGAACATCAACAGCAACACTCACGCCTGTAGATCCAACGCCTCCTGCAAAGCTGCCGAAGGGCAAGTCCAAGGCAGAGCTCTTGAGGGAATACCGAAACAAAATCGGGCGACCTCATTTGCCCGAGCACCTCATCCTCCGAGATACTCTATATCTGCTGCAAGGAATATCCGGAAAGTATGTCCACTTCTCGGCGAGTACAGACCCGAACGGGAACAACGAACTCATGTTCACTGACGATCCGGTGTGCATCCTCTTGTTACCCATCCTAAGCCGTACCATGCCTCATTGCTCAGTAGTCATTTGTTATCTCACGACCGACAAAAGCCCTCGTACACCGCCTGGCAGAAGTTGGACACCTATACATGCGCGTGGACGCGTTCGTACGTGAACGGGAAGGGAAGGTCGGCGTAGGGATGATCGAACAGAGCCTTTGCCACCATCTTCAGACCCAACTCACCGAATACTACCGTCTCATCGCCGTCCTCGAATCTCAGATGGCCTCACACCCCAGCGAAGATGACCCACCAGGGCAGGGTAGTGCGAACGCACGGGAGGAGACAGGTCTGACCCTAAAGAGGTTAGATGTTTGGATCGAGGATTGGAAACTGCGGATGCGCATGATGAGCGTTTGTGTGGAGGGTGCCAAGGGTATGTTTGGTTCCACTCCCTTTGGAACATGGCTTATCGCGCGTTGCAGGTGCCCATGGTGGCGCATTAGTGAATCTCATTCACGGATATGCGGACAACGGTGATCCCTTCATCCGCAAATTCACCGACCAGTTGCTAGATGAGGTTCGTACAGTCACAGTCCAGGCTGCCGCATACTCAACACATGTTCACAGGTATCAAAACCTTTCTTCGCAACCCTTCACAAATGGCTGTTCTCCGGCGAGCTCGTGGATCCCTTTTCCGAGTTCTTCGTAGCAGTTGATCCGGAGCTAGCTCATCTCCAGTATGGTCAGCCGTCACATGATGGTGTCGGTCCATCCGGTGGTGATGGGGGATTCGGCGGCCTGGGAGACGGAGAGGATCTCTCGGGCGAGCGCGAGGGTGGTTTGAAACTCTGGGAAAGCAAGTACCATTACAGAAGACATGCTACCTGCGTTTGTTGGAGAGGTCTTCGGTAGGAAGGTGGTAATCCGCGTCGCTGATGCCAACGGCACACTGATTTGAGAGTTACTAGATCTTGTCGACGGGGAAGAGCTTGAACTTCATTCGCTATACTTGCCATGACAGTGATTGGGTCGCGACGCAAGAGAAGATCAGCAACACTGGTGGCAGTGAGTTAACTTATGCGGGTCAAGTCAGAATCTCTGAAGCTGGAGTTTTCCAGCCCTCCAGTATAGCGATATCGCCGGCCTCGAGCGTTCGATAGACGCCGCGTACCAGATTGCCAGCCAAAGATTGTTCGAAGTGTTCTTCGAAAGTACAATTGCTCGACCATCTACTAGCGTGAAGCATTATCTGCTGCTCGGTTATGGAGATTCATAGACCAGCTCATGGAGACATTGTCGTAAGTGTCTTCACAACATGTCTGTTGCCACTTAGCACGTGCCCCGTAGAGCGAGTCTGTCGCGACCTGCAACACCCTCTACCGTCATAATCTCACAGCCACCCTCGAGTCCGCCATCCGTCTTCGAACGCACAGAATGATCCTCCTGATGTCTTGCGCCGGCTGGATGCTCGCATGCTTGAATACTCTCATGGCGAGATCGGCTGGGATGTCTTCACTCTCGAATACAAGGTCGACGCGCCCATCGATACCGTCCTCGATCCAGACGCCATAGTGAAATACCTCAAGCTCTTCAACCATATTTGGAAAATCAAGCGGATCGAAAGCACGTTGACGAAGGGTTGGATGAGGATAGCAGGTGGTGCACGAACGTTCTTGCAGGTACCAGGTATGGCGCAGTCTATCATATCCTCTAGATACCGCTGAGCAGGTATGTGCAGAGCTCAACTTCGACTGGCATCAGATTCGCATTGTCATGGCGGAGATGATCCACTTCATCCGCCAGATGGAGTCATATTGCCAACTAGAGGTAGTCGAGTGTTCATGGAAGATCCTCCTGGAGTTCATCCAGAAAAGGGAGGGCGATCTCGATACACTCATTGAAGCCCACGGGGAATATCTGGACCGCATGGTGAAGAAGGTTCTGCTGCTCAACCCGAAAGCCGGGCGAGAAGAGAACTTGCTGAATCAAGTGCGGGACGTGTTCGCGATCATCCTACAGTTCCGGGAAGCTACAGTACGTTTCGCACATTGACGCATTTCATAGCATCTAACGAAATGACAGGACGACTTTTACAACTACGGTCTATCCGAAGCAGCTCGGCGAGATTCAGAACGAGACGCTGCGAGAGTGCGTCTTCACCTTATCTTATATCTTCAGCTGACGTTGACATTCTTCCTGCAGGGTGTCGTCACCACCATTCCATCTTCAACTAGCAAGCACCATGACCCTGAAGTGGTCCACGACATCTTGACCCGCGTCAAGGAGTACAGCACCGCATTCTCGGATCGGGTGCAAACCATCGTCCAAGCTCTATCCGTCCATGCTGATCTTGATTGTCGCTTTCTTGCTATTCGGCTGTCGTTCTCGGACTTCTACAAAGGCCGCAAAGAACCTCAGAAATCGTAGTGTTTGTATTCCATCCATGTCATTACCCGATCGTAAGGTATCAGTTACAATGTGTAAGTGGGGTATACCCGTAACATATCGTATCGTGGCGGTCATCCGGCATTATGACGTGCTGTGGTTGTCCTAATACAACATATAAGACATGTATGATACAGACGCGACTTCCGGGGACAGAACTGCGGTATCATTGTGCGAGTGCAGATGCAGGCGGCTTGTAAAGTTTCAGGGCAAGTGAACTGCAGACCACAGAGACAGAACTGCCAGGAGCGCTCAGTCAAGCCTTCACGTAGCGGGAAGATAAATATAGACTTACGATAGGGCCATAAGCAGCGACGCCCATGCCGGGGGTAGCCTGGCATTCCCAGCAGGGTAGATAACCCCGCAGCTATGGGGACAGCGATGCTGTTATAAAACAATGCCCAGAACTACATGCCATCGGGTGAGTGTTCGTCCAACTGGTACGATCGAGGCACTCACGAAGTTGAACTTCACCCGATTGAAGATCTTGCGCGACAAGTCCGTCAGGGTCAGCAGTGTGTATAGGTTTGCCGACACGAGGATAAAGGCCGCGCTGGAAATGGCCACGTCGCTGCCTGACCCAATGGCAATGCCGACGTCAGCAGCGGTGAGGGCCTGTGTGATACACGTTAGCGACTGGTTGCGGGTTGTCTACGTCTGTTCCACTTACAGGAGCATCATTGATGCCGTCGCCGACCATGGCTACAACGCATCGTTCGTTCAACTTCTGCTTGCCGAATAAACGCCTGATTGATGGTTGTACTCTCTTCATGCCGACCTGCTGCAACCACCGAATCCTGTCTGCCTGGATACTAGGGTCAGACTCTACTCGCGACCGTGCCAATAAGTATAACCCACTTTTTCATGCGGCAAGACACCAGCGATGACATTGGTTTCCGAGATACCCACCATCCGGGCAACCGCCTTCGCAGTGGTCTCATTATCTCCGGAGATCATCCATGTCCCAATGCCTTGACCATGTAGGTGCTCGATGACGCTCTTCGCCTCAGGCCTAAGCGGGTCCGCGATAGCGAACAGGCCGACCACAGAGAAAGCAGGCACTTCTGCCGACTCGTCGCATATGCCAAGCAGGACCACACTCTTGCCTTCCGACTTCCACGTATCGAGCTTGTTAGCCAACTTCCCATCGACGAAGCAGCCATGCTCCTTCATCCAGGCTTCGTTGCCAATGATAGCGGAGCAGTTGAGCGAGCCGAACGCGGCTTTCAAACCTCTTCCAGGCGTCTCGTCGAATGCGGAGCCGCTCTGCGACGACGCTGCATTGTCTAAACAGTATTGGCGAATGGCCGTTGCCAATGGATGTGAGCTCGCAGACTCGACTTCTGCAGCGATGCCGAGGATGACTTCGCGTGTCCACTTCGATCCCTCCGGTTGCCCCACAATCTCGACGTCGGTCACCTTCGGCTCGCCACCCTCGGTGAGTGTGCCAGTCTTGTCGAATACGACGATGTCGAGCTGGGCCGCCTCCTGGAATGCCTCTCCGCCTCCTCGCGCGAGGATGCCGTACTTCGCGGCAAGGCCCGAACCGACAAGTAACGCCGTGGGCGCTGCCAGCCCGATCCCGCATGGGCACGCAACGACGAAAACGGCAATAGCGAATTCCAGCGACCATACCACTGTGGAGTGTCAGGGTGTCGTACCGACGATGATCAGCACTCCCATTTCTAGTTAGCGCGAAAGGCTAAGAGACTCACCCCAACCACCGACGTCGATATCCAGATAGCTCGGAGGTAGTGCGCCGCCTAGTCCGAGTCCAAGCCAGGTAACCCAGGTGATGATGGCCAGGAGAGTTACGACAGGGACGAAGTAGCCCGTAATCATATCAGCGACGCGCTCGATGGGCGCGCGGCGGGTCTGTCCTTCGCGGACGACCTTGACGACGTGATCGAGCATCGTCTCGCCGCCGATCGCGTCCACTCTCACATCCACGACGCCTCCCTTGTTGATCGTCCCGAGGAAGACGTCGTCACCGACCTGCTTCTTGACCAGTCTCGACTCGCCAGTGAGCGAGCTCTCGTCGAAAGCACCGCTGTCTCCCGCAACAATGGTCCCGTCAGCAGGAGGGCTTCCTCCATGTTGTACCCGGACGATATCTCCGACCTCAAGAAGCTCGGCATCGATTCTCTCGATCTTCGTTCCGATGGCTGCGGTTAAGTCCGCCTCTTCTCGTATGGCATCGCCTTTTTCGAGGTCGACGTCTCCGAGCGTGGAACCGCTAGGTGATGGAGTATTGTCTTCTTTCGCTTCGGATGCAGGGACGACGATGAGAGCGGATGTAGGTCGCAGCTTTCCGAGCGCCGTTATGGCATCGGCTGTCCGACCCTTACTGTACGCCTCCAAGTATCGACCTGTCCGTTCGTTTCGGGTTACAGTCTGAGCAAGTATTCGTTGTGGAGAGTACTCACCGATGAGCAAAAACATGGTCAAAAACACTACGGAATCAAAGTAAGTCGTCGTGTCACCCTTCCCAGACGTCGATGCGGGCTGAGCCGCTCCCAGTGCCAACAATGCGATGGAGGCGAAATATGCAACGGAAACTCCGGAGGAAACCTGGAACCTCGATCAGTACACACCCTCGACGCTGCTGGAAACTCTGCACGTACCAAAAGGTTCATGCTGCCGAACCTTATAAACCTCTTCCACACAGGCATTCGGCTGCCGGGCCTCCAGAGTGCCCAAATCTCCTTCAGACTTCTGCGATGGAACATACCGGCACTGTAGAACATGACCGGCGTCGCACAGAAGAAGAGTGCCCATGACGCTCTCGAGGTGTTGCCTGTCCAGAAAGGCTCCATAAACCACATCCGTCCGGGCTGGTCGGATGGAAGGAGGTCCATACACACAATACCGATAATGAAGGTAGGTATGGCAGCGATGATGGCAAACAACAGGCGCTCCAGCAGGTGCCGCTGTTCGCGCTGTTGCATGCGCCTGGCACGGTCCTCGAGCGAAGGCGGGTGATGGACAGACGCGGTGAATGATGCTCCACTGGGTGAGGTCACGGATGAGATTCGGTCAATGATATGTCGCAGAGTGAAGGTAGGAGCGCATGGGGCGTAGGATATGCGGAGGATGTTGTCGGTGTGGTCCGTAATAGGTTTGAGGATAGTGACTTTATCGCCAAACGAAGAGAGAGCGTTCATAACTTTCTCTGGGCAGTGACTACGAGAACAGTGTCAACGTCCGCTACACGAATGTCAAATGCATCCACGCACCTGCAGAACATGCCGTCCACGCGGAGGGTAACGATACGCGGCCCTATCTCTGGTGACTTGTCCTTCTCGGACTTCACGGGCTCGACGCTCATGACCTCCGCCTCGTATCCGGCATCTTCTATGGCCTCGACGGCTTGTGGAACAACGTCTTTGTTCTCGACGACCAGCGTAGCAGACGCGCCCAACAGGTTAACGACGGGGTCGGACACGCCGGGTACGCCTTTGAGCACGTCCGTCACCGTATTGAAGCACGCGGCACAGTCATGCCGCCGACAGACAAAGTGACTCGCTGCGGCCCCTCCGCCTCTGCAATATTCGCTACCTTCGGAGCGGGAGGGACGTACAGCGGCTCGACGCTGATGACCTCCGCCTCATAGCCAACGTCCTCGACAGTCTCGGTGACAGTAGGGACGAGGCCAGCACTGTCCACGTTGAGCGTCGCAGAGTTACCCAGAAGGTTAACGACTACATCAGACACACCAGGCAACTCCGAGAGGGCATGGGTAAGCGCGTTCGAACAGGACGCGCACGTCATTCCGCCAATAGACAGCGTGACCCGTTGCCGACCGTCGTCGGCTACGGACGCCGGTGCAGGAGGAGTCCCTGCTGCCTTCTGCGGGGATGTAACGGTCTTCTCAGGGAAGTCATGGATCTCGCCTTCATCTACGAAGCTGCCTTTCTCGTGCTTCTCTTGCGCCATCGAAGAGGACTCCGCTTCGCGCTCGAGACTTCCCCTTTGCTCGGCCTGGCATGCTGCACAATGCTCGAAGTGTTTTTGCTTCTTGGGCGTGAACGAAGTGCCGAGCCGAGCGAGGTTGCTGGAGAGCGATAGAGACGCGAGAGGTGTGAGTGGCGTGTGCGGCGTTCGTGGTGGGCCGTCGTCATCCGGGTCGGAGACAATATCGAATCCGGCGTCGTCTATGGCTTCGTTAATCGCCGCTGAAGATAGCCCCTCGGGGTGTCTGATAGTGACCGTCTGCGTCACGATGGACACGTCCACGGACGTCGGAGCCGGCGAGAGCGACGCCAAAGCATTCTGTATGGAGAGCACACAACTACAAAAATAACATTTCGCGCGTTGGTGAGAGACCCGAAGGCGGAATGAGCGGGAAGTTCACGGCGCACCTGCTGCAATGGAGGTTGGAGAGGAAGACGGTAGTAACGACGTCGGATCCGTCTTGGTTTGGGTTCGTCATGGCGTCCATGTGTGTGCGTGGTCCGCGGCCGGTAGTGAGCCGGCGAGAGGACCGCAGAGCATATATAGACGGTCTCGCGGTCATGGCTGCGTGGGTGTACGTACGAAGGTCGTGAAGGAGGAAGCCGAAACGGGGAAATGACAGTGAGAAGGTTGAAGATATGTCGCCATAATATTCTATCCTTTACCCGAATCCACAAATTCGCTCACGAACGCACAATTGCCTCACCCAATGAGGCAGTCACGATCGCTCGCAATAATCTCTCATCGAGATCCCACACCTCGAGCGCCCGATCTGAGTAAGCCAGATCTCGTCCGGTAATACGACCCCGGTCACCGCGGCCATCGCCGGTTACGGTAAGTTGACGGCGATCTTTGGCCCGATCGCACCTCTCAGCCACCTTTCTGCAGCGAGCCGGACCTCGCTGCCGCTGCACGCGAGGCTCGAGCCTGTTCTCCGCATCCACGACGGTCCTACTTCCTCGACCAGCTGCGACTGTCCCGACACGTTTTATGGCAGATAGCCCACCGACTCACCGAGAGCGCAAGTCTCGCATGAACCTCTTCTATTCTCCGGAGCGCTCTTCGCCTCGTTCTCAGTCCATTCTCACCAGGTCTTCTACGCCTTCACCGAATGGCTCGCATTCCGACATTTCTGCTGTCACCGAACATGGAAAGCCTCCCATTATTCTTGGCATTTGCGCCATGGACATTAAGGCACGCTCGAAGGCAATGCGAGAGATCATCACTCGTCTAGTGGAGAGGGCAAGGGGTAACATAGAGGTCAAGGTCTTTGGTGACAAAGTCATTCTCGACGAAGGTATGTACGCGTGATCTACGTCTGTTTCTTTGAAATCCTCATGGGCTGTGGACTAAACCTATCTCCGCTGCGTCTTTACCCACCAGATGTCGAGAACTGGCCAGGTGCGATGTTCTCATATCCTTCTTTTCGACGGACTTCCCACTGGACAAGGCCATCCAATACGTGAAATTGCGAAAGCCCTTCTGTATCAACGACCTAGCGCCGCAAGCCCTGCTGTGGGATAGACGAATGGTCGGTGCTGTTCTCGATCATCTGAAGGTGCCAACACCTCGGCGCCTTGAAGTTTCTCGCGACGGTGGTCCAAAGGTCGACGATGAGCTCCGCGAGGCAATGAGGCAGAAGATCGGTATAGAGTTCAGTGGCTTCCAAGTCACACCGGAGGTCGGCATGAGTGAGGATGGCAATGCAATAGTCATCGACGGTCAGGTGATGGAGAAGCCCTTCGTCGAAAAGCCTGTCAGCGGTGAAGACCATAACGTGTACATCTACTTCAGGGTGGTGGGGGTCGCCGACTGTTTAGAAAGGCGAGCATCCCTTACCAATGAGGTCATGTGTTGGCTCTGAACGTTTGTCATATCCAGGTCGGCAACAAATCAAGTGAACTAGATCCCAATTTGAACTGTCCTCGGACCGACGGGTCGTACATCTATGAGAAGTTCGTGGACGTCGATAACTCGGAAGATATCAAGGTCTATACTGTCGGCAAGGACTATACGCATGCGGAAACCCGCAAGTCACCGGTGGTTGATGGTGTTGTACGACGGAACACAGACGGCAAAGAAATCAGGCGCGTCTCTAGCCATGCCCATGCAACGTTTTTCATCTTGATGACGACAGCTGACCGTCGTCCTCCCGTTCTCGCAGATTCATTACCCATCTAAGCGACGAGGAGAAGAAGTGGGCCGCGCGCATTAGCGAGGGTTTTGGGCAGACTGTATGCGGATTCGACATGCTCAGATGCGACAACGGCAAGACTAGTCAAGTCATTGACGTCAACGGCTGGAGTTTCGTTAAGGGCAACGAGTCCTACTATGGTACGTGCGCACCGATGCTTAGGAAACTGATAATTCAGGGACCGTTCTCACATACGTCTCGTTGGTAGACAAGGCCGCCGAAATGCTCGCTATGATTTGTGTCCAGGCTAGCGCTTCCGTCGAGCGTCCGCTGTCTGCTACCGAGGGTCCGGTGGAGGAGTCTCCGACGTGGCTCCTCAAGGCCAACGTGACAGTGTTCCGACATGCCGACCGAACGCCCAAACAGAAACTGAAGTTCAGCTTCCCGATTGACGAGCCGTGGACGCAGCCGTTCGTCCGCTTGCTTAACGGCGAGAAAGAGGAGATCATCCTCCGCGAGCGTTCGCAACTAAGCCATATCCAGACGGCAGTCGAGGAGGCGAAAGGTCTAGGAGCCGATGGAGAGGATTTAGCGAAGCTAACGCAATTGAGCAATGCATTGATCAGCAAAATCGAGTTGCCTGGGACGAAAGCCCAGCTGAAGCCCGTTTATTCGAAGAAGCAGGCTGGGCATTCGAGGAAGCTGACAAAGTTGACCTTGGTCTTCAAATGGGGTGGCGAGGTACGTGCTCACGCAGCGATCTTGCCACATATTACTCAATATCATTCTAAACAGTTCACGCACTCCGCAAGATACCAATCTCGCGATTTGGGTGAGAACATGAAGAAGGACATCTCCATTATGAGTGTGTTTTCGATGGTTACAAACATCTGCTATCCCATTCGCTGACAATACTCTGTGTGCTTTCCCCAGACAAGGACGTTCTCAAGAACGTGAAGGTGTGTACCTTATGTCGTCATGTTCACTCCGCTCGATCGGACTGAGACCACTCAATCTTTAGATCTATACTTCTTCAGAGCGTCGCGTTGTCGCCTCCGCCGAGATATTCGCCACATCGCTTTTCGATACCAATAAGGACCCCTACAATGCACAGGCCAGCGGCAGCTCTCGCACGTCGCAAGACGGGAGGGGGAGGGATGGCGGCGGCGGCGGTGCCGCGCTCAGTCCCTCTTCTGGGAGCGGTTTCCGCCCAAGCACGCCACGGCGCGAAGGCTCACAGTCGAATGCACCGAAGGCGCCGAACTTATCGTGCGCAAGGACCTGCTGGACGATTCAAACGCGGCAAAGGACCTCATGGACGATGTCAAGAAGCGTCTAAAGATTCTGTTGCGCCCAGGCGAGCCAGAGAAGCGGCCGGAGTTGACATGGCCGAAGAGTCTGAAGAAGGAGCCGGTCGAGGTCGTCAAGGTAAGTCCGGCGACTTCTAGTGCGGGACGCTTATTGACGTGTTCCTGCAGGAGGTCATTGACCTTCTGAGGCATTTTCGCGAAACCATGCGTCGGAATTGGGAGACGCTGGATGTCGACAAGATACAGGAGCGATGGTGCGTGATTGACGCGGTTGGCAGGAGGGTGACGACATTGACGCGGGTTGTTGTTGCGTTGATGCAGGTGCTGTGGGGACGAGCCCTGGCTTTTCCGCGAGCGGTGGGAAAAGCTGTTTGAAGACTTCTGCGACGTTAAGCAGGAGAAATTCGACCCGTCGCGCGTGTCGGAGCTCTATGACACGATTAAGTATTGTGCTCTGCACCACCGGACGTTCCTCTTCTCCATATTCAGCGAGAACGGACAACCAAGCTCGCAGCCTCATGACCGACAATTACACGAGCTGTACGGACGCGCCAAGGCCCTGTTCGACCTCGTGGCGCCACAAGAGTATGGCATTGAGCCGGAAGAAAAGTGAGCACTTGGCGCCTCACACACGGAGCCCAACATTGACTGTGACTGATACGATTCCTCGCAGGGAGGAGATTGGTGTGCTCACGTCACTCCCGCTGCTACGCAACGTCGTCGACGACCTCGAGAATGCGCGCAACAACGAAGAGTGCACTCTCACGCTGTACTTCACAAAGGAGAGCCACATTCACACCCTCGTGAACCTCGTCCTCCTCTCGGGGGTGCCCATCGCGAACCGGCGGATCCCCGAGCTCGACTACTGCGTGCGCCGTCTTGTTTTTTTCTCCTCGGCGCGCCCACTGCTGACTGTTGACATCACGACTTACCTCACACACTATCAACGCACAGTCACACATAACGTACGTGCCGTGGTCCTGTCGCTCCACGGGGAGCAGGACCCCATCGCGCATCTGACAAATCTGACACGCCGATCTGCAGGTTTGAGCTGTACGAGCGCAACCACGGGCGCGGCAAGTCAGACAAGGAGTACTCTATCCGGCTCTCGCTAAGCGAGGGCGCGCACTCGTCGAACGTCCTCGACTCCGCGCTGGACGCGCGCCACTCGCTCAACGTACAACCGCGCAGGTGAGTCACCCCGGATGGGATGGGACGGGATGGGTGCACCTGCGCCCTCCCTTCTCCCGTGCCCGCGTATCGCAAGCGACGTCCGTGCTGACGGACGCACCCCCTCCCGCAGGAAGCTGACGCAGCACCTGCCCTACAGTCTCGTCATCGAGAAGCTGTCCAAGCACTTCCACAGGCACATCGGCGTAAGTCCTTACGTCCCCGTCCCTCCCTGCATGCGACCAACTTAATTGAATCGCGCACGCGGATCAGGACGACGACACAGGGCCGGACGAGCCGTTCGAGACGATCGATGCGCTGAGCGCGCCGGTGGCGAACCAGAGCCCCGCGGACGACCCCTAGCAATCACAGTTGTGGCCGCATCTCATCCCGCTCCCGCCTTCGCCACCCTCGACTGCGACCTCATGGCCGACGGCGCCGTCCCGGTCTATGTCGGCGGCCGTATCGGTGGCGGCGTGCGAGGGGCGGGTCCCGCTGTGCATGCCTGGCGAGTGCTTCTCCAGGCTGTTGTGCACGAACACGGGGGTTTAGTGCAGTAGACTTTCTGCCTTTCTGTGTTGGTTCCTGACGACTTTACATGATTATGGACGTTCATGGCAACTTTGCAAGCGCTGCGGTGTCGCCATCGATGTGTATCTTCCTAGACGCATGTCTCGGGTATCATACAAGTAGGATATATAAGTACTGTACATCTGCTACTGCACTAGTTACGCATGACGTATTCTACGGTGTTCTGGCGTCGGACTCCCTACACCGGGTAGCCGCACGAGGCATCTGCGGGCTGGGGCTCGAGGAATCGAGGGTGGTTGTCAACACGTAAGTGTGAGTTACGTGTTACGGGACCTCGCTTTCGGTCCAATCGTGCAGGCCGAGCTTGGCGCGGAGGGTGTCTAGGTGCTCTGACTTGAGCTCGCGGAACTGCATCGCGTGCGAGCCCTTGCCTGCCATGGACGGGTGGTCGCGGTCAAACAACGCTGATGCGGATTGTGACAGCATTGACGACTGCGTAGCGAGAGCGGCAAAGGACGAGGTAGTGTCATGATATCTGCGAATTCGGTGAGTATCAGTGCCTGCGCGCGCGCGCGCTGTATGCAACTTACAATCTGCAGGCGTATCAGGGAGAACGTTCATATATTCAGTAGGCTGCACGTCAGGCTCACCTGTACGCTTCCTTATTCAGACTTTCCGCCTCCTTAATCTCGTCGAGGGCGTGTTTCTTGAACGCAGCTTTAATGAAGTGCAGCACGTCGAAGACATGGTGGTCCTTTGGTCTGTATAGCGATTGGCACCTGTCGCACACCCATTTAGGGTCAAGCACTCACCTCCACGGCCTGAAACGCGGTGCAAGGTTGAAGGTGCCATCCTGCTGTGAGATGAGCGGATGGAACACGTCGGTGACGAACTGGACGGTAGGCGGGCGCTCCGGGTAATTCGGAGGGAACACGAGACGGAATTTGAGAATCGAGTCGGCGTAGTATCCTGGCGACGCGTCGCAGTCGTAGTCAGCAACCGCAGCAGCCGCAGCTGAACGTGAAGGGGGCGCAAGTGCCGACGGGTACAGACCTTGGTGGACGAAGAAGACGGCGTCCCAGACGAGGAGGTCTGCGGGGGACGCGATGACATACATGCCCAGGGGACAGTGGCCGGTGTGGCGGAGGGAGGCATACTCGAGCGAGACGGTCGTGCGGGTGAGGGCGGGGCTGGCTGTGTCGGGCTTGGTGGCAGCGGCGGCAGAGGACGGGGCGCGTGAGGGCAGCCTGGATCTGGTCGCGGCGGAGAGGTCGATGGTGGGGGAGGCCACGAGGCCGCCGATTCCGAGCATGGCTGTGTGAACGCGCGCAGGCTAGGAGGAGAGCGGGCAGCAGACGAGACGAGCAGGATCACCACCGGGACACGGCGCGGCGTCCCTCGGCCACGGTGCGCTCGTTCTCGCGCAGCCAATCAGGAGCGTCAGCATCACGTGGAGAGCCCGGGGAGACGAGGGAGAGCTGCTGAGACGCCCAGAGGGCTGCCCGATGCCCCCCGCTCCGTCCGATATGGAAAGTCTAGGTCGGTGCGCTCCTCCGTGGCTCTACGATACAGCGCTTCAACACATATATACCCGCACCCGCCGCACATCTCCTCATCACACCGTCTCATCCACCTACTTGCCACCCTACCTTCCTCCTCCACTACTTTCGGGAAGTAAACCCTCTTGAGCACTCCTTGTAAAGATGAAGGTTGGTACCGACTAAACATCGTAACCAATCATGGTCTGACTTCAGTTGTCTTTCAGTTCGCTACTGAAGAAGAGCTCGCTGCCCACAACCGCGCTACCATCCGCGGCGCCCTTGAGGGCACAGCCGCAGGCCTCGCCCTCTCCGTACCCGGGTCCATATTCCTCCACCGCCGCTGGCCTGCCTACCGCGCCCTCCCCATCCAACTCAAAGCCATGTTCTGCATCTTCGTTACCGCGCCCCTCTACGCCATCCAGGCCGAGCGCCGCGGCGTCAGTACGACGAGTCGACATGGACGGGGCGGGCAAGCGCGAACTCGAGCGGATAGAGGCCCAGGAGGAGAGCCGGTGGAAGCGCCTCGGTACTGAGGAGAAGCTCAAGGACTGGGCCGTCCGCAACCATACAAGATCATCCTGGGATCTTGGGCAGCGGTATGGCGCTTGCTGGTGGTATTGTCTGGCGGACAGGTATGCATCTTCACTCCGTCCCGGACGCAATGTCGGAAACTGACAATCTACTTGCAGGCACCAGTCAGCCACCCAAAAGATTGTCCAAGTCCGTATGTGGGCCAGGGATTGACCATGGCGTGCTCATCGCCGCTGGGTCATGACCCATGCAAGTAGACAGGCCGCCGCCGAACACGTACGTCTTTTTCTGGACAAGCTGTGGACGCGGTGTCTGACATGCCATCTGTTATAGCGGCCGGTCGACCACACATGGAAGGGCATGGTGCAAGAGTTCGAGGACGAAGAACGTGCTCGCGAGCAGTACCAGCTCATGCACGCACCCGCACCCGCCCCTTCATCGTCGTCCTCATAAGCCACTATCCATCTCTCGGACCGTTCACGACCGTCATGCCACTATCCCCTAATCGCATCCTAATTTGTTAGAGTCGGTCTTGGTAGACATCACTCTAGACATACCATCTACGCTGCACGAGATTGGGATAAATTATATACACCCTGTATCTTTGACATCTAACTGTACACTGCCGATTCACGCGATCAACGTTCAACGCCTTGTATGCGACCTGAAAATAGCATCACGGTTGGCGTTCCGGTGTAGGCGCCTGCTCGATCGCGTGAGATCCTATCGGGCGACCAACAACTTTGCCTGCGAAGTGGAGTGCAGTCAGGGCTTTGTGCGTACCATATCGGTCTATCCTCAACAATGTCTTCTGCGTCCAGCAGTTCTTCTAGTGCATCATCATCTGATTCCGAGGATGTCGTCCCACGCAAGAACCACCACATAACCGACGAAGTCCCAAGGACGAGTCCAGCGACAGTGAAAACGACGACAGCAGCGATGAGGACTCCAAACCCGCTTCCGGCGCAGAAGAGGAGGATGAAGACGCCCCCGTGCTCTCCCACAAGGAGCAGCGCAGACAGAAAAAGAAAGAGCTCAAGGCTCTCCAGGCCGCCTCCGCCGCCACCCTCTCCGCGAAACAGAAGGGCAAGCAGCCCGTGAAGAACTCCGCGGAGCTCGCGCCGTCGAAGGTGCCCAAGCGGCAGAACTCCATCTGGGTCGGCAACCTCGCGTTCAAGACGACGGCGGACGCGCTCAGGCGGTTCTTGAGGCGTCGGCGAGATCACGAGGGTGCACATGCCGATGAAGATGGCGAGCGGGGGCCGGCGGGGGGTGGGGCGAGGAAGGAGAATCGGGGGTGAGTGGTTCGTTGTTTGGGTCTGGGGACTGGTGCGTGCGGTGCGGTGTTGACGGGGGGGTGCGTGGGCAGGTTTGCGTACGTCGATTTCGCGACCCGGACGCGAAGACCATCGCTATCACGCTCTCGGAGAACCCGCTAGACGGGCGACGGTTGTTAATCAAGGATGGTGAGTCTCGCACTACTCACCCACCGGTATCGCGACTCAATACCTATACTTCCATCAGGCGACGACTTCAACGGCAGACCAGCCGCCACCACAGACTCCGGCGACGCAAGCACTGCGCCCACAAACCACAGCAACCTCTCCGGACACACCAAAACCGCACAAAGATCCTGCGCGCCCAGAAGCAGCCCGCAGGGCCCACGCTATTCCTGGGCAACCTGGCTTCGAGACGACGGGCAGTCCATCCGCCGCTCTTCGACTCGCATCGGCCGAAGCCCCTCCGCCACCACCACAAATGCGGCGACGCGGATGCAGAAGTAAACGCGACGTGGACACGGGCGAGAAGCCGTGGATCCGCAAGGTCCGCCTGGGCACGTTCGAGGACAGCGGGAAGTGCAAGGGTGCGTACGTCCGTCTGCGTCCTCGTGTGACCCCCCGTCGAGACCGCGCTGGACGCTGCTCTCGCCCGGCGAGCAGCTCCAGCCGCGGTGGACCAGACAGGGTCCGCGAACCGCCTCCCGCGAACCGCTTACTGACTCCGCCCTTCGCACGGTAGGTGGGCGTTCGTCGACTTCACGAGCACGGAGCACGCGACGAGTGGGCTGGTCAACCAGAAGAACCACTTCCTGGACGGCCGGACGCTCGTCGTCGAGTACGCGTCGCCGGACGCCGTCCGGCGCGGCGGGAACATCCCGCGCTCCAAGGATCCCAACGACAAAAATGGTTATGCGAAAGCGAGGGAGCGCCAGGGAAAGATGGGCCGCACACATCAGAGAGACGACGCCTCGAGTCCGCAGCGGAAACGCAAAACCGGGGGAGAAGAAGACGCAGGCGCGGACGCCGATGCCGAGCCAGATGCTGACGGAGAAAATGCATCGCCTAAGCGGCGGCGGGTGGAAGATGGGACACGGACGTCGGAGAGAGGCACCGCAGGGAAGGGCGGGAAGCCTCCTCGGGCGAGGCCAAAGCCTGGGGCGGCCCTCGCCCTGGCGAAACGAGAGACGGCGGCGATCGTACCTGCCCAAGGTCGGAAGATCGTTTTCTGACCTCATGGAGTAGCCGCATGCATTCATGCAACACACGGCTGCTGGGGTGTACTGGCAGTTATACAACAGAGATAGCATTGCTCGCATATGCACGACAATATTACTGACATATATACTGGTAATAGGAGTACATGCATGGGGCGGCCTCCGCATTATTTTGCTGGTGCCGTGGCGAGCAGGCAGGCTGTAATAAGTAATAGCGTATGCACACGTCGTCAGTGTATGAGTGGAGTGCGCGGGCAGGCCGACGGGCCAGGTATCATTCAGTCCTCTTCCTCCTGGACCATCCCGATCTCGAACTCCCGCAGATGTCCCACCGAGAACCCTGCGCCGCGGCGGAGACGTACTTGACAAGCGCATGACGCCTCGTCGCGGAGGACGAGCAGGAGCCGGTTGAACCCAGGCTGGACGTCAGGAGCGTGCCCGAATCGTCCTCGTCGTCATCGGAGTCCTCGTTCATCGCTTCGGGGTCAGTATGGCCAGTGCCATTGCCATTACCGTGGACATTCGAGGCTCCGTGGCCATTGCTCTCGCCATTGGCAGTGCCGTTCGTCTTTTTTGTCTTTGAGCCAGACCGGTAGACGGCCGGATCATCCTCCTCGTCATGAGGAGCCATATAACACTGTGAGATGATACCAGTGAGACACCCATACATCGAACATATTGGGCACCGAACTTACCTCCCAACCACCCCACTCACCGCTCTGCCACCCGCTCAGCGTCTCCTCCTCGTTCTCCTCCGCATCCCGTTCAAGTCTGCTGCGTTAAACTGCGGCGTCAGACCGAGCACGACGTCGAGCCTCGTCTCCTTCGTCTCCCCGTCGCGAGCGTGTAGTCCAAGCCCGGCCGGAACCGCCGCGCCATGACCGAGTACCGCAGGGGAAGCAAGCTCGAGACGATCGCGAGCCACGCGCGGAAGGACGCGCTCGGGAAGAGCTCGTCTGCAGTGCGCGCACGATCTCGTCCGGCTCGCTGTGCGCCCACCGCGGGTCCGCCTTGCTGCTCGTCCCGCTCGCGGCCTCGCGCAGCGTGCTGTACCGCCATTTGTGCGGGGGCCCTTTGAGGGTCCACGCGCCCTGTGCGCCGGCTGTGTGCGGCGGGAGGAGTGTCGGGCGGGAGGGACCGAGCCCGTCGGCTGCGTCTTCGGCGCGGAGCCCGGAATCGAGCCTGGCGGCGAGCGGTGCGCAGAGGAGCTCGTGCAGCTCGAGCGAGGACTCATCGAGGAAGCGCTGCGAGAGGGCCTTCATTGTCCGCGGCTGGAGGTAGACGGGGTTGAGGAACTCGGAGAGGAAGGAGATGTCGGATTCCGAGAGGGGCTCGGAGGGAAGAGGAGGATCGACGCTGTCGGGGTACGACTTGAAGTCAGTCGATGTCGACGTCTACAAACGCGAAATCAGAATACCCCATAGTGGACAGGCGCGGGCGCACTTACGAGCTGCTCTCGTGAGCTCTTGAGCTCGGGCGGGTTGCTCTCCGGTATGTAGCCTTCCTCGCCTGGTTGTGCAGCATGGAACCACCCACTGATGCTTAGCCTCTCCCGGCCATCCTCCCCCTCGCCGACGACTACTTCCTCCACCGAATGGAAACTCCGGCCAGGCTGCACCTCGAAGAAGATGAACTGATTCCAGCTCGGAGGGATGCTCTTGCTCGGTGCAGGCTCAGGCTCGAGTGTGCCGTCCGGACCGGGCTTCGTCGGGTAGAGCTCGAGGGCACCACCCCACTCCTTCTGCCAGCCCATGTAGTGCGGCAGCGGCATGTAGAGGATGTACGACACCCGCCGTGTGCCGATGACATCGTCGTGGTTCAGGAGATGGCAGGACTTCGAGTAGGACACGATCGACATGTCCTGCTTCGTGCCGGAGAGGGGCCCACAGCCGGTGACCGCGCGGAGGAACGAGCGGAATTTTGCAGAGTAGAGGGCATCGCGGAGGGTGAGGAGGCTCGGGAGGAGGGCGCGCTGCTCGTCGGTGAGAAAGGAGAGCGAGGCGAGGTCGCCGGTCTGCTTGACCTGCACGCGATATACATTTCAACGATCCTATCTGGCAGGCCAGGAAGTTTCTGGGCACACAAACCTTGTAGATGTCCGTCTCCTTTTCCGCGAAGCTCAGCTCGGACAGCGCCTCGTCCTTCACATTCTGGAGGAGCTCGTCCTGGAAGAGCTTGTCGACGACGACATGTCTGTATGGCTGGCTGGTCTCGTACTCGGTATGGAGGCGGTGGATGTTGGTAGGGGTGAAGAGATCGTTCGCAAAGCGCTCCGCCACGGCGTCGGGGTTGGAGATATGGCTCAACTTCAACCTCTTCAGCAGGGCGGGCTCGGCATCCTTCTCCGCGGTGGGCGCGGGACTCTCAGAGCGGGCATGGGTGCGGACCATGGCGGGGGCGATTCGACTCGGGATATGGAATAGAGCGACCGGCTCGTGTCTTATTTTGGGCCCGGGGCCAGTCAGGTGCCAGAGGAGCTGCTGTGTGCGACGAAGGTATCGGCCGGTTTATGCGCGAATATGGGGCTTGGAACACGAAGCAGATGCCTCGAGAGAAGAGCTGGGAGGCGGTGAGTATATGTCGGTGCGGCTGGAAGTCTCGGCCAGACCAGACTGGGGCTGCTAGGCTCAGCATGCTCCTGCGTAACTGAATGGTTTGCGAGGCCAAGCGCCCCGGTTTTCTCACTCTGTGATCCAGTCCACCCCTGTGCGAATAGCCAACTTTGTAAAATCGTCGTTCGGTCGTGTGCAGTCACCGCGGCTTAGAGATTGTGAAATATTAAGGAGACACTCAAAGACATCTTCTAGGCTCTTTCCTGTTTCAGCTGCGGAACGCGCGGATGTGGCAACGCGGACGGCCAAGGGCCTGGAACTTACACAATTGACAACATCCAGACTGCCACCATTTTGTTGCTATGCTGTGCCATTCATCCACCTTAGCAACGCTAGTCACCACCCAGTCGACAGCAGTCGTTCATGTCCAGGCCTTAGTATGAGTTCATACAAAGTACATATAGCAAAGGACCTACAAGGCTACACACAATCAATATGCTCCCCTCCAAATACTGCCAACGTGCGCGACCGACATTGGGCTCAACGTCGTATCAAAATGGGACATCTTTGGTAGTGCGAAGCCTTGGCCTGTTGAATGACATCTGGCCGTACATCCTGAGTTGTTATCTCGCCGCAGCGGTAGCAAAAATGTCTGTGGTGTGTCAATCCGGCTTCGTTAGATCACTGTTCACTTCAGAGTGAAATATACGTATACGTACGTGTTGCATCCCGGGGACGGACACTAAGGTTAGCAATAGCATCATGTCAGCGTATTGACACTCCCAAACCTAGACGTTCCCTGAGTTGTGCTCACCGTCATGTGGTTGCAGCCAGCGATCTTCTCGGCCGGTGTCTGGCATCCTGCGTAGAACAGTGTTATTTCAAAGCGTTGCAAGTGACCGTATGGGTTTCTGAGCTTGGAACTTGCCTGGACAGTATCTCCATCCTTGTTCTTGCATGAGATGTTGCAATTCGGATGTGCCGTCACACGAGTGCTTCGGCCCACCGTCAACGACTTCCTGGGAGCATTGCTTGCACCATTGATAGCGACAGCCCGGCAAAGGACATATCAGAATATCAGTAGTCGCGAACTCCGCCTTGTCGACGAACATAGCGTTCTGCACCTACAGTAGATCGTACATCAAGTATGTCATAGGTACAAGTAGGAAGAGCATACTTACTTGCGACAATGTAACTCAACCGAGAACGCGGCCATTTGCATCTCGTTGAACGTCTTGTATTGCTCCTCTGTCAGACCGAGCTGCTGCACAAGCAATCGTCTACCACTGAGACGCGAGTCAGTGAGGCGATCATCCTCAAGCTCGAAATAAACGCACCTCCAAACTCCCCTTTCTCTGTGCCTGCAACGCACGACGGACAGAAGATGGGTACTGGTGTTCCTCGATCTTTGCCGCAATGCAGCCGCTGATGCAGTCTCTGCAGAATTGATGTCCGCATGGTTCAACCTTTGCAACGTCATCGATAGAGCATGTCTCAAAACAGATGGCGCAGTGAAATGGGCTCATATGTGCCGATTTCAAGGCTTCCCTTTCGCGAGCTAGATGCGAATGCTCGCTGTCGAATTCTCGTTGCAACGCTGCAGCGAAGCTCGCATCATGGTCACCATGTCAGACTGACATCCCGGTGGACCGGACTGGGTCTAGAAAGACCGGACCTCTGACCAGAGTAGCGGCAGGAGCGATCCTCGGCTTAGAGCCGGACGCACTGGCGATTGCTCCTTGTCAGATCAACCCAGATCCTTGACAAGTAAACGTGTTACGCACTACGAAGAATCATTCCGGCCCACCGCGTTGAAGTACCCGCGCCCCCACTGTAGCCAGCCGGGGTCATTTCTCGTAGGAATGTTCTTGGTTCGAGCTTCGTTGATTCTGTCATCCGCAAAGTACCCTTGTGGACGCTTGTCATCTCTACGCGATCGTTGTTGAATCTGCGCGTGGAGCCCTACGACTTGGTTCTCCAGTGAGGTGACCCTACTTGTAAGCGCGTCTTCTCCATCGACAGGTCTTGGTTCTGGCCCTCCAGCTCCGACACTTTGCCTTCAGCGAGAGGATATCGACGCTAGCCTCCAGGGTCGCATCTTCCAGGTCCTTCGACGTGAATGGCATCTCGCGAGCTGCGAAGATGTGTGCGGAGAACTGCGCCAGATACTGGACCTGCCACTGAGCTTCGTCGTCAGCCAGTAGGCTCTCGTCGAAGCTCATAAGCTGCGCGAGGTACGATGCTGCATCGTCGAGCGATTTGAAGATGATGAAGGCAGCACCGTCGGGGTGATCCGGGCGCGGATGTGAGTCGTAAACCACGAAGGTGTCCTTACCCGCCCTCGTTGTGACGAGCTTCAAGCAGGAAATAATCTCTGGGGGCCGAGTGATCACAACACTGGCCGAAGCCCCGATTGTCTGCGTCGTCTGCGAGAGGCGCCTGTGATAGAGTGTAACGAATTCAGGTTCAAATGGTGTTGACGCAATGTAATACATACGACAGGACTTGTTTGAATTCTTGGAGTCTAGACCGACCGTAGGAAGAATGCAGCAGCTTGAGCGACTTGTGGAATATTGGCGTCTTATATATGTCACTGACACTCAGATGCGCTGTTTGAGACCACCGTGAGCATGGCCGCAGGATTTCCTGTGGGATCAGCTTAGTTAATGCGCGTACGAAGGCCCGAGCATTGAATTACTTCTGTAATGTCATCTTGGATCATCTTGTCCAGGATGTCGTCGTCCCGACTCGGAGACTCCTCATCCAGCGATCCCCCTTGTTCCAGACCCAAAACTACTCGGGCGCAGTTGAGCGCGGCAAGTCCACATGAGGACCCACCACCACCGTTCTCACTATACTGCCCCCTCCCGGCATAACAGACAAGGTGATCATGGACATGCGCGTAAGTGGTGGGTTTAGCGACCTCGGGTGCCATGGTGCAGTAGAGAAGTAACGAGGAGCGACAGGCGAGCTGAAGAAGGGAGGGCGGCAGCTGACGAATTATAGGCTGGCTCGACCGCAGATCATTCATTCCCGCTAACGGTTCGAGACGGCCCGCATAAGGTTCTGTCATGCGCCCACAGATGCAGCGCTGCATGTTTCTCCTGCATGAGCCTTCCATCCTGAGGCCTGACGGATCTAGAGTGCATTAAACCTATTCACAATGCGACATTGGCATGCCACGTCCACGACGTCTTGGACCACATGGATCAAAAGACCCGGGAGCAGCACATACACGAGTTGTTGGCAATGCACCCCGTCTGGGAATTGGACTGAAGCCACTGTAGCCTTACATTCCTGTTTGCGATGCTATTTAGGCTTTCGAGAGCACGACAATGATGCCATCACTTACCTAACCGACCAACCGTGCGGATCGTTAAGTAGCATCAACGAAAGTACCTTGGGAAGCTAGACTATGGCTGAGAGGGTTTGCGGTACGTAGTCATGGTTCGGAAAATAGGGGATTCAAGTTCAGCATCTTCACGTTGCCCTGTACTGCAGTTTCGTATCCATGTTCGGGCACAGCTTAGGGCGATCACTTGAGCTCCGTCCAGGTATTTGCATCCTGGCTTCTGACTGCGCGCAGAAGCGCACAATTCGTCAGAAATTGAGAAAGTTTGACGCACCACCACGTGTGTCAGACGGCCAATCTGTACCTACCTGACAACAGTGACCCAGAGCGTGTTGGAGTAGATTTCACTACCGCAGACAGTCACCGAAGCCCAAATGAGGAGGCAGTGATGAGATGGCAATACACACTTTCCATGTCAAGTTTTGGTCCGATCAGTCGATTGTTTGGTGTGCCTTGCAGAGCGTGTACAGACATGCCAATGTGTGCGGGTGTGCTTCGGTTGAACACCAGGACAGGCGTGCTACAGACTTGATCCGTGTGGTCATGCTAGATACGGCGAGTACTCGCCATGGAAAGGCGACGGAGGGTTCGCTCACATTAGCTTTCATGGGCCATTTGAATAGCTGTGATAGCTATGAGTGAGTAGCATCTAGTCGAATCACAGACCCTCAAACCGCATACCTCCCAGGCAATTTCCACACATTACCGAAGTAGCACAACCTTGAATGGGTGTGACAAGAGTAGGTCTACGTGATGACTCTTTGAATGATCGGGTGGCCCAGATACTGATCCAGCGCATACAGCACAGGCTGACACTCCAGCAGACATTAATCGTACCCGAGTGCTTTGGGTGAGCTACTGAGGTCAAGCTGCGTAGAGTTCGCGATCGCTGCCGCAGTTCGTGGCTGGTCCAGCTTGGGTCCAGCGACGAACGAGCGCCCAGTGGCGGCGACCCATGCACGTGATTTCTCGCTGGTCGATCCTTCGCCCGATCACATCTTTCAGTGACGGACTGGGACTCGGAGACTCTGAGACTCACTTGCGCTCGTGCACTCTTCTGCATATTCTGCCATACTGGCATCCATTGAACATGGAACGCTTTGGAACCCATGATTTGCTTCGTGCAGGAGGAACTTTGCTAGGCTCCTTGCCGTCGGAAGCTCCGTCGAATGTCGCGGATGTCCTCAAGCAGAGGTTGACGCAATACTACGCGACCGTAGGAAGAGAGTTTCCAACGATGGACGAGACGCTTGAGGTCCTGCAGCTTCAGACTGCATTGGAAGCCCTGTACGTCTTGGAGTGCTTACAACGCGAGTGGAGTCGAGACGATGCTGCCTCTTCTCCGCAGGATGGCCCTTCGAACGCGAGCATAGGTTCGCGGGACCTGATACAGATTCGTACCCTCGTCTCGATTGTCTTCAGGTGGGGAGTCGAGCCACAGTTGGGCCGCGTCGCCAACGCCATTCCCGTGAAGAACGTGCCCAAGTCTCAGGTCCATGCAGGAGCAAAGATTATCGACCTCACGGATGTCCCGGACGACTATGAGAGGCTGTCTGAAACTGTCTCTCGGCTGTTGCGTTTGTCATTCTCGAAGGATGCACAGAGTTCCTTGCTGCAGACGGCGGTTACTTCTGCGCTGCTGAACAAGCACCTCGCAGACCTGCTCAAGCCATCTATCGTCCTAGGATGGTTGCCAAAGAATCTGGCCACGGACACCGTGAAACCTATCGACTCCGTCAGGCCGGCCGTGATGCAGCTTCTAGCTATGTGAGTCGCCGCGAAACGATCATGTCAGTCAGCGGTCGATGTTGACCTAGAAATGTTAGCTTGCCAGCTGCGCAGACCATAGCTGCCTTTGGCAGCATACTGTCAGACAACTCGATTACCCTTCCTATGTGCGAAAGTCTTGCGGATTTCTTCTGAGTCGTCAGCTGCTCCGGCCTGAAGGTGTAGCCGGTCTACTCACCGCAATGTTTGGCGAAGAAGACGTATCGGGCGAGGATGCGCCCCTCGAGAAACTGGAGCACGTCGCGCGCCTCCTGGATACTGTACCCGCAAGCATGAAACCAGAGGTCTGTAGTCTATGTTCAGACGTATTGACTCTCCTAATACCGATACTTTGCCATAGGACTACTACACATCGTCGTCCCCCGGCTCCTTGCCATACTCTCCGCAGACCCGAATAGAGTCCCGCCAACATACAGACGTGCCATCGCGTTCGCCCTCTCTCGCATGCTCGCGTCAGAAGAGATCAAAAAGACGACCACCGTTTCAAGCATTCTGCTGGCTCGCCTGCACCGCCCTTCCTAAGTACCTCTCCAGATGTCCCCGCCGACGTCCATATTGAAAGTCACCCCAAGCTCCCGGCGCGGCGCCCGAGCCTACGCCGTCCGAGGCACTCGACATCCTCCAGACACTACTTACCAACGCCGACCCGTCGCCAACCTTCATTTCCAGCTTGTTGACGCCAATCGTACCTGCGCTATATGCCATTCTATCGCATTGGAGGCGACCAAGGTGTCAGATCCCGCGCTGAAAGAGTCTGTTCGGGGATTCCTAGTAACCTGGGGCCGGGTCGTAAGCGCGAGCGAGGGAATCGACGCGCTGTGGGAGGTGGTGCTAGGTGAAGGAGGCGAGTGGAAGGCCGACGTAGCAGGAAACCTAGCCAGGTCAGAAATGTACGTGCCCATCCTGCAGTTCGTACAGACGCGTGCTGATCGATCCTGTCAATAGCACCGAGCGCAGGCCGGCACTCTCGCTGTTCACCCCAGAAGACCTCAAGCGTGCGAGGAGTCTGGGGAGCTTGACACGGACGCGAACCTGTTCGACCTGCGTCCTGACCCCGCTCAGTTCGTTCGGTACTTGAAGTCGATCGAGCGGTCGGACGTCTCGTCGGAACTGTTTGTCAGGCTCCTCGAAGCGTATCGGGAGATGAAAGCCCAGTCTGCGAGCGACCCGCTGCAGTACGTGGCATTGTGTTTTGAGTCACTAACCGAGAGGATTTACGTGCCTTGAACAGGACATTGCTGTATCTTCAGCTCATCTTACAGATGCAAACGCAGCTGGCGACAGACGACTCGGCCTCGAGTATTCTTAATAAGCCTGACCACATCCTCTCGTTCATCAAGCACGCCCTCGAGTCAGCGGTGTCTCCTGCGGCACCACCGGCGAAGACGAAAGCCGCGCGAATGGCAAGGGCTGCACCTGGAGGACCTACGCATCGTTGAAGAAGAGGAGAACGAGGTTCCGAATAGAAGAGGGTGACAGTGATGACGAAGGACCGAACTGGCGGGGTCGGGTGACGACGAGATGGTTGCCACGTCGGTAAACCTCCTCCTGTCGATCCTCGAAGGTATGCGCCGTATATTAGATACGTTTCATTGCTCATGCTCATATGTACGGTACAGCGCACCCCGATCTATCTGCCAGAACCGCCCCGAACTGAACGACATCTTCTCCCTACTCGAACCGCTATCCAAGGACTCATCGGACACCATTCGGCCGCTCGCTCGAGAAGCGCGTATGGTCATGACCGCGCGCCTCGCATCGGCCTCCGCGCAAAGCAGCTCCCGCAAGTCCAGGAAGTCGAGCGGCGACGAAGAGACACCCCAAGAGACCTACCAAAAGGCGCTAAACTCCTGCAAGATCCCTGTTACCCGTACGCGCGCATGGCTTGCTCCTCCTTCGGAACCTCGTCGCCGCGCGTCGTTCAACCCCGGAGCTGGGCGACGCACTTGAAGGAGCCCGTGCTGGATCGCGCGCTCGTGCCCGGGATTCTCAGCATTTTCTGCAGAGCGTGCAGGATGATGATAGTTATATGTACCTGAACGCGGTGCAAGGTCTGTCGGCGATGGTGGACGGGTACGGGAAGGAGGTGCTTCGCGGGCTCGTGCGGACGTATTGCGAGGGCACGGAAGGTGTGGGGAAGGGGGATCATGACGCGGCAGGAAGTGGACACGCGCACGCGGGTGGGGAGGCACTTGGACAGGTCGTGCGGCGGTGTGGGGATGCGCTGCCTGCATACGGTGAGCGTGCATTCGCCTGTCACGGTGCATATGATGTTCATGGCGTTGTGTGAGTGCAGTTGATATTCTGGTGCCGCCGCTGTTCAGAGTGGCGCGGACGTCAGACCTGCCGACTACGCTGAGGACATCGGCCATATCCCTTCTAGCGCTGTGTGCGAAGACAAATTCGCTGGCGCTGCTTCCGTACGCAGCGGATCTCGCGGAAGCAATGGTCGACCTGCTGCAGGTGGAGACGGTTCCCGCGACGCAGGGCCAGCGGCGTCCTCCCCGCAAAGATGGACAGGCACTCGATCCTGAACGCGAGGACAAAGGTACCGGCGATGAGAAGGAGGGAGATACACCGCCACCATATACGCCTGATACGATGGACGCTCAACCGACGTCGAGTAATCAAAATTCCCACCGCTGAGGCGCGCGGCACTGCACTTCATGACGCTGCTCATTCAGGCGTGTGCTACGCGGCTCTACGACTCGGACGCGGGTGACGCACTCGCCTTCCGCCGAGACTCGTCAGTCGGGCGAAGACGACGCTCGGGTACGTTGCGGCGACGGACGAGGACGCGGTGGTGAGGGTGATGGCACGCGAGGCGCTGGAAGGGCTTGATCAGCTTGCGCAGGCAATATCACTGCAATAGTTGGCGCGTAGGGGTCACTGGATCCGCGCACTGAGGCAATGGAGGCGCAGACAGGGCATGCCTGGTCGCCTGTCTTATCTCGTTGGCGTTGCGTGGAGAAATGTATGTGCGATATCCACGACCATACAGCACAAAATGCGCTTGCGGGGCACCAGCGGCTGCTTGGGTGCGTACCGCGGACTATGCATGTATACTGGCGGACGTGTCGTTGGCCTGCTTGCGCTGGCGTGCGGGCGGTGGTCGGTGGTCGTGTGCGGGGGCGGCCGAGGCGATCGAGAAAATAATTTGGGGACAATCGCGATCGAGAATTCGAGGACGGTGCCTGGCGGTGGGCGGGCTCCGGTGGGCGAGGCACGGGCGCGGGCCAATCAGGTGCGCCAGAACGGCGGGCGCCAAGCGCGGACTGCCCGAAAAGGAGGCCGGCCCAGCGCAGGCAGATAGTGGACAGCCAGGACATATGGAGCCGTTTGGCTGCCATAGATAAGCTCCCCCCGCCATGCCCATATCCCTCTGCTCGCCGCCGCCCCTGCGCCCCATCCGCCCTCTCTCTCCCCGCCATGAGCGCGTCCATCGAGAAGCAGGCGTCCGAAAGTTCCCATGAGCTCAAGAACAAGGACGTCGAGCACTAGTATGTCTCCTCTCCGTCCGCCAGCCGAAAACTTCACGCTCATCTTCTCACTGTCTCCCTAGCGTCGAGCCCGTAGGTGTCTCCGATGCCGTGGTCCCCCGGACCAAGTTCAGAAAGCTTTGGGCGATCGTCGACAAGCTCGATGCATATGGTGTCGAGGCGCAGGGCATCGAGCGGGTCCCCCCAGAAGCCCGGCCCCAGAAGTGTGCGTTTGCCCTCCAGATGCTGCCCGGCGGGGAGTTGACGCAACCAACTTGTAGCTGCCCTTGCACCCTTCTGGCTATGGCTCGCCGCCAACATGACCGTGAGTCGATGCCCCGGCGGATGTATGCGCGGAACTCAACGAACCACAGACGTCGACGTTCTCTCTCGGAACGCTCGCCAGCTCCATCTTCTACTTGGGCTTGCGTGAAGCCTGCCTGGTCATTCTCTTCTTCAACCTGCTTTGTACCATTCCTGTCGCATATTTCTCGACATGGGGTCCTAAGCTCGGTCTACGACAACTCACGCTCTCCAGGTTTTCTTTCGGGTACCTCACTGTGCGTGCCAAGATGCTTCTATGCTACCAGCTCAGAATTGACTCCCGTTATCCACGCAGTCACTCATCCCCATCGTCCTGAACTGCATTGCTTGCGTCGGCTGGTCGGTCGTCAACTCGATTGTCGGCGCGCAGACACTCCGTGCAGTCAGCGATTCACATCAAATCCCTACGGCCGCGGCAATTATCGTTATTGCGATCGGCACCATTGCTGTCAGCTTCATGGGATACCGCGTTGTCCACCTGTATGAGAAGTACTCTTGGATTCCGGTTCGTACTCCGTTGTGTTGTTGCTGTTGCGGCTACCCGGTGCTGACGACTTTCTGAAGGTCGCCATCATCTTTATCATCTACCTCGGTCAAATTGCACGGTTCGCGGACGCAGGCCCGTGGGGTGGTACGGGTGCCGTCGAAGCCGGCAACGTACTGTCTTTTGCCGCTGCAGTTGGTGAGTGGACAACTGTCCAGAGTAATTACAACATCGTAGCTAATCGTCTTTGAAGCCGGCTTCGCCCTGGGTTGGACCTCCGTTGCGGCAGATTACACCGTCCGCATGCCAGAGGACATGCCTGCCATCAAGATATTTATCTGGACGTACATTGGCCTCAACATCCCCCTTATCCTTGTGGAGTGTCTCGGTGCTGCCGCGATGACGACGCTCAAGGCGAAGACGACCTGGGGTGATGCTTATGCTGCTCAATCCGTCGGTGGCCTGCTCGGTGCAGGCCTGACAGGCCCTATGGGCGGCTTCGGCCGATTCCTGCTCGTCATCCTCTCGCTCTCCATCATCGCCAACAACATCCCGAACATCTACTCGCTCGCGCTCACCTTCCAGAACATCCACCCGTACGCGCAGGCGATCCCGCGTGTGTTCATTGTCATCATCGGCTCCGTCGTGTACATCGTCCTCGCGATCGTCGGCGCGAGCCACTTCGAGGAGTGGCTCAACACGCTGCTCACGGTCCTCGCCTATTGGCTCGCGATCTTCGTGGCGATCCTCCTCGAGGAGCACCTCATCTTCCGGCGCGGCCGCTGGGCGAACTACGAGCCGGACGACTACAACAACTGGCGGAAGCTCCCGCTCGGCGTTGCGTCGTTCGTCGCGCTCGGGTGCGGTATCGCGGGCGCGGTGTTGGGCATGGCGCAGACGTGGTATGTCGGTCAGATCGCCAGGCATATCGGCGACCCGATTTTTGGAGGTGACATTGGCTTCGAACTGAGCTTCGCGTTCTCGGCGGTGGTGTACCTGCCGCTGCGGTATATCGAGAAGAAGTACTGGGGGTATTGAGATGCGAGAAGATGGGTTCATAACGTGTTAAATAGAGTAGATCTTCGCTATTGCCGATCTGCGTGTAGACTGTCTACTAATGTACGCAGTGACTGCGATGTCCTCTGTACTTATGCCGTGCCCTCACGGAGATTTCTTGGGCAGTAGTAGTAATGTAGTCGTCATGGCTTGAGCAATACTTTAGGTGTTTTGTTCGTCCGCCTCCTTCTCAGTCATCAAACCAGCAGTAAATGTACATGCGGATGAATGTCATGACATTGCCTGAAATGATGTTTCCTGTGTAGACTGTCTGCCCCGTATCTGTCCCAGCACAAGTGACCTCCGAGAGCTGAGTCAATGGAAAGGCAATTTGTTACTCTAGGTTCATTATCTGGCCTAGTCCCGATGCACTCAGTACAAAGAGAAGAGGAAGAAGTGCATCCGCGTTCCGGACGGTGGAAGGCCATCACCATGAGTGAGGCCGGCCGACCTGAAACGGGGACGCGAACCGACGTGCGCACGTTCGAGCTTCCAAAGGTCAAGGTTCGCGACAGACAATTGTGAACTCAATGTGATTGCGTGGAGGCGGTGGAGGTTGAGGAGGGGATGGACGCGCCCATTACTCTGCCGACGTCGTCTACCCGCTGGCGGAAGGCCTTCCACTTCGTGCTCCCCGTGGAGAGCATGGCGGCGTGGTCGTTTACGCTCTCAAGGGGCATGTTGACCTTGAGGAACGGGTTCGCGACTGAGATGCGGTACGCAGTGTGCATCGCTCTGAAAATCTGCGCGCACGGACGAGGGAGAACGACGTCAGAGATACATAACAGTGCACGCCGCCGCATACGCACCGCGATGACATCTACGTCGCGGACGACGGCGTCGGTGAGCGCGACCGCGAGGATGATCTTGACGCGGACGGGGGTGACGTAGCCGTACACAGCGACGTCCTCCATCGTGTACAGCAGGCTCAGGTAGCACTCGGTCGACTTGGCCGCCTGCGCGGACGCAACTGCGGGAAGGGACAAACCGCAGAACGGCCTCAGTCAGCGGGGCGGGGCACTCGAGCCGGGCGGGGGCGCGCACTGCGTTCCTCGATCACATCGAGGCTGGTGTGGGCGATGTAGTGGTACTTGAGCTCATCCTGGCGCGGCTGGGCGAAGGTGCGGATGAGGATGGGGTGGTTCTGCGGCGAGACGAAGGCGACTGCGTTCAGACGGGGCTGGGGTGGCATGGTCGCGGGAGATGGCCAGGTCACGTCGTCTACTGCTTGGTGGCGGACGCTCCCGCTACGCGTGCTGCCCGGACGACGCGTGCTTGCCGGTTCATCCGCTACCTTCGAAGCTCGCGCGATGCAGACTTCCTCACTTCCCTTCTGTTGCAGGCTTCTACCCGGGGAGGCCTCTGCACGCGGGCTTAACTTAGTTGTGGTCTCTCACCCAGTACTAGTACCGCACCCGCTGTGACGCGCAGTCTACCCGCAACCTTAATACTCCAGACATACGAAATGCATAAACAAGATGAAGCGCTACCAAAGTACGAGAACAATCAGTCGAGCGACAACAATGCCAGAGTCTATAGTGATCCGCTCGAGTAGTATCGCCATGCGAAGTATGCACCGAGCATAGCCAGAGGAACGAAGTACATCATGCTGCGCGAAGTAACGATGTCAAGGATGGACCAAAATAGTCTCGGACGTAAACGCACTTTGACCCTTGTTGCACGGCCGTGTTGACAGCCTGGCTGCTCGGAGAGTGACTGTCGTAAGTGGGCTTCACCTTCAAGGCCTGGACAGAGTGTTAGTGCCAACGCGTGCAAAACATCAAAGCACGACAACATACGCCATCCTTCTCGAATTCACCAATGAAGAGGTCCTTGAGGATGGCACGGGCCTCATCCGAGTGACCGACGTCCTCGAACGCCTCCGTCGCATCCTTGCCTACGGTGACACGTTAAGCCACGTAGGCAGGCAAGGGGTGTTGCAGCAACTCACCGGTCTCGGCGAGAATCACCTCGTCTCCTCCTGGGTGCTACGCCGCGGTTCATATTAGGAAGGCACACAGAGCTGACATGCCCTCACCTCATCAATGAATTTTGAGACGTTGTACACTGAGGGACTGTATCAGGGGACCGCGATACGCAACATTGCATGTCAATAACGACGCACCCTTCTGGTGGATGAGGATGTACAGGCTATCCTTCTTGTTGTTCTGCTTGAGATCCTCGAATGTGATGATTTTGGTCTCGGACATGGCTGCAGGAGGCCTCTGGCGACGACGGGGAGCGGAGGGAGGACGGCGAACCGACTGGGGTTGAGGCAATCGTGCGATGTTTATTGGTCCGTTATATGCGCCGGCCAAGGCCGTTCTCACTTTCACACGTGGTAAGAGAATTTGACAGACGCGTTTCGCCAGACGCGTTGCTGGCGCGGTCGTTCGAGCCTTGCACCTCGTCGACGGCAAGCGAGAAACGGCACAGAAAATCGTGCCACTCTCATTTTGCCTCCGAGCGACGGCGCAAAGGCAGAAGTAAAGAGACACATTTCGTGTCAGGCAAACCAAGACACTACAGTAGGTGTCCCGAATGGCACGGAGATACCTGGCAGCCGTTTCTCATCAAGCTGACTCTGTTCGTCGGGTCCTTCTCGTCGACGATCCGCACCCTCTGTTGGCTGACCTCGCCCACAAACCCTGGTCTCGTCCTCGACATTCCTTGGTATGGTAAAATCCTGATGGGAACCAAATGGAGACCAACGCGCTCCGCCTGTGCACTTTTACGCTCGGGGTCTAGCAACATAGTTAGCTGTAAAAACATCGTGTTCATGATTGATCTGCATTGGTCGATTTGCACAGCGGCCGCGTCAGCGACGTCGGACCGGCTGCGTGCTCGCGTCATGGGGAGTTCCCGAAGGTCTCTCTGACTATACGTCCAGGCTACACAGGCATCAGCAAGTATGACGGCTAGATCCCGAAAGCCGAAGAAGACGTTTGGATAGAAAAGCGCGCTTGGAATCGGCTTGCGATAGTAGACAGACGCAAAGCGTAAGGATGAGCCACCAAAGGACCAAGCGGCGAGAGCCAAAGCGGATGTGCCGCGTTGTGGCAAGTGGCTGACCGACGCGTCATATTTGAGGCTCCGCTACGCGTCCCATCGCATCCGCCACGCGCAACCTTTGCCCACCTTGTCTTCTTGTCCTCCGCCGGTCGCGACACTCTGCACTTCCTTCGCACTCTTCGCCCGTCATGGTCGACGAACACTCCGACATCTTAGGCGGCTATCTGCAGAAGGCCCCGCCCCAGTCGTTCAAGGCCTGGTTGGCGGATAACCCGACTATCGCTGCGCCTCTTGCGGCGGTGTTCTCGCTCGCTTTCATATTGGGATTCGTACCCTGGTTCAATCGATGGCAAGACCGACGGTACCGCAAGTACGTTGTGCATGATGCTCTCTGAGGGCTGCCGCTTATTCGTTTGCAGAGCATTACGAAGGAGATACGGTATCCCGGACGACGACGAACGCCCTTTCAACGTTGCCTACGCCGCGGTGCATGCGCGCACTGGGGAGTCTGAGGAAGGTAGTCGCGAGGCTTCAGAGCAATCAGACGAGGGTCCCTCTACGCTACGCCACGGTCGCCCAGATGTTCCTATGCTCGTACGTCGTCAGCTGGAAAGAGAGGAACTGTCTTGTACGTCTTGCGCATGCTTCCCGTCGTGCTCGCTCTCACCGCCTCTTCCTTCAGACCTCCGTGAGCCGGAAGTGCCTCGCACCGCAAGCCATGCACCATACGCGTCGCAGTATGATCCTCGTCGAGTCAATTACAACGCATGGCAAGCCGGGTAAGTGCTGATTAGTACCTTTGTTGTGCACGAGCTGACCTCATGCTGATGAAACAGACCGTCGGCTACGCTTGTTGAGGAGCCTGTCGTCAGGAACTACGCTCGGACGCCTGTCCGAAGGGAACCAGACACATCAGCCACGATCTCGCCGAGCACCGTGAGTGACGCCACTGGTCAAGACGCATCACCGCCTGCGCTCAAGACTCAAGGCAAGCACGCGCGTGATGAAGATGAAATGGGGCAGCCTGAGAAGAAGTCAAGATTAGCAGGCGCCGTCCATGATGTCGATGAAGGCGTCGTGGTTGATGGTGAAGACGACACAGAGGACATGGATGTCGACGCCGTACAACCCAAGAGAGGCTCCAAGCGACAGGCTAGTGTTGACGATGACGAGGGCATTGAGCGGACGCGCGAGAGGGGTAGGGATAAACGGGCACGCAAGGTGTCCCGCGAACAGGTACTCGGGCAGTCTGACGAAGAGATGGCTGAAGTCCAGGCAGTGGATGACGAGGATGAAGTTACGGAGATGCGGCCGGTGCGGAGGGGCAAGAAGCGAGACCGTGACGAGGCTGGCTCTACGTTCGGTGGCGATGAGTCTATTGCTGATGATGTCGAGTCGGATGGCGGTCACAAGTCTCGTAGGAGGCGCAAGAGGCGTGCGATGGCAAAGAAGGCTGAGAACTCCGCCCGTGGCCAGAAACGCACTCGCGACGTTGCCTCGGAAGAGAGTGAAGAGGAGCCTGAACGGCCAAAGAGGCGCGTCACTCGCAGGCAGCGTGGCAACCGTGACCACGATCCGTTGTTCGACGCGCCACTCTCCAATGATCCATTGTGCAAGGGTAGACGGATTGGAGAGGAGTGGGAGGTCAATGAAATCCACTACAAGGTTGGTCCCAATGGACAGCGGTTACGTCAGGAATTGGTCAAGAGGTCCCGCACTCGTTTCCCTATGGTGCGTTGCACTTCGGTCCCATTCATTGATGACACTTTCTAATCCATTTTTAGCCAAAGGATTCAGCCCATCCCGACCGCCGTACCAACATCGATGTATACGTGGAAACATGGCTGACTGAAGAAGAATATCAGGCGGCCAAAGAACGTGGCGACTTGGCATGGCAGGACAGCCCGGCCCCAGTGCACCTGCGACTCCAGGTGATGTCTCAGTGTGTATCATTTCATTGTTGTACGGTTGTTTGGTACTTATCCGGCCCTTCAGGACTATCCGTCTAGATCCGGCAAGAGTCTATTGTGGGCTTCGCAACCAACCACGCCGGAGAGTCCCGCGCCACAGAGGGGTCCTTTCAGGCAGTCAATAGTTACCAATGTTGGTTTGCGCCTCGATCCCTTCACGCGGTCTCAAGCACCCAGTCGTCGAGTCGCTTCGCGCCCCAGTTACCGCAAGTCACCACGCCCGAGGTCACTCCGTCAAAGCCGCGCGTCACCAAGACATACTCGAAATGGGAGAAGCAGGATCTTGAGGCAGCCGCCATGGCTAAGATCAGGGAGAGGAAGCTGGCACAGGCAAGAGAGGCTCTGAACCCCACGCCTACTCCGCCCACACAGGCTGCTGCCACTCAGCTACTTTTGACGCCCGCAGTGGCTGCTCCTTCGACCTCGTCGGCCCAGACTGCTTCGAACTTAACCTTTGCTAAGGTAGCGCAGAGGAGCCAGAGAAACCAGCTCAGCCCACAGGTGACAAACCGTCTATTCCGTTTTCTTTGGCGCGCCGCCCGCACCTGCCCCTTCGACATCAAACGGGAACCCGCATCGACTACTGCCCCTCCTGCTACCAAGGAAGCCCCGAGACCTTTTTCAGCCTCGCTCCTGTCTCCACTTCTACAACGCCCGCTGCTCCTACGACCGCTCAGCCAACGTCCTCTGTCCCGAACTTTTTCGGCAATGCTGGCAAGAACAACACCACAACTGCGCCACAAGCGTCTCAGCCAAGCACCCAATCGCAACCCACGGCGTGTGCGCCCCCTGCGAGTTCATTCAACTTTGGGACTAAGCCCGCTTCTGCTGCCCCTGCATCAAGTAGTGCATCCTCGTTCAATCCTTTTGGTACTGTTCCCAGCACGCAGCCTTCAGCGGCCTCCACTGCGAGCTCAGCCCCCAAGTCAGCATTCTCGTTTGCGCCGCCGACCTCCGGGGCGACTACAGCGCCGATAAGTAAGCCTACTGAGGCGACGCCAATGGATCAGAGTGCGCCCACGGGAACGAGCTCTGGTCCTTCTCTGCTGGCACGTCTCGGTCCTCAGGTACAGGAGTCGTCCACTCACCGCAGACTAGCACGCCTGCTTCAGGTTCTACGGCCGGACCCATGAAGTTCTCGTTCACGCAACCAAGCGCACCTACAGGTGTTTCATCTCAGCAACCCGCATTTGGCAGCCGAGCATCCCCGCATCTACTCCGAACACTAGTGCTGTGCCAGGGAGCACGCCAGCGACCGCGTCGTCGAACACGAACGCCGCGTCCGCGCAGAAGTTCAGCTTCGGGTTCACTGGTGCACAAATGGGAAGTGCTGCACCTGCTGCGTCGCCCACGCCTGCCGCCACGGGCGCGACGAACACATCAAAGCCATTCTCGTTCAACTTCGGTGCTCCTAGTCAACCAGCCCCTGTGGCTCAACCGAGCGGGAATGCGACATCACCCTTTGGTGGCGCCGGGCCTTTCGGACAGACCACAACTTCGGCTTCGACGCCGTCCACTGTCAAGACGCCAGCTGCTTTCGGTTTCGGCGCGCCTGCCTCGTCGGGTGTCACTGCGGCATCTAGCCCGTTCGGCGGTCCTGCCACAACGGCGAATACGACTCCCAGTAAACCAGAAGGTAGCAATGCGTTCTCGACGACACCGGCTGGGACTCCGGCGAGTGGTAGTGTGTTTGGTGGTAGCAGCGCGCCAGCTAACACGGCTGGCTCGAAGTCTGCCTTCACTTTTGGTGCGACTGGTGGTACGCCCACGTTCGGAGGGTCTACTGGAACCTCTGCTCCTCAAATGAACTCAGCTAACCCGTTCGGAGCGCCGACCAGCGCGACACCGTCTACGGCCAGCAGCGGAGAAGCGCAGAGCAAGCCGTTCTCCTTCAACTTCGGAGCTGCCCCTTCCTCGTCTCCGGCGACACCGTCAAATCCTTTTGGGGCTCAGCCAACCACCACCCCAACGTTCGGCACAACGTCGCAGCCAGCTTCAAATCCGTTTGGTTTCGGAAACGCTTCGTCTTCTACGCCTTCTTCATTCAACTTTGGGAACGCCTCCAACACCAACCAAAATCAGAAGCAGTGATATGCCATCCTTCGTGCGCTGCCATGCGCCCCTCCTATGAATATGCGCATGTACATATGTCACCCCTAGTCGCGAACTTGTCAAGTAGGCCCGCCATGTTGTACTCTACACCCACGTAGCATTTATTGTCCCGTCACGCAAGTAACTTATCCCACACATCCTTTGTAGTCTTCTGGTGCTCTTGTGGGGAATATTTGGACGTCAGGTCCAAATTTCTATATTGCCAGACTATCCGCATGGTGAGAGAAGCTTGTGATTTGTGCGCGAAGCTGGTCTACATCCGAACCCAGCTGAAGCCATGTGGCCGGGTGGTGACATAACGTCCGTTCGTGTATCGAACGACTATGGACCGACACCTTTGACCAACCTCGGCTTGGTCGGTTTAGCGATACCTGCTCCATCCTCCAGACACGACGCGCTTCGAAGGAGTGTGGATGCTTTGACACTGCGCTATGCTGTCTGACACTTCTTCGGCGAGCCCTCGTCCTCGCCCACCAGCGAAAGCACGAAGGCTGCCTTCGGTACAGTTTCCCCAGCTTCCGCCTCCGCCATATGCACCTTCGCTGGATCAAGTGGTGCTGGATGCAGCGAGCGCCGTCTCCGAACTACCCGTCGGTGTAGATGACATCAAGCCACCTCTGTTGCCGCAAGACTCAGAGGAATGGGTCAAGGAAAGGTCGAGGGAGGAGCTATCCGAACTGCTACTGAAGGCAGGGGAGCTGATCAAGTCTCGTGAAACTGGTGAGGATCCCTATGAGTAGACGTGGTTGATGCTGCACTCATTCGTACGGAGTGAAGAGCTGGGCTTGACGTCTACGATCATCCAGAGTCTGTACCAAGACAACGTCGAGCTCAAGACCAAGCACGAGACGCTGCTCTCCCGTCTGCCCTCCTCGCCTGCACCCACGGCACCTACTTCTCCAATAGTCCCCACGCCGAACAGGATTCTCTCGCCTGACTACTCCGATGTCCATCTCCCCGCTCTCCGGACTATGCAGACACGTCTCTGCCAATGCCGTTCGTTCGACACACTAGGCGGATATCCGTCACTCCCTCCGACCTGACCCGTCTCGCAGACCAGAACGCGGAGCTCCTCGACAAGCTTGACAAGCTTGAAGCTGAGTCGAGGAAGTCCGACCAGGCGGGCAAACGGAAGTTGCGAAAGCTCGAGCACGAGATCCAGCTGCTTCAACAAGAGCTCGAGGAGACTCAGGCAAAGGAAGCGGAGCTCGAGCAGGCACGCCTCACTGTGAGTCTCTCAGAGGAGGAGGCTCAGCGGCGAAAGGAGGAGCGCGAGGAACGTGTGCGGGTGTTTAGGGAGAAACCAGGGACATCCGTGTCGAGCTCGGACACTGCTGTCGACCTCGAAGAGATCAAGGACTTCGCACCGCCGTCCGAGCTACGTTCGCCAGGCTCGATACGAATACCCTCAGTTCGTGCTTCTCAGCCCTTTGCACCTTCTCAGGCCGCAGTCGAGAGACCCATCCTACCACCTTTGGGATTACCTGAGCCCGACGCTCTCCCTATGTTTCGGCCTCGTCCCCGCTTCTTGAGTACGCGGACACCGTCCGGTGCTGAATCTGCCATCGTCTCGCAGTTGTTGCAGAAGATCCAGGAGCTGGAGGAGACGAACGCGCAGATCTCAAAGGACCAGCAACTGACGGAGGAGCGGCTGCGCTCTGCACAGTGGGACTCGGAGAGCATCCGTCGGGTGTACGATTGTCTCGATGGCGTTGATGGTGTCGAGCTGGAGGTTGTGGCAGAGGACAGTCTTGAGGAGAGCCCGACCAAGCTGAGGAGGATGGCGTCCGGTGGAACCATCAAGTTCAGCAGCCTGAGGCGCTCTATTCACCAGGACCTCAGCAAGTCGCTTGGGTCTGAGCAACTGGACACGTTCGCTAGCGGCATTTCGGGAGAAATGCGGAGTACGGTGCGCAGTGCGGTCACACAGAAACACGCTGCAGCGCACAAGGCTCGCAAGTCTGTCGTGGGTCTATTCGATCACGGGCAGTTGACTCCCGACTCTCCCGTGGATGGCAGCGCGCCGTTCTTCTCGTCGCCCGCTGCTCGTGTATTCTCGCCTGTGATGGGCTCCGAGCTCGGGGATATATCCACTTGGTCAACTGCCGCAACGGATGGAGTGGCATGCGCATCTCCAGCACTCAGCAGCGGCCTGCGGACACCCTTTCCTGGTACTATGGGCCGGACACTGGGTAGCGAGCTCGGCAGCGAATGCGGTGACGACTGGGGTGCCAACACGGTCAACTATCACCTCAGGACTACCAGCCTATACGGCATGACAGGGCTGGACCTGTCTCGCGAAGCCTCAGTGTCGCCACAGTTCGTCTTCCCTGCTCTCGATGACTCGGATGAAACGACCTCGTCTCCACAACAGGAAGACTGGGATGCAGAGGCAGGTCCCTCGACGCCTAAGAGGGCACCTGCCTTGCAGCTCACGATTGAACCGCCGACGCCTGAGACGTCCACACCCAAGAGGCCGGCCTCAGCGAGGCAGAAACGGCTGTCACAGACGGTCCGTTCGCGCACGCACCGGTGGGTCGAGGGGCGGTTCTCACCACACTCGCTGTCATCCTCATCGTCAAGATCACCGGAGCCCATCAGTCGGCGGCCATCCGCGAAGGCGAGGGCGCGCTCAGGCCTCGATACAGAGCTGACGATGGACGAGGTGTTTGACGAGGCCGCGCGGGGCCTCTCGCAGATGCAGATCAGAGCGAGGAGACAGATTCCGGAATTCTTCCGCGAGGATGAGCCCGCTGAGCCCGAGGCAGACGACAGGATCAAGGAACGAGGTGGCCAGGATGCGGACACATCTGCGGTGCAGGTGCGCCCGGACACCTCGGGCGTCTTGGAGGCTGAGCGGCAGGGGCGAATCTCGCGGTTCGTGGTCGAGTTGTGGTTGTGGTTGCAGTTCGCCCTCGTGATTGTGGTCTTCTTGTACGCGATGGCGAGGAGAGGTCCGAAGAGCGTGTTGGAGGAAGCGGACCGCCGGCGGGCACGAGCTGCGAGTGCTTAATTTTCGGACCATAGCATGACTATTACTATGCTTTAATGACTCTTATATTTTGTAGTGGAACTTTTGGCAGAAACATTCTGTGCGGAGGAACATTGTTCGCAAGCTGTTCCGAGTGGTCGGGACGAGACGCGTCTGCAGGCTTCGCGTCCCGCAATAATGAGGTCACGTGTAGCGTGTCAGAGGCCGGGGAAACTCGGACAGCGTCTGTGTCTCCGTTTTGGGAAGGTACAGTACTGTACGCATGACGTCACGCGTCTGCTAGGCGTGAACACTCATGCAAGCCGAACGATCCCGTAGCGTCATGCAGGAGCTCGCAGGGCCCGTCGTGCATATAACCGCCGTCCAAGGTGCGCACTTCGTTGTTCTTCTGCGACCTACTTCAACTACGTACTGCAGCCTGGCAGAGAACCCATACATCCTTGAACCATGAAAGTAGGTCACAACGCGTGTACGAACACACAATAACTCAAGACCTCATTTGAGCCTAGATCGTCTCTGAAGATGAGCGCAGCGCGCAGATGCGCGCCACCATCGTCGGCGGCGCCAAGGGATTCACGGGCGGCTGGCCTTCGCCCTGCCCACCTCCTACATCCTGAACCGCCGCTGGGCGTACTACCGCCAGCTCCCGCCATCGCTCAAGGCGTTCGGCGTCATCTCGTGGCCGTCCCCGCCTTTGTTATCAACGCAGAACACGCAGGGCTGCGGTACGAGAAGGAACACTGGTACGTGGGAGTTCGGCGATCCTGTCTCTTGCTCGATGGCTGATGTTGCCGTGTTGTATCGGATGAACGCAGGAACGATGCCGGCGCGCATGAGCTTGATATCCTTCAGCAGCGCGTGCAGGATCGCTGGGATAAGATGGGACCGCTGGAGAAGCTGAAGGACGTCGCGGGAAGACACGAATATGGTTTAATTGGCGGTGCGTGGGCGGCGACATGGTAGGCGCGTTTGGCTGGATCATGCGGGACAAGTACGTACCACAACACGATGGAGGCGTCAACATTCGTACTGACTAAGGCGCCTCAACCAGATACCAGACGATGCCACAAAAGGTAGGCTTACTTGGCATGCATGACAGTCACCGGTGTTGAAGTGAGGACGATTGGATGCCTAGATTGTGCAGGCGCGTATGTGGGCGCAGGGACTGACCATTGGTATCCTGATCGCGGCCGGAGCACTTACTCACGCGCGGAGACAGCAAGCTGTCGACGAACATGGGTTGAGACACATTGTGAAGTGGCCATCTGTTCCCCGTGTGATACCTGTGCTGATGGAATCACTATAGGAACCTGACCATTCTTGGAGGGATATTGTCGAGCAAACGAGCGAGGCCGACACCAATGAGCGACGCACCTGAGGATTTGTAGCATGTCTAGATGCTTTCGCGCGTTGCACTGCCGAGCGAGTGCCGAGTGAGAGCATCCGACGACGACTAAATGCGGTGTCTACGACGGGCCATTACTGTACCACAAACGTGGACACGCTGTGTATTGTATGGCCTTCATTTCCCGCCTCTAGCCGAGAGTCAAGACGGTTTGGAGACGTACCTCTTTGATCCCGTCTGCCGGACCAATTGTGTGGGTCATACGGGTATCGTTCCCGCAGATCCCACGACGCCCGTCTTCTCTGTTGAGTGTCACCTCTTCGAATCTCGTCGTTGTCCACCGCGGGCCCGGCGGCGTGGGTTATCAAATCAAGGTTTGGTGGCAGCAGGACGATCGTGTGTAAGGGGTAGGGCCTCACTTGAGCGGCATAAGCTGACTGAGTCGACCAATTAATTGCCTTCCACGTTAGACTGGCTGCCCCGGAGGTGCGGTGATGCATGATGCATGATGAGCCGGACATCTATACCATGGCTGACACACAGTAGGCTGGCTGTGCAAATGGCATGCGAGGATCATTTTGACCACTACCAACTTTGCCTGGAACGCTATGGAAAGACCGGTCTAGACGTTTCAGCGAACACAAGATATTGATTGTCATGCAGTATGACAAACGACTGGATGGGTGAGCGTACTGCCTCGGTGGGTTGGCGATGGTTGCAGAGACACGATGCTAGTCGTTTCATTCGGGCAGCTAGGTCATGCTGGCCATGGAGTCGGTACCGGAGGGAACATGCGGATGGCGTGAGTTGCGGAAGATGCTTGCGATGCAAACATGATCGATTCGGAACGACCGAGCCCACCGGCTACCGCCCGCTGACGGAGGCCAGCCGGCCATGAGAGGACCGACATTCTCCGAGAGAGTAGTCCGACAGTTTGCACTCGTACGAGGGCATGGTGAAAACAACGAGAAAAATCAGGCGGTGCATGCAGAGTGCGCGCGCAGGTCGCAGGAATATTCCAGTCATGGCCAAGCTGCGAGCGGGATCGAGGCTGACGCGGATGCGGGCGGAGAATGAAAGGCTGAGCGAAGCCGGCCGGGCGGGGAGGAGTACTACCTTCACACTTTAGCGCCGAGCCACCGTAATACTTTTGTATGGGCACGCCGACCGCGTCGCCCGCTCTGCTCGGCCCCGTCGTCTCCCTCTTCTAGTCCTCGTCGTGCCCTCCTCCTCTCTCCCCGCCCTCCCCTCTCCCCCTCACCCCCGCCCCCGACGCCCGCCAGCCCCGCCAGCCACAGCCAAGCAGCCCCCGGCAGATCCCGGCATGACGCGCCGCTTCGAGAGGTAAGTCGCACGACTCCGAGATGCATCATCCGCAGCTTCCAGCACCTGGTGTCGTTCCACTCCGCCAATCGCGTACCTCTTTCCTACCCTCCTCCACTCCAGATCCAGCTGCACCACTCTCATTTAGCCTTTCCTCGGTCTTCTTCCATTTGCCTCACGCCTTCTCTTGTGCTCGAAAACTCGGGCGGTGTGCTGACGCTAGAATTATGTTTGTGCGCCCCCTTAGGTCCGTATCAATCGCAGCGTCGCTCGTCGGCGCTGGCCTCAACTTTGTGCTCGCGGTCCGCCTCCTCGCCCTATGGCGCTCGCTCGGATGGGAGTCGGAGTCAGAGTGGGAGGGCTCGGGAGACGTGTGGAGGGTGGATAGCGTCAAGATTGTGTGGGGATTGTTGTCGACCTACTTTGCCGCAGCGTCGCTGGCATGTTTTGTCGGCTTCCTAGGTCTCGCGAAGGTGCGTGGTCTTTGAGCATTCTGGGCGCGCCATCATTGACGTCTCTTGCGTTCTGCGTGCAGACCATCCCCTCCTTTGTCCGCTTCTACCGCGACTACTCCATCGCCGACTTCGCTTCATCACCGTCTCCACGCTGTTCGTCAGTTATACTTCGTACAGCACCCCGTACGTCCGGACAGGTGTCTGCGAGGAGCTCTCGCGGCATCCTGATCTCATGCGTGACATGGTCGAAATGGGCCTCAACGTGGAGAATTGCGAGCTGTGGTTCGACCGCGCCGTCGTCGGGATGATTGGCATCATGTTCATTCTCATCGTCATCCGCGTCGTACCCTCTTAGTTAGTGTCGCCCCGTTCCTGACTGACATGCAAACCCCATCACAGCTCCATACGCTCATCGCGCTCTCAAAGCATTACCGATACATGTGGCGTGATGCCGTTATCAGCAAGTCCCAGCACACCAGCCTGCGTCAGCTCAACACGACTCCTTGCACCGCATCTATCTCCTCCCGACGCCCACATCGCCCCAGTCGTCTGCGATTGCGTTCAATCACTATGACACATCCTCACATTCCCGCTCCGGCTCGGGAAATATCGTCGTTTATGCGCCGATCCCGGTCGGCGGCATGTCTGAGTCGGAAGCACGGAAGATGAACGCTACGGAGGCATGGATCCCCGTCGGACGTCCGCGGAGGATGGCTCGAGCTCGGGCTCGTCATCGCCGCGCTCGCATAGACACAGCCGCTCCGCGTCCCTCCACGGGCACCGCCATCACAACTCGATTCCGCGCTCGGCAGGAGTGCGCAAGGACAGCGGCTTTTCTGCAGTAGACGAGAAGTCAGAGACAGGGCCGCTCCTCTGAGCGAGCAACTGCCCAATTAACGACTTGTGACATAATTCTACTGTAGCTGTATTCCCCCGTTATCCTACCTCCTCGGCCACCCCTGCCTCATCATGGACGCAAATCCTTGGTGTCGCTCCGGTATCGCAATCTCATGTGGCGCTCATCCCTCGCCTGACTGGTTCGCAGTATTTATGCCTTCCTGTCTTGCAAGTGCCTCCCACTGCCCTCTCCCGACCGCGTTCCTTCCCGCTTCGTCTCTTGTACGTTCTTCCTCTCCTGACTGGGTCTCTGGCTCGGTGGCTTGCACACGCAGGGCGCCTGGGCCAGAGTGTGCGTGTGCCTTCTACCGGTATATAGTCTAGGTGTACGAATACGAATACGATTACATTCTTCGTACGACGTACGTATACGTTCGGATACGGTTACCTGCTGAGTACAATATCAAGGTAGAGTACTGGTGGATATACTGTGTATCTAAGCCTTCGTGGCTCCTAGGGATTCGTCCAGCTGCAGGATGTCTGGTGCATGTTCATCCCTTAGTAGTGTGCATGAATGGTAGACCGCCTACATATATCATCAAAACCTAGCTGGTGAGTTGACACCTTTCCGATCCGGGACACATTGTGACACCTGACGGAGGTGGCGTAGCATAGCAATGGTCAAGCAATGGTGGCGGTCCGAGTCTTGAGCCTTGAGCTTGAGAAGCCCTCGGCCGTCCGTGTTTGCTACATCAACCGGCACGTCCTGCGACCACCAGGATACGGCGATCGCTCCACAACTCCGATTCTGCTGCAGGTGAGAAGCAGCGTCGTCGCTCACGCTGTAAGTGCGCACTCAGGAGGTACAGAGCTTCTATTGTGGCCCATCCGAAGTGGCAAGGTCTCAAGCTCAAGTGTCCCATCCATCGTTGGGCGGCATCAGGAGTGGTCCTAAATCATGCTATCAACAGCTTTGCTTGGGTAGTGCATCGACGGCACTTCCGACAGCCAGGAATATATATAGCTATGCTGCACGACTGTCGCAGTCCAACGTCCAACCCTTGCTATCACGGACATAACGAGCTCGAGGCTCACGGCAGCAGCATGAAGAAGGTCGCCTGCCTCGCATAGCAGTATACCCTCTTTGGCCTTGGTATGCTATGCTCCTGATGCTCCACTGGCGCAGTACATACACCGGGTGACTGATCATCATTAGACTCGTTGTGTGGGTGTGGGTCTGACACCTGCGGACCTGTTCGGCCCTTACTTCGGCAATGTACGGTCAAAGTGCCAGCCAGCGGTGAGGCCTTGAGGCCTTGAGGTACGTGCATCAACACCTTTTGACTTGATTCAATTGTGACAGGTCCTGCAGCTATCACCAGTGCCACCACCATGGCACTCTGGAACGCCTGTGAGAGCCAGCATATGCGGATCCTGCCGCCTTTCTATGGCGAGCAGCCGGACCGCCACATTCGGATCCGAGCAAGCAGGTCTGCCCCTTTCATCACTCGTCAGACTACTACCTCTTCATTTGATCTCCGGTCAGTGACTACTTAAGAGCCGCCTTGTGATCCTCAGAGGTCCTAGGTCGTCGTTACCTGATGTGGATGGGCCGTCTGACGCACACGGCGGCGGTGCGTTGTTCCTCTTCGTGTTCCAACTTATGCCTTCACACGCAGTAAGGAACCTGAACGCAAGCACCCTGACGGACCTCAAGGCCATCGCTCCTTGTTGTGCCCTGACATGGATAGGGCACTCAGGCTACAGCATCCCCGCTCAGGCCTCAGGTCTGAGGGGCGCCGCGTCTTCTTAGCTTGTTCGATCGCGCGTTCAAGGTCGCCACATACGCTTGGACTTTGGAATCGTAGGAACCTCTTTCAGTGCAGAGTGGTGTGAAGACACTAACTACCTTACCTCGCTCTGCCCCGCGACCACGATGACGTACCGCACGCCCTTTGTACTTCGTTATCGTCTGGACTCGTCTGTTCAACACGCTTCAACGCGTTGCCAACAGCTCGTGTATGTGCCGCTACCGGTCTTCTGATATCTGTGGTTCAAGACATCGTGGACGGGGCACGCCTAAGTCTCGTTGTAAGTAAGTTCAATGCTTTCTATTTCCGTTATGAAGGAAGCCTCGTATAGGAAAAACATGCAGCGTTGTGTTGGTGATCGCACGGCAAAGAAGCTCATAGCTTGCGGAAGCTTATTGAATGATTGCCAGGGTCGAGTGGCTCTCTGCGGTCGGAACGACCTATAACTCGTCAGCTGCCGTTCTCGGTTTCTCTGCTCGCCTCCTGCTCATCGTTGCTTCCGCTTCTACCGATCTATGGCAGCCGAGGTCGCTAACTCCACCGCCTACGCTCATGTCAATAATCACATCGTCTGGTATGCTGGGAGGGGGCAGTACAGCGAGAATGGCGGTGGCGAGTCTGCGTGTGGACTTGCCTCGCTCAACTGCGCTCGCATAGTCTTGGGATTGGAGCAGAGGCGATCTCGGAATGGGGGACCTCCGGACGGTGATATCCTGGACAAGATGGTGCAACGTGAAATCACAGAGGTAATGATTTATATCCCAGCTCTTCGATCCTGCTAAGCATATCACACAGGAAATCCTGCGGCCATGTTCATCGTGGTCTCAAACAGCGCACCTGAGTGTCACTGATATATATAAGACACCGATATTCCACAAGTCGCTCAAGCTGCTGCATTCTTCCTACGGTCGCTGTAGGCTCCAAGAATTCAAACACGTATTGGTGTACGCATCGTGTTGCCTGAATCCCACTTGAGCCTGATCATCCATCCCAGGCGCCTCTCGCAGACGACGCAGACGAGCGGGGTTTCAGCCAGTGCTGTCATTACTCGTCCGCCAGAGATCATCTCTTGTATGAAGCCCGTCACGACGACGGCCGGCGCAGACACTTTCGTGGTTTACGACTCACATCCACGCCCGGATCATCCGGACGGCGCTGCCTTTATCGTGTTCAAGTCGATGGACGACGCAGCATCATACCTCGCGCAACTTCTGAGCTTCGATGAAAGCTTGCTGGCAGATGATGAAGCTCAGTGGCAGGTACAGTATCTGGCACAGTTCTCCGCACACATATTCGCAGCTCGCCAGATGCCATTCGCGTCCAAGGAACTGGAAGATGCGACCCTAGAGGCTAGCCTCGACGTCCTCGGGCTGAAGGCGAGGGTTTCGGAGCTGGAGTGCCAGAACCACGACCTGCTGGCTGAGAAAGCGAAATTGACAAACAAGGTCACCTTACTGGAGTACGAAGTCGTAGGGCTCCACGCGCAGAACCGACGTCGACCGCATGATCCGTTTTCCAGAGGCTATCTTTTGGATGACAGCGTGGACGGCGTTTGGGTAGAGAGCACCCCCGAGCCTGCAAGACGCGACGCCGGTTGGCTACGCAACATCCTCAACGTGGTAGGCCGTGATGATTCGTCGTCGTACGTACCAAGGCTACTTTCCAAGCACCAGTATTGAGTGAACTGACACAGAGCGAATAGCAGTGCCTCCGGCTTTAAGTCAAGAACCCTCATGTTGCTATGCCTGGCCGAAAATCCGGTTTGACACACCGGGGCACCTGAACAGTCGTGGACAAGTTGCTTGGCAGGACGCGAGTATCGCTGCAGCGTTGCAGCGAGAGTTTGACCGCGAGCATTCGCAACTAGTTCGTGAGATGGAAGACTTGAAATTGGCACAGACGAGCCCATTTCACTGTGCTATATGTTTTGAGGCATGCCCCATCGACGATGTTGCATGGGTCGAGCCATGCGGACATCAATTCTGTAGGGACTGCTTACGCGGTTCCATCGGGGCAAAAATCGAGGAGCACCAGTACCCAATCTTGTGTCCGTCGTGCGTTGTGGGCACAGAGAAAAAGGAGTTGGGAGGTACGTTGATTCCAAGCGTGAAGGATGATCGCCTCACTGACTCGCGTCTCAGTGATAAACGATTCGCTTGTGCAACAGCTTGGCCTGACAGAGAAGCAATACGAGGCGTTCAACGAAATGCAAATGGCCGCGTTCTCGGTCGTGATACATTGTCGCAAGTAAGTAGGCACTTATCACTTGTAAATATGACGATCCTTGATGTAGGATTTAATATAGGTGCCAGAACACTATGTTCGTTGACAAGGCGGAATTTGCGACTACCGAATTCCTGACCTGTCCTCTGCGGGGGTGCCAACATGTATGGTGCAAGAATTGTTCCCAAGAAATTGTCGGCGATGTACATGAGCATACGTGCGATGGCACGTCCGAATTCAAACATCTCATGCAAGAGCGGGGATGGAGATATTGTCCAGGTAAGTATCAAGCTCTGACTCAGATAACGGCCCTGTCGTTGCTTCGGTTAACTCTATTCAATGCAGGATGCCAGACACCGACCGAGAAGATCGATGGCTGCAATCACATGAAGGTGAGCACGACTGGAAGAATAGCTGGAGCTTCCGCGAGTCAGTATGCTGACATGGTACCACCGCTGACCCCAGTGCACGTCTCCGGGATGCAACACGCACGTATATTCCACCCTGTGGAGTCACTCCCAGTGTTCTAACGGAAGCTATACTACTGCAGACACTTCTGCTGGCGCTGCGGCGAATCAATCACTCAGGCTGTACAGCCGACGAAATCCGACAAGCTTTGGCTTCTCATTACGAGAAATGTCGACTCTTCGAATACGACGATGAGGATGCTTGAGGTTATGTTCATGGGTAAGTTGCGTTGATCGCGCCCAATCGCAGGTACTTTGATAGAACTTTGCATATATTCCGTTAACACATCATTCTTACATGGCCGCCTGGCGAAATGGCATCGCGTCTGACTACGATTCGGTAATCAGGAGATTGCAGGTTCGACCCCTGCGGTGGTCATTTTTGGCTCTTTTTGAACCGGCCTCAACCTGCAGCCCACTTCAACTTCAACTTGAAGCCTGCAGGCCTGACCGGGACCACCTAACCAGCACTCGCGAGGCAATGAAATCGTGGACATGAAATATTCTCCGTGCACATATGGCTACACTTCGATAATGCTACATTTTACTTTCTGCCCGGTACCGTACACTAGTACCAGTGACAGCCATTCTAGTGACTAAGCTCCATTTTGTCGGGGTACATCCTGTGCGAAAGTCGCAGCCACCAGGAGGGGGAAAACAAGCGTGGCGTCCGCGAAAACCTGTGGCACGCATGTCAGAGCACATTCGTCGGGAGTGGTCAAGTACGGACCTTCACAGACTCTGAGCCTGCACGGATCTTCCCCCACGAGACCGCTTCGTCAGGTCGGGCACCGGAATCGGATCCGTCGAACTCCTGCCCGGTGTTCTACAAGGCCGTTCACTTGAGCGACTAGGTGATTCTATGTGAATAGAACCTTACTATGTATACCGAAAAGTCGGCACCGTTGCGCTGGAAGTATCGTTATGAGGGTTCGACTGTGGTTTGGACAGGAAGACTCACAATGAGCATTGCATTGGCTATTTGGTGCTTACAGACACCGCCGCCGAGGATTATCATCCCCGCCTTCTTCGACTTGCGGGACAGCTCGTTGAGAGCGCGGATGTCGCGTACGATGTCAACTATCAGGCCCGGGTTTTTGAATGAGTGGAAGTAGATCATGTCGCCCAGTGACCCATCTGTCAGGGCAGGACAGAACACAGGGATGTCGTTCTACATATCGATACTCAGCACTCGTACAGTCATTTGACGAATTGCCAATTTCATTCACTTTGTACGCCCAGTAGTACACAGACTCTTCGTTATTGATTTCCTGCCCAAGCCTTCTGATGAAGGAGCTAGGCGACCATACCTCCCCGGTTTCCTTCTGCTCAGCAAGCATCTGGTCCAAGATAGGCGTAAGCCAGTCCTCGAATTTGCAGTAGTTGTCATTCGGCACGACGAGGTTGCCAATACGATTCATTCCCCGTCGCCGGAGGTCTGCCCCGTCCAGATTGAAGTCAGCAAGGTACGTCTTGCCTAGGCATTTTATGAAGTCTTCTTCGATGCCTCCAGCTGTAGTCACAATGGCTCGGACGTGCTTGTGCTTTACGAGGTGCAGGATGACTTCGCGCAGACCGGACGAGATGAGGTTGGAAGTGTAGCCCAAGAACACGTCGCATTTGGTCTGCTCCCGTACCTCCTGAGGTCGATATTCTTCTGACTCGTCCTCCGTGAGAGGCTCGTCCGAAAGCCGCCATTTTCTCTGTGAACGGCGATTATGGACGGTTTGGGCGGATGCATGGCGGGGACTCACCATTTGGTTGACTATTTCAATCGCTCTCGCCAGGCTGCTTGCCTGAAACCAATACGCTTGTAGCTGTCGAGCAGCTGGGCAAGAGAGACATCCTGGTCGAAGTTCGGTCCTTCCACCGACACCGCGACGTCCGGCACAGGCTCGGAAGGCTTGAGAACAGCCGCAGACGCGCCCACAGGGATAGATGCGCCGTTCGTAGACATGCTGTGCAATGGCAATGATAGCACGACACGGTCGGACACGGTGAGCAGCGGAAAGATGGCGAGTGCAAAAGTGGAAGAGGATCTGAAGGGCGAATGCGATCGAGATGAGCCGGAGACGCCGGAGACCAACGCGCGCTTGAGCAGACGGGAACCGATGATTGTATACCGACCGTTGAAGCTCTCACTCCGCCACCGAGTTACTGCGCAGACATCCTCCCTCGTCTGCTCTCCGTCGCCCGACGACGCAGAGAATGGACACTGTCGACTCACAAAGCGCAGCGTCGATACCTTTGCCTACTTCTCCGCAGCTCGACTATGCCGACACGCCATATGTCTTAGCACAGGTCGACGCGTCAACGGCCCAGCCAGTGGAACAGTCGCATGCGTCTCCTGTGGGAGGTGATTCCATGGTAGATGTTGACCTTAACGCGGATGAACAGCAGGATTTCCGGCATGCGGAGGAGCCACGCGAACAAGTACATGTTACGGCAACGCCTGAAGAGCAAGTTTCTACGTCACAGCCTGCCGTAGACCATATCGCCGAGATTACTCAGGAGGACACTCTGGCGGAGCAGAGTATTCAGGTAGTAAACCCAGAGCCCAGGATCAAGGAGAACCATCGTCGCCTCGTCCACCTACTCCCCCAGCCAAATCTGTTGGTCCACCGCCGCGGCGGGAAAGCATGCCAGCACCACTCCCCTCAATGGCAGCGCAGCTGTTGCAGCGCACAATACTGGTATGAAGCACTCAAACAGCCATGTTCTGGCCGGCAGACCCCGCCCAGTAGATCTTCGTCTGCTGCATCTCACCGGCGCTCGCTGACCGTCTCAAGGGGCAAGACGTCTCCAGTGTGCTGATCACGTCTGCGCTGGACACAATCTCAGCATCCAAGGAAGCGAAGCGGTCTGCCCCTTGAAGGAGAGTGTGCAACGCGCTCTCGAACTGGTCAAGTCCGGGCAAGGAGGAGACCGCCCTCGCGAGATCTTCGAGCCTCTGCGCCTGGCATGCGAGACCCGTAACGAGAAGCTCATGGTTGCTAGTTGGACTGTATCTCCAAGCTCATCTCGTACTCGTTCTTCGTGGAGAATACCGACTCGCAACCATTTCCTTCTCCTCCCCCATCGCCCGCAGCAAATGGCAGGAATTCCATTTCCACAGGTTCAAACGTTAATCTTCCGGCCATTTCCCTCGTCGACATCGTTGTGCACACCATCACTTCCTGCCATTCCGAAACAACTCCAGACCCGGTCTCGCTTCAGATCGTAAAAGCTCTCCTCTCCCTAGTTTTATCCTCGACCATCCTCGTTCATCAATCATCCCTCCTCAAGGCCGTTCGGACTGTCTACAACGTATTCCTGCTCAGTTCTGACCCCGTCAACCAGACCGTGGCGCAGGGCGGCCTCACGCAGATGGTCAATCATGTGTTCAGCCGCGTGAAGCTTGAGCCATCACTGTCTCGCAGCGAGTCTACGACGACCTTGAACTCCAAGACCGAGGCGACGCGGATGCGACCCTCGTCCACCTGGTCGTCCAGGAATTCGATGCAAGGACTGCAGAGTCCACCTCCGAGCATCAGGCCGTCTTTGGCTGGGACGGATTACACAGGTTCTACGCTCGTGAACAGCGATTCCCAACAACCTGGGGAACATTCGCAGGAAGGATCCGGCAATGGGTCGATGTCTGAGGACGCTCCGGATGATAAACCGAACGGTCATGTAAACGGCGACACTCAAGAACACCCGTACGCCCCGTGAGTGTATTTCTCACCGCTTCTACACGTGAACCTCTGCTGACCACTGGCAGAGAACCGTCGGAAATTGCTCCCAGTGAAGCTGGGCCCGACGACGATGACGACAGCAGTAGACGACTATCGATCAATGACCTGTTTATCAAAGATGCATTTCTAGTATTCCGCGCGCTGTGCAAGCTCACGATGAAGCCACTGAACTCGGAAAGGTGAGATAATTCAGTGTGGTCTTCTCCCATTCGTGAATTCTTACATTGTGTAGCGAGCGCGATCTGAAGTCGCATGGAATGCGATCCAAACTGCTGTCTTTGCATCTCGTCCTGACCATTCTCAACACGCACATGTCCCTCTTCGTCTCACCATCTGCCATTATCTACTCAAGCTCCTCTCGCGAAGCCACACCATTCGTCCAGGCAGTCAACCAGTACCTGTGTTTGTGTCTGAGTCGCAATGCAGTTAGTCCCGTCCCGCAAGTCTTCGAGATCAGTGTCGAGATTTTCTGGAGGGTGATTTCGGGCTTGCGTACAAAGCTGAAGGTCAGTGTAATTCATATGTTCGCTTGCATTCCTGATGGCTGTTCTTCATTAGAAAGAGATCGAGGTCTTACTTCACGAAATCTTCATACCCATACTGGAAATGAAGACGGCAACGCTGCGGCAGAAGGCAGTAATCCTGAACATGGTACACCGACTATGCCAAGACCCGCAAGTGCTCGTCGAAATCTATCTGAACTACGACTGTGACAGCGAGGCGGCAGACAATATCTACGAGCAGTAAGTCGACTCCCACCAAAGCACTTGCGGTCGCTGACGACACTCGCAGCCTCATGAACATCATCTCCAAGATCGGAACAGCGCCCGTATCGCACATACAGCAGAAGGGGAACGACCCCGTCAGCCCTGCTCCGGGGTCTACACATAAGACTCCGAGTCAATCGGCAGTCCCTCCGTCCTTGAGCACGACAGCGCTCGCTGGACCCGGCGGCACAGATGCTTCCTCCATGGGCTTATCAGAACAATATCTCAAGCGACTGGGATTAGAGTGCTTAGTTGCAGTGCTGAAGTCGCTCGTAGTCTGGGGCACCGCTGGTCCGATAACAACAAGCCTGATCATGCCCCGCCCGAGCCCAGCGCCCGCTCTGCAGTGCCCGATGAAATGAGGAGGGACAGCGAAACCCCTGATTCGTCGTCCTTGGACCTCAGACCGGGACCTCCTAGCGCAGATCCCACACGACAGCCGACTCCCGAGGCTGCGGACGACCCCAGTAAGTTCGAGAGTGCAAAGCAGAAGAAGACGACGTTGTTGGAAGGCATCAAAAGTTCAACTTCAAACCGAAGCGGGTGAGCATCAAGCAGATGGGCTGTTCTGCGAGTGACTAACTGTGCCTAGGGAGTTCAATTCTTCCTCGAATCGGGCTTCATTCCAAGCAACGCGCCAAAGGACATCGCGAAGTTCTTGCACGAGACCGATGGGCTCAGCAAAACTATGATCGGCGAGTATCTGGGCGAAGGGTACGTGTATATCTGCCCTGTCTGTGGGACTTGAATTGACAGCGTGCGCCAGCGACGAGGCCAATATCACTATCATGCACGCGTTCGTCGACATGATGGAGTTCCGTGAATCGCATTTGTTGTGCTCTTCGAACATTCCTGCAAGCCTTCCGGCTTCCGGGTGAAGCGCAGAAGATTGACCGTTTCATGCTCAAGTTCGCTGAGCGGTATATCGCTGGCAACTCCTCGACGCCGTTCGCAAATGCAGGTGTGTGGGCAATACGTGGACTATATGCGCGTCTAATCACGCCTTGCAGACGCGGCATACATCCTGGCGTACTCTGTCATTCTCCTGAACACGATGCTCACAACCGCAAGTCAAACGTCGGATGACCCTCGCCGACTTCATCAAGAACAACCGCGGGATCAACGATGATGCAGATCTTCCAGAGGAGTTCCTGTCAACGATCTACGACGACATCGTGTCGAACGAAATCCGCATGAAGGACGAGATGGAAGCTACACCCATCGTTGCAACGCCTGGTCCTGGTCTGGCTGGTGCTCTCGCAACGTCGGTAGGATTTGCAGAAGGAGGCGTATATGATGCAGTCGAACAACATGACGAGCAAGACAGAGGTGGGTCGCATAGACGTGCAGGTTGTCGCCGAAGCTGACAGGTGATTACAGGCCTATTCAAGACGTTGATGCGATCACAGCGCAAGGGGAGCAAGTCGAGCGAACAGTTCTTCAGCGCGTCACATTTCATTCATGTTCGGCCTATGTTCGAAGTCGCATGGATCCCCTTCTTGGCAGGTATCTCTGGACCTCTTCAAGATACGGATGACCTGAAGTAGTCGAGATCTGCTTGGATGGCTTCAAGAATGCTATCCGCATAGTATCGTTCTTCGACATGGAGCTGGAGCGCAATGCCTTCGTCACACGCTTGCGAAGTTCACTTTCCTGAACAACTTAGGTGAGATGAAGACGAAGAACATGGAGGCTATCAAGACTTTGCTCGACGTTGCTGTCAACGAAGGCAACAACCTGAAGGGCTCTTGGCGTGAAGTGCTCACCTGTGTCAGTCAACTTGAGCATATGCAACTCATTAGCAGTGGCGTCGAGTTGCCTGATAACGGTCGCAAGAGGTATTATGAACGGGATATTCACTGATTGTGCGTTCTAACTTTTGTTCTAGTCGTTCCCGCAAACCACCTACGGAAGAGCTAGCGAACGAGAGCAGATCTACACACATCACCGTCGCTGCCGATATGGTGTTCTCACTCAGTCATTATCTCTCTGGAGTGAGTCTTTCCCTTGAGACTGCCGACGTGTTGCTTATGCACCGTAGACTGCAATCGTCGACTTCGTTCGCGCCCTGTGCGACGTCTCGTGGGAAGAGATCCAATCTTCGGGTCTGTCGCAGCATCCTCGTTTGTTCAGTCTGCAGAAGCTTGTCGAGATCGCGTACTACAACATGAGCCGCATTCGTCTCGAGTGGAACAATTTGTGGGATATTCTCGGCGAACACTTCAATCAGGTACGCATGCGTTGGTGTGTACTGCGTAATGGATGCTGACATGGTAAATTCAGGTCTGCTGTCACAACAACCCGCATGTCGGATTCTTCGCGCTGGATGCTTTACGACAACTGGCCATGCGGTTCTTAGAGAAGGAGGAATTGCCGCACTTCAAATTCCAGAAGGACTTCCTCCGGCCGTTTGAACACACCATGTCACATAACTCGAACCCCGACATTCGCGACATGGTGAGCCCTACTCTTATTACCATCTTGGCAAGAGCTCATCGGAAGTAGGTGTTGCAATGCTTGCAACAAATGATTCAAGCGCGTGTGGAAAACATGAGGTCTGGTTGGAGAACGATGTTTGGTGTCTTCTCAGCTGCCTCGAAGGTCCCGACTGGTAAGTCGCTTATTGTGAGACCACACTCTTGTTCATCTGTGTGCTAGAACGCATCGTCAACTCGGCGTTCGAGCTTGTCACCCGCGTAAACAAGGAACATTCTCGGCCATTGTTCGTAATGGTGCATTCGCTGACCTGACCGTATGCATCACGGATTCTGCAAAGTGAACAAGTACCAGAAGATCAGTCTTTTGGCCATCGCCATGCTGCGAGGAATCATCCCTATCATGCTCAATTCGCCGGAGTGTGGTCTGACCGTAGGAGTGAATGACACCGATCGCAGCACGGATGATCCTATGATCAAGTTCTGGTTCCCAGTATTGTTTGGCTTCTACGATGTGATCATGAATGGTGAGGATTTGGAAGTGCGACGGCTGTGAGCATGCCTCTTCCTTATTGCCGATACGATGCCTGACCATCATCAGTGCACTTGATTCGCTCTTCTCTACGCTCAAAATGTATGGCAAGACCTTCCCGGTTGATTTTGGGATACCGTTTGCCAGGAGCTGCTCTTCCCCATCTTCGCCGTCCTCAAGTCAAGCCAGGATATGACACGTTCAATACGCAGGAGGACATGAGTGTCTGGCTCTCAACGACCATGATCCAGGCATTGCGCAATTTGATCGACCTATATACGTTCTACTTCGAGACGCTGGAGCGTTTCCTTGACGGGTTGCTCGATCTTCTGTGTGTCTGTATTTGTCAAGGTAAGTCATTCAACATTTGCTTTAGATCAAATGTTCATGTATCGTATAGAGAACGACACGCTCGCACGCATCGGAACGAGCTGTCTGCAACAGCTACTCGAGAATAATGTCAAGAAGCTCAGCCTGCTCGCTGGGAGCGCGTCGCTACTACCTTCGTGAAGCTTTCAGGACAACAACACCACACCAGCTCTTCGACGATAATCTGCGAATAGAACTGGATGGCAGCACTCCAGATCTGTCTGATCCCAACGGTAAGAGTATACTATCCGGCTGCTGCCCCACATGTGGCTACTGCTTGACTGCAAGAATCAAACGGTCAGGCCATCCTTCCCGCGCCTCTCTCGCCAAACAACAGCGGACAGCTCAAGTCCGATGTGAAGATCACACTCAACGATCGCCGGCGTATTTCCGACAGATCATCGTGAAATGCGTCCTGCAGCTTCTGCTCATTGAGATGACCAATGATCTATTGAGGAATGACGAAGTCTACACCACGATGCCCCCGAGCATTTACTCCGTCTGATGGGTGTTCTCGACCATAGCTACCAGTTCGCCAGGATGTTCAACGAGGACAAAGACCTACGGACTGGTCTCTGGAAAGTTGGTGAGTATGCCGGTCGTGCTTATAATGCTGCATCTCTAACCTATGTGCAGGGTTCATGAAGCACTTGCCTAACCTTCTCAAGCAGGAGTCAAGTAGCGCGTCGACTCTGGTCCATGTTCTCCTTCGTATGTATTACGACTCTCGCCCTGAGCACCAGGCCGCTCGTCCTCAGGTCATGGACGACTTATGCCGTAAGCCACACAAATGCATCTCCCCCGCGTATCTGACACACTTCTAGGTTGGGTCTGGGTGTGCTGGGCGATTACAACAAACTCCGAGTCGATACGCAGCTCAAAAACATAATGGCATGGACACCTGTCGTTGCCGAGATTATGCAGGGCTTTGTCCGTCTAGATGACAAGGCAGTAAGTGCTTTGCATTCAGGCGCGTAGTAGATACTGACTTCGCGGGTAGTTTGGGAGATATATGCCGGCCATATACCCTCTGGCAACTGATTTGCTGTCTCGAGACTTAGCAGCAGAGGTTCGGGACGGTCTCCGGGAATACTTCCAGCGGGTAGGATACATTCAGGGCATCATGGAACGGTCATAACATACTGTACAGTCACTTTAGCATCTACTTATTATTATGCTCAGCTTTGTATATTCATCACTCGGTATATTAACGCATCTATCCTAGCATAGTGGCGACGCAGAGATCGTGTGTTGGTACATAAGAGATAAGTCCGTGTCAGTGTTGATATCCGTATCCACCTGTGAATCCGCCGTTCGCCCCCTGGTATCCCCAGCCTGTGGGCTGCATAGTCAAATTTGCTGTAATAGAAGACCCAGTCAACAACGCATATGGTGGTCGGACACGATGTACTCACGAGCAGGGCGGAGGGCGTCGTATTTGTCTGCAAAACACCTCAGTCAACTAGCTTCAATAGAGTATCTTTGCCTACGCACCTGCACCTTGCGGACTCGAGTTGTTGTCGTTCGCGAAGGCACCGCTCTTCATCTTGGCAAATATATTCGCAGGTGTTGTGTCCACGGCATTAGATTGGGGCTGCGGCGGAGGGGAACTGAAACCATTCCCGAACGGAGAGGCGCCGATGCCAGGATTGAAGCCTGTAGGATCTACGCGGAGTCAGGACAAGATGAAACCGACAGCCGTAGAACTCACTTGACTGGATCCCATCGAATCCACCGTTTGCCTGGAATGAAGGCACGGAGCCAAAGTTGCCGTTGGCACCACTGAAGCCTCCGTTTGGCATGCCTGTGGGTTGAGACATCAGCGGTCCTGACGAGTAGTTGTTGCCCGGCATCCCAGTTGGCTGTGAGAGAAGTGACCCAGTATTCCCAAAGTTCCCGGGGTAACCGGTTGGTTGTGCTTGCAGAGGGCTCGGGCTTTGACCAGGGAAGCCGGTCTGCTGCGGAAGTAACGATCGGTTTGCCCCCGGGTAGCCAGTTGGTTGAGTGTTAAGGAAGGACGGTGGCTGCGGCGGGGGGCTTTGGAATGGAGATTGCTGTGGTGGGTTCGCGAACGGTGATTGCGCACTTTGCGGGCGAGTCGGAACGAACCCATTGAAGAGCGTGGTAGTCGGCACGAGAGGCTGGAGCAAAGACTGGTTGGCGGGAACAGGCGCAAGCGGCCCACGAGGCCCATTCTGTTGGAGAGGTGGCATCATCCCCGTTTGTTGGTTCTGGAAATGTTGGCCCATGGGGACCGGTGACGAGCCCATCCCCAAGCCCGACTGGTAACTGACAGGGGAGGCGACAGGGACAGAAGGGGCACGCTGCGGCGGCGGTATCGCTGGACTCTGTGTGCGGAGCTTAGCGAGACGGGAGAGCTGCTCGAAGATATCATCGTCTGTCTTAGCCAGCGCTGTCCCAGTCGTCTGCTGCGACGCTGGATCAGTCAGGTTAGCAGGTGCTGCAGGCGATGCAGTTGTAATGGAAGGAGCACCTTGCGCTGGCGCAGGCGGCGCCGGAGGTGCAGGGGGCGGTGCAGGAGCAGATGCAGTTGCAGGCGCAGGCGCTACAACGGGCGGGGTTGGCGTAGGGGCTGGCTTGGTCGAACTTGGCCTGTTGGTCCAAGCGTCGTCGTCGAAGCCGCTGGCGATGGGAGCGGCCGAGGAGGTTCGTGCAGGCGGCTGCACAGACGACGGCGAAGACGTCTTCTCGGGACTTGCAACCATCGGCGAACTCGTGCGCTGAATCTGATCAGATGCTGAACTGATCGAGTCCAGGTCGACGCTGGAGAGCGGCAGACTCTTGCTGGCCTGTGGACGGCCTCTCCGCATTGAGTTGTTCTTGAGTGCGCCGTTTGCTCCAACAAAGAGGTTGGGAGGTTGGCCCGAGGCTTGCCTCCGTTCTCCTCAGCCTGCAGCTGTCGTGCAAGCTCCTCATCCCGGCGCATCTGCTCTGTCAGACCATCGTCCTTGGATTCTTCGGCTGACGCTGCTCGATGGCCTTCTTGACACGGATGATGTCTCCTTCACGCAGGCCGAGGGAGCGCATTGTACTCTCCGTGATGTCAGGCAGAATGGCCTCGTCGATCTTGTCGCGCTCAAATGAGGACGCGTAACGCGTGCAGTCGTCGACGTCGCACCCAGCATTGAGGAAGAACTCGAACCAATCGACTGTCGGTTTCTTCTTCGAAGTGGTACGCGCTTCCGGCTGAAGCGATCGTCTGCGGATCTCGAGTGGTTCGTCGTCGTCGTCGTTTTTGCGCCGGGTTTGTTCGCGCGCCTTTCTGGTGACCTTCTCTACGTACTTGAGGTCTTCCTCAGACATCTTGTCCGTCGGTACCTCGATGATAACACCGTTGATCTTGTGCAGGCGCAGCTTCCCGCCTGAGAAGCCGAGGAACTGTGCATCAACCCGGAACTGGCCCGTCCGATCGTGCCATGTACGCGTCTTCGCGGGATCAGGCAAATCCTTATCCTCTGAAGTACGGTCGCTCGACCGCCTCGGCTCGCCACTCGACTTCCTGCTCTTTGACGACTCGCCATGGTCAACAGAGTCGCGGTCCTTCTTCTTCCTTGCTCAGCCTCCGTCTTCGCACGCGCTTCCTCTCCAACCGCTGACGCTCCTGCCGCTCCCGCTCTCGACGCTTCCTGTCTGCCTCGGCGGCCACGGCTGCGGCCTTCGCCCGTTGCTCCGCCTCCCTCTTACGCTCGCGCTCTTTGCCCTCTTTCTCCTGGCGCTCGCGCTCCTCTTCTCGACGCCGGTCTTCCCGTGCGCTACGTTCAGTCTCGGCCCGCTCCTCGGCCTCCTGCGTAGCCCGTATGGCGTCCGCATCCTCTTCCTCGTGTAGCCCCGCAATAGCTGGGCTTGCACCGGGGTTGAGCAGCTATGACATGTTTCAATCCGGGGACAGGATAAACCCAATAATACGGGGCACAGACCTCGACATACTGAGCAGGGACGACGCCCTCAGCCCCGTGCACGTTTCGGCACTTCCACCACTCGGCACTATCCTTCTCGACCACGAGCAAGCTCTCGCCCTCCTGTACGGACAGCTCGTCTTCGCCATCTGCATTGAAGTCGTAGAGTACCACGGCGGGCTCGCCCTCCGGCGCTGCCTCCTCTTCTTCGCCGTCGATCGACGGCTCGCGTGGCGGGATGATCTCGGGCTCTTCGGTGTCGAAGTGGACAGCTTTCGCAGGGCTGCTGCGTCGAGGCGGCTCCTCTGGCGAAGCTAGAGATGGTCCTGGCGCGGGTGGCGGACTCGAGGGTCCAGCGGCGCCAGTAGCCGCAGAGCGTGAGGACTCGAGTTTGGCGGTGATTGCCTCGGCGACGTCCTTCGAGCCTGCGTTGAAGTGCAGGCTGATGGGCTCGGCGCCGCCGATGTCGATGTGGACGTGCTTGGTCTTCTCCAACCGCACATCTTGAATGTCTGCGCTTTGCCACTTCTGTACGGGGGTCTGCCAGCAGGATAACACGAGCGGGGCTTGGGCGACCAGACAAACATCCACCAAGGCAATGACGCACCTTGTCTGCTTCGCTAGCGAAGAAGATAGAACCATTGCCAACACCTAGCGTGCCTTTCTTCTTCTTCCCCTTCTTATCCACTTCCGATACAGCCCATGTCTTGATATCGTCGGAATGCGCCCGCGCTGCAGCTACGCGATCGGCGGGGTCCACATATGTACTTACGGGTCGAGCAGGCTAGAGGGCCGGCATTAGAGTTGTCAGAGTGCTTACAACATCGCAGAGACCGACCGAAGGTGGTATGACAATCTGCGGCACTGCTGCCGGTGCTGGAACCTCTGCGGCAGCAGACTCCTCACCGACCTATAGTGTGCGTCCGATCAATGAATGTGAGAGGTGCAACGGGATAAGAAACGCACCTCGTCAACATAGTTCCCAGGTACATAGCCAACCTTGCTATCGTCGGACTGCTTGCGCACCAAGATCCACTCCTCGTCTTCACCATAGACGTACAGTACGTCGTTCTCAGATATGCTTAGTTCTGTGCTTTGTGCGGCTTCGTAGTCATATAATGCCTTGACTATGCGAGTGTGTTCGGCCTGAGAAGGGTAACATTTGAATTACACGTGCGAGCAGGGCAGTTCGCTGTACGCACCTCCTCCACGTATGCCATTGGCACAATTCCTGATGGACCATCCTCATCCTGCGAGTCTGGCTTGATCTTGACTCTCCACCAGCTGGAGGGTGCACGATCAATGGTGCGGCAGTACAGGATAGCGTGGCGACTTACTCCTCGTCGGTGCGCTCTAGCAGGAGCAGCACCTGGCCCTCCTTGATGGGAAGCTCGTCCTCCGAGTCCGGCTGGGGCTCATATTCGTAAGAGGCCTTGAGAACGGCGAGGTAGGTCTCTGGGTCTGCATGCAGGTGGGAAGTCGGAGGGTGGGCTAAGCTGGAATGCATGCACGAGCACAGTCGCGCGCATTGATCACTCCAGTGACATCGGTCTCCGGGGGTCCTCAGACTCCGGACGCCGTCATGTGCCCTCGCTGCCCCCGGACACCCTTATTACTTCGTTGTTTAATCCAATGCTGTACTGTGCCATGTACTTGGGCAAGTCTCGCTCTGAGTCTATGTCCGTGTTCTGGAGGGCCATGTCAGCTAAAGTTGCAAAGACTTTCATATTCATAGGCGGTTCGGACTCCACCAGAGAGTCAGAATGAGACGTATTCATGTACAGAGCGGCCCCGAAGCAGTGCGCCTGCCAGACAAGGAAGGCGATCGAAAACTTGAAGTACGGGCCGCTGCATTGGACGACCTGCCTGCTGCCTCCCATCTCCTCCTGCTACTGGTTCCATAGAATCCTCTCTCATCAAGTTGTATACTGAAGTGCCCGTCTGTCACGACAAAGTCAGGATCTGTAGCCCTAGCCATGAGCAAGCTCAACGCAAACGCCTACTCGTTCGTGCCCGGGCAGTCCTTCCGTCTCCCCGGTCAGCAGTCCTCTCAGTCATCCCCAGCTCCCACTGCGCCCCTCGAGCGGGCACCGCAGACAGAGGCTCCTCCGCCTCCGCCTACCATCTCTCTAAACATTGGTGGCTCCAAACCTGCTCCGTTGCCCCCATCTAAACCCGCACCGCCGCCTGCATCTCAACCCGCACCGCCGCCCGAACCTTCCAAGCCTGCCGCGCCTGCGTCCTCCATCCCTGCATCTGTCAAGGCATCTACGCCTGCTAAATCATCATCGCAACCTAGCTCGAGATCAGAGTCGCCAGCCCCTACTGCAGCCCCATCCAAAACATTCACACTCGAGAAGGCGAAGACAGACACCGCCGCGATCGCCCAAGAGGTGCAGCGTGTTGCTGATGAGAACACACTCAAGGATCTCTTCGGCCATGGTAAGTTGCAGACTTCAACACGGGAGAATATGCCTGATGAGGATCGATCAGCCAAAGAGCATCTGAACATCGTCTTCGTCGGTCACGTCGATGCCGGAAAGAGTACCATGGGCGGCAACCTCCTCTACATCACAGGGATGGTGGACAAGCGAACGATGGAGAAGTACGAGCGCGAAGCCAAGGAGGCTGGTCGTGACTCCTGGTACCTCTCTTGGGCCCTCGATTCGACGCCCCAGGAGCGTGCAAAGGGGAAGACAGTCGAAGTCGGTCGTGGCTACTTCGAGACCAACACGCGTCGGTATACCATCCTCGATGCTCCTGGTCACAAAACATTCGTTCCCTCCATGATCTCCGGTGCTGCCCAGGCAGACGTCGCAATCCTCGTCATCTCCGCTCGCAAGGGTGAGTTCGAGACAGGATTCGAGAAAGGCGGACAGACACGAGAGCACATCATGTTGGTCAAGACGGCTGGGGTATCCAAAGTCGTGTGTGTCATCAATAAGATGGACGAATCGACGGTGGAATGGTCCAAGGCTCGCTTCGACGAAATCAAGGAAAAGCTTACACCGTTCATCAAAGCCGCCGGTTCAACATCAAAACAGACGTTAGCTTCATCCCTGTCTCGGCTTACACGGGTGCCAACCTGAAGGATCGAGTTTCCAAGGATGTCTGCTCTTGGTATGAGTAAGTAAACTCCACCGCATTTCAGCAGGTTTGCGTCGATCTGACTGTGGTCATACAGTGGCGACTCACTGCTGGAGCATCTCGACACGATGCCGATGGTCAACCGCAAGATCAACGCGCCGCTCATGATGCCCGTCTCCGAGAAGTACAAGGACATGGGCACCATCGCCGTTGGGAAAATCGAGTCGGGCCACATGCGCAAGGGCGACTCGCTCATGCTCATGCCGAACAAGGACATCGTCGAGATCTCAGCAATCTACAACGAGATGGAGGAGGAGGTCCCCACGGCGATGTGCGGCGACAACGTCCGCATCCGTTTGCGCGGCGTAGAGGACGACGATATCAGCCCCGGCTTCGTGCTCTCGACCCCGAGCAAGCCCGTGCACGCCGTACGGCAGTTCGAGGCGCAGCTGGCAATCTTGGACCATAAGAACATCATCTGCGCGGGATACACGGCGGTCATGCATATACACACCCTTGCAGAGGACGTCACGCTTTCGGTACGTTGGCCGTCAACTTCTTAGCGCTCCTGCCCCAACTCAGAATTGCTGTAGGCGCTCCTTCACTACTTCGACAAGGCTACCGGCCGCAAGTCGAGGAAGCCGCCACAGTTCGCGAAGAAGGGTAAGTGGATCGCCTGAAAATAGCACCCTCTCGACCGCTGCTGATAGTCATCGACACATGTCTACAGGCCAAAAGATCGTAGCCCTCATTGAGACGGTGCAGCCCGTCTGCGTCGAACGCTTCGTTGACTATCCCCAGTTGGGCCGATTCACTCTGCGAGACGAAGGTTAGTCTTCGCATGGCTTTCTATTGTATTTTGTTTGCTCAATGCGTTGACTGGGTATATAGGGAAGACGGTGGCTATCGGCAAGGTATGTGTTCGTGTAAATTATGCACCAGCCTGGACTAACCACATTTCCTGCAGATTACGAAGCTCATTGAGGGGCTGCCGGAGGAGGTTGTGGATGGCGTGGGCAACCTGACCGTTGCGGCTTAAAGAACCTTTGCTGTTGATTGACATACAATTGTACCAACATGCTACGATGCCACCATTGAGCTCAGCGAGAGCTATATATCATCATTGTCGATATACATCATAGTCCGTACAATGACGAGATCCCGATGTCTGCAGTACTGGGAGACATGAGGAATTGAACCAGCCCTGTAGGTAGTGCATAGAATCCGGGACTTCGCTCGTTGAAACAAAAGGCAAAATGTAATGACCACCGCAGGGGTCGAACCTGCAATCTCCTGATTACCGAATCGTAGTCAGACGCGATGCCATTTCGCCAGGCGGCCATGTATACTGTAGTAGTATTATGGTTGAGAATCCCTCATAGGACAAGCAGTGTCATTGAATTGGTTTCCCCTCTGCCCTCAGTTCGCCCGACCACAGAATAAGGTCATCCTTCAAGAGTTGTAGAATCATGAGAGCATCCTCGAGATTGGACGATGGGAAAGATGGGTCGGAGGCCACCGCGATCGCCTCGTCGAAGGCATGCTTGGCCAAAAAGCAGGCCCGCTCGGCACTGTTGCATATGTCGTGGTAGTAGACGGCGAAGTTGAGTGCCAGACCAAGTCGAGTAGGGTGTGCTGGGTCCAAGGTATGTAGCGCGTGCTTGTACGCAAACTTGTACGCGTCGAGGGATGTCGACGCGTACTGCTCGCGATGGTGGTTGTGGGTCATCTCCGCAAGGTATCGGTAGTAGTCGCCTCGCCTTTTACACCCCATGAGCTCAGTCATGGGACGAACGGGGCGACTCACATCTTGCAATAGAACACCTTCTCTTCACCCGGGTTCGCAGCGGGTATGAGGAAGCGCTCCAGCAGCTCGACGACGTCCTTACAGATGTCGGCTATGTCGTGCTCGATACGCTCTTTCTGCCGGTGCATCAGCTTGCGCTCCTTGGAGGTATGCCGACCCTGCGTCTCGAGCGTGTCGATGGTACGCCAGCTGGCGCGGAGTGTGGCGGTGATGTTCTTGTAGGCGACGGAAAGCAAATTCCGCTCGTCCACGTTGAGCTGAGCGTCGGACATGTTCACTATGTCCTTGATCTGGGCAATAACGTCTGCGCCTTGCATGAGACAGGAAAACATATTTGACCGGCCACAGTGAAGTGCTCACCGTGGTATCGTTCCGCTTGGTCGGCGATCCTGGCAAGCAGCAGGCGATCGAGTCGAGACAAAGTCATGGGTCCTTGGGTGCGTCGAGCTGAGCGCGAATGCTCGGATACCCGAGCAAAACCATGACAGCTTGCTTGGATGCACGAGGGCGGTAGGAGGGTAGGAATAGTGGGACACGACGTCCCGAGCGTATATAAACTGAATCTGCTGATCCGTCCCATTTATGATAGCAGTGAACGTGGGCAAAGGGGACATGCGACTTGCAGGAGGCGGCAATCAGTTCACAGGACACAGTTTGAGTCCCCTCAGAGCATTCTGGGCTACTTGATTGGCTCAGTAGGACTTCGATGTTACTAAGGGCAAGGGCGTTGGGCTTAGGGCGAGCGATATGCCGAAGGCCCGGTGCCGCGGACCTTGCATGGCGAGCGAAATGGAGGCCTCGCAGAGTGATAGCCAGTTGGGTCATAACGTTTAGCTGTGGAGAAGTACAGCCCTCGTAGAAGATCCGAGTGACCTGTCAGTGGGAGAGTGCCGGAGGAAACGACTCAACCTACTCAGCCGGGTAGCGCCGGTCCGGGTGACCGATCCGCGCGAAGTTGAGAAGCGCTCTCAGCTGCCTATAGACTGGAAGGTCTGAGTCGGACCCTGCCAGTGCTCGAACTCGTCAACTTAACTCGGAGGAGCCTCGAATACAACAACCTACGAGAGTATGTGTATCCGGCATGTCTTCACACTTTCACCGTGCAATTGTATAGCATGCGGATGGAGTCGGCATCGCTGCGAGTGCAATCGACTTCCGAATTGGCCAGTACAGAACATCGCACTGGGTCACCTACAGCAACTTACTCTATTCGTGCGGCTTCATCTCGTCTCAGACGTCACACAATATCTGATCTGCCTCCTGAGTAATATGGTCTCCGCATACTGTACAATTGACATGAAGCGTGCACGGCGCTCCGAGTCCGATCTTCTTTCGATTTCGAACAGACCTTCTTCACCAGCCCAACTCTTCCAGGGTCCAGCCACTCACCACGCCATTTTCATCCGGCTTGTTGCATAGCCGCTGGTTACGATCTAAGGCCGTCACACGCTGGACGTCCTCAGGAGACAAGGTCGGCAGCTGCTCTTTGACTCAGTATCCGGCCATCTCTCGAAGGGTAGTGGAGCTCACGTTCAGGTTGTCCCTTTGTCTGGTCGCATTGGAGCTCTTGGGCACAACGACGACGCCCCGAGCGAGGTGCCAACCAAGGATTATTTGGGCAGGGGATACCTTGTACTTCTCTGCCAATTCGACGATGGTTGAGTCTGATCGTACGGTGTCGTAGCCTGTCATTCAAATGAATAAGCAATGCCGTACGTGTCTTTCTTTTCGACGACTCACCAGTTGGGGTATAGGCAGTCAAGACGATACCCTTCGTATCACAGTACTCCTTCAGCTGAGGTTGAGCGAGATAAGGGTGCAGTCTACACCAGTTAGCGGACACAGATACGTGATACATATGCAACAATTCTACACTTACTCGACCTGGTTGACGGCCGGTGTGATCTTCGCCGTCTGCAGAAGCTTCTCCAGACTGTCGGTTCCGCGGGTAATTAGGTCACGTCGCTCCGGGTGCCGTGGTGCCACTCACTTCTTGACGGAGAAGTTACTGACGCCAATGTTTTTCGCCTTGCCCTTCTTGTAGAGTTCTTCCATCTGCGCCCACGTCTCGTTGGAAGACGGAGCATTGGCACGGATCTTGTGGGGACCCTGATACTCTGGTCCCTCGTCTTCTTCTATATCAATCCTCTGCCTCGGAAACGCGATTAATAGTGCATACCAGGCCAGTCAACCACTTGCGGCCAGTGGAGAAGATACTAGGGTTGAATCAGATCATACCGTCACGGACAAAGAAGGGTCGCTGACCAGGTCAACGTAGCTCGTGTTCAGTCTCTTGAGGCTGTCATCGAGAGACTCCTCAGCCGTCTTCAAACCTGGGTGGCTCCACCTATGACAATGTCAGGCAGTCTCTTCCGTGAAGGCTGAACGTTGAACACGCACGGAAGCTTCGTCGTGATCCAGATGTCTTCGCGAGGTATGCCCGACAAACTAATCGCTTCCGCTGTGTACTTCTCCGTTCCTAAAGGCCACGTTCAGAGACGATATGAACCGGACATTGGATCTGATAGCTGATCATGCGAAGGTTCCGCTCACCGTATCCCCATGCTGTGTCAATGTGACGATAGCCAGACTAGATGGGGACGTGATTGACTTATAGACTACAGCGGAGCAAGCAAGCTCTACCTTAATAGCCGTTAGAATCCACGGCGTTGCCTGCGCGTGTTGTTCCTTCGTCGTACCGCTCCATCCGCCGAGGCCTAGAGGTGATCCATGTAGTTAAGACCGCTGCCACGAGCCCTCGGCCAGGAAACGACCCGGATATGTGCTCACCGACGGCGGGGATCAGCGCTCCTGTGTTCAGCTTGACTTTGGGTACGGCAGCCATGGTTCGTTACGAGTGGTAGGAGATGAAGCGACTCGAAGTCTCTGCGCGGCCTGCAGCCTGATCTTATATCACTCTGGAGGACACGGAACGCAGCTTTCTCCGCCTAGCCTATATCGCAATTCTGAGAAGGCCTGACCTCATGATACCAGCCCCGACGCCGACTCGGCGTGGTGTTCCTGGTTCCACTGCAAACGGTGTATTGCGTCAAGTACTTAGACGGTATCGGGCCGCCCGTGTGGCCCATACAAATGCCGATGATTATCCGATGGCAACAACAATCACTGGTCAGCAGGAGTCAACGGAAGTTCACGAAGTGTTCGCGCGGTAGTCTACCACACCCAGAGTTGGCTAGCTGAATCGTCGTGGGATGCTAAGGTCTGCGTTGATTATATGTTCACGAATGAGTACTTACACTCAGAGCGGCCTCAGGCTGATACTAGACACCCGGGCCCATGCGTCTATTTTACCAAAGGGGTCTTCGCCATCAAAGCCAGCATATCCCATCCGATGTTGGCTGCGGCGATTGACGTGAGTTCAGCTGGGATAAAACATATCCTGTGAGTCTCCCACTCCCGAGTACAAATTGGTCGTCCTTACCCTGGGTATCGTAACCTAGTTTGAGTTGCGGCATCAGTCACTTGTGTCACTATTGACAAGCGACCACATACCTGGTGCTACCTCCACAATGTCTGCGCCGACAATCTTGAGGCCAGCGAGACCTTGCATAATCTTTTTGATTTCCTACGCGGGAAGAGGACCACTGCTCAGTAGCCGATGCATGATCAACCAAGTTTTGTCAAGCGTACCCTTGTCGTGATGCCGCCAATCTCAGGACTAACAAGGTGATATGGCGGTTAGCCATCCTAGCAGATAAAGCTGGCTCCTACTCACGTCCCAGTTCTGTGTGGTTGCTGTCAAATATGCCATCATTGAAAAGCAGAAATTACTAACGCAGGTGCGGATCCAGGATCAATTGCGTCGATGTCCAGCGTCACTGCAATATAGTTAAAAATTTGTGTGCCCCTGGTCGATGTTCGTGCACACGCACTGTAGACCGGGTTGTCGCCAACGGTGTCCCAGATCTGCTTCACGACGCCGCGCCAACCAATCTCCTCGAACTCTTCTGCCGTGGAGATCACGAAGCCGACTTCATAATCGTTGTCGTAGTCTGCCCAGCTGCCTAGCCTATTGCGGATGCCAACGTGCTGTCGTGGGTCCATCAATATGCGATAAGTGAAGACGAGATATTGCTGAGACTGACGATGTTCTTGTTGTCGGGCGCGAGTAGCCCCTCGTTGTGAGCATACCAGAAATAGCTGCCATGAGACACAGGGATCTCCTATATCTATTGTGAGGAATGTGTACTCGGAACGACGGTTCGTACTCACCTCTCCTGGATACCACGGGCTATTAGGCTGTCTCGTTGTCAACCATTGTCGCTCGGATGCCCGTGGATCGCCTCTGCTTACCATCGATCTAGGTTCTTGTATCTGCTCACAGGACTTGAGCGGCGGGATATAACCAAAGTGTAATGGGACCCCACCAATGTGACTGTCAAAATGGATCACGCTGAAATTCGCATGGTCAATTACGTGCAAACATGTTAGAGCATTGCTCGCTCGTACCTGACCGGGCCATAAGTCTCATTGATCCCACGAAGTAATGGGAGTGTGATAGTGTGGTCGCCTCCCTGACTCCGTTCGTCAGGACACGTCATGCAATATATTGTACGCCCTCTACTCTCACCAAAGTCAGCACTCGGGGATGGAACTTGCCATCCTTAGCAATGCTCTCGCCCTTGTGTATACGCAGGCTTGTGTGATTCAAAATCATCTTGTTCGCGGCCTCGAGTTGACGCAGGGCGACCTTGTTGTCAGTGTATACCATAGCTACCGGGCAATCGCGCTCGATACACCTAGTTCACGGACATGAATAAAAGTGGGACTCACGGACGTCACCACAGTCAACGACATCTATATGCTCAGAGACTTTCATCTTCATATTGATGTTGATACTATTGACGTTAATACGCCGCGCTCCCTGACGAATGCCATTGGGGCCAAACCGGGCACTGCAAGACGTTACAATCAGTGAATACCTTCGAGGTCCTCCATAGGAGTACATACATACCCGGGTCGGTAGCTCGTCGTCGTATCGAAAGGAGCACCTGCACATATGAACGAAGATGACATTCGGGTGTCACACTGAAGTACGTACCGAGGACAGCGACATCGTACGGTGTCTCGGAGTCTGCACCGAAGCACCTGAGGGGGGATGCTGCAGCAAACGTTGTGAGACCGTCCCAGGATTCCCTTGACCAAGCCTCCTTGTGCACGGGAAGCATTGGGTATGAGAAGACCTCTGTCATGTTCACCTCTGGCACAGCAGCATTGGCATGCACCGGCCATTCTTCAGTTTGCCCTCGGACAGTTGTCGCCAGACTGACTAAGAGTATGACCAGACTTCGCATAGCAGGGATCGAGAACATGGTGAATCAGGTTCTGTCGCGGAACCGTGACGAAGTCAACCTTGACAGGGAGAGGATGCGTGGTCAGCCCTTCTGTATGACCCACACCATTGATATAGCAGCCCAAGAGATAAGCTATATCGCCGGGAGAGATATGGATATTCTAGTAGTTCTGCCGCGCGGGACGGAGCGATAGCGAATGACTGGACAGAGTCGATCGCACTCAGGTCCAGGGGTCAGCATAGCCGCCTCATCTCGGCAATCTATAGGCAACCTTCGTCGATCGTCGATCTCATGTTGAATCGGCGGCATCGACGGGACTTGAAGATCGTGGCGTTGCGATGTGTAGCGGCGTGGACACCCCCGCCAGTCCACCCCCATGCAATGAGGGTGAGGACGGAATGTCCGGATCTGAGTGTCTATTCCCACACGTCTCGTGTGACCTAAGTGAACATCAACGATCGCTATTCCCGTAACGTTCACAAGATCCTATGTAAAGCAGGTGGTACAAACGCACCGGGATGGCCGGTGTTCAGAGTGGACTAGGATGCGTCTGAACATCGAGTGCGTCACAAGGGCCTACCACCCGAGCTGTTCGTGTGTCCAGCCGTTCACCTTTCCAGTAGGACCAGCTTTGTTGTACCGCTCATTGCGATCCAGCGTACTAATCCGTTGCACGTCCTTCGGGTCGAGAGCAGGCAACTTATAAACGGTGGCGAAGTAAGCTAACGAATTGTGAGTGGAAAGGTGACCGCTCACGGTGAGGTTGTCCTTCTGCCTCTGTGGGTCGGCGCTCTTGGGCACGACAATGACTCCGCGAGCTAGGTGCCATGCGAGTACGACCTGGGCTGCTGAAGTCCTATACTTCTCTGCCAGCTCGACAATGACGGGATTTGTGAGAACAGCGCTATATCCTGTCGGACAGCACAGAATGAGAGGCGCAGTCAATGACAGTCATCAGACCCTGGCATACCTGTTGCAGTGTACGCGACAAGCCTGATGCCCTTTGCGTCACAATACACCTTGAGGTCCTCCTGAACGAGGTACGGATGCATCCTGCAGTAAGGGGCATGATTTAGCTTTATAACTAGTTGCATCGCTGAGGAGGCTCGATACGTACTCGACTTGGTTTATCGCAGGCACCACTGCAGCCGTCTCCAAAAGCTTGTTCAGCCTGCAGAACGATATCAATCCTATATATACATGTCTATGACGGCTGAGACCTACGTTTTGATAGAGAAATTGCTCACTCCAATATTTCTCGCCTTCCCTTTCCGGTAGACTGCCTCCATTCCTTTCCAGGTCTCGTTGAATGCTGGTGAGCCCTTGGCAGAGACGGGCTCCTTGCCTTCCTGGAAGAGCTTCGCTGCTGTGCGGAGCATTTCCAGAGCGCCTACGCCATCTTGCCAGTCGACGACCTGGGGCCAATGCAACAAATACTGGGGAGCAAAAAGTAAGCTGAAAGTTTTATCCTCTGTATGCATACTACCAACGGAGTCGACATAATCAATTCCTATCGTCCGAAGACTTTCATCTAGAGACTTTTCAACCGATTTGAGAGCGGGGTCGTGGTGCCACGGTAACTTCGTGTTGATCCATAGCTCTTCTCGCGGAATGCCGGATTGTCGGATAGCTTCCCCCAGATACTTTTCAGTCCCTGGCGATCTATAGTTAATCAACTTACCTCTCCATTGATCTACGTGTGACACATACCGTACAGCCATGCAGTGTCAAAGTGCCTATAGCCAGCCTGCCGAAAACCTTTCGTGGTCATGCATCAGAGGCGGGCAAGCAGTTTTACTGACCTTCAAGGCGGTAAGGAACCACGTCACAGCCCCTTGCGCTTCCTCTTCTGAGAAGCCGGCCCAACAACCCATACCTGTTGTGTATCGCTCAGCATTTTTGCAAGGTAAGGAGGCGCCTCCGAAGCTCACCAATGGCTGGCATCTCGGCGCCGGTGTTCAACCTAAACTTCGGGACCGAGGCCATGATCACGACGGTGCTTGCGCTATGGGAGGCCCGAAGGGACGCTTGGGACCTGTCTGACCACGACGAGGATCATGATTAGTATATAAGTAAGCCCGCCGCTATAGCTAGACGCTCTGCTGTATCTCTGTCTATAACCCCCGGACCTCCGAGTACGCCTGATGGGCATCTATCACTCAGCGGGACACGCTAGGTCAGACAGAATACAAGAACAGCTACTAGCGTACGCCACAGCGGCACACGTCCTCGCCCTGAACGTACGTGTGGAGATGTGAGGAAGATGCCGGCATCCCAGGGACAGCCGCCGAGAGCTATCGCCGCGATGCATGTGGCGAAGAACAAGGAAAGCGAAAACGTGGCCAGAAGGAAGAGGCACTTTGGCACGCCATTTCGGATCCGGGGCACTCTGTTCGGTGAGAGTCGTCCCACGGCGCCTCGCCAGCTTTGTTCGCACAACAATACACTCGCGATGCTGACCACCCATGCATTTGTTTGTGAAAATTTTGATGCCGCATGACTTGCATGAAACACGGCGGCGACTGTAGAGGTCGTAAGTGCTTAGCACATCGGTTCATACCTCGCGCACCGTTGTTCAGATGTCAATGTACGAACCCACTCACGCAAGGTGTGCGAGCACGTCTTGGCGTTTGCTTGGCGCGGTCGCCGATTACTCTCACCAAACTTTGCAGAGGGGCAAATCTGTTTCTGTGTTGACTTGCACGCAAAAGTACAAGAAAGGCCTTTCCGTATCGCAAGCTGGCACTTGTAACTTACTCACTTCTGCGCATGTTTCTGTCAAATGGATTATGAATATGATAACTTTTAAGTACTAAGACGCACCTTCAGCCACAAGCGCGTTGTCGTTGCCCCGTGACCGTATCCAGTCAACGTCGAGCCACGCCGAGACTTGTCGGGGACAGCGGAGTTGCAGCAAACAGAATCAGGGAACCATACCAGTGTGTAGACATAAGCTTTGTGAGCATGTTCTTGACCTTGCGAAAACACGGCAGATGCGACAAGACGCATTTGCGTGTTGCTCGGAACACCTCGATACAAGTATGCCCGGGTATGGAACGCAAATCGTCTGCCCGCGGAAACCTCTGAAGCGGCCTTTCACTGTTTTGTGTGACTTGATCGATGATCCCCGTGTGCCTTGTCAAGAACAACAAGTGGGTGTGAGAGCGAGAGCGAGCAAACGTTCCTGTACCGATGCTCACCCGAAGCTATGATTGATAACATCGACTAACCCAAGCGGAATGGGAGCAGAACGTGGTCGCAAAGTTAGGTCGCTTAAGCACGCTGGAGTGAGGCTGCAAAGCGCGAACATTAGTGACCACCTCAGTACTGGTCATATGCCCTAAGACCTCCTTCTACTCCTTTGCGTCGGGAGATCGAAGTGGCTGTTATCACTGTTGTAGGACGTGTCAGTAGGCCGTTTCCTGTGAATTGGGATGGTGTTGTCACCTATTGTCTTGACAAAGGCGTGCCATTCCCATCATTAGCAGTGTGGCATCGAACACGCACAATGATACATGGCCGCACAACCAAGAGCGTCCTAAGTATCAGATTTCTTCCACGACATGACTAACACCGTTTGCAGTTGGGGGCTGACCGCCCTTCCTCGGGATGTTTGGCAGCGTCGCGGCAAGGCGAGCAATTTCTGCAGCCATGTCCGGGGGTGTCTCAGCGCTTTCCTCTTCTTCGTCAAACCATGCTTCTTGCGCTGCACGGTCATTGTCTCCGTCCCAAGATTCGTCCCAATCAACTGTATCGTAGTCAATGGACTGTATATGTTTCAAACGATTGCCATGATCAGTCGAGTCACCCACAGAGAATCACTAAATAACGTACCTCGAGTAAGCCATAGATCAAGCGCTCCCTGACACGGCGAAGGAACCACGCCTTCGTGTCTTCTCCGGTGTCCTCTTCTTCTGGTGGCGGCGGCACTTCCTCCTCCTCTTCTTCTTCCTCTTCACTCTCTTCCTCCTCCGGCACTCTATCCAACTCCTCCGCTGCCGCACGTCGCTGCGCCCTAACATACTCAGCAGACCGTTCTTCCTCATAGCCACCGAGCAGCATGCCTAGCTTGCCGACATGTGGCTTTAGACTGCTGCCCATGAAGAACTTCTCCGCCCATTCGCGCTCTTCCTCGCCCTGTTCCCGACCTGGCGGCTCCCTTCCCGGCCATAGTGTCGGCCACGCAGCCTTCGCGGAAGCAAGAGATAGTTCTGGGGGACTGGATTCCACGTATCTGAGCCTTCTATTGCGAATAGCAGGGATGACGGAGCGCTGCTTGGGTGTGATTGTTGCGGAGAAGTGAACAAGTAGATGTGGAGGCAGCTCGCGGAAGTGCTTAGTCAGAAACTCGACGGGCTGTGCATCGGGTGAGGGAGAGTAGTCGTCGGGAAGACCGAGATACGACAGCGCCAACGATGCTTTGGATGTGCTTGCACTAGCAGACGGAGCAGGCGAAGGGACAGGCGAAGGAGCAGGCGAGCGGGAGGACATGGTGGCGAGAGTGAGAACACGATCGGGCAGGGATCTCGGTGGACTCTCGCGATCATCCACCCCGCGAGCGATCTCCCGGCCACTCCCACTTGGCCGAGGCCGCCGGCCTTACTCTTGTTACACACTCAGGCTGTTGAACTTCTTTGACTGCTTGTATACTACTGTGCTCTGTCGAATAGCCAACCATGTCGGACACACAGGAGGTCGCCCACCAAAGTGAACCTACACCCGCTATTCCACCGGCAGCCCCGCCGCTGCCTCCCGATCTACTTCTTGTCATATTCATCCACGGGTACGCGACCAGCATTGCTACAGTATCCAGCCAAGCTCACCTGGAGTTAGGTTCAAGGGAACGGACAGCACATTTGTCCAGTTTCCCCAGAGACTGCAGCATATCCTCTCCGAGACTATCCAGAATACAGTCGTGGAATGCGTCGTCTTCCCAGCGTACGAGGTGAGCCGTGTCCAGTAAACATCCAATCACTCTAGCCTCATTGCCTTCTAGACCAAGGGAGACTTGGTGAGAAGCACCGCCTGCTGGCCAGGTTACATGCTGAGACCATGACCGGTAGACCGAGGCCGTGGTCCGGTTCGCCGACTGGTTGACCAACCTAACCGTGCAAAGGGAGGTAGCCAATGGTACAGGTGGTGGCGCAGGCAAAGCAAGGATAGTACTCTGTGGGCACAGGTATGTATCGATAGGATACTGTATTCCCCTTGCTCCAACCTCTGCAATGTCTAGCATGGGCGGCCTGCTCACCGCAGATGCTCTCCTCGAATTCGTCCGTACACGACCAGACAGTGCAGCACCTATCTGGCCGAACATCGTCGCATGCCTAGCATTTGACACACCCGTGCGTCTTCCCCATCTCCCTTCCCTTCAAAGTTCTGATCACACCACCCAGTATCTCGGCCTGCACCCCTACGTCTTCAAGAACAGCGCAACCCAAGCTGCCTCCTACGTCCAGAGCGCCCGCTCCGCATACTCTGCCTTCCAATCCTTCACCTCGAAGTCCCCAGTCACGACCACCGCCTCTGCGCCCAAGGCGGCCATCACCGCGCCCCCGGTGGCCGCCCAGACTGCCAGCGCCTGGCAGAAGTGGGCACCCGCGGCGTATGCGGTGGGCGGGGCGCTCGTTGCTGGGGCAGCAGCGGGCACTGCGTACTGGAAGCGCGAGGACCTTGGGTTAGGGTACAAGTGGGCGGCGGACCATATGAAGTACGTGGGCACGCTGTGGGACGAGCGTGCGCTGCACAGGAGGTTGGAGAGGCTTTTGGCGGTCGAGAGGGACATGGGGGTCATCTTCCGAACGTGTGTATCTCGCTATCTCAGGCTGCGTACTGGCATGCTCAGTATTGCCGTAACGTTAGATTCTACACCTCCCTTCCTGCAGAACCTTCGTCTAACCCGGAGCCACGTACATTCATCGTACTCCCCAAGCAGGGTACGATCGTCGCAGAGCATTTCCTGGAGGCACGGAATGCGCTAGCGCAGGACGAAGTGCAGGCGCACACCGGTATGTTCGGCAGTAAGACAAACGACGGATACTACGAGCTTGGGCTGGCGACCGCTCAGTTCATCAGGGAAGCTGTGGCTATCAACAAGGAGAGTTCCGTCGCTGCAGGCACCTGACGCGTCTGGGATAGGGCGCAACGGGGATGCTGAAGCTCATCCAGAGGTGTCGACAGTGCCGACGGGCCAGCCGGAGGAGGATCTGTTGTTGTAGACTAGTCTACCGCATCCCTCCTGGTTCCCGGGTAACACGATTCTCGCCGCGTAAGTTATCGTATGTATCAGTATGTATTGTACACCTTGTTGTACAACAGGTCATCGGACAAGATCCTTGAGTGACAACTTCATAGCATATGCGTCCTCGCCGTCCGCATCTACAATCGGCGGTCAGGACTCGTCAGAGAATAGTCAGAGGTCACTCACAATACTTCTTCTCGATGTCTTTTACTGTGAACCCAAGCGTGTCCCTGTAGAGCGACAGCGCCGCACGGTTCGACTTGCGGACGTGCAACGAGACGTAGGAGGCGCGGAAAACCGTCGCCATGGACTCTTCTGCAAAAGCCACCAATGTTCAGTTCCGCATAGATAGCGTGACGAGGGGAGGACGTACGAGACTGGACCATCAACCTCTTCGCCAGACCCAGCCGTCTGTACGACCTCAGTACTGATATCGACGTGACGTGCCCGTGCGGCTCCTGGTCTTCTGCTAGGTCCTCTTCCCTATGTGCCAGTACGCAAATGAGTCAGCGATTTGAACCACGCGCAGGAAGACATGGCGAGAAGCACATCTTGGCAAGGATGTAACCCACTATCCGGCCCTTCTCGTCCTCCGCAACGTACGACAGCTGGGGCCAGGTCAAGATATGGTACAGGTCTACATTTCGTGCCACGTTAGGTGGTTCCGATGCGGGCCTAGGCTAGCGAGACGTACAGTACTTCATCGTATAGTTTTCGGGCAGGTTCTGCAGGTTGCATCCCTGCATCCCCGGTAGGTCTTCTACCTGGCGTGAATCAGCGCATGTAGGCCTGACTGTGTGTACGAGCGTCTCACCCGCGCTAGCCGGATGTTCATCGTTGTGGAGGGGGTGGACGGAGAGACACAGAAGGCAGTGAGGCGGAAGACAGCAGCTAATCAAATATATAACCGCAGCCACTGGCACTGAGAACAGCTTGCTATTGGCGGGGGCGCTCATTCGGCGCCTGCCTTGCAGACGATCGAGTGCGAGGAATGAGGGAATGAACACGCTCAGACGATTCCACGAGTCTACTTATATACATATTGTGATGGGTACGGGTATACATACGCAGCGACCACAAGTCCGGACAAATGACGCTGCACCCGTTGAGTACGAGAAACACTTGGGAACACGGGGAGTTACAACATAGAAATGAGAAAACCATGCGATTGGATGAGTAGTAGACGACCTGTGATCAATTGGAAAAGGCCATATGCACCGATACAGATGATAGCAAACCTAATGTCCATGCGAGTCCGCCTCTCGGCTGGTAGCGGGTCCCGCAGCGCCCTCATGCCCGCCGCTCGAACCTCGTCCCCCAAAGAAGAACGAGCTCGCGTACTGCTCCGCTACGCTGATCGTGTTTCTGAGGCTCCGCTTCACGCTCCTCCCCGCGAGTCTCCTTCCCTATTCTCGAAAAACCCGGATTGCGGGCCCAGCGCGGAGTGGATCGACTCCTGCAGCTCGCGCGTCGTCGGCGAAGACGAGAGCGACCGCGTTCCGCTCTCGTGCTGCATGTCCCCCGTCCACGACGACGATGCCTCGCCTCGTCCGGGAGTGTGGTGGTACGAGTTGGATGCATCGACGAGGATCGAACGCGAGTCAGGATAGTCCATCGGTACGTCGCGGTCCACGACGGGTAATCTAGACCCATTTGACATGGTCGACCCAGATTGGATGTTCGCGAAAGCTTGTGCGACAGGTTGCATGCCATACATCGCCGCCGCATTCATGGAAGTCATGCCGGCACGACTTTGAGGGTACGTGTACGTATTGCTGGGCCCTGGGTCCGCCCCCCGTCCGTGACCGATCTCTGCGAACACTAGGTCTGGCGTCATCACGCCGTATCTCGCTCCCCCCGACGTCGGCCTATCTGCATACGTGCGGAAGAAGGCGGTGTCAGTCGACTCATTGGTTCCTCCACTTCGATTCGACGCGACATCGCTTGGTGCGGGAGAGGTCGACGCCTCGATGATCGGCTGCTGACCGAAGCCCCCTCTTGTTCTCCGAGACGGCCCTGCCGCTGGTTGGTCAATCGTTGGATGTGGCTGAACTATGACGGTGGAGCGTGGTACTGGGTAGCTTCCTCGGTCGCGAAGCATCTGCAACTCTCTTGAGACGGCTGCCGGATGTGGTGCAGACGCGCTGGTTGTAGGCGGCACATAATTACGAAAAACGACGGTTGCATCTGGGCTGTACCCGCGTCGCGTGACGACGATGTTTGGGTTGTTGTAGAATTCTGCATCGTCTTCATCGTCCTCATCTCCGTCGGCATCCCCGGGTTCTGTGTCATAGTGTCCATAGTCCGCATCATAGCGACGATCGTATCGCACGTCTTCATCTACACTGCTGCTATCATCCATGATATGCGTGAAGAGTTCCATCAGGAATGCGCGCAGCTCTTGTACGCCCCTTCCTGAGTAGACGCAGAACGCTGCCCGTTGGCTTGTATTGAATTCCTAGAACCAATTCAGTCAAGACCTTGCATGATTCCGACTGAAAACATACCTGTGGTGGCGCACGGCAAAACTGCTGCAACTCAGACCGGCGAAACGATGGGATGCCCGTGAGGCTCAAGTGTGTCAGCTTAGGGAGCTTTTGCAGCAGGAAGTGAATGGCGGGCACAGTGATTTGGTCGCAATACGACAAATGTATGCGCTCAAGGGTGGCATGCCGTTCCCCAAGCGCGTAGATGGCCTGGTCAGTCAGATTGGTGACACGGACAAGACCAATTCGGCGGAGCTTCTGTAGGCTGCAAAGCTCGTATACGGACATGTCGGTGAGCTCTGTGCAGTCTTGGAAGACATCAATGAGGCGCTGGAGAGGAAACGCGACTGCAACTCACTTGCAAGGTCGATGTATCGCAACCTCGTACAAGATCTCGCCAGGCTCCTGATCGAGCGGTCCGTGATAGCAGAAGCATGGCCCAAGTGAAGGTAATGAAGGTGCCTCTCGAGTTTGCATAGGCTCTCGACGGCGGCATCCGTCAACTGCGAGCACTTGGCGAGGACGAGATTCCGTACTTTCGGAGCGACCGACACGATGCCTTCGATCGCATCATCCGTGATTTGCGAACATGCGGTGAGGTCAAGCATACGGAGATGCTCGAATGTGTGCGAAACTCGGAGAGGTGGTAGTGAATCGGCTACCGCCGCACTGGACGCAGGGAAGGGGTTCAATCCAGTGGCAAACTGCACCTCAACCCGTGCTGGCGCAGGAAACGCGAGGTCGGTGAGCTCCACGCAATGTGACAGTTTCATCTCGCGCATCATCGTGAGGTGGGCCCATATCTTCCGAACGGATACGTCTGTGATGAGCTTGCAGTTCTGGAGGTCGATCTCGAGCAGCAGCGGGCAGGAGGTCGCAAGTGCTGAGACCGACTCGTCCGTGATGAGCTCCACGCCGTTCAGCTTGACGCGTCGTAGGAGAGGGCAGTTCGCAGCGAGGGCTACAACCGAGGCATCCGTGAGCTTCTTGCAGCCACCGAGATTGATACCCTGTAGTTTCGATGTAGCTGCTGCGAGGGCGATAATAGACGGGTCGGTAACGTCGCTGACACTCGTCAGGTCGAGTGCCACCAGATTGTGACAGGATGGTAGAACGCGTGTAAGGCCATCGTCGGTGATGGAGGTGCAGTTGATTAGGGTCAACCGCTCAAGCCTCACGCAGTTCGCGAGGCGAGACAATAATGAGTCCGTCATTTCGTTGCCCAGGTAGATGAAGTTGAGGCGACGATGAAGCGGGCGTACTCGAACGTCTGGTCTTGTCGAGAGAGGACTCTCATCATCTTCACCAATGTACTGAGCCTTGTGAAGTTGGGTCGATACCAGAGGAGCTCGACCGAGCATTCGCACCAGGCGCGGGAGACGAGAAGAGCATGATAGAGGTCCTTGGATGAATGAAGGTGTTTCAAAATGTGGATGAGAATCTCGGGAGGCAAACGAGCTGCAAGCGACAAGGAAGGAGTGGCCGAAACTGGTGGGAGAGGGAATGGATGGAGTCGAGATGACCACTGAGCAGGGGTGATGATCAAGGCATCCGTCGACTTGTTGAATTTTTCCTCCTCGTCATCGGAGGCAGAGGTCGTCGACTGCGCTGGTGAGTGGCTTCTGTACATGGTGGTGCGTGGGACGTGCTCGACGTGCGCGACGGCGCGACAATGAAGGGGAGCAGCACGTGTGTTGGCAACAAGGCGTACGGACGGTCTGCTTAGTCAGCAACTGCGATAGTGATCTTGGGGAAGGCGGGCAGCAGCGTCCTGCGCAAGTGTGCTCAAAAAGTCTACGACCAGTCCAAACAAACCCATCCCTGAATGGCTCCCTCGCCCGTCAGATTCTTGACGCCAGAGTCCCTGGACCAGGAGAGCTGGAAACTGCCCAGCCCTGCACTGCCCAACCACTCAATTCCCCACGAAGACACTATATACAGCAACGACCCCTCCTTCTCGCAGGCCAATGCGGATTCGGTGGCGTCATTCGAGCAGCGTGTCGCGTCCGCGCAAATGCCGCCGCCAGGCCCGGACTACTTCTACGCGCAACGATCACTGTGGTGGGAGCCCTCCGTGACCCCACTGCAGTCACACGAGGCGTCTACATCCCGTCGCAAATTGGAGGATCTACTCAACCAGGACGATGCGGCGGAGAGCGACGATACATGGAGAGCAGGGTTAGGAAAGGTGTACCGCGCTTTGACCAGCGGAGCGCGGTTGAGGAAACGTCTGCCCCTGGGCATGGTGGTTCGTGTCCTTGCATCGCCTTTGCACCGACAGACACAGACTTGCACATGCCTATTGATGTTGGCCCACAGGTTAAGATCCTCATGTCAGGATGGATCCGCGACGGTACATGGCCTCGAGGGGGTATTGCCCCAGATCCGGATGACGAACTGCCGCCGCCACCTGAAGACACCGGATACATGGCGCCATCGTACACGACTACCCCGAACGTCATGTCGAGAGCAGTCTCTCCATGGTCCCCACAAGATAGTATCATGGGTACTCCTCGTGATTTCTGGGCTAGGTGACCAGAGATCTGTCCGCTACATTCCAGTCAGTACGATAGGATCGCCCTGACATCCAACCGTCATATGCTCATGAGTATGGCGACGCACCTCTAGACACACGCAGAACATGTTCGAGATACCCATACCTACATACCGGAAGCTCATGATTGTAATGTTATGAAGTACAACAGTATTGCTTGTAACGATAGCAGCAGCCGAAAAGTATATTGGCATAGCTTTTGTCAAGTCCGCGATGGCGGAGATACCTGCGCACTGTGTCAATGTGAAGCTCTATGCTTCATAACATTCGACTCGCACCAAGATGACACCGTCTCCTCGGACGAATAGCATGTCCATCTTCCGTTTTGCAACCTGGCAGTCACTTGGTGTCGAATTCAATAGTAGCAGTACCGGAGGTACATACATTCACGGTAGTTTGGCCTTCTGGCGCGCCCTCAACCTGTTCCACAATCATGATAGTCTCTTCCACATCGCTCAGGATCAAATTCATGTGTCCATCGTAAGCCTGCAATTGAACATGTAAATGGGAGGTGACCTCGCTGAACAGAAAGAAGGGGCATACATGGAGAACCCCCGTGAGCTCACGGTCTCCTCGAAGCTTCACAAAGACACGCTCACTGAGCGACAGCCTGATGAGATCGAACGGCTCTTGGATGCCAGAGGAAGCGGACTCCATGCCGGTGTCTGCAACTCTGCGCGCAAGTCGCGCGCTGCCGCTGGAACAAGACACGGTATCATGTGATGCGTATTGAGACTCCGATGCGAGCGAAGTTCCTCGGGCGTCCCACTTGCTCTGCACCATCCAGCTTGACCTCAACGCTCACTTCTCGAAGGTAGGCAATGCCGGTATGTCTTCACTCTTTAGTTTCGCTTGAAACTGGTGTACTGACTCTGTGTAACAGAAACACTACTGCGACTATTGTGATGTCTTCTTGACACACGACTCGGCATCTGGTGAGTCGACCCGCCCACTCCATCTACCCTTGCTAACGTCTCCCAGTTCGCAAAGCCCACAACAGTGGTCGTAACCATCTCGCGAACGTTAGGGACTACTATGCTTGTAAGTGACAGGTTTGAATTGTGCATGACTTAACTACTCACATCTTGTATGACCAGCACTCGGCCATGACAAGGCGCAGAGCATCATTGATCAGATTACTTCAGCGTACGAGTCCAGTGGTGGCCCCCCTCCCGGTGGCTTTGGCTTTGGACCTCAGCATCTAGCACCCCCCGCCGGCTACGGAGGGCCTCCAATGGGATTCGGAGGTCCTGGATTTGGCGGTCCCCCGGGTGGTACGTTCATGCCTTTCGGCGTGCTTTGAACACTATGCTTACACACGTTTGTAGCCCGCCCGCCATTCCCACCGCCTGGTATGATGGGTCCTCCAGGTGCGCCTCCTTTTCCGCCGAATGGTTCGATGCCTCCTCCCGGTATGGGTCCTCCAGGTATGCTACCTCCAGGTATGGGTGCTTCTGGTGCGTTTCTTCCCCATGGTACATACTCATAGTAAACGTCTGTAGGCATGCCACCGTTCCCGCCGAATGGCGCTCCGGGTGGTGCCCCGCCGTTCCCCCCTAACGGGCCGCCTGGTCAATTCAACTCGCCAAATGGTCTTAACGGCGTGCCTCCTCCACAAGGTTTACAAAACGGCGGTCCTCCATCCGCTGCTGGCGGCATTCATCCAGACAGGTTGAGGATGATGGGTCAGTGAGATGGTTGAGTCTCCTCGAGGTTCGCATGTACCTGCCATGATTCTCTTGTATGCTTCGTTGTCAGGTCACCTTTGTATCGATTGAACATCACGTTCATTATGTACTTACTGAACTATACTCTACTGTTCGCGTCGACTGAGGAGTTTCAGCGCGTCGGCAATGACAGTGCCAGGCACTGGGTGAGAAATTCCGTTGATTATGTAAGTATTCTGCGCGAGCCTGCGCTGCCGCCGATCTGTGATCGAGTCATCTACGATGTCAATCTTACTGGCCGCTTCCGGCCCTCGCCCGACTGCACATGCATGACTGGAAGAGCCTGCTGAGACGACTCAGCTCTAAGAGACACTGGCCAATATTCCTTCTATCGACCAGCAAGATGGCGTACTCTACCGAGGTTCTGCGGTGCGACCCGTCTTCCATCTCCTTCGACGCTACAGGAACGCCGGTGATATCATCCCAGGCGACCGCGGAAGCGCTTCAGCGTGCGGCCAGACTAGTCAAAGACAAGCAGACAGTAGCCTTCCCGACGGAGACTGTGTACGGGCTTGGCGCAGATGCACTCGACGCCGAGGCATCTTCAAGAATCTATGCAGCCAAGGGGCGACCGCCAGACAACCCGTTGATCGCCCATGTCTCGTCACGCGAGATGCTGCAGAGACTCCTTCCGGTGTCCTACACCATTCCTCCCATTTACGAGGTTCTCATTCGACACCTCTGGCCTGGGCCTCTCACACTCCTCTTTCCGACCAATCCCGACGTAGTCCCTTCCCTCATCACGGCCAACCAGCCCACTGTCGCGATCCGAATGCCGTCTCATCCGGTAGCACGAGCCCTCATTGCTCTCGCGGACACAGCCGTCGCGGCGCCGAGCGCGAACTCGTCTGGGCGACCTAGCCCTACCCGCGCAGAGCACGTACTCAAGGACATGAACGGCAAGATTGCTCTCATCCTTGATGGAGGCTCCTGCGACGTCGGCTTGGAGAGCACCGTGGTGGATGGTCTCCACGAGGACGGAGATCTCAGGGTTTTGCGACCAGGAGGCGTGACCGTGGAGGGCATCGAGAACGCGCTTCGTGCGGAGATGCAGGACGGCGCGACCATCCCGAGGGTGCTCGTACACCGACGCGACTTCCGTGATGAGGCTATGGAGCAGGCACCGACGACGCCTGGTATGAAATACCGACATTACTCGCCAACAGTGCCAGTCGTCTTGCTGAAGACTTCTGCACCACCGTCCTCGACACAGACTCAAAGTGTCGAGGCTTTCCTGGATTCTATACTCAAAGAACGGACATCCAGCGAGCGGCCCCGGATAGGTCTAATGGTACCATCCGACTCGTCGTTGCTTGCGCGCATGACCGCTTTTGACGGCGTTGAGTGGGTCCCTCACCTACTTGGTCGGCTATCGGAGCCGGGGGTCTCGGCCCAACGACTGTTCGATGGGTTGCTGACCCTGGACAACGCCGGGGTCGACCTCATTGTTGTGGAGGGGATCAAGGAACAGAGGGAGGGGCTGGCCTTCATGAATCGGGTCAATAAGGCGGCGGGTCAGACGGTGTGGATAGACGACTCGTAGACACCGACCTTAGATGAGCATAATAGGTACGGTCGATAGCTCTCATTTCATGCGCGTCGCTCACGCGCTTCTTCGCAGATACGACAGTATATATGATCTAGATGACCTTACTATACATGTACACATGACTCGTTTCCTCGAACTGGCGTCCAGCCTTCTCGTCCTTGTCTGATGACCGAATGCACAGTGTGCGCACGCATGGTTGGCTCAACAGGACACGCCCATGATCATAACTTCTCTACGACTTTGTCACATTCTCCGACTCGCCGAGTCCACACGCACGACCAACGGCATTTGCAGTGTGGTACATATTCCCGGATTCGGCACGATTTCGTTCGCACCATGACGGCCGCTCGGGCCGCGCTTCGAGGTTGACATGGACACCTGGGGCCACGAGTCAGGCTCAGACCGTGGACAAGCTGAATGGCTTGGCCAGGCACCGGATATTAGCAGTGCCAAGTTCCCCGTTCGTGGGGCAGTGCCAATCACTGTTCTCCTGCCCCAATCGGGCGAACAAACATCCTCGAGGACGTGGATGCGTACCTAGCCTCGGCTATGTCCGTGCCACCTACACGCACCCACCAATGAGACGCCGTCCTAGAATGCGATCTACGATCGGTGGCCATCGACGCTTTGACCTTGTCCTAAAACGACAGGTTGAGCGGTGGCCCCGAGGTATAAAGAGCCTGGCGAGGTTCCTGTCAAAGCACTGCACCCGCGCTCTTGCTTCATATTCACTTCCCGAGTCGATTGTCCGTTCATCCGCTCATCATCCTCGTCGTCGTCAACAAAGGCCCCCACCACCATGAATACAAACGGTAAGACAATTCCTCTTTATTGTTCAACGTCTCTTGTCTAACCGTCGTCCATTGTACAAGGCGCAACACTCTCCTATCCAACTCCGGCAGTCTCACCGACTCCATCAGCGTACAGCTCTCAAGCTGTCTCCCCACCTTCTATATCGACTTCATCAACGCTCCTCTCTGTCACCGTCGCGCCGTCCTCACCGCCCACCGACGACCAACCTACAGAGCCCGTCGCATCGTCCAGCACTTCCAACGGTCCGCCGCCCGCCTGCGAACCACCGGCGACGCTATCACTTCTAGAAGAAACAGGTCTAAGCACAGAGCTGTGGGAGGCACTAATAAGTGAGGCCGAAGCACACGCCCAGAAGTTCGTACGCGACACCACTACGGCCCTTCCAAGCCCGCCATCCACCCCCTCGCCGCCAGTAGAGGCCAACGACCAGCAAGAACGCGTCCCGCGGGCAAGAAACTGCTTTGTGATTTTCCGTCAGTGCGTTAGCAAGGCTACACACCTTCCTAACGCGCTGAAGAAGAACCAAAAGCATCTCAGCAAGGTCCTGGGGTCCTACTGGCGTGCACTGCCTGAGGCGCGGAAGCAGATATTCAGGCATGCTCAGGCGGTCGACATGGAGGCGCACCGGAGGAAGTATCCCGGTTACAAATACAAGCCGGCTCCCAAGGCAGCGAAGAAGCCTGTGCAGAAACGTTACGCACAGAGCGTCGCCGCCGCGGGTTCGTCGTTCGCGTCGGAGAGGAAGGGCAAGGCGAAGGCCACCAGCAAACGTGGGGTTCGTGGGGTGGCTGCGGACCACATACAGCACTCTGAGGCAGAGTTGCTTCCTGTGCCACCGCCACAGGTACCCGTTCGCGAGGCCTCCGTGGCGGTGCCTCCCACCCTGCCTTCGGTGAGGTGGCCGACGGCGAGCTACGCCCTCCCTCCTGATGTCCCCCAAGGCTGGTCGTACAGCCCCTCCACGTTTTCGCCGTGGCAGAATACAGCCCCCCGTTCCGCGCCACCGATGGCGTACCAACCCTACTGGCAGTACGCGCCAATGCCCGTACCCGCGGCGCCCGTACTAGAACCAGCCCCATCAGAGCAGATGTGGTGGGAGGACCCCGACATGTGGGTGTTATGATCTGGAGCGACTGCATACCGTCAGCAATCTACAGGTACGATGTCTTAGTAGGCTAGCAACACATCGTACGTGTAGATTGCCTATAGATACCCATAGATACCCATGTCATTATACCCAAACCTCGAAATGTTTGTACGTCTTCAAGTCAACTGTTAGAAACAACGTCCCTACGTTATCTCCAACTAACGTACTTGAAGACTCAGAGAGTCCATTTGGGCACACCTCCTTCCTTGTGGCTTTGCGTAAGTGGACCGAAAGGGCGACGACGTGGGATGCGGGGATGAGACAGCCATCGATCGTGGTGGTAATGGACAAGGATGGGCGCTTAGAGATGCCTGCGAACAAAGAGATTTGACCCGCGGAGTCCGGAGCGATCGAACGCTACGGAGATCGCCGGTACGCCTTCCATTTTTCCCAGTTCCTCCACGGCGTTGGCCGTGTGCACTCACCCTGCCTTGTGCCCTTCGAGCGCACTGCCGTCTGAGACCATGCGCGGCACGAAACGACATGCGCTAACGACCGACGAGCTCATGCGCATGCAAGAGCTGCCCGCGAGAAAGAAATTCAAGCAGCAGATCGTGGATCCTGACCACTCCGACGGTGAAGAGTCTATTCAAGGACATGTCGCGGCTTCACGTTCGGAGTCAGGCCCGAGCTCGGAGCTGGAAGGAAGTGATGGAGAGGAAGATGCGGAAGGGCAGCGTCTGGATGATGATGAAGAGAACGAAGAGGATAGCAAAGATACCGAGAGCTCGGAGGAAGAACAATACGCACCACCCACAAACTGGGACGATGCAGACAGTCGCTTCGGCCTATCCAGAATGACCGTAGTTTCACGTTCATCGAAACCTACACAGCCGGAAGCTCCAAAGCCAGCACGGACACGCCCTACAAGTTTCGAGTCGCTGGGCATATCTTCAGCACTCCTTAATGCTCTCACGAAGATGTCCATCAAGTCTCCTACGGAGATCCAGGCAGCATGCATACCACCGCTACTAGCAGGCGAGTTCCAGATCACTGAAATACTCATGAGTCTTATACTGAGATATCTAACCCCCAAGGTAGAGACTGCATAGGCAATGCGAAGACTGGTTCCGGTAAAACAATCGCGTTTGCCTTGCCTATACTGCAAAGACTAGCTGTCGATCCGTACGGCATTTTTGCTCTTGTCCTCACCCCTACGAGGTATGTCCCCCTAGTCGTATACTCAGCTGTCTCCACTGACGGCCCCCGTAGAGAACTGGCATTCCAGATCTCGGAACAATTCGCTGTCCTCGGCTCCGCACTCAATCTCCGTACCGCCGTAGTCGTTGGCGGCATGGACATGATGGCACAAGCAATTGAGCTCGGTCACAGACCACACGTGGTCGTAGCGACACCGGGTCGGATTGTCGACTTGTTGAAGAGCTGTAGCGGGGAGTGGGACCTGTCGAGGATCAAATTCCTCGTATGTCGGTCACGTCTCATTTAATGAGTGATTTTATTCACCCGCATGCAGGTTCTCGACGAAGCTGACCGACTGCTCACTCCGACATTTGCACCGGAGCTGTCCTATCTCTTCGAGACGTTGCCAAAGGAGCGACAGACATGTCTCTTCACAGCTACCCTGACGCCGGCTGTCGAGACACTAGCGAACACCCCGCCACGTCCGGGCAAGCAAAAGCCATATGTCCACCGAATGACTGAATCGTGAGTCTCAAGCTGAATTCGTGCGCTCTAGGTCGCTCACCGCTTCGTGCTCAGTGTGGAGACTGTCGAGACACTCCAACAACACTACATCCTCGTCCCCTCCCAAGTGCGCGAATCCTACCTCTTCTACCTCCTCTGCAATCCCCCAGAGTCGACCGTCCACCTCCGGCGCGCCCCACCGGAACCCGTCAAGCCCTCCAAGAAAGGCAAAGCCACCGCCCAAGCCAGGTCACGGGCCAAGAAGCCCAAGCCCACCTCAGCCGACGCAGAGGAGATCGAGCAGCCCCCACCCACGATCATCTTCTGCCGGCGGCCGCGCACCGCCGCGTACCTCACCGCGCTCCTGCAGACGCTGCGGATCCGCGCGACCGCGCTGCACTCGCGGCTGACGCAGCGGGAGCGGCTCAGCTCGCTCGCGCTCTTCCGCGCGAGCGTCGTGCCCGTGCTCGTCTCGACGGACGTCGGCGCGCGCGGGCTCGACGTCGAGGACGTCGCGCTCGTCGTGAACTGGGACATGCCCGACGAGCCGGAGGAGTACACGCACCGCGTCGGCCGCACGGCGCGCAAGGGCAAGGGCGGCGTCGCGGTGAGCTTCGTGACGGAGCGCGACGAGGAGCGCGTGGTAGGGTGGAGGAGCGGATCCGGACGGCGCTGACGGAGATGGCGCTGCCGGAGGGGGAGGTCCTCGAGAAGCTGAACGCGGTCTCGACGGCGAAGCGGCTCGCGAACATGGTGAGGGTGTCACGCTCGTCTTGGGCAGAGTGGTCGGTTGGCTGACACGCGCGGTCTGTTCAGGAGCTGCACGACTCCGACTTTGGGAAGCGAGAGGAGATCTATAAAATCAAGAGCGCAAAGCGACGGGCGGATGTGGAGGCTTCACGTTCATGACCTCAGTCCCCCAGTACACCGGCGCACTACTATGGCAGGTGTCATTCTCGCCACATCGTTGGAGCATCATGTCCCTGGCACGTCTCGATCAATATATTGTGTATTATCCGTTCACGGGATCATGTATCTCCGCAAGTAGTTTCCTTTTCCCCGTGGATGGAGTAAATAACTATTCGAAGTACATCTATGTACACTAGCGCAGGGCGAACGTGTTTGAGCCCGGCGTGCATGGTACGTATTCATGTCCGTAGTAGTATACAATTACACATTACAAATGGCAGGCGCACCCCGAGAGACGCATTCCCGGACAGACGAACTAGCCGAGAGCGCGTCGCAGGCAGGACGCTACCGAGAATGGATTGTTTGTGGAAGGTCCGAGATCAAGAGAGCTAAAGTACAGGTTTGTTTTTCGTGGGGACAACAGGTACTGAAAAATACAACTGAGCGAAGTGCGAATGATGTATGCGCACACAGCCTGGGCTTTGAATGCATACGAGAGCTTGCGAAGAATCGGGACGATGCGATGGCTGGTGGTACAATTTGGTGATCATGTCTTGAATTGCAGCGCGGGAAGGGAGAAGACGTAGATCAGAGAAGACCAGACGGACACGAGACAGGGTGCGTGTAAAGGCCTGTCGTCGGGCTGCAAGTCTTCCTCGACGGGACGTGAAGCGGTTGACGTGTTTATTTTGCGGTATGCGGGCAGGTCGTGATTCGTATGTTGGCTTAGAAAAATATAAGTTATGCTCTATGGCGGAGGCGCCCGCAGCTCCGATCCCCACGGAAGCGGACATGCCCGCCAGACGTCCGGTACTGGCCTGGAGATGGAAGAGGGACCAAAAAGGCAGGTTCGATGACAGCGCGGGGCAATGACAGACCGCATCGTCGCTGCTCACACATGACGTCATCATATCGTCCTCTGCGCACATACACGAGTCAGTACGCGCATCATACATACGCCGCCAGACACCCTATAAAGAGGCGCAGCGGCGGGAGACACGGACGCACCTTCACGACCGACCACTGCACAATCAGTGCCTGATACGCTCCGTCAGGCTCTTCTGCACACCTCGCACGACAGGTGCTCCCCAGCGGGCACAGCGCGCCTTCCATCGAGCTCGTCGACAGGTCTGCAGCAGAAATGTGAGTTGTCGCTCGGATGACGCGCATATAGCCTCTTATGAACGCACCTGGTCGAGCATCCCATGCTAGATACGCCGAGGCCAGCGCCCATGCGCGCGTCAGCTTCTTCTGCTCTGTGAAGTCGCAGTCGGCCGTCGGCGCATGCGGGTGTGGTGGCGGCAGCAGGAGCCGCTTGAGCGCATCAATGCGCCCCAGGTGCAAGAAGAAGAGCTGCTTCAGATACAGCGGGCCCATGCGAGCAGCGTGCGCATCAGACAGGTTCCACAGCTGGAAACCAAGCAAGTGTGCAGACGCAGGCACGGCCAGATCGTACAGGTCGTGATGCGCCGCCAGCGCGTAAACATCGATCGGCGCGATCGGCGCGTGCGCGAGGATGAGCGCGTACAGCGGTGTCGAAGACGCACAGTGACGCGTCACGGGCACACCGTACAGCGCAAGCGTGTCAACCGCGTCGATAAGCGTGTCGAGCGAGGGCGAGTAATGCGCGCATGAAAGGCTGTAGATGCTGTGGAGGACGATGTTCAGGATGGTGGCGGGCTCGGGAAGAGGGATGACCGGCCCGAGGTCCTCTGAGAGACCGATGGCTTTGAGTGCAGGATGAAGGCCCTTCGGAGACTTCGCAGGCAGCAGCCCGCGGAAGCCATTCTCAGAGGCGCTTAGGATGTGGTGTGAATGTACGTAGAAGAAGACGGCGTCTGAGGAGAGGAGGATGAGGTCAGGCGGAAGAGGGTTAAGGTTGGCGGTGGGGAAGAACGTAGTCGAAACGGAGACAACGGCGTTTATCTCCGGATTGACCTCGCCAGGCGACCCTGTGTTCGAGGCCTGGAAAACGCACGATCAATCGAGGAGAGGGGGAGAAAGGTTTGTTAGCCGGCTGGAGAGAGAGGCGTTGACTGCGCATGCTTACCGGTGGGGTAGGCACCTGAGAAGGGGGGTGAGAGGCGTTCAAGAGGGACGTCTTCTCCGAGATAGGCTTCTCAGGAACAGCGGAAGCATCCATAGGGTCGGACACAAACTGGAAGACTTGATCCCATTCTTGAGTATCCATAAAGTGAGTGGGGAGGGGGTTTTGACAAGGAGTACACTGGCGAAGGGTTTTGGCTTCGAGGACGCGTCGCTGGCGCTAATATGGGCCGTGGAGGCGGGCTATAGCTGGGGCAGCACCAGGCCTTGGGTCGGATGCCGACGAGGCCGTACCAGATACGTGGCTGGATCGGAGTGTACGCCGTTGGATGAGGCTGTAGTCCGCGTGATGACGTGGTAGGGAGAGCCTAGGCAATAGAAGAGTGGTGGGGTGGCGTAGAACGGAGAACTTGCGTGTAGGTTCGACTGTGCTGGGTGAGTGGCGGGTGGGGATGAGGGCAAGGAAGGGGACTTACGGGGGGATAAGGGTGGACTTGTCGCGAGGGGGTGTATGCGCGCGCAATTGGGGCCGAGGGTGTGTATAAGTATCAGGCCAACTACCTTCACCAGCCCGACCCGCCGGTCCACCCGACAGGTTGGCCACGGCTGGTGCCGCACTTGCCCATCTCGCCCGCTGTCCCGTGCTTCACACCCACTCTCCGTCCTGGGCACCGATGCACACGTCTGCCCGCGACGCGTCGCAACGTCGCTCGCCCCCTGGCCCGTGCCCGCCTCATCTGCGTCCCCTAGAACGATCTTTCAGTACGGGCCGCGCCGAAGGCAGCACACTCGCCGAGCAGATGCCGGCGCATCGGTGATGGGAGACGGAGAGCATGACGTCGCCCAAACGTCGCCCCAGTCAACAGCTCTCGGGCCTTTTAGTGTCAGCCACAGCCCAGGCCCTCGCAAACTCTCAGCCACCGCTAACTTGCCGCTAAGTAACGGTCTCCGTCCCACCACCGTGTGCGCGCTCCCGGGATACATCGTTTACCAATACTGAGCAAAAATACACCGAGGGGTATCAGCACTTCCGTCTCGAATCTACATACATAGGCATCGCCACACTCGCGTTGAAGGAGAATCTGGGCCTCCGCTTCACCTCCGAATAAACGACTACATCGCGGACCGCCGCCCGACTATCGTGTCTTCTCTTCAGCGAGGATCGCGTCATTCAGCTCGTCTAGCGGAGCAAGCTCCTTCTTGTCCACCAGGTCAAACTGCGCGGAGTCGGCCAGGAGCATCCAGCCGTATTAGTGCACCAACTTCCCGGTCGATCACACGCACGTACCTCGTGTACGAACAGGAAGAAATGGCGGTAGCTGGTGTTCAGATGCGCTGCGGTGCATGTACGTCAGTGTCCGCACGCGGTCAATAGAGTTGGATGGATTGCGCCTTGGACACATGCGAGACAGATAGGCACAACAACGGCGTAACACCGCGCGCTATGCCAGGAAAGGCAGATGCTCGCCACGGAAAGGCAAATCCACGGGCACTACTGTATGATAGACTAATTGGCTCACCTTCAATGCCGAGCGCGCATATGTGGTCAAAGTGGTTGCTGTACAGGTGCGCATACACCCTGAACAGCCGTCGGAACATCGTCCGGATCGTATCGCGGAAGTTCTTCGGGAACGGCACCCCTACGCCGTGCATGAGCGCGTCTCGTTCCAGTGTAGATCAGGGATGCCCACCGATCCTGTTCGGGAAAACATCATCGTTGTCCAGGAGACCCTGCGCCCAGTTCATGAGCGCATCAACGTATTCGGGCGCAGGCAGCTTGGTTGGCCGCTTGTATCGCACCCGTCCTCCCAGAGGTACTCGTATCTGCGGCCGGCAGATCAGACAGTGCGTCAGCGGGATTCCGCCAAGCGCCGTGCAGGGGAAGGGGAGCATGGGTAGAATGCGCACTGACCTGGGGCCAGCGGACATGATCGGACACTACACACATTGTGCATTATGCCACGGGCCGCGGTAGTTGGGAGCCGAGCCAATGCCGATCAAATGAGGGAGGGGCGGGTGCACTATCATTAGGGGTGGGCGCGGCAATGAACACGACATATTGCGCACCTCCTGTGGCGTACAAAACTCCGTGACGGTCCGTAGAGCATGTTCAGGTGGTTGAAGAAGTCGACCGCTGCACCACCATTGTGATCACCACCAAGTAGATATCAGCCGCGGCCCACAGCCACAGCCACAGCGCCGACACGCACCATGCACCGCGAGCCACTCGTTCAAGTCTTCGCCCTCCGGGAGCGTTACCGCGAGGCGGAGGTTGCCTGAGCCCTGGGGCACAAAGGACACCCGGCATCAGCGTCAGCGGCATGCGAGAGGGAGTGGCTTGGGCCGCATAGGAGGAGGGGGCGGGTGGACAGGACATACGAGCGTCGCCTCAGCATACTTGCGCAGCTGGTACTGCTTGGTGCCCTCCGGGACGTCCTTGCGCGGCTTGAACGTGCGCGTCTTGCCGCTGCCCGGTGGGACGCGTTCGCTCAGTGCTCATCGATCGCGCGGTGGAGGGACTTACAGGCCAAAGAAGGAGGACATCGTGAGGATCCCGGGGCGTGGTCTGGTCGAGAAAGATGCGGATGCGGGAGTTGGTGGGGAGCGATATGGCACTCGCAGTAGCGAGGACGGTGAGAGTAGACGCCTGTGAGGGCGCGTACCTCCCAACCAGTCACGTGGATGCGCAGATCGCTATCTCAGTACTAACACCGACTACTTTGAGCGCTTGTGCCCGACTCGGACACAGTCAGGTACAGTGTATGCGTGTTCTCTCCAAGTCGCCGAGGCAATCGTACTACATCTGATATCCTGAGCACTGTTCCACAGGTCTTATGGAAGGCGGCGTCGATACTGAGGTCCGAATTTGATAACTATCGCAGCAATGTCGGTCGAATTCAGCTGAAGCTCCATCGCAGCTGAAGCTCACAGCTAGCTGAACATTGCTACGTAGACACATTCCTAAGAAATGAATGCACCCGCGAATGGCTTCGCGCCTATCTGGCCTTTACGCGATCCGCTCCATCTGCCACCGGGCGGCGACCTCAGCCAAACCTCTGGCTCGTCCTCGATGCTACTCCTTGTGGTAGAACACCCGAGAGACACCAAGCGGGGTACACCCTGCCTGTGTGCTTCTATGCTCGGTGTCTACCACACGGATCTAGCTGGAGCGCCAAGCGCTGGATGACTGCAGAACCGGGTCCGAAACGCCGCGAACACCCAGCGAGTCAAAGCGTGGCATTACGTCCCAGAGTGTACGTGACTCAGTCGCTGCACCGAAGCCGATAGTATGCGGCCTTTAGGTGCATCGATGCGCGTGCGATCTCAGCTCGGAAGGTCCACCATGCACGCGTCCGTGTACGGCGTAAATGGTCTCCTCACCGGCGCCTCTGATGATGTGCGGGGCTCCCATGGACTGGGGACGCTACGCTGCAGCCTCGCATGCCTCTATCACGCGTTTGCGGCCTTGTACTTAGAAGTGTGGATCGGACTCGAGAGAAATATGATTTAATGCCCGCCCCGAAGCCCCATCTCAATGGCGCCGAGATTGCTTTACAGAGACAGCGGCGGAGAATCAGAAATATGCATTACTCGAAGACTGGATCAGAAGTGTTGAAATCACAGAACAGAACATGGACCCGGGCCCGAGTTGGAAGGGGTACATGCGGTGTAAATTCAACCGTCTCTCGGTGGGATCTAATGAGATCTCCAGAATAAAATGCGCAAGTGGAAAGCGATCGAAGTACACCACTATTGAATCATACGACGGAAGTCCGACAAAACCGGAAATACAAGTACAGCTTCCGCGTTACAGATGGTCTTGAATTCATGTTTGGGGTATAATCTAAATAATGCGAATGGTGAGGGAGCTCGAAAGCGCGTCGAGACATCTAAATCAGGCTGTGAGCGAACCAGAATATCAGACAATGCAGAGAGTGACATCACACGCAAACTTACATGGCTCCTATGGCCCTGCAGCGGCCTATTGATCAAAATGGAAGTTATCGACGTGTCTCTTGAGCGCGTCGGACCTGCAGATAACCTTCGGGCAGTGAGGACACTTCTCCGCCGTACTGCCGTAGTGCACCGCGGCGAGATGCTTTCCCCAATTGTTAGCATCGAGCTCCTTCCCGCAGATGATACCCCCGGTGCCGTGGACCCAATTGCACCTCACGCGTCCATGCTGCAACTGCGCCGCGTGGAAGTCACGAAGGTGGCGCCGCTGTCCACCCACCGTGAGATCGTCCAGGTGGATTGAACAGCCTTCAAGCCCGCATATAGGGTGATCAACCGTCTGGTCCGCCGGCGGAACCTGCATGGGGACAGTCTGGAGCGGGGGTGCAGATGCCGGGGATATGGCTGGCTGGTAAATCTGTGGCGCCGCATAAGGACCAGGAACAGGCTGCCACGATTGTTGGATGGTCCAGGATGAACCAAGAGTGACAGAGGACTGCGCGGCAGTGGAGGCGGTCGTAGTAGGGCGGGGAGCCGCCCTCTGATTGGCGCTGTGCGCTGTGCCGGTGTCGACGCGCCGAACATGACTCACGCTCGACTCGGACCTGAGAATATTGTCAGCCAGCGAGTCTAGGATTGGCGGGGCGACGATCACATACCCATTGTGACCGTCCGTGGGCAAAGGGGACTCATTCACGGCAAGCCGGGATTGTGAATATTGCCCCGGAAGACTTCTGAAGGAGCAAAGAGAAGTGTCGGGTTGAGCGGGCATAATTCAGCCCTGAAAGCGACAGAGAGGCTCACCGTGCGATCAGCCTTCCCGTCTCATCAGTGGCCGGGTATCGACCCTGAATTCCAGAAGGGCCTCTGTGGAGAGCACACGTCAGGCTGCGTGTTGTACTTCCAGAACCTCCAGCGGGATTGGAACTTACTGAGCAAAGGAGTGACCAGCACCGTGTGGTGGAGAGTGTAACCTTCACGTAAATTCATTAGTTAGACCATACCGATATAGCAGGCTGGGACCAACAGGTGGGCTTCTGGCAATCCCATCGCGCCCTGAATAATAATGTAGCCAGCACTGGGAAATGCGGTTACTCAGTATGTCGACCGGGGGCTAGGAATCTTGTTGCAGACGTACTGAGTCCCATACGTGTTGTTGTCGCCGTTGACAGTGTGTCGCTGGGATGCCGTACCCGCGGGGCGCTGGACCGCGTTGCCTTCGGCCGCCGTACACCCATCGCTTGAGTCAGACTCGATATCTGTAGTGTTATCGCTAGAAGGTAGTTGGTTGACGTGCCCACGGTACTGCAACTCCAGGGGCAGGTGGCCGTTCATAGTAAGCATCGTGTTTCTGGCTGAGGACGGGGAGATTGGCGGAGGAACTCTTGGGGCAAAGCTGCAGAGTTGCTAGTAGAGTCAGCTTTTTAAGTAGAGGCGGGAAGTAAAACAGTGAGCAATGAAGCACTTCTCTCGAAACAACGCGCGGAGGCCATCATGATGTGGCGCTGACTTCTGGAGGGTCGGCGTCTGACAACTGCGCCTGCCTTCTGAACTATTGTATCCGCATACTGATACAGCAACATCTAGCATTCACCTGCTTTAGTTGACCGCAGGGTGTTCATCTTACAAGGGCCGACTGCAGAGATGGGATAATCTCCGTCTGGTTGCATACCGCGCCGCCGAATTTGGAGCTACTAACGTAAGTAATACGCAGCACTCGACCTTGCGAAACACAGCCTACGGAGGATCTAATTAAGCCTGCAAAGGTCCATGAGCCAGGCATGCGCCTCAAAAGACCTCGCGAGAGACGTACCACAATGGATACAGACTGGTGTTTTCGTGTTGGACATGCTGTGGTCGAGCGCTGCGTTCATGCAAGTTACCCCACTCTCCGATCACTCTCTACCAGTTGTGGCATCTGAGTGGAAACATCAAGAATTCGATCGATGCTCGGGTTTGACCACAGGCCTGATGGCAATTGGGCCGAAGCAGCCCCGTCCCGAACAGGGTTCAATCGACCACGGAGGAACTTGAACTCCGCTGCGACGTCTCGAGTGACGGTCTGTAATGGCCTCGCGAGTTCGGCGCGAGAGAAAGCGAGATCAGATCCAGCCGCCATGGCTCCCCCACGCCGGGAGATGGTCGCGCTCTCTTCGGGACAAGAAGTTCGTGTGTTGTGCATACCACCTTTTGGTGATCGTTCTGTCGTGCTTCCTGGCCCCTGTGGTCTCGCGACAGGCGTAAGTAGGTGAGATCAGACACGCAGAGCCTGAAGTCCCAACGTGGACACTGACAGAGGTAAGAGAAGTCTGCGGATCCAGACTCTTAGTTAATGAACGAACGGTGAGTCTCAGGCACCAGCTATACCAGCCATCGCATTTTGAGGGATCGCATGAATTCAAACCACAGGGATCAGGCTCGGGCGAGAGAAAAAATAAGCTGTCATATTTCGACACCACTGCCCTTGTACCAGAGGTATTTGGAAGGGGTAGAAGTCTGGGATGATTTCGGCGCGAGACCCTCGTCCCTCGATCTGCCGATGCATCAGTGAATAACAATCACAGTATTGAGGCCCAGACTGATATGAGATTGCCGAGGACACCTCCTCGACTGCCATTTGTCTTCAGCGCCGCGACACTGTATGAGAAGCAAGAGAAGTCTCATGCAAAGGCGCTGGCGCTGGCCACCCTTTGGATATGTTAACCGTTCCCGTGGTCAACGGGTATCTCATAGCCGCCAACGTTCGTACTCCTCGATTGGCATGACATGAATACATGGACCACGTTTTTACTCATTGGATCCACCAGACCTCCTGTCAGGGACCATCGAGCCGCAAACCCTTGCATTCATCGTAGGGATTTTTCCACATTCATCTGGAGTGGTCGACCCGAAATCGTGCCTCGTCCCTCGTAGGGCGTTCTGTCTTCGCCGCATAGCATTCGTCGACAGCTCCGCCATTGATAGCCGGAAATGTGGTGAACACGTTCAAGTAGGATGGCCATACTGGTCCACCCTCATGGCAGAACAGAGCTGTCAAAGAAGACTGGCTCCACCCGAGACGGCTGTGTTTACGTCCTGCATACCTTGAGGGCAGTACCACAGACCTAAATGCCAAAACCTGCTAAGGATCATGCCCGCAGCGACCAGGCAGCCTGACATCCGCCACAGTTACTTTCAACGCGCACTGGCAGTCTACACTCAACAGAGTGGCCAGGATAGTCACAGGTTCACGACGTTCGTAGCCACACACCTTTGCTCCCCACGCATGCTTGTAGATCAAATCGCGCTCCGCTGTACAGGACTTGAGACGGCCGGTTCGATTGCCGACCACCGAATTCCTGGATATGTATGCTCACCTCCGTACGAGTACTTCATGACGGAGGTACTCACAGTACTTGACTATAAAGAACGTTCCAACGAGTGGGCCTACAACCCAATGCTATTGAGCATGCGTGAGCAACAACGCGTGGACGACAAGCGGCGCAACAAACACCCACCCTAGCACAACTGTCCGATCCGCAACAACATTCGTCGATACATCGCATTGCCCGTGCAAAGCTCTCGGGCTCGGGTTCGTCGGGACAGGTGGCATCCGCGGAAGTATCTTTACCCGCTTTCGGACACTTTCCCGATCGAACTGGAAAGTGGCGGGACGCGATGTGGAGAGCGTCGACGTCAGTAAGTCGCAAGTCGCTGACACACATCGATCTAAACCCGAAAATGGAAAACTGGCTGACTGAGAATGGCAGGTGAATATAAAGGCAGAAACTTTCCCTCGACGAGTTCATCCTCACCACCATCTCACCAACTCGACATACGCTTCACCATGGGCCGCATTTTGTTCGTGTACACCTCTTGCTCGAAGTCCTTGACAGGCAGTGGCACAGTAAGTTGACAAATCTAACGACAAGTGACCGCTTACGAACGATGTCCACCAGGGATGGTACTTGCCTGAAGCCGCCCACCCTTACTATGGTAGGTCATCAGTCTGTGACCCTCAAGATATAGAGGCTGATACCCTGCGCGAAGTCCTCGCACAACACCACACGATTGACTTCGCTGCACCGAACGGGCCGAACCCACCCGTTGACGAGAACAGTGTGCAGATGTTCAAGGATGATGAGAGCCAACAGTTCTTGAAGGACGAGACCGTCACGAAGAAGTTCGCTGAGAGCAAGAAGCTCTCAGAGGTCGATTCCTCGCAGTATGACGCGGTCTTCTACGTCGGCGGGCACGGTCCTGTGATCGACCTCGCTTCCGATCCTGTGAACATCAAGCTGGCGAACGAGGTAAGCCGAGAGCATGATCTCCAGGTATGACACTTATCTGACCTTGGAACTAGTTCTGGAGGTCGGGAAAGATCACATCTGCTGTTTGCCACGGGCCTGCGTAAGTCTGCTCTGCACTGACATGTATTCGGCATCGTTAACATCGATCTGTAGTGCTCTTGTGGGGGTAACCGACGAGGCCGGCAACTCGGTTTTCAAGGGACGATCTGCGACATGCTTCACCAATGAGGAAGAGGTGCAGGTTGACGGTGTGAAGGTACGTTTTTCAGCGTATGCGATCTTCGTTTCCCTCCATCTCACCGGCAAACTTGTGTACAGATCATCCCCTTCTTGGTTGAAGATAAGATCAAGTCCCTTGGAGGAAAGTTTGACAAAACCGAGCCCTGGGGAGTGAGTACTTCGCTGATTTATTCTTGCACACGTACCCTGACAGTGGTCGCGTATTAACAGGTCAAGGTCTGCGTCGATGGAAAGCTGATCACAGGTCAGAACCCTGCATCCGCAAAGGGTGTCGGAGAAGCCATCCATGCGGCGCTGTAAGATCGAGGACGTACTGTTAATGAGGCTTGTACGAGTAGCATGGGCGTGTCTTAATTGACGCTATCAAAGCCAATAGTTGCTGGTGGGAAAGTGGTGACGAGACAGGTCAAGATCGACCACAGCTACGTCAGAGAACTCCCAAGAAGGCGGTACATTGAAAACGTAAGAAAATGGTACAGTAAATCAGATATAGGCGACAGACATCACCCATCCTTTCTTTAACGTGAAGCCGTCTAAGGCCTCTTTTGCGACCGATGCAAGCTCCGGAGAGTCAAACAGAACTTGTGCCATCTTGGCTTTCTGCCCAGCCGCATTTGGCGTTTGAGATGGGACAACTTGTGTGGATTGGAAGCCTTGGTATCTGAGTTCGTCCCGATCATGAGGATAGTGATTGCCAAACGAAGAGAGCTTGGACGTACTGTTGGAACAGCACGGATAGCACATCGTCCGTGACCTCCTGAGGCAAATTTGTACATAGCAATCGGGCAGATTGGTTATTCACAGCTTGAGGCACGACTCCCATCCCTGCTCGTTCGCGACCGTTATAATCACCGTGCTGTCACGCGGAAACGGGACGTACCACTTGTATTCGTTGTGGTTTGCCTAGGGCCCTCGTCGTCGTCATCAATCTCCATCTCCTCACCATCCTCATCATCATTCCTTTCCCGCTTAGCTTGCGGCCCATCCTCGTCCATGCGGTCCTCCCTTTGACGCTTCTCGCCGTTTGCTTGCTTGCCGTTCGTCACATTTTTTGCGTGCACAGATGTTGGAGGGATGAAGGTCGGGTCCTCGCGTTGCAACGTCGCATATGACTTTGACTTCGCATACTCTATCCGCTGTGGGACGCGTCCATTCAAGGCTTATTCGAATCAACGACTTCTTGACGGCACCGCATGAGATGACGGCGCACCATCGGCTTATCGTAGAAAACGATACCTTCGCACGCACGCAGCGCTGCGGTTGCACCTGCGAGATCGGCAAACACGAGGAACGCCTGCCCGCGCATCCTTGGACCTTTGATTGCGACGATGTCGATGACCCGTCCGTATGTCGTGAAAAGCGCATACAGCTGCGTACGCAGTTCTTGCTTTTTGACCTTGTCGTTCAGATTGTGGACGTAGAGCGTCGCATTTGGCTGCGTGAAGGACATTGTGGTCGGCGGGAGGTGAGTGGAAGGTTGACCTGCAAGATGTTCTGCAATGAGTCTGACGGCCAAGAGGTCAGCTGAAGACGGCGAGATGAACCGCACCGAGCCGGACCTGGCGAAGATCGAACCTGGTGGCTGGCCGCGTGTCGGGAAGCGCCCATTGCATCCCAGCAGCAACGTTCCACCGTGATCGTAAGCGCCGAGCGAAGGGTTTCACGAACGGTCGACACGTCTCTCTCGCCGAGTCTCTCGCGTCCCCCCTTCGAGTATTGCTCCCGCCTCGCTCAGGACACTGGTTCACTGCCTGGTACCAGGTACGCACGTTTGTCGCGTACTTTCCGTCCCACGCAGACTTGACCGCGATCGCAGACAGTGACAGGCCGGGTCAAAAAGTTAAACGGACGCGCTCCTGTAGCCATTGCATGGGACTTTGACGCGTCGCTCTCTCCCATTTTGCTGCCATGAACACCGACCAAGCCCCAGGCTGGCTGCCATCCTTCCTCATCCCTTTCGTTACGCTCTCGTACCCCACCGCCTCCCCGGCCGTGCCGGACTCCTTCCCCGACTCAAGTTACTACGGCACCGGTGTCCTCGACGGTTGCCTCATAATCACCTTCATCGCCGTAGCTGCAATTCTCCGCGACATTATAAGGCTATGGATTCTGGAGCCTTTCGCAAGATGGAAGTTAACGCGGGATCTCATGTCGAGAAGGAGGGCGAAGAGCAGCCTCGCTCGGCGGGAGAAAGCAGGCGCCGTCACCAACGGGAGCAGTCACGCCTCTCATGATAATGCTAATGGCCATGCTACGCATACGAACGGCAACGGTCATATCGACATTGCCGACGACCACATCTCCAAAAGGACGGCGAAGAAAATGCACAAGAGCGTTCTTCGCTTTGCTGAGCAAGGCTGGGACTTTATTTACTTCTCCTTCGTCTGGGGTCTTGGACTGGTCAGTCATCTATTGTGCTTCTTCATGTCTGCTGTCTCATGTGACGCCAGTACGTTCACTACCACTTGCCCACCCGCGTGCTAGATCCCATAGACGTCTGGCTAAAATATCCTCATATACCCCTTGCTGGACCTATCAAATTTTACTATCTGCTGGAGACATCATTTTACTCTCACCAGATTCTGGTCATCAATGCCGAGGCTCGTCGCAAGGATCACTGGCAAATGATGACCCACCATGTCATTACTGTCTTCCTCATGGTAGGCAGCTACTTCTACAACTACACCCGCGTTGGCTGCCTCGTCATGTTCCTCATGGATTGGTGTGACATCTGGCTTCCGGTAAGTGGTTTTCAACCACCTCAATCGTCGTCAGAGGGCTCACGTAATTTTCATAGCTGGCGAAGATGTTCCGTTACATGGCCCTCTCCACCTTGTGCGACTTAACATTCGTCTGGTTCATGGTATCTTGGGCCGTCACCCGGCATTGGTTGTTCGTGCTTGCCATCCTGTCTGCGTGGTCGGCCATGGCAGTTGACCCACCGTTGTGGGACCCTGTCTATGGCTACTTCATGACTAGTCCCGCAATCTTGACCTTCTTGTCCATGCTCGTCGCTCTTGAGGTGCGAATTTGTCAATAATGCTTGTGTGCGGATTCAGGCTAACAGCGCCTACAGGTGATTCAAGCAATGTGGTTCTGGCTGATCTGCCGAGTGGCTTACCGAGTCATAAGTGGGAAGGGTGCTGAGGATGAGCGTAGTGATGACGAGGGGTGAGTACATCGATTCAGACAATACACTCTTGCTCATAATATACGATCTAGGGGTGACAGCGAAGAGGAAAGTAGGAAGGAACGATGATGCAGACGGCCATGATATATTACCCTCACCTATTTCAGCGTGATTGCTTTGTGTGTGCTGTAGCGTTTTTGCTGTGCTACGTGCGCTGGTGCTGTTATGACAGTGCTTTCCACTTGAATTGATGGTTTCCCCATTCGTCCGCGGCGCTTGACCACGACCGAACTACTTGAGTTGCCTTATCGGGCGCATCGAGTGACCTCAGTGCTCGCAGTGTCACGCAGCGCGGCAGCGCGTTCCTCTGACTGCGACTCCGCTTCACTCTACCCTACCTCGGACTGCTACTAGCACATACCCCTTGTTGGCTCTCTCTTTGTCTCTCTTCTCGCCTCCATCGAGCAATATGATGGCTGGAATCATGGGCTACTTTGGTGGGCGTCGGGATGCGAAGCAATCCTCCCGGGACGCTATTGTCACGCTGCGGCAGCAGCTGCAGCTCATAGACAAGAAGGAGGAATACCTGCAGAAGAAGATTGACGAGGAGATGAAGAAGGCGCGGGCTAACGCCGTCACGAACAAGCAAGGTCAGTCTGGGTATCGTGATGGGCGACCCGCGTCGGTGGACTGACGGTGTGGCTGTGGAACCCCCTTGCGAATGCAGCGGCGACGGCTGCGCTCAGACGGAAGAAGGCGACGGAGCAAGAGCTTGAGCGACTGCAGGGCACACGGTTCCAGCTGGAGATGCAGGTGAACACGCTCGAGTCGGCGAGCTTCAACGCGGAGACTATGGCCGCGATGAAGAAGGCCAGCGGCGCACTCAAGGATATCCATGGCAAGTTGTATGTGCATTATATTGCGCGTTGCCTGTGGGATGCTGAGAATTGCCTAGGACCATCGACAGGGTTGATACGACAATGGCGGAGATTCAGGATCAGACGCAACTGGCGAATGAGGTGTCTGAAGCGATATCTGCCAACACATACAGCGGCATCGATATTGATGAGGTATGCGATCTGCATTCATCCCTTCTCAGTGCCATGCTGAGGACCTTTCAGGATGAGCTGAAGGCAGAGCTCGCTGGTCTCGAGGACGAAGAACTCGATAAGCGTCTCATGGGTGCGGATCACGTCCCAGTACATCAGCCAGGCGGTCCAAGCAGAGTGGAAGAGCGTACGTCAGGTCTTCAGCTCAACATATCTACTGTGCTGACTCGCTCGTAGGGCCGACAGCCGTGGAGGATGACGAGGAGGCGCAACTCCGGGAACTGCAAGCCGCTCTGGCGATGTGACAGTCGTCGCCACTTGTCGCCATCCCCTCATTGTTTCGTCCTCTCGCGCATTTCTGTCGGCTGTCCATCTGCTGTTACATTACGACTAGGGTTCCCCATCTGTTTATTGTGTCTTACTAGTGCTTTCACCACGAGTCGTGACGTTGTACATCTCCCTCATTTTCATGTGCCTTCCAGGCGGATTCCATGGCCCGCGGATAGAATGACTCGGACGCGCGCAGCTCAGAGCAAGACGACTATGTACGTATACATACATGTACACCAACACGATGTCATTAAGCACTATCGAGTGAGCTATGCGGTGATTCGGTTGTTTGCTAAGATCGACAATGGCAGTAAATTATTATGAGTGATAATCAGCGAGACGATGCGACAATGACTTCCAATAAGAGTGAAACCCGAAAACGTGATGGCGTACGCTTCATGACGATGAAGTCCATGCAAGAATGACCGCGTCTATGACAATGAACAACCTATGAGACAGCTGCGTGTCATGAGAAACCACGAATCCCTAAGACGTGCCGGACATCGCTTGTAAAGCGAAGTGAATCAAGGACGGGCAGAAGGTCCAGTAACGCCTCGTCGTGCGGGTCATTCGTCCATCCCTCTATGGGTATGCCGTTTGCTGTCGATGCGACGATCAGGGCATTGTCAACCGCGCCAGAGGTTGTCGAAGCTCACCTTCGTTGATACTATAACATACTGGTGAATTGTCTATGAGACAAACTCGGGCCAGGTCTGCTTCGACGACGGACAGGTCTTTTGTGTACGACCCGCTTGGCAGTTGTGTACATGACTGAGAAACGTCAGCATCAGGATAGCCGGTTTCTGCGCCGCCGACGGACCTCTCTGAAGAACCGATGAGTCAGGATGCCCCTGCCAGCATCCAACCAGTCAATGACAGGATCGGCATACTCTTGCATAGACGCCGTGAATATAACGAGCGTATACCACGTAGACACCTATTGCCATCAACGATATTACGTCACTGCGAATCTGAACATGGTACGACTACGAACCTTCCTCAGAAAATAGTCCACAAACGGCCTCTTGTAGACATGGTAGAGCGTACTACGACCTCCAAGCATGACCTCCACAACATGGCAAGCTCCCTTGTTCTTGTTGGAGCGGCCGTATATACTGAGCCCTAGGAAGCCCGAACCTCCCGACGCCGACAAGATCGGCCTCGACGTTGAGTGGATGAGAGTCTCGTCCAGATCGAGCACGAGGGTCTTGGGTAGATGGAATGGTGTTTTGCGGGCGACGCCGCTGGGTGTAGATGCGCGTGAGGAGGTCCTGGTGTGCGTCGCAGGAATCGTACGGGCGGCTGCCTCGGGATTAGTGGCGGGTGGTTCGGGTATCTCTGAGGGCGTAAGACCGACGGCAGTGGGCGGGGATTCTGGGGAGATGCTTGCAGACGGGGATTGCGGGGGTTGGGATAATGGTGGTGGGATTGCGGGGGGAAACGTTGGTTGGCGTAATAATACAGATTTCACGTCCTTACTCTCGTCTTCAGTGTCCTTCTCGTCCTCGTCCTCGCCATCCTCCACGGCCACCTCGTCTGCTACGCATGCTTGTTGCTGGCGAGTGATAGATCTCCATGCCGCACAGATAGAGTGCCATAGAAGCAGGAAGAACGCACGAGGTGTATACTGTGGAGGATGCCGCCAGTAGGAGGACCGGCCTTCTCCGCTGACGAGACGGACGGACGTCGAGATGGAGGCCTCGAGCCCGTTTGGAGGACGCCGAGGGGCGTCGAGGTCCATATTGTACGGGCTGATCGGTAGAGGCGACTGCCGGGGACGACAAGGACCGCTTGAGAGCCCACGCCCCCGACGACGAACTACCGGGAAAAGGGACGCGAAATGACTTCGTCGACCATGTCCTCACTCGCGGAAGCCGGGTCTCCTGCTGACGATCGCCAGCGGCCGAGAGGGAGGGAGGCGATTCTGAGACCGGGGTGGACGGTGGCGCGCGGGGAGAGGCTAGCACATCGAACTGGCGCGAGAGGTAGGTCAGCGAATTCATTTGCGTCGGCGCGACGCCAGAGGACGCTGCGGCGAGCAGAAAGTGAAGGCAGGCGGTGAGGAAGTGAACGGCGAAAGAAGCGAGAGGAGATGGGGATAGGACGCGGAGATGTCGGCGGGCACTGGCAGGCCAGAAACGCGTGTAGCGTGATTCCCGCGTGCGCGCCTGGGTCGACTCTGCTGCTGCCATGATCGCCTGCGCTCGCTCGTCGCGTCCTCGACCGTTCACGCTTTATATCGCATCTCTGCGCTTCAGCCTCTTGGTCAGTCTCCAGCTCCGGTTGGAACATGTCTAACTCCATTCTCGCTATCGCACCTCGCTCACGCCCAGCGTCCAGTGTGCTTCCCAGGTACTCTGCTTCTCGCATTCTTCAAATCAGCACCTCGTATCGCTGCTTCGGTGTAACCCCCTGCTGAACGTGCACTGCAATCGCGCAGGATCATCGAACGTGCGAGTCGACCATTGTCTTGATTCTGGCGCTGCCTACGTAGATAACGCGCTTGTGTGAGTACGTCCAATCCACATGTCCTCTCGGACGGTTCAGTTCTTGACAGCGCCTCGCGGCTTAGCGCGGCGTGCAATGCAGGCCGCCCGTTACTCGAGTCTCGGGACACGGAGTTCAACAGAACGGATCATTAAGCAGAGATCGAACCGATAGACCGCCACGAGCCGAGTTCAAAATGGTCCTGCATACCTAGGTGGTCATACTGCAACATCACTGGGACAAGGCTGTCCGGATAGTTGCCATGTCTTGTGCAGATGACAGTCCGAAAACGGTCGACTGCGATGTGTAGCCGTTGGTCAGAATCACTTCCGTTGAAGACCCGCCCGGTGCATGACGGACCAACATTTCTGGGGGACGCGCACCGGAACTCTAACACTTCAAAGAAATGAACAGCAAAGCGCTTGGTCATAACTCGACACGGACCGTCAAGCCTGTACACACGTGCACTGAGGTTGCTTGCCCGCGACGTAGGTACAACAGAATAGTCATCGGGACAATCATATCAAGTAACGGAAGCCCTTTTCCGTTATCCCCTTCTCTCGTTCCTCCTCGTCCATTTGCCGATTCAGCGACTCCAGATGAAGCTTGAATATATAGCTCATGATGATGGCGCACCCGCAAGTGGCAGTACAGATGGCGTAGGAGTATCTATATGTAGGTCCCCAGTTACTGGGCCATACATACCTGCACGGAATGATCAGTCAATGTCAGGGAGAGTCGATGATGCGACCTCTAAGTACTCACGATCCAGCCACGTTCCCGATTTGCGAAAAGGCATTGACCAGCGCTACCGCCACAGCACGTTTAGACGGTGGGCGAGGGAATGAGTTGCTGACCCATGTATACATGACCACGAAGCCGGCATATTGTTGCGCCATCAAGAACCTGGAAGCGACATTAGCCAGTTGGCTCACAGAGGACACGCACGTTCAAGGCGGAGTCTCACAGTGAAATGTATCGAGCCGCGGTGTTCATGGTGCAAATGGAGATGATGAAGCCTACGATGCCTATCGCCCAAGAGATCGTCATATGATAGAATCGTTCCTGTGTCCGATCGGAATGGCTGTAAATCTCGTTTGAGTGACCGATATCTTCCGTGATACGATTAGTACTCACCGGGAGTTGACATAGGCGAGGATGGCCGCAAGTACGAACGGAGGAGCGCACAACAAGAGCGACACCGTAGAGCTATATCCCAGCGTGGCACTGAGGGTGGGGAAATACGCGTTGAAGCTCAAGCAAACGACCTGGCTGAGCATAGCGAACGCCATCCACCAGACTTTCCAGTCCGTGATCGCCATCAACAACCCAGCTCCATGCCGGCCCGTTTCCGTTTCCTGTTCGTCGCCGACACCCGCGTCTTCTTCCATGCGCCGCAGAGCCAGTTGCTTCTCGATGGGACTAAGCCACCGCCCCTTCTCCGTGGCAGGGAAGTCAGGCAAGATGAAGATCGCGCAGATGGCAAAGAATACGGTTAGAGAACCCTCGATGTAGAACAGCCAGCGCCAGGCAGCATCTCCGAGCTTGCCTTGCATCGTGTCCAGGATCCCGGAAGCGATGAGGGAGCCGAACGCGTTGCTGATGATGTTGCCGCCATAGAGGATGGCGGTTCGTCTGCCGAGTTCGCTGCGCTTGTACCACTTGCTAATAAGGAAGAGCGCACCAGGGAAGAAGGCGGCCTCCATGAAGCCCAGGAAGAACCGCGTCAGTAGTGCGCCGACGAAACTTGAGATATTCCGTCAGTTCGAGGTAATTCCCGTTCTAGCGCCACTCACTTGTGTGTAATACCTGTCCCGACGGGTTCATTCAGGGGTATATGAAGACATATAGAGCACACTCACCCGTCAAGATGGAAAGAACGCCCCAGACAATCATGCAGAACGGAAGATGAAGGGAGGGCTTCCCGACATAATTCAAAATCATGTTCCTGTTGGCATCGAAATCATTGGACACTGAAGGCCTGATTTGAGGAATGAGAAGCTTACGAAGGTATTTGCATGATGATGTATCCGACATAGAGTATGGACAGCAACGTCGCGAATTGTTGGCCTTGAAGGTGCAAGTCGGCCTCAAGCCTCTCAGTCGTGCAGCTCTACGGGTGTTTCGTCAGTCATGGCCGGAGCGTCCCGCGAAGCTGTAGCATTCACGCTGCGTTGTTCCGATCAATCTAATGTAGAACTGTTGAGTGCATATGAAGCCGGGAAATGAGGTACTCACGTAGTTCATATGTAGATGATCACCAAGATGAACATCCGGGCATCCAATTTCAAGAGAAGTCTTCTCTCGAGCTTCCTCCGAGCCTCCGCCCCGCCAAACTCGGCGTCCGGGTCCTCCACGCCCACTTGGACGGACTCGACATCTTCACCTTTTCACGGGGGAATCCAGGTGGAGCTTGGAATCTGACATGGCCGCAGCGGCGGTACCGAGGTCGACGGTCCTATCGTCCATAGGCGACCTATGTTTATATAGTGAAGGAGCAGCGGCCCACCGTCTCCGGAGGCTTATGTCGCGTGCAGCTTCTGAGCATATATGTTGTCCCTTGGTCACCAGACCCATGAACCCCGGACGCTGTGGAGAATGCGCCCCGGACAAGCCTGTACTCGTGGACTGATGAGCGGTGTCTAGTACAGATCTGCTTGGACTATACCTCGGCGATAAGCATGCTATGCCAGCTCGGCCCACTCTCCGGAGAAGTCGATCTGCGTAGTCCTGTTACAGTGCCAACTGACGCGTCCACCGGATCTGCGAATTTCATTGATAGGGCGACCTACAGCGTCAGTTTGGAGGAGGAGGCTGAAAATCTCAGCAGTCAGTAAATGCTTCAGTGATCGACGCAGCCCGATGGGAGTTGTTCACATGAGCCAGCTCAAAGCTGGGCATCAACGACGTCTCTTTCCATTTCGGGACACCACAGCTCGGCGTTGCGCGCACGTGACCGACGCGAACGTTGTTTACGCGTGCGAACGCGCACCGCGCCAGGCGGGCGCTTCTTCCCGAGCCCGAGCAGGCCCTCTCGTCCACCAGCCCCGCCGCATGCCCGCCCTCCTCCCATAACATATCTCGTCACGGCCAGGAGAAGATTTGTTTCAAAGAAGTCTTGAGATTATGGCACACTCGATGGAGTTCCTCACGCTGGGCGAACGGGTCGAACACGCGATTGCAGCGCTTCCGACGCTGAGCAAAGAGGAGATCCCGCTAGACGACGCGTGCCCAATCTGCCTCCAGGGCTTCGGGGCCATATATGAAGGGAAGGCACAGGAGGAGGTCGCGGCTGATAATGGGCTCCCGAACGGGACAGACCCGGAAGAGCACAGGGGCGTGACAAAGCTGAGCGGGTGCGGGCATGTCTTTTGCAGATTCGAGTAAGCGTTGTGCTCTGTCTAGCTCTGCCAATACTGACAAGGAGTTTTAGCTTGATAGAATGGATACGTGGCTGGGTACGTGTCTTCTGCTACTACCGCCGCGGCATCATGTCTCATTGTCGTCGATGGACAGCACGGAACCTGTCCCGCCTGCCGCGCAGAGTTCGCGAACATCCGGCCTCCGTCCTACTCGGAGGACGGCTCCTCCGACGGGATACGTGCCCAATGATGACGAGACGAGGACGACCTCGACGAAGACGACGGGTTCATGGACACGGACGGTTCGACGCCGAGGGGGAGGACTACGACCTCGACTTCGACCTCGACGGCGACGAGGTCGACCTGGCCGCGGACGTGAACGCTTTATTGGGCGGCGGGGGCGCAAGGGGCCATGAGGGATAGATTGGCTGCGGACGTGGATCGTTCATGGCGCTCTTTGGGAGCGGGCGGAACCCACCGCGATACCCCCCGGAGGTTACCTGGCAGCGGATGCGAATGCCTTTATGCGAGAGTACACCGCGGGCAGGAACAGAGACGGCTCGGAGGCGGAGGTGTCGCAGGCCTAAACGCGGATGTTGGGACGACGTGGTTGAGGACAGGGCGATGTGGGAGCGCGGAGGACGAGGCGATGGAGAATTGGGGACTTAGCCATAGCGATGGAGACGCGTCGGAGAGCCTGTCGGAGGGGAGCTTTTGGTAGCATGGAGGATGACATGATGTGCAGGATGATGGTATGTCTACCTTCCGTCTCTCTTGTCTGTCTCGTGTGGATTCTAACATACTGTCATTACAGCTGCTGCAGTCGCGGAGCCAGGCTCGCCCTCGGCCGAAGTCCCAGAAGCGGAGACAAAATAGAGAGACAAAGGGTTCATACTGCAGGAGGATCAAAACACGGAGTCAATTATTCATCGTATTGTATATACCACAAGCATCGGTCTGTCCCACTAGGTTGCCATCATCCATAGTTCTGTTTGTATTCTACAGCAATATTGGCTATTCCATCATGCATTCCCGCCCGCAATCCGTAAGGCAGCGAGGGCCTCCTCGACCAGCTTGCTCTCCTTCTCCCGCCACACGCCAGTGAACTTGCCGCTCCAGCGACCCTTGCCGCCGCCCTTGACGTTCAGCTTCGCCTTGAGCGCGTCCCCCGCCTCCTTCACCTTCCCCTCGTCCGAGCCGAACACGAGCACCACGCTCGTGCTCGTCGCCGTCTGCACAGAGGGCGACGACGAGAGCACGACGAGGTACGGCGGCACGTCCGCACGCGCAGCGACTTCCTTCGCAAATGCCATCGAGATCGCATTCAAGAACGCCAGCGGGTTCGCCGCGTCGTCCGTCCGATGTCTATGCACAGCAGGCCCCTCGCTCCCCGCACCCACCACCGCGCCAACGAGGTCCCTCGCGAGCAGCCCCGCAAGCTCGGCCTCGACGTCCTCCGCGCGCCTCGTCCCGCGCTTGCGCTCCTCCACGACCTGCACGACGCGCTCGGGGACCTGCGACGGCCCGCAGCTGAGCGTGCCCGCGGTGTGCGCGAGGAGCGCATGCGTGGTGCCGAGGTGGTGCAGCAGCCGCGGGCCCGCGAAGAAGTAGAGCCGTGCGGAGGTCGTGCTCGCGCGCGCGAGCGACTCCGTGTGCGGGACGACGAAGAGCTGGAGGTTGTGGATGGTGGGCATGTGCGTGCCGCAGCAGCTGGAATGACGGGTAGGTTAGCGGCGGTGGTTAGGCGAGGAGGGGGGACATACGGACTGCGGTCGACGCCGTCGATGATCACGGTACGCATGATGCCGCCGGTGTAGTCGCGGGGAGGGCCTTCCCGATGTTGCGCCCGTTTTGGAGCGTTTCTTGTTCGGGGCTGTTCTCGCTGTGCAGCTCTTCTACCTCGACGTGCACGCTGCGGCCCTCGAAGACGAGCCGGTTGGCCTCCTCCTGCACGGATGCGATCTCGTCCGTGCTCATGCTGCGAGATATCTCGACGTAGCTTGGCGTGGGCCATGCCGTGAGCGACCACGAGAGCGTGGGTATGTTGCGCGAGTCCAGCACCGCTGAGAGCAAGTGCTGCGACGTGTGCATGCACGTCTACACCGGGGCGAGCCATTAGTGGGTGGCAAAAGAAACAGAAGATAATACGATCTTACGTGGTCAAGTCGGCGTTTCCAGCCGTCTTCTCCCAGTGCAACGCCGACCCTTGCGCCGGGGGAAAACGCGAGCAGCGCAGCATCAGCACTTTGATCCTTCGACCTGACATAGTGCACGGCATGACCTCCGTGTCGTTTGACTTCGATGACGTCCCACACATCGCCGTCTGAGCTTGTGAGGAGACCGACATCGGAGGGCTGCCCACCGCCTTCAGGGAATATGACGGTGTCGTGTAGGATGACTTCGATAAGAGGTTCGGACGGAGCAGGAGGCGCCTTCTCCTTCTTGCTCTTCCGTCCGTTGGAGGGCGGTGTAGGTGCCTGAGAGACTGTCGCGCTCACTACGGTTGTAGCGAGTTCACGCAGAAGCGGATCGCCTGGGGACGATTGAGCCTACCGTCGATCACAAGCAGAGCGGGCTCACACACGCTGGCACGCGAGCAGTCCGACGGGGATGGAGACCTTGTTGTCGGAGGGCACCTGGAGGGTCGGTGAGACGATGCGGTGGTAGGTGGGCGGGGTGACTGGAGGAAGGAGGACAGCAGCGGCAGCCATGCTGGTCGATGAGGGTGGAAGCGAAGACACGTACGATCGGGATCTGGGACGATCGAGCAGGCGTTTGATGGCGCGTCACGGCTCGGGCCAGCGGGAGGCGCACCGACGATTAGCCGGGGATGAGCGCCCCCGAGAGGTCGTTCTGCCAGCCTGCTGCCAGGTGCGCCGCCTCCCCATGGGCCGGACTTTCTGCCCCGGCCTGCCTGCCCCGCCCCCGCATGGCACCAGCCTCCCCGGCTCTGCTCCTCCGTGCTTGGCTTCCCTCCTGGTGGCTGGCAGGCTGCTGCATTGCTCCTTGATCGTTCATCCGGCGCAGACGCCGTGCGCGCGATAAAACCAGAGCCCCGTCCGTGCGGCGATAGCCAGCGCATCTCTGCTCTCCCCGCCGCGACGCGTGCTCTGCCGACGTGACACCTCCACCCGTTATGTCCGCCCCGGAGGTCAAGAAAGTCGGCGTGTCGGAGCTCGAAGACATTGAGCACCAGCAGCCGCAGCTCCTCGCGAACGACGCGGATGAGGAGTTTGGCGGTACGGAGGAGCGCAAGAAGCTCGAGAAGAAGCTGCTCAGGAAACTCGACCTCCGACTGTCCATCCTCATTGTCATCTACATCCTCAACTACGTGCGCGCCTTGCCAATGCTTCTGGATCGTCATGATCGACTGACATACCCTTGACGCGCAGATTGACAGGAATAACGCGTCGTGAGTGACGTCTGTGCGAGAAGATCACTTATCTTGAATGCTCAGCGAATCTGCAGAGCCGCGAGGCTACGTGGGTTCGAGGACGACCTCCATCTCAAGGGCCAGGAGTTTAACACGCTCCTGAGCATCCTCTATGTCGGCTACATTCTCATGCAGGTTCCCTCGTGAGTCATCCACCTTTTCGTCGAGTTCCTTGTGCTGACGCACAAACAGGAATATGCTACTCAACTACATGGGTCGACCTTCCATCTACCTGCCCTGCTGCATGATGGTCTGGGGGATGATATCCTGCCTTACAGGAGTCACTACAAAGTGTGTGCACCCTCAAATGTCTCTGTCCATATCCCGCTGAACGTCCTGCTAGCTTCATCGGTGCGCTCATGACGAGATTCTTCCTCGGCTTCGTGGAGGCTGCGTTCTTCCCTGGGCCCTCTTCCTCTTGTCCAAGTGGTACAAACGCTCTGAGCTCGGCGTGCGCACCGCCGTGCTCTCGTGCGGCAGTCTCATCAGCAATGCATTTGGAACCTTGATCGCCTCCGGTATCCTCGATGGCATGGATGGCAGGCTCGGACACTCCGCCTGGAGGTTAGTACGACTCCTGCGTCAACAGTGATGTCGAGAGCTCGCGGCTGATCGAGCGACCCATCCCCGCAGATGGCTCTTCTTCATCGAAGGCGCGCTCACGATCTTCGTCGCGGCCTGCGCGATCTTCGTGCTCCCCGACTTCCCCTCGACGTCGCACGGGTGGCTCAGCGCGCTCGAGGTGCGCCTCGCCGAGAAGCGCATGGTCGAGGACGTCGGCGTCTCGGACGAGACCGCGGACGCCGCGCAGAGCAGCCAGGTCGCGGGGCTGCGGATGGCGCTCACGGACTGGAAGGTGTGGTGCCTCGCGCTCGCGCTGACGAGCATGGTCATCTCGCTCTCGTTCAACGCGTTCTTCCCGACGCTGAGCGCGACGATGGGGTATTCGAGGACGGTCACGCTGCTGCTGTGCGCGCCGCCGTGGGGGTTCGCGACGTTGGTCGCGTTTGCGGTGACGAGGTGCGTGTGCCGGCGGTACCTGTGGAACGTACGGCTGTGGCTCACTGTATATTTTGCTCCTTTCTTGCAGGCATTCTGATAAAGTCGGAGACCGGTTCTGGCACATCGCCATCCCACTGGTATTCGGCATCGTAGGCTTCGTGATCGCGGCGAGCACGATGAACACGGCTGCGCACTACGTCTCATTGTCAGTCGTTCTCTGCATGCTCGCGGCACCTCTAAGCAACCTCGTCTACAGGTTTTTGATGGCGCAGTCCTACGCCGCATTCATCACCTTCCTCGCCTGGGTGAGCAACTCGATCCCGCGCCCGCCCGCGAAGCGCGCCGTCGCGCTCGCCTTCATCAACGCGTTCTCGCAGCTCGGGAACGTCGCCGGCTCGTAAGCACTCCTCCCTCCTCTTGGTGTTACCCGCCATGGCTGACCCCTCGTGTCCTGATAGATACGTATGGCCGACAGGATGGGGCCCGTCCTACCGCTACTCGTACGCGATATGTATCGCGACGAACGGGTTCTGCATACTGGTGTGCTACGCGTTCAAGCGCCATCTGGAGCAGCTCAACAGGCGGTTTGAAAAGCGGGAGCAGGAAGAGGGCCTGCCGAAGGGTTTCCGCTACTTGACATGACCGTGCCAGAGCATGACGTGTACTCGATGATATTCATGCCCTTCCAAAGTTACTCTACGGTTACGACTGCACGCACAATGTATTATTACCCGCACTACAACTGGTTAAGAGTCTAGGGCCTTGGCTACCCTCTATGTGCACAATCCCGAGGTTTGATGACCGAGTCTAATCTGGCCAAGATCTGCCAAGATCCCGGACCGATACAGCAGAAGACTTACCACATTTGGCAGGTCACCTTCCGGATTAGTCGGTGGCGGCCGGGTGTTGATACAATTGTCATGTCGCGCGACGAGGGCTACAGATTCCCCAACAACAAGCCGTCCATACGCGTCATGCCTGCGGAAGACCGAAGTATGATCGCATAGGGTAGTGCCCCAAAACCGGACCGATGCAGCCCGCTCTAAATCCCAGGAACGCCAGTCGCAGAACGCAGAGGACCCATCGCACTTGGTGGATGTCGCATCGAACAGCCCGAGGAGCTGCCGACGGACTCAGGGCGGTGGGCGGCGGAGGGCACTTGGGAGGCGGCAGACTGATAGCCTCGGGGATTTCTCGGACACAGCGCGCGAGTGCCCCTCCCGGCTGCCCTCCGCCGGCGCGTCCACCCGTCTGCTGACCCTCCCCTACATCGATGCGCGACCGTTATAATGCGCAGGCCGTGGGTCGCCCGGTCTCTGCGCGCTCTGTCACAGTGTTGATCTGCGTCTTGTATCTGAGTATCTGCATTGACATGGCATCTGCGAACAGGACGCTGCATGACGGGTGGAGCTTCACCCAGGTGGCGGGGCCCCGAAGGACGTGGTGAAGGAGGGCGAGTGGATCCAGTCCAGGCATTCCAACTACGGTGCATGTGGAGCTGCTCAAGGCAGGCAGGATTCCGGACCCGGTGAGCTGCATGACGCGCCGCTCCGAGGTTCATCGCTTATGACATCCATCTGGATGTAGTTCATCGGGTTCAGGAATGGGATGTGCAATGTACGTGCTTGGAATGGCCACGATCTGAGGGCTAGAACTGATAACGATGATGCAGGGATCGGCGAGGTGCCTTGGGCATTCAAAACCAAGTTCACTGCTAGCCATACGGAGGTCTCGGCCCCGAATGTGGACCTGGTCTTCGATGGGTTGGATACTTTTGCGACAGTGACCTCGTGAGTGGTCCGTCATATCGTGGAGTCGCACTCGGAGTGACGAGCAAGCCATGCGTAGAACGGTCACAATATCCTAGAGTAAGTAACGCACATTCGTCTTCGGGTCTACGACGCTGATTGTGCCCAGGACGGATAACCAATTCGTCGCGCACCGTGTCCCTGTTAAGCAATACATCAAAGAGGGTGCCAACGAGCTGGTCATTACGTTCGCCAGCGCGTTCCGGAAAGTAAGCGGGCGGTCGCAGCCCTCTTAAGACTGCTGACCACCTCGCGCAGGGGAGAGAAATCGAAAAGGCGCACCAAAAGTACAGCCTCTGGAACGGCGACTCCAGCCGTCTTCACATCCGCAAAGCACAATACAAGTGGGCCGCCAGACTCTCTTCCGTAACCTTAGCTGAACAACGTCCTACTCCGCGCAGCTATGGTTGGGACTGGGGTCCGGTGCTCATGACCGCCGGCCCCTGGAAGCCCATCAAGCTCGAAACCTACACCGCTCGCATCTCCGACGTGGACATCCGAGCGCGGGTGGCCGAGGACCTCTCCGCGACGCTCGAAGTCAACTTCGCGCTCTCCCGGGAGGACAGAGCATCGCGTCCGTCAGCCTGAAGGCCGCAGACGGCAGCCTAGTCTCCGGCCAGAACAGCGTGCGGATTGCGCAGTCGGGGGCGAAGGCGACGTTCAAGATGTCGGCGGGCACGTACGAACTGTGGTACCCCGTGGGGTATGGCAAGCAGCCGCTCTATACGGTGGAGATCACTGTGGCGGACCAGGTAGTATTCATTACCCCCTTCATGAGCGAAAACACTGTTGACAGTGGGGTCATTCTTACGTCTAGCATGGCAATCAATTGGACCATACGACACAGAAGGTCGCTTTCCGGCGCGCGAGGATAGTACAGGATCCACTCATTGATCAAGAAGGTCGCACGTTCCTCTTCGAGATCAATAACATCAGAATATTCTGCGGTGGTACGCATCGGAATGATGTCGACGTCGACGAGCCAGTCTTCTTACACTAATGTTCTTCAGGCTCGAACTGGATCCCGGCGGACTCCTTCCTCACTACGTACTGCTTTACCCTCCTCCTCTCGTCCCCTGTTCCACGATGCTCACGCGGTTGATGGCAGGATGACCCGTGAGCGGTACCTGGCGTGGCTCCAGCTTCTCGTCGACGGGAACCAGAACATGGTGCGCGTCTGGGGCGGCGGCATCTACGAAGCAGACGACTTCTACGACATCTGCGATGGTGCGCATCCCCTTCACATCGTTGGCTGCTGTGCACTTACGATCCGGCTTGACTTCTCTGCACGTCGCCGTTTACGTTACCATAGAGCTTGGCATCCTCGTCTGGCAGGACTTCATGTTTGGCTGTGGACAGGTACGTCGTCGTGGTCATCTGGCTTCGCGCGCTCGCGGCTGCGGCTCATCGATGTGACTTCTAGTACCCGGCATATGACTCGTTCACGAAGTCTGTTGAGCTCGAGGCTGAACAGAACGTGAAGAGACTGAGGCACCATCCCTCTGTGTCATCTTCGGTACGTCTAGCATGCGCGCCAGCCTGTCAACCCGGCGGTCACTCACCACCGTTCCATTCAGCGGGCAACAATGAAGGTTCGTCACACGACCAGCGCTGTCCACGCTGTCTCTCACTGTCGCCGTGTGCGGTCAGACTACCAGCTCGCGGAGTCCAACAAGCTCGATCTAGACTACAACGACGAGAAGTCGGACTTCCGCCAGTCGACCTTCCCCGCGCGCTACATCTACGAACGCCTCCTGCCGTCGGTTGTCGAGCGGCTGTGCGACATACACTACCACCGCAGTTCGCCATACAGTGGGTTCGGCAAGCCGACGACGGACAAGAACTACGGTGATCTGCATCAATGTCAGCAGCTCAGATCCCTTATAGCTCAGATCTGTTGCTCATGATGACGATCGTTACGGCATCAGGGAACGTCTGGCATGGCTCGCAGGAGCCTTGGCACAACTGGGACATCCTCGCAGGGCGGTTCGTGTCAGAGTTCGGCATGTGCGTGTTCTGGTGCTGTGGTCACGCGACCGCGTCTTGACTGGCGTGGACGGACAGGGAAGCGTATCCTGACATCCGCACGGTCGACTACTGGCTCGGCGGAAACACGTCTGAGCGGTACCCGCAGTCGAGGTGCGTTCGGGGAGCCCTGGTGCGCCTCTCCATGGGAATGCTGAGGCACGGTGTAGGACGATGTTCAACCACAACAAGGCGGATGGCTTCGAGAGGCGCTTGGAGGTAAGCCGCACAGCTGTCGCTCGTACCGCGAAGCGCGGATCTGAATGGGGATTCGCAATTGAAAGCTGTACTTGGTCGAGAACTTCAAGCACTCGTTCGAGATGGAAAGGTGCGCTTAACATGCCGTTTTCAATAGCGTGCGGTTCTGTTGCTTACTCCTGCCCCGCAGCTACGTGTATTACACCCAGGTCATGCAGGCGGAGACACTGGGCTCGGCCTACCGCCTGTGGAGAAGGAACTGGCGCGGTAAAGGAAAGGAATACACGGCAGGTGCTCTGGTCTGGCAAGTGCGCATGCTCCAAGACGTACTATTCTTTTCGTCCTGCTCACCTGGCGGACCAGATCAATGACTGCTGGCCGGTGACCTCATGGGCCATCGTCGACTACTTCCTGCGGCCGAAGCCCGCGTACTTCGCCATCAAACGCGAGCTGCGGCCGTACACCGTCGGCATGACGCGGAAGGACAAGCAGACGTTCGCGGACGACCTCACCGCCGCGTTCTTCAACCTCGACACCGTGCTCGAGATCTGGGGTACGAACAGCACGCTGCAGGAGAAGCGCGCGGTGCTGGAGGTGACCGCGTTCGACCTGCACTCGGACTGGCGCGAGACGTCCAAGCAGGACGTCGCGCTGGCGCCCAATGCGAGCACGGAGTTGTTCAAGGGCCTCCTCCCCGGCCAGCCCAGGCGCACGAAGCTCAGCGAAGCCCCGAAGACCATCGTCGTCTCCGCCCGCCTTCTCGACGCCTCCGGCGCCGTCCTCGGCCGATACTCGAACTGGTACGTCGTCCCGTCTCACAGACCTCGCCGCCGTCCGTGTCTCCCCCCGCGCGTCTTTCCGTGTTCCCCTTCCGAGTCCGACCGAGCTGAGAACGGTGCTGCAGGCCCGAGCCGTTCAAGTACATCAGTTTCCCCGACATTAAAGACGTAGGTCTCAGCATCGCTGTGGGTAAGGACGGCGAATCCGTGGAGCTTTCAGCGAGGAAACCGATCAAGGGGCTCGTGCTCGACGTCGAGGGGGACGCCGTGCAGTGGAGCGACCAGGCCATCGACCTCGTGCCGGACGACCCGCAGGTCGTGAAGGCCGTGGGACTGAACGGGCGGAAGATCAAGGCGAGGTTTCTCGGCGACGGGACGGCCTAGGCGTCTCCGGGCAACGAGGTGCGGAAGATGTCGAGCATATATGTATTAGTAGCAGCGTGCATGCCGTGAATGAATGCGATAGGGTTGTGCGTTGACGCACGCAGCGTCATACCGTAAGCACCGTGACTGAACGCGCATGTTGGGGTGCGCTAAACCGAGCGGGCAGCAGCGAATCGGGGGGAGCAGTATATGCTATTAGGATCTCGGCGAGAGGGTGTACATAATAGGGGCCCCACGAGGGGCGGTGCGCGACAACAACAATCATACAGGCTTTTACATAGGAACTGTAAGGATAAAGGCATAGGCACGCGGCTGGAACAGAAGGCAGAATCCGACAGTCCAATATACAAGAAACCTGGGAGGGAACGAGGCGGGCAGCGGGCGTCGTGGGGGGCTGCGATTGGTGGGAGGACAGACGTCGCCGCGGGGAGAGCGGGTGAGGGGAGACAACATCGAGGGCAGCAGGACAGGCGGAGACAATGCAGGGGATGGTGGGTGCGCAAGGACAGGGGATTGCGAATGTTCTATGAGCCAATGCAAGATGCCAGGGAAGAAAACAGAACGTCTAGAGGGCACATCACATAATAAAGCATCTGCTCGCTGGAGGCTCCACTGTCTTGCTATTTGGTGTTGCTTTCTCGATCTCTCCGAGGACGAGTTGGAATACCTCGGCTGTGGCGGGGGAGTGAGCATGCTGGGACTGTCCGAGCGGGGCGAGGGGGCACGCACCAACATTCTTGTTGGTCTTCGCACTTGTTTCGATCCACGCTGAGTGGTGGCTCTGTGCGAGCTCTTCGCCCTCCTCGGGTGCTACCTGTCTGGATTTGCTGTGAGGAAAATGAAACGTGGGCGACGGGTTTGGGTAGCAACGCGGCCGCCGCAGTGACGGCAAGTTGTGCCAACGCTCACCTCTGCTGGAGGTCCATCTTCGCGCCGACCATGACGCACGGGATGGTGTTCTGGCCGCTGAATTCGGTGATCTTGTCGTAGATGATGCGCACCATGTCGAAGGAGTTGCGGGAGGTGACGGAGTACACGAGGACGAACCCGTGGATGCCTATAGCGTGTTTCGAGTTGAGTATGGAGTATTCGTCCTGAGCGAGAAAGCGGTGAGCACGGCGGTGGCGAGGCGAGAAGGGTGCATACCTGGCCAGCGGTGTCGATGATGTCACAGTCGTACTCGATGCCCTTGTAGTTAATGCTCTTGGAGAAGGTGCTTTCGATGGTAGGGTAGTACGACTCGACGAATTGGTTGTCGATGAATTGAAAAACAAGCGACGATTTCCCTGGAGAGCGGTAGTTAGCAACGGGTGCGAGGTGGCGGCCGGGGGCTGGGCTGGACGCGCACCGACTGAACGGGAACCGAGGACGGCGATTTTTCTCTTCTTGAGAATGTCGCTCGGCATTGTGAAGAGGATTGGGGAGAAAGGGGATTAAAGGGAGAGGTAGTAGAGGACTAAAAGGGAGAGGAGAGGCGCCAGAGACGAGCCACGAGCTGAGCCAGCCTGAGCCACCACCGATGATCCGCGCCGTTTCTCCGTCGCTGCTACCGTCGCGACAAATCCAGCGACCGCGCCCTCCGTTTAGCCTTTTGACGTCCCGTCGTCCTCCATTCCTCCCCGCCCACCGCCTCTCGTCCTCTTACGTCCCCCTCCTCCCGGATCTCGCCCTGCGCCCTCACCTGAGCACCCCACGCCGGTCACACCCCCACCGTCGCCTACAACATCTGCGCAAGCCTTCTCTTCGCGCCGCAGGCTTGCCTGGATCCCCACAGATCTCGCGCTCCCTCGGATCGATGCATTTGTATTGCTCGACAACTTTGTACGTCTTCTTGGCCTCACTCGGGCGCGTGCATGTGCCCCCGGCGTAGACTGCGCTCTTCCCCGAACCGTCTAATCCGAATTTGCGCCCGATGGCCTTTGCACCCTCGCATCCGCCCCTCCGGATTTGCTCTCCTCTATTAGCACCTCAGATCTTCACAGTCTAGACAACTGGCTGAAAGGTACGGTCCAAACTCGTCTCATCTGATGTGCGTCCAGGCGCCATCTTCCGGCTATCCACCTCGTGGAACACGCCTTTCGGCGAGGAAACAAGGATGCGGGGTCGTAGAGGCTCAATCGACAGATCGCTGCTTCTGCGAGGTGGTCCTGCCCCTCTGCGAGATCAACTCTGATAGGCAGGCGTGTGCCCGCAACGGCCGGCGCTGGAGGAAAATTCGCCATTGGACTAGAAGGGGCACGTCGCTCACGCCCCCTTACGCGGTCCGCCCAACACGACGGCCAGAAGGTAGGCAGACTTACGACGATGGTGTAAAGGGCTGACGCACAATCAGCGCCCGCGTAGACGAGCGAATCACATGCGACTCCGCTGGTCCGAGGATACACCAAGGGAACGGAGAGGCTGCTAAAGGCGAACACCAACACCGGACCTGGATGCACATGGCAGGGTGGCGCCGAGCTGGCCAACAGCAGGAGAGCTGTACGATATGGCTGCGGAGAGGCAACATCAATGCTATCTGCACTTCATTCTAACAGACAGATGATGCATCGCGCTTGATCAGGAATCCGGGCTCTCTCTCTGCACTTTCGTCCCCTCGCGCTCCGACCAGCGCCACGGCCGCAACATCTCACCCGGACACAATAGCGGAGTCGAGGTACTGGCCTGCTCAAGACGGTGCCAGTAAGCTATGAACCACGCTCCGCGCGATACACGTCAGCGTGTCCGCTGTATTGAACATGTGGTACGTAGTAGCCGTAGCAAGGAACGACCCGACAGGCTGCACTGAACATCGCCCGGGAGACGTATTTGTTCCGCGAGCGACCGGAGGAGAATTGCCTCAGCCTGCGACAGTGCAATCATATCAAAAGCTTAACGGAGGGTGTAGGGAGACATCTGGCCCGTACCAGAGCCGCAGAGACAGGTCTGTCATCGCTCGCCCGACGCCGGCTGTCACACAGCTAAGTCGCCGAGCTCTCCCTACATTGTTCGTGCCGTCGCAGAGCCGCTCAGCGGCTAAGGCGGTTAGCATTCAAACGTTAACCTGCGACTTGGACAAGGTTCTGTTCGCCTGGCGGGCCACATGCATGACGTTCCGTGTGGACAGCAGCCTTGCCGCAATGGAGACAGTCGCAGCCGCTGGTTCAAACCAGTTGAGACGCCCTGCTGAGGAGAATCCCCATAGCATGGCAGACCATGGAAGCTACCCGGACGAGTAAGCGCGACGGATGGACAGTTGAGCGAGTCGCCCTGATCGGTGGCTCTGGGAGACGCATGGTCCGCGGCTTATATGCGGATTCTATGCATGATCGCCGCTTGCGGATTTAAGCAAGTGGTCTGTTTGGTGTGGAAGGCGATCGCGCGGTTGCAATTTGGGTGGCCTGCTGTTACAGCGTTGGCTGACGAATGCGTGATGAACCTACTACTTGGAACCTACCCGCCTAAACCATCCGAAGGGGGCGGCGTACGAACGTCTGGCTTATCGCTTCGACAGATGCAAACCTTGCTGCGGTCAGCTCGTTGCCAGTTGTCAAGATATACAGGAGTTACCCATGTCTGGATAAATGGGGTCCGGATGCTGAGGCGACTTGCTCTGGACACAGCCCTCGTTCCAAGGATGAAGTATGCTATCTGCAGCGGTAGTAGATATGAACGTAACTTAGACGGTGTTATTTGGAGGCGATACAGCTCACCTGCTTATGGAAATTCTAGTAGCATTCTGGCAGTCAGTGTCGCGGATGGTACGTGTCTATCTTCATGCTTGGAATGAACGCACTGTGCAGAGTACATCAGTCTTGCGAGTATATTTATGTAGCACAGAGTAGTCCTAGTGCTCGTCAGTAATGGGCTCTTCAGGCTTACACTTCAACGAACATCGAAGCATCCAGTCGTGATCATGGCACCAACTTGAATTTGCATGCCGTGTTACAACGTTTCCTATAGCTGTCTAGGAATCGTCTGTCTCGGATAGTGATCTCTTGAGTGCCGGGATCACACCTTCTGCAAACATACTATGCCCGATGAGAGTAGTGAAGAATCCGGATTATAATTGTCGGCGTTGAGTAACAGAGACAGTCTACAGCGTACCCAGAGGGTCCCAGACCGCGACGCGCGTCGAAACGCGGTCACGTGCGTGACTCATGGTACACAAACGTGACCGTTCGATTTCGAACACGAACTTCAACCAGCCGCAACCGTGTTCAACTCCATCTTCACCGCAACCACCATCCATCCGTCCCGTCAAACCTCACCGCTCTACTCGCCTCACACGACGCCCACGACCTCGATCATCATGTCTGCCACCACGACGCCCAACGACTCCCCGGTCCACGTCCAGCCGCTGCACAACCCATCACAAGCAGCACACGTCGTTGTGCCGCAGGCACCGCTTGGCAATGCGACCAACGGAGTTTCGAGCCAGGCACCCGCACCTGGGATGGGAGCGAAGGCGCTACTGGCCAGGAAGATGTCGAACCAGTATGTCTGTGTCCCAGTGGCGGGTGGCCTGGATTGACTTTGTTCCCTTTGTTGCAGCAACCCGAAGTACATATCCCCGACTGACAAGATGATGACGCCCGTCAGCCAGAAGCTGAACGCAGCGAAGCAGAAGCACTTCACGAAGTACGTGCCATATGTCTGCCGCGCGCTCTGTGGTCGTGCTGACCGCTCGACGCAGGGGCGCAAAGCCCATGCAGTCGCTCTTCCCCCAGAAGGAAGTGGCCTCCGACCCGGAGAGCGGCTCGGACGAGGAAGCATCATCATCACCGGTCGAGAAGACGGCAGCCGACGAGAACCCGTTTAGTGCCGTCGACGACGCCCCCCCTCCCCCACATCGTATTGTTATTCCCGCTTGGCTTGTACGACTATCCGCCCGATACCTCATGCACCATCCTCTTGCTACTCGTTTGTTTGTCTAGTTTGCACCAGTTATGCATCTTGTACTACCATGGGCGGGCCTCAGGGCGCTGCAATCGATTGGATGCAGCCGCCGTGAACCAACCAGTCTTGCTTCGAACGTCGTACCTATCATGAAGACTCAACGTACTCAACTTCAATGCAAGCAGAAGATGACTGCGGCCGCCGTTACATGAACATTCATATATCCGACTTGGCCTTCACATTGTTCGTCGCCGGTCGCCAAGAGTATCGTCATGCAGGGTGCAATGCCCTGCTGAGTTCTAGCCGTCAATTCCCGTATATACAGAGTGCGCGTCGCACAGAACTTCTCCAAGCTGGACACCGTTCCCAGACTAGTCGAAGATGGGTTCAACATCACACTCATAGACGTTGCTGACACAACGAATATCAGACATTGGCAGACCCACCTATGCTCAAATAAGCTCCACTTTCCCTTGGTCCCTCTCATAATCACGTAACGCAAAAGTTGCCGGTTCGCTCTAGTCCGCTGCGATCGTAATCCGGACCATGCCCACAGTTAATAAGACTACCGTCGCTGTCATTCCCTGGACGAGACTAACCCAATTGGAGAGCAATCCCGGTACATACACTTCGTGCGACATCCCCCAAACCCGACATATGATCACCGGAATGACCGCGCACGGAACTCCGGTTTTCACCATGACGTTGAACGTGAGACGCCGTCAGGCCAATTCTCGGACCGGTACATTTCGTGGCGTACTCTCCAGTCTGCTCGCCTGCATTCTATGATCTATAAGTATCCAGCTGGGCCTTGGAGCATACGGTTCGGTACCGCGCGCTGAAACGAACCCCCTCTTGAGCTTGATGGCGGTACCAATGGAACCAGAGCCTGGACGCAGCAGTGAGATCAGACAGAGATTGATCCAGCTTCACCCGACTGGCAGGCTCAAGGAGCATTTTATATGTATACCTACAAAGAGCGAACGATGCGCCTGCATTAACGATCGTCAGCAGTAAGCGGACAGGAGTAACTTAGGAAATGACGTAGATCCGAATCCGTAGGGACGGCATATAAAAATGTCCATGGGTCCCAAAATGCAGCAGTAACGACTCAACGACGACGACGATGTCCATATCCCAATCCACAGCCCATGAACGACATAAGTCTACTCAGTTCCTCCTGCAGCACCGGAAGAGATTCCGCTTGAAGAAGTAGAACAGGCACTAGGAACAAGCGGTGAGCATCGCGAGCTCCGAAGCAGAGTGAGTCGGACACATACGCCTATGAACCGCACGGCAGCCAGCCCGAATGTCGAGTACAGGATGACGGCGAAGTAGATGTTTTGCTTCTTCCGAAGCGTATCGTTATCGACGTCCTCGTCGCCGGAGCTCAAGCCGTTCAGGTTCTCAATCGAGATGGCGAGCGTAGCGTTCGAGAGCATCCAGAACGAGACGAGACGTGTACGGAACGTCTTGTTCTCGTCGTCCATCGTAGGCTTCTCGACTTCCTCCTTCACCTGCAGTTTTGTCACCGCACGCGTCACGGTCTCCTTGAAGTGAGCGTCGAGGTCTTCCTTGTTCCTTGAAACATCCTCAACGACGGCAGTATCAGCGTCCTTCGATTTCTTCGACGAGACAGACGGCAGAGCTTCAGCCTTGTCGCTACCCTTGGTACCCCAAGAGACCTACACAGAATCGGTCAGTACTGATGCGACGTGCAGGTGTATTTCACCAACATCGTGAAGGTTGCAGAACGCATAGACGTTCAAGACGTTCGTGAAACTGGGGGCCAAGCAGAGGTACTGAGGGAAGCTCGTGAACATGTGCCAGGGGTCGCGCTGAACAATCGATCAGCTACAATCTCCGCGAAGAATTATACCGGGCTCACGTAGAGGAATGAAGATATCAGGTAGATACCGTACGTTGCCACCATGGCGACGATGAGGGAACCAACAGGAGGCGTCAAGAAAGTCAAAATGATTTGGCTAACAGTCTTCCCCTTCAATTCTGAAGGAACGTTCTGCAAACAGCGTCAGCAGTGAGTCAGATACGCGCAGTGACCGCATGCTATTTACCATGAAGGCTTTGATGGTAAGTGCGAACGAACAGACCAGCAGGTAGACGGATAGAATGGCGTATACCCTGATGTGTCCACAACATGTAAGCAAATGTCAGGCAATTGAAGGCGTCGGACAAACCATAGAGTGATGGTGTACGCCAGTCGTTCTCCTTTTGGTCGATTGCCCAGCGCGAGGATAAATTGCAAGCAAAGGAACGCGAGGTAGACCCACTTCAGGGCCTCGTTGACCCAATGCGTCTTAATGGGAGATATAGTATTGGACAGACTGCTGAAGAGATGCAACTCACGATTTCCACAGTGCCAAAAAGAACAAGTTTTTGACTGGGCAGGAGTTCGATGATGATACTGAACGTGAGCCACATGTTGGCAAGCGCGAACCAAGTGAAGATCAGTGTGAAGACGTTGTACTGCAATGAACTGCGAGTCAACGAAGATACCAAAGGACAGATTGACCACGGGACGCACGATTGCCTGGACGTGCAAGAAGAACATGCGGATGATACCATGGCTGGACCGATAGAGCTTGAAGAAGTTCACAAGACTGTACTGTAGACGGATGAGCGTCAGACATCATAAGTCAACGTAGGCAAGCTACACTGTGGACTCACCACCGAGGCGGCGAACGAACCGTTCAACCAACGACGACGCTGGCCGATAAGCTCCACAGCAGACTCCGGCACATCCGTCTCAGCCTTACTAGGCTTCACGTACGTCAGCGTCCACCGCTCGTTGGCCTTGGCGACGAGCTCGAAACAGAGAATACGGTCCTCTGCCAAGAACATGTTCTTCGTGAAGATGTTCATGCCGTATATACCCTTCGGACCGAGTCGATCAGCCAATGAGTGGTCACCGTGGAAGTACTGCTCCAGAGGACGACCGAGGATGGCACGGAACCGGTAAGCAGAGAAGGCACCAGGCAACACGGACACGTAACCGAAGCTACTCTCGAGTGGCTTGTCTGCATGGACGCGTCAAATTTTTGATGTATGAACGCAGGTGGATATATCTTACCGAGGATGTTGGACATCTTGTACTCGAAGTTTTGCGCAGCGACGAGGGGGTTCAGGAGCTTCTTTCCACCCTCCAACATGGCGTGAATTTCACCACAGCACCCACCCAAGTGTGGGTCGTTGTAGAAGGCCTCCCACAGATAGTAGATGGACTTGTGGCCCGGCTTCGTACCAGCATCGATGAGAACACAAATCTCGGGCTGCGGCAATGGTCAGTGTCGGCAGGCACTGAGGCGCCAGCGAGTGTACCTCAAGCATCCGACCTATGGCATTGAAGAGCCATCGGTGAGAGTTAATCTTCTTTTGGTTCTTCGCCTTGATGACGAGGATGAACGACACCGGGACAAGGTTCGTATGGTCATCGCCATGAGGAAGGATGAGCTGGGGCGTCGCATCCACGGACAGCTGGGTCGTGTACTGGCGGATGACAACTCAGATATTTGTTACCGAGATAGGTGTGACTACCTACCTCGAAAATGTGGGCGACGGTATCCTTGCCATCGACCTGCTTCTTCATGACACCGTCTTGATACACACCGATGGTGGCAAGAATATCCAGGACTGTCTTGTCCATGGGTTCCAAACCATCAATGACGAGCGCCACGGTGATCTTCTGCCAACCCGGGACACCCTCCTCAGCTGTGCGACGCCAGTACTTGGACTGTTTAGTCTTGCAGATGTCGCGAATGTTCAACATGACGCCGTGCAGGGTACGGGCGTAGAGTGTCTTGTCTTCGTTGTATGACGTGACAGCGATGAGCAGCTCCGTCTGCCGGTTGTACATCTTGGTACGGAGGGAGTAACCGCTAGCTTCCGAAAAGTCATCGGGATCGCACGTTGCCGCAGTGTATCTCATGTGTCTAGAGGCGCAAGCCAGGAAACGAGGTTGGCGTCACTCTGAAACGCTTGCAAGTATTACTCACGAGAATTCGGTCGATTTCGACATGCCCAGCCACTTCGGCTCGATGGCGCTGTACACCGGGGATGGTACAGGGTACTCTGCAATGAAGTTACCCTTCGTAAGCTTGACTTTACGGGTAACACCGCGCTTGATCGTCTGTCGCCGTCTCCAGGAAGACTCAACGCCTGAAGATGCTGTCGAGACGGTGGAGATGGGACGCTCATACGGGTCTCCGTATGCATTTGGGTCAATGGGTCTGTAGTTGAATGGTACTGAGTGAGCAACAGGTTGCGCGGCAACACAACCAAACGTCCGCGGGGCGCGTCGGCGTGGCGCGGCACTCACCCAGGAGGATAGAGACTGCCAGGTGCGGCGGTGAGGGGCAGCTTCTCAACGTCGTCATCGTCGTAGCCGCCACCCATGCCACCGAATTCTTGCGGCAGGGAGACGGAGCTCTCATATGCAGACATAGCTGGCTCTTGGAAGTTGACATGTCGCGGACGGTCGGCGAACGGGTCCCCATGGTCGCTCACTGAGTTCTGTGAATGGTAAGAAGGGAGCGGGGGTCGGTGGTCCTCGGCCATGACTTGCGCTGCAATGAAGGAGTGGCCTGAGGATGTCGAGGGCGTGGAAGGGCTTGTCGTCGAGAGGTCGTCGTGGATGGAAAGAGCGCGCGCAGCAACTTGGCAACTTGAGGTCGCCTACGCCCCGGACCCCGGATACCCACTGTGGCTGTAGCCCCGCCTTCTTTGCCCCCGCCATATTGATCTCCGTCCGGCCAATGGCGGCGCTCCCCTCCACCGCCCCGCCGACTCTCGCGGTGCACATCACCGCCCCCCGGCCGGCTCGGTCGGCACCACCAACCGAGCGGTCGTTGCCACGGAAATGAGTGTTCTTTCTGCCCCATCGTCCGTCGGTGTGCGCTCGCGGTGGTACTTTTTGCGAGCGTCGACTACTTTCATCATGCTGGGCGGGCTACGAACGAGGCCGCGCTAGCTTTGACAAAACCACAGAGACAGCGACTGAACAGCGTGCAATCGCGCAGCTACTGCGTGGTTGACGCGGTGTTCTGAACAGTCAACATGTGGCGATCGCGATCTGCGTTGACTGACCCTCATCATGTTCTCGTCTATTTTGAGCATTCTCTATTGACATGGACCGCAAGTGAACTTACTTACGTCCGGATAGTTGTCATGATTGTTGCAATGAATGCTTGACCTCCGCTATCCAGACCACTCGATGTGCTCCAAGTACAGGACACGGATTCATATGTCGCGGGCTATCCTTGGTACGTCCTGCAATTCACCACGGGCTCGGAGTATGTTTACCTCAAGGCTATCATACGCTGGATCTGCGTTGGCTATTGTTCCTGGCACAGGAGGCTGAGTATGCAGCTCACCTGCCTGTGCCAATGCCAATGAATGATAGATAAATACTTACTATGGGGAGAACAAGGTTTCCGGGGGTCGTCACGTCAGCGTGTAACACGTACAGCATTTCATACATAGCCTTTGCAACTCCTTCGTCTCGCAAAGCTCACATCCGAAGCGGCGGTCTTGTTAACCCGTCCACGATGCTTCGCACCTCGCTGAGCGACCCGGCTTCACAAGGTGCGACAATGCCAAGGGCGCATCTGCAGGAAGGCTGCAACCGAGGGCTGTGGCTGCTTTGTCGATATGATGTACGGGCGCGGGTGTCAATGTTGTATGGCTGCGTGTCAACCTGTGGTCCGCGGGACGAACACTGTTATGTGACTGAGAATGCAGCATACATACGGTACATAACGTATGCAAGCCATATACTGTACTACGCGCGAGGGCAGTCTTTATATACTTACGAGACCAACGCGCGGATCGGATTTTACTCCGCGATCGGTCTCACGGGAGAACAGATGCCCCTAAGCAGCACGAGCATCTGAATACGTTCCGGCGTACTCGGGCGTACACAGTTGTAGACAGTCAGCTTCAAATCACAAGTACTTTCAACGTTTCAGCAGTACTACTAGTACTGCTGCTGCCAGCTAGGCACAATTCTGTACTTCGACAGCACCGTCACCTCAATTCGTGGCAGAGACCTGGCAGTGTCTGGTATATACATTCCGGAAGCACTGACGCACAATTCGGCCGCGGCTGACACATTGACCGATATATAGTGCAACCTCCCCAGCAATGCCTCCCGCGAAGTCGAAGACGCCTCCAGTGGTGCTGTATCAGTACGTACTACCAGGCATCTTCTCCACCGCGATACCGGGTTTACGTTGTATCGTTATGTCGTTGAATCTTGTTCTTAAACAGCTATGACGCATCCCCATTCGCAGACAAGATCCGCAGCGTCCTCATCCTAAAGCGGATCCCACACAGCCGAGTCGAGGTGCGCTCGTATACTCACTCGCCAATGAGACTGTACTACATCGCGCCTGCCGCTAATACCTTAGGTCTCGTACATCCTCCCTCGTCCTGAACTCTCAAACCTGCTGGGTATCACCTACCGCCGCATACCCGTGCTGGCCATCGGGAACGACGTATACTGCGACACTAGCCTCATATCCACGGCCCTCGAGCGTCGTTTCCCTGCGACCAAGAGCTACTCTCCGTCCGCGCGCGGGACCATATTCCCTCCGAGGAATGGCAGCAGCAAGATCGTGAAATCGGACAAGGCGTTCATCAGGGCGTTTGCGACGTACTACATCGAGGGCCAGATATTCGCTCCCATATCGCTGCATGTGCCCTATGAGAGGATGCCTGCGGATTTTCTGCAAGACAGGGGCCAGGTGAACGGGACAGAAAGTTCATCGCTACAGTGACTGACGTTGGAGGTGTAGATGCTCGGCGCGCCCATTGACGTCGCAGCCTTGGCAGCGAAGCGCGAGGAGTCGAAGAGCATTCTCGCGTCACATCTGGTAAGCAGATCGGCATTCGTAAACGACTGGCCGCACCTCAATGAGTATATGTAGGCTCTACTAGAAGAACAGCTCGCCGATGGCAGAGAGTGGCTCATGGACACCGCAGGACCTAGTCTTGCTGATGTTTCCGGCCATTTCCTGGTGGCATGGATGCTCAAATTCAGGACTTCTCGCGACCTCCTCGACCCAAGCCTCTTCCCTAAAGTTGTCATAGTACGAAACGTTTCTCTGAGACATTGCGCGCCGATAGCTGAACATCCTGCATAGTGGTTCTCCCGCATGTCCGCGTTTCTGGACAGTCAGAAGGACTTCTCGCCGTTCGAGAAGAACAGCGCGGACGCGGCCGCCAAGACCATCGTCTCTGCTCAGCCGGAAGACCTGTCCGCCGTCGGGTTTATAGAAGCGGAGGCGCGCCGCCTCGGTGTCAATCACGGTGACACTGTGTCGGTCATACCCACAGACAATGGTGGGCTTTCGTCATGGCGAGTGTGGATTGTGTTGTGACGCCGTTTCGTTCAGGTCGTGTACCAACGGTCGGCAAGCTGCTTGCCCTCAATCGCGAGGAGGTTGTGATCGAGACAGTGGGATCGGCTGGCGTTGTTCGCTGCCACTTCCCTCGGCTCGGGTTCTCAGTCAAGGCAAGACAACCGGCGGCGAAGCTGTAAGCTAGCTGTATACTTAATATCTGTATTGACTGTCGTAGGGGCTATCTGGATGGGATATTATATCATTACGTTTCTCACTGCGACGAAATATCTCAGAACGGAGATATGAAGAATGGTCTGGCACGTTGCTCAAGGATCATTTCCATCATACTCCGTCGTCGCTGCAGATGCTGGGTGTGCTGGACAGTCACGAGGACGCAAAACCTTCCAGCACCGAGATAGATACAGCAACGCATATTTCAACGCGAAGATGCTTCAGTACAAACAGTACACCAGTACAACGAGGTAGTCCACAATACAAATTACATACAAAGATCCACATACTCAAACGATCTCAAAAGATGAAATTACGACCGCCCATCGTCATATGCCTCATATCACCGGCATTGACCCCAGATCCTTGAGTGGGCGGCATGCCCCCAGGCATAGCCATCCTCGCGCTCTGGTCGCTCGTATCCCAAATTCGGCCACCCGCGCTAGGCAGACGCGAGCGCAATGCATCCAGTCCCCTGTTCGGCGGCTGCCCGATGCGCATCGCAGAGATGCCAGAGGTCACAGAGGAGGTGGATGCAGGCGCGGCGATCTTGCTATCCTTGTCAAGCTGGTCGCGGAGGGTCTTGATTTGGCCCTTGAGCACGGATGCGAAGGAGGGTTTGTCGCCCTCTTCGATGCCGGCTATGATGACGAGGGTGGACACGCTGTTGAAGTTCGGACGTCAGCGGACGGACGACATTGGGAAGGGCCACACTGACAAAGCCTCCTTGAGGTAGGCGAAGCTGAACTTGTTTGTCGCTTCGGCGATCTCGTGGACGAGGCTGTCAGGGAAGTCGATGTCCTTGTTGGTCTTCAACTTGTTCTGCCAGTACTTGGCGTACAGCGTACGCTCCTCCTTGTTGGGATCCTCGAACTCCCTATAGGCAGTCCCCTTCAGACATACATCGCCAAAGGTCGCTCGTACAGGACGCACCATTTGCGGTCGAACCTGCTCGGCCTGCCACTCAACGCCGGGTCCAACCTGTCGAAGTGGTTCGTCGAGCCGATGAGGAGCAGGCCGTCGTTGCCTTCCAGTCCGTCAAGCTGGTTCAGGAAGAACGACCGATTGCTGTCGTTAATGAGGGAGTCCAAGTCCTCGAGGATGAGCACGCATGGTGCCATCTCGCGCGCCTTATCGAAGACCGCCGCCATGGATCCTTCTTCACCCAAGTAACCTTTGAAAGACTTCACGTAGAGAGGAGCGTAACCCTTTGCGTCGCACTCCTTCATAATGGCTTTCATGCTAATTGTCTTTCCGTTTCCTATTAGCGTACGTCAGCTTCTATCAAATGCGCGAAAACTGGCAACTCACCAGGAGGGCCGTACATAATGAGACCCCGCTAACGGTACGAGGGTTAGGTATGTCTTCACTTAGGAACAAAGCATAATACCTTCCAGGGAATCGAAAGGTTCTTGTACAGCGTCTCGGAGTCAAAGAAGCCATTGACATCCTTCCGTAGCCGGTCTTTGAACCCTTGCTCCAAAATGACATCGTCCCAGTTCGCCTTTTGGACTTCGACCCAAAGATTGTGGTCCTTGCGCCAGAAGCTTTGGTTAAACACGTAGATTTCCTGATGAAGCTGACTGTGCCATGTTCCCGCCGCATAGATGAGTGCCCGGGAATGTTCCTCGGGACCAGCATGGACAAGGAAGTTCTGAATCATCGCTCCATACCCGACAGGGAACTAGCATTGGGGTAAGGTTGGTTGTTTCCATGGCATCTCAATGGAGCACGTACTCGCAGGGTATACAGTATGAAGTCGTATTTCTGACAACTCGTGAGATGGGTTATCTTTCATGCGAGTTCAACAGGAAGAGCGTACATCATATGCGACGCGGAACGCGCCAAAGTAGACTGAATCGAGCAGGGCCCCCTTCCCCGAGCGCCGGGCCAGAGGTTGGAACATGATGCTGGTGACCAGCTCGGAGGGTTGCATGGGTTGCACCAAAGCCCCAGGGAAGCCCATGAGATTCACTGTTCCTTCCATGAACGGCACAACCGTATGAGTCGGATACAGTTTACGGAGGGTCCGCGTTCTATGAAGTGACATCAGAGGCGGTGTTCATTCGTGCGGAAGTCAACGTTGCTCACGCATAAGCGACCTGCTCAGCAAAGGGGCGGATGCTAAGGCTATGTTAGCGACGCAGGCTTGCATCGGGTTTCTCACACACCCTGATCTATCCAGACATCGTAGAAGGGATCGATGCTGTTGCTTTCAGAGCTCTGGGTGGCACGAACGCCCTCTTCGAACATCACATTGACGAAGGCATCGTCGAAGTCGGGGGTGGTGCGACCGCGCTGCATGGTGTGAAGGAGACAAGGAAACGAGGTGGGTGCGACGCGATTGGATTATATAGAGCGCGTGAAGCGTGACGGCGTGGGTTCGTTGATGCTGCGACGCAGCGGTGGAAGGGAGCCGCGTGCGATGGCGATGGGATGGTCGACTCGGACGCGCTCACTGCGGCTCGGCGCTCAGACGCGCAGCACGCGCTCTCGCGCCGTGTCACGCGTGTGTGTAGACGCCAGTGACGCGTGTCGGGCATTGCCGCAACCGAACGAGGATGTGGCGGCCTCCCGCCACAAACTTTCCAGCGACCACCATGTCCTCGAGGGTGTCCACCGTCCTTACTGTCGCCGGAGTCACCGTCCTCGGTGGTCTCGTTGCCTATGCTGTCTACTTCGACTACAGGCGGAGAAATGACAGCGACTTCCGCAAGCGTCTGCGTATGTGGCCACCCTGGTGGTCGTCTTTATGCTTCGCTGACTCAATTTGACATAACTTACAGGGAAGGACAAGAAGAAGGTTAAGCAGGTGACGCAGTCGCAGGAAAGCTCAACCGCATCCCTCGGAGTGAGTCCGGAGGAGTTGAGAGCGGCCCTCAGCAAAGTCCGCGATGAGGAGCTCCCGCCCGACCCGGACGCCAAGGAGCAGTACTTCATGACCCATGTCGGAATGGGTGAACAACTGTGTGCGCAGGGTAAGTGGATCCTATATTGATTATGGCTCGCTAATGAGCAATGATTAGGTCCTATGTTCTACCTTCCGGCGGCGCTGTCTTTCTACCGGGCTCTCCGGGTGTACCCCTCGCCTGTGGAACTTATCATGATTTACCAGAAGACGGTCCCTGAGCCCGTATTCAAGGTGGGTCAGCCACTCTAACCCACGAACACTGTCGTTGACAAGGATGGCGTAGATTGTCATGGAGTTGACCAACTTGGACGTGAGTATACCTTCGTCGACCGCAGCCGCAGAGGGTAGTGTGCACCGCGAAGCCGAGGAGGAGGACGAGACAAGTCCGACGAGGTCGGGTCCTCCCTCGGAGACGTCATCACAAGAGTGGGACAGGCTCACCGACCCGGGCAGCCAGCCCATGTAAAAAAAACTTGTCTCCCGCTACGCAGGGGCTGTAGAACACCACCGCACACTACTGTCACACCTATCCCCAAATTCTTTGTGCTCTATTCACATTTGCATGACCGATCTAATATACATTGCTTGTTTTCTTTCTCCATGCCGCTCTTCACGCTTAGGTTAAGGCCCGTGTCGAAGGTGAGCTCGTCAAATTTGACGAATTAGACAATACCAGCTAAGTCACTACGCTATGCTGGATAGGTTACTACGACGTTTTCCCGCCTAAGAACATGAATGTGTCCGTCCAACCTGCCCCTGGTGATGCTAGCAAAGTCCGCAAAATTCTCGTCGCTGAGAAGGACTTTGAACCCGGAGATGTCATATATAAGGTTGTTCATCCATCCCACTCGAATGTTCGTCATGCACACATCTCAATTTATATTCCAGGAACGGCCCGTTGTCGCAATCCTCGACCCAGATCTCCAGGACAAGGGTACTTACTGCAGTCATTGTCTTCGTTCCATTCAGAAAGACTTCGCCATTCGTCCGGACTCTGACCGCCTTGGCTCCGTCTATTGCTCAAAGGAGTGCCAGGTCAAGTCCAAGATCCAGTCTCATAACCTGTTATTCGGTCTCGAATCTGTTCTCCCTCCGGAGCTGGACCTCGGGCAGTCAGTATTGGCGAAACCCGCTCGAGATGAAGCCCAGACGAAGTTTACGGAGTACGTCAAGGCGCAAGGCCGCTCGATTCCCCTGCTCTCTGCCCGGTTCGTCGCGCGCCAGATCGCAATTGAGACGGCGAAGATGGTGCCCAACAAGTCGGCCGCCCTAGCGGAAGAGATTGCGGACGCGTCGATCGGTGGCACCGACTACAGCTTGTACGACCACATGGAGCGCTTGCGGTTTGTTGACGGCAAGGCCTCTGAAGAGGAGACAAAGCTCCTGTGCGCCGTCCTGGGTGCTGCTTTGCCTGGTTTGGAACAGTCGGTGACGGAGGAGCGGTTGGCCACGTACCAGGGCAAGCTAGCGTACAACGCAATTGGGGTCTGCTACTCTGGCGGAAGAGACGACAACGTATGTGGCCCCTTCATCGCCTCAGGGGCGACGCTGACATCTTGCACTCAGCCTGAGTCCTCAAAGCGCCCTGAGGAACAAGAACGGACGCGTACGCCATATGGTCACTTGCGACAGATCGGTAGTGGTCTCTACCTGGTTTCGGCCTACGTGCGTATCACTCTCACCGATTGTACCGTCCCCAATTATATGTTTTCCTAGATTGCGCACTCTTGCTCTCCGTCAGCGAGGCCCTCGTTTAGCTCTGGTACCTCCGAGCTGTCCCTCATTGCATCCAAACCCATCAAAAAGGGCGAAGAGATCACCATGTCCTACGTGGATGTCTCGCAGCACCCCGACGAGACAGCGGAGCAGGCCAGGAGGCGTCGTCGTCAGGAGCTCGCTCGTGGGTGGAGGTTCAAGTGCGAGTGCGAGCGATGCCTCTCCGAAGCTACTGATGGCAACGAGAGCGATGTTGGCGTCGAGAAGGACGAGTCGAAGGTTGAGGATGTTGTCAAGCGTGTCGGGTTGGGCGCCGAGGCCTATCTCAAACCGCACTAAAAGCAGCTGCCAGTCACATCTCATATGAAGTTATAGATACGTAGTGCTCTAATCATAGGACAGTCGTTTGCATGCATCCCGTTCTCAGTGCCATACACTTCTGCTTGCACGCATACTTGCATTGGCTTTCGACCACATGTAGCGCACAAACTGATGGAAAACTGGTATTACTGACACTAAAATGTACACGATAGCATTGCAGAACAATGGTACACAGCGAACTAGACGTAGATAATGATACGCGCTGTTAGCTACAACAACGTTCGTGCTGGGGTGACATTATGCGGACTAATACGGTAAGATTGTCAATGGACACACAACAATTAAACATCATGCTGCTAAACTTCGCCACATGCCTGACAGACATGCATTAGTATCGCGCACAAAGAGCGTCCCGAATATGACTCACCTTCCGAGGGTACTCCATCGGCAGCTTCCAAGATCTGCAATGCACGCTTCTCCGCCAGAGAGCCTACAGGAGGATTTGGTCTTGTATCGTCCTCTTCCTCATCATCGGCCACATCGTCAAGCTCGAACGCGCCTGGGTCGATCTGGCGGTTCCGATCACGCTCCGCGTACACCTGTCTGCGCACAGCGGACGATGACGTTCGCAAAACTGGCACGAGAAGCCCTGGACGATCCGTCAAAGACGTCTTCGGTTGCAGCGGCGCGCTGGGTAAGTTGCGCATGATTGGTATCGGGAGTGACGAGGCGATTGTATTGCGCTCTGTCAGGCTGCGATCTTCACGACCTGGAAAGGATGTCAGGCATAGTTCAGGTGCATAGATGCTGACGCTTACTCATGGTGTGACCATTGAACGGCTCGTCATCGTAGTCGTCGAACTCGTCCAAATAGCGGCCCAACCGCGCGCTATCGTGGTGGACAGTACTGTCGCTCTCCTCTTCCTCTTCGATGGAGACCGGGCCAAGCTCCTTGCTCCGTCGTCCTTGGCGCTCGACGAAGACCTGCCAGGCCTTGCTATCCTTCTTCCAGGCGCTCCTGTGACTAGGTACACTGGCTGCCACTAAATTGAGGATATGTGCTTCTCGCGAGTCGGGCGATAAAGGAGGTTCGTCCTCCGCCTTGTCACCATTGGTGTGGACTCTGTCGGCTTTCCCCACCTGTTCCTTCGCCTGGCTGCGCGGCCGATCAGACTCGACTCTGCGGGTAATGGGGGGTCGCATGCTCTGTATGTTTGGCAGCGACGATGGTCGGAGAGATGATAAGGACGAAGGAAGACCATAGGCATCTTGTAAGCGCGGGCGCCTGCGTCGAGAAGGCGACGTAACTTGGGGCGGGGGCGTGGTGGTCGACTTGCCGTTGGTGAGCACAGTTGGACTTGGGGGCAAACTGGGCTGCTCGGGATTGTCTTCCCCCTCCATGTCAAAAATGGCCGCTGAAAGATGAATAGTCAAGAGGTATTCGTCGTTCACATCGATGCAATATCTACCTTCCTCTGCGGCATCTTTCTCCCTTTCGCCATCCGCGGTCTCGCTGTCGATGATAGTGATTTCAGGCTTGACGTCGAAAGTAACCTTTCTTTTGCCTTTAGGCGTGACCTCCTTGGTAGGCGCACCCGACTCGGCTGCAGTTTCCGACTCCTGGTCTTTGGTCGGCGTAACAGGTCGTGCGTTCTCCTTCTCCTTGCCCTTCTTGATTGAGCTCTTGGTACCGCGAGGTGACCGCCCGCGAGGTACGACTGTAGGGGAGATGGTATCGGTCGTACCTGCGCTAGACGGACCAGCTTCTTGCGTACTCGAGGAGGCCCTTTGGCGTTCCGCCATCTGAGCTTCCAAATCAAGTACATATCTGTAGCTCGTGGCGATATCCTTCGACTCGTCCATGTTTCGCCTATACGCGTCACGAATGCTACCCTCTGCGTCGAATGCGCCCATTGCTACTGTGCGCGAAGATGCGGTGGAGGGGGAGACGACTCGGGTCATGCTAGAGCGTCCAGGAGAAGATGCCGCAGCGCTGGACGGTGGGGATCTTGACGATATGCCTTCATTACGTGTAGCGCTCCCTCGATCACCCGGATAATGGAAGGAAGACGTGGCCAGTGATGCAGAAAGGGCTGATGTCACCTGATGGGGCGAAGTAGGAGATGTCATGCGCGCGGGGACACTGTGAGCTGGGACGAAGTCATTGATTCGCACAGAGGCCGAAGGATCGTCGGTGACTCCATTCCCATGGCTAGTCCCAGCTGCCTTCTGACTAGACCGTCTCCTAGCCATGGACGAGGTGGGACGACCAGAAGAGCTGGGCTCTTGCTGCAGCTTATCAATCCCGTCTTTGAACCGGCTCCACAAGACCTCGACCTCCCGTCTGAGCTCGACCTCGAAGGCCTGCAATTCCGCTGCCTGGTCCTGCGCGATCTTGGCAAGGTGCGCCTCGGCCGCCTCTTGTGCTCTTTCTGCTTCGCGCGTGGCGAGCGACTTGAAGTGCTGGAATACTGGGTGACTTGGTGTGAATGGTGGCGGGGCGAAAAGCGGTGGTAATGAAGGAAGATGTCTCCACGGTGTTTCGGACATGTTTGACGGCGGCGACACGGAGGAAGGGGTGGGAAACGACCTATTCGGATCTCCGGACGGGACGACAATGCCAAAGACCTTAGAGAACGACGCCGGAAGCTTCCGCTTGTGCTATGGCTTCGCCAGTCTGTTCTCGAGGGCAAGCCGGTCAGAAACCTGCATCTGCATATGTGGGAGAGGACATAAGCCTCTTGGTGTCTCGAGACATCAGGAGGCTCATGAGCTTCGCCGGACCCAGCGGGTGGCGGAAAGGACCACATACCAGACAGTTCTTGGACACCTCTACCCAGCCACTCGCGCTCATCAACACGTCCTGCTCTGCCCAGTTATCTCCAGGTAGAACGGGCCCTTCGCCACCGTCTGCCGCAGCGTATAGTACTTGTTTGGCTCGGTATACCAGAGTTTGGCATACGAGACATGTCAGGGAGATGAATCGTGTACTTCGCGGGACCTGGCCATGCGGGTCGGGCACCATACTACTTCGGTTCCTAAGTGTGGCCTGCACATGGGTCTTTCTGGGGGTGAATTATGGCATCCTCGAGAAACGGTACCGGGGGAGACGTACAATAGCTATACCATTATCCCCGCAGTGGACGGACGCGAAGGCGTTGTCGGCAGGAGGTGCATTATCGGGGGTAGGTTCGTGCGTAATCTGCACATTCAGACAGTGACAGGCGTAGGTCGACCTGAGGCCATTGGTGGCCATAGCACGGAGGGGATGCAAGAGGAGAGCAGAAAACGATATGGCAAATCTGCGAGAAAAGGGAGGACCGCTACATCTGAACTAGCGCTGACTCGGAACAGTGAGGCGCCCGGGGCAGGCGGTGTGGCAAGGGCGCGGTGCAGCTGCACGCTCAAGCGGCCTCAAGCGGCCCTGCCAAACGCTCTTCGTCTGCCACCCAGCCTCGCTCGGATCGGGCCACTGCGCGGTCCGCGGTCGGCCATCCTCCCAAAAGCATCCTTCTCAGCGACGTAACGCAGCAGCAAGTGACACAGCTCAGTGCTAATCGGGCATCGTCCTGCCATACGCCCGCTCGTCAGATGAGACGAACAGGAAAAGCACGCATGTTCCGGCCGTGATACATACAACGTGTAACACCTAAATAGAGCACTTCAAGCTGGTCATCCAAATTGATCCAACTGATCATTTGTTCTTCTTCGTCTCTGCGTCCTCCTTCCCACCCTTCGCTTGTACGGCATCGACTTCCGACGCCATCACTTGACCGTACTCGTTCACCCGCTTCGGGTCGATTCGGTATATCCACCGCTGCAAACTCCGGTTAGCCCAACACGCGTCGCAACAACGCTGATTGAAACCCACTTGGTAGATGAAGACCAGGAACACAACGTCGTCCCGGAAACATGCCAATCGATGCAATACCGGCATTTTGATGCAGAATCTGGGGCCTAGCGTCAGCTAAACACGCGCACGGACATAGTGTGGCCATACGCGAAAAGATCATCCACAACTGTCGACAAGCTCTTGTATATCATCGCCTTCATGGGCATGTGGGCAACGCTCTGTACCGCCCCATACGTCATTCATTCAGTAGCAAGATTGAGTCACACGGACGAACCTTGAGTTTGTAGTTTATGATCAGTTGCGGGATGAGTTGAGCCTGTGACGTGCATTGACAGTTAGTTCCGGTCTTCGTCGCGGAAGCAATGACTTACGAAACCGAACATGTATACGAAGGACGTCAGCGTCGAGATGACGAAACTATACCAGCCTCTGTGTGTCTCGTAGAGCAGCGAGTACACAGTATAGCCCGCCAAGCATGGGATTGTGAAGTAAGACACGTAGCGGAACGCGAGCTTGTCGTACCTAAGACATGTTAGTACGCAACACTGTAGACATTTTCGGCAATGTACTTACTCTTGCGTCTTCTTCTCGTCCTCACTTAGAACATGTCTATCTATTGACGAACAAATGTTGGCAATGTAATTGACGTATAGCAGCAACATTACCTTTGATGTCCAGACGGTAGGGGATAATGAACCCGGGTCCGAAGGCGCTATACCGATGTCAACTGCTTTCGTGATCTAGAAACCGAGTTCAGAAAAACGCAAGATAACATAGGGGACAGAAGCAACCTTCCAGGCCTCGATGAGGACTCCAACGCCAGAGCCCATTAGGATCATCCAGCTTGTTTGTTCGTTATTGTCTACGAGATACAGTAGAATAATGATCTGCACGACGACATTCGTGACGATCTTCAACGTCGTGATGTCAGTTCACTGCTGAGTAGGCATGAAACTACGTAAACTCACCGTTCTATGCGTGGTGGCAAAGTGCGTGAGACGATAGGAAATAAACGAATTCGAACCAACACTGACCTAACGGATACACCGACGAGCTCCTGCTTCTGTCTCCAGTGCGACACATCCGAGCTGAAGGCAAGCATCTCGAATCTGAAGTATCTTATGAGCGCGTAAACACAAACGACCAGTCAGAGATGCGTACACCACATGCAGCACGCTGACCAACGCGGTCAAGCCCAAGAACCACGGGTTCGTTTCGACCAACATCCGCTTGATCTCGTCGAGCTCTGCGCCGCTTGCACCACCCTGCTGTTTGGCGGCCTCGTCGAACCCTTGTGTCATGGTAGCGAAGATTTGGAACTTCCAATACGACAGGGGCTGGAAGGTGACTTGGAGAGGAAGTCGGGGAGTGGTACTGTTGATCTCGATAAATTGCGAACGGAGCAGCCAGAAGTCATTCGGGTATACGATAGGCTTGTAGACTACTCTAGTCCCGGATTGGTCAGTCTCGGCGTAGACTTCGACGTCTGGAGGCATCTTAGCAAAATTGGAGGGACAAGATCACTAGCAGTATACATACGTCTTGCGACAGGCTCGGGAAGCTTGGTGATTGGAACGGCTGTCGCATCCGAGACAAGAGCCAGCGTGAGATTCTGGGTCGAAGATCAACACAGACACCTGGCGAACGATGTAGACACTCACAGGATGCCAATGTGACACGATGACGTCGGCCTGAATGACATGCTCAGTGGGCTGGGCCGGTGCAGACAACGGCAAGCAAACTCACCTGCTGAGGTTCTTCGAGTTCCCCCGCATTCTCTTCTTGGCCGCCACCGAGCAGATTCTTCTCTTTGCGAGCCTTGGTCTTTGGCAAATACCGTGTCAGCACTGTTCTGAATGAGTGAAGCACCACAATCCTGCAATAAGTCATGAACGTACACTTCCTCGCATGGTGGACAGCGCGGGTGTCGTAGTTCGACTTGGAAGGGTCGGGGCTGGCGCCGTCCTTCACCAGGTATATATCAGCCCAGAGGGAACCATTGTGTTGTACACTCTAGAAACAAAGTGAGCAAATCCTCTCTTCAGACCGTCAAAGATGGCTCACAAGCGGCAGGTCTAGCATCAGGTCAACCGTTCGCGACTCCTTGAAGTCGCCATACGTGATGTTGTCCCAGACGAAGTTCGGTAACTTGTTCTTGCTCGACCCACGGTCGGAGGTCCATTGATTCGCGAAGACGTCTGCGCTATCCGGTGAGGTCGAGAAGTACACATGCATGGCAAGCGGTATGCCAAGAGACCATCCCGGAGTCGCCTGTTGAGCGGCTACCCCTTTCGAGCCTTGCTGTGCTGTATGACTATCGTCTTGGGTAGCAGTGGATGGTGCGGCAGCATCCGGTTGTTTCGGGGCAAAAAACTTCGTAGCTGCAGGTCCATTCAGCTAACGTAACGATGCTGAGCAAGCGGCATGTACGGACCAACTTGCATCACTAGATACATGATCAATAATTGCTGGATGCATGTCAGTGCTATCCTCCCTATCGCAAGGACTATACTGTGCTCACCTGGGCCATACTCCACATTCTACGCCATGTCGACTCCTCTTGCACTGCAGGCGCGGCATTGGCCTGCGCCTGCCTCGGGGCAGCATCTGCGGAAGACATGCTGCTTCAGAACTTGAGAAAGTCAGATATCCAGCTACGTCTGGCTTTTGCAGTTCTGGCTGGAAGGCATGCACATCGCCGGAGGCTGGCAGGGGCGAGTCGACGGTGGCAGACATGTCGGGACACGTGTCACGTGAATTCGGTACGACGCGTGGCGCGACCAAGGCGCGACTCTCTGACTCTGAGACTCACTCGGCCACGTACGCACGAGCCGCATCATGCCAGTACGTGATGACTGTTATAACGCCTTACCATTCGATATTCAGCCTCGACATTGGCAGTGTTTGACATTTGACGCACGCCTCGTGGTGACATCTCTGCGCACTCCATTAGAGTTGGTGAAAGTAACAATGTCACGACGTGCCCCTCAGTCTCAGAATGGACGCGTACGCGTTACTGCAGTTGTTGACATACGGGCTCGCGCGATCTTCCCGCCGGAGTCATGCCCGTCTTCCCACTTTTGGCCGTCGTTGAACGCTGTTTCAATGTCATCCTGGATGTGACTCCGGGCAGATGACATACGCAGCAGATAGCGCTCGCATCCCGGCATCCAGTGTAACGCGTTTATCAGTACATAGGGCTGTACAGCTCAGGCTCGCGCCGGATGGACACGTAAGCCCTACATTATATGAAGTCGCTCGGTGAAAATGCTGCTGGACCGCACCATGGACCCTGGATCCCTTGAATCCTATATATCGCAGGAGTATGTGCCATCCGATGTCATCAGTTCTTGTCGTGCACTGATTGACCATTGTTGGGTCAGTATTCTGCAGACATATCTATACTACTCGGCAGCAAGTAAGCCTTCTTTACTGGCTGTATCTCGATATCGACTCGTTCTAACGTCGCAGTCAAAGCGATTGCAGCCTATGATTATTGTATGACTTTCAGCAGTGAAATCGAATACGTCTGGAAGAAGAAGCAATCATATACAACTATCCTCTTCCATTTGTATCGCTACAGTGTTGTACTATCCCTGGGACCTATCGTGCTGATTTTGAAGCCACCTTTGTATTGGGAGAACTCACACTCACATGTGAGTAAGGATTGGTCTCTCCAGTTCATTGTTGTCCTCAACTCCTTTGCAATGGCTTACAGGGGTAAGATCATTGATTCTCCTAGTTCTTGACAAGTTGAAGGTACATCTTATGACTGATACAGATGCAGTATGGCAATGTGGCTCGTTGCAGCCATGAACACTGTCTTCATGGTGAGCGCAAATGGTGAGCAGTGGCACAGTGGACCTCGAAGACAATGGATCATCATTCCTGGACTTGACTGTGCACGTTCAATGACAGTGTTTTCGGCATTGAGAATATATGCTATCTGCGAACACAAGAAAAGGATCTTCATTGGATTGCTATTACTGGGTCTCATAACTCCAGCAATCACAATGGTCAGGTTCACTCCCCTCGTTCATTTTGTGTAGACATCACTTCACAAGTTTGCCATAGTGGCTATTGTCAACATCTTCGTCGCGCCTGCCAGCGACAGTGATCTACGATGGTGTTTCGCAGACTCAAACTCTCACTTCCAGAGGTAAGTGTCGCTCGTGACTAGCACCCGCTTTCTCATGAAGAATTGATGTTTTGATGCCTTCAAGTAGTTGTGGGCTCCATTTGTCTGCCCGCCGTCCTGTATGCTTAATGACACCTGTATGGTACAGGGATGATGGGTGCTCGAGCATCTGCCATTATCTTCGACGGCATCGTCCTCGTACTGACCTGGAAGAAGACGAATCACCCTAAATTCAGGCTCCTCGACCCCGAGTACACAGCCGATAGTTCTGGGTTGTCGGAAATCCTTCTACGAGACAGTGCGTTGTTTCGCGACTGCTAGACGACCTAACTGATGGCGGAAACAGCATTTCGTTACTTCAGGTGAGTGCAACGACATGAATTTTTATCGTTTGATGATACTATTATCATTGTTATTTCAGCATTCTCTTCGCAGTGAATGTCATCGGCCTAGGAATCGGTCGCATACACAATGTAGGTCCTGACAATCTACTCTGTAACTTGCCATTGACTAATCGTACATTCCGGCGACAGCTATACGAAACCATTGAAGTGTGGGTGCCAGTGTAAGACAATCCGAAATAGTCACGCATCCTGATGTTTCTGATCTCGCCCATGGGCAGTTTGACGGAGGTCGTCCTTTCACGTCTGCTGTTAAATCTGCGTGAAGTCTCAGAGGTCTACGTGGACGAATCAGAATCCGGCCGTGGTTCGCCTTTGACATCCAGCTCTGTCTTGTTCGCGAGTGCGACACATGATGCTAGTATGTCGTGTTTCCGCCCGTCACGTTCCTCGTCTCATACTTCCCCTGACGGAATAGGTCATGCCTCGGAGGAGGAGTCCCGTCATGATGTGCTCTGAAGCGTGACATTCTCAAGTTATCTCGGCTCCTGGCATACTGTACTACGTGCCGAAACAAACAATTGATGATTCCACCAAAGACAGGAATGACAAGCTCAAATCTGTGAGAGCTCTTGACAGATAGGCTCCCAAACTCTCGTGCACGGTTCGCCGAGAGTCGACATTGGTTGCTATTACTGAACTGCTGTGCAATCACGACCTCCAAGCAGATAATCGAACAGCGTCCCTTGCTAGAAATCCGATCTTCGCGCCCGGCGTAGCCTCCGATCGGACTCTGACTACCGTTCACCAATTGGAAACCGCCTCTTGATGGACATGACCAAAGACCTTAAAGTGCTTGCCATCGAGTGTCCAGCGACTCATACGCAAGTGACACCATGCAGTCTCTTGAATCCTATCTATCGCAGAGGTGAGTGATGTCGATGAGCACCCACTCTGAACGCTGAAGTTTCGAAGCGACTCATCATTATTGGATCAGCGTCTTACAGATTTCTATGTACTATTCAGCAGCAAGTGAGTAGTACGTTGTCGTTCTGAGGGCGCGCGCGTAGTAATCAACCCACCATTGTCTCGACAGCGATCGTCTGGTACGACTACTGCATGACTTTCGGGCGTGAAGTCGAATACGTCTGGAAGAAGAAACAATCATTTATAGCTATATTATTCTATCTCTACCGATACTCTGTACTCCTCACACTGGGACCCCTACTCACATTGATCGCGCAACCGCCTCTCAGCTTGCAAGCTCCCCATTCGAACGTGAGTTTGCAGAACGTAATGATAAAGTCACAGTGCTTGAAATCTTCATGTGTAGGGGTAAGAGAATCCAGCTGGCTACCGTCCATCGCACGTTATAGCAAGTTACTTGCAGGTGCAGCATAGTTCTGCATATCGTCACGGTCACAAATACCATGTGTATGGTCAGCGCAAACAGTGAGTTGTAACACCATACACCACTGGCAAGGGACATGCTGATCTTGGAGTTTTGGTCCTAGTATTCTCAACGCTGCGGATATATGTTATCTATGACCACAAGAAATCGGTCTTTGTTGGTATGCTCTTGTTGGGATTCGTGACGCCCGCAATAACCGGAGTAAGCGCTTGCTACTTCTACTCATCTTGGGACAGCCGCCTGACGATACGATGACTCAGTTCGCCTTAGCATCTGTTGCTCGCCCCTACGTGGCTCCGGAAGACTCGGGGCTACGATGGTGTGTCTCGACATCAAGTTCAACCCAAGCCACCCTATCACAAGCCACCCTGTATCAGAGGTAGCGAGACACAGTACCCGTTCTTTGCGTCGATGCTCATCATTCGGCTTTGTACAGCTGTGCGTTATCATGTGTATCCTTAAAGTAATGCCGATGGTCATGACCTACCGTAGGTATGATGGGTGCTCGCGCATCGTCCATCGTCTTCGACGGCCTTGTCCTCGCGTTCACATGGATGAAGACGAGACAACCCAGCCTGCCTACTCGCATAACGAAAAATTACAGTGTGTCGACAATTCTTCTACGCGATAGTACGTCCCCCCCTGTCTCTATTATGGTGGCTATGTTCTCACCACAGCAATAGCATTCTTGTATTTTAGGCCAGTCTACCTTTCATATATCTATCGCTAGCTAAAACAGTTGGTGGTACAGTGCCCTGTTCACTGTGCATGTTATTGGCCTCGCAATCGGCCGTCTTCAAAGGGTGAGTCGCTGTGCTTTGTCGCTAGACCGATATATTCGTTATTAAAAGCTGACGTTATGCGTACGATAGTGGTACGAGATCACGGAGGTGTGGATCCTAGCGTGAGCCGTTCTCGGGCATGCCAGACATCTCGTAAAACCCATTCGACGTCAATGACTTTACAGATTTACATCTGTCATCCTTTCACGCCTACTCTTCAATCTCCGCGAGACAACCGAAACCGGAATCAACAGTTCTGACCATGGGGGCGCGGCACCATTGACGTTCAGCTCCATACTGTTCGCGAGCGTCTTGAAAACAGGTTCGCTGTCATCCTGCTTCACCATCATCTCTCATGATACTTATGGCAGGTCCGAGTCATGAATCCGAATTGTCGCCTGACGGGGAGGCCGAGGTGGACGATTGTTGACGCGGACGTCGATGGTATTACCGTACAGAGTGACTGGAGCTACAAGCACAGAGGCATCTAGGATTGCATCTACTAGGGTATAAAGCAAGAGCTGAACGTCTTTGCGGGAAAGGGGATATCAACGTGTATCGATGTCTCTCAATGGACAATAATCTCACCGGCACTCCCCTTCAGCCTGCGCTTCCTCCGCCCTGGCGGGGTACTCTTCACAGAGCCTCTACGTTCTTCCTCCATCTCCCTTTTCGGCAGCTGGTCTAGCGTCGCACCCAGGTCATCATTGAAGAATGCCAGCGCGAGGTCCCCAACCATCCGGAGCAATATTCGCCCACTGGGCGCAATGTTCCCGATCGGCCAGATGACACTGAAGTCCGAGAAGGAGACATGCTTTGCGCGGATGAGCGTGACGAGCTTCGCAGGAGGCATGTCATCCCCTTGGGCAACGGCATCCTGCGTTTCCGCGAGTCTGCCATGAGATCCATGGGATCCTGAGTCCGAACTAGATGGTCTATGCACACCGGAAACGTCACCTGAGCTGGAGAGAGAGTTTGGCTGTCGCCACTCATGCACTACCTTCTGCAGGCGCGCGAAGTGGTCTCGCCAGAGCGTGAACTCCTCCGAGTTGATGATGAGCACCTGGGGAGCTCTCGAGTCGCGCGTCGCCTCCACCCGCGGGGCGGGACCTGGTGTAGGCAGCGGTTCAAGCCAGGGGTCGAGTACGAGTGCGTGCGTGAGCGGCAGCGGCTCAAGGCGCTCTTCACGGTCAGTCCCTGGGAGGATTGGAGGTGGATTGGAGAGGACTGATAGCTGCGGGGAAAGCCCATAAGATTTCGTATGCACTGCACTGATAACGCATTCACATACTACAAGCGAGCCACCAAAGGAGTGGCCCATGATGCAGATCTTCTCTCGTAGCTTGACGCGCCCAGCGGTCCAGCTCTTCCAAAACGGCCCGTGCCTAGGAAGCTCAACGGCAGAATAGCCTTGAACGTAATATGTTCCGCCGAAGGCCAGCTTCTCTGTTTGGTACTACGTGGTGAGACGTTCATAGTCTCGTACAAAGTATGCGCTTACCGGCGTCAGCTCTCGGATGTGAGTTGACCAAGTCTGCTAACCCGCGATATGCGAGGTAGATCTCGAGCTCACGGAAGTGCAGCTGGTCGGCGCGGAACTTCCAATGTGGCGGTTCGTCGCCGTCCTCATATCTTCCGCCATTCACGTCAATCGATTGCAAGCGAAATACGGGCATTGCATACATCACATCGTCCGGGTGGAGATAATACTTGACTTTTGGTATCGGCTTCTTCTTGCCCTTTGGATCGGTCGAGGGTGCAGCAGCAAAGTGCGATGTCACTACTGGTGCCGTCCCATCCCTGTGTTCCATAGCAATCACGACGTTGCCCTCAGACGCGATGCGGACGCAAATATGGCTACCAGAAGAGGACTCAATGAGCGGACAGTCACGATCAATACTGGCGGGTTGGAGCCACCTATACGTCGTACGTGCGCCACTCAACCCATGGGAGTGAAATACGACAGGCCATTGAGCCTCCGGGTCGGAGAAAACCTCAGCTGGATCAAGTATGGCAGTATTTGGATATACCGGGAGCTGAGGAGACAACTTAAATCAACGCTGCCCTACATACCAAAGGTGAAAGGACGGTACCTTGAGACGTGGAGCGATCGCGCCTACGAACAGCTTCGTGAACCATAAGGGCACTTTGGCGAAATGTGCATAGCCGTGTAGAGTTGCTCGCACCGGTCTAGCGCAGTGGAGTACGGACTTCGCTCAGTACCTACAAACACCGCCATGACACTTCAACATTCCTCACCTCGGGACCCAGTTCAATGACTTCTTTAGCTTCTCCGGGGGAGTTCCATCTGCACTGGGACTGTGGATGTCGGCCGGGTAGAACGCAGTGAAGACAACCTCCTCGAGGAGTAGCGCGGGTTCATTCGGGGTGTTCCCGCTGGACTTGGCTAGTTTGGCCTTCCCGACGACCCGTGGGTCGTTCAATGGCAGTGCGAATGTCGTCGCTCCGACTGGGAATTTCCCGGGCACGTCTGGGAGACTGAACATGAGCGAGTTCTGGGATATTGCGGTCTTGCACTGGAGGGTATCAACGGTACAACTTGAGTGGGCCCATGGCGGGCGTTGGCTGGGTTGAGCAGTATGGTCAGGCCCCACTGCCAGATAGCTACTGTCGCCGTGTACTGACGTCTTTCGTGGCATCCCGGCGTACCAACACGGCGCTCATCACCAGTGGGAGTCGGCTGAATCGGCCCGCGCACATCGTCACGAAAGTACCATACATCGCACGAACACTTTGAGCTGATTGCTACAATATGGGTTTAGTCTTTAGTAGAGTAGGTATAGTACATGAGACTTCTTGTGATGTGCTTCCATCTACGCTGCCTTCCCCGAGTCCTCCTTCAGGCTCACGATGCGGTTTAGCACAATGTAGTCGCCCTCCTTCCGTACAGGCTCCACACCTTCCGCTTCCTCCAGACACGCCAGCCTCGCGTCCTTGTCAGTGGCAAAGTACGCCACCCGCAGACCCTGGAACCGTATGCACTCCTTCCCGACCAGCTGCTCACTCGTTGCCTTCGGCGTGTCATCGTCCGCTGCCGCCGGGCCCTCGCTCTTGGCAGCGGCCTTCAGCGCCTCGTCCGTCCGCGCCTTGCTGTCTTTCCTCGCGTCGGAGTACGCTTGCTTCGCCAGCCGCCAGAAGCCCACCTCGACCATCGCCCCCTTGACGACTTCAAGGCTATCTGGGTTGATGTCCGCTGTGAAGTCGGGGATAGCCGCAGCCGGGTTGTCGCTCTTGAACAGCTGGTAGAAGATCCGCGTCTCATCCACGCGCACGGGGCTGCCGGACGGCGCGTGCTCCGCGACCCACTGGATGAACGCCTTCGGCTTCTTCCCTGCTCCCTCGCCATCCTCGAGACGGCAAACGAGCTCGGTGACTGCGCCCGTTGTGGGATCCGTCTTGTACGATGTGCAAGTGATCGGGTGAGGCGCCTGGAAGAGGCCGACAGTCTTTCCTGGAGCGAGCCTGAAGTAGTCCTTGGAATCCTCGAGCCGGAAGTCGTCTGCATCAATGTAGATGGTACGCGTAAAGGGTACTTTTGACGACCCCAGCTCGGGCACCTTCGGGTGCAAGGGCTTCTCCAGCCAGACGAGGTAGTCCTCGGGCACGTTCTCTATCGTGACTTTGAGTGGTCGGAGGACCATGAGCAGTCGCGGTGCAGTGCTCTCGAGGTACTGTCTGACCGTCTGCTCGAACCGGACGACCTGGATATTCGAGGTCGCTGTGGACACACCGAGCGAGCTGACGAAGGAAATGATCGCCCCTGGAGGGATACCGCGACGCCGCAACGCGATGAGAGTGTACAGGCGAGGATCATCCCAGTCGAGAACGTACTTCTCCTTGACGAGCCGGAGGATCTTGCGTTTTGACATGATGGTGCCCGTGACGTTGAGTCGGCCGTACTCGGATTGACGGGGCTTGTACACTTCCAGGGCATCGCACAGCCATTCGTAGGACTCGCGCGACGAAATGAACTCTGTTGTGCAGAGGGAATGTCTGCAACGCCAATGTGTCTGTGAGCGACAACCAGCGACAACTTTAAGTCAGGACGTACGTGATGTTCTCGAAGCTATCGCACAGACAGTGGGTGAAGTCGTATGTCGGGTAGATCTTCCATTTGTCATGTGTTCGGTGATGTGGTGAGTTGAGCACTCGGTACGCAACCAGATCCCACATCATCGTGTTTCCCGACTCCAGATCTTGCTTCATTCGAAGAATTGCCTGGCCAGGTTTGTAGAAGCCATCCTTCATCTTCTGAAACTCGGCCAGGGACTCTTCGATCGGTCGTGTGCGATGTGCGCACGCTATCCGCGGGCCGTAGTTGTCGCCTCCACGGTTTGCATAGATCTCCTCCGCTGCACACGGAGATATATATCAGCGCGTCGTCCGATGAGTATGAAATTACCAACCTGTACAATGGCACACGTATCCCTTGTCCCTCTTGATCAGCTCAATGGCAAACTCGTGAAGGTTGTCGAAATAGTCGCTCGAGTACGTGATCTTCCACGGCTCATAGCCAAGCCATCGGACCGTCTCCAGGATGCTCTCGAAGTACCGCCCCTCCTCCGCCTCTGGGTTGGTGTCGTCGAACCGGAGGTAACAGCGACCTCCATGGTACGCCGCATACCCAAAGTTGACGAAGATTGCCTTGGAGTGCCCGATGTGCAGGAAGCCGTTAGGCTCTGGCGGGAATCGGGTATGTACAAGACCACCTGTTGCGGCAACATGGTGTTCACGCAGATGCGGGTGGGTCTGAGGGTTATCGCCGACTTTGTGGAGTCGCCCAAGGAAGCCCTCGGAGAAGACGGTCTTGGAAGACGTAGCTGATGCAGAGGCGGTCGCGGTCGATGCGGCAGCAGCTTTTGCGGGAGCCTCTTTCTTTGGCTCCTGAAGGAAACTCAGAACGGGCCGCAGACACATCTGATACTCACGTACCTTGCCCTTCGGCTTGGCTGCCTCCTTTGGCCCAAACTTCTCCAGGAACCCCTTCTCTATCGCGTTCTTCAGCTCAAGCGGATTCGCCCAGCGCAAGTCCGTGTTCTTAAGAGCGCCGATGGTAGCTCCCAGGTTGGCCCATCCAGTCACAGCACTGGACGTGAGGTAGTCTGTCACCTGCGCTGCGAGTTGCTCGGGGGTGACGCTGAAGCCTGAAAACAACGGCGATAATGAGTACGTAGACGTGTTCCGCATCAGGAGCCAGATCCAGAGAAAACATACCTACGCCGCAATTCTTGTCGAAGTCAGCGCCATCGATTGGCAGAGTATGAGACTCCAGGTATTTTGTCGCAACTATGATCTAGCAGATCAGCACATAAGTCCACTGAGAACTTTACCTACACACCTGACACCTGGTCTGTTGTTTTCAGTCTTCCATCGAGGATCGCCGTCACAGCATACTCGCGTTCGCGCTCTGCTAGCTTCGAACCCTGCACGGCGAGGCTTGCTAGGAGTACGGCCTGTTTCTCCTCGATCTGCTTGCTGGGAAGATCATTCGTCTCTATGATCTCCTTCAGTACAGCGGCACTCTTCGCGGATTTGGCGGCCTCGGCGGCCTTGGACTGAGTGAGACCAATGGACTTGAAGAGCTCAACGAGCTCAACGGTCTCGGGGCTGTCTCCCTTAGGAGCCATGGTTGTGTGCGTCAGGAGTTCTGCTTAACCCTGGTCTGCGAAGTCCTTTGAAAGACTCTAGAACTCTTGTAACTGGAAAGGCGAGTATATGGAGGAGTGAAGCAAGACTGAAGCTCAGATGAAGCACCGTACCGAGTCAAGACCGACACGCGACGCGGTCAAGTTTAGTGAGATCGATCACTGGACCGATCTACTTCCAGAATTGCTCCGAGATAAGATTAGATGGGTACGCGCATTGCTTGGGAGGCTCGTGTCCGACCTGCGTAGCCTGACACCCATCGAACACTCTACCGTGCCTTTCCACCACCCATTGACCCAGCACAGCAGAGTGCACCTTTGGAAACTACAAGCAGACGGAGGCGCTGTGTAGGTCAAGATGCCTCCCCGAAGGCGACCACAATTCACCCAGGAGACCATCGACCAGCAGCTTCAGCAGATCCATCTCCTCGACCAGTCATCTTCCTCCGAGAACTTGGAGCAGCTCGGACCCGTCATCAAGCAGATTCACGCAAACAGGCAGCAGGATGCATACCTCCGTGCCATTGGCCAGCTCATTCAGACGAAGGACGCTGAGATTGAGACCATATGCGGCGACAACTACCAGGAGTTCATTAGCTCTGTGTCTACGCTGTTCTCTGTGAAGTCTTACACAAATAACCTTCGTGACAAGATTCAGACTTTGGATGCTGGTGTGGAACAAGTCGGACGCGGGCTGGTAGAAAAGAAACGTGCCTTGTTGCAGACCAAGAAGACGGCCGGGAACCTGGATGAGGCTGTGGAGACCCTGCAGGCATGTCTCCGCGTTCTCGATGTGGTGAACCGAGTGGGAGAGATGATCAAGGAGGGAAAGTACTGGAGTGCACTACGGGTCTGTCGCTTCTGCTATGTGCGTCGTCGGTTCGTAGCGTTGAATACATCTCGTTCCTAGTCACTCGAGGACATTGAGAGCATGCCACCAACGTCTCTCTCGCAAACTCCTCTCTTCCAGCACTTGTTGTCTTCTCTGCCATCCCTGCGCGGCCAAATCAAAGACGCAGTCTCTGCTTCCATGAAGCAGTGGCTCTTGGACATCCGAAACGTGAGCGCTCAAGTCGGTCAGTTAGCACTCGATGCGATGGAGCATCGTGTACGGAAATGGCGCGCGCGAAGGGAGAAAGAACCGCTCTTGAAGCTCAGCCGAGTGGGTAGCGCTGTGGAAATCGCGACGAACGAGAAGACGGAATGTATGGCTCAGTTGCCTCTTACTCCTTGTCTCGACTCGTACTCAATCCCTGTACAGTCAACGTCCTGGACAACGAGCATCTACAAGTTGACTTCAAGCCCCTCTACGAATGCATACACATATACAGTGCCTTGGACTCTCTTGACGAGATTCGACGATCATATCAAGCAGATAGGAAGGTATGGCGGTCGGACTCCTAACGTGAACGAGTCGATTTACGAGAAACGCAGGCGCAATCGGACCTTATCCTCCCAACTATCCTTCCCTTGGATCAGCTGCCCAAAGTGACTGAAGAAGTGGTCGGCTTCTTCATCATTGAGACGCACGTCCTCAACACAACAGGCAGTTTCCGTTCGCCGCGGGAGGTCGATGATCTGTGGGACGCGCTCTTACGTCGCGTGGGGAATGCTGTGGATACCGCGTTGAAGAGCGTCAGCGATGCGGATGCATATCTGGGCGTGAAAGAGTGTCTGCTCAGCTTTATCATGACCCTGGAGGTAAATGTATTGTACGTTGAGGCGCTTACCTTGCACTCATGAGCACGCAGCAATACTCGTATTCGACAGAGAACCTACATGCCTTCATTCTATACCTCTTCGGGCGCTACGTATCAATCCTCGAGTACAAGTTTGGCCTGCGTTTCGAGAAGGTGATACACTCTGTAATTGGCCTAACCTTCTACTGACAAATTCCGTTAGATTGTCTTGCAAGACGACTGCTTACCCATGTATGTGGAGAATGCGACCGAACGCGACAGCGCATTGGACACTGTATGGCTCACTAAAGAGGAGCGAGAGCAATTGGCCAAGTACATTGGTTTCGAACTCCCGTTTCTTGTCTTACCGATCCTATGCAATTTAGGAGTCAGCTACCGTTGACCTTTCCATGGTCTTCAGGCTTTTACATGTGCTGCCAAGACGTAGGAAATTTCATAAAAGTGGTCAGTCTAAACATGTCACTGATGCGTGTTCCCTCGCAGATTCGGAACTTCGTGCAGAACTTCTACCAATTCCTCGAGGGTGTCTCCCAGCATCATCGGAACATCGACGATCTACTCAGCAGAGTACGTCTTGAATACACATGCACTATTCGTACACTTCTCACAGCACACGACAGACACTTGACAACATCCTCGCCAACTTCATTGCCACCAATATCGCAAAGCGGGCACAGAGCACGTCGAACCTTTCTCAGATCGTACAGATCGTCGCGAACATCGAACATCTCGAGATTGCTTGCGCCGAGCTGGAACGGTCACTGACCCTGATCCGGTGCGCACGCACGGCTTTGCACCCTGCGCGTCAACTGACGGAGCGGCTCGCAGCTCATCCCAACGCGGAGGTGCCATCCACATCACCGCCTCCTCGGCCTTCAACACAGTACTCCAGACTGCGCTCTCTCGCGTCAACTCATCGATCGCGTCGAAGCTCGACGACTTCTTTGGATTGTCCGAATATGACTGGACACCGCCGAGACGCGAGGAAAACCCGAGCATGTACCTTTATGAGCTGATCAACTGGCTCACGACCGTGGTCGACTCGCTCGTCATCAAAGACGCGTACAAGGACAAGGCTTACCGAGGCGCTGCGGACTACATTGCGGAGTGTTTCGTGGTCAGTGTCCTTTCAATAGCTGGTGAAGCCTGAGGCTGAGAGTGCCGCGTAGGATTTCCTGACAGGGCGCAACGTGCCCATGATCAACGAAAACGGTGTGGCGAATCTCGTCACCGACATTGACTTCCTTGAAGACGAGTTCAAGAAGAGCGGGCACGCCCATCTCAACGCTGCGTTCCTCGAGCTGCGCCTGGTACATATGCTCCAGCGCTCGTTCCCGTTCGCGCTGATCACCCACATGATGTGCCGTAGATGACCACGATTGTGCTCGAGGATCAAGTCCAACAATACCTCATCCCAGCCGTCCGGCAAGCTTCCTATTCTGTCGTAAGGCCTCGAAATCTGCAGGCGCTGCTCCAGAAGCTGGCCAAGTATGGCGCGGAGTGCAAAGATACCCCATCTCGGCAGCGCGGTGAGAAGCGCAGGAAGGAGGCGGAGGCAGTCGGTGCACTGGTCCAAGGAGACGGGCGGTAAAGGACGATTCACAGTAACTTATTATTTGTATGACGACAGACGCATCGGTTATGGCAATGGAACTTCTGGATATACCCAACCGCGCTATCGGTCTACGACTAGCTCTAGTCAAGAGGCAAGAGCTAAGGCCTAAGGACCAGAGGCTTTTTCATGTACCGCTCGGGAACATTAGAGAATAAGCGTCAAAATCGTATGTGACAGGAAACAGAGTTATCAGGACTAGAGAACGATAATCACGCTACGCAGCTGAGAAAATGAGCAGGGACGACGTGTAATAGCAGAATCTTCATATCGTAAGGATCGTGCGACGACAACGTTGAAGAGACCCAGAAACGATGAGGAAGAAAACGCATTTACACCCGCCGCTTGATGTTGGCACTCAACCACTCCAGACCCTCGTAAAGACCATCACCGCTGGTCGCACATGCCGCCTGGGAAGGGGGTTGAGGAACCATCACGACCACACTAACCACGAGCGACTTACCTGGATGAACCACGTCCTCTGCCTGAGCCCGTGGAGACCAAGCTTGTCGGTAATCTCAGCAGCGCTCATGGCGTTGGGAAGATCCTGCTTGTTGGCGAAGACAAGTAGCAGTGCATCACGGAGCTCATCCTCGTTGAGCATCCGTTGCAGCTCCTCGCGCGCCTCCGAGATACGCTCCCGGTCGTTGGAGTCAACGACGAAGATGATGCCCTGGGTGTTTTGGAAGTCTGCCGAGAGGTCTATCAGACAACAGCCACATCCAGGTATGACACGTAGAGACACGTACAATGCCTCCAGAGGGGACGAATCTTGTCCTGTCCTCCGACATCCCACACAGTGAAGGAGATGTTCTTGTATTCCACGGTCTCGACGTTGAAGCCTGCAGTTAGTTACGCGTCAGATCGCGACGGCTATGTGCAACGGTTCTACTAACCGATCGTAGGGATGGTCGTGACGATTTCTCCCAACTTCAGCTTGTACAGGATGGTCGTCTTACCGGCAGCGTCCAGTCCGACCTGATGGCTAGTGTTAATTTTGCGCCCAGAAGCTCACGAACCCTTGCACACCATCAATATCCCTGCGCAGAAACAGTAGCGGGTTAGCATTTGTCACGACTGGGATGTGTCACGATCGATTCGGACTACTTACGCATCTCTTTCTTGCCGAAAAGGCCAGAGAGGAGGCGAGAGACCGAGAGACCCATGGCTGGTAATGTAGAATAAAGGGGAAAGGATATATGGACGTGAACGGAGGGGTTGAGGACTGGCGCGTTGGAGGGAGGAGGTGCGTGAAGTCGCTAAAGCGTTTTAAGCTCCGATCGTAGCTGTGTTACTGGTCGCTTGACCAGGCTTGACCCTTATTTATACCCCGCCACGTAGGAGGCGGTACAACCGCACTCACTGCGGCGCCCTCCAAGGCCACGCTCCCCCCTACGTGTAGCAGACGTGTTTCCCGTCTTGTCTCCCGCCAGAGTCACTCTGCCACCCTTGCCGCAGTGGCGGGTCGGTGCGCTGTCGCGGGATACGTGATACCAAACGTGGCACCACAGGCGCCCAGTCAGCGCGCTCGGCAAGTGCACTTGAGCGCTCACTTCAGGAAGAGCCTGCATTTGGCCTTCACAGTCAAGTGCAAGTCCAGCGGCCTATCGGAACCCATGCGCTGGTCTGAACGAGGCTCTGAATATCTATGATCACATTTACACCGCTCTCGGGCGCGGCGCGGTCCGCGCGCACAATCCCTCTAGCGTACCTCCTGCAAGTCGATGATGTTCGCATACTATTGGACTGCGGCTCACCAGACTGGTGTCCAGAGGGAGAGCCAGGCGAACAAGGTCGCCATTGGGACAAGTACTGTGACACACTGAAGGAGTGAGCATGCTTCATACTGAGACCCTGCACTTCTTAACGTGAACTTGGAAGGTATGCGCCCTCGGTGGACCTGGTCCTTCTGTCCCACGGCGACCTCCAGCACTCGGGGCTCTATCCGTATGCCTTCGCGCAATGGGGTCTTACAGCACCCGCGTATACGACACTGCCTGTGCAAGCCATGGCACGCATAGCAGCCACGGAAGACGTAGAAGGCATCCGGGACGAGCAACAGATCGGCGACTCTGACGAACGACAGAAGAGCTCTTCGCCTGAGGCTGGCGGTTCAGCTCATCCCGAAGACAATGCTGAGAAGTCTACCACTCCTCCACCGAAGGCCCCGAAGGGCAGATACATCGCGACCCTACATGAAGTACATGAAGCGTTTGACTCGGTGAACGTGCTGCGATACTCGCAGCCGTGTCATTTGCAAGGTATGTCCGATCTGTCTTACATGCGGTCAAATGTTAAAGCTCGCATCAGGGAAGTGCCAGGGTCTCACTATCATCCCGTTCAACGCGGGACACACGCTCGGCGGCACAATATGGAAAATACGTTCTCCGACTGCAGGCACGATACTCTACGCAGTGGACATGAATCATATGCGCGAGCGTCACCTTGATGGCACTGTTCTGGTGCGACAAGCATCCGCGGGTGGCGGTGTCTTCGAAAGTCTTGCCCGACCGGACTTGCTCATCACCGACGCCGAACGGGCAGTAGTGACTACAGCACGCCGGAAAGACCGCGACGCTGCACTCCTAGGTCAGCGTCACTTCCTTGCCATTTTTTATGTAGCTGACGGACGATATCGTAGACTGTATCGACTCTACCCTGACTTCCCGCAACTCCGTGCTCATGCCATGTGACTCAAGTACGCGAGTGCTCGAGCTCCTGGTGCTCCTCGACCAACATTGGAACTACTCCCGCTTGAAGTTCCCCATATGTTTGCTTTCGCGGACGGGGCGCGAGATGCTCACGTTCGTGCGCAGTATGATGGAGTGGCTTGGAGGGACCATCAGCAAGGAGGACGTGGGCGAGACTGGGACAGGAGGGAACAAGAACAAGCGGAGACGAGACGACGATGACAATGATGATGCCTTGGGAGCCTTCGCTCTCAGATTCCCGTTCGTGGCCTCTGCATCGCTAGAAACTCGCACTGACTGATGCGCTCCTGCAGGCACCTCGAGTTCTTCCCCACCCCCCAATCGCTCATGCAGACTTACAGCTCCAAAGACCCCAAGCTCATCCTCGCGGTCCCCGCCTCGCTCTCTCACGGGCCCTCGCGCGCGGTCTTCTCAGAGTTCGCCGAGACACCGGACAACGTCGTGCTGTTGACTGGTCGGAGTGAGGAGGGCACCCTTGGACGCGTCCTGTTCGACAAGTGGGACGACTCTCAGAGGGATGACGCGAAATGGGATCGTGGCAAGATCGGGAACAACGTCATGATGGACGGTGTCCTGCACCTCGAGGTGAAGAACTGCGCTTGGCTTTGCCTGACCCTCGCTGACTAGGCTCGGCGTGCACGTAGATGCACGCAAAGGTCCCGCTGCAGGGTGCGGAGCTCGAAGAGTACCTCGCGAAAGAACGTGCCGTTCAAGAGAAGGAAGCTGCTCAGAAGGCCGCTCAGGCTCGCGCACAACGGATCCTCGAAGCTGACGAAGGCGAGGACGACACCGACGAAGACAGTGAAGCCGAATCGGACGACGAAGAGAACGAGGTCGAAGAAGCTCTCGACGACGAGCTCATGGACACCGACGACGGGGCGCCCCCGCAGGCCCCTCCGAACGGGCGCATGAAGCGCAAATCGCAGAAAGGCGGCACCGGCGAAGGGAAGGACTGGATTGACGATGTCGGCGACGAGCTTGCGCAGAAGCTGTCCTTCGATATCTACCTCAAAGGGAACGTGTCGAAGGCCACGTCGTTCTTCAAGAGTGAAGGCCAGACGCAGCGGTTCCGTATGTTCCCGTATGTGGAGAAGAAGCGGCGGGTGGACGAGTATGGCGAGACGGTCGATGTGGGGATGTGGCTGCGGAAAGGCAAGGTGCTCGAGGAGGATGCGGAGAGCGAGGAGGTCAAGGAGATGCGGAGAAGGGCTGAGGAAGAGGCGAAGGTACGCTGAAGTCCGGATCTCGTCTCTCAACCCTCTACTGACACTCGTTGCAGAAAGCTCCGACTGAACCACCATCAAAATTCGTGAGGACGGAAGTGGACGTCCAGCTCGCTTGCCGACTGTTTTTTGTCGATATGGAGGGCCTCAACGACGGCCGTGCAGTCAAGACGATTGTGCCACAAGTCAACCCTCGCAAAATGGTATGTGCACCACGGGCGTCACTCGATAGTCATGCAAGCTCATTGATGCGAATGTGCTCCCTCAGATTATCGTTCATGCGCCGGCTCAGGCAACGGATGCTCTGATCGAGAGCTGTTCAAACATCCGAGCTATGACTCGCGACATCTACGCTCCGACGCAAGGGGAGAACGTGCAGATCGGGCAGCACACCAACAGCTTCTCAATATCCTTGAGCGACGAGTTGCTCGCGTCACTGAAGATTTCTCAGGTATGTCCCATGCTTGTATACTGAATCGGCAGCTCATGTTTCGGTGTTAGTTCGAGGACAACGAGATAGGCTATGTCGCCGGGCGCATATCCAGCCTTGCGGGGTCCACCATCCCCGTCCTAGAGCCAATGGCCTCACGGCTCCCCGAAAAAGTCATCCGCAAAGTGCAGCGGCCGCGCACGCTCGGTTCACGGCCGACGCGAACACTACCGCAGTCGACGATGATCGGCGAGCTGAAGCTTACCGCGCTCAAGGCGCGCCTGGCGAAGGTCGGCGTGCACTCGGAGCTCATCGGCGAGGGCGTGTTGATTTGCGGCCCTGGCAAAAAGGGCGCCAGCGCCGAGTCGATAGAGCATACGGTCGCGGTGAAGAAGACGACGCGGGGTAGGGTCGAGGTGGAGGGCACCGTCTCGGACGTGTATTATGTTGTCCGCAGGGAGATCTACAATCTGCACGCACTCGTTGCAGCTTGAATCATTCATTCTGTTGTGTTTGCAGTGTGCGTGCATTTCGTCAGTGAGGATTTCGGTGTGTCGCGCTAGGCTTCACAGCGGATCCTTTCTTGACCCGGCGTTGTGGATGTTGCGCTCATACTATTTTGACATTACATGCTACTGTTGTGTATTAAATGCATTGCAGATTCGATGGATGTTGCGATTCTCTGTGGGGTCTCATCAAGCATTGACGCCTGATGCTATATTACTGGTAGTGTGGCCAGCCCGGGTGGCTGAGGCAAGATAACGATCTGACGAGATGGTTGTTTGGACTGAACTTCCGGACCAAATAACGGCAGTTCCTCGGCCGGAATGCCGTCCATGTTTCACCGGGCCGGATCCGCGCTAATGTGCAGACGGCCCAAAAGGCCCTCGAACCGACCCGGGCAGCATTCCGAGTCACCGTACATAGTACATAACTGCATTCTGTGCGAGTTCTCTGACAAGCCATCGCCCTCCATCCGTGCTCAGCAGAACAGCCAAGATGCCCTCGACCACGCTGCACTTCGACGCAATGCCAGTGTTCCTGCCGTGATATTTCGGGCGGGCGAGTCGTTAACGAGTGATCTTGCAGTCTCTTCGACATGGACGGCACCCTGGTGGACTCGACCGACGGCGTCGTCGGCGCGTGGGAGCTCTTCAAGGAGAAATACCCGCACCTGGACGTCACCCAGGTCCTCAGCTGTACGTGACGCCGACGCAATGTCCTCGTCCCTCCCATATTAACTGATGTGCTCGTCAAACGCGGCAGCGGCTCATGGAGTGCGGACGGTCGAGAACCTCCGTCGCTTCTGCGGCGTTGAGGATCCCGAAGAGCAAGAGGCAAGTGCGCTCGCGTAGTGGCTCGCCTCTGGCTGATTCACCGCTGTGCACCCCGTCCGTTATTCAGCGTGAAGCGAAACGTTTCGAGGACGCCATCGTCACCAGCTCGACGAAGAACGGCCGCAAGGGCATCGTCGCGCTGCCCGGCGTGCCCGAGATCATGGCCGAGCTCGGGCCCGTCAGCAAAGGGCCCAACCCGCGCTGGGCGATCTGCACGTCCGCCACCCGAGCGTACGCGACTGCTGCGCTCCAGAAGGCGGGTGTCCCTCACCCAGAGATGTTCGTCGCCTCTGAGGACGTGCAGAAGGGGAAGCCCGAGTACGTGTTGCAGGACCTGTGGGGATTCTTCGGATGTGTCGCGCTGATGCTGGTATGGCGGTGCGTGTAGACCGGACCCGTACTTGCTCGGAGCGAAGAAATGCGGTGTGGACCCGAAGAACTGCCTGGTCGTAGAGGATGCCCCGGCGGGTGTCAAGAGTGGACGGGCGGCAGGGTCCAAGACGCTCGCACTGCTCACTTCGCATACGAGGGCGCAGGTTGAGGAGGCGCAACCGGATTTCGTAGTCAAGGACTTGTCGAGGTAAGTTTAGGCGCATATATGGGGCAAGCTTGATGCTGAAGCGTTCTCAGCGTGACGGTGAAGAGGACAGACAAGGGCGTCGAGGTTACGATCAACACGGATTGAAGCGAACAAGTAATAATGTGCGGGATAGAGGGGTAGAAATGAATAGTAATAGAGTAACACTAGATTCAAGCCGCTGTAGAGTGGTCGAGGGCATGCCATTTGTATCCGGCAGCAAGAGTTCTCACCTCAACTTGGTGTAAACGTCGATTGGTCGCTTGAACCCTGTATGCACGCATCAACTAGTTTGCAGTTATGCTGAGAAGAAACACGTACCGCCTTCGCCAATTTGCCCCAGATGCTCAGGAGGCCCAAAGCCGATCTCCTGGAGTATCTTCTCGAAGTCGTTCGGACGCAACTTCAGGTGCTCCAAGCTCTTGAGTTTCTGGATTCACAAGCGCGGTCAGAGTGCGACGGTGCGTTCTGAGAGGTTGGCACACACCGGGTTCATGCGCCTGGCCTTGTGATACGACTCCCATTCCTGCGGTTCGAGCACGAAGGTGCCTCCCAGTCTTAGAACAGAGTGGATGCGCCGGAAGAAGCGCATGAGCCCCTCATCCTCGCCGTTGAGATGGATCCACTTGGATATCGAGAATCTGAAGCAGTCGACCGTCAATCTTGCTCGCGGTGTGCATCGCTAGGACAGACTCACGCGAGTGCGACGTCATATCCATCCTTGTCCTCCAGGATCTCCATGTTCACCCAGTCCACTGCACGGAAGGTAACGTTGTGCGGGAACTCATCGCGTCCAGGACCATCAGGGGCGTCGACTGGGGGGATGGGCAGGGGACCGAACATGTGCTCGAACGACGCGGGGAAATAGTCTGCCTGTAGGGTGTCCCCACCGCCCCCATTGGCGTCGACCTTCCTCCGTTTTCGGGCAGGCGGCATCTCATCTTCCATGGTACCCTTCGAGGTGGATGGCTCCTGCAAACTCCAGACATAGCGTCTCCGCTTCCACGCCAGCCGGACGAGCTTGTCGTCAATGTCCACGCCGACGACCTTCCTCGCGCCCTTCGACTGTGCTTGCGCGGCCCACCTGCCTGTCAGCGTCCGCTCCAGCAGTCGTGCTCGAGCACTCACCGATTTCGCACGTCACCCAGCCTTCGTTGCATCCCACGTCCAACACACGGGCACCGGCGAAGATGGAGGAAGGGAGAACGGCTACTCGGGGGTCGTTCGCGAAGGGTCGCTTGGTGTAGTACCTTTAGGGCTGCTTGAGCAGCCGCACGATGCTGGTAGTCACTGCACTTACCCGTGGTAGTTCCCGTGGATCGGTGTCGACGAGTTGGGCGCGGTCATCGTCGTGTGTGGTGTGGCCATGGCGTCCGTTCATGCCATGGTAGAACCCTAACCTGATCATATGGTGCTCAACTTGTGCTCGCCGTCGTGGATGAGGGGATCACGCGGGGCAGGCTCGGTGAGTTCAATTAGAATAGCCACTGCATTGACACCAGCGTATACGTAGTAGGCGGAGGAGGTATATACTACATTTCGTCACAGCAGAGACAACATAACGGGCAACCGGTGAAACCACTTGCGAGCCACTTGAAAATCATCACAAAATCCGACCATCGAGACGAGTAGCGGGGTATAGGTCGCTAGTACTCCTCGCCGGCATCGTCCTCGGGTGTGTCGGCGCCGACCTCCTCGTAGTCCTTCTCCAGAGCGGCAAGGTCCTCGCGTGCCTCGGAGAACTCGCCCTGAATGCAGAAGTTTGAGACATCGTCGTCACGACACAACGATAGTAAGAACTGACCTCTTCCATACCCTCGCCGACGTACCAGTGCACAAAGGCACGCTTGGAGTACAAGAGGTCGAACTTGTGGTCTGCAAGCATCATCGTCAGTCACAGAAGCGATGAAAGCAGCACCTCGTACTCACCCAGCCTACTCCAGGCGGCTCCGATGGCAGTGGTACTATTGTCGAGACAATGTCACTGAGGATGTCGTGCAACAGAACTCTGGCAACTCACTTTGAGAGCATGCACAGACTACGTGTCGTGCGCGCCAAGTCACCCCCGGGGATAGTCGCGGCGGGCTGGCTGCAAACACCGAGCTACACAAGATGTCAACACTGCGGTCTGTCTGTCATCACATATGCCCCACCTTGAATGCGGTCTTGCACCAGTCCACGAATTGGATCGTCTTCTTGGTCTTCACCGTCCCCACCGCCGCCTGCGTGTCCTTCGGAACGACGTCGCCCCTGTACAGCAGCGCACACGCCATGTACTTGCCGTCCTTCGGCTCGCACTTGACCATCTGGTTGCCCGGCTCGAATGCGGAGAACGTCATCTCCGCGACGGAGTTCTGCTCGTGGTGCGCCTTCTCCGCGGACAGGAGCGGCGCGAAACTCGCGACGGGGAAGTGAATGCGCGGGAACGGCACCAGGTTCGTCTGGAACTCGTTGAGGTCGACGTTCAGCGAGCCGCTGAAGCGCAGCGACGCCGTGATGGACGAGACGACTTGCGCGATGAGCCTGTTGAGGTTGGTGTAGCTCGGCATCGAGACACCGAGCTTCTGCTTGCAGATGTCGTAGATGGCCTCGTTGTCCACCTGTCCGTGACGTGTTATATTTTTCGGCCTAGTTCGGATTACATAAGGCACCCACCATGAACGAGCAGTCGGCGAACTCGAGGGTCGCATGAGTCGTCAGCACGGCGTTGTACGGCTCGACGACTGCGCTCGAGAGCTGCGGCGCGGGATACACACAGAACTCCAGCTTTGACTTCTTGCCATAGTCGTGGAAGAGCCTCTCGAGCAGGAGGGCACCGAAGCCAGAGCCCGTGCCTCCGCCAAACGAATGGAAGACGAAAAAGCCTTGCAGACCTGAGCAGTTATCCGCGAGGCGGCGCACCCTGTCCAATACAGGATCTATGAACTCCTTGCCGATAGTGTAGTGTCCTCGAGCATCTTTTCAGAAAAAAAGTCGCGTCAGACCATAAGGACGAAAAGAGAGAATCTACAGCGACCCACAGTTGTTGGCAGCGTCCTCCTTCCCTGTGATCATCGACTCCGGGTGGAACAGCGCCCTGTACGGGCCTGTCTTGACCGTGTCAACGACGCTAGGCTCGAGATCGACGTAGAGGGATCTAGGGACGTATTTTCCTGAGCCTGTCTCGGCAAAGAAGGTCGACGGGTCGCTATCGGGTTTGTGAACACCGTCGACGAGTCGGCCATCCGGCTGTAGTCCTCAAGCATGAGCAGCAGCCAAACAAACCCGCGTCGTATACTCACGCTGATGCCGTGTTCGAGGGTGTACAGCTCCCCTAACGATTATAAGGTCGCCAGTCGGCTAGCTGATAAAAAGAGGCAACGCGAAACCAACGCACAACATGCGTTCCCTATCTGGACGCCTGCCTGCCCGACCTGGATGGATATGACTTCACGCATCGCGATTTTGGCAGAGTATGTGGACGTAGAAGGTTGAGGGGCGACAAGAGCCCGAGCCGGCGGTATGCCAGCATTTGAGGCGCGCGGAGCTTGCAATTGGCGGGCGCAAGTTGAATCATCGTGGGCATTGCCGCGCGCCTATGACTCGGATGACAGACTCCTCCAGCAGCCGCCTTCGGTTCCGCCTCGAGGATATGACAAAAGATGACAAACCCTCGCCAGCAGCCTTTCGCAACCTGCACTTTGCCGTGTTACAGAATCCAATGGCGGCAGCCAAGTGCAAATAGTATTTTTACTGTACCGATGGTATACGTGCACATGCCCAGTTCTCGAAGGACAAGCGGGGATATCGTAAATGATCATAGCGACGACACAGAAAAGTGACTCGACAAGGGAACCATGATGAAAGAAACCGGAACATCAGCGATCTTCTCAGTACTCGCCAACCTCCTCGGCATCGGCAGAGTCAATACCGACTTCCTCGTAATCCTTCTCGAGGGCGGCAAGATCCTCGCGAGCCTCGGAGAACTCACCCTCCTCCATACCCTCACCGACGTACCAGTGGACGAAGGCACGCTTGGAGTAGAGCAAGTCGAACTTGTGGTCAAGGCGGCTCCACGCCGACGAGATGGCGGTCGTGTTGGAGAGCATGCAGAGCGAGCGAGTAACCTTGGCGAGATCACCGCCGGGGATGTGTGACGGAGGCTCGTTGCAAACGCCGAGCTTGAAGCCAGTAGGGCACCAGTCGACGAATTGGATCGTGCGCTTCGTCTTGATGATCGCGATGGCAGCGTTCACATCCTTCGGGACGACATCGCCACGGTAAAGCACAGCACACGCCACTACAATGCCGTCAATGTCTGAGGACGAAAGCAACAAAGTAATGGGAAACTCACTGTACTTGCCCTCCCTCGGGTCACACTTGACCATCTGGTTACCGGTCTCGAAGCAAGAGAAGGTCATGTCCGCAACAGAGTTCTGCTCATGGTGAGCCTTCTCGGCGGAGATAATGGGCGCGAAGGTGGCGAGGGGGAAGTGGATACGAGGGAAGGGGACAAGGTTGGTCTGGAACTCGTTCAGGTCGACATTGAGAGAACCATCGAAACGAAGGGAGGCGGTGATGGACGAGACGACCTGAGCGATCAGCCTGTTGAGGTTGGTGAAGCTCGGGGACGCGATGTTGAGCCTCTTCTTGCAGATGTCGTAGATAGCCTCGTTGTCAACCTATTACCATATAAGGTTAGTACATACAACATGTAAAAATCCGCGCGAACGTACCATGAACGAGCAGTCCGAGTGCTCGAGGGTGGTGTGGGTCGTCAAAACAGAGTTGTACGGCTCAACGACCGAGTTCGCCAGGGTCGGGGCGGGGTACACGCTGAACTCGAGCTTCGACTTCTTGCCGTAGTCAGTCGAGAGGCGCTCCAAGACCAGAGCACCGAAACCAGAACCAGTTCCACCACCGAAGGAGTGGAACACGAAGAAGCCCTGGAGACCATGGCAGTTATCCGCAAGGCGGCGGATTTTGTCCATCACAGTGTCGATCTGTTCCTTGCCAATTGTGTAGTGACCACGGGCATCTTGAAAGGTACGACGCGTCAAACGTGTATCACGCGTACGGAGAACGTGTTGAACTACTTACAGTTGCTCGCCGCATCCTCCTTACCCGTTACAAGAGTCTCCGGGTGGAAGAGGCTCCTGTAAGTACCGCTCCGAACCTCATCGATGACGTTCGGCTCCAGGTCCACGTAGAGCGAACGCGGCACATGCTTTCCCGAAGAAGTCTCCGAGAAGAACGTGCTGAACCCGTCATCATGTTGCGAAGGCGACCCTTCAAGGATGCGACCATCGGGCTGGCGAGAGGTCATCAACGTCTGTTATCGACACGTCAACATGACGCGACTTACGCTCAAACCGTGCTCGACGGTGTAAAGCTCCCCTGCAACGCATCACCCACGTTAGCCCACCCATAACAGACATGTATAACCCCAAAAGACACCAGACAACGCGTCTCTTGGATGTAGGTATGGCATATGCAGTCGCGACTTACAGCAGGCGTTACCGATCTGGACACCAGCCTGACCGACGTGGACGGAGATAACTTCACGCATCTTATGAGAAAATTGAGGTCTACAAAAGACGTTAGTCTCAGCAGCAAGAACGCGTCGCAACCAGCTTACTCGGAGCGATGAGTGTGAAGGACGAGATCGACAAAGACAACGCACGACACGCGAGGTCGGCGGTTAAGACAGGCAAGAGGGGTGACTAATCCCTTCCCACGGCAATGCGTGTACCAGGTCCGTGCGCTTGCTCAATGCTCCGAAACATCCAAATCCCAATTGTTCGCCCTCCCCGGCCTAACATTGGAGCTGCCTGTAGATGCTGCCTCCGGTAGGATAGTCGTTTTGTTACAGCAAATATCAAGGATCCCCAACGAAGGGCTTGCGTCGTCCGTTTATGTAAGTAGTACTGAAGTGTCCATTATGCATGCAATCAGTTCTCCCGGCCGAAGAAAAACATGGGGGTCACTCTGATGGCCCTATCAACCATGAGACTGCGAGGACTTGAACTGGAGTGTCTTCCCTGCACCACTGAGAGCTGACGCTGCATGCTCCTTACCGTGAGCCGCCTTCGTCGCTGCCTTCTCGGTGCTCTTCCGCATGAAATATCTAAGGAGCAATGAGTGGGTTGCGAAGATGCGGGTTCCGCTCTACTCACGTAACAAGTGATTGCCATATGCGCAGACCATGCATTGGCGAGCTCGGTTGGTAGACCTGCTGCTCAGATTGCGGCGGTGGACCACGGGGATGGTCTTGCTTCTCAAAGGCCCCTCGGACAACATCAGAGGCCTTGAGTTTCGGTACCATCTTATGCGTAGCTGGCGCGGTGTGATAGACATTCTTCTTGAGGAGAGCAACTGCTTCAGCCTAGCGGGTGTGCCATGTCAATTCAAATGAGCAGGGTCAGCTTGGGAATTCTCCGCACCGTATCCCGTCGTCCTGCGATAGCACTCGGGGCAGGAGTCTCATGTTGCAGGTCCAAGGGACCTGAACCGAAGTGTGAGCCATATGGCGGCGTCACTAAAGGTACACCTACCCCAGCGGCGATCCGGCACGATGGTACCGGAAGCTCCAGAAGCAAGCGAGAAATGGCTTTGACTTCGATGGTCGACGGTGGGTCGCGACATGCTGTCGTGGATGACCCCTTGCTCGTGTGCATGCTGAAGCAATCGCGCCGCCTTCTCCTCGTACTTTCGCCTCTGCTTAATCACCTTCTGCGCCTTGTGTTTGTACCTCTTGTCCCACATCTCCTGGCCTGTGAGCCACCTCTTTACAGGAGGCTCCTTGATGATGCCGACCGACTGAGGCTTCACCTGCAGCGCCGGGATATCCTCCTTCGGCTCCATGGGCCTCACTTTGCCGAATATGTCAACCCGTTCTCTGAGAGTGATGACTTGTGGAATGTCCTATTTGATTGCCACGGTGAGTGTAAGACTTAAAAAAGCGCAGTTATAGTAACGCACCTTCCCCGATCCATTATGCCTTTCTGATTCACTCTCTGTGCCAGCGGGCAACTGCTCCGCTGCGCCTTCCTTGACTTCTTCCTTCGCCCTCTGCTCGTTCCTTCTGAAGTCTTCCTGACCGGAAGGCACCTCGCCAACGGGGCCCTTCTCCCTGAGAGCCTTCTCGCCGTTGTTGAGAGCGTGCCCGACACGCGGGCGTTCTGCTGGATCTTCCATATCATCCTCGGGCTCGTCAAGCTCCTCTGGCGGAATGTGGAACTCGGGAAATGGGTTCCGCTCCAAGTGCTCCGACGACTGCATCGTGACGTGCCTGACGAACTGAGCGATAGAGCTGTACGCATACTTCGCCTGTGAAAAAGTTGTGAGCGTGAGGTCGCATCTTCCTCCGACGATGCTGAGACGTACGCAACGTATGAAGGTGAAGACGGTCAAAACGTGACACATGTCTGCAAAGCATCAGCATCCGTACTCGAAACATACTCAATTTCATACCATCGTAGACTTGTAGGTGAACCTGGACATCCGCCATCAGCTCCAAACATTATTCAACAAAAAGTCGATTGGCGTACCTTCGTCGGCGTCTTGAACCGCTCTGCATTCTCCTTCTGACGTCGACCTTCCTGCAGAACTCCGCCTCTTGCGGGGTACTCCTCCGGATGCGCAGCCTTGTGGGCCATGTAGATAATCTCGTCCCGCAATACCTCGCCATCCCCGCAGATGACGTACAATGGGCACAGGTTGCCGAGCGAGCCTTGCAAAACGGGTGACACCAACGGATGCGTGAGCTGTCTGTGAACACTGCGTCAAGCAAAGCCTCTACCCAAACGCGCGAAACGTGCATACTCATTTGTGGCATAGAGCTGTATTTGGGAACGGAGCTCGAGTGGCATCGCGTGCGGGTCATCCATGAGAACCTTCGGTGGTTTGGGCTCCCAGAATTCCGGATCATATTCTTGACCAGATTCGTCTTGACCCTGCTTTTTCCGACGGTCCTGAGAAGTCGCCTCCGGGTCCGTTTCCTCGTTGCCTCTCGGGGTCTGTTCCTTGGAAGCCGAATGAGTGTTTCCATCCGCACTAGGCTCAGAGACACCATTCACATGGGCCCCATTGGCCAACTGAGACTCCCGGCTGCCACCGTTAGCTCTGACTGGTGAGTCAGGCTCCGGCGGCGTCTCCTGAGACTGCCTTAACATCGCCTCTTGGCTTCCGACATGCTCATCTTTGAGGTCCTTACTCTGCACGTCTCTGCCTTCCTCCGCGCTTTGCTCCGCAAGCTCATCAGCTTGAGAGGCCATGCGACTCCTGCTGGGCTGCAGTGTATCCGCGTGGCCAGGTCGCGGGGGAGGGTTAGTCTGCGTCGGGATGACGCGAGCACGCCCGTTCTCATCTGGTAATGAGTGTATAGGCCAAGTTGGAGACGGCTTGTGGATGAATCCATACGGCGGGATGATATCCTGCGCCCCGTTGTCAGCCAGACGCGCCCGCCTAGACTGTGAATATTGAAATGCTCACTGTCGGAGTGTTCTGCATGACGCTAGGAAAACTATGCGTCATGTCAACCCAAGGGCTGATGAGTACTGCACCCGCCGGTTGTGGTATACCCATGTCCCGAAGCACAGTAAGAGCGGTCAAGCATAATCCGCCGCCCGCGGAATCTCCCGCGAAAACAATCTTGGATGGGGGCACCGGTTTGTGTAAGGCACCAGGCGGAGGGTCTGTGAGATAGAAGTCTGCGTACACACTCAGCACATGGCATTCAGGTTTGTGACAGATATCGATACGCACAGGCTGCGAGAACATCCTGAAGAGCACATGGCCATGGATACTGCGGCGCCTTCCTGCATGGTGTGAAGGTTCGTGAGGAGATGATTCAGTATTTTGCTAGTTAGGCTCGCCTGTAGTTCACTGCAAACGCTCGACCCTTGATTTTACGAGCTGACATGATAGTCAACGAACTGTTCTCGTTAAAAATGAACGGTTTGAAATGGGATTCACCGTAGCGGATGATTTGATAGCGATGCGTGTCTGCATCAAGACTCGAGTCAGCGGCAAGGATGAACATATTACTCAGTCGACGAAAGACGCACTGATGGACCCCCAGAAGTAGGCACCTGTACAAACGGTCAGGAAACATCACGCGCATGTTTGGTATGCGACAAACCTCCATGCACATACAGCTAATCCGTCGGATTGTCAACGGTGAGACATAACTGTCAATTGTACGACTTACCATGACACTCTCAAGATGTTCCATTCGCGGGATATATTTTTCCGTTTCAGATAGCTTCTCGCTCGGAGAAACCTCTTCATTGCTGAGGTACTTGTGTTCGGTAACCCACTCCGAGTCGATACCATCCAATCCTCTGACTTGCCACCAGCGCTCGCCGCCGACTACATACTTCAGATCATCAGGACCAAACCAGTCGACGAGGACGTCAGCGGCCTTGTTGCACGACGGAAATGGGATTTGCACCGGCGCGACGGCAGCCCAGGGAGGCGCGGGTACGTGCGTGTTGGTGCTTGACAATGGCATGGAGGATTCAACATGCGGCATCCCGTGTCGTGACTGGAGACATGCTCACAATGCTTGCAGAGACTCCACACTGTTATGAGTCCCGAGTTCTATGAAGGCCTTCACTATATGGAACCCCCTTCATTACTCGATGAGCACAGGTGACCGCGGGGCTTCATTGCGAGGATATGACGCACTCGTCGAAGAATATATCATCTGTGGCTTCCTCAGTTGCCTCGCCGTCCTTGAATTTGTGGGCCTTCTTTCGACCATGCTTGACGAGAGTCTTGAAGGCAACTGCGATGTACGGTGTAGGTCCAAGGCCCCAACAAGCCTAGCTCTGTTCGGACTTACCCGGCGCGATGTGTACGGCAGCGGAGAATGTGTTTACGCCCATAAGCAGATAGATCCGGGAGGAGGAAGATGTCCAGCGGAAGTCGGAGCCAAGCAAGTGGGAGGAACAACGTGCAGAAGGCGGGCTCCATGACCCTCGACGCTCGCGGTGCCCCAGTCGCGCGTCGAACACGCTCGTACCTGAGCGTGTCATGGCACGTGCACCGCGCCACCCCAAGAGCGCCCGCCGTCGACCACCAGAAGTTGGCCAGTAGCAACAGACAATTCGAAGACCGCCCTCTCCCACTCAACAAGGTCGTGTTCAGGGTCTCCCTACAGGAGACTAACCAATTCGACTGATTTGGCTACAAACCTAGCAATAAATGCCCCAATACACTGCCCTCCGCCCGCCTTCTACTGTTATGGCCGCCGCTCACACACTGCGAGAATAAAGAATCCTATAGTAACATGGAATAGTACACATAATCTATATATACTGCATCAAACGCTGGTTCGTGAGGCTCCCGCCACCACGCCACGATTTTATTGAACATCCGCGGCGAATCACATCTTGCAAATAAAGCTCAGGCTGGACCGTGACAGTTGTTCTGAGCAGTTGATAATGACGGTTCTTTGTACGACGGCCGGTTCCGTCCGTCGGCCGCGGCTATGCATGATATCGTTTCAATCTAAGCCAAGTTTCCAATCGGAAGTAGCGCGGAACTCTCACCATCACTATCAACGAAGTCATCAAGGCAGTATCCGTCAATAGGGGAGAGCATAGTTGAATCGCCATGGTTCGAGTTGGGAAGGGTGACGAAGCTGGGTATGTCTCGTAAAGTGCGAGAAAAGACTTCGCCACCGTCGCTTTCTGCGGCAGCCACCTCTCGCAGATCTAGAGTGAGTCTGGACAGCAGAATCGAAGTGAAACTGCCGGCACGAAAATGTTCAGAAGAGCGACATGTATGATGAAGCCCCGAGAGGTTTCTTACATGGCTGTCCACATTGTCCAGATTTCAAGGAACTGTAGAGGTGCGAACAAGCGTAGGCAAAGAACATGACATCAGTCTCATGGAGCCAAACTCGCACTTGGTTTAACGTACCTCGTTGAGATGACCGGTCCCTATGCCAATCACGTTCACGACACAGAGCAGCCTGGGCATATGTATGAGTGTCCGCTCTTCAGAGGCGATACAAGTTGTTTTTGCTTACGCAAAGCATATTGTCGCTACGTTGTGTATGTCGTCACCGTGGCATCCTCCATATAGAACGTGAGGCTTACTGTCGTGTAGCAGAACACCTTTGAGTGCTCTTTGGATGCCTTCTGCACCATCAACGTCCTTGCGTCTCTGGCTTGTCTTCAAGCCGGTCAGGACCAGAACAAGACCGTCCGATATGAGCGCTGCCACTCTGGCAAAAATCATCCCTTAGAATAGCGTTCAGTTGGCAGTGCTTGAATTCATTTCTGTGTACGCATTGTACGCACAGCTGGCACGATGAAATCAAATGTTACGAAATGCAAGCTTGAGTACGAGATGACAGCGAATCGGTGAATAGACGCACTTCTCATAGCTCCTCTCATTTCCGGCCAAGGACAGGGTGCAAGCTCTGAAACCGTCGACGGTCCCCAATGACGGGATCGACCTGGTGAAGAGGTACTATGGCAGGAATTTATAGCACTGCGTGTCAACATAATGTGATATCCGTAACACTGCGAATTAACGTACAATCAAAATTCCAGGATTGACCAGGCCGATGAGCAGTACGGTAGCGCAAAGCCAGCGATTACGGTTGTAGATCGCAAAGACTCGCAGGGCCGCGAATACTGGTAGTAGCGCAATCAGGACGTGCAGAAGTGATTTCGACGTACACACGTACTAGAAGTGCTGACGAGGATGATGACATCCAAGCCCATTTGGAAGCGTTGCATAATCCCGCAACTTAGTCGATCCGTTGAGCCTACGCAGAGCCTTGAACTAATTATCGAATTCGTACGGACCTCTGCAACGCTCATCAGCAAGAAGTATGACTCATTAGTCCGGCTATATCGCGCTCACTTTCACAGTCTGCCAGGGAGCATCGATCCGAGTGAGCACCTCGAGGACCGTATTGGCCAATGCCGGATATCGGTAGAAGTAGAAGAGGATGGTGCCGAATGATGGTCGAACTCCCCAAATATATCGAACTTCGCGGTCGAGTGTTAATAGGTAGTCGTAGACGTATAGCGCTTGATTCAACAAATGAGTACCTCAGCTGGACGTGCTGTGGATAGCCTCACCTGTCGCTGAGAAGTACATGTAGTTCACGAGGCCCACGAAGATATCTAGCCATCTGCGACGAGACAGACTTGTGAGTGGGCAATAGCAGAGAACGGGTGAAAGACGGCCTACAACAAAGCTCCGTGAAGTGCCATTGTATGGGGGTTGTGCTGAGCGAGGTGTGAAGAATGCAATGATTGGTTTAGTTATACTAGAGGACCCTGCATACTTATATGGTCCCTGCGCGAACCACTTCAGTATATTGTACAGGATAGCCAAGGCGTGGATCAGAAGCAACTATCAGAAGAGATGATGTTCTACAGATGTAGACTGGGTTTTACTCACCTAGCCGTGGTTCTCGCAGAGACATCCCTCGATCTGTATTGGCTGGAAGCTTTTCGAGGGAGACAGCATTATTCAGTCTGTCCTGACCTGTGCTTATCTTTGATTGGGGGAACAAGCCCAGAATAGTGCACTTGAACCTTGTACAACATGGAAGCGTTATCAGTCAGTAGTCAGTCCCAAAGACATCTACCTCTTCCCCACTCCTGTGCACACGGTCGCTTTCGACCCTCCAGTCAACTGGCATGTCGATGGCAAGGGGAAAGGGGGCGACAAGCCATGGGAAGTTGTCTCGGTACAGAAGGTCACCGCGAGTGGCGCCGCCGAATGCACCATGTGTTCAACGTGGTGGCGGCGTAGCTAGATACACCATAGGCAACCAGACTGGCAACGGCATGAATGTTGGATATCCTGGCACTCCAGCGTATGCATCTGTTGAATGTGCTTGACACTGCGGACGTCTCGACTAGGAGCCCGATTGCGTCCAGCGGTCGGCGAACATGTGGTAGGACCAGTGCCACGATGCGAAGAACGCCGCGCCGCAACTACGAGACCACAAAGTCTCGATGGTTGCACATTGCAACAAGGCCTGTCTTCTCCCTTGACGACTTGAAGCTCTGGAGATAGATGAGTTCGTCGTTGGTTTCCATAAGACACGCCAAACAGTACCATGATTATTCACACGGCGTGTCTCCCTAAGATCAAACAACGTTCGCCGGGGCAAAGCCTCTCTGCCTAGCGTCAGGCTTGCATTTTTCAGCCTGTTCATTATGGCAGTCCACGCAAGTCAAGGCCGCCGTGATGATACCTGAATCTTTATTGCCGCGAGGCACTATGCGCAGACACTGCGGTCAAGCCCTAGGAGTCTGTGGGAGTATTCCAAGCCAAAGTTAGCAACAACGAATGATACGTAGAGGACGTACCGCTCAGACGTTGGGAGGGCTTCCGAGTCAGACCGAGAAAGGCCCGTATGTGAGATCCCCTTAACTTGACTGCACGAGAAAGCCGCCCGGTATGAATAACGCTTGTGGTACCTACGTCACACGTTCGAGTTGTAAGTAAGTATGCCGGAATTTGGCCGGAATACTAGTCGAGATCTTATGCAGTGAATGAGAGGCGGCGTCATGGTACCACGGTGACTCGCTGCGCACATGGTCCTGTCGAAATGCAGGTCGCATTAATGTCACCTTGAAACGCATGCACAGAGATACGATGATGACAGGGTGTACATACAGAGCCTGTGATCGCAACCGCCTCGCGTCACTGTCAGCTTGTGGCGCTCGCACTTCGGTCCAAAAAAGGTAATCACCTAGATTGCACGCAACCACTTGGCGTGCCCCTCTGTCAGCAAGACATAACACATAACATTGAGAGAAGACTCTGCTATGAGGAGCGAGTTCTAGTCTAGATATGGCAGGGAAGGGGAATATTTCTACAGGTTGCGGATCATTCTATGACATCAGTAGCATCGGATGCAGTGGTCTAGAAACAAGAGAGCGAGGAGAGGACTAACGGGACAGCTGATATACACGTTCTGACGGAGTGGTACTACAAAACATAAGACGCTGTAGCGTTGCTGAAACAAACTAGGACGAAGTGTTCTGAAGGGTGCGTTGAATCCGTTGTCGCCATTTCACGTATATGCCCTCTTGGGGCGATGGCGCGTATCGACAGAGTTCGAAGAGCACGAGTTGTTCCTTAAGCAGAATCAGTGAGTTGATAGCTATGCACCGATATCAAGAAGCGTTACCATAAATCCAGGATTGATCCATACTTGCTCACGCGCTTAGGGAACGAGACGTCAGCGAGAGTCAAACCGTAGAGGGCAAACTCACTCTTTCTGATCTCTGCAATCGCATCAGTGGGGCAAATTCGCCTTGAATACATAACTGCAAAGGTGTCAGCCAAGTCGCGACTATCGGTGAGTAGAGGCGCTTACGGTATGCAGCGATGACTGCCGCGCTGCGCGAAAGGCCTTGCACGCAATGCACCAGTACAACGCCCCTATGGCTTAGGGCATTATGTATGAACTGGCAAGCCGCCGGCAGGTTGATCAATAGGTCCGCGTAGTCGACGTCTTCAATGGGGATGCGCAGATGCTGAATACCGGACGCGGGGTTGTCTGCTGGAATGGGCTCTTTGCCGAGCGATACTATGTGCGTAATGCGCCGGTCAGACAGCGTCCGGGGAGAAATGGCGGCATCGAGGCTATAAGGTATCGGGTAGAGAGTCAGCTCTTATACTAGATGACGACGGGGTAGGCAGTGTCGGTTACTTACGTCCCAAGAAACAACCTGTCCTCAAGGCCCGCGATTGGATTGATTCTTCCCCAGCTTGTAGACATCTTAGCGGCTTCGTCTCTTGAACAGGCTCGACGGAGAACTCGTCCCTCTTTTGGCCCGTGCATTTTGTACGAACGCGCCATGCATGGCGGGCCCACAGAGGTGCCGTCCGTTCATGCATAGCGTGCTCGCTGCCTGTATGCTTCCGAGCTAGTGGCCACATCCCTTGGGCACTGGCAACGTCGAGGGCGGTGAACAGCGCCCGAGTGTGGCGCAGGTGCCCGGAGTTAAGCCCACGTGACCGCGCGACGCCGTCCTAATTTGGTGTTGAACTTGCTCGGCCGCTACTCTCTGCTCATGGCTGTGCACCGTTTCGAAGGCCGTCACTCGATTGGACGAGCGCAAGTGACTTCCTCCGTGTTCGTCGCCTTGTCAATACCACAGAGTGTACTTGCATGCCATGTCAGTGGACTATCTGTGGTTGTGCTCGGTTAGCATAGTCTCGCCGACGATTGCAAGCTCACAATGACTGCGCAAATCCCGCTTGTGCGTGGCAGGTCGTATGCAACATGTGGACACGCGACTTCGTTCTTGGAATGTCTGTTTGTTTCCCGACACCGTGAGCGGTGATGATGTGTTCACAGGTGTGCAAAAGCGGGAGGCTGCTCACTGACATTTCCTGTCGCCATGCTCAGACGTTTGTCTCTGTTTCACCGTCTAGCCATAGTTGAAACTTGTGCGTACCCTCGTGGTGCTGGTCGGTGGAAAGACAACTATGCCGACATGCACACGAGACGCTAACCGCGCGCGGGCACCGAGTAAGTCTGCGGCAGATCGCCGACTACGAGATTTGCCACTGAAGGGAGTTCGCGAGTACCCTTTCACGCAAGATATCCGCGGGACGTGCGCAGGACAGTGGGGTATCCGGACAGCCTGCCAATAATGTGCTCCCTCTCTTCCATGACTTGTCAGAGGTGGCTGTGCATTGCCGTAGCGACCACCCACGGAACATGCTCGGGCGCTCCGCTAGCATGACGCACAGTAAAGACGATCGAGATCGCGAAGCACACGATCGCTGGACGCAAGGCACCAAACCTGCGCCGACGAGACCGCGTATTCACTCAAGTGCAGCGGGCGCAGGATTGCCCCCACTAAACCATTACTGTGCCAACCAGTTCATACTGTACATCGGGGTGCATTATATTAGGCAAACGGCGTGCGTCCATCGGAAGCTCATCCAAACAAGGGCTGCCCAGACCAGCATGACAGCCTTCACTCGTTCGTGTAGTGCCGGGCGAACAAATCGTTCTGAATCCAAATGACCTATGCCACAGGGAACAAGTCAGCTGTGTCCGCCGATATACCACACAGTGCGTAAAGCACCCTCACCTTGTTGATTGCCGAGACAGCATCTATCTTCGTCTGCATACTTGCTGTCTCCTCCGGTAGACGCAGAATGGCGGTCTGCAGGACGTTTTGCACCACACTGAGAAGTAATGCACAGTCACGATCTAACCGAGGATCAGAATTTCCGCAGGGGCAGCATCGACGTCACAAACGCACAGGGAACATTCAAGGGTGCAATGCCCAGTGCTCTTTGGTGTTTGAAAGGTGAGACACCGGTATGCATAATGCCGACCTTGTCCATGTACGCCCAAGTCTTGCCTTTCGAGTAGTCGGCCGTCAAAACCCTCCGAGCCCACGCTTTCATGAAGACCTGATAGTGGGCGGGTTCAGTGCGACGCTCATATAGGAGTGAACCACACCGACCTTTCGGAAGACAATCTGTGCGCTATCCAGTGTCAGGTCCTCCAGCTTCTCAGGCAGAGGTCCGTCGAATCCCTACACGTCGGGGAAGCTCAGCGCCGCAGTCGTTCAATATTCAGGAAGGTACGTACGTGATTCCGCGTCATGAAGACCTTCTTGGTGATGTCGAACTCGAACAGCTTCGAGTAGAGCTCGTCCACCATGCTTGGTATGGCCGCATTTACGTGCGGCGCAATTGATGTAATGATGTCCGAATCGCGCGACGTGAAATTGACGAAATCGGTGAGGTATGCGACGCGATCGTCTAGCGAGTTCTTCAGCAACACCGGATCGATCTCCTGCACAAACACAGGGCAGCTGCTCGAAGACGAGGCCGACCGGAGCAGTGTCGAAGACGAGTCCGTTGCAGACGTGGTGGTCCTGTCAGAGGTGTCGTCAAACGATGGACGTTCAACTCTATCGCCATATTGAGCAAAAGGACAGGTTGTGTCTTGGGAGTATGAGTCGAGGTCGAACGTGGACATGATGCAGAACCGCCACGAATACGGAAGATGGTTGAAATTGACTGAAGCAGGGATGACGGTCTCGACGACGTCTATGAGGGCTTATATGTGACCATGGACATCCGCCCGGGACATACAGGACACTTTGCCAATTGCTCATCGCGGTTCGACCTCGTTACTGGTCGAGAAGCGGCATTAGAGATATGGGTCGACCCAGCCAAGGCGAGGCGGGTGTCATGGTTCGAGGCCGTCGGTGGTTGCCTCTTCTGGGTGGACATGAGCTCCAGAGGGTGGCAGCGATGGTAACGCCGACGTTGGTGAGGGCGCGGAGACGAACGAGCCTTACCTCGACCCCGCACTCGGCCCTCGGCCAGCCACCGGCGCGCCACCATAGCAAGCAGGTGATCGTGGAACTCGTCGCCGGGACATGCCGGGTGGCATTGACGGAGCCAGGGCTGCGTCCGCTGCGCCGCCTGGACGACCAGTGCACTCGTATACTACTTGCACCTTACTGCATCATACTGTCTTGGCATACCCACTTTACCTCGAACGAGGTGTGCTCTTCTATTGCCTTGAGATCAACCCCCTTCTGTCCTTCGCAATGGAGTCGTCGGCCATTGACAGCACTCAAGATCGGCCGCAACTTGGGGAAGGGTCGTCACTTCAAAACATGGTGTACCAGGGGCTGCGCGAAGTTCATAGCCGTAATACGCGTCCCCCGCTTAAGCTCCAAGACATACCTTTACCGAAATATGGTACTCCACATATGCCTCGTATGCGGGGCAGTTCTAAACACAGCCTTCGTCCGCAGAAGGGAAATCTCAGAGTCAAGTGAGGGTCCTCACGTCGTTCTCATGAACATGGTACGTAGTCGTTCTCGGGCGTTCCGTGAGCACCCCACTGAATTGCAGGGCATATGCGACGTCGGTCTGAAGATAGTACTGCTGGATGACGTAGTTCTCTGGTCCGGCCTGTACCAACTGCGCACGCGCGCAACAAGTCGCCCCGTCGCAGCAGAGCTCCTGTGGTCACTGGAGAGCTGAGGCGCAATCTCGGAGGCTCTGCGCTGCACGCTGTGGCATGGGGGGCGGATAGATGACTGTAACAGGCGCCGAGATAGGGCATCGCGTCGCGCGTCAGTCACGTGTGAGTCCGACTCTGGTCCGTGGAGACGCTGTGTGCACAACAACGGATCCTTTCACCATGAGGCCCGGCCTACGTTTCTTCATTTCCCCCCACTAGGGCATGCTGATGCCATCCCCGTTCAGTGCGTCCGCCTGCCTATAAGTCTTCGTCAGCCTTCCGTTCCCCCACAATCTCCCCTCGTCACATCGGCATGATCGACATTACTTGGGATACGGTGAGTAGAGTCTGCCCTGTCCCTTTGTGCGTTCCCGACTCATCGATCCAATCAGCCCGAGGCCAGCGGCCACAGCAAGGCATCCACCATCCATGGCTGGGTGACCAAGATGCGTGGCACGCTTGTAGACGACGAACGCATTCGGAAGCGTGGTATTCGCGAGATGGAACATGCCCGCCGCATCCGGGAATGGAAGAAAGAGAAGGGTGTCGCAGACCAAGGCAACGGCAACCTCCTCTTCTCTTTCCTCCCGAGTAAACCTCCGCAGCCCGACAATCAGGTCATGATCGTCCGGCGGCACACGACCGCTGGTGCCCGCCAGACAAGCACGCGCAGTCAACCATCCTCTCGCAGCGGCTCCCAACGTCGGCGCCACGACAGCCGCCCCCAGCTTGCTCAGAAGGCTTACTCAGCCCCGAACGGTCGTATGCTCAAGGGCCCGACGCACTCGGGGTCGACTTCCCCGCCGAACGGGCAGCTGGTCAGGGCTGGCACGCAGGTCAAGCGGGACAGCGCATCCGGGCATCGCTCGGACCGTTCCCACCACCATCATCGGTCACAGAGTACGCGTCAGGCGTCTCTGCCTCTTCCTGGTGGAAGCCATCAGCGACACCACAGTAGACGACAGGCCTCGTCTTCTGGGGCACAGAGTCCTGTTGGCCGACCCACCAAACGCCATACTCATTAATCCCACTTCCACCCGCCTCACCTTCGGTCTTTCTCGAGACGCCTTTAATGGTATTTATCCACTTCGCCCCCCGAGACGGCCTTTCCTATTCTTCCTACCCATAGACGATTGTCATGACGTTACGTCTCATTATGTAGCGCAGTTTGCGTTTGTACTGTAGCACGTCGTCATCGTGTAATGACTCCATGGCCTCCCGTCGTAGGACGGAGGCACTGTTCCAGTCAGCTGCGCGACACGCTGCAAACACACGGCACTCTGGGCAGTCGTGCATCATGCCCAGTCTGAGTGTAAAGCAAGGTTCCATAGGCGAGTCATGCGATGATATGAATCGCTACTACGATACAGTGGCCAAGACGTGGTGTCATTCCGAGCCATCAGAATCACCCTCTTCGACAGGAGCCTGCTCCTCCTGCGCGACCGCTTTCTTCTTTTTCTTCTTTCTCCTCCGCTTCTTCTTCGACGGTGACGTTGAGTAGCTTCCGCTCCTGCAGAGGCCCGTGCAGGTTTAGAAGAGGGATCTTGGGTGTATCTGCGGCCTTTGTCGGCGATGCCGCAGTGGTAGGGGAGGTGAAGTGGGAAGCGGTGACTGTCGCGCCTTGGGGCTCGCTAGCCGTTTCAATGGCGGTGACGACACCGGTGCAGCTGCCCGACCAGTTACACTGCGCAACACAGTATACATGAGAATGGTGTTGCTTACGAGATTGTGCACGGTTGTCCGTGTATGAGTTTCGTGGATGCCTAGAAACTTCTGGGATGGCAGTGTTTAGGTTACTGGCTAACGCGGTAGGCTGCTCGGATGGCTGCGCAGTCTGGGGACGTTCGATGACGAGCTGGCTGACGGACTGGCGGTCCTTCTTTTTCTTTTTCTTCTTCATGGATGTCGGTGTGATAAGCGGACCAGCATCACGTCCGTCCTGACCCTCACGAAGAGGCGTCTCGGGAGGCCCGGATGTTGTTGCTTCTGTGGCCTTGTCGTCGTTTAGCTTTTGAAAGCCCGGATGCTCATTGAGTGCCTTTGGCGTGTCGGGGACGCGTTTCTTGCCCTTGTCTTCGGCGCGAAGGGGTCTACCTTCGCCTTCTTCTTGATAACGCTCGTCCGACTCTCCTCTTCGTCGTCCGAGGGTAGAGTGGCTGCGGGCACATCCTCTTCTCGCGCCCGTTTCTTCCCCGCAGAGGCAGTGAGTTGCTCTTCAAGCGCGCACTGTCGCGGCTGAGCAGACTCGTCGACTCTGGGACGGCCGCGCCGACGCCTAACCTGTACTATCCGAAGTCGTAGATAGACATACTTCCCATGAAAGGGCAGACATACCGTGCGGGCCTGCGCATGTACTCTTCCAGCTCTTTCTCTTCATTGCTACGCGCCTTCGATGAGGGCAATTTGCCCTCAGTGGGCTTTAACCAGGTCGCGACCAGGTTCTGGGTAAATGCCAGAGACATGTCGACCTGCGCCTGGAGGGTCTCCAAGCCGATGTCCTCGTCATCTGCCATCCCATGTATAGCAGGACCAAGGATGTCAAGAATTTGCAGACGTTCCGCCGCAAGGTCAAGTGCAAATTGAGTCTGAGTCGCCCTGGCAGATAAATCGCTGTAGTAAGTAAAAGGAGCAGGAAAGTAGCAGAATTACCTTGCCGTGTTACATACGGTAAGCGCCAATGATCGAAGCTGGAACAGACGCCCATACGCGAGTTCCACGACTTGCGAAAGGGTCGAGCTTGCTTTATAACCCTTCTCCTTGCTGTGGTCCCAGTCAGCGTGAGCGACCGTTCTACACGCCCCGATATGAATGTACCATTAGTCCTTCACAAACGGAAATACCAAGAGGTAGACCATTCGGACGATGAAGATGATGGACCGTTTCTCGGGAGGCAAGTGTTGCCTGTCGCAAATCTCTCGGCCGACTTCAAAGGCAAACCCAAGGATGGGTTGCAGTACTTGTTTACCGTCCGGTGGGCTCTTTCGCTTCTCGCATGATCCCTTGCATCTCATGGCTGTAACCAAGGCGAGACGCACGTATGCTCCCGCACATAACGAGAGCGGCGAATCCTTATGAGGTCCGGGAGAGCCACGACAGCCCGTAGTCGACGAGATGAACGCAAGTCATCCTCTCTTGCCGTCTGAAGAATGGCGAGAAGTCTTCCTCAGGCGATTCAAGAATTTCCGCAAGGTACGTTCATTTGCACCCTGAACCTCGCACGGCTCTGAAGGCCATCATGTTTAGAACGCTGTGCAACCCACACTGTTTGCACCGTTACCTGCCTCACTCGGCATTATGCCGAGAATAAGGGAGAGAGACCATTGGTGGGCCTTCTTGACGGGTGTACCTATGTCCGAATGGGACGCTGCCAAAAAGCCAAAGCCGTACCAGAAACCCTGGCGAGGTCAATATCATGGCTATGGTGCCGATGCGTTGCCCATCCCCAACGCGGAAGGGTCTTCGCAAATCCTCAGTTATTCTCTCGAGGACGGCCGAGTGTTCTCCACCTCCAATAGCGAGATGTGGAGGGTTACGACCGATGGCGTTGAGCTCACTAGTGCGATGAACGCTACTGCGTCGCTCCCCACACCTTCTGGCACGCCTGCACCACCCGATCGCCCAGAAGATACTTCTGACCAGAACGCTCCTGCGAGTATTTATCCGGAGCCGACCCCGAAGCACATGCAACTCTTGTTCCACGTACGTCATTCTCAGACTTGTTTCTATCAAGTTGCTAACGCATGTGTAGGGGGACGCTCTACATCTCCTGATGTATTTCACGCATTGGATCATTCTGCACCTCGAGAGAGGCTCAGCACCCTCACCCCATGTCCTTACCGACACCCATTCTCGCTGGATATTCGCCCTCCTCTCTCGCGTGCGCGATGATGTCTCAGCGGATGAGATGAGCACCTTGCGGAGCCTTGCGCGCGCCTGCATGTCCCTTATCGAGGAGAGGAAACGGGCGACGTCGAACGTTGCAAGCTCTTCGCAAGGCAAGGCCGTCGGGTTGTTTCCCATGAATGAATCTGGCTGTTGGATGATCATCACTCTCGTGATCGGGATTTGGGGCCAGAGAGACTTGTGGCAGGATGCGGAGGCGATGCTGCGCAGACTGCCGGCGTGAAAGCTACATTGTGCAGGTACCACTGTGTGTATTCCATAGCCTCGTATGAAGTCCTCACATTCGATCATGACAGATGAAAGGCGGACAAGCCTTGCAGGACTCAGTAGCACGCTGACATCTGCCAATGGCCAGGCATCCTGGACAATGTTCGTCCCATTTCGAGTGCGCACCTCAAGCCGATCTCACTCCAAGACCCGCCGTTGTAGACTTCATATCATGTCGAGGTTCGTCCTCGCTCAACGTCAGCCCGGTCGCACTGGACATCTGTCAATGCAGCTCGATATCGGCCATCGACGCCCTCTACTTGCCCTAGGCTCCTTTCCTTTCGATTGGGCAACCTAAGGTCCGAATAGACTCGTCGGTCTGCGCGTCCCAGGGACCTCCATGCCCCTGCCGCCCGCCCGCAATGCCGGAAATTGCTTCGCCAAGGCGAGCCTAAGCTTGCCGCCAGGTTGTGCGCCACCGGCCCTGACAGAGATCGCAGACTCGGAGGGCGCGCGGCCGCAGTGGGACTCGTGTGCCTGAGTCGGTGTCGCTAATTTCTGCGGCATGCTTCGTGCACGAGAGGGCATTCCGGGGTGAACGACGGCAAGTCGAGCCCGCCGGAGGGAGGGGGAGAGGGAGACGGCGTGAGAAAGACGCTGAATACGGGCAGGAGACGCCGCCCTGTCACCGGAGGAGCGGTCGAGATTGGACCTGTCAGGCTCAGGCGCCGAGTTCAAAAAGGCGGGCGAACTGTGTTTGCCTCTCAGCTCTGTTCCCCTAATTCCCAGCAGAGAAACCGTTCCCTACTTCTCTATCCTACGGTCCTTTAACCCCTTCGCATCCCCTCAGTAACGCTCTCTCAGGAATCGCTACCAGCCATGTTCGCCTTCGCCAGCCTCCTCGCCCTCGCCGCCTCCGCCGCCGCTCTCCAGGTCACCCAGCCTTCGAACAGCAGCGGCTGGACCACCAGTGGCCCGAATACTGTCACTTGGTCGTCGGTCTCCACGGACAACTCCAACTTCTCGATTGTCCTCAACAACCAGGTGAATACAGCGCGTCTATATCCGTGTCTAATTTCTTATGCGTATTATTTTCTCCAGAACACCTACCCTCAGTACAACGAGGTTCTCGAGGCCCTCATCCAGACCAGCGAGGGAAGCGTTGCCGTGAACCCTCCCAGCGGTGGCTGGGTGGCAGGCACTGGCTACCGCGTCAACTTCGTCAAGAACTCGCAAGATCTCAGCTCGCTCCTCGCTCAGTCTGATGACTTCACCATCGAGCAGAGCTCCTCGAGCACCTTCTCCGCGGTTCCTCTACTGCGTCCAGCTCGGCCTCGTCCACTGGTTCCGTGTCAGTCACCGCAACCGGCTCCTCCGCCTCTGCGGCGTCTGGCTCGTGAGTATCCGGATCTTAGTGTGATGTGTCCATGGTTTAAACGCTCTGCACAGGTCTGCCAGCAACACGGACTCCTCGGCCGGGTCCTCTGCCTCCTCTGCGAGCGGAAGTTCCTCTTCCACCAACGCTGCGCCCGGTCTCAACGTCCAGACCGGCGTGTACGGTCTCCTCGCCCTCCTGGGCATCGCGCTCGCCTAAAACGGGGCAGACATTCATGGACTTCACTTTTAGCGTTACTCTCGGGTCTTTTGTTGTGTGACTACAGGACACTCATACAGTAACACGCGCTCTTATTCGTATAGATTGTAGGTATTATCATTGGGTGTGCCAATATCTAGGACTCGTAAGAGCGCTGTTGTTCCTTACAAGGACACTTTCGTGGTGCAATTCGACTGACGACATCTATGTGTACTGGTCAATGTAGGACTGTATTGATTCCACAGATTTCGTATCGCCAGTATGTTCCAGCTGTAAACCTAGATCTCTGTGCGAGCGAGCGCTGGTGAGAACGCTGCCAGTGTTTCATTTGTACCTCACCAGCAATCTGCCGGTGCGGGAACTGACGAATCTGTCATTTCTTGCTAGGCAAGGGACGTGTCGCGCGTGTCGTACTCGCAGTCTGGAGTCCAGACGACGTCATGAGAGCCCTGCGATGCAGTATCATACAACGACGCCGATGGCGCGAACGGCTGACTAAATGTATCTCATGTAGTCACTGGCAAAGCAGGTCTTTGAATCTTCTTCTCATCGCCCAGCACACCTAGCAGTGCTGCTATCGACCCGCTGCAGCATGGCCGAGCACAGATACGAGCATCTGCTCCCACCGAGCTGGAAACCTCAAGTGACTGCCTGGCTCGCGGAAGACACGCCCTCCTTTGACTACGGGGGCTATGTAGTCGGCGAGGATCACCGCGAGGCGTTCCTCTTCGGCAAGGGCAAGCAGACCGCCGTCCTCGCCGGCGCACCGTTCTTCACCGAGGTCTTCGCGCAGGTGGACTGCCAGTGAGTGTCGCATCTATCATGCCCACCCACCGCCATGACGCTGACGGGCGCGGCCGCCTCAACTGCGAACTCGGACGCGCAGGGTGGAATGGCACATGCAGGAGGGCGAGACGTTCGAGCCCATCAAGCACGTCGCGACCGTCCGGGGGAAGGCCCGGCACATCCTCCTCGGCGAGCGCGTCGCGCTGAACATGCTCGCCCGGTGCAGCGGGATCGCCACCAAGTACGCGCCGCCTGTCCCACCCCCATGATCCTCGCTCACACACGCTCGCCCGCTGCGCCGCCAGGTCGAAGCGTGTGCTCGACCTCGCGCGGGGCTACGGCTACAGGGGCATCATCGCGGGCACGCGCAAGACGACGCCCGGCTTCCGCCTCGTGGAGAAATACGGCATGCTCGTGGGCGGCATCGATCCCCACCGCCATGACCTGTCCAGCATGATCATGCTCAAGGACAATCACATCTGGTCGTCAGGTGTGTGCGCCCCCATCCGTCTTGATTCGTGCGTGGGCCTGACGGATGGCCGCAGGCTCGATCACGGCGGCCATCCAAGCCGCCCGCAAGGTCGGCGGATTCAGTCTGCTTCTCGAGGTGGAAGTAGGCTCCGAGGTGGAGGCCGACGAAGCCATCGACGCGGGAGCAGACATCATTATGCTGGACAACATCGAGGGAGACCAGCTGGTGACCGTCGCGAGGAAGCTGAAAGAAAAGTGGGCTGGAAGCGCAAGTTCTTGTTCGAGAGCAGCGGCAATATCACCGAGGCCAACTTGCAAGAGAGGGCGATCAATGGTGCGTGGTTCTGAAACCAACATTGTGAACGGGGTGTTGATAGGACCGCTTTGACAGATATCGACATCCTCAGCACGAGCAGTGTGCACCAGTCAGTGCAACACATCGACTTCAGTCTCAAGATCCAGATGCCGAAGGGGCGCAGCAGTATAACATGAGAAATGTAGAGTACTTGTTTATTCTTCTAGGATATCACAATGTAGCAGTAAGCAAGCGCGGGCCCAGTTCTGCGCACTCTATGCGTTCTGCAGCCCGAACAACGCGAGCGCGTTACCTCCCCTCACGCCCCCTTGTCTTCCTCGCTCCAACCATAGACGCCATCGATAGCTTCCAGGTTCTCCACCACGCTCTTCCACTTGTCAGTTTCCTGCAACGGTGGGAAGAACGGGTGGTCGGTGCCGAACAGCATTCGCTTGCTACCCAACTTCCTCTGCTCGAGACCCGCACCCGCCGAAGCCCCGGCGGAGGACCCGCTCTGCGTGAATTTCTCCGCGCGGCCTATAACGTCACTGACGAAGCCCAGCTCCTCGGACCCGTACGCGACGGCATCGAGGTAGAGCTTGCCGAGGTAGAAGCGTGCGTCATGCTTGAGGCGGGAGGCGACGACGGGGTCGTGGTCGATGCAGGAAGCCAGGCGGGAGGACAGCTGCGGGAGAGCACCGCCCGAGTGTGCGAGGAGGATGCGCAGGCTGAGGAAGCGGTCGAATACACCTGAGAGGATGAGGCGCGTGATGGCCTACGAATCCGCGGATCAGTTCCTGAGTTTCCGCTGAGCTGCGTCTGGGACCTACGATGGTTGTCTCGAAGGGGAAACCCAGAGCGAGCGGGAGGACATGGCCGTTCTCCTTGTCGCCCCATTCCTTGCCGTCGACGCCGTAGTGCGGATGGAGGAACACGACGAGTCCTGCCTTCTCGAGTGCCGCCCACACCGGTTCGAGTGCGTCGTCGTCCAGGCCCTTGCCGAGACCGCGCGAGCCCATGATAATCCCCTTCAGATGAGGAAGAGCGGATATCTGCCGCACGGTCTCGAGCAGGGAAGTGGTCGTCACTTCCGGTACGAGGGGCAGGAGGCCGAGACCGTAAAGCTGCTTGAGCGAGCTGCCGTGTACGTTCGCGGATGTAGAGCAATACATTTCGAGGTCATCGTTTAGTTCGTTTGCTAGCTGGTGCGCCGCGGTCGCAGGTAGGAAGTCAAGCCATGGATTGGCCGAACTACGGGAAAAGGACTTCAGTATGGCGTTCACCGGGTAATCTAGACCTAAATACCAGCCTCACGATGGATATGTCGATGCCATGCTTCTCCATGAACCTCAACTTGAGGTCCCGTTCAAAGTACTGCACGTGGTCTATTCATACCAGATGGCTGTATTGTGCTTCGCGGACATACCTGTGGTCCCATGGGACGCCCGCCGCTCGGCTCAGCATCGAGAATGAGCAGCCTCTCCTCCGTGCGGCCATCTGGGGTGCTCCTGGAGAAGATGCGGGGAACTGAGGTGCGGGAACGCAGGAAGGAGACATAGCGGGGGAGGTAGACATGCGTGTGCACGTCGACGAGAAGACCCCGCGAGGCAGCCGCAGCCATGTCCGCACTCCGAACAGGCAGTCAGATGTGCACGGGAGGTGACCGGAAAGGACAAGGTGCAGACCGCGATACGATCGAAGATCGACGCGCGCGCGATGCTCCCGCGATGTGTGTAATCCGGCGCACCCGGGCGGCGCAATCACATTGTCATTCATCTACAGAGCTAGCCTACGTACAGCATACGGAGGCCACATCCCTTTCTACGTAGCCGGCCGCGACACGACCGCATCCGCGTGCAGAGCCGTGCTCGCGATGTTCAGGGCCACATCGAATGGAGCCCGTGCGCTTCCTCCGGACCCTCGATGTGTCCTGCTGGGCCTCGATGCCGCAGGGCCACAGTCAATGTCTTTCACAATGTCAAAGAACCCGAGTCTAAGTTGAGACCCAGACGATCGGCGGTGACGCTTTGGCCTTTCGCATTGATATAGACCAGTTCGCGCGATCCGTCGTACTGTCGCCTTCCTGAGGACTGCCCACTACCATGGCTGAGCTGCGCCCACTGCGGGACGAGGTACTTCGCTGGTCGGTTGTGTGTTGAGTCGATATTGACCGCCCCTTGTGTAGTTGGCCGCAGCTGCGTCAACGATCACCAGGATCAGCCAGGATCTTTCCGCAGGCTTGGTGAAGGCCGATGAGGGCGCAGCGTCGTTGAGGACGAAGGTGGCCGAACTAGAAGCGGAGCGATCCTCCATGCTGTTGCGTCTCCAAGCCCTGGAGACGCGGAACACGGAGCTTTGCAAGCTGCTGGAACGAAATCAACCGGATCTCACCGGAGCAATCAGGGCCCGCGATGCTGCATTGAAGAAGCTACACCTGATGAGGGAGGTCGTCCACGACCTTATAGATGAACGGAGAGTAAGTATAGCACGACAGTCTTCTCGTGAGTGCGCAGCTTACTCTCATGGTAGCAGGCTGCAGGGGCAACAGGTCAAGCAGGGCGGCGTCATCACTCCCAACAGGCTGGCCACGGCGACAGTAGTGCCAGCTCCGGCGGAGAGTCGTGGGGCAGCTTGAAATTGACAGATGTTGAGTCTTCCATGGGTGAGGATAACGACGATGTGGCGAGAGGGGCCGATGAAGATTCGGCAACGGTAACGGGAGTAACGAATGACGCAGTCGAGTCAAGTGCCAGCGCAGGTTCGTGTTCTGGATGGAAGGGCACGGATCGTTCTATTGAAAGGGTCCTTAGGCAAAACAAGCACGGACACGGGGCAACGGTCGGCATTGTCGAACATTGTGAACCAAAGTGATGGTTTGAATAGCCGTGATTCCAGGATAGCCATGACAAGCTCTACCAGAAAGAGCACGGTCTTGACGAACTCGACAAAGGCGAACATTCTTGAGGCGACTGGACGAAAGCCTGAAGAACGTCCCGTTGAGACATCCGCAACCAGTGTCGCGAAAGAGATCAAGCCCGGCCGTAGAGTTGCCAACTGCGGTCCTTCCAAGGTATCCAAACGCGACACGAAGTCGGGAAGAGTCATCAAGACCATCACCCCGTAGTTAGCCCGTCAAGTGGCGCTGACAGTCCCTCTAAGATCACAAGAGATGCCCCGAAGACCAGTCCCCCAGAGATTGGTTGGTATCTTGAATTCAAGAAGCCGCCGGCGACGGCCCTTCGGCCTCTAGGACCTCTCACCTTCCAAATGCTGAAGGACCGGCTGGCACTGGACGATGACACGGTAACTGTAAGCTGAGCTGCAGCGTTCTGGGGTGCTGACCTGATGAACAGATGCTTCGCATCGAGAGGTGCGCCCGAATTCCAGTCGATCAAAGGGATAGGCTACATCTGAAGCCGAGTGCAGCATGGAATCGTGGCAAGAACCTAGCCTGCAAATGCATATCCACGAGACATAGTTTTCGCGTGTCATCCGATTTTCCTAGAAGGACCGACGGCAACATATCTGGTCAGCTGGGGAAGCGAAACGGTGAACGCGAACGTCAAGAGGTACCTCACGAACGGCTCTGAGCGACCAGGCGATGCTGTCTTCCAGTTGTTTGTAAAACTACCGGACGTGTAGGTGCACCTTGTAGTTAATTAGCCGTACACTGGTGACCGAGGTTCTTCAGGACGCATGGTACTATCTGGGCGGACACAAGCTTCTCGCGTCTGACGTGCCGTCGATCTGGCACACAACGTCGAATACACAGGTGAGCGCGTGGCTCTGAAACAGTTTGTCGCATGACACTCAGACCTCGCCCAGGATAAGCGCGAGTTGATTGAGGGCCTGCGAGAGCGATGGACGTGGCTGGACGCACCAAACGCGGAGCAGGTAGCACGTCGCGTCGAGACGCATGAGCTGGGACAGTGCTCGATCGAGCTGCAGAGCGAGGGACTGCAGGAGAGATCCCAGGCGTTCGTGCGGCAGCATTTCTCGTCGAAGTAATCAGTACGGTTGGGAATGGATGGACAGTGTACCGTAGCATCGTGGACGTCGTTTGACAGCGAAGGTGGCGTATACAATTGCGGGTAACAAAAGGTTATTCGCGGAAATAACACGGATAAACAAGTGGCTGGCTGCCGAAGAGGGAGAGCGCGGCGGTCGCTGTACTCGTTCTTGTTCATCTACACTCACCCCGGCCCTCGTCGCCGACGTTCTCCTCTCCCCGCTCGCCACCATGCGGTGCTCAGCGAGTGCAGCCCGCATCCTCACGCTCCTTTCTCTTGCCATCCTTTTGAACCACTTCACGCTTGTCGACGCCCAATTTAGCCTGCCATCTACTGGCACCTCGTCCTCTGTTACCTCGGACTCCACGACGTCCTCCTCGGCTGCGTCTGTCAGTTCTACGCCCGTATCTAGCACGACGTCGGACACTTCTGTCGCAGAATCCTCGTCGTCATCTTCATCGGACGTCCAGTCGGCCTCGTCAACCTCTTCTCAGGATGCGACTAGCAGCGCTGCTTCTACCTCTGACATCGTTTCCTCCTCGTCCTCGACTTCGTCATCATCCTCTGTAGAGAGCACTTCATCTTCGAGCTCCTCTTCGTCCTCGTCCTCCTCGTCTTCATCGTCCTCTTCGTGAGTACTCAATTTACGCGTCGTTCCGCGTCTTGACAGCTGCAAACAGGTCGTCCCTATCCTCATCGTCTAGTACCTCGTCTTTGACCACGTCGACCACGCCGTTCTTCGCGACCGCCACCCAGAAGTCAACGGCTAGCTACAAGTCGGTCGCCACCGAGGGCATTGCCAGAACCAGTGCCTCTGCTACTGTGAGTGTAGCGGGCGCTGCTTCCACCGATAGCTCGGCATCCTCTTCAAACGGGTGAGATCATCACTGTCTGATGAGCGTTTCAACGCTGACATCAGGGCATAGCTTTTTCTCCAACAAAGCCGCCGTTGCAGGCGTGTTCAGTGCAGTCGGCATCGTCGGCCTGTTGGTTGTCATTGCTATCGTCCAGAAGATCATCCGGAGCCGCCGACCTCGCTTCGACCAAGAGGACACATTCTTCGATAAGTTTGACACGGGCGTCAAGCCTCAGGGTGACTACACGGACTCGCCTCCCGCGAGCGAGCTCGGCCACGGTACGCTGCAGACCGCGGGTGACGGCGCATACCCGGACCGCTCTATGCACTTCGGCATGCCGTCCACCTTCGACGATACCCAGCCGCGCGACTCCATTGTCGAGTATGCTAAAGGCACCGCTATCGCCGCTGCTCGCTACCAGGAGGGTCCCTACCAGTACGGCGGCCAGCCTGGAGCCTACGGCGGCGAGTTCACCAACGCGCATTACCAGGCGCAGTTCGCAGACGTCCCCGGCAATTACGCGTCTGCAGACCCGTATAGCATTGCTAGGCCGGGGACGGCTGCCCCGATGGCGGACCACGGGTACCATGGGTACGCCCAGTAGACGAGAGCGACATGTAGTATGTCTTATGTCTTCAGTTGTGTCCCACGTCCTAACGAGCCCTGCGTTGCTACTGTAGACATCCGACCTCCCCGAGCCGGCTCATTTTCCCTTCCACTTCGGTGTCAAGGCACGAGCTGGTCTTGTTTGATTTCATAGTCTGTTCCTGTGGTATGGTTTGAGCCCTCAGTCGTCTTCTGTTGCGACAGGGTTGTATTGGGAAGGTGCGACCGTCGCCCTTTCTTCCTGCTTGTAATGTGGTTCCCGCCGCCGTGTCTGGATGTAGGTGATGTACAAGAGTGTTTCCCTCCACAGCACTGTGTCACTCTTGTATTGTCTATAGATCTTGCCCCCTTCGTGGAGGAACCCCCATTGCCAGCTGCACCTTTCCTTTAGCTGCTACATAGCTGTACGGAACGATTCTTTGTTTGGTATGTTTGATAAGTTATTGGTTATTCTTGATGCACAGGGTATAGCACGGCATAAAGATCCAGGTAGTGACACGCGGACAGGAAAGACTGTAAGTAAAAGTAGCACACATATACCCCTTTTACCCGGTGAACCTGGATGTGATTGAGCTGGAAAAGTTGGCCGCCAGCGAACTGGGAAGAGCGGGCATAGCGGGGATGTTCATGTCGCGGATGCTCATGTCTCTGAGGGGCTCCAGGTCCTTCATAATCATGCTCAGGCGGCCCATGCCCAGTCTGTCCTTCAGACCCTTTCCTCCTGACCCGTCGCCATCCTCGGAGCTGTCGTTGAAGCCCTTCTCGGCCTGGCCCCAGTCGCTGCGCTGCGCGAGATACGGCCGCAGCAAGGTCGAGTCGATGCGGCCGAGGTAGCCCTCGGTGATATATGAGCGGAGAATGTCTGGTCGGACGAGGAAGACGTTGCCAAGCTGGCGAATGAACTCAAACCGCTCCGTCAATGATGGTATGGAGAACGAGCTGATGACGTCCTGGTACGACTTCAAGTCCCTGTGAGAGGATCATCGCATCAGTCCACATCATGGTTTCGAGGCGGCAACGTACTTTGCAAGCATCAGCCCACCCGTTGCACTCACGGGGAACTTCCTGAGATGATCGAGTAGCAAGCTGGGCGGATCGACTCGGTCATCTGTCTAGCGTTATTGGCGAGATCCGTACCTGTGGAATGCGATCCCGATCTCCGTCAAGAAGACTTCGAGGTTCTTGCCGCTCAGATTGGCTTTCGCCGCATCGCGGACTTTCTCTAGCGTGTCGCAGCACGCAACGCACGGCTCGGTGTTCACCCTCGCGAATGAAAGGTCGTCGTTCCTCGGCTTGAAGTCCGTCTTCTTCTGTTTCGTCAGTTGCGCGGACAGCCAGTTGATAAGTGCTACATAGCCATTGTTGATCAGTTTCAGATTGTGAAGATAGCGATGGCTAACTGACCATCTGCAAGACGCTGCATGACGTGGTTTGCAGCGCCTTCGATTCTGCTGACGGACTGGTTATTAAAGACGACCATCTCCCGTCGCACGGTGACGGAGGTGCTCGCGAGCGGAAGTAGGGCCATGTTCACGTAATGTTGCCAAAGGTGGCAAATAAGGTCGACCTCGCGGAGAACGGTAAGAACTTGGAGAGAAGGTTCGCTCTTGGTGTCGGAGGGGTCTATGCGTGTGTGCGCGCTGAGAGAACGTCAGTTTGCTGAGAAGGGATACACAATTCAGAATGCTGACGTTTCCAATGCTGTCTCGACGTAGGCAGTACCAATGGCTGCTGACAGTACCCTAAGCAAGGCGAAGTCATGCTTAGGCCTGCAGGTGCATCAGCCAAGATTCCCAGGAAGATATGCGCTGCACGTACACATCGCTTGAAGGACTCAACTCCACGCAACGCCCGATGGCCTCCGCGTGCCACTTCAGCATGCGCTCGGCAACCTGGACACTGACCTGCCCGTCCTCGTCTCTGAGAGGCTCCTCCTGTTCCACCTTCGCCTGGTTACGATCGCCGCCACCTGCGAGGTTGCCGAAGCGGGAGAACACGGCAGCGGCTGTTGAAGACGCGGTGGCACCGCCGGTCGTACCGAGCTGGTTGACCACACGGTCGAACACCGAACCCTTCGCACCCTTGTTGACCCTGGCCTGAAGGATACGCATATTGACATTTTGAACATGGAGAAGCACGGTTGACACTTACATGATATCGAGTGAAAACAGCTAGGTAGCCAGCGTACAGCTCCGACAGACTTTTGCTCTCCCGCTCAAGGTAACGCTGTCCTTCTGTGTACGGGACAAACAGCTCCTCCATAGCCGTCTCAAGCATGGTGCTGACCGTCGCTGCAGTACCCACAGCAGCGGCTGCCGCTGAATTCAACATTCGATTGAAGTCGCCAGAGTCAGTGGGAGAGCGCGGGATGACGGAGGTCACCTCGTATGCCTTGAGGTCCTCGACTAGTTGAGATGTCCGCTGGTGGACGAGCTGGAGCATGCGTAGAGAGGAAAGGTCAGATATGGTGTTCCCTCTGTTGAGCAGCTGTTCCATATATTGTTGGATCTGCAATAGATGAGGGCTGCCATATAACGCGATGAGCGTTAGGGACGTACAATTTGTGCGAAGACTCGTTGCAGGAAGACCTGCATGACGAATGGAGGGTTGGGGAAGACCGCCTGCACGATCTGCGCTTCCTGGCCAACGGTTGCACGTATCTCGCCAAACAGTTCATGTAGCCCTGCCTCATCGGTGGGTGGACTTGAATCTGGATCGGGAAGAGCCGCCCATCTACACTCATGTCAGCACTGGATTGCATGTATTGTATGGGTACACACGTACAGTCCCTCCTCCACTTGACCCGTCTCTCGTACTCGGTTGATGAAGAAGTCGTGCTGGTTAACATACACTTGTACGCAGGATGCGCCGCCATTGAAGTCGAGGAGAGTCTGGGCGCAGTGCTAAACTAGGGTCAGCATCAGCTAGTTCAGAGGCGATTAGAAATGACACACATGCATCATCTTCGGTCTCCTTTGCGATATGCACGATCGAACAGATGAAGCATGTCCTTTTCGAACTTCTCGCAATATTGTCGATGTTCTCCCTTGTCTAGTATGTTGTGTCAGGAAGAAGCACGCCCTAACGAGGTTGGTTGCGGTCTCGAACCTTGTCAGCGTGTGCGAGGTCGACTTCTTTGGCCACGATGCTCAATCGCCTCAGCAGGACGGCAACCTTACGCCTGCCCTCCTTGCCCTCTTTCTTCATGGCGTCAAGCTGCGAAGTGTCGTCCTTTGAGAATTGGTTGTAGAAGTCAATCAAATCATAAGCCGCCTGCGCTCGCTGTCGTTGTTGATGCACGGCTTCCAGCTGTTCACCTGCGACCATAAGGACATAATGTCGAGTATAAAGGAGACCTGACACACCGATCCGGATAGCAGTACGCCCGACTTCGTTCATTTTGGTCTCCATCCCGGAGAATGTTTGGCCAACAGACTATGGACATTGTCAGCCCAGAGATTCTGTACTAGGACACGCCGCGCACCTCAAACCCTTTATTGAGGTCGGTCATCTTCCGGGAGTACTCTCTCTCGGTCGTCCTCACAATCTTCTCCATCTGCTCAGTCTTTGCTTGTACATCTTTCCTTACTGCTATCAACTTGTCCACAGCGGCTTCGAACGTCGGATGAAGGGCTTAGGGTCAAATGCTGGAGGCTCTGTTACACCCGGAATGCAATGCAACAAGTGAGTGACACATACGTCCAGCATCGGCTTTGGATTGGGTAATGAGTTTCTCTGATATTGACCCTACGAAATCCTTCACGTCAAACTTCCCCTAACCACACACCAGATTAGGTCGCCACCCAAATGTCTCCATGATGACCACCGTACCTCAAATGTCTCCAACTTAATTGCTCCTGCACGGAAGGATCGAGAGTCTTGAAAGACATGTCAGACACGACTCAGCCAAGATCCGCCGGATCCTTAGCTTGAGAGGCAAGGGGATAAGGGGTCGAGAGGTCGCGGTAACGCAGTGTGCCGTCGTCGGTGTCGCGTCGCAGGCTCCAGGGAGCTCCGGCGATCATCCCGGCGACCCAGAAGTACCCGGGCGATCTCTTGGACGCCGGGGTGCTGCTCGCATTTTCCACCCGTCTTTTCGCGGTTGGTGGCTGAAGTCGTCCGCCCTCACCCAGGGCTCTGTTTGCTGCTTGCCCTGCTCTGCTTCCGGGGCTTACCCTTCAGTAAATCCATCATCCGCAAGCATGGACAACGCACACCCATTGAAGGGACTACTACAGCTTCAACTCGCCTCGGACGCGTCCGCCGTGCTGCACCTCCCATACGTCCTTGAGACTCTGACTGCCGACCATTTCGCCCCATCTCCACATACTCAAAAGTGGTGCACACGCATCAACTCTCTAATACATTCGAGAGATCTTGGCGCGCGATGGAGTGGTCTATGCCTTGCGCTGCAGACGTCCGTCTATTCGAGGAGCCTCATGATGGAGTACGCGACAAGTTGGATTGGTGTTGCACTCCCGTTACTATCAGTCCGTGTATCAAGTTTCATAGCCCAAACAAATCCTTACCAATATGACGTTTCAAGAAAGACGAGCCTGTACCCAACCTTAAGGCAGCCATCCGTTTACTGAGGCACATATTCTCGAGCGCGATGGAGCTTGCAGAGTTCCAACGACAAATATGCCTCCCGAATGTCCCAAAATTCAGTGCTTCCCTCATCTCATTAGTGGACAAGCATTCGGAATCAGACATAAAGGTGCACACTCAATCCCATCTTTCTTCGACCAGAAAGCTCACTACTCTCAGTTATTCGCCATGAGTACCTTGACACACCTCGTCCCGTTGTTCCCGACGCTCCACCGGAGTCTCCATCCATCTCTCTCGTCGACCGCTCTGAGCTTTTTGAATGGCTCAACACCAAGGCCGACGCCAGCTTCATTGGTGGCGCTGCCTCGCACTCTACTCGGTACTGCCCGTGACCGGCGGGAAGGTGGGCGCAGCCAACGTCTGGCGCAAGTCACTCGACGACACCTTGGGGTATGCATGGAACGCACTCGCTGCTATGCGTCGGACATCTCAGCCGCAGCTCTTGGGCAGATCACCCGCCTCTCACAGGAGATCCAGTCACGGCCATTCCGCTCAACCTGGACCGTCTGCGAGCGGCGGTGCGCATACTGTGCGATATGCTGCAGTAAGTCTCTTGAGACATTTCCACTGTCTGGGGGCTGACATCGAGCCAAGCGCACCGGCCTCACGACCTGTGACTGTTCCTGTCGGTCCACTCGTGCAATTCTGCTTAGCGATGCTGAGGTGCACGCCGGAAGAGAAGGTCTGTGATCAATACCCGCATGTTTGTTGACAACTGCTCACCGATGCGCAGGCTGTAGAAGGGCACGTAGACCCATCAGTGCGGGCAATGGAGCTGGCGGTCATTCCCTCGATCTGGGCTCAAGCATGCGAACTGTGGAAAGTCTTTCAGCAAGGTGAGTATTGTCCTTGCGCCCCGAGATAGAATGGTCTGTTGAGTGCCCGTCAGCGCACATCGACATCTTTTGCCCTATTTGCCTCAGCTTGTCTCGCACCTTGCATTCCACATTGAGCAACAGCGCACGCCGTAAGTTAACTTGTTTGACGTTCAATATTGGCTGATGGTGTTCTAGATCTGAACGCCTTGCTTTCCTGAAGGCAACTTATGCATTGCTTGCAGCGTGCCCTCATTTACACGACACGATCACAGCCTCGAGGCTGGCAAGAGCGATTGCGCCGGCGTTGACAATTTTACTCGCGACAAAGACTCAAGGGCAACAAGATGCCGGTACGAATGCTTCCAGGACAAAGAACCGGAAGGGCAAGAAGAGGGCGCGCGGGTATGAGGGAGACGAGGTCTTCAATGTGGCAGCAGACGTCATTTGCACCAGCAAGACGGACGGCGACGTCCTCTTGGCCTCCATCGATGGTGACGCTCATTCCCTTCTCACCGCTCTCTCCGGCTAACACGCAAACACACCAGTCGTCAGGCTAGTACTCCGAAACCCACAGCTCCCTCCGGCAGTACACTCCCTCTGTGCCGGTTCTCTTGGGCATCTACGTCTCCCTGCCCCAGATCCAGCCTATACTCGTATCGCCGGATCTCTCCTTGCATGGGGCGATATACGAAAAGATCCGCGTTGTATGCATCGAGCAAGCATCAGGCACCAGCAACGTGTTGAGCAAGAGCCTCGGGCTTGTCGTCTCAAGCATGTCCACCGGCCAGCACGAATCAGTGAGTATCACGCCGCCCTGCCAGTCTGCAATTCAGTCGACTAATGTGACATACTGTATAGGACGGCGCGGGCATATTGCGTGACCTCGATCTTCTCCTGCACCCACGGGTACCCCCTTTAGTGCGATCGCTGCCCCACGTCGAGATGTTGTCTCTGTTCCGCGAGGAGGAAGGCGATGAAGAAATGGAAATGCGAAAGGCTCTGGGGTTGGCGACCGCGGAGGAAACCTTGTCCACGCTACCATCGACCACGCGCGATCTCACAACGCCACCGGAGCCGGTACGTCCCGCCTCCGTCGCAGCAAACTCAACCATACCTGTGGAACGTACCGTACCTGTCAGCAACCATGCCTCCCAAGGGCAACCCCCGATGCCTATTCGACAGCCCTCTCAGATTCCATCTATCGCCACGAATGCAGCGCAGTCCATCGCGTCTTATTCGTCGACAGCTCCGGCGCAGACAGTCCCAGCAAGCTCTACTGCACACATTGCAGCGTCCTCCAATCAAAGGCAGATCGATACATTACAAGGGCAGGGACCTCCGGTCCCGTCGCATCCTACGCCATCTACAGAAACAACTCCGATCCCGGCTCCCTTTACATCCGTGATACAGCCTCCAACGACCGGTCCGTCAAACGTCCCACCGCCAGCGTCTGTTCCCGAGACACGGCCTCAGGGTGTAGTGCCGATGGATGAAGACGACGAAGACGAGCCGATGCCACCGATTAACATGGACTCTGACTCCGATGCGGACAGTTAGAGCGCGGTGGTGTAGCGACTACCGACTATGTAGCACTGTGACACCGGAGGGATGTATCACGACCGCGAACGACACGGACGCCTTCGTTTCCAGTCATCGCGCTGTGCTTGACCAAATAGTATCTCTTGTGTCCTGGCTGCTCATGTCTTGATACGCTTCCGACGCCGGCTTACATCGTCGATTTCCATGCTTTGGTCTGCCCCCTCATCGTCCGACTCGGGGGCCTGCTGAGTCTCAGTAAACTGGGTGATATTTGGCAGCTGTCCATTCAATTTCAATTAGGGTCGAATTTACATGGTCTACCTACACACTAAACGTACCTGTTCGAGAAATCCAGTTGCGACGACGTTGTCGGGGTCGATCCACTTGGCACGTTCAAAGTGCGCCCGAGCAGCGCTGATGAGACCTGCATTCCATTGCTTTCCTAGTTGCCGACGGGATCGGTAAGGGACAACCGTCTAATGAATCGCGATAGAATTTTGGCAGACCCTGTTGTGCGTCGTCTCTCGTGCCTTGTGTAGGCTGAGACAGGTACAGAGCAAGTAGACCAGCGTAGGTATGCATCACTGGATTGTCGTGAAAGGGGAACAGCGGCAGATACAAGTCTAGCTCATCCAAGGCTCGCCTGTATGCCCCGGCTTGAATGAGTCGGAGGACAAACTCCTTCAATATCAATTGTCTCTGAAAGAAATATGAGGACGCCTACTTCCGGAAGTCGTCGCCGAAGCACTTACATCCTCAGGATGCTGCCTAATGACAACACTCAGGAACGCGATGCGTCGGTCGTCCTCTTCCTGATCATCGTCGCTGAGATCGGTCAGGAGGACGATCGCTGTCTGCCACATATCTTTCCAGTTTATTTCCTTGCATCGTATGAGGATTGTCCAGGCTCGCCGGGCGCGATCATAGTCCTTGCGAAGAAGAGAAACTGCAGAATATCGACTAGCCGTCGGATGTGGACCTTGCGCGCTGTTGTCGGCCGTTTTGCATTCGGCGATGCAAAGAGAATGGGCGTTCAGTGCGAGACATTGGCAGGCAGGGACTCGGAGAGGAAAGCGAGCCGGTGGCAAAGCGCGAGACGCGTGATGCGATCGCGCGCTGCAGTCGTCAAGCCACCACACTCACATCTTCATTCGACCTCCCAACTGCCAGTCTCCGTGTCGCCAGCCACCCCTCTGCCGCACGCATACCGATAACCGTCATTCATGGACGAAGACGCATTTGGCTCGGTCTGGGGCGCCCCTGCTCCCTCACCCCTAGCCCTGAAACCGATTGCGACCGCTTTCTCATCCGGTCCGACTTCCACGGATGGCTTCGACGATTTCGATGACTTTGGAACACCTGCAGAAACGATAGCCACCTCGGCGTCGACGGTGACGACGATTTTGGGGATTTTGGAGACTTTGGAGAGGCACAGGCCCAGGCGAGGTTCCTGCGTTCGCGGAGGACGTCGGTTTCGGGGAGGAGGTGCGGATATCTGGGCCATCAACATCTGCTTCAGATTGGGAGCCCCTGCGCTTGCACCCTCTGCCGTCCAGACCAGAACTGCAAGAACAAGTGGATCACATACTGGCGCCATTGTGGGCGTCCATTGACGATTCGCAATTGACCGACGAAGATATCCGACAGACGGGCGGATTGAACCAGACACTAGTCACTCCCGAGAGGTAAGTTTCACTTAAAGCCTCAGCCTTTCCGTGTCTTAAATCACAGACTGCTCCAGTCGTCAGCTGTATAAAATCCTTCTCCCCAATACGCCTCCCGCTATGCAGCCTGTCAATTGGACTCGCTCACGAATAAGACGACGACACCTCATATCGTTGGGCATTCCCGTCAACTTAGACGAAGTCTTGCCGAAAGCCAACGGCAAGTTGCCAACGCTCGAGATCACAACGCGGCCCATGTCCGCGCCACCGGGGCCGCGCACAGCGCCCGTGCAGAAGACTGTGGTCGCACAAAGCAGTTCGCGGGTTGGGTCACCGCGGCCGGGAACACCAGTGACCAGTCTGCCCAACGGGGTTTCGATGACTGCCCAGTCGGTGTCCACGCAGCTTCGCCTTGGCCCTCGGCCAGAATTGGACGAGACCAAACTGAATCAGCTGCTGGAAATCAACCCAGGTGAGGACGCATCATCCTTTGTTTCTCCGATAGGTGTTGAGCTCTCTCACAGACAAGCTGACGCTGCAACCGATCGCCACATTGGAAAAACACTTGACGGACTTGCAATCACATACGATGCAAGTCTCTACCACACTTACACATTTGTTGCAAACGCGAGACGCTTTGAAGCAAGACTCGGAGACTTACAACAAGTTGATTGGAGAGTTAGTCGCAGATGCGCAAAAGAGGAGCACAGCGAAGCGTGTCGGTGGCGGGAAGAGAAGTACATTGTCTTAGGGTGTACACTTGCATACGACCCATACAGATCGATACATTACCATTTCATCGACGAGAGGCTTGAACTCGTCGAACAGTAGACTTTTGTAACCGTGCGTTGAGTAGCTCGGATCTGTGCAAGCGGGGACTCGATCTCCGTGAGTGATCCGTGACCACGTGGCTTCTCTGTACCGGATCTCTGGGCGTCTAAGCTCAACAATTTCGCTGAGACGTCGATCGCGTCCAAGTCTTCGACTCGACTGCTTGCCCGCCGTCCTCGGCGCGTCTCATCTAGTCTACCCTTGCTGGCTGGTCTACTACGAGGGATTTCTCCAGGATGAATGTCTCTCGGTCCTATCCATCGACTGTGACCAGCGTCTCGTTCTCGTTCCTGACCACCGAGGACGTGCGACGCATCTCGGTCAAGCAAATCGTCAATCCTGTCCTCTTGGATGACCTCAACAGGCCGAACATTGGTGGTCTCTACGACCCTGCCCTCGGGCCAAGTGACAAGCAGGATATGTGCGTGAAGTGCGCGTGTGGTAGCCACCGCTGGTACTAATAGCTCGCGTAGTTGTGCAACATGTCGGCTCACCTACTTCACTTGTCCGGGACACTTCGGACACATCGAGCTACCGGCGCCCGTCTTTCATCCACTCTTCATGGGGAACATGTATCACCTACTCCGGGGAGCATGCTTGTTCTGTCATAGGTTCAAGGTGGAACGCAAAGTTGTGAGTGAAGTCCACGCATTAACGCACTTCTCATCCTCCAATGAAATTTCAAGCTGTGCAAATATGTAGCCAAGCTCCGCCTCCTGGAGCACGGTCTTCTGATAGCCGCACAGACGCTCGACGACATCCATGTCGCGACGAAGGCCGGCCGCAGGGCCAAGGACATCGAAGAAGAAGAAGAGGAGAATACGGAGAGTGACCATGCATTTGAGCAGAGGATCAACACATATGTCGCCATCCACCTCGCTACGGCGTCGAGTAGCAAGCGTGACTCCTACAAGGATGGTCTCGTTTACCAGGCTCGCAGGGAGCTTATTGACGAGTTCCTCAAAACTACGATGCTGAAGAAGTGCAGAAACCCTAAATGCGGAGCGTGCGTATCAAACTCTCCCCCACAAGTTTGCATTGGTCTGACTGCCTAGCAGTTTCGCCTACACTTTCCGGAAGGAAGGATACACGAAAATCATCGAGTACGACCTCTCAACCAAGCACAGACAACAGCATGCCTTTTTGAACTTGAAACGGCCGAACGTCTTGCTCGATCAACAAAAGGAAAGGGCTGCTGCTCATCGGCAGCGGCAACAGCAACGGAGTACCAGTCCCCACGACAGTTCCTCTGAGGAATCGGATCCTGAAGAGGAACCAGAGGGCGAAGATGTCTTCTCCGACGCCGACGAAGACCAGGACATGGACGATGTCCACGCCGGCACCGCGAAGTCCGCAAGCGGCAAGGCGAAATCCAAGCGCGGACGAAACGAGCGCGTCATGCCGCCCGAAGAGTGTCGTGCCCACCTGCGCCGGCTCTTCGCAAATGAGCCCGTAATATGCTCCCTCCTATACGGTCGACATGGCCCCTTTGCACCCATGACGGTCAACAAGCTCTCGCTTGCAAGTGCAGACATGTTCTTCCTCGAGGTTCTTCCCATTAGCCCTACGCGCTTTCGACCGCCAGCAAAGATGGCAGACATGCTGTTTGAGCATCCGCAGAATGAGCTGCTTGCCAAGGTGTTGAACACGTCGTACAGGCTGAGGGACCTTACGGAGACCTTGAAGAAGGCAGGTGTGAAGAGCCCAGAGAATGATGTCGACGAGACCGCGCGGCGGAGGATTCTGCAGAGCCTCCTGGACACGCTCATACAGCTCCAGGTGGACGTGAACAGCTTTATCGATAGTAGCAAGAACCCCGCACCGGCGAGACAAGGAAGGCTACCTCCGGCTGGAGTCAAGCAGGGCCTGGAGAAGAAAGAAGGGTTGTTCCGCAAGCATATGATGGTATGACCGTGTAGCCCCTCTTCTTCCCTGTCAGCTCATCGTAAAGGTCGCTTGTAGGGCAAGCGAGTCAACTACGCCGCGCGTTCAGTGATATCTCCGGACGTCAACATCGAGCCCAATGAGATCGGCATTCCTCCTGTGTTTGCACGCAAACTCACTTTCCCTGAGCCCGTCACGCCTGTCAACTTTCATGAACTAAGGATGCTCGTCATCACTGGGCCGCATGGATACCCCGGTGCTACCATGGTCGAATACGAGGATGGGCACTTACTGTTCCTCGTGCGTCTCAATGCTTCGCAAACTAATGGCATTGCATGGTAACACTATATTGTTGACACAGGACAAGCTGAGCATCGAGCAGCGTACCGCCGTCGCGAATCAGCTCCTCACACCGCAGGAGGGCAATCATGGCTCCACGAGTCGCGCGGGACTGTTCACGCGTACACAGGCAATCAACAAGAAGGTGTATCGGCATCTGCGCGACGGAGACATCCTCATTCTCAACCGGCAGCCAACTCTGCACAAACCTAGTATGATGTGTCACAAGGCGAGGGTATTGCATGGGGAGAAGACGATCCGGATGCATTATGCGAATTGGTGCGTTTGCGCCGATAGGTCCTTGTGCCCGGAGCTTCGCTGACTCCATTCTGCATAGTAATTCCTACAATGGTACGATTGCTTCGTTGGTACTCTAACCTTATTTCTGACCCGTGTTCGGTCCTTGTAGCCGATTTCGACGGTGATGGTCAGTTGTCGCCTAGCTTACTTGTTGAGCGCTCCGCTGACACGACACATCAGAGATGAACATCCATTTCCCTCGTGAGTGCGCTTCCTTCGGTAGGTATCGCCGCAGCTAACTCTGCTTCTGCAGAGAATCAGGTCGCCCGAGCGGAGGCATATTACATCGCCAATACTGACAATCAGTACCTTGTGCCGACGTCAGGCAAGCCGCTCCGCGGGTTGATCCAGGATCACGTCGTCGCCGGCGTGTGGATGACTGCCCAAGACACTTTCTTTAGCCGTGAAGAGTATTTCCAGCTGCTCTACGGTGCGATCCGCCCGGAAGACAGCGCCGGGCATATCAGTGGTCGTTTGGTAACTCTCCCTCCAACTATATGGAAGCCGAAGCCGCTTTGGACGGGCAAGCAGATCGTGAGGCACACCCTCATGCGAAGCCCATTCGACTGATAGACTTATGTCACTCAGATATCCACTGTCCTGAAAAATATCACTCCACCGGACTACGAGGGGCTCAACCTGCACGCATCGGCCAAGGTGCCCGGGCATCTTTGGGGCAAGGATTCTCAGGAGGACAAGGTCGTCTTCATGGACGGAGAGCTTCTTTGCGGTGTCTTGGATAAGTCCGCTTTTGGTGCCTCCGACTACGGCATGGTCCACTCTGTGTACGAGCTGTACGGAGCTGACGTCGCCGGCACTCTTCTTGGCATCCTGAGCCGCCTCTTCACCAAGTTTTTGCAGCACCGGGCGTTCACATGCCGCATGGATGATCTTTCGCTTACGCCGGAGGGTAACGCTAGGCGTACAGATATCATTCAGATGGGTGCTGGATTAGGGACAGAGGGTGCGATCGACAACTTCCCTTCCCTGGCCGACGTCTCGGCAGAGGAGAAGCCTACCATTCTCCGCTCATTGCTTGAAGACGTGCTGAGAGATGACAACAAGATGGCCGGTTTGGATATGACCGTGAAGGGCAAGCTGAACAAGCTCACCAAATCGATCGCGGACGCCGTCATGCCTCATGGTCTACTGCGACAGTTCCCCCATAACCATATGCAGGCGATGACACTCTCGGGTGCAAAGGGCAGTGCGGTCAACGCCCAGCAAATCTCATGCGCGTTGGGTCAGCAGGAGCTCGAAGGCCGCCGTGTACCTGTCATGGTCAGCGGCAAGACCCTCCCGTCGTTCAAGCCGTTCGAAACGAAGGCCATCGCTGGTGGCTACGTGGCGAGCCGTTTCTTGACGGGCGTGAAGCCGCAAGAGTTCTTCTTCCACTGCATGGCCGGGCGTGAGGGTCTCATTGACACTGCCGTGAAAACATCACGATCCGGATACCTGCAGCGCTGTCTCATCAAGCATCTAGAGGGCATCCGTATTCACTACGACAATACCGTGCGAGGTAGCGATTCTTCCATCTACCAATTCCATTACGGTGGAGATGCCCTGGATGTCACGAAACAGAAGCACTTGCTTCAATTCGAATTCATCGTGCGGAACGAACAGACTCTTGTCAATCGCTATAAACCCAAGACGTTGCAAGAGGTCGTCACGGAAGAGGCCGACTCTTACATGAAGAAGGTGCTCAAGTGCAAGGATAAGGCTCAACGCGATATGTACAAGCCCGCGCTCTCTATCTACAACCCCAGTCGATGCCTTGGTAGCACGTCCGAGAAGTTCGCAGAAAAAGTTGAAGAGTACGCGAAGAAGAATCCCCACGGTCTATTGAAGAAGAAGGACAAGGATGAGGTCTTGCCTATCCGTCGTCGCAGAACGCCACTGAGTGTAAAGCACTTCAAGTTGTTGATGAAAGTGAAGTATATGCGCAGCCTAGTCGAGCCTGGAGAAGCGGTGGGCCTACTCGCTTCCCAAGGGTATGTTGGCAAGGCCTGCGATGGCGTTCCGGCACTGACGAGGTTATTAGTGTCGGTGAACCTTCTACACAGATGACGCTTAACACGTTCCACTTTGCTGGTATGAACACTGTTTAAGTCTAGTAGCATCCACTAATACCCGGATAGGTCACGGTGCTGCAAACGTCACCCTTGGTATCCCGCGCCTCCGTGAAATCGTGATGACAGCGTCTCAGAAACCGAAGACTCCGTCAATGACCATGAAAGTCCGATCAAACGTACCTTCCTCGGAGATCGATATGTTCTGCAAGAAGGCCACCCGGTTGGCCCTCTCCCATGTCGTCGATAAAGTCATCGTCAAGGAGCGCCTTACTGTCAATGGTAGTGCCCGAAGCAAAGAGTTCACTATCGAGCTAGCCTTCTATCCCAAGACCCAGTATCAAGCAGAGTATGACGTCGAGCCGTCGGAGATATTGGCAGTTTTCGGCACGAAATTCCCTCTTCTACTCAAGAAAGAGCTGCAAGCGGAAATGAAGAAGCTGGATGCAGAGCTGAAGAATCAGATGAAGGAGCTTGGGAAGGGCACCGCAGTCCGGGATGTTGCGCCCTCCGGTCGAGGGGAGGCAGGTGAGGAAGATGCGGACGAGACCGGTGATCGTCGGACGCGCAAAGACGATGATGATGCCAGTGAAGTGGGAGATGGAGATGCTACTGCTGCTAAAAGGCAGCGGCAAGGCAAAGAACAGGCTACCTATGAAGACGATGAAGAAGAAGACGAGGAAGCAGTTGCCCTGGGCGAGTATGACGATGCGGACATCGAAGCAGCGTTTGCGTCAGCCAGCGAGGAGGAAGATGAAGGAATGGATGTAGACGAAGACACAGAGCAGGCACATGCTCGGAAGCGTCTCGATGAGGAGGTTTCTAGAGTCGAGGGCCTCTTCATACAGAATTTGCCAAGCACCACGTCCTTGTCCTTCTGCGATTCTGGCTGCAGCATTAGACTACAGGTGAGAGCCACCCGTGATATCAATTGTAGCCTCAAATTTACGTCGACTGAAGTTCGATTCCTCCATGCCAAAACTCCTCCTTGTAGGGATAGTGGAGAAGACCTGTGTTAAGACAGTGATCCGCGAAATTCGGGCATTACTGACTGCTTCAAATCCAAAGAAGACACGGACGGAGGTGCTGTCTATTCTGTGCGTAGCGTATCACGATCCCCAGCGCACGCTCGCCGATTCATTCCATTTACATAGCTCACTACCAACGGGTCGAACATTCCCGGACTCTGGCGTTTTGCGTGCGCGGAATCGAACCCGATGATCGAAGAAGACGGAGTTTACTCAAATGATATCTACGCTGTCCTGTGCGCATATGGCGTAGAGGCGGCGAGGGCTGTCATCCTCCGCGAGATTGGCGGGGTCTTCGCTGTGTATAAAATTGACGTGGATCAACGCCACTTGGAGTTGATCGCTGATTACATGGTACGTCTTGCTCCGGTGTTGCACGTTGTATCATTTCTAAGGTCATACCAGACGTTTGACGGCGGGTACAAGCCTTTCAATCGCAGAGGCATCTCAACTAGTCCATCGCCTTTGCTGAAAGCTTCCTACGAAACAACCGCTGCGTTCCTGTCTGATGCTACGCTGCATGGTGACTTCGACGACCTGACAACGCCGTCTGGCAATATCGTGATGGGACGACTGAATCTGACAGGGACAGGGGTATTTGACATTGTAATGCCTGTGAGCCCGAATAGCGTCTGAGTGGATATCGCGCGTGTAGCTATGTAGCCCTATGATACAAAAGTACTAGTAGACTTTTCACGATTTGACGCTCCCTGTATCCATGATGCAAACGCCCATAGGACTGTTGGAGGGCCATGATGCATCAACGATCGCACGGACGATCGGGAACAGTATCGCGGGTTCTCCAGTGACATAAGCATTACAGTCTTCGACTCTTCGTGCGCTGCTAATTTAGCGTGAGCGTACATACCGCGGGTCGAATGAATTGGGATAGTTCCATATAGGGCCTTCGATCTGCGGCGACTGTCTTAACCGGATGGACTTGAATCTCGCACACCCACGTCTGCCACTGGCTTTGACTGTTCAAGCTATGAGAGCAGACAAGCCATATCGCTCATTGTAGACACACTGCGCCCATGAACAACTGCAGTCACGGTACCTATTGTAATTATCGGACTCGTCTAGAGTCAATTACAGTGTCGCCGAGATCTGGGACATCTCTCTCTCAATCGGACAAGCAGAGCGAAAGTTGCGATAAACGACTGGCAGATAATACTGAATAAATCGACATCTCAGGACTGGCCGGGAGAGCGGATTCCGATCTTGTCACCACGAACGCATGGCATCCTGCAACAATACGTGAGGCTGAACAGGTCCAGATCGAGCAAGCCAGGCAGATCCCGATGGCCGGCTGGATAATGCATTCGATGTGACATAGGGAAGCATCGTCGCCGGATCAGCGTTAGCGGCAGTCAGGAGGTTCAGAGCGGTCTCTTGCATGCGATGTTCACTCCATATGCCTGGGGATAGATCGGGCAATCTTCTCTCGTCTGCGATTCCGAACGAGTTCGCCGGGGGACTTGGGAATCAATCAACATGGGACGGTGCTCTCCCCTGCGTATAAAAGAGCATCTGCGAATTTCAGAATGCAACCAGTCCTCACTCACCGCAACTTCATCCCAGACAGTCTTCGACAAAGCCTTCAAACGGAACAATGTGTGTTTACAGACGGTAAGTCGAGGAGCCCTTGTTCAACGACGACAGTACTCACCACTATTTGTGTATCGGTGTAGAGTTAACACCATTTGGGCCAGGTTTGTTTCGTAACACTTGCATGGCATGTCTTCTGACGCATCGACTAGGTGTCGCCACAGCCACCAGCAGGTAAGATATGGCCATGTCACTCCGCACATACTCTAACGTCAATATGCGCCTGTCGCGTGCATAGGAGGAAGAGGTCAGTCAGGCCAAGGTCTTATGCACTCGGTCATTGACTTGTCGGTCAGATTAAGTGCGATTCCGCACAGTGTATACATAGCCCCAACCATCGCACGGACGCCCACAATTGTAGGGTGGACTGTTGGCAGACGTTAGTGATTTCTGAATCCGTTAGTGTTGTCCACTTACCGGATCCCCCAGGCACCAGTGGCCTCAGCAATTCAGTGAGCTCGAGTACCCTATGGTTTCTCGCGATACACTGAACACTTCTCATAGCGCGTCAGATCGATGCTTTCTGCGAGGCGTGCATTGCAGACGGTCACGGGCAGTGAGGCAGTGGCCGAAACTGAATCTGAAGCTTCTTGTGCAACGCCTTGGATATCGATAGCGGAACTCTATCGGATCAGTGTTTAGTGTAGACGGAATAGGAGACACCGATGAGTTCAGTCGAGCGTGAGCTAGAAGTTAATAGCCTAAGCCCGGCATGGCGTCATTGTTCACGAACGGCGTATCTCCCGCACCTCGCACATATAACATCCATGGTGAGTTTGCGCTCTTGCGAAGCTCTCATGAAGATTGTGATCGCAACATAAATCACAACATGCCATAACCGAACAGACAAACGAAGGCAACAATGCGACTTGAACGCAGTCCATTGCTGAGATTAAGCGACGGTGTAAGCTAGCAATTCTCCCAGGAAAACATGGTGCTGCCCTGTGGTTATAATACACAGCATGGATGCCTCAGGCCAAGGTGGTTCTCCCGCGAATGATCACCAGTAGCGTCGAGATGCCCCGGGACGACGCTGACGTCGGAAACTTTGAGTCCACGATAAGAGAATCCGATTCTCGGATGGCCACGACGCACCATCTGCATCAATCCTCGTCATTGATATTGTGCTGTTTCTTGAGCTGAGCTAGTTCTTCCTCTCTGCGAGCCAGATCGGCTTTGGCGGCGGCTGCATCCTGTTTTGCAGGCATGTGGTACAGAACTACGATGTACCGCTCTTGTAGATGGAACCCATTCAGGTGATCGAGTGCGTTTTTGGCCTGGAACGGATAGTCTCAGTCGCACTTAGTAGGGACGGTGACGAGATGTAGACGTACGTCCATGACATCGTCAAAGACGACAAATGCTGTCCCTCGTGTCTTCTGCTCGTTGCCAATACGGATCTGACGGATACTACCATAACGGCCGAAGAGATCATACAAGTCTTCTCCCGTTATTGTGTAATTCAGATTTTTCACGAAGAGTATTCGATTAGCACCAGGAGGTAGCTTTGCCTGAGATGACTTATGTCAGCTGAAAGAACATGCGGAGACGGCAAGACTTACAGCTGGGCGAGCGAGAGCCATGACCGTTACGCGCAAGTGGATCACGCGGGAGGCGTCGTGGCGCAAGGACCAACATGGTCCTATGACAATGAGCGGACTTCGAATCCCAAAAAGGCAGGTGTGGAGGATCAGCTAAACCGCTTCCAGTTATGAAGGTACGACGGACGGGAAATTGTTTGCTGGTCTGCCTTAGAAATACCTTCATAATAGATATCGCTCAAGAATCCGGTACAATACTTCGTCTTTCACACTACTCATCACTTGCGAGTATAGCAACAGGATCATCGCCAGAGAGGTCGTTGCCAGCGATAAACTCACATTGTGCCTCGCGTTGCGAGTCAGGTTGGCTACTCCTCGGAACACGAACGGGATATTTGCATTGCCCGAATTGCAGAAGCTGTCAGAATAGGACAATGTAGGCGGAGTGCTCGAAGACCGATAATCAGGGGTGCAATGAGAACATACCCCCTACGGTAGGAACTAGTGCCGTCGGGCGCAAATCGAATGACGGCACCTAGAAAATCCCCCCTGAAGGAATCCAAGGTAGCCAGTCACGACTCTTCGAACGAGTCATACGCCACGTACACGCTTTCCTAACTCAACAGGGGATGATTTTTATAGGTGGAAAACATTCCCAGTATCAAATGACTCCTCCGTCTCGACTCTGCAATGTGGAGATTCAACATAGATGCAGATAGGGATCTTGTGGACACTTATGCGGCCGACTCTCTGTGTTGATATTTTGGTTGGCCTCGCGGTCATATAGGATGGTAGCAAAAATCAGATATATTCGTCAACCTGAACGTCGAAATCCCGGAGGTCATGAGCAACTAGAGTCCGCTGCATACCCTCGATCACCGCAGCGGCCAAATATCACTCCGGAGTTGCTCGATGGTCCGACGCACTGCACGAGGCCGTTGCTTCGCATGTCAATTTAATCAGAGCGGATAGGCAGGTCCTAGCGTGTTCTATCGTCCCACCAAGCCCAAGCTTCCCATCAAGATATGTTATGCTCGAGATTCTGGTCATCGATCAGCCCAGGGACTGAGAGGCGTTGCAGTACATCAGACAATAACCAAACCAAGTCGTCGACCCGGGCCCACCGAGTTATCAGCCCTGATTCACGTGCACCTCGGGATTCTGTCCGCAGAGTTCGAAGTCAGGCACGCTCAGTATAGCTTCACGCGTCGAGCATCCTTTAGATGTCATATTTCATACTGGCAAACTGCCAGTGCAAACCTGGCGAAGATCCCGTCTAGTATGGCCATAATGTCGGACAATCCCAAACTGAACTACGGATTGTTTATGAACAACCTTTAGTCCCCAATGGAGGTACCAAAAATCAAGGCGGCACTGACCGCGACTTTGGCCTGATGGGCCTGAAACGATTTGACGGGGCGTTGGTGGGTGGCTGGACGTCAGCGTTACAGTATCAGTCCTAAGGCGGTTGAGACTGAAGCAGAATAAGTAGGCCCTCCGAGTAAAAATGGCAAAGCCGCGCCGATTTCCATGCGGCAGTCGTTTGACGGAACCATTTCTCAGCACAGCAGACCGTAGCACGGCCCGCCATGTCTGCTGCCCCGGATACAATGAGCCTCGATCACCAGTTAAGTGGCTGAGCAAACTTTCATCACCGTGCCTGCTGGACTAGATCCTAAGCGGCCTTCAAGTTCATGAGCGCCACTGACAACGGCTCGACTCCGTGGTTTTCTAGTGGATAGTATCGTGGTCCATCATACGTTTTCATTTTGTGTCGGAATATAATGAAGGCAACGCACCATGTCGGAAGGAATCGTTAATCTCTGGCTAATAGGTCGCATGTTGTGGAGCAGCATTGCTGGCTATCTTCTGCCGCGATACGGCCATGTAAGTTCGCGTATCGAAGGCATGACTTCGACATGTTCCGCGAATACATGGCCGCGCGCTCGGGCTGTGAATGGTTTCGTAACCAGTCACGACACCCGGATTCTGACACAAGGAACCATTCGCAAAGGAATTGCAGGTTGTTCTCTCACACGAATAATTACGATTGCAATATTTCGTCGAAAGTCAATGCAGTACGCACTTCCTCAGTACGGCCTCTTCCGCCGGTCAATCACATTGCGGATGCAAGACCGTGACCATGCGGGATGTCGCAATGCATAAGAACCACGACGAAGACAAAGCTCCGAGACATTATATGAGACAACGAGGCCACTCCGTTGAGAATCTGCAATTGAGCAACGGTGGAAGCCACTGAAGACTGAACGGACGACAACCTGGTGTTTGGCCATGGGCGTGCGATCAGCCAGAATCACTCCCGCGCGGATCTGTTCTAGCATGCAGCAGCGTCTCAGCAGCACTGAAATAATGAACCTGTCCCAAACAAGCGGGCAGCGTCAAGCCTGAGAAGGACAGCGGTGCGACCTACGGGTCATTGACTAAAGCAGGCTGTGTGACAACTCTGGCTTTGAATTGTATGCATGGCGCCGATCGCAACACGCCGTCCCTGAGAAGTCCATTACGGCTGCGTCTCGAGATCATGTTCTTCGTGATTGCGCACTCGAGCTGGATCAGCTGATGACCATCTCCAGTTCTATAATGATACGCTGCCAGTTGCCTGCGAGGTTCGCTACCGAAGGCATCTTACAGTCTCCGGAGGAATGTAATAGAACGCCATCTCTCGGAGAGAAGCAAAATTATCCCTTCGTCACTCCGGTGCCTGAGAGGCGTCTTGATCAGATGCGTAAGCGTTGGGCAAGCCAGGACGCGTCGCCACGGCTTCCCAAAAAGTTGTCACCCGTGTCTTCAGCCGGGACCTCAGCTAGTCTGTGCTGCGTTGCAGGGCGTGCACGCGGCTGGAGAGATGAACAGTCAATAGGATCCTTTTTGCCAATGACCATGACGCGTTCAGCGGTCTTCCGCAGTTGACACTTGTAATACGCATTTTTTGGTCTCTGAGTGATAGCCTTCAGCTTCAGTTGCGCACAGCATTACACTTAACAGACTCGGAACGGTGCAGGCATACATGACATCACCAGATACCGTCGCCTTCCGGCTACTAGAAGCAGAATGCCCAAGAGGGCTTAGGTCGCTCAGCAATCACCGTCCTGCTCTTTGTTCAGTGAGATCAGATAAAATCTCTCCGCCTAGTCAGAAAGGAGGAACTCACGCACCATGGACCGAGTCTGCGTTCATGCAAGCTTAGAAGCTAATCGCTCGACGTGCTTGCAATCGATGGCTCCGCGTGTGCACACGACAGTAGCTCGGTGTTTGCCCTTTGCGTCAGGCACCAAACATTTTATGTCCTCGGAATCAGGACAAGGACAATCCGACGGACTCGAGACGCAGACGAGCGTCTCAGGACATAAGTACTGCGAGCATGCCACTAGAGAGTGAAGAATGGGTGAACATGTTCACTCAGGGTCAAGCTGTCGTATTGACAGAGCCATCCTCACCGCTGTCCGCGTGCGCAATCCACTGGCCTGCACCTGAAGGTCCTGGGGGCCTCTGTTGTTGTTGGTGCATGGGTTGACCGAACATATGTTCGAAAAATTGGAACTGGGCCCAAGCCGACAAGGCGAACGTCGGGATGATGCACAATAGAGCCAGCCTATACAGCATGTTCAGCCCCTTTCAGGTGACGTGCAGGATTCGCGAGGAGTGAGGAGGTAGTCTAGAGGCGATGATGCGGACTCAACTTGAACGTGTTCTAGCGATGTATGCTGGTATGTCAACATCTACAAACAGACGCGTCGCGGCCCAACGCAACGACGCGTGCGGTCGTGTCTTGGTCCAGAGATCCAATACATATGCGTCTGTACCCCTTCTTTACATATTGCTCATGGAGGAGACGATAGATGGATAAAGCATAGTAATTCATACAGGTCGTAGAAGTCGTTGTGCATACATTTTTCATGGTGATGACAGGGGAACAGCTCGTAAACTACATATGTACCACTGCGAATTGGGGAACTTGGATTGTTGCTAGTGAGGTAACTTCGGGAAAGATTGTGGTCGTGGATGCTAAACAAGCAGGGATGATCAGATGGGGGGGAGGTATTAAACAAGGAATACACAATAGCAGCAAAGAAACCCATTAAACGTGCACTGTCCAATCCGTCTGTCCGGCACTCCGAAGATGCAACGCGCGCGACACCCGGGCATCGTCGCCATTGGCAGATTTTCAAGCTTGGCGGGTTCATTCACGAACGTCGGGATCATCTGAGACTCTGAGAGATCCGCAATGCGAGTACGGCCTCAGGCCATACTGCACCGCTGGAACCTCGGCCTGCCTCTCACGTCCTGGAGCTTCCGGTGTGCTGCCGGAGGGAGCAGTCCAGCCTTAGCCCAGGCAACTTCGCCAGGGAGAGCAGGAGGTCCCATCGAGCTCCGGGCCCTCCTGGGCTGGATGTTCTCCTTTTCGGTTTCCCTTCGCATGGCTACCAGATCAAGCTGCGAATCATCGGCACTCCCGCAGGTGTCAACGTCCATGTCCTGAGAGGAGTCCGTGCTCTTTTCTGCGACGCGACTGTCTCGGTAGACATCGAAACCGGGGTAATGGGGAGACTGGTGGTCGGGAGTGATCTCGTGTGGCGTGGAGTAGGTCGCCAGCGGCTCTGAAGACGATTGTCCGACGACAGGGCCGACGACGTATGTATGCAAGACTTCACCCTCGAACGCAGTGACATGAGCGTGAGGCGCAGCGAGCGAGGTCAGCGAATTTCCATTGTTTAATCGCAACTCCGGCGGCGGTGCCAATGCAGCTGTGGTGACCTGATAGTGCCCCACGACGCTATTCTCCTGGCGCATATCCTCTCCTGCCGCCCTGCTGACGCTAAGACGGCCAAAGTCGAGTTTCTTGGAGGGGCTGTCTGCGCCCTTGAGAGCGGCGCTGAGCCTACGCGACGATCGACGATGGCGAGGCGACGACGGGTCATGATTCTCGCTCGATTTCTGTGGCGAGCACACACCCTCGAGTGCAACGATGCGACGTTTGGCAGGACTGCGGCGAGATGGACCACCAGGAGAAAGCGGACGCTTCGTCACTCTGTGAGGCGAAGGGACGTTGTCGTCCGACAGCAGAAACTGCTCGAGAGGGAGATCCAGAAGCGGAGGACGGCGTTGATGCATATGCATAAGAGGCATGTTGGAAGTGAGAGACGAGAGGACGATGGGGAGTGGCCCCAGTGGTCGCAGTCGCGTTTAAAGAAAGGAAAATGTGGATGTGGCCAAAGACAAAGGTCCTTAGCAGCGCCCGCGTTTAACTCTTTGTGACACCCCACGTGGCTCCCGTCACGCCTCGGCGGCTCGAGCTTGTGCAGACTTCAGAGTCCAGACAAGCAGCGGACAGAGTCCATTCTGCACCACAAGTACAATACAATAATGATGCCATATTACCTCGAAAAACAGCGTTCGAGTGTGGAAGCCCTAGCAAAACATATAACTACAGCAAACATAATGGGAGAGCAGCTAGATGAGCTCCGCAGCATTCACCGGCATTTCATCCTGAGCCGAGGTCATCAGTATGCGTGGTGGATCGAGACAAGAGGCATTACTTACGATTTGTGTACCGTAATATTGCTCTGTGAGCCGGGAAGATCAGCCTCGTTAACGGGGTGCATGTAGGCCAGGACTCACCGATGTCACGCAAGATACGGACATCATCAACGGTTACAAACTGCCGAGCACCCATGGTCAGTCTTTCAGTCTCTGCGGTTTACACCAGCACTTACGTTGATAGCAACGCCCTTCCTGCCGAATCGACCAGATCGACCAATACGGTGGATGTAGTTTTCACGGTTTCTACACCAGTGTGAATACAAACTACGAGACTCGCTGGCACAAATTCACGTACGCGGGGAGGTCGTAATTGATGACAAGCGACACTTGCTGCACGTCGATGCCTCGAGCCCAGACATCCGTCGTAATGAGGACACGTCTAGAGACCTAGTCAGCGTCCGTTGAAGACAGCAATAGCAAATACTCACGATGTCCCACTGCGGAACTCCGCCATGATGGCATCTCGTTCTTTTTGTACCATCTCACCATGCATGGAAGAGACAGTGAAGTTGGCAGCACGCATCTTCTCCGTCAGCCAGTCAACCTAGATAATGCTCAGTCGTTGAACGACACCATACACGCTGCTGGGCACCCACCTTCCGCCTTGTGTTGCAGAAGATGACAGCTTGCGTAATAGTCAATGTATCATAGAGATCGCAAAGCGTGTCAAACTTCCAGTCCTCCTTCTCCACTGCAACGAAAAACTGCTTGATACCCTCCAGCGTCAACTCGTCACGCTTGACGAGGATGCGAACGGGGTCGGTCATGAACTTCGTCGTCATCTCCAAGACATCGTACGGCAGCGTCGCGCTCAGAAGGACGACTTGAGTCGCGGGAGGGAGGTATCGGTAGACGTCGTAGATCTGGTCCTTGAAGCCCTTGTTCAAAAGCTCGTCCGCTTCGTCAAGCACCAACATCTTGATGTTGCGGGTCCGCAGACTGCGGCGTCGGATCATGTCAAATACACGCCCAGGCGTGCCGGATACTACGTGCTGCCCGTACTCGAGCTTCCGGATATCCTCTCCGATGGATGTGCCCCGATACACGCGTGGCATTGGACGTTCATGTAATCACCCAAAGCAAGGACGACAGATTGAATCTGCGTCGCGAGCTCGCGCGTGGGGCTGAGGACAAGTGCCTGGGTTTCGCGGACAGTCACGTCGATGGACTGGAGGATGGAAATGGAGAACGTCGCGGTCTTTCCGGTTCCGGACTGAGCCTGTGCAATGACATCCCTCCCTTGGATGATAGGCAGAATTGCACGCTGCTGGATGGCGGACGGCTTCTCGAAGTCTACCGTAGAGTCAGAGCATGGTTCAACAAAGGAGACGGTGTCCAAACCCACTGTAGGCGTAGATGCCACGCAGCAGGTCTTCCTTCAGACCGAGGTCGTCGAAGGTCGAGACGACTGAGACTGCTTCCGACGACTCGAAGATGAGTTTCTGCAGGCAATCATCATTATGTAAGTCAAAATCTCGTCAGACACAGCACCATGGGTGCGCACCTCGTCTCCGAGATTGATTCCAGACATTTTGAAGTGTGTTGTGAGTTGAGTGTTGAGGTCAAGACGAAGTAGATCGGACTTCGAATATCTGCGCTCTCGGGACAGACGCTCGAATAAGCGCCAGCGGCTCTGTTCGCTGCAGCCACCGACCGTGAAGTGCTTTCGACCGCCCCCCGCAAGCTCTCTCCCTCAGCCATGGACTCAATCATCGAGGTGCAGCGACACACACACGAGGAAATAGAGCAATTTGAACGGGCCCTGTACACCATCCTCTCGAAACCGCAGCCTAGTCACGAGTCGCGCCTGCAAGTCGAGCACAAGACATCTCAGCTACTCGACCGGCTCACTTCTAGGCTGGTCGGTCTGAACAATCTGTACGAGGATCAGGATACGCGCAAAATTGAGATCAACTCGCTGTCTGCGCCTCCACAGCAGCAAAGCGACTTGTCTGCTTTCTACGCGCGGCTAGGTCGGATACAAGAGCATTATGCCAAGTATCCTGATGCTATCGTGGGAGGGTTCGACCCAGAGTTGACTGCTTTCCTTGAAGAGGGGCAAGAAACTGGGGGTGACGAGGAGTACGAGGAAGACGACCGTGCGTTACCCGACCCTTTGTTATTCGCCATCTTGACTAACATTAGCATACCTGCCTTTCAGCTGTTGCCCTACTTTTCTCGGGTGAAGAGGCTTACGGCAAATACCTTGACCTGTATGCTAATCATACTGCTTATAACAATCTCAAGAACATCGGCAAACGTATCGGCTACTTGCAGTACTTGGACGCCCTTCTTGCCGCTCAGTCCGGACCCGTTCACTCTGAGCTCCCTGCAGACTGTCGTTTAACTCGGGACTACGAACTGTGAGTCTCATACGCGCGACGTGATAGCTTTCCTTATACCCCTGCTTCTTGCCAGTTATATCAGGGCATTGCACACATACCTGGTGTCTTTCACAAGACGTGCACAACCTTTGGTCGACATGGAGTCTCAGCAGAAGGAGGCTAGTGCTCGATTCACGTCGAAGTGGGACGCCGACGAGATCCTTGGCTGGGAAGAGGAGAAGCCAAAGAAGTTACAGCGGACGGTAATGGCGAGGGTATCTGGTGCGCAGCTTGTAAGCAAATCTGTCTTCTACTACAACCAGATCTCACGGGTTGTGTCCGCAGGCCAGAAGCTGTACTCAAAGCAAACTGTGTACGACGCTCACTTGACGTCAAAGAAGCACATCAAGGCTACACAAAAACAAGCGAACTCTTCAGAGCAGCCTCCCGCGAACCCGAACGGCCCGACCCAGCCAGCCCATGGGCAAAACGGACACGAGGTGTCCCAGGCCGCTACGAAGTCCAAGCATCGTAATGCCGCATTACTCACCCACCTCTGCACTCAGTTATTGAGCGCACTCGTGCCTGTACTCAACGACACGAAGTCGAACGTGGAGCGTCGGTTCTCTCTAACCGCGCGTGAACGAGAACAGGAGCTTCTCGAACAGTCCATGCCTCCGCCTGCTGCGGCTGCACCCGCAAACGGCGACGGCGGCGGAGAAGAGGAAGAAGAGGAAGAACGGATCTACAATCCTCTCAAACTGCCTATGGGATGGGATGGCAAACCCATCCCGTATTGGCTCTACAAGCTTCACGGGTTGGGGGTCGAGTATCGATGTGAGATCTGCTCGGATCACGTCTACATGGGAAGGTCGGTCGTTCCGCGTCGGACATGCACGCCATGCTGATTGTGCCCTTCCAGGAAAAACTTCGATCGTCACTTCCAGGTGGGTCATGGCTGTACATCGGCTGACAGGGCATGCTTCTCACCGATCAATAGGAGTCGAGACACGCTTTTGGCATGCGTGCACTCGGTCTGCCCAATACAAAGCACTTCCACGAGATCACTAAGATCGAAGATGCCCTTGCCCGTAAGTCATGTTGTATATCAGCCTTGCCGTAACAATTGAGCAGTCCGGTCACAGTTGCTGAGAAGCTCAAACGAGAAGGCCGTCATGAGATCTTCGAGCAGGAGACCATGGAGGAGCTGGAAGATGAGGAGGGTAATGTGTACAACCGCAAGACGTATGAGGATTTGAAGAAGCAAGGATTGATATAGCAACTTGGCTATCTTACATCCGGCATCGTCCTCTGATACAGTCTGTATTATACATGGTACTTTTGTCATGGCGTCAGTCATAGCGTCATGCACACGCGTGTCTATCCTCTCGTACAATCCAACCTATTGATGCAACAAATGGGGCCATGATGCGCTTCGCCTGTTAAAATTACATACTGTCTGTTGGTGTAATTTTGGCACTGCGAGGTGGCGGCGGCGGGGGTGGTCTTCGACGTGCTTGCTCCGGTGCCAACGGACTCTGCAGGGCATTGTATAGTTCTTCCTCCGACGACGATGGGGAAGACGACAGGGGCGAGTTGTCTGGAGAGTCAAACGGATTCGTGCCCTTGCGAGAGGGCCTCGGTGGGCTCGCCGGGACGAAGATGCCGCTAGGATGATCTACCCACTTGGTCAGCGTCGCGGTTCGTCCGTCACAGCGCAGTCCTTACCGGGGTCCTCCCACCACGCTGCTTCATCTGTGCTCGGTGCAGGTACTGCACCAAAAGGGAATTGGTGATTATTTTCAGATAGATGACGGCAGATGAGACTCACGGTCATCGTTCTCATCTACAAATGTCAATTCAGCCAGCTTCTCGTCGAGCTTTTCTCCAGGGGCGCTGGCGGTAACATTTTCGAGCAAGAGACGGGATAGGGCATCGCGTCTAGCATGGTCGATTATCCTAATCTCCGCGCGGAACAGGGCGAAGACTGTCGGTCGTATAAGTGATCCTTCTATGGAACAAAACATAATAGAAACAGCACCTGGACGGTGGTCTGAGCTCTTCAACTCCGCTCGTGAATAGGAAGACAAATCAAGGCAAGCACCCTTGAACAGAATCCGATCTAGAAATTGTCAGACACCGCCATGCTTCTTGTGTCGGAAAATTCACCTGTCCAGGCAGGGATACGCATCTTCTCCCCTGTATCATAATTGTCTGTGCCAACGTCGTATTTGTAAGTTGGACGGAACAATATGGGGCCTTCTTGGTATCCTGTGAATGCCGCTCCGTCATCCATGGCTTGTTTTAACTGCCGTATGCATTAGCCAACACTCGGCATCCACCTTCCGAGACGCAGCTCACTTGGTCTGCAGCCAGTAAGGCGTCATAGTCACTGGACACAGCTAGGGATCTGGCATGCTCGTTCTCAAGGTCGATTCGATAGTTCGTGTCCGCCAGCCAGATGACGTTACTACGGAAGACATTAGAAAGAGCATCATGGGAGCGAATGAGCCATACTCGTGACTGTCGATAGTCTTTCCCTTGAGGAAATGCAGCCCATTGGTGATGGTACGATAGTCGGCATTACGCTCAATCACATTTGTATGACCGGCGGCGAGGTGGGCGGTGAGGAAGCAGAAGCTAGTGTCACAAAGATCGAGCCGTATACCTACGGCTCCTTTGTTACCAGACATGCCCCTCAGACCAGTCTAAAGAGCGCATTCAGCATATAGACGAGGGCTACCGACACGACGAACCTTATGCGAGGCGGCTTCGACATTCCGTATCGCGGAAGTGAGTTCAGTCTTCGCGAAGACGAGTAACGCCGTTCCGACCAACTAAACAATGCAGGTCCTCAGGCCTCAGTAGAGCCTTCAGGGCCTTCAAGCAACAGCTGACCTGATGACCACGCAACAACACATATTCGCCCTTGCTCTCAGACCGTTTGTTGAGCGTGTCCAAGAGTTTTACCTCCCAAGCCCGTCTAGAAATGATTCGTCAAATGCACGACATGAGCACGAACGAAACTACTATACCTCCGTTCCGGGTCAGCCTGTACGATTTGCTGCGCGGTCAAGGGTACGATCTCTTGAAACCCGATGACAAAAATGTCCGGGCTACTCAGTGTTATCAGGCTGTTGCACCACGCAGGTGCAAGACGTACTCAGTTGTATCTGAAAGTGAAGATGAGACACGACGCAAAGCTATTACATTCGAACTTACATTGACGCGGAAAAAGCCAAGGGAGCAAAGACTCGGATGACGGCGGCTAGAACGACAATGCAAGACTGAACAAGAGGGAAGCGACTCATACGATGACTACGAACTTTGCCATTCAGATTCCACGTCCCGATGAATATAGTGCACGGCTTTGTCGTCGAGTACTCAGATAGTCTGATTACCATCTTAGTTGCGGAGGCAGTGAAATTTCCAAGACGATGCATACCTTGCATCCAGAGCTCGGCGCACCGAGTCATGGATAGGGTCATAGATTGTTACCTTCTTCTGCGTACTGAGATTTCCCTGGACCAAACGTCTTCAGGCATTACCGCTACAGACTGAAGATAGCGACGCACCACCAACATGTCAATAGCAATCTGCTTGCCCTTGTCTTGGAAATTGTTGATGTACGCTCTGGAAACACTTTTCGTAGCATCGGACAGAACGCCTGGTCGATTCGGTCAATATATCGCGATTCCTGCGATTGCACTGGCGGCCTCACCCGCTAACGTCCGCTTTCCGCTGCGAGTGAAACTGGTATTCAATGCGCCGGTGCCAGCGTAAATACGAGACAGTGCATCTCCATTCTCAGCCCAGAGCTCCCTATGGTATGACCAGAGAGCTGTAGAATGAACCCACTCTTTTCGTATCAGCATCAGGTATTGTTCAAGGGTTGTGCGGGATAAGATGTCTTGGACGAAGTTCGTTCGATCTAAGCTGCAAGCGAATGAGCCATCGCAGTGTCGTAGCTCCAGATGATTGCGTACCAGTCAAGGCAATTGGTTCTGAAGACACCTCTTTGTTCCGTGATGAGCTCGTCGGTGGAAGCATCAGTCATGCAGAAGCCAAACTTGTCGATATGGTCGGCGATGTTTTCTAGGCGCCTAAACTCGAACTGTGAGACCCACACTCGCAGAGCAGGCATTCAACAGCGACGAGCCTTATCTCTCTGAACACGCTCTCGTGACCACCGATCCTGACCGCGTTGTGGAAGTCAAAATGCGTAATCCCGACCGTGTCTCCCATTGCTGCCCTCGCTGATTGAAGATGCCTCGCATATGCCGCGGTCAGGATCGCCTCGTTCTCTTTGCTGCCTAGCAGATTGATTGCATGCATCGACCCGTACTCTTCTATCAGTTGCATCAAGTGACGATCGAATGCCGGTTGGGAGGCCTGTGGTCGGGTGATCTGGATTTTATGGCCGAACGTCTGGAGTCCTTGTTGCTCCCAGAACACTGCAAATGCACGGCGCGAAACGAGGGGGTGAAAATGCGGTGTATTGAGTGCAGTAGGAAACATACATGGTACGCTCCCCCGTACTTGTACATAACTAAAGCAATGCTGGTCGGTGCTGAATATCGTCTCTGTCTGCGCGAACAACTCAGCCACATTGCATTGTGTATACAACAGGAAGCTGCATACCTCCACGAAGTTGGCTACATTTCCATCATCATCGACTCCTCTCGTGTTGAACCGAGTCCCCGACCGTTTCCAACCCAACCGCGAGATTAGGGCCAAAGTCGCGATGGTCGGTGTGCCACTAGTTGGAGGGGCTGGCAGGGCCAAGGTATACACACCCACGTAGCCTTGGATGGCGAGGACCTATGGTACGTTCGTCACACACCCGCTCATACACGTGAGCTCGACCTACTATGAAACGCGTCCGGTCAAGCTCGTCTCGTTCTTGGGGATCCAGCCGCTCTCTGAAGTCTAATAGACTCTTGATGATGTACTCGTTCCACAAGAATCGTTCGTCATATAGCCCCGCATCGGCCACCCCTCCCGCCTCAGCTCGACGAGCTAGGCGCAGCGGCAGACGAGAGGTTATGTCCCATTGTTCTTCATTGGCATAATAGAATGTGCCTGTGCAGATAATCTTGGTGATAGGTGCGCAAGGATGTTCAAACACAGGATTCTGTGTCGTATTCGTGAACGAGTCACCGACTGGACTGTCCGACTGGTCGTCATAGCCCGACCTCATCCCAACATCCGTGGAGAGGCCGTCCCATGTAGATGAATTAAGGCTGTAGAAGCCAGCGTCATGTATCTGGGTGACAGACTCTTCAGTGGGTGCATATGGACGCGTCTTGCCCACTGCGGTTGCAGACGTGATCACGACCAAGAATATCTCTGTTGGACGATGGGTCAGGCTCTGCGTTTTCGCACCTGAAGATACATCAACGCACCGTTCGACACGGATATTAGACCGAGGCACCCTCTAATTACTCTCCCGGGCGCGAGCTTGACCGTGGTGGACAGATCGACCTCATCCTTAGGAAGAAATTGCACCACGGCTTGAGACGAGCTGCCCTCGGTTGCACGGAAGACCAGAGCTCTGCCAGGCCGCCCTGGTTCGTCTTGTGCATCCGTGACCAGGTAGAGAGCGCGGGGACTTTCCCTCAGATGGAGACGCATCCTCTCTGAATCGGCGGTGTATCTGCTCAGCGCTCAGAGCCGCTGTTCGAGTGCCTGTACGAGTTCACCAGTATATGTCCTCAGGGTCGCGTTTCGAGAGTTGAGGTCTAGCCGCTGCAGAATATTGGATGGCGAGGTTGAAGAGCGTGCGTGGTCAAAAAAGACATGTATTATTGACCGTGAGCTCGCGGCAGCACCCACAACAGACCAGTGGCGAGTAATCTCCGATTTGCAGCGTACGATTGAGCGCCAACTGGGAGCTCGTCCTGAGCTCGCCCAGAATGATTAAAAGCGGCCAGCCAGCACCAGCAGGCAAGAAGCTACAGTGGATTCGAGTGTAATCAAATCACAGCCTAGCAATACGAAATGTCCGGGATCATATGCTTCCATCCAACCCAGCTAACTGTGACTGATTACAATGTACCAGAATCATAGGAGGAGCTCGTATTTCTCCTCATCTCCAAGCGTCCTTCCGTTGAAGGCCTCCCAGAAACTGTTGGCCGCCTCGGCGGTGTGCCTAGCTTCAAAGGGGCTAAACGGATGTTCGAATGATCAATCTCGTTCGTCGGTGCATATGAGGATGTTTCGGAAGTGTCATTCTCGCTCGCAACCCTTCGTCCCGGCGAAAGCAAGGGTGGAGGCAAGTTATTCATTGACGGAACACGCTTCAGATATGTGCTGGGAGCCTGAAGCGGCGAAGGAGAGACCGGGCGGGGTGCGATATTGGGAGATCGGGGCGCGATGAGCCCCTCGGATGTGTCGCGTCGAGTCGGACGAGGCCGCACACGAGGCATAGTGTCATAGAGGCTTCTGAAGAGTGAGCCACGAGGTCGCGTGGAAATAGGTGTGAACGCTTTGTTGGAGTCGGTCGGTGTAGTAGGCACGCTGCTATGGCCTGTCGTATCGATTAACTGTAGCCTAGCAGAGTTGCCTAATGACATACCTGAATTGATAGGGAGAGCATTGTCATTTGCGCTCAAGCTGAGGAACAGGAAGACCGGAATCAACCAGACACATAGCCCAAAGAAGGTCGCAATATCGCCGAAATTCGGCACCCGCGAGGTGGATCGGGATTGTCCGTATGGACGACGAGCTGCATGCCTTGCCTCCTCCGATATGCGCGAGAAGTAGAAGAACCACATAAAGTGGTTACAAATGACCATAACGCAGGATAAGATGAAGCTGAACGACGACAGGGAGATCGATGGCCAGCTCGGAGTGAAGTTCTGCAGATACACGATTTGGCACGCAATTGAAAATGCCGTGTGCTTCAAAGGCAGAGAGTCGGTGATATACAGTAGACAGTGGAGAATTATGATGAACTGTAAACATCAGTTTGTATGTGGCATTCTATAGCGATTGTGATTATGCACAACACTTACGTAGATAGTCCGCTCACCCACGACTTTTGCAACACGCGAATGCTCCTCGATTAACTCAGAGAGCCAAAGAAGACCGCTGGCTGACGGGGATAATTCAGTAACAAGGATGACTCAAATAAGCTAGGAGACGCACCAAGTGACAAGGTCACGAAGATAAATGCTGCGGCCCCGCCTACATAACTGAGGAAGACGTCAGTGCACAGTCAAGTGCGTGATCGCATGTACTTACCTGAGGCTATGGAGCAGAGAGTGCATTTCCGACACAAGTCCAGTTACAGCGACTTGTGCTGCTCTCGACAGAGGGGTTTTATGTTTTGAGACAAATGGTAAGCGAGAAAGGAGCAGTAGCTGTGGGCATGAGACGGGCTTAGCTGTCCACTGAGCGCTCGTGTGTGCCACGAAACGCGTCCCAAAAGCTATCACGTGGAGCGTTCTGAGCTTCTTGATTGGTTGCGGCGACGCGCGGGGCACCGCATCCACTGGTGGCCGGAGTAGGCAAGAGCTATCATAGCTTGGACACTCCTCTCAGCCTCCATTTCAAGATTGCCTAGCCCCGGACATTCTAGACACTTGCGCGGTATGTTTCGCATCGCACAGACATGGCGTAGGTACTGAGACATAATGGTCCATAGAGCTAGCCATATCAGCATGAGTAATCTTGAGAGTGAGTGTAGGATTGCCGGGACGCGAACCTCGTCCTAAACATCTTTAGAAACCCTCTTTCAGTTGAAGGTGCGAATCATCTGGGAATCTCTACCAAACGCTGCTTATATTGATAACACATATTATACCAGTTCACAGCAAAGAACTTGAGTCGGCAAGCCAAGAAGGCACAGAAAGATGAGAACACAGAGAAAGCCCGCTTGAAGAAGGTAGAATGAGCGTAATCATTATTTATCTCCATTGATCTCCAATGCCCGTCTCAGGCACTCCAGCAAGGCAATAATGATGGGGCTCGCATCTACGCTGCCAATGCTATTCGCAAGAAGAATGAATCTTTGAATCTGCTCAGACTCTCCAGCCGCGTAGATGCGGTGGCGAGCCGGGTGGAGACTGCAGTGACTATGCGTCAAGTCGCAGGAAACATGACGTCGGTAGTGAAAGGCATGGACAAGGCTATGGACAGCATGAACCTCGAGAGGGTACGCCTCACTTAGTTCAACGAACCTAGCTTCGCACTGACGCCACCTGGGTTGTCTCGCAGATTTCAATCGTCATGGACAAGTTTGAGTCTCAATTCTCCGACCTTGATGTGCAGACTTCGTACATGGAGGAGACGATGTCCAACACGACGGCTGTATCCACGCCACAGGATGAAGTGGAGGCTCTCATGAAGCAGACGGCCGAGGAGGCGAACATAGAACTCCAGCAAGATCTCGCGTCCAAGGCGCTCGCGCCAGTGGCGGAAATCAAGGATAAGGAGGCAATCGGAGAGGAAGACGACCAACTGGCCGCCAGGCTCCGCGCTCTCAGGCCAGCGACATGATGTACTCCACAACGGCCGCGGTATATGCGTAATGTGCCTTGGTTGACACAGACGGCGGTGTACGATATTGTATGATGTAACTATATTCCAAAGGATAGATCGTGTACGGCAACATTGCGAGCAGTCGTGAAATGTGACAACCCAGCTAGACGTGAAAACGTGTGCATTATAGGACCTAATGTTGGAGTGAGTGTCGATGAGTAGTCGTAGATGGTATCAAGCGGAGAGAAAAGCAGAGCACAAACTACGTATGCAATCTATGAAGTACAAAACCTTTGTGAATGAGAGCAGAACAAATCATATCCAGTATAGCATATCGAGCAGGCAGGACGCATCGCTGGCAATGCGGCGTGGGCGAGAGTGATCGGAGCTGGTCAGCAGGAAACAATGTGGTATAGCAACAAGGAGGGTGAGGAAAGTAACACGCATAAGATGAAAGGAAGACGCGACATGACATGCACCGTTCACCGGATCTCCTGGACAACGCGGCTCAACTTCCCCAAGAGGGCTTGCTTTCTCCGCAGGTCTAGTCCGGGTGCCGAATCAAGCAGCCGTTGTACGTGATGCATTAGACCAAAGGGGCCGTCCAGCGGTATGGCGCGTGCATCATATCGATGTACGTCTGAATGGAAGAGTACCAAATCAGTACGACGTAGTTCGCAGACATGAGGCCACGTACATGTCTTGAACGTGGAATACGCTGCGTCTCCCAAAACCTCACGGAAGGTCTCCGCCACTTCGGCACCAGACGAGCCTGCACCCAACCTGCCTCCCTCGTCTGCGGGAGTTGCTCTCCATCTGGCCCCGGCCCTCGCAGCCAGGTCTGGCGTAACTCGACCACCAACCGTTCGCGACAACACGTCCTCCCGCACTTTCGTTGGAGCCCACGACAAACCGAGGTTCAGGTCAAGCGAGCGACCCTTACCCGCATTCCGAGCTTGCCGCGATCTGGACAAGGGGGACGACGGCGTGGGAGTCGTAGTGCCCGAGGTCGCAATGGATCGTTTACGCTCCTCGCTCCCCGCGGGCGACCCAGGGATGGTAGGGACAGCTGGCTCAAACTTGAACGCAGGATGCGCACCGCGAGCCATGCGTTTCCCGGCACTCTTGCCCCAGCTGGAGTTCAATGCTGACGAATTACCGGAATGAGTGGAAGAAATTGGTGAACCAGGGTCCGTCTCCGAGCCGTGGTGTGCTTTGGGATTAGAGCTGCGAGGTATGGCCGACGTCTGCCCACGGGATGTCGCGGTAGAGCTGCCAGTTGTACGGCGCGTCAAGTCCAAGTTATGCGTGTTGATGTCCAGGGCTGGCTTTGGTCTCGCTTTGGGTAGAGAGGAAGACAGCGGTACATGACGATCCGGTCGAGTATCGTCCAAGGTGACTCTACGGGGTGGACCCCGCGAACTCGAACCCCTTTGCAACGGATGCGGGGGAGCAATCACCCTGCCACCCAGACTGGCTGACGGCAATGGCCTCCCTTGACCAGCGGGAACCGGGCTTTCAAAGTCGAAACTTCCGTGTTTGATACGTTTAGCTTTGACGTTCGCCTGTGCACCGCCGTGAACGACGTTTGTCGATCCGTCCCTCCCTCGGCTACCGCGACTAGTGCCGCTACCGCTGGCAACTCTCTCCATGGACAATGCGCCAAGAGGACGGCTCCCTTTCTCGAGCTCCCGAGTAGGCGAATGCACCCTTCTCGGATTTGTGATGCGCCCCTTCCCCGTCTCGCTCTCCGTTCGGCCTAGCCGATGCCTGACCTCCTTCTCATCAAATTGTTCCCAGTCCTCCAACCGCTCCCTCTCCTTTCCCTTCGATCGGGCAGCAGTGGATGGCCCCAGCCCACACAGAGGTGAGCATCTGCCCGCTAACGCCTCCGAGTCCACGTCATCCTGAACTTCCTCGTAGTGCCCATTGTGGCGAGGAGACGCGGTCATGCAACGTGCTGGCGCGCTCTGGACTGGGGGCGAAGCAGGCCTGTTGTGGTCTATCAGGATATCGCCTCTCATAGCCCGCTTGGGCGCATCCGATGTGATGGCCCCTGCGGAGCCAGGACGCAACACGACACCGCGCCCTTTCCTGCTATTCGGCTGGGAACCTGGAGTGGTCGGCCGTGACTTCGACTTGCTCGAGTCGCCAAACGAGCTCATACGCGGGCTCGAGAGCGTTAACCCGAAGAAGTTCATCTTCTTGCCCTTACGCGATGAGTCGGGGGAGGTTTGCTCGAGGATGACCACCTCTGTTCGGATATCCATCGGACCCGTGGTCTGTCCGCCTGACGAGTGGACACCGAGCGCCTTCTGTGACCTCTTGGGTTTCGTGGTGGGAGACAGAGGCCTCGACGGCGACCGGGTAACGGGTCTCGAGGCGGAAGAGGACGCAGCAGCGGCATAACCGCCATCAGGGTCCAGGCTGGAGTGCCGCTTGTGCTTACTGCTGGTGGGGCCTTCGATTGGCATTGGGTCGTGGGCTATAGCGACATCGAGAGAGCGCGACCGCCTTTTCCTGGATCGGGAACGAGAACGGTTTAGAAAATTCACAATCTATCGATGGTCCCACAGCGCGTAGGAGGACGTTTGTGCGACCGGAAGTAAGCCTGAGGAGCAGATAGAGAAATACAGAACACGCACCCGAGCACCAAGTGTCCTACCTTGTCTCTCTTCGTGCTGAGGTGACAACTCCATGGGTTCGACGTCAACGTCCACCTGTTGCAGCCGCAAGTTCCTGGCGTAATCCGGATACACAAATTTCGGGTGCTCGGTCTCTTCAGTCTATTCGGGGTTGGCCGCCCATCCCCGCAATACGTCAGACACATGCACCATGTTCAGTGCCGGGATCTCGCACCTCAACAGACGCGATGCTCTCGATACGCTGTAGTTTGCTAGTAGAACAGAGGAATGCGCGAAACTGTTACAGTACGTGCAAAGACGAGAGAGGGAAAGGGAGGGGCAACACGTGTTAGGCACGTCTCCGAACATACGAGAGTTCGGTGCGAAGCACTCACGTCCTGGGATATCCTCACACGGGCAGCGTCAATCAAACCGAGGCTGCTCCTCCGTTCATGTTTAAGCGTTCTGGAGGTAGCACGCGCGATGTGCGAGCGAGAGTCGAGGGGGGATGTGGACGGCGTGGATGGGGGAAGGGAGGAGTCGCACGAGCCTGAGTGCGCGTCTGACAGCTCTTCGGGAACAGTGATTGGCATTGTGGTGATCGTTGTTCGACATGAAATATTGCAGCAAGTACAGAAAAAGCACAGAAAACAGTGGAGGGAGTTGGACTGGAATGACTTGAGAGAGGCGGGCAGGGTATTAGGGCGATGAACACAGGCTGCTTGAGAGGTTCAACAGTCCTGATCAGTAGGCGTGCGAAGAAGGCCCAGAAAGGGATGTCGACACGTGTTTACGGACTGCACAGCAGGATCGACCGTGGCGCGAAGCAGCCTGAGTTGAGCAAATCCTCCGTTGTGATGTGTACCAAGAACCGTCTCTCGATCTAGTCTCACATACCATGCGTTGTTCTACCGCCGGCATGCTCGTATCGCTTGGACAGTGCGTCTCAGGAACGTACTACAGTGTATATGCCATTGCCAATGCCAATGCAACCATGACAGGAGTGTGCACTTCCAAAATTGACCACGCGCATGATACGCGCGCGGATGCATGCATGTATCTTTGTTGCAGAGGGTTGTATTCGTGGTACAGCGCAGCAAAAGCGGAATGGACAACTCACGCCGGATCATTCATGGTTTATGAAGCTAACTTGCGGATTGGATCGCTCGGTCTCAGCCTAACTGGTGCACGGCGGCGCACATGTATTAGTACGGTGCAGTGAATAGCTGTAGGCCGCACTTTCCATTTGACTATGATCGAGCAGAGGCTAACATGTTCCGAACTAACCGGTCAGGTACACCGACGCAGATCCTTTGGTGATTTCACCACGCGAGGATGTCCTTCACATTCGTGCGTGCCTTTAAGTTGCATCCCTCATACACGCGGTCGGGCGATCAGCAATAACTATGTAAGGTCATTCATTCAGTAGCTCGCATAATTCTGCTAACGGCTCTTTCTCGGCAGCGGTTACCTACGTTCACATTTGATAGACATGCATAAAGACGTTATGCGGCGTCCCATCTGCGCATCCGCCGTCGCGAACAATCTTGTCAATTTCCAAGGAAGTAGTGAGCATGCGTTTATCATTGCTCAACGTTCAGAAAAGATCGTGCGGTGTCAGACGCCAGTCGGACTAGCGGTGTAATGGCCGCGCACTGGCCTCTCATGCTGTCACAATGACACTGTCTATCGGACGTCGCGAGTAAGAACCACTGCTCCTGTGACCCAGTGCGGGAGGCTCGCCGCTTTTCATTCGTTGATACCCTCGAGACCTCGGCTCAACCTGGAACGCTGACTTGAAACTCGTTCATTCTCAGGATCACCAAGCTATTTTGAGCAACTAAGTATTCCGCGACATGAATATATCACACTGATTATGACCTGACTAGCCAATGCTCGGTACCTGCGGGAAATCAGACTGGACCCACCAATGCGCTTCATGAATTACATGCTTTTGCAAGGCGGCCGTCCCCCGAGATGTGTATCGTAAAGTCGAGGCTGACGAGGTCAGCCGGGCGCGGTCTTGCCGATGGTAAGGCGCCATGCACGGTTCTAGATCCTAGGAAACAGTCTGATTGTCCCCATGCGTGTAATAGATCTTGTCTTCAAGCTGAGGCTAAGAACGAGCCGACGGTCATGTATGGTGTTGCGTGCCTCCGTTTTCAGGATTTCGTCAAGTATGTGTGAAAGTCGTGGGAGCGGGAATGAGCGGCGTTAATTCACAGAGTCTTCTCAATAGAGTTGCAGAGTACGGAGGCCGCTGCTTCTCTGCCGGAAACGACAGGAAGTGCCTGCGCGAATTGGCATCCGTCGGTCGCGCGAGTGGCGCTGGTGGTTGTACGCTGAGGCTGCTTGGCTGGACGCGCGGCAGCCGTACGCGTCCCAGGCGTGTACTTCGCCACGTGACCGTGTGCGGTTGCGTGCTTGCGAATTCTTTCGCCATCGCCAGCCACGGGAGGTCCCTTCGCCATCCCGAGCTTACCACACAAATGGAGACGCACCGATTACTTACCGCGCAAGGCCCTTGCCCTTATACTTTGTCCCACCGCTCCTGCCGCGGCCGACTCGGCGACTCTGTCACATTCGACCATCCACCACTCGCACCCGCCCCACCGTCTAACCTTGTCCTCACGCCAGTGTGTTCTCCGTCCCTCCCGGAATCCCTTCGGTCATGCCTGGGGTCACTTCCCACCTCTCGAAGATTGGGCCCAGACGACTGAGGCTGCCCCATGCACCAGCTCGTACGAGACCAGCCGCCCGTTCACCTGCGAATGAGGCTTCAATCGCATCTACCTCAAAACCTCGCGATCGTCCGACGTTTCCATGTGTCGAAGCACATGCAGCCCGGGAGTCACGCCTGCGCTCCTCCAGACAGTCGTCAAACCTTGCCGCGTCTTCGCCGCCCACGTCTCGCCCTCCGCCTCCAAACTCGGAGCCAGAACCACCGTATGAACGGCCAAACCCCAAGTCGTATAAAATTTACCACCACTCAAAGCCTCTTCCACTCACCTATACACCGCCATTACCTGAGTTTGACATTGCGTACGAAACCTGGGGAACTCTGTCTCCGGCGAAGGACAACGTCATCCTCCTGCACACTGGGTTGTCCGCATCGTCGCATGCTGCATCTACGGATTTGAACCCCTCAGAGGGTTGGTGGGAGAAGTTCATTGGCCCCGGTCGCGCACTCGATACGAACCAGTTCTTCATCATTTGCACCAACGTCCTGGGAGGTTGCTACGGCTCAACCGGACCTTCGACGATCGATCCTACCACTGGCCAGCGGTATGCGACGCGTTTCCCGATCCTCTCAATCTTCGACATGGTTCGAGCGCAATTTTGCCTCTTGGATCACCTTGGGATCCGTCAGTTGTACGCAAGCGTCGGCAGCTCGATGGGCGCAATGCAGAGCCTCGCTGCAGGCTGGCTGTACCCTGAACGTGTTGGAAAGGTGGTGAGCATCAGCGGTACCGCGCGCAGCAGTCCTAGCGCAATCGCTATGCGTTTTGCGCAACGTAGCGGTGCGTCAACAACTGTTCAGATTGCGACTCAATCGCACATACTGATCTTCTCGAAGTCCTGATGGCAGACCCCAATTGGAATGACGGTTTCTATTACGATGGCTTACCGCCGCACACGGGCATGAAGCTCGCACGGCGTACGTTCGGTTCTGTAAAATGGGAGCTGGCTGGTGCTGATACTGTGTTCCCTGTAGAGATTGCGACTATTACATACCGGTCAGGCCCTGAATGGGATCAGAGATTTGGGCGTAGGCTGCGACCTCCACCACAATCCTCGCCATCAACAGGCACGGAGGACTCGAGTTCACAACGCGTACCAGCGCTCTGTCCCGACTTCTTGATCGAGACATATCTTGACTATCAGGTACGCCTTCAGGCGCTTCGGTAACCCCATAAAGTTCTGACCACCTCGACAACTCCAGGGCGAATCGTTCTGTCTCAAATATGATGCCAATTCGCTCATTTACATTTCTAAGGCGATGGATGTCTTCGATTTGACGAGCTCTGCGCTCGCGGAGCTGAAGCTGACTCCTCCGTCGCCACGCTCGTCGACCCCGCCACTTCCGCCCTCATTAGCTACGCAACCGTCCTCGCCGGCGCACCAGCACTACCACTGGCTTACATCGCATTCGAAGTCGCACCCCCCACCGCCCAATCCTCCGGCTCACTTGCCGGAACTCGCAGAAGGATTGCGTCCGCTGGCGAACACCCCGACGCTTATTCTTGGCGTGCAGAGCGACATATTGTTCCCGTTGAGCAGCAGCGGGAGGTGGCGGATGCATTGCGCATGACAGGCAATCAAATGGTGAGCTATTACGAGCTCGGCGGTGTGTGGGGCCACGACACATTCTTGTAAGTGTACTCTTACCTCCGGCATCCTGTATTCAGCTGACGAAGTCCTGTAGGCTCGATGTGCAAAATGTGGGCGGCGCTATCCGAGGTTTCCTGTCATGAGAGTAATTCCAACACTCAATGCATTGCTCCTATCGCTATCGGCTTCCTTACATCGCACATTGCAATAAATAGTACGAAGTTCATAATCACGCCCATCATGTCGTTGGATCCTGTCGGGTACAATTAAAGGCTATGTACTGGCGAAATGCACGCGAATTTCTCTACAACCTTGTGTCTCTATCCGTGTCTGGATAGAACTTGGCACTGTATATCAGCATGAGCCGCTAGGGAACAACTAGCTTGGGATGTACTTAGCGACTCGGAGGGGTTCTGTCAGTGAGAACTGGCCCGATGCATCCCACCCGGGCCAGCGCCATCCGTTCGCGACCTGCCCGCGACAGTCACCGACGCGCGCCGAGTTCTGGCTACATTCGACGCGTCCTTCGAAGCCTACGCATCTTCACAGTCTACTCTTGTGTGACATGAGATATCCGCGCTTCAAAGCCAAACTGCCTTTGGTGAGAAATTGTGCCAACGAACTGTCCGCGAGCTAACTAGTACTGTCTATGCATGGCTTTCACGATGGCCACAGGCTGAGGCGCAGAGCGGGCCACCGAAACCATCCTTGCTCCGCACCCGCTATGGTCCATACACTCTACAAAGTATGGGGAGGCTTGAGGACCCAGATTCCACCGGTCGCCAGGAGTAAGTTGCCTTGTATTGGCCGATCGCGCGGTTCTCATACTGGCATGCCTCCAGGCACGTCGTGAAGAATCCTGCAACGGGGAAGACATTGGCACGTACGTTGAGCAGTTAGCACTCATAGGACGCGCTGTAATTACTCTTTTCTTCCAGAGTCATCATGGCGAATGCAGAGGATGCGCAGACTACGATATACGATGCCCACCAAAACTTCAGGTCCGGCGTATGGTCCAAGAAACCAGCGGTAGAGCGTGCTCAGGTGCTCTCCGCCCTTGCTCATGTGCTTTCCATCCGCATGGAGGAGTTTGTATACCTGGAGTCTATGCAGACAGGAAGACCGATCAGGGAAATGAAGGCACAACTTGGTCGTCTCCCGGAGTGGCTGTTAGTTCTGCTTCTCGACATCGCGTTGCAGTCCTATGTGACCGACTTCCAGTGAATACTTTGCAGCAGCACTCAGGACCCACCAGGGATTCATTGCACCGACCCAAGGCAAGTTGCTCAACTACGTCCAGCGTATTCCACTTGGCGTCGTAGCACAAGTGACGGTCCGTACCAATGTGGTTCTACTCCGGACTTCCCTGATCAGACATATGCAGCCATTCAACCATCCGCTACTCATCGCTATCAAGAAGATTGCGCCTGCCCTCGCAGCGGGCAACTCTGTGATCGTGAAGCCTAGCGAGGCGGCGCCGTTGTCGGTACTGCAGTTCGCCGAGATGTCCCTCATAGCTGGCGGTAAGTCTCTAGGCGCCGCTTCCGCACTTTGCTCAGTAGCTTTTTGTGTATAGTTCCTCCGGGCGTGTTGAACGTGTTACCAGGCTACGGGAAGACGATTGTCCCCGAGCTGGCATCACATCCGCTCGTCAGGAAGGTTGACATAACCGTGAGTGTCTTCGTGTCAATGCAGACCCTGGCTCTTCATGACCACTCTTGACATTGTCAGGCTGGCACCAAAACCGGTCGTGCTATCGGCAAGCTTGTCGGTTCCAATTTGGCTGAGTACACAGCCGAACTGGGTGGAAAGGTACGTCAATCGCCATGACAAGCGAGGCGTCTTATTAATGCCCGCGCTCTCAGGCACCCATAGTCGTCTTCAAGGATGCAGATATCCAGTCCGCAGTATCCGGTGCTGCATTCGCTTGCTTCATAGCCTCGGGTCAGACCTGCGTCTCGGGTACACGTCTCATCATCCAAGACGAAATATACGATGAATTCATGGAGCAGTTCTTGAAGAAGGTTGAGAGCATCACTGCTCGGATGGGCAACCGTATGTGTCTTTACCACCCTCAGTTTCCATCCAATTGACCCGTGGAAACTAGCATTGAACGAAAAGACCATGATGGGTACAGTATCAGTCAGGGGCAACTCGAACGCATCGAAAAGCTTGTACAGCGTCCGGGTATCGGAAACATCCTGACCGGCGGCCGAAGACTCACAGGGACGTCGCCCCTCGACGGGCACGACTTTTCCAAAGGCAGTTTCTTCCCACCAACTGTTATCTCAGACGTACAGCTCGAGGACGACCTGTGGCGAGAAGAGGTCTTCGGTCCAGTCGTGGTAGTCAAGCGCTTCTATGTGAGTACCCTTCCGCGTTTTGAGCCCCGCTTGTGGTGGACTTACCGCGTCCGTGGCACAGGATGAGGCGGAGGGCATTGAACTCGCGAATGCATGCAAGTATGGTCTTGGGGCAGGCATCTGGACCAGTGACCTGTCCCGGGCTCACCGCGTAGCGGCTGAGATCGAGTCCGGCCTGGTTTGGGTCAATACCCACCACCGTAATGATCCCAGTTCGCCTTGGTGAGTCAGCTATGTCAATGATGTGACTGGTGTGCTCATGATGTCACGCAGGGGAGGCATGAAACAGAGCGGCATCGGCAGAGAAAACGGTTTGGAGGCACTGGATGCTTGTACGTGGTTCCCTTGTGCAGAAGTTCCCGAGCTAACGAATTCTGTCACGTAGACACGCAAAGCAAGTCAACCATCGTCAACATTGCGTCTGCAGAAGAGACCCGAACAACGATCGACTGGTTCGCAGATGACGATGTGTCGGAGAAGCGTTATGGTTGAAAGGCCCAACACCTCCGTACTCGCGCTGATGTAGAACTTGGGGAGTGTGCTATTTATCCTGCTTGAGTACCTGCGGCATTCGCTTGCCATACTATTCGCGTGCATGGAGCTTTAGCAACAAATGAGCTCAAGTGTCGTAGCTGCACCTTCGGCAGGTCATCGGAGGCGTGCCGTGATTAGTGCAAGGTCAATGGCACACGGCAGCGAACCTTCGTCCTTTCGTTCCCACCGTTTATCTCAAACCAAGATATTTCGCCCGACAGTGTCACTCGTAGCCCAAAATTCCGTCAGGCGAGGGCAGTGGTAGAAACCCCCTGTGCATACTTCATTCCAGATATTATTCTTGCAGTAACTTGACCCTGTCGAATGCATATCAAGGAGCGTTGTCTTGAGCTGCCTGAGCCTGTATCCTACGGAAGGGCGGGCTGCCGTCAGGATTGTATAGGATGTCAGCGGCGGCAATGAACACACGATAGAGCAAACCGTTGATGCCGTGAGCCGATTGTGCTGTGCCGCAGCCGAATACAGGCCTAGGAACCCTTGGCTTCATGCTGTTCTGCATTGACAATTCAGCCTATCCGTCGCTCGTGGTCCAAGGCAGTTCATTCCGAACTCACCGGATGATAGACTGTCGGTCAGCAAGCCATGTAGCTATCTGCTCCACCGCACGATCCCAGACATCAGGTTCGAGGCCCGAGAGGCGCAAAAGTGAGCTGCTCAAGGATTACCTGTGTTCGGCAGCCCGGAATGCGGGATATAGAACAACGGCCTCTCGTGCAAATCTCCTGAATAATACTTCCAATGGAACGCCGGGCACCCAGATAACTGTGCCGTCACGTCCTTAACAGTCTATCCACCTTGACCAAATGCGAGGCACCGCTCATGTGAGCGGTGAATAGTAAAAGACCTTCGGGTATTCATGACAAGTGAAGTCAAGCCTGCGTATATTGTACAAGTCTCATGAAGTCTGCGGATGCAGTGGAACAATTAACCGCCACTATGCTGTTGTCTTCATGGCCTCTTTAGGCTCCGCCTAGATAGCTGTCAGCATCGGGCGAGCATCGTACACACACCAGCAACCCACCTCTGATAACTCGACTGGTGGCTCATCTATGAAATCTGGAGCCTTGTTGAGATCTGTCAGGTACGATGGGCCTTCTTCTTCCACGTCCAGTTCCAGTGCGTCAAGTTCTACCGTAATGTCCTTAATTAAAGTCTGGACCACGACTATCATGAATGCAACGTACCTGCTTGAAGGTCTGCCTCGTCTATCTCGTCCGGCACGGCGTACGAGCGTCCCAGCGACTCTTGTATCTCATTGGCTTGCTCCAAAAGATCTTCCATTTCATAATGTATGTTCTGGTGGAATCATCTCGGTCTCTACAGTGGGGCAGGCCGAGAGGAGGGCATACCTCGATCTTGTCGATGTCGATCTTTCCGTATTGCTTCTTCATCTCCTTGTTCGCTTGTTTCATCGCATCGACTGTCGCCATTGTGTTGCGCAAGTTCTCTGTGGCGAGTGCGGCAGACTCCATGTTGAATGTCTGCTGAGTGAGCTGCGCTAGCTGTGATTCGTACATCCGCTTCTGCTTCAGCGTACGAAGGGCGCGTTCCTGGATTGCATTCTAAGATATGGAGTCATAGACACTGCATGGGTATATGTCATCGCAGAGATAGACAGCCGACGTACCTTTCCAGGCCCGTTCCGTAGCTTGCTCATCTGCTCCTTGTACCGGGCGAGTTCACCATCTAGCTTCTTTATCTTGACTTCAACCGAAGCCATACGGGTGTCTGTCTAGCGTGGTCGCTCTGTTCAGACGCGAATGAACTGGCTGTGTCATCATACTGACGGAAGCGATGGCATCTTGGAGACCTGGCTTGGGCTTCTTGCTCGAGGAGGATCCGAAGATTCGATTCATTTATCTTCAAGATGAGATGAGGCTTGCAATGAAGGGGTGCGGTCGTGTTCTGAGGAGTAGAGGTGCTGGCCAACCGAGACTCAAAAGTAATGTGCGTGGAGTACAGGTCCGAGTCTGCTGTGGCAGGCTGTGGCCTGGCTGTGGCTGCGAGTCCGCGGTGGCTGCTGCGGCGTTCTCCGGTTCGATCGGGCGCACTGTGTCGCTCGATCAGGCTTCTCCTCCCTGGTTCAAGCCGGCGCTACATCTGTCCCCGCGTCCTACACCTGCACGCTCGCAGAGTCGAATACTTACTGTCTGGGAACTTACCACTGTCGGCGACTCAGTGCAGGCGCTTGGATGCCTCAGCTGCTTCATTGCCGTTAGTTGCCTCGGCTCGCCGGCTTGGCGTTAATCCTTTCGCCGTTGTGCTAACGCCGTTTAAGAATATGGAATCACTTATCGCAGCCTTGATACGTGAAGGGACTTCGGTCTGTAATCTCATCAGACTGTAGCGACACAAGGGCTGAATATGTTTCTCCGAGGGCTCCCAGGCGTGCTCCGCATGCTGCATCTGTTACTCCAGTCCCCAGGGCCAGTACTCAGATTAGATAGGACCTGTCCAAGTCCGCAGAACCCAGGCTGAGTGCGGAAGTCTTATATTGCGCTTCGAATGTGCCGGCACTCCGTGTCGCTCAGCCACGCCACTTCTGACGATCTGCCATGACCGAAAACCAAGAACCCGTGGACTATCTCTCGCGCAACGCTCGGACTGATGATGTTGCACGGTCCATCTCGGGTTCCATTGACGAGAAGAAGATGGTCGAGGTCGACGAGAAGGTTGCTGTCGACGAAATCTCCGTGGATGGACTTGACTACAAGGATGAGGCGCTGCGGCTTGTTGGTATGGAACGAAAGGAGCAGTACACCGACGAACAGTACCTGAGAGTCCGTCGGAAACTGGTAAGTACATACATATCACTGGATGGCGCGTGCGCCTTTGCCCGCCAGTCTCACAATTCGTGACTTCAGGACTGGGTCATTCCACCGTTATGCGGCGCGGTGTACTTCACGCAATATTTGTGAGTGAACTATCCATGCGATCGTCTAGATATCGACCACTAAATGTATCGCATCAAGGGACAAGACCGCGTTAAGCTATGCGAGGTGGGCTTCGTGCTACTCGAGTGCTTGAAGGGCCCGTCTCACTTGTGCGTTACAGTATCATGGGATTCCCTGTAACAGGTCAAGGCTACAACGTCGTGGCCTTTTCCTTCTACATCGGTGAGCGACTCGCGTAGGAATTAAACACTGCCATGACTCATTGCTTGTCCCAGGCTTCTTCGTGTGGGTCTTCCCAACGATGTACATATCTCAGCGCACGCGTCTAGGAAAGTACCTAGGAGGCAACATTCTCTTGTGGGGCGCGATCATGATGCTGCATGCTATCCCGAAATCCTTCGCGCCCTTCTTTGTGTTGCGACTCTTGCTAGGTATGGCATGCGACGTGTTATGCACAATGACCCCTCGTTAACAACATGGAACTAGGGGCGCTCGAGAGTTGTGTTGCTCCTATCCTTATCCTTATTGTTTCTATGTTTTACAAGAAGGATGAACAGGTACGCCGCGAGATTTATATCTACCGCTAGATGTTCATGAAGTTGCTAGGCATCCAGGATAGCACTGTTCTACATGATGGTTAGTTCCAACTGTCCTTCGGCGGAGAGGCATACTTTGATCACACCTTAGAACGGCTTCTCCTCCGTATTTGGTGGATTCGTTGCCTATGTAAGTACTTGGGGAATGTTTCTACAAGCCATTCTGACTTCTGGGCCATTATAGGGCGTATCGTTCACAGACAACCCGTCACTTCCTTCATACAAGGTTGTTTACATCTTACTCGGTGGCATGGCTATTGTCGTTGGCCTCTCAGTCTTGGTTTGGATGCCGGACTCCCCTTCGCATGCAAAGTTCTTGACTGAAGAAGAGAGGATCATTGCCATCGAACGTATCCGTGACGACCAAGGAGGAACAGAGAACAAGAAGCTCAAGAAGGACCAGCTGTTTGAAGCGCTCACTGATCTCCGGACGTGGCTCATCGTGCTTTCTACGCTGTTGAGTGAGGTTGCATGTAGTTCATTCACTGCGCAAGAACTCACCGCGACATCCATTCAGCGAACATTCCCAACGGTGGCCTCGCGAACTGTAAGTACCGTTAGTCGTAGTCTTGTGATCTGTGTATTGAACGTGACGCATGAAGTCAGCAACATCATTGTGAAGGTGAGCATTTACTGATAACCTTTGAACAACCGCCTCACCGCGGTGTATTTGCTAGGGATACGGATATACGTTCGTCCGATCTTTTTGAAACATTCCGTGGTAAAATTGATAACGTTTGCAGAACGAAGCAAACCTTGATCCTAACGGCTCCCAGCGGTTTGATTGGGTTCTTCACGACAATTCTCGTTGGCTGGTGGTCCGACAGAACGGTGAGCCCACTTACCAGCGTCTTACTTGCGAACTGACCAGCTGTGTCAGAATGAACGGATGCTACCTATCGTCTTCGTTCTCATTCCGACCATTGTTGGTGCGGCCCTATTGGTCGCCATGAATGGTACTCGTGACAAGGGGGTCATTCTATTTGGTGAGCATCGCCACCGTCGGGTAATGTCCGCAAAATATCTGATTAAAAAACAAGCGGTATATATCATCGGCACCTACGGATCCTCGCTCTCCCAAATCTATGCTTACAACGCCAGCAACACCAGTGGCCATACGAAGAAAGTCACGTTAAACGCCATGACACTGGCTACATTCTGCGTTGCCAACATCATCGGCACGGAGACTTTCCAGCCGAAGGATGCACCGGGCTACCTCCCCGGCAAGATATCGATTCTAGTCCTTCTCAGTGCTGAAATCTTCCTCTGCTTCTTCATGCGGTGGTACAATCTGCATCTGAACAAGAAGAAACGAAAGGTCATCGAACAGCTCAAAGAAGCAAACGGGTGGTCAGATGCAGACGTGGACAGGGAAAGGGAACGGCATGCCTTCATGGACATGACCGACATGCAGTACGTGGATCGCCCGAACTGATTCTGAGTCGGCAGTTACTGAAGGTGATGCAGGAACCCGTACTTCGTATACACGAAGTGATAGGCCGTCGCAACGACTCTGGTCCTGGTAATGAGTAGAACGGATGTACGGCGTACTTACTATGTACCAGCCACAATCAAAATTAGAGTCGTAGACCTCGATGAGCGTGCGGCCAGTAACTTTCTGATTGCGAGCGTCTATCAGTACACTTTAGGTAGGTGGCGTGTTCAACGGAGTAACGACTTGAACTGGAACCGTGACCGCCGGCGCGGCGTGTCTACCAACTCAACACATTCAACACCTCAACCCACGAATTTGCTACCGTCCTCCGTGGCTTTTTATTCTCACGTATGCAAGGACGGAAGAACTTGAAGTCACTTGACACTGAAACTGTGCCGCTGAACGCCACGAATCTGCAGTCTATCCTGCCGCTCAATCAGACAGGGCGAAGCTCATCCATAACTTCATCGAGTCACAGCGGACGTATCTTGTCCGCTATGCCAGCGAAGGTCGCGCCGCCTCTGCCGCTTGGGACCGCGACACACTCACTGGGGGAGGTACCGCAACACGCGCGCACGAGGATTCTTCTAGAGAGATCTTGGCTTCAGCTTTCGACACGCCGGTGCTGAAACCACGAGTCCCGGTGGTACAGGAAGTCCAACCGGACCTCCGTCTCGGGAAGACCTGGAGGCCATGGATGGTGGCGCTAGAGCAGTCCGGTCAAAGGTTGAACGGGCCAAAGCCTCCAAGGTGCCGGAACCTACAGTTGTCCAGCCCCAAAGCCATAAAGAGAACGTACTGGAACTGGGGATAAAGCATTCAGCAAAGCACAGTGGGCGTAAGGGAGACGACAGGACAGCGTCTAGACCTGTGAACAAGCAGCTCACTCTCGATCGATATGCTACGAAGGCGGAAGCGAAGACCAAGCAGTCCAACAAACGACAACACAGCCCTGATTCTCCAGATCCCGAGCACTCCGCACGTATGTACTGAATCAGTGGATTTAGAATACGGATTTCGCTGACGTAGCCCGCGTAGGACTCGCTGAACGACGAGAGAGAAGACGCATGAAACGAGCTATCGTAGCACCCAAAGCCTCCGTCTCCCGAGCGAGCGATGAAGAGGATGGCTCTACCAGCGGAAGGCGAGAGGTCACGAGAGGGAAAAGGGCAAAGAAGAGCACATCCCTGGCGGCCGGTCTTGCGCTCATGCATGGTTTCACGGCGAAGAATATTGGCACAAATCGATTGACGGTAACTAAACCTGCTGCTCTGCGCTTTGTGCAATTGCTGACTACGGGCCTTATGGTAAGGCACAACCACAACGTCGGAACGGTGTTTTTAATAAGGGCAAAGCGTCTGCTAATGTAGGTATCGCGACGAATGCCAAGCGGGGTACGTATACATCGTCTCGTCTCACTAGATATCTGTCTGACTGATACATTCAGGCGCCATAACCACGGTGTTTTCTGAGACCGAGTTTCTGAACCAATCGAAACGTAGGTCCACGATTCATGGAGAGTCATTCGACGGGACATCGTCGAAGAACTCCCGTTATGTGACAAGCTCAGACAGCGGCGGGGAAGAGCATGTGCAACAGCGCTTGGAGCTCAGCATCTCCAACGAGGTGGTAAAGAAGAACAGGTCAAAGCGTTCTCAGTTCGAAGATGACAGGCGCGAAGCTCCTGGCAACGATGAGCAGTCACAGTCCTCGATCTCTTCGACTAAGCAGGAGAATATGAGAGCGGCATCGATTGTCTGGGATATAGAACATGACGGCAAAAGTCTACCCTCTGGTAGCGAATGCACTGGCGTCGAGAAGCCGGACGATGGTACTGTTGTGTTGAACACGCAATCCAAGAAGTGGACGGAGACCATGACGAAGCCACCACCCAGGTCAACATCTAAAGTAGAACCTGTTCAAGACGAAGCGCGAGCCGATCAGCGTGGAGAAGCGGGGAGAACACGCCTGGGTCTCGATGCTACACTGGCAGCCGATCGTACCTCCACTATGTCCCTTCGGCCCTCGGAGTCTGCCTCGCAACTTCCAACTCACCCGGTCTCGTCTACGCTCCTGCCGCACGCGTCAAGATTCTTCGCACCTCTGCCGATTGTACCTAGCGGGTATGACAATAACAAGTCCGCGTCTGCTGTACAAGAAGAGGCGGCCTCTCCTCTGCTCTCGCCATCACCGTCGGCGTCCGAACATACTAGTGGGCAATACCTCCCGTCGGCCTCCCATATCGCACCACAAGCCGTGGGGTCACCATCGACCAACGTGGACTCCCTGACTCGCATGTGTCCAGCTCCCATATCTCTTTCCATCTTAGATCGGGAACTGCAGGCTCTCGATGATGACGATCGCGGTTTGCTATACGCTGTTCACAGCCAGGATCTCAGCACGCACCGTGGACAAGACGAGCAGGATTCACAATTCGGAGTGCAGGACCCGCGCCAACGTTCGAATTGTTGGCGTACTCGGTCAGCAACAATGAACTCTGCTCTGAGCCATCGGCGCTTACCTTCTTTCAGGCCCTCCCTGAGGCGCACGAGTGGTACGACCAATCGGAGTGTGTGGAATGGCAAGAGGGACCGGTTGACTCCGTCATGGCCGAAGCTGATACTGAGGCTACTTGGCATCCTGACTTTATCGACGACGAACTTGGCCGACTGGACGACTGGCAGGAGGCTTTCAACGCTCAAATTGGCCTCGAAGACGCGGCGTTATCGTACTGGGACGGAGAGCCTGCAGAAGGTTTGCTAGGCTTACTCCTGCATACGAGCCTCAGGCAGAAGAACGCCCCGAATCCTACGCCTGCGACCAAGAATTGTATGAAGATGAAGAGGAGAGCTCCGATATACTCCAGGGGCCTTCGCGACCACAGACTACTTCGTCATGGTGCTCGGCAACGTCGGAGCAAGCGATGTCCTACTCTCCGAGTGCCATCGCAAGTGAAGTATCCACGGAGTTGTTGGTTCCGCAATTCGCTCAAGGTCGTGATCTACTCCTGGGCCTCACGGCACGAATGATAATCAAAATTCTTACTCCATTCACAATGTTGAAGAAGACGTCGCAAGGAGTCTTCGCGGGCATTGGTTACCCCAACGGTCGTAACTTTGGCGTCGCATGTCTGGTCGATTCTGCGCCTGTATGTACCTACAGTACGGGCTCTAAACTCGGAGAATGGAAGAAACGTCTGGTCAATTCCATCATTTGGGTTTTCAGGCTTTCGTTAGTGATATTTTGTCCTGTCAAATCATGCCAGTCGGACTCTGTATGCCGGTGTGATAGCTTTGCCCACCGAATGCCTCTCTGTGCGAAGCACAGCGCCGGCGCGCTCGCTTGGCGCCTGTGAGTCAATTGAGCCACAAACGCGTTCGTGACGGGTCACGGTTGTGACCCAGCGCGACTGTATCAAGCGCGACTCGGACTGCCCCTAACGCGACCCACCACTGCTTCCCTCTCCCCTCTCGCCACCGCGACGCTCGTTCCGCGCGCATTCATCCGTACCGAGCACTCGAATATCTTACAGGTCACAACCTGTCCTCGCCATGAGCGCGAAGGAAAACGAAGCGTCCAAAGTGGTCTGTGTGGTGTCGTGGTTCACTAATACTCAAGTATCTCATCACCTTCACTCTGTCAGGACGCAGTGCCTTTCATCAAACCCGAACCAGAGGAACACAAGATTCTTACTCCGGGTGAGAATGCTCCCGACGTGAAAAGTCCAAGTCGCAAAGTCAAACCGGAACCCATAGAGGCCACGCGTGGTGTGCGTCGTTAATTTATCCTTGAATGCGACGGAAGTCTTCATAAATATAATCAGGCTTTGAACCGTGTCAAGCCAGAACCTGATACTGGGTATGACAACCTAGGTGCTCACAACATGGCATACCTGCCGCAGAAGCGCAGCTTCCTCCACGCGCAGCCCCTCTCAGCAGGACGGCTTCAAAAATTCACAGCCTCTGTACAAGGTGTTCAAGTCTCTGGACGATATCAACTACTTGCCCGAGGATGCGCTGAAGGAAGGCTTGGGTATGGTGAAAACGATTAAGGCCAACATCAAGACCCTCGAAGTAGGCAGCAAGTTACGTAAGGACGTCTGGTTGCGAGAAATTGAGAGGTAATCATTCACGATTACCTTTCCACTTGCGTGTCTAAAACATACCCTATGCAGTCTTCAGAGCCAAGGCGCGCCGACAACCATGATAGCCGTCTGTGGAGGTGAGCCTTCTGTCACCAGGAATTTGAGCGAATTTGTACATATATGCGCCCTCTCAGCGACTGGAGCCGGAAAGTCGTCTATATTGAATGCTATCCTCGACGGTAAGTCATTTGACACGCCCTGCTGCAGCCGGCTCATACCTACGTGTGGTGTTTTGATAGACAATGTCGTGCCCACTAGCGGCATGCGAGCTTGCACGGCCGTAGTTACCGAGATTTCGTACCATGCAAAGAAGACGATCGACGCAGACATTTCCTTCTTGTCGGAGAAGGAGTGGAGAGAGGAACTAGCTGTCCTACTCAAAGACATGATTGACGAGGATGGCAATGTCAAGCGAACTACCGACCTTCGTGGCGAAGCAGGAGTGGCATGGTCGAAGGTATGCCGCATGTTAGTGCTATCCACTGATTATTGACATCGGAGGCACAGGTGCATGCAGTGTACCCCAAGATTACCCAGGACATGCTCGCGAAGATGTCTGTTGACCAGATCATTGCACGTGATCCCAGTACGTCCTTCGAACATATAGTCCGTTTTTCGTGTTGTTGTCTAAATATGTACTTCAGACATCAGAGCTATTCTGGGGACGACGAAGCACGTTTGTGCCCACAATTCGCAAGCTTTCGCGAAGGAGATAGCCAAGTACATTGACTCCAAAGAGAAGAAGCACGGGAAGAAGAACAAGAAAGACAAGAGAAAAACAAGGAGGCGTCGGGCAGCCTCATGGATATACTCAAGAAGGATAACAAGAAGAAGGACAAGGACGAGGATGGTCCTGCGTTTTGGCCGCTGATTCGGCAAGTCCAAGTGAAATGCGACTCGCCCGCGCTGTCCACCGGGGCTATTCTGGTCGACTTGCCTGGTGTGGCAGACGCTAACGCAGCGCGAAACAACATCGCGAAAGATTACATGAAGAAGTGTGACTGCATCTGGATCCTTGCGCCTATCACACGAGCAGTAGACGACAAGACGGCGCGTGGTAAGTGTCGATGATCACTTACACCTTACCGCCCACTGAGCCACGATGCACCTCACTAGACCTGATGGGAGATGCTTTCAAGATGCAGCTCATGAGTGCGTATATCTTCGATTATCTTCCAGCATACATAGACTGACTTCTTGCTCGTAGTGGGTAAGCCGAACACAACAATGCGAGGTCCATAACTGAGCATTAATTATCAGATGGCGTTATGACGACCATGCTATCACCTTCATTGGTTAGTCTTCACTTATCTCTGAGGAATTGTTGGCTCATGGCCGAGTTTCCAGCAAGCAATGTGATGACGTCTCGTGCAGTGAAGTGATCCAAGCACTGAGCCTCGATGACGAGCCTGAGCTTGAGAAGATCGAGGAGCAGATTGATCGGTGTAAGGAGGAGACCAATGAATGGCGACGGAAGAAGATCCAGGCCGAGGACTCTGCGAAAGGTCAGCATCGTAGTGGCCGTCTTATACCTATTATTAACCTCGACGGACAGACATCGATTCGAATTGAAGGAGATCCGCGCATACCTCGCAGAGTACCAAGAGCACAAGAAGGCACTCCAGAACGGAGACCCGTTCGAGAGGCGGCTTACAGCCACGGCTCAGGCAAGAAGGGACAGTTAGCATCCAGAGGGAAGAAGCGCAAGAACAACCGCGGTGGCAAGAAGGGTTCAAAGAAGAGAAGGAGTGGCTCTGCGTCCAGTGACAACGACGACTTCATTGACGACGACTCTGACTCTTCTGAATCAGACTCTGACTCCGATTCCCAAGAAGAATCGGACAAGAGCGACAGCGACGATGAGGACGCGTCTGATGCGTCTGGTTCTGAGTCTTCGGACAAGGAGGACGGCAACGAGGAGAACATGATGGACGTCGAGGAAGAAGAAGTCACCATAGAGAGCCTTGAGCGCAAGATCAGCGAGGCCAAGGAGGCCATCAAGGCGGGACGAGTCGAGCTCTCTGAGTTCCGCAAGCAGAAGAAGGAGGCCAACGACATGCTCGCCACCTTGAAGAAGAAACAGGTGAAGACGCAGAGAGACAAGAACGCCTTCTGCTCGCTCAGGCGTTCAGAGGTGAGAACTCGTGCATCGTACTCTTTGATTCTCCGTTGATCGCGCATGTAGTTCTCTCGCGACGTGCTCAAAGAGGATTTCCGCCAGGGACTGAAAGATTTGGATGGTATAGTGTAGTGCCATTTCTTCAACGACCCAATCAGCTCACGTCGTCAACAGATGCTGCCGCTGAAGAGCGCGACCCGGATAGCTTTGACCCAACGAAGAACCTTCGCGGTACGCAGGTTACCCTGATCATCTACATATATATATATATATATCTGACACTGCCTATGCGCTACCTTAGACTACTCCGCCATCGACCTCCCGGTCTTCACTTGTTCAGCACGGGACTACGTGCGAATCAAGGGTAAGCAAGTATCACACTGCTCGCGTACAGCAAGTATTGATACGAGGCTCTACAGGGCAAGTAAAGGGCGACGGCGACCCTTCGTGCTTCTGCAGAGTCGAGGACACTGGTATCCCCGAGCTCCAGAAATGGTGCCACACGCTCACTGTTGCCTCCCGCGAGCGCGCGGCGCGCAACTTTCTCATTCACCTGAAGACCTTCGGCAACTCCGTCAGGTCGTACGTGGAAGGCATCGGCGACGTGACCGTGACCGACCGCGAGGCAATGCGCGCGAAGTGGGAGTCCATGCAAGACGACGGGGACGAGGACGAGGACGATATGGACGCGATGCTCTACGGTGGCGGCTGGGCTAGCTCCGACCCCTTGGACGACATGGATGCGCTGGACCCTTACGCGCTCGCAGGCCTGCCCCGTGCCAATCTGTACTCGATGCACAGGCCGGCCGCCCCCAAGGTTGACGGGCGTGGAGAGCCCATCGGTATCACGCCGCGGCTAGTGAAGGTACGATCGAGTGCTCATTCGACACGCTGTCTGACATGTTCGACTTCGCACGCAGGATTTCAAGCAGGTCGTCCGCGAATGCGTCAAGGGCCTGCAAGATCGCTTCAGGGATGGATTGGAGGAGAAGTGCAAGACGGGTGCGGAGAATGTGCGTAGACCTTCTGGGATAGCCGTGACCTTGACTCATGCCACCACAGGCGTCCTCTGCCGCGCTGGAAACTTCGGACGCCTTTGCGGCCTCCATGCACTGGGGCACTTACCGAGCCAGTAAGCCCGACAAAAGACTTTCTGACACCTTGGATCCGCTGACAGCGCTCTGTTCCAGCTTTGCGGCGCCACGGGTCCTGGCGGCAGGACCTGAACGTCGAGCTCACGAACCCGTTCACGCGGCAGATCGCCAGCTCGTGGCAGAAGGTGTTCGAGGCGGACCTCTTCTCCGCGTTCGAGAAGTCGACCCTGTTCGTGATCGACAACCTCCTGAAGGACGTCGAGGAGTCCGCGGCGCCGGGGCTGAAGGAGCGCGCGCGCGGCCAGGGCGAGCTGTGCCTGCAGGAGGCGAAGATCGCGCTGAAGAAGACGATGGACGTCGTGCGCGACACGATGTCCTCGCAGCAGAAGGAGACGAGCCGCAGCCTCGCGCCGCACGTGCAGGAGCAGCTGTTCGACGGCTACGACGCCGCCATGGAGGAGCGAGGGCTCGGCAGCGTCGCCCGCCAGAAGGTACGCACACACCGTACATCGCGATCTCACCGCAGGTTGTGCTCGCGGGGGAGACACGATGCTGACGCATGGTGCACTTTTTTCTGCAGGCTGTGTTCCACAACTACGTGAGCGACATCAAGGACGAGATGTTCGAGGGCGCGGTGGATGTGCTGTTCGGGCGCTTGGACACCGCGGCGGAGGCAGTTGGCAAGGCGCTCGAGGAGGCGTTTGAGGCGCTCGCGCAGAAGGTGCGTCGACATTCCACGTTCACAACCTCCCCCCCCCGCAGCGGGATGCGTGGTAGTTTCACGATGTTTCAGGTTCTGACAGCCTCCGCGTTTCTGTTGTCAGATCGAAGTCAGCATTGCGGTGCTATGGGAGGGCGTCCGCGACGACCCGGCGCAGGTGAAGGCGCGCGAGGCGGTGATCGCGAGCATGACAGAGATCATCGCGCAGGTGAACCTCTGGCAGCAGGCCGACGCCGTGCGCCGGCAGCCTGCGGATGCTATGAACATGGAGGGTGAGGAGGAGTGAGCCTGCGGGCCTCTCTGGCTGTGTCATCGCTGGCAGGCCAGGGTCTCGCGGCGAGTGCTGCGTGATCTCGTGCTCTAGATGCGGTTCTTACATTATCCATTATCCACGTATGCGTCGTGCTTTCTTGTGCTCTCGTCCGTTGAATTCTACTTCTGAATAAGCGTGTTTGTGCTTGGTACCATATGCGAAGATTAGTCGTACAAACGCTAGTGTACCCCCGTACGGACCGTCTGCGTCTGTTTCCCCTCTTGCTCAAATTAGTGTATTCCGATTGCCGTATGAACTTTTCGCATGTTGTTGCTTGTGACTCTACTCCGACTATACTTGCTTGCTCTCTATAGACAGTACGAGTAGCCGCCAGTAATATATCCGAACCTTATGCTTGCTTTATGAGCCCCTGCCAGCTGACCACCGGGTACTCAGCACTGTCGACGGGTGCAGAGGGACGGCACTGGTACCTGTTGCTTCTGAATCTAATTCGATACTAGGTCCCGTCATAGACTCGGACGTCCGAGAACCGGGGGTCCACAAAAGGGGCAAGAAGACGAGTCCATAAGCAGGCGATCTACGCTGTGCATTGACTCTTAGGGTTCACCGCGTCGCTGCCGGTGGACAACGCCATCAGGCTCTCTCCCAGGTCGTCGTTCGCCTGGGAGGCCGGCGACGATACGGGGATACATCGCAGGCCTCGTGCGTCGTGCCGGTACGCACGCACGTCGACTAAGGTTACGGTCCTGCTTCGAATCCAGTGCTCGCAGGTGGTATCATGGGAGGCCGCACGCGCAGTGACACTGACACGGTGGGCGAATCCTCGACTCAGATCCGGAGATGTTCCACCACCTCAGTCTCAGTCCGATTCGATGCCAGTCCGTCCTCGGTTCAAGAGACACCGGACTGCCCGCTCTGACTCTGCTTCGAACTCGTCATTGGCGGTGCTGTCTGCCAGGTCGCCCGGCACGGCTCTCGGATGACGTTATGGAATAAAACATATGTACCGCGCCCCGGCGGCGGAGGCCTCACCCCGTGCGCGCCCAGGCGACACGCTAGCCACGAGGCGATGTATGTAGGTGCGCAGACTTGGCGCAGACGGTGGACAGCGATGACGTCGTCGTGCCTTGACGCGCTCACGTCATGCCCGACGCCGGGCGCCGGCGTCGGTACCGCGCAGCCCGTCCGGGTGGCGATCCGAGTCCGACGACCGTGCCTGATGTGCGCGCGTCCCGCCCCGAGCTCGAAACGTTTGGAGTTATTTGAGTTTGAGTCGATTTTGAATTGTCTCTGGCCGGGTAAGCGGTACAAGTACAATACACTGATGGGGGCGCTGCAGAGAGGATGCACCGACGGTGCGACTACCCGTACACACACTTTCGACCCATCCACGGTCGAGCACAATGGGGAAGAGATATAGTACAAGTATGCGGCGGTGCGAATAAGATTTTGGTTGAAGAGGATGCGTATTGGTAAGATGGATGGTATGTGAATTGTCATGAAGAGTCGTGAGAGCACGTTCAATACCAGTGCGGGGTCGTCACGAACATAAGAAGCGTTAACGTTAATAAAAGGAAAGCAAGCAAGACGAACGAAGACGAGGAAGCGAGACCACTATAACTCAAGACAAACGGTGCATGCGGCGCGTTACGACAGCCCAAGCACTGGGGAGAGCGACTCGCTGGCACCAGCACCAGCGAGTCGAGGCGTCGCGGGTGCCCCGCCGCGGACGCGGCCCTCACATGTGGTAGATGGGCCGGCCCTTGTAGTCGACGCTGTGGCCGGTGCGCGCGTCGATGTAGTGCGCGCGCGGCGACGGCTGCATGCCGAACATGCGGCGGAGGCGGTCGCCCAAGCCCGGCTCGACGCCGGACGAGTATCGCCGGTGGTGGTACGCGGGCTGGCTGAGGTGCTGCGAGGACTGTGGGTGCGGACGCGTCAGTACGGCGGCGGCGCGGGGGGCTGTGAGAGGCACGTACGTAGCTCGGGGTGGCGACGATGACCTGCGGCTGGCTGTGGTGCCGCGAGTGCGAGTGCGAGCGCGACGTGGAGTGGGAGCGGCGGTGCGAGCTGCTGCTGGGCCTGTGCGAGGACGAGTGGCTGCGGTGGTGGCCGCTGGGGGAGCCGTAGGACTGGCTCGTGCTCGCGCGGCGGGAGCGGGAGTAGCTGTTGTTGTAGGGCGTGCTCACGGTGTGCACGGTGGGGGTGTGCACGGCGGGGTAGTACTGCTGCTGGCCAGCCCCGGCCTGCGGGTACTGGTTGCCGTAGGAGTAGTAGACCTGGGGCTGCTGCACGGGGGCAGGCGAGGGCATGTAGGACATGGAGTGCGAGCGCGGGCGCTGGTAGCCGGCGGGGGCGTAGTAGGAGGGCATGGCTGGGGGGCGAGGGTGTGGTGTGCTACGGTGGGGGTAGCGAGGAGGGGCTGGGCGATGGTGGGGGTGTGGAGGGCAGAGTGCACGACGGTCGGGGTGGCGGTGTGGATGTACTGCTGCTGGACGAAGGGCGAGTGCACGGGAGCGGTGGAGACGTAGGTGGCCATCCTGGGCGCAGTATAAGTAGGGGGCGGGGTGGTGTAGTGGAGAAGCATCCCATTTCGGGGCGAATATAAGCACATTCTGGTTCGGGCGAGTGGCGACCCCATCGCGGCATCGGGATCACACCTAGTCCTAGCCAGATCGCCGCCCGATCCTTACTCACCGCCTCCGCCCAGCGTTGGCCAGCGTCTCCAGCCCGCCGCAAGCTGCCCCTGCCCGGCCATCGCGCCGTCGCCCTGCCCACAAGCACAGCCAGCATCCCAGCGACAGACTCCTGATCCCCTCAGGACCCCCTCGCCAGCCCCATCCCTCCCTCGCCTCGACAGAACACGCGTCCATTCCATTGTCCACCTTCCCTCCTGACTCGCTGACCTATTCTTGCTCGTTTCATCCCTCTAGGCCGCGGCAGGCCCACCAAAACGTGCCCGACAACGTCCCACCACCCAGGTTATCGTCCCTCCGAGACTCAGAAGCAGATTGCATTCAACGCCGTCCACATGTCGCTCGACGCTCCCATCAACCCCAGCCGCGAAGTCCGCGTGCCACACGTGCCCGCGGCCTCCCTTCTCCCGCAGGCTTATCCTGCACGCCACGCCCGCCCCATACGCAGCCTAGAGCGCGGTGGTCTCGCGCACGAGGCGTGGCTTTCCCGCAGGCGCGTGCCACTCACCCGCCGGCCCATCCTCAGCCGTACATTCTGCCCGACACAGCATATCTACGTGCCCGGTGGGCTCATTTCTCATGCGTGCAAGGGCGGGTTATGTTTGGGACAGTCGTTCACACTAGCCTAGCGCGGCCGTCCGGGGCAATGCACGCCGTACTTAGCCTAAGCAGCGAAAGCTTCCACCGCCGCTGTGCACGCCACGTCCTTGGCTACTTACGTTCTTTTCACATGTAGAGAGTTTAGGTACACCCGCCACGCCTCAGAGAAGCTCTGCGCTCGGCCGTAACGGCCTCCCACATTCTCGAGCTGCGCGCCAGGCCTCCATACCCTCTTTCTCTCCAGGTAAACGAGGTGCGTCCTGTGCTTGACGTCTGCGGGCAGCACGGTGGACGTCTTCCGCCTCGCGCGCCGGCCGCAGACCCGTCCCCGGCGACGGGTCGCCATTTTCGCGCGGTCATGGGTGTCTGTTTAGTGACTTAAGTCGGGCCCGCGCACCACGTCGGCGCTCCCTCACGTCGAGGGTCCGTGCGTCCTTGTCCCCCATATCACGACACGTCAAGCAGACACAAGAATCGTGTACTCGCGCGACGCGCCCGCGTCATCGCGGCGATTCACCGAAGGCTCGCTCTCCACGCTCGCCACCTTATCAGCCTCTACTCTATTCCCTGCGTCCGCCCTCTCCACGTCGCGCCCGCACACGAGCTATCGCCCCCGCGGTGAGCACACCTGATTTAATTCTATGGGCGCTACGGGGCCGGCAGGCGTACAGAAGCAGGCCACGGTACAGGAGAAGCCGCCGCGTTCGAAGAAGCCGTGGCGCGAACGCGTATACGTACGATCGTCGGTCGTCCCGGATCGGAAGACGCAGAGGTAGTCACCGATCGCGCAGATTCAACATGGACCCGCCCCACCGGTACTCGCCTCCTCGTGTTTGGTGGAATGCCCATCTCCGAGGCCCATGATGTGAGTGGTACTGCGAGCACCACCGCTTCTATGTATCGTACCGCACCACCCAGTGTGGCCTGCCATTCGAGCGTAGTCCTGGGCCACTAGGGTGCTTTTCCAGCCCACCGCGACGGGTGGTCGTCCGTCCTAGTACGCCGTGAAGTCGGAGGATTGCAAATGGGTTTAGGGGACGTGTACGTGTACTTTTGGTTTCGCTCTCACGCAGCTATCGCGGCGGCAGGACTGGCGCCAGAGATAGGGGAGAGAGTGCGGGATCGTGGCGAGGAAGTGTGTGAAGAGTCCGCCGCTCCGCGCGCAACGCCAGAGCGCAGAGCTACTCCATGTCCACGAAGTCGCCCTCGTCAGGTCGTGGGGCTGCACACGTACAACAGAAACCGGGGACGTCGCGCATTGGAGGCGTAGCAGGGCAGCGAAGGATAGCGGCGAGCAGAGGCGGGGGCACAGATACCATACCGAGAGCGGATCGAATCATGTTGAATGAGCATCACACCAAACGAACGTCGGAATCAGAGTTGCCTTTCGGAGAATAAATACAAGTGAGTGCACGCACCTCCTTGGGCTCCTCGTCCTCCCCGTACTGCATCGTATAGTCAATGTGGCTCAGGACGGTCTCTATCGAGTCGGGGTTGGTCAGGTCGAGCGGCAGGAACGACACCAGCGGGTGGTCCTCGATCTATCATCACCACCACATCCCATCCCATCCCATCCAGGGCGCGCGATGTCAACCCGCAATTGCATCGGCGTGATGGTTCGTCGTTCCGCCCGCCACCACCGGTGCGACGAGTGTGCGTAGTTGGTGGCGGCACAGCCGGGGCGTGATGGGATCCCAGCCGTCGCAGGATGTACGTACGCATCAGCAGCCCAGCGCGACAGGACGTGCCATTCAGTTGTACAGTCATACAGCGTCCGCATCCAGTGTTGGGTGGTCGCACGCATCAGTGTTGTGCGTTGTCAGTGTCAAACGTCGCGGGCGCCGGTTGCCATTCATTCGGTGATCGTGATCGAAACAGTCATTGAGAGATGTTATTAGCTTCCGTCGCTGGGCAGAGGCGGTGGCGGACGCACGAGCTGGACGATCGCCTGGTTCAGCGCGTGGAAGCGCGAGTTGCGCTCCGTCTTCTCCTCGCGGCTCCCCGGCGCGGACACGAGCAGCATCGGGTCAGGGTCCAGGAACCTGCACGGCAGACGCGGTGAGTCCGTGCTCTGGGTCTCGATGTGAAGTGGACGGAGGGTTGCAAAGGTTCTCTGGGCATGAGGCTCGGCTGTACGTGCGAGCGGCCTTGCACATACAAGGGCTAGGACGCAGTGGCTGAGAGTCACATTGTCCTGTGTTTCTGCACCCCGAGTGCAAATGTACTACGGCCAACAGAAACCTGGATACTGGGGCGAATCAGAGGGCACCCTGCGAACATACGGGGCCCAGAACACGGCCGTAGCGCGCTCTGGCGTACGCGAGTGGCAGAGCATCCCCTGTTCCCAGCAACCCAGGATCCCAGAAGCACATTGCAGCATGTCTGCCATGCTGATGCGCAAGCGACAACAGGGCACGGATAATGGGAGGATCGCTTAGGGGCAGCGGGGGCCCAGGGTCCAGACTCGCTGGGCGAGAGAAGCAGGAGTTAGGATGCATCGTGGCCTACCTCGCGATGTCCTTGCGGGTCCGGATGCCGTTACGTCCGCTCGCCGCGTCGTTCTCGCTGCTGCTGACCAGGTCCATCTTCGACATGACATTGATCCAGGGAATTTCGAGGTTCACCATCGCACTCATAGCCGAGAGAACGCCGCTGTGGAAGTGCACGAAGCCACCGGCGGTCAGTCCATGGGAGGGGGAAGGGTGCGTAGCCGAGGGACAATGCAGGGTGGCGATGTGGTCAGTGCGCGGACGGGACTACGGAGAGGTCGAGACTCGCCTGAAGAATTTGTACTTGTCTTCCATGAATTGCGACTCGATGAGGTAGGCGGCGCATGTCCGGATGCCGAGGCGGTTGAGGTGGCGGACGAGCATGGGGAGAAAAGGATGATGTGTGTAGAGCTCGATTTGTCCTACATGCATGTAAGATCTTCCGCGAGACGGCGGACCAAGAGACGTTACCTGGGCAGTCGATAATCAGGTAGTCATCTTCGAATCCACCCAATTCCTCCTCCAGCCAGTCCAGGTTTTGTTGCAAGTATCTGAATCACACGGGGTGAGCATTCGCGTCCCTCACCACATTGTCGCCATTCATGTAAACCGTCTTGCTCCTCCACACCGCCTGCTCGAGAAAACTTCACTTACTCACTCGAAGCAATACACCAAACCACCGTTCGGGCCATATCCCAGCTCGGACATGACATCGTCCAAGCTGACCAGGTCCTTGATGTCTATCGCAGGCTCGTACTCAAACGAGCTGGCCTCTGCAGCAGGGTCGAGGTTGACGAGGTGCCCAGTGCGTTTTGCAGTCTGGAGGTGCGTCATGAGCGCGCCACAGAAGGTCGACTTGCCCGCACCAGCGGGCCCGGTGACGAGGACAGCGTAGCGCATGATAGGAGTGGCGAAGGCAGGGAGGTGAGACCAGCGTCGGTAGTGGCGATCAGGATGTGGCGATCGGCGTGTTTGTCGACGTCGACGGCGGGGCGAGGCTCGAGCGATGTACATATGCGGCAATCACCGGCCCCGCATCTCCCGCGATCGCCTGAGCGCTGCGGCTCTTCCACTGCTGCCTCGACGCGCTCTGCCTTGTCCTCGACGTTCGCACCGATCTCTCGCTTTTCTTGGTCAACCTCGTTGTACCAGTACCATACGCGAAGATGTCCAAGCCAGCCATCGTTCCTGATCTAAGCACTGCGGGTATCGCGGTCGACCCGCGCACGCTCGAGCGTGTCATTCCCGAGTCGCGCAGACCAGACGGCTCGTACGTCTTCCCATCCGCTACCTAACGCCAGGTTCTCATCGACGCCCATGCTCTCGACGTCCCCGTTCTTCTTGACGATCCCCCTCGTGAAACGGCTCCGTGAACCCTGATCATGCGACGCCAATCTACCCCTCGCGCGCAACCCCTACACTACGTATACGTAGAGTTCGCAAACAGATTAAGATCCGTCCTGGGTTCACGCCCCAGGAGGACGTCCGCCGCTTCCGAGGCTCGCGTCAGCAGCAATTGGACGCGACCGCTCTTCCCAAGGGGCATGTCATCGGCTGGACACCACCCCCTACCTCATCTGCGCCCAAGCCAGGCGTTGCCGCCTCCGCCGCCCAAACCAAGGCGGCGAAGAAGAACGAGAAGCGAAAGGAGAAGCGAAAAGAGAAACGCGAGGTGGAGACAGTCAAGGACAGCTGGGAGGATGAGGACGAGGAGTTGCCTGGCACGGGCGCGCAGGATGGCAGCCACTCCGCTGATAAGCCGAACTGGGCTGCGGCGCCGGAGACGAAGAAGAGCGTCGCGGTGAAGGAGAAGGGAGCGACGTCCCCATCTGCGGATGGCGATGCCCAGCTGGCTGAGAAGTTGGAGAAACTGGAGGTGTAATATGTGACATCAATGTCTTCTGTCTGTACAGCAGGGTGCGTGTGGTATTGGATTAGGATAGGTATCGGTACATCTGTAACCATAATGTTGTAGTATGGGCAGGAAGGAGCGTAGTTCGCAGCGCAGCAAGGCGACGCAAGATAATGGAGGAGCAATTGGTGCACGCACTGTCCTATGAAATTACCCCTACCCCCTCCCCAATATTGCCGGAAGCCCTAACCTCCAAGGGCCGAACTGTGACTGCCAGCGACGCGCGGCCGACTTCCCCGAGGGCTATGTCCACAGAACGCCCTGGTTCTCCATACCCTCGGGCGGGCGGATCTCGACGATGGGCAGCTGAGAAGCTGACTTGGACTTCTTGGCCGGCACAGGTTTGATGACTAGGATCTCCATTGAAAGCATAATAACCAGCAAGAAGCCGCTCAGCGCCACTGAATGTCAGACAGCGTTATTATGAACCATGCGAAATGATGAAGTGCGGTAGGGCGTACCGACTGAATTGCGCATATTGTTCCACCTGACACCCTCCATTTCCGAGCGGAGGTCGTACAACGTGACGAGAGACTTATTGAGCATCTCCTGCAGACGTGACCCAGCTGAGTGGGAGTAGCAATGACATATGCGATGTAATTGCGTACCTCTACCTGAATGTCGAAGCGCTTCAAGTCATTCTTAGCCTCGTTCTTCCTTGTATCCACGTCCAGCTGGATACTACGGTCAAGGATGGCTGAATAGTTGCACCAGGGAATGCGTCAAGGTAGGAAGACGTACTCATGCTTGAGAGTGCCAATGTCTTCCTTCATCCGTACGTCCAATACGTCTACCTCTCTCCGTAACGCGCCTGTCGCTGTGCGTATTGCAGCAGTGTCATTGCGGGTCAACATTGTTGTCTCCGTCCGCAGCTCTGAGAGTGCAGCCTTGAAGAGGTAGGCTTGCTATAGGTGCTCGTTACTTACGCGGTCTTATGCTAATAGCAAGTACGATACTCACACTTTCCAGATCCTTCGCAGTCACTGCATCCCTTCTGACCCGTCCCAATCGATCGACCAGTAATGCGCGTGTCGCGCACATAAGGTTCTGCGCGATAACGGTAGGGAACATAACCTCCAGACTTTCGACAAATTTATGCGTATGGAATGGCGGATTGCTGTACGGAGTCGGTGTGTGCGCGTTGCTAGGAAAGTGAGGAGCTGGTAAATCGGTGCACGGCGGCGAGGATGCAAAGGATGGCGGAGGAGCCGGAACGATTCCATGTTCACTCGCGTTCGCATCTGGTTCGTTCACCGGAGGCAGCGGGTCCGAGTTCGGCGGCGGGGGTGACGACGACGACTTTGCGGCAGGCTGAACCAGCTCTGGTGCATTACTGGGCCCAGCACCTGGGCTTGAGGTCGAACTCGAGCTCGAGCCATCAGGGTTGCGTGGGTCCCTCGGGTGCGCGGCGGACAATGTCGACGCGCTGTTGGGCGTCCTGGGCGGATCGGAGATGGTCACGGAAGCGTATGCCCGCCACAAAGCCGCAGGGCCTGCTCGCGGCGGTGTTACTACTGGATTTCGCAGCGGCGCCGTTGAGCAGAAGTAGACTAAATTCCGCGAGAACATGGGAGGGTGGATGAGGGCTCTAACACTCGCTCGCCACTCGGAGATCGGTGCACACGTCTCGCGTGCTCGTCACGTGCAGGGTAATCATACAGGTCGATTCGCTCATTCGGGTGTCCTTCAGACTCCAGGCAGTACACAGTCGGGCAGTGCTGTATGAACTGAACATCATATTCCGGTCTGGCAATGTTTGACATACTTTCCAGCGAGTGAGGTGGAAAAGAGCGATAATTAAAAGTCACTATGAGTGCATGAATGCGACGATCTGAGATTCGCACTGCTTGACAAGCGCACACCACGGTGCCTTCATCGTAGCGGCGCAAGCGCCGATCCCCGACTCCTGCATGGCACACAGCTACTCAGCCTGCCACAGCGGCACCATAGTATATAATGTATGTATTGTAATATTGTACCATCGGAATGGTATGGAGACTCAATTGGAAGCCCTCACACCCGCGGCGGCTTTGCCGCCCGGGCGTCTCGGGCTTCCACGACTCAGTACTATATCGGGTCACGATCTCGTCCACCTTAGCATTCGACAAGCCCTCCTCACTCTGTATGGGCCATAATGACCTTAATTATTGTGAGAAGGTATGTTAAGAGACCTCAGAAATACGAGAAAAATATGAGAAAAAATATACAATCATTGAGTCGAGCTCAGTAGCTAAAGTTCTGGTTGAGAGTAGGGTGAGCCACACTGCTTACCAGAAATAGGTATTATCGCAAAGGGTGATTTTTCCTGCACACAGATCTCAGTGTATTGGCCTCAAATTTTGTACAGGCATTACAAGGATGCATTGAGACATGCTACAATTTATTTCATAGCTATAGAAGGGGTGATTGTTGAATGAGGCTCCAGTGACCGACTACCTAGACTGTCCGAGATCATGACCCGATATAGTATGTATCACAGTAACTTACATAAGTATGTAAGTGCAGGCTATCAAAAATGAGAGAAACTTTCCTGCATTTGGTAGGAGTCATTTGATGTTCAGAGATACAGGCGTCCAGACACAGCCAGATGCACGAAGGATCCAACTGCCTCGTAGGACACTCACACTCGAGCATTGCTGCGATACCGTTTATGGAATTTTAAGTCACGTGTTTCCCACGGAGGGAGCGGCATCGCCGGCTGCGAACGACTTATGGTCGACAAAGCCCTCCTCTCTCCCTCCGGTCGGAGTCGGGGAAGCAGCACCCTCTACGTCGTCCCGTACCTTACTCGCTCCTTCCGCTGTCCCTCCTTCCGTCTTTCCTTCTCTCTCTCTCTATTTCCTTACTTCGCTCTTCGATCTTCGTCATGTCATCGCCGCAGACCGCTCAGTCGACGCATAAATCCACCTCTGCTCCTGATGTCAAGGCACTGAACCAACAGAAGAAACAACCGCCGCCACCTCCGCCACAGAACATCAAGAACAAGAAAGAGGCAAACCAGGTCGTGAAACCCCTCCCAGACAACGACCCAAGGACGCAGCCGCTCCCCAAGAATGTTGCTCGCAGATCGAGCAAGCCCATCATCAACTGGTTCCAGCGCAAGCTGGCAGGAACTGTACGCGCGAGGCGGATTTCTGATCCTGACAGACCTTCGTCCAGGCCCGTTGTCGTCCGTGAACCCAGCTGGCGCGAGAAGCCTCGAAGGGCTTCTGCGCCGCAACATCCGTCTGACCCGCCGCTCTCAGTGAGGATACGGAGCAAAACCGAGTCGAAGCACGGTAGGAAGATCTCTACCGTCAGCTCAATTCCCTCTCGCAGGCCGGCCTCGCTGGACGGTTACAGTGCGGTGGAGAGCACAGCGGGCCTTACCACCGACTCTGATGACGGCCGTCGTTCCTCTTTCGCCCGCTCTTCCCTGTGGTCGCCGACGAGTCATCTTGAGGCGGATGAAGATGCATCTATGCGACCATTGCCGCCTACGTCCCCTCCCTCGCCCTCTCCCTCGCATTCGTCGTCCTCGTACATGTCGGACCCGCGTACCTTCCGAAGCATGACCGCGAGTACTAAGCCGACGACCCTGCTCAGCGTGGATCTTACGGGAGGCATGGCCCACATCGCACAAGCGCCGCCTACCCCGACCACACCTTCTCGCCTGCAGGCGCACCTCCGTTCGCAGTCACCTGGTCCAGGTTCCGGAGGTGCCATCACATTCTCTGCAATCCCTCCCGTCTCGTCTGGCTCGCCATCGCCAAGCGCGTCTGCTGCCCAGAATGAACAGTACGCATTGCACGCACCGCAGCACACGGCCCATCACCCGCGGAACAATCCGCGCCCGTCGTCGCCGCCTCAGGATGATGCATCCGTGCTCACCCTCGCGTCGTCGGCTTTCGGCATGCCTGGTGCGCGGATAGGCATGAGGGCCCTCTCGCTCTCCGGAGGCGTATCGGTTGCGGACGATTCCATCTCCCACCTGAGCCACGGTGTCGGCGCGGGAGGCGACTCTACTAGCCATTTCCTGCTGGGCGAGTTGGACGACCTGCTGGAGAAGGAATACCAGGATGTGGACGCGAGCGTGCGCGCGCTGCGGCCGCGCAGCTCGAGGCGAGGTAGTTGGGCGAGCGAAGATAGCAAATGGAGTGCGAGCGCGAGCCTGGCTCTGACCGGCGTGACGGGCTTAACGTCCCACAGCCCTGTCAGTCATGCGGGCCCAGGAGCCTGTGGACAAACGGCAGCTACAGGACCGGCGGAGTCAGCGTTGATGTCAGCGTGAGCAATGACCATGGGGACGACGAAACGGACGGGAACGGCGAGGAGACAGAGGGCGAGGAGACTAGTCTGGATGAAAGGGTGTCGGTTCCCGATGTCCGCTCGTTGTCGACTTCAGTACGGGAGATCCGCTCCGTGTCAACGCATCTGGCGGCGGACGATGTCTCTAGCGTTGCCAGCCCTCACTTCTCCGTGCGCACGGATGATGCGTCGACGCTGCCGGCGACACCCATCGACGCGCTTGGCCAGCAGGCAGATGCGCTATCGACCGAGGCCGGCGGGTCGTCTGAACCGAGCAAGAGTGCGATGGCTACGCCCAAACCAGGACCGATCTCCCTGCAGGCGCACGACGCCATGCCTGACATCTCTGCGACCATCAGGTCGCTGGGTGCTGTCAAGTACCAGGAGAAAACCGAGCGTGATAGTGCTGCAGATTCAGCCAGTGTTACCACCGCGGACTACGAGACGGATAACTTCGAGACTCCGATGACCACGCCTTTGCCTCAACCGGAGTAACCCGACGCTCGCGTCCGCCATGTTTCTCTCTCATAGTGGGTAACTTCGTTACTTCATGTGCGCTTGAAACTGACATGCTACTGCACAGTTGATTTGGTGTGATATTCACGGCATGTTTCCTGCGCTCAATGCTGGTCTACGCTCAGCAGTGCTACCCCTGTTTTGCCTTGGTGTATTTAGTCAGTCTTGACCATACATCTCTGCTAATTGTCTCCTGTCTAGCCCCTGGATACATGTAAATACCCTGTACTCCTAGCTCTATCTCATGTGTATTCTTCTGCTCGCCATGGACACTGTTCGCTATTCATTTCTCACTTTGGCGCGCGCGGTGGTATGAGTCACGTGTGCGTGTAGCGCGAAGGAGCGCGCCTGCCGAGTTGCAGCTTGCTTCACGGCATTCTGATTTCTGGCAGTATAAGTGTTCATCAGACGGTCAGCTGGATCAACCCGTGTCTGTTGCACCTGCACGATCGCGAATACTTACGGCTGGGTCAGGGGAACATGTTCTGGTGGACACGCTCATCATGGTAAGTAATTATACCTGTCCTGGCATCCTCCATACGGCCCGGGTCGTGCACGTCGAAGCTCACTTTCGAAGCCGCTCCTAGGCATCTTAAAGGACCACCTGGACGCGCGCGCACCCGATAGCCTCTTTGCCTCGCTCGAGGACTGGAGAGAAGGTCTTGGCTTTGCGAACATTGCGAGGACAGCTTGGCAGACTCTAAGCATGAAGTTCGGGTTCTCATCTTCCGCTGTGACGGCTGTTACTCTGGGTGCGGCTTTGAGTGCAGCGCAATGTCCGGACTATACGACTTACTCGCAGGTGAGCTGACCTACGATGGAAAGAAGAGGCATGATATCTTACGCACAGTTCCGTAGAGCCCCCAGGGAGATTCTTCCACCGGGCCTCTGGCGTTGCCGTACATGAGGCCGGATCCAGCATGTCGTACGTTCAATAGCACGGCGGCGGAGGTGAGTGTGCACTATGTCGCACACAGTTCGCTAGCAATGACCGTCGTGGTCATATAGTATGTCATTACAAACATGACATCGCGGCTGAAAGACCCGGACATCGCACGCTTGTTCGAAAACACGTTTCCAAATACGCTCGGTACGTTTGCGCTAATCCGTGGTACGAGCATGCGTATAATGCTTCCGTAGACACTACCATCAAGTACTTCGACGCGGTCAGTCCAATACAGACTTCGTTCATAGCACAGTCTGCTGATTCAAAGATTGTACTAAGTAGACGGAGAACCTCGCCTTCGTGATCACTGGTGTGAGTGCGCATTGTCAAATTTGTTTCGAGCACTGACCGACTCTCTTACTCAAGGACATCACGTACGTAGACTTAATCGACGCCCGTTCCTCTGCATCTGCTGAAGTACCACTTCTGTCTGATAGAGCACAGTGGCTCCGGGACACAGGAAACCAGGCAAGACACAACGTATCCAGCTTTTCGATGGTCTCTGACAATATATGACGCGCAGCTTGCCCAATACCACTACCTGTACACGCAGGACTCGGAGCTGGCAACGCTTGTCAAGGCTATCATCAACAACGAGGCTCGTTATGTCTCGCAGTACCCATACTGCAGCGCCTTCCAACCTCCACCCGAGAGCGGTCTGAGCCCTACGGTGAATGATTGGGCTATTGACGTACTGGTGAACCCGTGAGTACTTTTGAGTTAGAGCAATTGACAAGGTCATGACGGCGTATCAGTCCGGTAGACAACCAAACGGTCTATGAATGCAAGGTCAGTGCCGCCGCACAGGAGCTACTACGCCGACTGATGATAGGGGGCAGTACGAACTCGACTCGCTGTGTTCTTTCATGAAACTTTCGCGGTCGTACTATCAAGCAACGAATGATTCATCCTTCATGAATGACAATTGTCTGTTTGGTCTCACACCGTTTAGTGTTCATATCGCTGACTTCTGATCCGTGGCCCTTCAGGGTTGGGCGCGATATCGCAGATCATGCGTCTGATCTGGGAACAGTCTCAACCAACCTTCGATGAGAACTGGAACCTCATCTCGTACTACAACTGGACAGGTGAGGCAGGGTCGCTTGCAGGGGCAGTCAACAACGGCGGAAATGGTGAGCCGAAGGCGTACACTGGCTTGATCGGAACACACCACAGACCATCCGACGACCTGTCCACATTCGGTGAGTGCGACGTGTGTCGGCTACATGTGTTTGGATACTCATTGATAGCGGTGTGCGACAGCCTTTCTCATACCTGCAAATGCGATGCTCACGGTAGAACTTGGGTATCTTGCGGACATCCTTGACTCTGCCGGTCTAGCGAGCGGTGTTAGCAAGGCTGCTAGGGAGTACGTTACAAACATCACCGAGGCCATCTGGGAGCACACAGTGAGCAGACAATTCACTCCCCTCTCGGAAGCTCTGGACTGATAGGCGTCCACGGCACAGCTAGTAAACAATATCTTCGCGTATGAAACAAACGGTGGATACGTCATCTGAGTGCATCGTACAGATCGAGCTCTGACGACTATATGCTAGGCTTCGGTGGTCGATATGTCATGGACGACGCCAACGTACCGGTATGCATAGCATCTCTGTGTTGGTCTCGGAACTAAACAGGGTTGCCAGTCTCTGATGTCCCTGCCGTACCTTGGGTTCCTAGACAAGGAGCATCCGGCGTACGTTGCAACCAGTGGAGTCCTGATGTCTCGGGCGAATCCATACTACGTGGTGGGTAAGAATTTCAGCGGTATCGGGTACGTAGCCTCACTCGCGACATTGTGTGTCGAGACCTGAGCCTCGTGTCGTACGTCCAGCGGACCTCATGAGGATGCCTGGAATCCTTGGTCAGTGCCGTCCCGTCACTGTGATCCTGGAGTTCACTGAATGTTTTCGTTGATGCAGGCCCATGTCACTCATTTCGGCCATATACGGAACCGACGACGACAATGAAATCATAAACTATTTGTATCTAATCGCGAACGTCAGTATCGACTTCTTTATCGATCTGAACTTACAACTGATCGTAATGAACGTTGGTTGAATTTTCACAGAATACCGACGGTCTGGGGCTCATTCACGAGTCCATAGACATATACGACGGCTCATACACTCGTCCGTGGTTCGCGTGGGCAAACAGCTACTTCTCAGAGATGTTGCTTGATCTCGCGAGTCGAAAACCATACCTGATCTTAACGACGACGAACCGTACGTTCCGGGTCAGTGATTCATAGCAGACCGCGTATATTTGGGCTTAGCAGTATGTGGATCATTTCGAGCTATGGACTGACTGCGCTTATGGTATTCACGAAGGAAAGGGATGCGGTGGGACCCTTCACCGCATAGCACGTCAATGAACCATCATTCAGTGTCTGTGACAGACACTGATATTTTCAAACTATATATGCTTGCCATCTTGTCTTGGGCATGATTCCGCAGGTTGTTCGCAGCAACGCAGCCAACAGCCTCACTGCGCGTCGAAGATCATATGCTCCAACGGCTATTCTACGCGAGAATGAACGCCCTCGGACATACTACACAATGGTGTACGCGACCTCAACGCAGCACCGAAGCCCAAGAGGTTAATTCCTCTAGATTTTGAGTGAGAGTGAAGTACTGTATATGAACCCCGCATGAACCCCACGGGCGGACAGGGCGGCGTAACAACCAATCGCGTTCGCGGACATGGGCGCTTCCGGCACGTTCGCGCTCAGGATGGTTCGCTCTGCGATCAACCGCCTTGGCGCTGTGTTGTCGCGTTTATATATAATTCATTACCTCCTTTCCTCCTCCAACACCTCCCATCGTTCGCAACCCCCGCTTTCATCTCTGTATCGGCCTCAGACTGGACTCCATTCAGACGTGAATCACCCTCGATGGTCACAGCAACCCCACGCGAGGTCGGCACCTTGGTTGTAGTTATTCTGAAAGCGGTGTGTGTATTTCAGTCACAGACACGTCTAGGCTACCTATTTGATGCTGGTCGCCAGAAAAACCTCCCAAACAAGCGACACATAGGAAAGCAGGATCCTTATTGCTCAGTGGCTTTCAATGGAGAGAAGAAGAGAACGAAGGCCATCAAGCGCGGCGGCCAGCACCCTGAGTGGGACGAGGAGTTTCGCTATACGCTCCACGAGGATCCGAACGACTTGCCTGCCCCCCCTCATGGGGATGGTACACCTCCACCACCACCTCCCAAGAAAACCAAGGGGCCTCCTAGCGTGAAGGGTGGACGATCGATGCTAGTCGCCTGCTATGCGGAAGATCCACGCGAGCCAGACTTCATTGGGGAGACAAACGTGGACTTGACAGAGGTGCTGACGAAGGGCGAAACCGATGGTGCGTGACTGCGCGGTTCTCAGAGTCCGCATCTTACCCCGGAACAGAATGGTTCACTCTTACGAACAAAGACAAGTATTGTGGAGAAGTATATCTTGAGCTCACGTTTTGGTCAAACGTTCGTGATCGTCCATGTCATGCTATGGCGCACTCACCTGGCCTTTGACAGGAACCCGAGCCTACCAAGAAGGCTACACCCAAGCCGAACGGGAGGAGCCACAGACATTACGGCGGCCCTGGTCAATTCGTGCCTGCGGGAGAGTCTCCGCCTCCCAATGGCGTCGATATACAAGATGCATCCGAAGCATCCCCACTGGCGGTTCCAGAGGGGAGTTGCGGCCGGAGCATGTGCCACCGTCACTCAGGCCTTCAAGCTCTCGCCTTGACCTATATGTGCCACCATATGAGACTTCTCGTTCTCGTCACTCCATGGTGGACAACGTGACTGGTGACTTCGCAGAGCTGAGTGTTGACGTGGATCGCAGGCAGAGCGTTCTGGTGAGTGGAGCTTAGTTCAGTGGGTGATGTGATACTCAGCGTTTGGTGCAGCCTCACACTCGGGTTATGCACCTCGTCCGGCGTCGTCAATTGGCTTCCAGGATCAGCGGGCTGTCTCCCCTCAGCCGGGCCACGGTTACCATCAAGGCACGTATTCAGATGGAGGAGGGTCCTACTACGACGAGGGTGCTACACCTCCAGCAGTCAGCACGTATCACCAAGGACCGCCGCCTGAGCAGTATCAGCCATCATACGAGACTTTACAGCCCGCTACAACCGGTTACCAGGTCGCGCCACGACACGGGCCGAGGCACAGTATGCCGCCTTCGTCCTCCGGTTTGTGCCCATGCCTACTCCAGCGCCATCTGGTTTCGTCTCGCTGTCGTCACACCATTCCCAGCCATCCGGATTGCTCCTCTACCATCAGCAACACCCGCGCCGCAAAACTATGGTCCGCCCGCGTCACATATGATCATCCCGTCGTCCAGTTTCTCGACGCTGCCACAACCACCCGTCGCGTCCTCTGGGTTTGTCACTACCGGGCCTCCTCCAACGCCCACACCTGCCTCTTATCATCGATCCTCGTTGCCTCAACCTCCCAGTCTCATTCACCCGGTAACTATCAACCGTACGTCCCACCGCAATTACTGCTCCACAACCACCCCCGCTGCCTTCGATGTCTGTACCTCCAGGCGCGCCGCCGGGCCATTTGACATACGTACCTCCCTCCACCGCCATCTGTTCCTCCCCACTCTCACTCAGCACCTCCAGAACAGTTCCCTGGTCAGCATGTCAATTCCCTATCTCGCGTGAGCATATTCCACCACCACCACCTCTTCATGATAGTCCTCCGTCGGGTCAAGGGTCCGGGTCTCGGCCTTTGCCCCAGCCAATGCAGAATCCGCAACAGCACCGGCGACGTCAGTCCTCACTGCCTATACCTCCTGCAGGCGGACCGCCTGGGATGTATAACCCACCTCAGCGGGGTCCGTCCGGATCCTTCAACATGTCTGCTGCACCTCAGGCTGGTCCTCCCGCACCGTACAATGGATCTTTGATGAGAGTTCCCTCTGGTTCGTATACAGGACAAAGTCAAGGTGGTTTGTATACGCAACCGACTGGCAGTTCAACGTTCTCCTACAACCAGCCGCAGGCACAGCCCGTCTCTTACCACACAGGTGGAGTGAGCCCCGGAGAGGCGCCTACCAGTCTGTATAGCTCTATCCCACCGCCGCCTCCGTTGCCGTCACAGACGACGCCCGCGCCCTATGCGCCGCAGGGTCCACAACCCCCATGACTGGATCCTCTCCGTCGTTGCCACCGCCACCGTCGCAGTATCAGCAAGCACCATGCCCAGTCGTTCGCCGTCCCTGCCGGCGCCGCCGCATACTGTCACTAGACGGCCGAGTCTCCCGCCGCCACCTACTATGGCTTACGCTGGTCAACCGCAGTCTGCTTTTCAGGTGCTCCCACCGCCTCCGGCTCCACCCAGCATGCCACCGAATACTCACTACGAGCCGGCTTCGGCCTACATGCCCATGAGCAATAGCCAGACATTCCATCCCGGACCGCCGCCGAGGCCTCCGGCACAGCCAAATGGCCAGCCCCAGTACCATCAGTACCCTCTGAACCCACAGGCGCCGTACGGAGGTCACTCACCTATCGCGGAGAGGGGATGGTAACTTCGTTTTGTTGCGCATCTGCGCATGCGTACTTGTCATACTGCACTATTTATTACTGGTCGTTCACCTCCCATAGTTGTCTCACGCCCCGACACGGACTCCTCGCGCTCTCCAGTCTCTCTACTTTCTGTTCGTGTTATAGCCTTGACAACAGCACACATAGCAATCTGCGGACGTACTGCATCTGACCTATACAACCGTCTTGTCACGACGGCCTCGAGCCCTCCACGTCGGCCTGTTGAGCAGCGAAGCGCTGTGCCTTCCACTTCGCGATCTCTGTCTCCGTTGCAACTAGCCCGCGTCGCGCGAGGTCTATCCGTGCCTCCTTTCTGATTTTACCTTCGGTCTGGCGCCGCTCAGCTTCATGGGCTAGCAGGGCGTTCTCCGCGCCTACGACGAGCCCGAAGACGGTGACTGGCAAGCAAGTGTGAGAGCACAATTGCAACTAGCGGACCCGAGTATCGAACACACAGATAGTGACCAGGAAACCCTTGAAAGGTAAAGTTTGCCGCCTGGACACATAACGGGGGTCCAGGACGGCCGTGGGTGAGTACTGGCATGCTACGAGCACGGGCGAAGGGTGGACTGACCGGAAGGTGGGCCAAGTGTAGTGGCCCAAGACGGCTAGTCCTGTGCCGAGCAGAGTCGCCCTCGCTGCCCCCTGCAGGCCTGCCTTGGCCTGCAGCTCGTACGCTCGCTCAACATCTTCCTTGCGGGTGGCCCTGTCCATGGTGGCTGAAGTACATGAGACGTGCTCGTGCCCGGGTCCAGTCCGGCGCCCCGGATGTTGACGGTGTGTGTTCAGGTGTGTTCACGCCGTCCAAACGGGGCAACTCCGCACAACCACCCCAACCACCGTGACGGCCAGTATGTAGTTGAGGGTGCTGGCCATTGGCGCCGCGGAAGACAACATGCAAGGTGCGCACACATTAGAAGGGCCATACGATATCGATGCGGTGTCTATGACCTGGTGGAAGGTCACCAATACGTACATTCGTAGTGTATCATACAGATACATTAGATCCGTGCGTATACAGTACACTGTCGAACGTCCACGGAAATTGTACACGTAAAAGTGTCAGCGAACTGAATGAGATCAGGGCTTATCCTCGTTGTCATCGTCTATGCACCGGACCGATGGTGGCAGTATGCAAGTTCGTGGTCTTCGGAGCATGCAACAAGACGCGCGTCATCGAACACGACCTGAGTGATTCGTTGGTCGGTAAAACAAGGGATCTGCAGGGACACGCGGCGAATGAACGTCTATCTCGCTACGACGGAAGATCTGCCATACCATCTCGATGGTCTGTTGAGTGTTCCGTAGGTCCCATAACCGCACCATTCCATCTTTATCACCACAGGCAAACTTGCCACAACGCACGTCACCTGCAGGCGCGAGATACATCAGCTCATGGAACAGAAAATGCGCCAGTTGGGCTTGCCTTTGATATATCGGCCATGCACCTGCCGCGAAGGGTAACCAAATCTTTGGACGGCCTCCTGGGGAACTAGTCGATGGTCGCGGATCTCAAACTGTAATTCTCTATGTGCCACCTGTATGTACTGCGTATCAAATTTCCGTCCTCCGAATCGGGCATCAGAGCAACTTGGCTAACCTCCAACAACGTGCAGAAAGGCGAGAGAGCCTCATGCGCGTGATACACAGAGTTTGAGGTTTTGAGCGTATTCACAACACGCTCCGACGATAGATCATAGATATGCACGTTGCAGTCGGCCCCGCTTGATACGAGCTTATGGCTCGTGTCGCGGATTGCTAGGAGGGATTGCACGGTAGAGGTGTGTTTGATGGCTAGTGGAGTTGGCGACGGCCTCGAGACGTCCCTGCTGGCGTCCCAAAGATGTACCACATGATCGTAGCCTCCGCTCGCAAACATCATGCTGTGCTGCATGGCGCATACTGCGCTTGCGCCTCTATTCTTTCCGCTTTGAGCTGGCCGATCAACCGCACAGACGTCCGTCAACTGCAATTCCTCTCAGTGACCTGAACCTGAAATGGTCTAGCAAGTGACGCGCCATACCTTGTCTCTGGTCACATGCATCACCGATAACTGGTGGTCCTCGCGGACATGAGCCGCAACTATGAACTGCTCGTTGCGGCCGCATAACAAGCAAGTGTCGTCGATGGCTTGTCGACTGCCCTCCGCCGCAGTTCTGATGACACGACCTCGTCTGCACGCGATTAGATAGGTACAACAGTGGCAGAGAGGTCTTCCTGACCTTGTTGAGGTACGGTCGATGGAGCCAACAGCGCCTCGCATTGTGACACTAAGAATCCCTAGCGAAGATGAAACGAGCAGTCTCCGAGGCTTGTCATGACTGTCCCTGCCGAGGCGCACTATCTCTACCACATTGTCTGTCCCGGGAGGCACCGCACGGTCAATACCGTACAGCGGCGACGCGGTTCGTCTCTGCGGAGTTGATCCGCAGCGTGAAGAGCTCGCGGGAGCCACGAGGTCAGGATCTGGGGAGTTCCTCCTGCGAGGAGAGATGACATCGCGCTCCCGCGCAGATCGTGGAGCCGCGGGATCTTCGTCCTCGCTCTCTATGCGTTCATGGATGGGTGCAGAGGCTTCGCTTTCCCGACATCGTGCTCGAGCCGGAGGAGAGTCCGAGTAAGGCGTGATACACAGTACCCCAGAGCGGAATGACGCTGATGACGCAGTCTCGGTGAGTGCTATACGAGAACGGCTCCTTGCATCCGGAGTGGGTGCTGTAGCGTGTATGCCATTTGTATGAGGTTGAATCGTGGGTTCCATTTGACGAACGCGAGATGCAGACGCCGATGCACGAGTACTGACATCGGTATCTGTTTCTGTTGCACCGTGTGTTGACTTTGCCAGAGTAAAGTCGGGATCAAGACGACGCCGACGCGACGGGTTCGAACCCTGCTCCGGGGATATGAATTCGGAGGCATCTGCAGGGTGTCGAGCAGTGATATCCGATGCGCCCGTCAGATCAACTTCAGTGAAACTGTCTGGGTCAAATGAGGAAGATGTGTAGGGACGCTGATAACACCTCAGAGTAAGTTCAGCCAAATGAACTGAAGGAACGCACACCTCCGAGTCAGATCGGCTGGCCTTCCGAGTCTCAGGATGGCCGATAGACTTCGCTGCGATCTCGGATGCAGCAATCGGAGTGCTAAGAGGTATATGGCCGCCAGTTACATGCGAGGGTGACAGGGTTGGAGACTGCGCATGATCCGGAGCGCATACAAGGGATGATCCGCCGGGGCGAATGGACCTACAATCGAAGAGGACATCGGAACCTTTGAACGAGTGGTTGATAATTGTGACACCGTGCTCGTGCTGTAACTGGCTTGTCTTGGATTTTATCCAGGCGCGGCGACGGTGATGGCATCGAGGAGCGCCACTAAGGCAATTTGGAGGCATGGAAACAGAGATGGTGAATCTGGACTCTTGTCTTTCGCTATTAAACTGTACGTGTTCCTGAGGATCCTGTGGACGTTCGCTGGCGACCCCTGCGTAAGGGGTGTGTATATGTCGAGTTGGGGTATCGATACGCCTCCGCTTCCGTGGCCTCTCGTAGCCTGCTTTCTCGTGATGCGCCGTTGCCGGCCTGTAAGGAGACTTCCAGACGCTGAAAGACGGTATAACAGACCTGCATACAGAGGATGATGTGGTCGGTTGTTCTGTTGCAATGCTGCATCGGAGGCTCTCGGCGTCGATCTGGGCGCAGCAGGCTGAGCTGAATCTCCTGTTCTCGCGACTTGTGCTGTACGGCGCTCTACTAAAGGCCGAGACGTGCGGATGGCGGGTACATAATTGCGTCCTTTCTGGGACGGGCGAAGTTCGTTCGGTTGAGTGTCCTCCGATGCTTGCATGCTACGACACTATTCGACCGACTCTTGCGGTAGCGCAATGCTGTTGGTGTAGCGGTAGAGATCAAGTACAGTCCTGCCTTATCGGGCAAGAAAACAAGAAGCGGCGACACAAGTGCTCGCACGTGGCCGGCTTCAGCCACCGACGCGTTCAGCCGCCACAGCAAGTTGGTGCCAGCCTCTTTACCTCGCTTGCTCTCGGAAGTTCGTATCTACACAACTGCGTCTTCTGGGTCCGTACGTTTTGATAAGACCATACGATCTCTGGGGCTGGGGATGAGGGCTGACCAGAAACGGTCACTGACACCAACCACTGCCGCAAAAGAGAAGAGGGTTCGAGTCAAGCAAGATCACGATTGGGACGAGGACGAAATACCTTTCTTTCTGGACCAAAACGACTGCTTCCAAAACACAGTAAAATCTGAGAGAGGGGATACAAAAGATCCAACGCGGGGTGCTGAATTTAAACGCATCATACAACCCCAATCCCGCTCGGTGAATACTCTGGTCATTCAGACAACTCGAGAATTGGCCGCTGTTGGCAAGCGTCTCGTCCAGGCACCTCGACTCTTGTGTGTGACCCTCATCTATAGCCTATGTTATAATATCACTAAAACAACCTCCAGGGACGATGGAATACTGTTTGACTGGTCTGTCTGCCTCCTTGATGTTATGAACACGTTTTCATCAAACTCGCTACGTCAGGGTGCTCGACTATTCGGCGAAGCAAGAATCCGTTGACTCCTTGCTGGCGGTGTGAGTCCTCAGTCTCCCGCACTTATGATGACATGCTGCTGATGGATGCAGAAGTGCCGGTATTGACACGCGTGCTCTCGGGCCTGCATTACAGCGGGTTGCACCCTCGGGTTCAGAACAAGGCAGTAGTCGAGATGCCCTTCCCATGATCATTGACCTCTTGTCTGATCATGAAAGTGACGTCGATGACAAGACGACCATCAAGCTCCTTGGTCCGGAGGGAGGCGCATCGCATCCTATCGTCATTGACAAAGAGGAGGAGGATGAATTAGAGCTGACGGTCACATCCCAACATGGTGATGGCTTGGCCGAATTGTCCCCGAGACCCGCTGAGTCCGCCGCGGACACAAACGGCGATGACCGTACTGAAGTGAGTACCTCAGCGACAAGTGAAACAAATGCAGCTGGGCCTTCACAGCTTAGGTACGATTAGAGCGCATTCTCTTCCAGCAATTAACCATTCTGACTTTCTACTCACTGGTTGTAGACGGCTTGTTGATCATGATGACGAAGTAGAAGACATAGCTGGTTCGTGCTACGATGCCCCCTCGTACCTACAATTAGTGCCAACGAACAGCAGCTCCGTGTAGGGACCATCATCCGGAGAGGCCAAGGGCGGACCAGAACAGGGATGACCGGCAAGCCGAAGACAAGAAAAGGGACAGCCGCTCCGTTAATCTGTACGGTTCATTCAATATGCTCGCCTCTAGCGACAGCGAGAAAGAGTCGGAAGACGAGGATGAGAGGCCATCTGAGACACCTGGCAGTGCAACCACCGGCTCACGGGATTTCGCGGGGAGCAGGCCTGCCAAACAACTGCGCCCGCCGTTTGACCATGACAACAGGGTGCGGATTTCAAGGACAACCTTCGATGATGGTATTGGTCGGTCGCTGAAATGAATGGATCACGCACTGACAAGTATACTGAAGCCTCGGCAGAACCGCTCATTGGAGGCACCCGCGTACCGCCTCGTCCTAGTCGACACAGTCGCACAATCGCAGGTCCCTCGAATAGCGGGCGATCATCTCAGAAAGCCGCCCGTCCTGCTCGTCGCAGCACTCTATCTCGAGCAGTGCTCGAAGAACAGGATAGTGACGGTCGAGATGGTGACAGGAGCAGCTTGGAGGACTCCGATGAGTTGAGGCCGCAAGCACTATCGACATGGCGCCGTCATGTGGTAGCCATCCCGAAAGCGGAGTTTGCGAGGGCCAGGCGGCTCATCGCACCTATCGACCAAGGAATTCCCTATGCCACCATAACTATGAGAGGCGATGGATCCTTTATCGATAGACGACGCCTGTGAGCGGTTCCATATTGCCTCGTGCTTGGGCTAACAACTCCATGCAGGACCAGGATCTCGGCATTTTCGCTGCCGCTCTATGAGCCTGACAAATCACCTGTTGCCCTTGTGGCAGATGCGTGTCTTGTCGGGGACAAAACAATCGTCGTCGGGTACGCACATGGTGCCCACCAGGCATCTCTCATCTTGCTGGGCGATCAGGTACTAGTTTCTGTTGACCGTCAAAATAAGGATTTCTGACATGCCTGCCAGCGTCAACCTCGTCGCGTGGATCTGGCCCATCGAGCGCACAGCACTGTGCAGGAGAACCGCAATCTGGGCACATCTCGTCCTAACCCTGGCATTAGTGCACTTGCACCCTGTGATGGCTCGCGTCTTCAATTTCTATCGGGAGGAGAAGACAGGGCAGTCCATTTGTGGACTCTGAGGAATACCGATGGCGGGTACAAAGCGAGCTCTTGCCGCTTAAATGTGCCTCAGTTCCAGAAGGTTCAGGCCCTTGCATATCGTAGTGCTGACGAGACGGTATTCTCATGCGGAGGGACTTCAATATCCGAAGTAAAAATCTCGGCGCGTTATGCGCCGGACCCTATCAGGGTGTCCGACGGCCGGATACTCCAAATCCACGTCCACCCTCAAGATCCTCAGGTAGTCATTCTAGAGGCCAGTCTAGCAGACCATCGGCGTGCATCAGATGTCGGCTAATGTCGGCGAATAGGTTGACCATATTCAAGATCAGATACTGGTCTACGACATGCGCAAAGGAGGCTTTAACCGCCCGCCAACTCTTCAGTTCGGGCACCGTGACGAGAACGCGCAGGGCAACACCCGGTTCATGAAGGGTTCCGCCCTTAATAGCTTCTTCGCACGCCCACACAACGATGGCAAGACGGGAGTCGTGCAAGTCTGGGACTATCGTCAAGCAAGGGTACGTTATTGGCCAGCAATGTGATCTGCTGAACTGACCAGACTCCCAGGCGGTAGTAGCATGTTTTAAGGAAGAGCACCCGGCGCCAATCGTGCATACAGTGCTGTCTGGATCCGACGTCCTAGCATACGGAGGACCTTCGGTTACAGTGTGGAGGACCAACAACAGAAACTGACATATATCACGAGAACCATTATTATATTCGAATCATGACCGTGTGATGTACAAGTATGACTAGACCGATGGAAACGTGCTTTGTTGCGGCATGTTCACCGCGAGCGCGCGAGGGTGGTGTGGCGTCACTCGGACTTTGTCCATCCCGCGAGCTCAACTGAAAAGCCGACAGCAAGCTTGGAGAATTCTAGCATGTGCTCAAAGCTGAATTCGTCCGAGGTATCGAAACGGCTACAACAGCCGTTAGTATTTCTACAGGCGAAAGATCAAAGAGTGTCCACTCACTCGTTCGCGCTGTGAATGTTCTTGTTGGAGTTCTCGAAGGTGCTCTCTGTAACAATGACACATGAGTCAGGCGGGATTTCAAAAGCAGGTAGAATTGCCGCACCAATGGTGAATACCGAAGGATACCCTGCCTTAGCCCACGAGGCACTACAGGAAAGTCGCAATCAGCACGGAAAGACAAGGGCCCATTACAAAGTCTTACTGGTCGCTGCAGGCGTAACCGCACTTCGTCTCGGCATATGGGATGTCCAGATACAGGTCGACCAATTGCTTGTTCAGCTCCGTCAAGCTATGTTGATGCCAAGTATGAGCGGCGAGACCCTGACAAGCATAAAGGACTTACTCTGCGTCAACGTAATCGACGATTACGCCAACCTCTTCGCGCGTGCCTTTCTTAACCCATGCCGTCATGTCGTACTGCACGGGGAACCTCAGAACATGGTGCCGGACAAGAAGTCGTGAATGTACCTGACTCATTGCCACAACGTTCACACCACGACGCTCGTATTCTTGGGCGATTGCCTGGGAGCCCAGAAGTCCGCCTTCCTGCGTGGGTTACATGCGTTAGTCCGAGACACCATACTGTGAAACGCATGCCGTTACTTCTGCGGAGTACCAATGGAACTCGACACTAAGTTCCGGACGGAAATCAGCGGCGAGCAGCGCCCGGTAAGCTTCCAGGATGCTCATGGAACCGGACCCGTCATCATCAGCGCCTGGTGATAATTAGTCAGATAATGCTAACAAGCGCAGAGTATCCACAGTGGCCTCACCGGGAGCGGGCAGGAAAGGCCATAAGTTCGTGCTTCCCGGAGACGTTGTGAGCGTCGAACCGTGGAACAGCAATGGAATCACGCACCTGTCCTGATGTGCCCCAATAACAACGACGCCGTCATCATCGGTGGAAGAGCCATTGATCCGAGCAATCTGAGTCGGAAATTAGGTGGCCGGCGAATGTACACACGGAACAAATTTCTGACCACTGAGCTCTGGATCCACGTATGCGGAAATTCCTGCACGGTGATGAGCTCCCTCAAGGAGTCCGAGGCATAGTCCTTGGTAATCTTCGAGGCGAGATGAGCGTGGTGAATAAACGGAAGTCGACAACAATACCTCGTTGATGGTGGCCAGAAGCCATTCTTGACTCTGCTTCCCGGTCTATACTGGGATTAGAAGACTTATTTTACGTCTGCATGTGAGAAGAGTCACATCACTACGGTAATCTACAGGGGGTTAGCTCATGATGAACAACGACGCGATGCAACACACATCTCGTCCGGAAGCTAGTGAACGCCTTGAGCCCTGTCTTCAGGTTGTCAATCTCCAGAGTCTTGAGTATGGGCTTGACAAGGTCTGTCTTATTGGGAGACGGGTACGCCGCTGTGACCGAAATTATAACGGAATGCGCATACAGTCATGAGAAAGACTCACGTTTCTTGTTGACTCTGATTTGAGCGTTGTACCCGAGCTGAGGGGTTTCGGAGCTGACAAACCCAACCAAAGGCTGTATGACGTTGTCTCTTCGTGGCAACGTACACGGCACACTCACACATCGAAGAACTTGTTCCCTGCTGCCTTGAGATTGATCTAAGCGAGAGATGAGACTCTGAAAGGAACAAGACAACACGAAAGGGGTTAGGTCGCTGACTTTCTCAAGTTCGGTCATCAGCACAGGGTCTTGTCCTTCTAGCTGGACCCATCGAAGTGCACCTAAATCGAGATCATATCCCGGGTAGCTCTGCAGAGAATTCTGAAGAGTAATCTGGTCGTCGTTGTAGGCGGCTGCGCCCACGACGGCGAGAGATATGATGGCAAGCAACGAGTGGGACTTCATGGTGGTGGTTGGAGCGCAAGCGCGGGTGCTGGACGCGTAAACGCCGGTCTTCGCGAGATCGGGCGTTGCCACACACGCTCCCATATTTGGTCTGTCTGCAAGCTCTGCCTCGAACTGCGTTCCCGGCGCACGGATATTATACGCATGCAGAGAGACCACAACGAGCCGTGTGTGCACTGTCGGCTCACGCTGCCCCAAAGGCGTGCCCTTGTGATGTAGGCCTACGCGACCTCGTTGGTTCATTCCGCCAACGCCTGCCATAAGGAGAGTGGTATTACGTAATGCGGGCGTTCTGTCCGTGCTTCGTCCGAGTCTGCTTCGCTGTTTTGCCCTGCATCTCGCTCTCAGGATCTCCTCGTACTATGTCCAGAGGCGCGGCACAGGCAAGAGCACAGATCGTGGTAAGTCGGCATTGGTCTCGCTGGACCCACGGACCGCATACTGAGCACTACACGCTTGATTCCAAGCGCATCCTAGTTGGTGCTGGCAAGGCCGCACCGACGCCTCCCGTAGGTCCCGCATTGGGAGCCAAGGGTGTCAAGTCATGGACTTTTGCAAAGAGTTCAATGCTCGCACTGCGCATATTGAGCCAGGCACCCCCCTACCTACCCTCATCACAGTCCACCCTGACCGGTCGTTCACTTTCATCACGAAGACACCGCCGACCACCTACTTCCTCAAAAAAGCTGCCGGTATCGAGAAGGGAACCGGCCGTCCCGGACATGAGACTGTGGGGACAGTGAGCCTAAAGCACGTGTATGAAATCGCCAAAATCAAGGCTACGGACGAGCACCTCAAACATCTGCGTCTCGAGGCGATCGCGAGTACCATTGTCGGAACGGCTAGAACGCTGGGCGTGCAGGTTGTCCCGTAGTCCGGATAGGATCTATATTGATAGTGCGTCTTCGCTCATCCGATGCGTATTGAGATCTTAATATGCTTGCAGCCGACAATACCCAGGCAGCACCGTGCTCCGTACGTCAATCGCGCAGAGCAGGTACCCGATGATGCAGGAGAAGTCCGGTCTCTACATATACGGACAATGGGTAGCGGGCGGTCATCCACGTCTCTGTTTACACGAGCTGCAGATGCGCGCATGACGCTGAATCTGAGCTGCCCGGCCTTCTGTGCCGGGGGGGAGCAGCGCTTGTGAATTATGTCCCTTGTGGTTAATGATACAAGGTTCACAAGTCAACGAACTAGGTTAAGCTCGGGGATGGGTCATGCTGCTCAAGTCCTGGATCCGCACATCACGACTCAAGTTGCCTTTTCGCAGCGTGTAACCACGCCTGCAACACCCACTTGCCTCTTCCGTCGACAACTTTGAGAAATTGGGCCACTCCAGTTTGTCATGCCGTACCCGTCCAACGCGTCCGGGCTTGAACTTTGACCGCGAGGAGATAGGCCCTTGTACTGCGTATGGCATCTCGGACACGCCGTAAACACGCTCTGTTCACCTGGCCCGCATTCCTGGTGCTGCTCTTGGTCGAACCAATGCCTTGCGTCTAACATGCCTTATTGAGCCGCTTCCTCGGAACCTCGTGCATGAGGATGGCCAGTGGCATGTCGACCCAATCTTGTTCCAGCCTCGTTGATGGTACGGAATAATCCGCATTTACGAGCGTTTTACTCAGAGAACCCGTTCGGATCCTTGTGGCTCGAGATTGCGCAACGCAACCCTTCTTGACCACGCCCAAGGACTTTACATATTCTGGTCTTTTCTCTCACAGGTCTCGAGGTGAGCGATGGCGCTTACTGTACTCCTCGTGTTGTTCCTCGATCGCCATGAACCACCCGAAGGGAATATCGGCCGTCTACTCCACTGGACAAGGCGGCGGACGACATCATGAATCCATCCGTCTTCTGTACACGTTGGAAGACCTTGTATTCACCTCTATCTGTCACGATGTACACGTTCCCGATCGCACAATCTCTACCATCAGTGCAAGGACCAGAAATTTTCGGAGTGTTTCGCTATAAAGGACTTGTGTCGATAGGACGGATCCATAGCACCCACAGGAACTATTGCCCAGCCAGCTCGCCCGCGCAATATCCCCTCCATGTCCACCTCTGCCAACGAAGTACTCTCCTGGACGTCTCAGGATCCCCGGACAAGTCAGCTCTTTGGTAGCTACGGGGTATTGTATCGGTTCACGGTAAGCAAGTACGCACTCTGAATGGTTCTCAATTGTTTAATGCATTGTTTGAATGCAGACGGACGTGAACGCTCAAGGCGTCAATGTCACTACGCTATGGAGGACAATTCGCGCCAACAAAGAGGACCGCGTCGCGAAGCTTGAGTGGGCGCCGTCTGGCGGGCTGGGACGCGCGGTTATTGGCAAGGTGGGACGCCTTGCCTCGTGTTGTGCGGCTGGGCGCATGCATTGTCTGACCTGTTCGGCTTCAGAGCACGCTGCCCATGGCGGACCTGGTCCGCGCGGACACTCGTGTACCGGTATGCGTGTTCAATCCACGAGCACTGACGATTGTTCCTGATCGACCGGTTCGTCAGAATTGCAGGATGTTCAACGGTCCAGATGGCTATCAGTACCGGTGGCGGCCAAGCAATAACGCTACGAGCGACATAGTGGTAAGCAGGGAGCACGAGCGAAAGGTCCAGTGATCTGATGCGCGTGCTGCAACAGTTGGAGGACCCTAATGGGAATGTCATTGCGTTCTACCGAAACATCCGGCCGCAGCGGTACAACATTGGCGACGTCTACTGCGAATTGCATTTCGTGCGGAATGCCGGGGCTGGCGTCGTGGTCAGTCGGTTCATTGCCAGTCTGTTTATCTGATCGTTCTCATCGGCACCATCAGATGCACCCTCCCCTCATGGATACAGTGACAGTAACGGCCATGCTGTATCGTTTCGTCATGGCCTACGGCCTGTGATATCTCTTCTCGCATTCCCATCGGCGCACCCCATCCCTCATCGTACACCTACTTTATTCGCAAGCACGCAAAATGTAAAAACTTCAATCACACAGCGCAGGATCACGCTCTATGTATCCTTCTAGCATACGCAATGGTCATGTGTACATTAGCCCTTAATCTGTTCAATGACGAAGAGTTCCGAGCCGAAGCGCATCTGAGGGGATCTGCAGCGCGTTCTAACACCGTTCGGCGCGAGGCTCCTGAGACTTGGTAACGGACTCTATTCCTTCTGACCTCTCGAGACACGTAAGAACGCGAGGTCGTTGAGGTGATAACGGAGGCATTATCTGCGAGATTACATTGCGAACGACAGAATGAAGGTCACGCAGCCTATAGCTTGGCCCCGAGTGCGGACGAAGCCTCCGGCTTCACGACATCCAAGATCTCGTCTACCGTACGGATCACCCATTCCGTACCCTCATCGGTTGCCAGCCAGTAGTCTTCTTCGCTCAGACCCTCCACATTACGCGCCTTCAGAAGGCCAAAGACATGGCTCGTGAGCTGAGGTCCGACGTGCTCCTCGGCACGCAGGCACGCAGTTCCGACCACGGAGCCTAGCGCGCGACTGAGGTTGCCTTGTTCGCTGTCACCGCCAGGCATCGGGGAGAGACAGCGCCGTAGGCTTGGATGATGAAGACTGATCGGAGGCAGTGATCAGCATCCAAAGCTCCGGGAAAGCGAATCGACATCGCAAGAGATTGCGCGAAAGAGGAAACAGCACTCTTGCTGACCTGCGACGTACCTATGAAATCGGGGTGATACCCGCCTAACTTGTTATAGAGCTTCACCGCGTGCGGCGGGTAGATTGTGTCCCACAGAGCTTGTCCCCGCGCCTTGATTGCCTCGATGTTCTCCGGTGTCGCAACCCTTAATTAATTCCCCGGTATTATGACGACTAGCAAACAAAAAGGACAACAAGGGACCCACCGATTGGGTTCCTTCCGCAGACCGTTCTTGACGTCCTCTTCGAAGGCTTCGAACATGCCCGCAAAGGAAAGGATGGTCTTCGGCAAGCACAAAGGGTAGGTAATCCCGCCGATGTATAGATCATAGCTGCAGCACTTACGCGGGGTACACCGACAAATATGCAGCTCTTCATTGCGGCCTCGCGCATCGCGGCGGCCTTGTTGAGCGCCTCCTGGTAGTTCCGGCGAGTGTCTGCGGCGCTTGGGTCATTTCTAGTCGCGAAGCGGTAGAGGTGCCCGACAGAAGGGGGGGCGTTGGCTGTCAAGAGCGTGCAAGTCTGTGGTATATCGAGAGCGAGATCGAGTCAGAAAGAGGGCATGCGGCGAGTCGATATCGATGCGCCCTTGATGGGCTTTGCAGCATGTTCTGGGAGCAAACAGACGCACCGCGAGGGTAAGCCACCCCTTCTCTGCTTTCTTCTGTTGGGCATCCCGGAACGTGCGGGTGAGCACGTCGTTCAGCTTAGCGACTGGCGGCCCCGGGAACGAGTTGGGGTTGCGGAGAGTGAGGAGGTGCTTCACGGCTGGCGGGAGGTGGGCGACCATGGTGGCTGATCGGGGCGTCTAGCTGAGGGGGCGTAAACACTGCAAACTACTCGGAGAGATCTAAGCGAGGGCGAGAAGCAGCCAATCCAACCGGACCCGTCCTGCTGGTCACTGCGATAGCTTTGTGCCTAGATATATCGTCCTCGACGCACCTTCTGCCAGCGGAGGCTACGGCCGTCCGAGCACGTCACCCGACAGCCTCCCGCGCACCCCTTCCGGTTCGTTCCCTCGCCCACGCTCATCCCAGTCCCGACTCACGTTCCCACACAACAGTCATCACAAAACTAATTCAGGATATCATTGCATTAATTGCATTACTGCCGTCCAGGCAGGACTGGTCGAAACATACGGCAGTGTGTCCGAGACGGTGTGTCTGAGACGGCGTGAAAAACAAAGTTACGGGCTACGCTCATAAAACCGAGAAACAAAGGAGATGCACGAACTACACATCAATGAGTGCGCGGGTATATACGTGGGTGTACGCGTGAACGTCGGCGGCCGCACAGCGGCAGCTTCCTTTGGGAAGCGCCTAACTGTTCATTGCCAGCTGTTGTAGATGTAGGCGTCACCAGCGAGGTCACGGAGCCACCAGCCAGGAGGGCATCTTGCTGAATGACATTGCCCATGTCGTCGAGAATACCTACAGCCCACGGTCAACGGATGCGTAGGTGAGAGCAATACGTGTGCGTACCGAAAGCGAAGTAGGAACCGATCCATGGAGTCGCCTCCATCCACTTAATAGCCGTGCTGTAGAAGTTCCAGATCTGGCCGTCATCGGGTGTCGTCGCACCGCTGAAGTCCTGTGAAGAGACATAAATGCTGCTGCCTCTCAACTTGCACGGAAAGGTCGTACCATGCAGGCAAACTCCGTAACATGGATCACGCTGCAGCTGCCTTGAAGGGTATTATAGAAGGTCTGCATGTAGTTGATGAAGTCCTGCGGGTCAGTGCCGTAGTAGTGTGCCGCGCAGCCGGCAGTGAACTAGCGAATGTTTGCTTGAATTAGGTCTGCTATCAAGGGCTGACGACTTACCGTGCATCCACCGTTGCACGCCGAAATGAACGACTGCATCCAAGGAATACCCGCCGAGTCGGACGTGACCGCAGGGGAGATCAGGCCCATGCCCAAGTCCTTCTTCGGCTCGATGTACTGCTGCCACAAAGACGCGGCACTGCCGGGGTCCATGTTTGCCTGACCCTGCTGCTCGGGCCTTGATGTATTGATTAGGTTTGACGGTATTGAACTGCGACGAAAAAGGAAACGCACTCATTAAAGCCCATGACGTTCGTGCAATAACCCGCCACGACATTGTTCTGGAAGTCGCTGATAGACTGAGACGAGGAATCATGAAGCATGGCCCAGAACTCGTAACCAAGGGAGTCGGAGTTAGAGTTCTTCCACGAGCTCCAGTTGTACAGGCTAAATCATTGCAAAGTGAGTTTTGGTCTTGACGGGTACGGTTATACTTACAACTTGGTCGCGGAAGTCTTGACGGTGGCGAGCTCTTGGTCGTTAGAGCCAGTCCACGCGACGCCGACTTTGGTACCGCCGGCAGTCGTAGGGCTAGCAGCAGCAGCAGACGAGCTGCTCGAGCTCCAGGTCGACGTGGGCGTGTAGGACGTGGTAGGCGTGTAGTCGCTGGACGAGCTCCAGTCGGTGGAAGGTACGTCGGTAGAGGTAGGAGCCACCCAGGAGGAAGAGAAGCTCGTAGACGCAGCGATATCGGTGCTGTTGCTGCCGTCACGAGCCTTGCAGCGCTTGTTCAGAGAACGCTTGTTCTGCGCGTTCCTCTTGGAGATGCCCTCGTGCGCCGCGAGGCGGTTAAAGTTCTGGTGGCTGCCACCGCTGAGGGCGTTCGCAGTGGTGCGAGGGAGCAGACAAAGAGGGCGACGCCTCCGACGGTCACAAGTTGAGAGCTTGAGCGAGATCATGGTGATAGGCGCGAGGAGTGTTCTTCGCGTGAATAACTCAAGGAGTGTGTGTAAAAGAATGACGGTGCCCAAAGGCAAGTGCGGACGAGAGGGAGGGTCGTAGGAGGGGGGGACGACGGAGTGAGTTGGCAGGAGAAAACGGTCGCGAGGGGCCGCAGGCAAGCAAGAAGGCGACCCTATTTGGTAGCTTACCTAAGTGCCAAGGGCCGCTGTCCCAGCCTCGTGCGCCGACGCGCACGCGGTCAAAGCCACCGCCTGGCTGAACTGCTCATCCTGCGTGCATGCTCCCCCAGAGGGGTCATCGAGCTCGGGCATCGTCAGAGAGGAGCGCGACGACGGCGGCTGCGCGCACATACATGCACGGCGTGAAACATGAGACTCCTTGAGAGCCTGGCTGGCGAGGCGACGGACGCGAAGGGCGTCAGAAGGAAAGGCGGGCGTTGGATCAGAGTCTGGCTGAAGATGGGCGACAGACGCGGGACAGACGCGTGCCGGGAGTCGAAACAGGCGGCGTGCGGACGGCTTCACAGCCTTTGTCAGATCGGAAGATGGCAGCGGTCATGGCGACGTAAATAATCATAAGTAAACCAGCGGCCAGCCTAACGCGAGCGGAGTTTGCCAGCAGATCAAAACAAGCCGACGTGCGCAGGCTCGCCTTTCTCTCAACCCCCAAGTTTGACACGAAGAAACCGGTTCAACAAGTTCATCGCACAAAAACACACCAGTTCCCCCTCGCTCATCGCAATGTCCGACGCCCCCGCCGCCCCTGTCACCGAGAACGGCGTGTCTCCCGCTACCCAGGAGAAGGTCGTGGAAGAGGCCCCCGGCTTCAAAGTACGTCGCATGCCCTCTGACGTGGCATGCGTTGACCCCCGTCCACCCAGGTTTTCGCCGGTAACCTGGCGTACTCTACCACGGATGAAGGGCTAAAGGCATTTTTTGCTCCTGTCGAGAGCGACATGTATGTATCGCCTCGCATACGTCGGCGGCCATCGCTCACTTTGGCCCCTCAGACTGACCGCGCAGGTCATCTTCCGGGGCACACGCTCAGCGGGCTATGGCTTCGTGTCCGTGGCCACCCCTGAGGCTGCTCAGAAGGCAGTCGAGCTCCTCGACAAGCAGGAGCTTGACGGACGTCAGGTCATTGTCGAGGTCGCTAAGCCGGCAGAGCAGAAAGACCAGGAGAAGAAGGCGAAGAAGGCCAGCAAGAGGCGGCCCGGCCGTCGTGGTAGCAAGAGCGTACCTGGCGAAGTCACCGAAGCCGAGGCCAACGGCGAGGCTGCCAATGGCGACGCCGACAAGGCCGACGGCGCCACTTCTGCTGCAGAGGGCGAGAAGCCCAAGAAAAAGAAAAAGAACAGCGTAAGTTCTTATGAGTCCTGGCACCTCGTACCTCGTTAAGCTACTGTCTTGCAGCGCAAGTCGAAGGCGGCGAAGAAAGCTGCGGCTGAAGGTGGTGATGCTGCTACAGACGCTGCTCCCGCCACAGAGGGTGCCGCAGAGGGGGCTACCAAGAAGCCTCGTACGCGGAAGCCCAAGACTGTTAGGCCCCCGCGCCCTGCTGGCGAGGACCCTGCAGGGGAGCCGTCCAAGACCGTCCTCTTCGTGGCGAACCTTGGCTTCAGCATCGATGATGACGGCCTCGCTACGCTGTTCACGGAGGCTGGCGTCCCCGTTAACTCTGCTCGGATTGTCCGCCGTCGCTGGGGAAAGCCGCGCAAGAGCAAGGGCTATGGCTTTGTTGATGTGGGTGACGAGGAGCAGCAGAAAAAGGCCATCGAGCTTTTGCAGGGCAAGGAGGTTGAAGGTCGGGCTATTGCTGTCAAGATCGCTGTCAACTCGCAGACCGAGGAGGGTGCCGAGAACGGCGAGACAGCTGACCCTGTTGCGAATGGTGGCGAGGCGAAGCCCGAAAGGGAGGCTACTCCGGAGGTGACTGTCGTTGCCTCCTAAACGTCCGAACACGTTTGCGGTCTGCATCAGAGACCGTATCAATCCCCACTTCCTAACGTACATCTCGTCTTCGTTCATCACCTTTACCCCCGCGCCCGGCTGGATCCATCCTTGTTGAGGTTGACGCAAACTGGTGTTGTTTCTCCCGCCATGCTTCCCCGTCGTGATCGCCTATGGTTAATCAGTGCGGTCTGGAGTCGTTTCTTTGTCGATAGCTGGTGTGGTCGCTGTCGTCAATTTGCTAGCGACTGACACCTGCCCGTGTATTTATGATTGTTACGACCCGTACGAAACGCACATCTTCTATCCCATCACCGGTGTCGGTTATGTAAGGTGCCTTGATCATGGCCGATGACGAAGACGACTACTTGTCCGACAAGTTCTTGCTAGAGTCTGCTCCTCCTCCCCTGCGCCGAGGACGTATGCAGAACGTCGAAAGGAGGCGCAACGGCTTTCTGCGATCAAGAATGAACAGAGCAGGAAGAAGAGCAGGCGCCAACTCGAGCAAGAGGCCGGGAAGAGGGGCTTCGCAAAAGCTTGTTCGAACGCGCGAAGGATGAAGAGGCTGCAGGGCTGCAGAACAAGGCGTTGGCTATGATGATGAAGATGGGCTATAAGCCGGGAGAGTCGCTGGGGCAAAACTACGACGACCCGCCGCCCGCTGAGAGCAGCGCGGCCGCGGCCAAGTCTGCTACTGCGGACGACGACGTTCCAGCGGATGCTTTCGCTGTTGCAGAACCGGCCAAGGGTGGGATCGGACATAGGGTCGAGCCTCTGCCTCTGAACGAATGGGCTGGTACGTCCTCGCCCTCGTCGTCTTTCCAGTGGCACATCGCCCGCTCGCTGAGTACTCATACGCATGACAGGCAAGACGGGTATCGGTCTGCGCAAACGCGCCGCGTCCCCCAGCGCATCGGAGAGGCTGGCCAAGATGGCGAAGCTTGCGGAGGAACAGACCATGTCGGCTTCCGGGACCGCGCACGCCAGGAGTACGAGGACCGCCGCGCCCAAGGCCGCCTCGCGCCTGCGCAGCGCACCTGCATCACCCTCGACGAAAAGGACGGCCGTAAGGTGTGTCATCCTGTCGGGTAACTATGCGCTGTGCCGTGCCATCTGACTACGGGACACCCAGTTTAACATCCTTTGGCTCAACCCCGAAAACGCGGAGACGTTCCCAGAGGGCCTCATCGACGATCTGGATGATCCTGAGCTCGTCGCGAGCCTGTCTCGGCAGCAGGCAGGCGACACCATCGAAGGACGGCTGAAGCAAAGATGCGAGCGGACGCGCTGCAGCCGCTGACGACGACACTCGAGGACGAAGAGGAAGCGCTGCCGGAGAAGGCAAAGCTGCGTGGATCGCCTTATTCGGAAGAGGAGGTCCAGGAAGCGAGGCAATTCCTCCGTCTCAACGTGAGTGTGGCAGTACTACGCCCGCAGTCGTCAACGTGCTCATGATGTTCCTTATGGGTGCACCTCGTGCCAGGCAAAGCATCGGTTGCAACTAGTGCTTGACTACCTGCGACAAAGATATACGTATTGCTTCTGGTGTGGAACACAGTATGACAACCAGGAAGACATGGATCAGAACTGTCCGGGACCGGAGGAGGACGCGCACGATTGATACGGGCGGGTGGTGTGGAGAATGCAGACGACATGTAATTGCGATCGCATATCCTTCCGTAGCTTCAGGGAGGATAGACACAGCGGATACGCCTGACAGTTACCGAAATGAAAACCAGAATGATGGACAGCCACGTCAACGAGTGTACAGATGGGGGTGAGGGGTAACGAACGTTCTAGGTATCATGCGATGCAACGCAAAAGAGAGTGACGGATGACGGAAACACTTGCGAACTACGACCAGAAAACTGCTCGTCCATGCTGTTGAGAATAAACCGACGATGTGTATTGGTACAGTGTGGGATGGAAGATACAGCGATGGCTATAAGTCCGGAGGAATAAAGTTAAGTCTGATAGAGACATGGCGGGTGAGGACTCGCACGGCACGCCGCTCTGATGCGGCATCGTGCAGGACGGGTTGTGTAGGGCAATGCAATCTGAACGAGTCAGACGATGCTCTCGTAGCTCATGCATGGGCATCGTGCATGTCTTCATCCTCTGTGTCCGAAGAGGCGTACTTCCACGTCTCCGGGGGAGGGAATACATGGGGGAGAGTAGGGATCAAGACGGGCTGCACTGGACTGCATGACCTCTTCCGGATGCGGTGGGAGAAGGAAGGGGACGTCGGTGATCCTTGTGGTGTCTTGCGACGGACGAATGTGGATATCGGGGTGTTCGCGGTCAAATCGGACTGCGAAAGGACAAGCTTGCGTGGGCGAGCATAGGATTGTCGCAAAGCGTTATGCGACGCACGCCGAGGGACGCCACAGGTCGTCGGAGATAAATAAGGCGATGTAGATAATGGCTAGGTAGAAGGACCGATGTCAGATTTGAGCCGAGCAAAGGCAATCAGTACTCACTCGTACAGGTACTTCCTCTATCTCTTCTTTGATGAAGGCGGGGGTACTTCGCTTTCTCATGTGCGACTGGTGTCCAAGTCAACGGTGATCATACATCGAGTCGTCATGGGCAAACTCACGATGGAGGGTGCGTATGGTGCGAAGCGAGGTACACGGACCCGACGCCTCTCCGTATCCCAGTCTCGGTCTGATGGCGTGCTCTCGGATTCCATGGCGGATGATCCCTCTAGGCGTACGAGGGGCCGTCGTGGAGAGACAGTGCTAGATAGTGAAGAAGACAGCGAACTAGAAGAAGATGCAGAAGAAGAGCGAGAGTGGTGAACACGGTGCCCAAGGCTAACAGGCACCGTATCTTTGTGGAGGACTGGCAGTCCAGGCGAATTTTCAAGACCCAAAGTCGCCATGAGCTCCACGAAGGACGGGAGAGTAGTGGCCATAGTTAAAGGGCGGGAGAGTCGAGGTACGACCTCGAGCGCGGCCCTGTCTGATTGCAGCTATTATAGCCTGTGCATGATGTCTTGGGAACGGGCCGAGGGAAGTGGTTGCCAGGCAGAATTGGGAGCGCCATGGAGCAGAGGGCAACGCAGCACGCTGGGCAACGACGCCGGAATTCACGAGTGTGGTGTGTGTGAGATGATCAATATAGACGCCACTACAGTGGTCGACAAGGCGATGATACTATGATAGACTCGAACATTCGTACCGGAAGCGCAACAAGGGGCGCAGCCACAGACTGCAACCGCTACGCCCGTCAATCTGCATTCAACCACGTCTACTTACGGCACAGCAACACCAGCGCCCGCTGTCGTGCGGTCGCAAAACATAGACAATACCTCTCGTCCCTGCGGCGTCGCTCAGAGACCACCGTCTGTATCATGGCGACTGGAGCTATCCCGGGGCCAGCTGCGACAGCGCGACTGCAGTAACCTCACAGCCTTGATGTACATTGCCATTCGGTAACAACGCACCGGAGTGTGATGACGACGGATAATAGCGATCGCGAGTCATGCTGACCGAGTATCGCGGATCGGCTACCGTTCGGAGGCCGCTGCTTGCTCGAGATTGGTTCAATGGTTGCGCGCAGGTGTCGCAGCGACTGCAGTGATGAGCGCGGGATGGTACACGCAGCGGTTGCGAGGGAAGACGAACAAGAGCGAGGAGAGCGGTGCGAAACAGGAGAGGCGGTGGGATGCTGTCCGGGCTCAAACGTCGCTGGCCGCGGATGCCAGATGGCTCGAGATCGTCGCGATCATTCTGTCGCGTGCCCCGGCGCTCCCGCGGCCACACTTGCCAAACACGCTCATACACCGACTTGCCGTCGACCACCATGAACTCCCAGCCGGGCACCAATTACAGCGCCCAGGGCCCGTCGGGCGGGTCGGGAGCATACATGCCAGCCCCTCGCCAGGAGATGGAGTACCTCTGCGCAGGTCTGTCCCTATTCTGATTGCTCGTCAGCGACTTCCAACGTCTTCTGCAGATTGCGGCGCGAAAAACGAGATCAGATCTCGAGAGCCGATACGTTGTCGCGAGTGCGGCCACAGGATCATGTATAAGAAGAGGACAAAACGAAGTATGTCGTCCCTTCGTTTGGCAGGCCCAGTCCACTCACCCGCCACCGCAGTGGTACAATTTGAGGCGCGATGAGCCGCCGCGTTTGTGCCCGTGCTTGTATCTCATGCCCCGTCTTCGCGTTATCCTGGCCATTTGTTGATCTGCACGCTGTCCCCTTCATTCATCATTTGTATATTAAGCATGGGTAGTCCAATAGAGGCAATTACGTGATACATAAGCTAGCCATTACTACGCGTCATATGCGAAGGCGGCGCATGCCATCACCATAGTTTCAATCCGTTCATCCATGAGTTGAGGAAACATGTAACCACCACGCGATCAAGGATGCCTTCTCCCCGGTCAGTAACGCGCAGCTGAGACTGATCGTCCGACCAGGTGGCAACTACTTTGCCCCTGGTACTCACGCACTGGTAATCGTTAAGAACCGGACGGTATAAACAAATTGGATGCTTACGAAGAGATCTTTCCCGTTCTCTGCCTGTTTCCACTTGTACTCGGAGCCCCCCGCTTTGAACCGGCGGGATCTGATGGGGGATCAGTCAGACCGTGTGGAACAACATGCCATGGACGGGCGCACTTGCTAGACTGCTTCTTCATCTTTCGCAACTCCCTCATGTGGACCTACAACGGCGCCTTCTGTCATTTAGAAAGATGCGATGGAAAGACGGATATGTACGCGTTCAGTCCCGAACATGACATTTGCGGTGTGGTCCGAAAGCCAGTCTAGTTGGCCAGCGTGTTCCCACCGCTGAGTGGCGGCGTTCTTGCGCGATATCTCGGTAACTCCGGTGTTCGTTCCAGTGTTGGGGTGTTGGAACTGACGTAGCCAGGGGCAACGATTAGACAGCCGACGAAACAGCTGACAGAATAGCTCGCACCTTGTACATCGGAACTGGCTCCGTCGATCCCTCCACGATCTGGTTGATTCGGAAAGTCCGTCTATCTGGGTTGGTAGACTCGGGGGGATATACCCATTGCAGGACGATATCAGTGCTTGCCATAGTGCTCAGTGCCTGAGGAGAATGGGCCGTGCTTCGTGGGGGAAGGGAGATGCGGTGGTTATGAAGCAGGTTCCACGGGCAGGCAGGCTTTTAATGTGCCGGCGTGTCGAACATTGTACGGCCGTGGAGTTCTGTGAAAACCATGTTATGAGGATACAGGGCAAAATCGCGTTTGTCATAGTACTGTGCGTTGGATCATTTCCGATCTGATTAGGCTTGGATGAGGTTAACTCGCGTGGTCATGAGATGGCGACAGCTGATAATGAAATCGTCCTCTAACTACATCGAACGCGAGTGCGCCTCACCGCAGGCGGAAGTTGAACCCACGAGGTGTAGAGAAGTTGTCGGGGACGCTGAAGGGTCCATGCCAGAAGACGCCTGGGGGACCGTTTTTGGTTCCGGCGACTCGCTGTAACGGTCATACGTCGCTTCTAAAGACCGTGTTTTGTGGCTGCTTTGTGACCGCCACATCAGTTGAAGCACCGTACCTTATCGATGATCCTCAGACAACAGCGGGTCAGCCAGAGCACTCGCAGAAAGGAATCTTCCGAACACGCTGGGCGGAAAATTAGTATGAACTGCAGTGCCATCCCCACAATTAAAACGGATAGTGCTCACCAGCATGGAGGTTACATATAGTACCCGGCGGCCGCAGCTGTGGTATTCGTCCATGCGCTGGACGTATGGACGGAGGCCGGTATTCAGTTCGACGACTCGGAGGGAGCGCGATAGACTCTCGGCAGGGTTGGGCGTGAGGGTGTTGTGCTTCTTCCACAGGCAGGACGACATGAGAGCAATGGCCTCGTGGCTGGTGCCGGATGACGATGTTATCTGCAGATGCCACCACCACTGTCTAACCTCCCGAGTCCGGAGCCGAGTGCCGACCCTACGGTGCCACGACGATCTGCTGAACGACGCTAGGGCAGCAATCCGGCAGAATCATCAGGGGCGCCATAATAAGCACGGGCTCAGGAGGCGGATGTCGACTTTGACTATCGCTTCCATAAGCCGAGTGACTCAACAGTATGCACTTTATTAGAACAAGGGAGTCTCACCGGTGCAGCCCTCCTTCTGAGGATGATCCGGGCATGCAGTGAGCAATATAACGGAGATAATGCTGGTGAAGAAATCTGTCCGGTTCCAAACGAGGTGACGCACGTAACTGAGCACAATTACTGAGGGCCACGGCTTTAGTAGACCAACACTAGAAGCGAATGCCGGCAGGGAGGAGGCTAGAAGACCCTGTGAGTGAGAAAATTGAGATAAACGAGACGAGGACCGACGTAAAAAATACATATATACGTAGGGCCCACAGGGGGGCAGGCCATTGACCGCGCTGCCCGCCCATGTCTGGCAGGAAATGAACGGCACACCGACGCAGCGCCACCGGCTGCACTCTGCGGTGTGGCTCACGTGAGGACGTGCCCGGAATGGCTGTGCCGGCAATGTGCGAGTGCACATGCCGGATCCGTTCGTGTCGGATGGCTGAGGAGGTGTGGGCGCTTGTAGGCCGCTGCAGTTGAACAACAACATTTCCGACCGGGCCTAAGCACTGCTGACCTCGCTGCTGCTGTGCACGCCTCGCCGTCTCGCATCTCGACATCTTCGAAGGCACAAACATGCCCAGCCAAGCCAGCCGAGCTCGCAGCATCTCCGGCGACCTCGACGAGGTAGCATTACCACTGCGGTTTTGCGTGACTCAGACCACGCTGACGGCCCATTGCCCAGAGTTCTGACCTTGAGCACGATGGCGATGGTGGTTCCAACCCACCTGGAAAGCCTGGCAGGAAAAAAAATCCAAAGTGCGTAGTGGCCACCGACGTGATCATGCTTACGCTAAAGCCGTCGCAGCTCGCAGGCAGCACGACGCGACCAGAATCGCATAGCACAGCGCGAGTTTCGTCTCCGAAAGCAGCAGCGCGTAAGTGGCTTGGGCTATATAACTGTGAGGTGCTCAACGTTCTCCAGATACGCGATTTAGAGGCCAGTGTGGAGATGCTCTCGGGTGGCAAGGATGAGGCGCTGGCGACAATGCGGAAAGTCCTCAAAGGCGCGTATCATCCGCCCTGTTTAGAGACTGACTTGACAGCAGAAGCAAAATCATGCAGACATGATGCAGGAGAACCAGGTTCTCCGTGACCTATTACGCAGCCTGAGCTCGTTCATCGGCGACGGCGCCGGTGGCTTGCTACCGAAGCTCGGGTGGGACTTGAACGACTTCAACAGTTTTCTCAACAAGTCCGAGACAGACACAGCTTGGGAAAGTTACCAGCGACACAAGCAGCAGAAAGCGGCTGACGCCGTCGCCTCTGGTTCACAGCCGGCTGCAGGACAAAAGCGACCGCAAGAAGACGATTCTCTAGGTGGTCCATCGAAGCGGACACGAGGGGCCAACGAGCAAAACGGCGAACGCGAACACGCCGATTCCTTCTCTAACCCAATGCTGGTGCCCCTGCAAGCTGCGGCCTCAGTACCCCAGAACGGCATGTATCAAGCCTCCACCAGGGCGCATGACTCTGGCCTGCTGAACGATTTCTTGCGAACCGGCGGTCCTGGCGCCTCCATGGCCATGCCTGCCTCGTCCCCGACCGCTGCATCCGGGTCGTATGGTGCTTCGCCTAGCCAGACTATCGGAGGTTCTTTCCAGAGTTCTTTCATGCAGTCGGGTATGGGGGTACACAATGATGCGGGTATACCTACTATGCCGTTGGTAGGGGCGTCACCGGTGTCTGTACAGCAGCCGAGAGTTGGTCCTACGCCCCCGGCGGTGCCTGAAGAGGACGATGTAGATTCGAAGAAGACCGATGCGTACAAACTTGTACAGTACGTTCTGTTCGACGTTTCTGGTGTCTACAGACGTTCTCACACTATTGCGCAGCTATCATCTGGACAACTACAAACGCAACAGTGCATATTGCTTGCCTTCGTCGCTGCGACCAACTCTGGTACAAAGGTACGCCGCCGTCACCCTCTCAGGAACTAGTCTCACGGAGTACACCTTGACTAGAACTGTCCCACATGGTCTGGCACTTGTCCTGAGCTGAGCTTCTGCCTGGCTGACCAAATCACAGAGAGCGTGATTGATGCGATCGTGCACCCTGAGCTTCGCGATCGGATGATTCTCTTACGAGGTAAGTGGGCGACCGTTGGCAAATTGATGGTGCTTGTTGACGGCCATGTAGGCCGTTTTGACCTCGTGGACTGCCTCCACGACTATCGCAACGAGGTGACCATCCACGGAGACGACGTGCTCGCGCACACGAACTGGGAACTGTCTGAGACCTGGCTTCATCGATACAAGTGCGTGTTTCGGGACTAAGCTTGTATACCGTGTCTCATACCTGAGTTTACAGATTCCTGGTCGACCAGGCTACCCTGGCAATTGCCAATCGTTGGAGACGTGAGAGGGGCGAAGGCGAGCTACGTCTGGCTGACTTCCAAGACTCCCATCCAGCGGTCTAGCCCAGCAACGGCGTATTAGAGTAATGTTTGTCACGGATGTTCGCTATACGGTCTTGGTGTATATACAGGTCATCTCCATCTGCCTTTGTATCCATTGCAAAGCTTTCTATGGAGTACCATGAACGGCAAAGACCACATGTATTCGGTACACGACGCGAATGTGTAGCTGCGTTGGTCGATGAGACCTAGTCACATTAAAAGCTCATGGAGGCCACTGGTGACACGACTGGCATGAGTCGCCAATATTTGACCAACGCTCAATTACACTCACATGTGCAATTTTGCAATCACCAAGACGCCTTCCTCACTCCAGCAAGCTGTCCCGCCAGCGCCTTCTGTCGAAATTGGAACTGGTGGAGACTTAGCAGTCAAGCCACATTAGCTGTAGAAATATGAACGTACCCGGCAGAGACCAAACTCGCTCATGACGCCCCGCCCACGGCCGGTCTCAGTACACCTGTTCTTCGGGGTAGTCGGGCGGGTGTACCTGCCGAAGGTGTTGAGCTGCAGCTGCGCCTGGTAGCGCACCTCCGGAGGAAGGGTCTGGTTGCGCGCTACGTAGAGGTATGCCCGCCGGGCGACCTCATTGAGCTTCACGCCGTTGCGGGCCTTGATGTCGCGCACGATGCGGGCGTTGTAGCTCATGGTGGCAGCAAGCGGAAGATTGAGCGCCGGCTGGACACGGACCGAGGCGCAAAGACCAGCGTCGGGCGCCTGCCAGTGCCGGAACTTGCTGCAGACCGTCATTGCGCCCATCCCTGCGCCGCACACATCACCAGGCGGCCTCGAACAACCTGCCAAGTGGGCAGGGATATGGTTGAGGAAGCTACTGTGAGTCGCTTGGCCGCTTGCTGTGAGGGTCGTGTGGGCTCATGGCTGTGCTGCAGCTCTAGGATGTCCGCGTCCAGAGCACTCAATCTCACCCCGCAACAACGACGGAAACTCGTATCCACTCTGTTCGGCCTCACATTCGTCGCATCTGTCGTCACGGTATCCGCATCCAATGTCCTGCCCTGTCCAGCGCACGACCGAGGCCGATTTGCAGACGGAGCTGTCGGCGAGAGGATGAACGGGCAGCGCACCGTCACCGTGGTGGAGAAAAGGCCGAGGAGATGGATAGAGGAGACACATCCGAACCCAGCCAACTCTTCATGATTCAAGCACTTCGCCTGCTGCAAGCAAGCACACACTGCGTTATCGTATATGCTAGTGCTCAAGGAGCCATATTTCGCCGGACGTCGGACGCTGTGTAATATTGTACAATCTATTCCACGACGCCTGACCTGCTCTAGAGGCGAGTACAAGGGCATCATGCATTAGTATCGGTACTACCGTAAGTGGGTTTGTTTCGTCTATACTGTGCCTCCTGTTCTTCATGCGTCCCACTGCGTACACTTGTTAGTCGACGAATGCAGAAGATCAATACCAATACGCACGGTAAAGAGTTCTCCTGGATGGGTATACAACACAGGAAACACAGAAAGTTTGCTACAGCTTGGCATATGAAGACAACGCGTAGTGCATCGGCGTAGGAGTCTACGGCTGCTCGGCGCAGATGTGGCTCTAGCTCTGGGATGAGGTTCGTGGAATGACTATCCGAGGACAGCAAGTCAGCGTGCGATGCAACTAGGGTTTGCAAAAAAGCACGAACCGGATCTGCTCAATAATCTGAAATTGTCGTCGTTCAATGCCTACATCATTTTAGCGAACGCAAATACTGACCTCGATAGCGCCAGGTCCCGTTATGCGCTCCCGGAGCTTACGAGTGAGTATTGCCTGCAGCAAGGCGCCGCTCAGGCTAACTCCCAGCACCTGGCCGGTAGTGCGGAATAGATAGGTGACTGCGGAGGTACACTGCATCAGCAGACGGATTCTGAGAAGTTGCCGACTTTGACATACTGCCTGTCGCGACAGCTAAATCTTCCTTCACCACACTTGCAATCATTGCCTAAACGGATAACGTCGATGAGCGTTCCAGGGACACCCCTCCGATGGGCCCGGAGACTTACAATGAGGGTGGTCGTGATAACGCTCGCCATGCCCAGACTTTGAGGAACGATGTCGAACCACAGATGCAACCACGACGTATCCTCGTTCCAAAAGACCAGCAGGGAGGCGGCGATGACCGTCGTGAAAGAGGACACCAACGTCAGGGTGTACAGTTTGCCCGTGCGGCGCATGATCCTGTATGTTTTCCAGTTCAGCGTTGCTGATGATACCAAATGTACACACGTACCAGCCAGCGAAGACGCTGCCAGTCGAGATGGCCACCTATTAATAACGTAAAGTTGCGGCGTTATCGGAGATAGCGTTGGATTGTAGCGTACCGAATGTGGGAGCAAGTGAAGGCCTGTCCACGAGTTCAGCAATTGCCTGAAATTAAATGGGACGGGCGGCTCACCTGCATCAGTGGATGAATTAAGCCTCACGGCGGAGAAATACTATAGTTGGGGGGTTGAGTTGCCAATGAAGACGGTAGAAGCGGGCTACATACCAATGGACGTTGTACAACTGTAATAGAAGCGTGAGTGCATAATAGGCCACTAGAGTAAGATCAAACTGACCGCGGAGAACGCGGCTATACTGCCAAAGAAACATGATAGCGATACAGCAAGTGGTGTGCGTTGTTTAATTAATCTCATGGGCATTACTGGGTAGGGTGACCAGTGTGTCTCAACCATAATAAATATGATGCACCAGACCACACTGGCTAGCAAGAGTCCCCAGATGAGCGGATGTGACCAAGGGAGTTCCTCCGTCGACTTCAGGCTGAAGCCTAATAGCAGGCAGCCTACAGTGCCCACAAGTGTGAAGGACCCAAGATAGTCAATGCGGCGGATTTTCGTGTGTAGACTTTGCTGCTGAATTTCATCCGGAAGGCTGATATTAACCTTCACCGTGACCAGGACGAAGGAGAACAGAAGAATCGGCATCTGTTCCGGTTTGATGAGATTCGGTAGCCTATGTGAATCTCGGCATTTCAACTCACCTGGAAGAGGAAGGCGGATCGCCTGCCTCGGCAAGCTGAGAATAGGGTGTTTGAACGGAGACGTGCGAACGCACCAGCCAAAGGTATCGTTGAGCCATCCTCCCAGAGGACCGCCAAGTCCTGCGCCCAAACCGAATAAACTGCGGATGCCGGATCAGCTTGAGGAGGTTGGAACGAGGGGGCGCTTACATATTGGTCATGCCCTGGTAGAGGCCTCGCTGCCGCCTGAAGAGGCCAGGTCAATCCCACATGTTCTGCCTCGAGGCCTGCGACACTTACAGGGGAATCAGATCTGTCACTGCGATGCTGGACACTAGGGTGCCCGTTCGGTACGTGACGTCATGTGCACTGAGCTGTGGACGCACCTGTCATGACCCTGCGCAATCATCGATAGTTTTAATGATTGACGCCTCTGGCCAGCGTACTGGCACTCACCCTCCTCCTCCCATGCCCGCGATTGCGCGCGCGACGATAAGCCCATCCATCGACGGCGCAAGTCCGCACAGGAAAGTGCCCACACCTGCGGGAAACATGAGGACGACGTATTCATCCGGCCAGGCGCATAACTGACCGAAGAGCGACAGTGCGAGGAGCATAGCTCCTTTCCGGCCGAGGATGTCGGACAGACGACCTTGTACCATGAAGCGTGAGCCAGGGTGATCAAGCACATGCATAGCTCCAGTCGTGCACGCACCATACAGAGGGGTGAAGCAGCATACGGACAGCAGGTAGGATGTTCCAATGTATGATGACCTGTTAGATTCATTGAAGTAACTACCGATTGGAGCGAGCAGAGTCGCAACAATGGTACCTATGATACAGCGCACGCTAAGGCATTTGAACAACGAAGTAGCAGCAACAGGCGAACCGTCCAAAGCCCCGAGGAAGACTGCACTCCACAGGCCTGCCAGAACCCAGGCAAGTCAGTCGACGAGACCTTATTCTGAGGTGCGGAGGACTCGGATTCTTGCGGAGTTGTGGATCCCGACTCGTCGGCGGGACAGGAAGAGTCGGGCGTGGCGTCCTGAAGTAAGGGTCGTGATTCCGAATGGTCTCGGTGGGTCGTAGACATTGCGTGGGCCGGTATATTTTGGTGAGGGTGAGGCCCCGTTTATATCTCGTCCGGGAATGAGATGTCCCACGGAGGAGGGATATCTGCAGCACGATCGTCAGCGCTGGCCATGACATATACAACGTGCGCCCATCAGACACACACCGACCGACTGGCCAGAAGAACAAGCGTAGAGGTCTTCCGCGCCGACGCTACCGTACAGAACGATGGCCCAGCGGCCGTGCGGCCTTCGCGCAGATTATATACAGACGGCTGGTGCAAGCGTGTGCCTGCTCACGCTCCGCTGGAGATCTCTCTCGCGCGAAGATCTGTCGGGATCTGAACCTGCACCAAGGTTATCGTCAGCATCCGTGATCAGCGGCGCTCCTATCCATTCACCCAAGCGCCCTGTATATCCTCCTCGTCCTTCTCCTCCTACTCGGCCCTCGTCCTGCGCTGCTCGTCCTCTTCGTGCGCGCACCCAACGTAACCACAGGGGACCTGCGAGTGTCCGGGTTTACCTCCACTCGTCCGCAGCGTCGTCTATCTCATTTGCTCCGATGCTGTCGGGCATTTCGCAAATTACCTCGGCTCAAACAGGTCTCATGGCGTTGTGTGTCGCCTTATCCCGCCATCAAGGGCGGCAATTATTCTCATGCAAAATAGGTTCAAGGTCAGTTGTCCAGTGAGCGTCATGTTTAGACCCGCAGGATCCTCACCCGATGGGAACCCAAATACGAAGGCGTCTAGACTCGGACGTCGAAATACACCGGATATGCAAGTCAACTCCGTATTTCTTTTTGTCGGTTTGTGGAAGAAAATGCATATGTCGAATGGCTTTTCCCAACAGTGAGTTCTCTTCTTTTACGACACAGTAGTATGACATGATTGCGACCTATCTACCCAATTGGCGAGTACACTGTGACTTATGCCGCGTGCAGACCACACTATCCGCACGGCTTATTCTCACTTGCATGATCTGATCCGCTCTACATCGGAGCCACCGTGAGTTTCTCAAACCCGAGCCCGGGTCATAAACTCAGCGAGAGCAAGACGAAAGGTACGTCGCAACTCACCCATCGTCGTGTTTCAGCGGCCCCTCTCCGCCCGACGGGCCCGATTCAGCGCGAGCTTTCGTGCCCTCCGCTGGGTGCTCTGAAGCAACTATAACGGAGGAGCTACTCTGGACCCATAACGGCAGTCCGATGAGAAACGCTGCCTCATCCCAGCTGTAAGCGAATCGCTTGGCAAAATGTGTCATTTATCTCGCACTATCTCCGTCCGCAGTCCGTGCCCGACGTTACATCGACGCCGACGTGGTTGAAGTGAAGTTGCAGCCTGAGGTGGCGAAGGTACGTAACGTCGTATTTCATCTCGTCGGTTTCCGAGGGTGCTCGCAGGAAGACTTCCGTTGCACTGCGCATACACAGCGGTATGTTCGGGGCCGCGAACGGGCGGGCGGCGACTTACACATTCTTGCGATTGATCGGGTCAAATGGCCTGCAGGCTTGAATGTGTAGGGTTCTGTTGCTTTCCGTGCAGAATGGTTAGGGCGCTGATGCCGGCACCCACCGCTGGCAACATTCGTCTTTGGGTCGGCGGTTATCCCTTTGTAAGGGTGCACTTCGCACATGTGCGGCCGACCCCTCGTCGCAACGGCGTGCCCGTCGTGCAGCTATTGAAAGTGAGGTACAATTGTGTGAGCGTCATTAATCTTCCTGGCCAGTGACCAGCGGTTCCGGTGTTGCCCTGGCCCACTCGTATCCCGAGGGCCTTGAACTTCAGGCCGCTGGAACACGCATGAGACTGCACCATGACTATAGATCCGCCTGTGGATGCCCCGGCGGTCCGTAGACCAAGGAGCTCACCACATATGTTCGGCGACTGAAATTAGTCATTCGCTGGAAGTGCGACCTTGTCTCAACAGGTTTAAGACATACCAGTGACGGGCATACGGGTTGTGAACGAGAAACACTTTTGCTGTTCACTGTGAACCGACGGAGAAGTGATTATCCCGGAGCCCAGCCCATCAAGTGTCGCATCCCGATACGTGCGGGCAATTAACTATCGTTACCCAAATCGCCGGTGAGTTGTCATGAGCTTACTCTCTACTATCTGACATTGCCAATTGTGCTTTGTTTTTCAGCAGGATAAGAATAGGCTGAAGACCAATTACACACTTCCGGCCAGTGCGGCTGGAACACAACTTCAAACTTCACTACATTCATGACGGCTACCGCCGTCTAGCCTTGCTCAGACCACACCTCCGATATTTTGCCAGTCAAGAATTTGTCCAGTCCTATGTCGATGATGATTTCGAGGGAATCGCACGGTTCGTATAGTGTCTCCATATTCTTGAGTGAAGACCGATTACTAGTATTCACGGCACCAGTATACTTGCAAGGGGAAATTCAAGAAGGCAATGTAAACGGCCGATTCTCGCTACGACTTCTTCTTCCCTAATCCACGGCCCATCGGAAGAATACAAGAAGTAAGTGTTCCATTGTATCTCGCGTCCTGGAACACAATGTCGCCATGATTTTACCTGCATAGGCATGCCTGCCGATGGTTCGTCGTCTTCGCACTTCCCAAGCTCGCGGGCTCTTATGACGATCATCCCACCCTCCCTCGAGATTAGGACCCGTGGACCGTATCTGCTCCACGTTGGCGAAGATTTGGATAGATCGCCGCTTCGTGCGCATCACCATACGCCATACGCTAGGCCTGCTTACTTCCCAATGTCCGATCGGAGGTCGGGAGGAATGTGAGTGGCAGATAGCCTCGGCCTCCGACTTCTAGCGGTCATCCTCGGGAGCGGCATGTACTGTAAATGGCCGTATGGCTGCGTGCTGGGCCACAGGGTGAGTGTCCTCCTCAGTGGGTCGGATGGCCCGACTGAACGGAATCACATAGGTGTGTAGAGGGCAGACAGCTTGTCGAGACGGTGAACGTGACTAGGAGGTGACGCCCGTACGCCTGCATAGTCTAGACACGATCACTCGCGTATCTTAAGAGAACAACGTGCCCTTCTGCGCGGAATGTCCTCGATCTCTGCTATGGCGGGAACGACAAGCACGCACCGGATCGCGTGCCAGAACCGCTTGTAAATGTTTGGCTGTTGGTCAGTCTGTGGATCTGTCTCATGTTCACGACTACTCATGCTATACAGAATTTGCCACCAACCTTGAATGGACGGTGAGCTATGTTTACCGTCTGGCATCTTTCGCGGTTTCCCTGTCAGTGAGGACTGGTGTCTGGCGCATGGATATTTTCAGCTCATGCGACTCATGTCTCAGTCCACATCTCGATGAGATGCATCTTCGAGCTCGACTAGACAGTTGCCGCCATTGCTTGAAGGCGCTGGCCTAGGCATGCATCTGTCTGTATTTATGCACAGCGCGAAAGGGACATGCGTTACCAGACGTGATTTTACTGTGATGCGGCTGGTGCGTGGTGTCAGCCTTAAGCCGTGGCCACCGGGCAGTATATCGGGTTCATGAACTCACCGCGACATCGCCGTGCTAACTTCACCGCGTCGAGCAGGAGTAAAGCGCACGTTTTCAGGTACTGAAGTCCAAGCCCGAGCAGTCGGGCACCGCACCTGGTCGATGTATCGAGGCAAGTCTGTGTTCATGTGCACTGAAGGGATATGAATTGCATTTAACCTTTTGGACGTTCAAGAACGACGACGGTCAATACGCGCTGTGTGGCTGTTCCCTTCATCCAGACGGCTTTTAACGACCCGGTTCGAGCTTCCATCTCTGTTTCTGAACAGGGGGCATCCACATCTTATCAGTAGAATATACCGCATTGTCGCTATACGAGCTTATACTTTGGTACTACCCGAGTGTCTCACTGCCAGTGTACGGTCAGGTGTGTACGGTAAGCGTACGTCAACGTAGTAGGATGGTACGTCTTTCGATTGACTGATCTCTGTAGGCGTCATAACTGCGAAGAGCGAAAGGCGCGCCTCGAAATCACAATGTCAATATTAATTGCAAACGTTCCTGTGCGAGACCCATCTCAGCAGTGATAGTTGAAGTACTAATCTGTCGTATCATTTCCTCTAGTACCCATAATCGTCCAAATATTGATCATTTAGCTTTTGGTAATGTGCGAACGTCCCAAGTTTACGTCGTAGCCCGGGTCAGCCTGAGTGCAGAGTCGTACACCTAGTGAGTGGGTATCACAACGTCACGACTAGGCCGTTGAAAGCGCAACTTGATGGTCCTTCTGTATCAGGGATCCCTTGACGACGTGTCGGATATTTGATTCAATGTTCGAACCACCCGGCTACGTGACGACGTGTTCGAATTACTAGGAACTTCAGGTGGCACTGGCAGCCACAACTGCCGCCTCACGTTCCGGTTCATCGCCACATGCTCGCAATAGAACATCCACTCAGCCCAGCCTCGGCTTACACTCTCCGCCTTCCTCTGAGCCTTAAGTTAAGCTTCGATCTCATACATATGAATTTCATCGCTGCCGGTTCTGCTAGCGCAGTGGAACTTGGCAAAACCGCCGGTATGATCGTAACAGGTCGTATAGAATATAGCAGTGACAAATTACAATCGACCAACAATCGATCATGCCAATCATTGCTGCTGAACAATTCAACGTACAACTCAAAAGGAACACTGAGCGGTTACTACATCCTTTCAGTCAAAGGCGCGATGCAATCACTGCATGTGTGCCTAAGAATCACTGAAGAAGGCGCCAGCTCGGTGAGCAATCGGGTGCATCCTCTCGCTCCCGAGGCTTATACTGTATCTGTCCCAAGATCTGTCCCCATCATCGTTGCGGTGTGCCTGCCTTTTAATCCGGTCTGGCAATCGTTATCGACAAGCTACACTGCGGATGTTGCTATTCTGGTTTCCGTGCCGTCTCTTCTAACCTACGTATAGGCTGAAGTTGGGCCCTGTGCTCGCAAGAGCCTATCTGTACTGGCAGTATGTGACAACCCCTCGGCGAAGCATGATACTTCTGACATTTGCACATACTTGATCCGTCGACGGAATTTAGCCAATCAGCGGGGAAGCCTATCGGTGTGATCAGACTAATTGCAACGCTCTAGAGTCTAAGTATTCCTCCGCCGTACGCACAGACCTGGAGAATGAGACGTCGTCATGCAACCGGAGCTTCCTGAAATGATCAAGGTTACGCGTTTCAAACCCACTCGCTTGACCTTGAATACAATGTTATCTTCCTCCCAGTTGATCCCACTGAGCCCATTCAGATGTCGGAGGCATTGGTGTCGACGGTTGGGCCGTTTCAGTCAATGGTTGAATTTTCTCTGAACAGGTCTGCTAAGCAGCTTGGGAAAATGCTGAGCAAGGTCTCTGAATCCTGACAAAGCGTATACCACTTGAGGAACCGAAACTCTGAGTTTGATTATGATTTGATCCCGCGCCGAGACCATGCGCTGTCCGCCACGCATGGCATGCACTAGGATTAATTTCCGTACGGCATGGAATGGGTCTTGTACATTGCTGGCGTTTCGTTTGTTGCAGCGAACGGACAACGAAGCAGAAGAGGCTGGTAAATGCACAATGAGCAGTGGGACTAGACACGCCCGGTCAGGCCCCGGCGAACCCCGAAAGGAAGCGACGAGCGTTGGCAAGCTGCTGAGCTAATCGCAGTGTAACATTACTCGAAAATGGGCTCGAAATCCCAATTACCCTTTACTTGAGCACGCCCAGGTCCCGTCCAGCTGCAACGCACTGCTGCCAGAACACGGCTCAGGGTCGACCCTCCCTGCCCGTTCGTGGACCCACACGCTCTTCTGTTCTCTCAACACCGTACGCCTCCCGCTCGCTCGCTCTCCGGCATGCTGCAAACCGACGGCGAGCCTCCCAGCCCCGCACTTCCCCAGCAACCAGGGATCGTCCGTTCAGCTTCTTCTGGCCCCAACGGCGGCGCACCTGCTTGGAAGACCATCTTTCGGATTGGAAGCCAGTCGTCGAAGAAGCTTGCCGGCAGCATCACCCCTTGACCGTTGATACCGACGGCGCGTTCTACGCTGAGCCTGCCACCCTAACGCCTAACCCGTCGCTCACTCCCCATTCCATTCGTTCCCCCGATCAACGCTCGTCGTACACCTCCTCGAATACGCTGTCAAGCGACTCGAGCAAACCGATGCCATCCAAGACACCTCATCGGACACCCAGTACGCCTGCATACATGAATGGTCATCTAGACTCGAGTGATGTGCATCACTCGAATGGCCACGACGTGATGCGCACGCGTACCAAGTCAAAAGCTGAGAAGCCGCGTCTCTTTGGGCGAACGAAGCCACCCATGACTGCCGATCCAACCCATACAGGCTTCCCGACGATCACCCAACCCAGCTCGTCGAAGTCGGGCCCGCTTTCGCCCAAAGCCATTGGGGCGAACGCGTCGCGTTTCATTCGGCGCGTCGCGTCAGCGCCGAACGCGAAGGGTCTCTTCTTACGGACACCAGGGACCAGTACACGGAACGGTCTGCTGTCGCCTGGCGATCCATCACATACAGTCCATGAGAACGGATTATCTGACCAGGGGACGAACTCTCTGGAGACGGTCTCCTCCGCCTCCTCAAGAGGGTATCCGGTGCGCCTTCAACCGCATCGTGCATATAGCACGACATTCGTTAACGTATCCAAGACCAAGGATCGGGTGACCAATGCGCGCAATGGGGCAGATGGTCCGGGCAGGGTGGCTTTCCGAAGAACGTATTCGAGCCATTCTATCAAGGTCAAATCGGTATGTGTTCTAATGCCTCAATCTGTGCGCTATGATCTTTACTCGTGCGCAGGTGGAGGTTGGACCGCAAAGTTTCCAAAAGATCAAGATGCTGGGTCGTGGTGATGTGGGAAAGGTGTACCTGGTGCGAGAAAAGAAGACAGGTAAACTGTTCGCGATGAAGGGTGAGTACTTCACGTCATGGCTTCTGTTGCCGTTCTGAACACCGGTGGTAGTCCTGTCGAAGAAGGAAATGATAGAGCGGAAGAAGATCAAGCGAGCCCTCACTGAACAAGAGATTCTAGCGACGGCGAATCACCCGTTCATCGTCACACTCTATCACTCGTTCCAGTCGGAGCAGTACTTGTACTTCTGCATGGAGTACTGTATGGGCGGCGAGTTTTTCCGTGCACTGCAGTCAAGGCCAGGAAAATGTCTATCCGAAGACGCGTCCAGGTTTTACGCCGCAGAGGTTACGGCCGCTTTGGAGTACTTGCACCTCATGGGTTTCATCTACCGTGATCTGAAACCGGAAAGTGCGTGCTGTCTACTCAGGGCCGCAGCATGTGACTCTTGAAGGTTCTTGTGCTGAACGGTTTCTTCCCAGATATCCTCTTGCACCAGTCCGGACATATCATGTTATCAGACTTTGACCTCGCAAAGCAGTCTGGTGAACCTGGAGGCCGGCCCGCCACCATTCACCAGGTTGAGAATGGGGTACGACTGATTCTCATGGGACCGGAGTAAATCGCTGATCAGAGCGCAGATGCCTTTGATAGACACCCGGTCGTGTACTGCTGACTTCCGGACAAACTCATTCGTCGGGACGGAAGGTATGGCGCGCTTCTCTGGCAACTTTGTCTCGGCCCTGAGTGATAACGTCGCTGTCAGAATACATCGCGCCTGAGGTGATCGAATCCTCGGGACACACGTCCGCAGTCGATTGGTGGACACTGGGAATCTTGATTTACGAGATGATTGTGAGTACGCGGACTCGCTACGCGGGGAATGAACCCCGGTGCGGATGCTGACCACATGTCGCACCTTTCTGCAGTACGCGACGACGCCATTCAAGGGCGAGAAGCGTAACGACACATTCCATAACATCCTTCATCTGCCTGTGCATTTCCGGGATTCACCTAAAGTGACTTCGTAAGCGGATCTCCCTTTTCTGCGAGCCCATGTGCTCACTTGCGTCATTCCCCAGAGCATGCAAGGATGTTGTCACACGCCTGCTGGACAAGCGCGAGCTGACTCGTTTGGGAAGTATGACCGGCGCGTCAGAGGTCAAGCAGCACAAGTGGTTTGCCAAAATCAACTGGGGTCTCTTGCGGAATACGCAGCCACCGGTGAGCCTGACGTTCATATTTAATGGTGTCATCGGAATGGAGAAGCGCGCGGGCCCATTGGTTTCGCGGGAGACGTCACCGCCACCACGGTGCTGGGTAGCACTATTCCATTTTGGGACAAGCTGGAAATTTGCTGTCCCAGTACCAATACTGGTGGCCTTGGGAAGAAAAGCAGAACGGTCGCAGTCGAGGCCACTATAGCCGAGTCCTGTGCGCCTGATCGACCTTCCAGGGCCGCTAAATGCCGCTCCATTCTCATCCTATTATATCGATGTCTGCTATTGTGCTATTTACTGACTGGATCTTTCTCTTTTCTTCGTTGCTGCCCCCTCTGCGATTCCATCTCTCGGCGGTGCTCACCCTGTGCAACCTCGCGGACAACGTCACTTTACCGGTGTCCTGGACCTGCTTCGTGCGAACCTCGCGTCGGCACCGCTCTTCTTCCACTGGTGACTACGACACACTCTTTTAACCCGCCTCCGTATTCTCTCCGCACGGTGCCGCACGCAACAGATCGTGCCGACCGTTTCTAACGGCGTCGACGCTGTGAACTTCCGACAAATGCACGAATCGAGTTCGCTGCATCTCGAGAAGCAACACTCGCAGTCGCCCCAGGCCTCCCCCCGCCCCATGTCGGCTGCTCCTAGTGCTGTGTACGGTCAGCATCTTCCAATCCAAGGCGTCGCTGGTTCGGGTGTTCCAGGTACGCCGGGGCTACGCGGAGACGACGGCATGGACCCCCCGCCAGCAGCGGTCGACCTGTTTACCGGATTCTCCAGCATGACACTCCACTATGACGGCGACAGTTAATTACTCCTCGCGCGGGGCACGGGCCTCTGGGCTGAGGCGGAGACATGACGGGAGCCTGCGCGGGTGGGTATGTCCTGCCGTGCGGAGGCATCCGTGTTCCGTGCCTGGGGGCGCGCTTTCTGGTGTACATTGATTCGAGGCTCGGCGGGGACTCTGCTGTCATCCCTCGTCGGCCTGTGTTGCGCATTCATTGCTGTCTATGGTTATCGGATTCACCGTGGATGGATCTCTTCTTCCGATTCGAAACTTCCTGGTTGCGTTCGCGTCCGGGCTGTCAACGTCAGCGGCGGGCAGTGCGTGCTCACCCCCTCCACCCTCCTCCGCCCCGTCCCCCGCCTCCTGTCTGCATGGCGCGACTGCACCCCGGTCTGAGCTCGCCCTCTACCTCTTTATTCCCACCTTCATAATCCCGACGCCCGCCCTACCAGGGACACTCGAGACCTGTCCTGCCGCGCTGCCCGGTCCCGTACTGCATGGCTCGTTCGCATCTTCGTCTCTGCATCGCATTCAATTGTACATATACCATATGCATGTACTACCAGCACGTCCACTGCCGCTCATTCCCTGCAACCGCCCATCCTCGCACTCCTTTGGCATTCATTCATCACTGATTGGTGTTCTGTGGTCAACGGTCGCAAACGTCACGCAACTCATCCGTATCCGTATTCATATAACCATCGCTATTCTTCTGCTGCCCCGTCCGCCTCCACCCGCGTCTGCGCCGGCGGAGGCGGACGGCCGTACATATCCCCCTACCTGCCTATACATATTCACCCGCTACTTAGTTAGATCGGCTCCCGGTATTCGACGCACCAAAGGAAGTATATTAGGTTCCGTTCTATACCCGTGTGGTCTTTGCTGTACGTACGTACTCGAGGATGGATTAGGGTTAATGCGTGCTTGTTCGCTCGATCGGACAGCCGGACGGTGTGCTTATCGAGTGCAGGTCTCGCCGCCGGTCTCGCTGTGGCCGGGCCTGCAGACAGTGATATCAGACTTTCCGAGGGACAGACTGTACCCTGTCAGCTCGGAGCGTGATGAGAACAGGACGGGACGGGACAGGACAGAGGGCATGCCACGCGGGGAGATCAAGGTACGACTGCCCGTCGCCGACGACCGTCGAACGTCGACGTGCGGCAGCCTATCTGGAAGGCCGTCTGCCCAGTGCGCAGGCGGTGGTGATTGCACTGGCGGCTGAGCGGGCCCACTCAGTCCTCCCGTCAGGCGCGGCGGCACTCCGGAGTCGCTGGCAGCAGACAGATTGCGCACGCCCGTCTGCACTGTCCAACCGTGCAGTATACGCACCGAGTCCTGGGCTGTGGTACGGGCGCTGCGGTGGTGCCGTAGGCTGGCCCCTCCCGCGCGCGCGTTCACGCGCCGTGGTGACGCTGATCTGCTGGCCGGTCATCATTCGTGGGACGGATGCGGAAACCTGTGTCGCTGAATTGCGAGGGGCGGCGCGGGGCTTGTGTTAGGTTTGATCATAGAGTGCTGCGAACGCACTGGCACTGGTCTGCGCCGTGGTGGCGCGCGGCGCTAGAGCGCGCGAAGGATCATCGCAGCTGGAAGATGATTGGGAGTGCGGCCGGGCTGTGCGGGCTGTCCTTGTTTGCCTCGGATGGGATCGCGGGCAGCAGTGCTGGTGCGGGGGCACAGCGCGAGCACGCGGGCTGCGCACAAGGTTCGCGGAGGACGGCGAAAGGGGTACGTTGTTGTGCGATCTGTGTCTGGTTAGAGTTCGTAGGACGGAGGCAAAACGAGCGCGCGTGCGGGAAACGTGCGAAGAAGCCGCGGGGAGATGTGGAGCTCTCCGAGGTCCTGGCCGCGCGAGCCAGTGGCGGCGACGGTGGACGGAGGCCCAGGGGCTCATAGGCCTACAGACAGCGGCCCTCCCGCTGGGAGATCACAGGGAGAGTTGCCGGAGGCCGGTGACGGGACGCAGGAAGGGCTATTCATAATCGAATTCATTCGTCGTGCAGGTTGCCTTCCGCGTTTGGGCTGGCCGTTGTCAGAGCCCATTGAGATCGAAGGCGTATGCCGGCATGCGCGATGATACCTAGCGTGCCAGCCCGAAGAATGCTCCTGACTCACGCCTCCTGCGTCACGGCGCGTCCATGGGCCGTCCCGTCTGGGCTCAGAGTGGGAGTTGCGGTGAAAAGGGAGCGCAGGAGTGGCGCGGGGCGAGCACGCGTGCCGCTGGACTGACGAGACGGGGTAACGGGCGAGTACGTACAGATTACGGGTCGCTGGGCTTTGGGGGCGCTAGCGCGTTCATAGATCATATCTTGGTTCATTCAAGGACGTCGAGCTTCGAGGGTCGCGACACCCGGCATTCAAGCACGCGTGCGTCTCGAGACTCGAGTGCACGCTGGCAGTGGTGCTATACAACGGGAGGGGACGCGCGCGCTGACACTGGCATGGTGAGTGGACATGCGAATGGGGGATGGGCCGGAATGGAGGGCAGGCGCCTGGTGCGGGGAATCGAGGTGCCCGCGGTGCTTGGTTGGGCTGCGGGCGGCAGGCGGAGGGTCGGGCACGCGCTGGCGGCGGGCCGCGTCGCGTCGGTGGCGGCAAATCTGGGCGATCGGAGAAGCGTTGGCGTGGAGGGTCAATCGGCTTGTGGCGCAGAAGGCGGGGGCGCGGACACTGCATCGGCGGCGTGCGCGCCTGTGTCGCGAGCCGGCGGTACGCGCGAAGAGCAGGCACGGGAAGCGCGTTGTGGGCGTCCTCCTTCGGGGGCGGGCGGCGGGCGAGCGTGCTGCCGCCACTCGCTGGCGGCGCGCGGGACCCCGAGAGCGGGGACGAGGGTCTGTGGGAACGGCGCGCGGGGACCCTCGAACTGACCCCCACGCAGCCAATGGGGACCCCGGCGCGGCTCTGATGGGATGTGGCGATAGGGCTGGTGGGGAGTGCCGACGGGCACCTGCCCGATCGGGCGCGCGCGTTCGATCAGAGATGGGCTGCGAAGATTCCGGCGGAAGAACCTTGCGTGCTGCGCCCCCCGGGGAGTGCTGGCGACGGCGGCCTGGTGCTGGGGGTCTGTGGCGGGCGATTCCGTGCTCGGTGCAGGCGGTAAGTCCACCGTTGTCCCACAGACAGTCTGTCCCACACCGCGCACTCTACAAATACGTTCCGCTGCCACCCATCCTCCCCCGTCTTCTCGCGCCGCGCCAATTCAAGTCTGGCGAATCCTCGCCCTCCCGCAGCTTCTCCTCTTCTCGCCTGCACGCTACCGTCTTCTTCGTGCATCCCTCCCTCCAGCCATGGCTGATCTCTACCCCCAGACCTACTCCAACCGCCAGCCCTCCTACCACCGCCAGGACCAGCAGCAGTACCCCGTCCAGAGCACCCAGGGCATCGTCTACCCCCAGCTCCTCAACACCTCCCAGCCCGCCCCCGTCTCCGATGACCACCAGTCCCCTCCCCGCAGGAGCAGTCCGCGTCCCCCACGCGTGAGTCCGACTCCCCCAAGCACGATACCCCGCCCGCACAAAAGTCAGAGAACACCCCGCAGCAGCAGCAGGCTGCCAAACCACAGGCGACGTTCCTGACCAAGCTTTACGCGTAAGTGGCACCCCGCCAGCTCGCCCTCCACGCGCCCTCACCACTGCGCCCTCAGCCTCCTAGAACGCCCCGAAAACCACCACATGATCCGCTGGGACCCAGCAGGCGAGCACATCATCGTCGAGCGGCCTGAGCAGCTCGCGTTGCACGTCCTCCCGAGCGTATATCGCCAGTCCCGCTTTGCCAGTTTCTCTCGGCAACTCAACGTGAGCCGCACCGACCGTTTAGCCTTCCCCGGCGCGTCGTTGATGCGCTCGCTAACACCTGTCAATGCTGTCATGCAGATCTACGGTTTCATGCGCAAGGTCAACCTTCGCAACGTCGATCCCGCCATTGACGACCCCGACGCGAGCACTTGGTGTACGTTACTCTGTTATACACGTGACCCCGCTGGCATGGTACTCATCCCCGACGTCCCCGACGTCCCCAGCACACCCGACCCTGAACCGTCACTCACCTGCGGAAGTGGTCGCCAACTTCAAGCGTCGCGTCCCCCCACGTCTCCCCAAGCCTCGCAAGCGTGACAATGAGGTACCCGCCATTCCGCCGTCTCGACCGCCACTCGGTACGAAAAGTATCTCACCCTATTGTAATCCACTTAGACAAATCTTTTGTCCAGATACCGGCGGACGGCCTCGTGGGTTTTCGTCTCCAGGCTCCTTCACGCCTATCGGTCAGGCGGGCGCACCGAGCTGGTCCTCTGGTTACGCGCGTGGAACGCTGCCTCCATTGACGGTTCCCTCAGATCCGCCAATGTCGTCGCACGCCATGTATTCGCACTCGTCTCACATCACGCACCCCATAACGCCCACAGACGATACCCCGTCCTCAGCGTCCTTCAGCCCGATGACGTACCAGAGTGCGCCGCGCGACGCGATGATGCTGCCGTCACCGTCGTCGCAATACCCATACACAGAGCAGACGAGTAACAGCTGGGGCTTTTCGCCCACGAGCACGTCAAGTCATTCGTCCGGCAGCTTGTCTAGCTTGCTGAACCCGAGTACGAACATGAACGGCGGCTACTCAAACGCGTCGCGCCCAACCCCGCCGGCCATTAACACGCACTCGTCCTACGGTAGTGTTCCCATGAGCCGAGGCCACTACAGCGCCGGTGGCTTGTCGCCTGACAGCAGGCCGACGTCGGGGTACTCTGTGTCGTCGATGTCATCGATGCCGGACGCGTACGCCGAGTCCCCCAACACTATGGCCACCACGACTACTCGAGACCCAACTCTAGCCATCACCCGTCGTCCGCTCGGCCGTTGACGCCCTCGTCTTCGAGGCCGCCATCTTCAAAATCATATAACACGAGTTCGCTGAGTATCCGGAGAGCGCGAAGGCACAGCCAGGCGATGCATCCCTATCCGTCTCCATACGGTGAGCACCCGCCGTTGTCGGCAGGATCTGAGCGACCTTCGAGCTCGCCACAGCCTGATGAACACCCGGGCAACATCACGCGGGTGCGGAGCATGATACAGCTCAACTCGACGGATACGTATGGCTTTAATCCGGCGCAGGCCGACTTCGCGTATGGGGCAGTAGATGACGGGCATGTGTCGCACCACGGCCACGGGATGTACGTGAACACGGGACGAAGCGTGAGGCCGTCGACATCTGCGTCAAGCCTCTCGACATCGAGCTCGGCGGCGAACACGCCGGGAGGCGACGGGTTTGGGCCTGGGGCGGGCGAGGCGGACATTAACCGATGTGAGTAGTTCGTCCGCTCTGTGCGCGACGCGCAGCGCTGGAGGCGCGGCGGTGGACGGTCGCTGACTTGGCGTGCTTTTTTTTCTCGTTGTGGTTGTGGTTGGACATTAGTCTCACCCGACTTCGGCTTCGTACAGATGAACGAACACCTCCCGCACTACGCTAAGGGCGAGATGTAGGTCTGCCCGCGCGCGTGCGCCACTCGGTTGTCGGCCCCGGTGTCATGTCGAGCGTGTGTGGCGGGGCAGGGGGCGCCGTGACGTCTCGCTTGCAAGTGATCGGCGGGGGAGTGGCTGGGGGCCACGGAAAAGGTCTGATCGCGGTGCCGGGAGCATCTGCCACTCTGTCCTCTGTCTCACATCTCTCCATCTCTCCATCTTTGTTCGCTCGTTCATTCATCACGATCATTTGACAAGGACTCGTACCGGTGGCTGGTTTGTCGCTTGCCCATATCTCGGTCTTTCCATCTCTCACTCTGCTTTGCAAAGCTGTTCGCTGTATTCGTTAGTTGCTTTCGCCTCCTCCTTACTCGGTCCCTGTACAATGCTCCACCGTCTTTTCTTCTGGTAATTCGCGCTGCCATGTATATATCCCAGATACCAAGATGCGCATTGATATCCTCCTTCTGGCTGTGAGCGACGTGATTTACGCTGGGGCATCAGCAGCCCCGGCGCGCGTGCATTGAATGGAATGCAATATGTGCATGTCAATGGGGAGACAGTGCGGCCGTGGATGTATCGGCGCGATCATCATAGAACGCTGGGAGGCTTCTGCTGTGGCCTGTTCAGTAGACTCATGCCAGCTGCTGCATGCTTATCCAACTCCGCGGGAGCATCTGACCGGAGGGTCCGCCGTACGCGTGCAGCATTTCACATCGCGTTCTGTTCCGCTTTGGGGGGCATAGCCGTACTGAGACGAGGCGCGCAGCAGCGTTTACGGCGGTTGCTACTTACGCGAGGCGGGCGCGTCCGCTGACGCGAATGTAGCCATGCGAGCTCGACACGGCGGGTGCGCCCGATATGCGCCTAGCGGGTGGGTGAAAATGGCGACGAGAGCGAGCGTCGCGGAGATGGAGGGGACGATGGGGGACTGGGGGGGCGAACGATCAGGCGGCTCGCGTGGCGGGCGGTGGCTGAAGATGGCGCCGCGCGATGCGATTGCGATGTGTGCGTGCGCGGCTCTCCTGCGTGATCGCGTCGATTCCTCCATCCTCTTCCGGCCCAAATCCGTCCACTGCCCTGCCTCGGCCGTCCCACTTCGGCCACGTCCGTCCAATCACGCGTCCTTTTGAGGCCCTGATACGGACCGCCGCCCATGGCGGACGCAGAGTCCAAGTGCAGAGGCTCATCAGCCAGTGCAGCAAAGCAACCGGTCAGTCTGCCTGTCGTCGTGTAGCGCCGGGTGCGTGCCGTCATACCAAGTGCTCATTCCGGGTGCAGATGTCGACGCGAAGGTGGACGCGCTCGCGAAGCTGCAGGTCGAGTTTGAGAATGGCGCGGAGGTGCGTGTGCGGACGCGTTCGTCGTGCAGCAGCCTCACCCGAACGCGACTTGCGTAGATCCCGGACGCGGACGCGACCCTCACCGTGTTCAAGGCCTGCCTCAGGACCGCAAACCAGCATCTTTCTACGGCGACACTGACCGCGCTGCCCCCGCTCCTTCCCCTCCTCGTCGCCCGGCATACGCTGACGCGTTCAACGTCCAACGTGCCCAACTCGCCCACGACGTCCACATCCTCTACGAGCCCGTCCGCCGTTGACGCGCATTCACTCCGCCAAGTGCTCAGCGCATTCTTGCCCTCAGGCGGGATCATCGAACGTCTCGGCGACAGCAGGGAGAAGTCGCGAGAGAAGGCGCGCGAGGCGCTCGTACTGCTGGGCGGGTTCGCGTTCCGGAGTGGGGGGACGAGTGCGATGATGAACCGGTCGCGCGAGGGGAAGGGCCCCGAGACCCCCATGCAGATTTTCGAGAAATATTTCAGGGAGCTAGGGCTCGCGAGCAAGGTGTGGAGGGTGCGCGAACAGGTACGTCTCAGTGCTCTGTTCATGTTCCGGATGTCTGACAGCAGCAAACGCTGTGGGTGTCCATAATCTCTGCTTCATGGCGCGGTGGAGTACAGGCCGTGCTGACACTCGTGCACTTGCGCCGCGCGCACCACCTCTTTCCCATCCGGGCATACCTTCCAGCGCTCGTCGAGGCCCTCGAAGACACCGACGGGAATGTGCGTGAATGCGCGCGGCAGTCGGTCGTCGAGCTGTTCACGGGGCCCGGCGTGACGGATGCGGCTCGGGCGGACCTCAAGAAAGAGATGACGAAGAAGGGCGTGCGTAAGACCATCGTCGACAGCGTGCTCTTGCGCGTGCTCGCCGGCGGCAGCGGCGGCGCGAGCACCCCGGGCACCATGAGCGACGCGGGCTCGGAGAATGGCGACGCGGCCCAGAAGGAGTACGTTCCCCCGAGCATCGCACTCATGAATCGCCGGCCGACGCAAGCTGCCGTTGCTGGCCTCCCGCGGACTGCGAGTCAGAGCAGCGTGGGCAGTGCGCCGCGGCCTGCAAGTCGGTCCGCGATGGTGTCACCCCCGCCCGTTGACAGCCCTATTGCTGCCTCCGCGAGCGGTTCAGATGTGAAGCCCGTTTACGTGAGTGACATGCGAGGGGTGTTTCTGCTTTGATTACCGGGGCTGATCACGCATATACTCAGGTTGCATCGGTGCACGACCTTGAGAACGAATTTGCGTCCATGCTCAGACACTTTGAGGTGGGTAACCTGCCAGCACACAACTGGTCTTTGATCTGATCGCCTTTCGGCTTCCAGGGCAGGGAGAACGAGCACAATTGGGCGGCTCGTGAACAGTCAGTCCAGCGTGTGCGCGGATGCTCAAGGGCGAAGTCCACACACGTTTCCATGACGCGTTTTTGTTCGGATTGAAGAATAGCTTTATCAACGCATCCCTCAAAACGGTACCTTTTGTTCGCACAGACACAATCCGCTGACCGTGCTGACACTCCGTCAGCTTGCCAGTTTACGTACAACGGTCGCCGTGAACACGTGCATGCTGTATTCGGAGCTCGCCGTCGCGCTCGGCGCCGACCTCGATCCGTGCTGCGAAGTGCTGTACTTGAATCTCCTGCGAATGGGCAGCCTGACCAAGAAAATAACAGCACAGCACTCGCAAGACACCGCGGACACAATTATGGCCCACGTTTCAGCTCAACCCCGGTTCGTGATTCCAACGCTGTGGAATTGCATGCAAGATAAGTCCGTTCAGATGAGACATTACGCCCTTGGACATGTACAGGTATATCTTGATGTGCACGGAGCACGCGCGAAGCATGCCATCGAGTCTAGCGGCGGCGTGGACCACCTTGAGAAGACCATCAAGAAAGGCCTGGGAGACCCGAACCCCAAGGTTAGGGATAATGCTCGGAAAGCGTTCTGGGCCTTCGAAAGCATCTGGTCAGAGAAAGGTGCGGCCATCTTGAACACCTTAGATTCGACGGCGAGAAAGCAAGTGGAGAGGGCATGTCCTAATCCTCATGCTGTCGCCGCTCTTTCAACGACGGAAACTCCCAAGCCGAAAAAGAGCAGCGTCGCGGCGGCCATTGCTGCTACACGGGCGAAAGCGAAGGCCAATGCCGCCGCGCCTCCAAGCCTGCGCCATCAGGCCACGAGCACCTCGCAAGCTGTGCGAGCGATGTCACCAACCGGCAGGCACGATATGTCCCCTCCATTGACCGCGAGTACGTCCATGGGCAGCGTGCGCGCCACGTCTCCGACAACTCGATCTCCACCGAGATCGAGAATTATTTCGGGCACCATGTCGCGGTCCGTCAGCTCAGGGACCACTACGTCTTCACGGCCGCGGACTTCTTCTGGTCAACCTCCCCCGGCTTCGCCGCCGTCTCCCACTCCTGGTCCCGGTTCCGCGTTTCGCAGGCGCGCATCGTCTCCGCTCGTCGTCCCCCCTTCACCACCGAAGTCACCTCCGAGTAGTCAGTCTGTATTCCGGCGAGCGGTGCACACAGCATTGCCTGCGTCTCCGCCTTCCAGCTCGGTAATCACATTCACCGACCCTGCACATAAGCCAGGGCGGCCAGCAGCTGCTGTGCCGTTGCCCCGGGAGTCATTGTCAATAGCAGGCATGCACGGGCATCCTGGCACTGAGGAAGAGTCCCTGCTTTTAGCCATGAAGATCCCGATCCCTGAAGATAGCGACTCCGATATGGACGAATCCGTCAACCTGCTGTCGTTCTCGGCGCCCTACGAAATGTATCCTCCCATTCCAAAGCCAAGGGCTAATTCCCAGGCTGCGTCTTTCTCACCAAGATCAAGTAGCTCGCGGCCTGGGCCGTCCAAGGCACTGTCTACGTCTACCAACTCTCCGCCGTCCAGCGCGCCGCAAGTAATCGTCGAGGATGCGCTTCGTGCCCGCGCAGAGCAAGCAGAGAGCGCGGCGGAACGCCTGCTAGAGCTCGTTGAGCCGGAAGAAGACGGTGTTCACGCGTCGCCGATCCCCGCGTCCTTGATGAGAGGTGCTATGGGTACGCCTCGAACGAAAGTGAGGACAGCGGGTCCCAATAGCGCCAAGGCGCCATTGTCGCCGCCACGAACCCCTGTCAACAAGACCGCCGCAATGTTGAAGCAAGCTGCGCTTCTCCAGGATAGTCCAGCTGCAAATGGCAAGAGCGCAAACGTATTCAGCATGGTGAATGGCACCGATACCGCCACTGAATGGTGGAGGAAACGGACTTCGCGTGAGACTACTTGTTAGCAGTGCCTTCTGACGGGAAGACTGACGTTCTGTTCATCGCCAGTCATCAAGTCTGCGAGCCCTCTATTGGGTCATGAGGATGCGGATCGTGAGCGAGAACTGCAAGGGTACATCTCCGCGCTTGAAGACGGTTCTGCAGATATCCCCGCGCTGCAGAACATGGCACTTCTTTGTACCCAAATGGCCGTGATTGAAGTTTCCTCGCCGACAAGCCCGGACCTCGCCGCGTCTCCCACGCCTTCACCCGTCGTGCTGGGCAGCTCGAATTCCTTGCCATCTCTTGCTAAGAGCTTTTGGTTCCAACACAAAAACCTCGACCACTTGTTCGATGCTCTCATCAGCTACTTGAACCCGACTCAGGTCAGTGCGACCAATGATGTAGACGTTCGCTTGCTGATCGCGAGTCATCAATGTCGTACAGGACGAAGAGAAGCTGCAGTATGGTCTCATTGTACTGTGGGAAATGATAGTGAACCAGTGGCCGCTTCTCGAAGGGAAGGAAGCCGGTATATTCTCCGTGCTTCTTCAAGTCAGGTATTGCGCTCGGGCGAATGTAGGTGGCATACGTCATCGAGACGTCTGCACTGCTAAAGCCCATGCTCGTAGGTCATGCAAGCCACGAACATGTTCCGAGATGCCCTCGCGGTGCGTGTCGACGCTGTATATGGTCTGACGACTTTGCATGCGTGCGTGCGTGCGTTCCGCAATGCAACTCCGCCGGATTCATCGAGCGCGGAGATCAAAGATGGGACATATGCGTTCGGACTCGTTGCTTTGGGCAAGTTCATCCTCCGTTTGCCAGCAGAAGTACTTGAGGAAGAGTTGCCACGGCTTCGTGCCACGCTGATATCCGTGAGTATCTATCTGGCAACTCAGGCTGTTGTCAGATTGATTAACCTTCACATAAAAGGCGTCCGATCACACCTCCCTCACGGTCCGTGAGGCAGCTGCCGCTGCTATCATCGCTGCACAGCTCGTCTTGCGTGATGAAGCTCATCTGTTCGCACTCCTTGACGGGTTGCCAGATGGCAAGAAGAATCTGCTGACCTACCTCTTCGATAAGCATGGCTGCAGAGACACCTCCGAAACCCTTGGACCCTCGCGGACGGAGAAACTCGAGCGAGAGATGCGACGATTGGACAACCGCACGAATACGCCACCACGGCCTCCTACCACGTCCTCTGACAGCTAGATCGATGGTCTGTCAAGTCAAGCCATCCTCAGCATCCGGTATAACCGCGTTCATCTTGTTCTTCCCTTATAATACCCATACCTACTGTTATGCACTCCCTCGGCCATCTTTCGTTCCGGATATGATGATCGGAAGGACATGCAACGACTGTCATGATAGTGAATGATATGCCAATCATGAACCCCAATGAAAAACGCATCTGCTGGGAGATGCCCAGAGCTGCTCGGAGCTGCGCGCGTCGTCGAAATGTGCCCGAATCTGCTCGGAGCTGCTGACAGCTTACAGCAAAGTCACCAAATGACAGCTTGTCAACGCGTTAACTCATCGTCATTAGAGCTTAGTGCCTTTTGCCTCTGAGTTGGGGCTGTAGCCTTCCGATATCGCTGTCGAGTCTGCCGCCTTGCGTTAAGCACTTACGGTACCACTGCGCGGTGCGCATTATAACACTAACGTTCCCGCCCGCTCTGGTATGACGTAATCTCTTTGCAGCGACGGCGGCCGTCGTCGACATCCTGCCCCTCCCTCTCATGCTCTTACTACCACCACCACTTAGTGTGCAATTGCCCGCTGCTTGTCTACCGCCCGCCCGCTCGCCCTGCTGTATGCCCGTCTCATCCGCTTACGTGTCTCTTCGCTCGCCCACGCATCTTTTTACTTGCCACGCGCCTTCTTGTCTGCCCGCACACCTCCTTGCTTGCCCGCCCGCCTCCTTGGAGTCTGCCTCGCCCGCACGTCTCGCTCACACTTTAGCTGACCATCCACTCGTCTGTTCGTTCCCTAGCTGGCTTCGTGCGAGACCCGTGAACATCGTTGTAAGGATCGCTGGCGCGCCGAGCAACGCGATCTGTGTCCCGTAAGTATTTGTGCACTTGCCCGCCCCTCTGCACTCGCTCGCCCGTCTCCATGCTCGCTCGCCCGTCTCTGCCAGTGCGCTCCGCCGCCCGTCGACCCGACTACAGAGAGCAGAGACGATGCTGAAGATCGGCGAGCGGGCTTACCCTGTGGATCCCTCACGCGACCCGCGAAGACAGAGACGCTGCAGCAAAATAGCCGCGCCGCGGCCGCTCAACGTCGGGCAAGACGACGATCCGCTCGCCCAGCAGATGGTTGCGCTCAAAAAGGAGGAGGCAGCACACGGCGGCAGAGTCAGTACCAGCCACAGGGCGCGTATCCGACTTCCAGCCCATCGCCAACGAGACGGGACGCCACGGCGAACAAGCTGTCGCCGCCGCCAGACGGATCGAGCCGGAGTGGTCGCAGGAACTCGGTCGACTACCGTCGCTCCGCGGAGATCGTCGCCGGCGCGCCGCCAGCTTTCGACTGGCGTTCGACGTCGCCAAACCCGTACCCGAAGCACATGCTCCCGCCGTTAAATGTAGGTCCATCGGAATTTGCCCGTGGAGGAGATTCTGCACGACTACGAGCAGTCATTCCCAGGTGAGCGCAAGTCCACTGGCATAAGCCGGCTGGGTAATCATCCTGGGAGTGTTATTGGGCTGCCAGGGCAGGTCCGAACCCCAGCCAGAGCCAGATACTACAGTCGACGAGGTTTATGAGCGGCCAGGCCGGCATTGGTGCACAGGGACGCAGTCCCAGATCGCAGCCATTCGCGCCGCCATCGCGCAGCACTGAACGGTGCCCCGCCCCCAGCACTCGACGAGATGGCGAGCAGGTACCAACTGCCGCCGCTACGCATCGCGATTCGTAAGGCGAACAAGGTGTGTGCGAGCTCGATTGAACTGAGTCAGCAGGAGCCGGTCGCGTTGGCGGACCAAGGCAAGAAATCCGAGGTGAAGAAGTGAAGCGCAACGGTCAAGACTCGGAAACGTCGGCAAGCGGCCAGCGCATGCGAGTGAGACGAAGGCGTGAAACGGGCGCGAGTGCGGTATGCAGGGTGCGGGCGGGCGCTGTACGCAGGAAGCAGGTGGGCGTGGTATGCAGGGTGCGGGCGGGGTGGTCGGGCAGGAGGCGTACGGGGTGGTCGGGCGGGGGCGCATGGGCAAGGTATGCAGGGGGCAAACTTGGTATCGCGTGCGGGGTGTCGGTGCAGGCAGGCGCGGTACGCAGGGTGCGGGCGGGCGCAGTACGCAGGGTGCAAGCAATATGTAGACGGACACTCGATAAATGTATTCTTTTTCTGGCAACTAGTGCAATACAGGAGCATCTAGCAATATGCCCGGATCTGCTCCCAGCTGCATACGAGTGATTTTCACGCTCAGAGCAGCTCCGAGCAGTTTGAAAAATGCGAAAAGTCTAAATTTCTTGCTCCAGGCTGCTCGGAGCTGCTCGCAGATGTTCTTTTCACAGCAGCCCCACCGAGCAGCTCCGAGCATCTCAGAGCATCTCCCAGCAGATGCGTTTTTCACTGGGCATGAACCTCACGCTGATAGCGCTGAAGAGCGCGGGATTGCAAGTGTGTGCTGAGCGCTATGAAAGGCGTGGCCCTTATGTTAGTTGAGCGTGGAATGAGGTGGCATGATATGCATATGAGATCCCAACGTGCGACCAATTGTGCACGCCCATCGGCCTCGTGTTGCAAACGAGACAACCACGAATCATTGGCCACAGGTTTCAAGTAGACCGGTCCTAGCTTAGCTGTCCACTCGGGTCCAGCCTTGAAATTTGTAACACCTTCCAAAGTCCAAACATCCAGGGAACCGTTCTACGCGCTTTCCTGTGGTCCCGCGTCTAATTGCTTGTAGTACAATCCTGTCTACACGTATGGCGGCTGCATGCGATGCTTCCGTGCTAATCAACGGAGGCCTTGACTCATGTGGCGCTGTTCACTGAGACTCATTGAGTACAACTCACGTCTTCATAGCCTCAATGCAGGATCCCATCTTCCGCCTGGGACCCCAATCTCAGGATCGGGGTGAGAGAGATGCAGTGCGATACCGCCAGCGCCCTTGTACGACTGCGGTAAGCCTGAGTCAATGGCCACTGAGTACAGTAACGCATCGGCGAAGAGGACGAATTCGAACATAGCGCCTGAGAAGATCCCGAGGCAAGTGCCCCGAAATGCTTCCGCATCAATTAATCTCGGTGTCCTCAACGGACGCATGGAATCGGAAGCCATACTGTACTTAGCTAGGACCGGTCGAGAGATACACGCGTCCTGCTCCACTGGACAGGCCAAATGACTCTAGCGATAATGGGTATGGTCTGCTGGCCAAGTCATGAGACTGACAGCAGGGGGAGGGCGCTCCGCCCGTGTCTCTCACAGCTGTCCTGCCCGCGTCGAGACCGCTCATCGAATGCATGCATTGAGGATGAGGCTGAGAGGTGGAGATCTGCATGAGTAGCCGACAGTTGAGATTTGGGCATCATGCGTTCTGCAGCGCCCTCGCGGGAAATGCAGTCCGTGACATACAACGGAACTCGGCACTAGAGCGCAGCGAGAACCTCCACCTCGGAGTTTGCGTACAGACAGGAATAAGCACAGTGGACCGTAGACATCGCACGGATACACCCTAATCAATTTCAATCCGCGAAGGTGTGGTACCACGCCGCGCGACGACGGATACGTGTCCAGCGCCACCGGCTTGATGAACAATCTCAATCGACAGTCTCACTCGGAGCTCAGGCTTGCGCGCGAGACAAAGAGACACCGGTCCCGGAATTGGCTAGTCCGTGTGCAGAAAGGTACAGCCCCGCCATAAACCTGGACCTACAACGCGATCACGTGATTCATAGTGTCCCCCGCGGAGACTCAGAGCATGCTTCGCCGGTCTCTTGATGTAAGATTGTAAAATGCTAGATGCGACATGCAACTAAGGGAAAGCGTCAGCTGGATTACTGAATATCACAACATGAGACTCACATGATTACACAATATGTAGTACAGTGCCACTGACGACGTGCGCCCCGACATCGTTATGGACCGTCTATCCGTACGGCAGACGTCATGATGCCTTGACTCGTGGCAACGGATCCCGGAGCAACCTGGGGCGCGACATCGGTGGGTTTCGCAGCTTGCAACTGCACCAATCGCGGGGGCACAAACTTGGACGCGCGGAAGCGCACCTTCCTTGGCCATTCCTCCTTGCTCACGAGCAGACGTCGGCGTTTGTCGCGCATATATACGTCCTTCCCGTTCCACACCCGTCGGCCGAGCCTCTCCTTCATACGTTGCGTCACGCGCCCTACTGCGTCCGCGATCCTCTGCTCGAGCTCTTGCAAAAGCTGCAAGTCTTTGCGGATGATGACTAAATGACGGTTGATGTCGAAGGTTTTTGGTGGGGTTGGGGAAGAGGGTGCGGGGGTGGAGAGGTCGACGTTGAAGTAAGGCATGGGCGGGACGTGCACGGTTTTGTCGACGACGTTGTCGGAAGCTGAGGAAGGGGTGAAGTACGAAGAGAACACAGCAGACGAAGAAGATTCGGCGGAAGCATTCGATTCCTCCGAAGATGATGAAGTCACGTCCTCTGTGCCCGAAGCTGCAGCAGATTCTTGGCGGGCAAGCTCGTCCGCAAGCCTCCACCATCGCAATCTCCGCTCGTAGTACCTGATGTGGTTCTTCTTCAGCTTGATCACCTGGCCCGTCTTGTAGAGCGTCCAGCGCATCAGCTCCAGGTCCCTCTGGCGATTGGCCAGGCCGAAGACAGCGAGGATCATGCTGCGATTGACGGCCATATGCGGACCGACGACCTCGGAACGAGGCATTCGGACGCAGGCGATCCGGACCTTTCTATCCACGTCCTTCTCGTACCGGATGGCCTGCAGCAGGTAGTGCCGCGCCATCGCACCACACCCCGCTCGCGCCAGATGTTTCAAGAGTAGGTGGTATGTCATCGTGTTTGGTACGGCATATGGTGTTTGCCAGGGCGCGACCTGGGGGTTGGACACGCCAAAGTCGTCCTCCTCATCTTCGTCGTAGGCGGGAGAGGTCGTTGCGGATGTTGTGGGAAGAGGCGTCGAAAGAACTTCAAACGCTTGCACTAGTTTTGATACCTCGCATAGCCTTCCGAGAAAGTCCACGGCGGTGGTGAGTGCTGCTGTCGAGAACGGTACCGTGGGCGGGGCTGCTTCGGCCGAGCTGTTAAGGACGGAGACCGACGATCCTTGCTCCTCGGCACTGGATGATTGACCCCACAACTCTAATGGTGGCCGGTCGGGGAATGAAAGGTCGACGCCATATGCTACCTTCAGGAGCTTCTCGAAGCCTTGTAGGTCGGAGGTCTCCTTGAGTATACGGACGACCAGGTCAACGTTCACGGACGTGTACGGCAACCTCTTCTCTTGCATCTCCGCTTGCAGTTGCATGCAGAGAGCCGTCACTTCGCTGACAAGCCCAGCGCGTAGGTCCGGGGCACACGGCAACGCTAAGCGGTGACACAAGGCCTGCAGACATAAGCCATACGTTTGGGGTGACTTCACCAGCCCCATTCGACCGATCTCCTCCATGACCTTCATCGCACCCGTATGATCGCCCACCGCAGCAAATTGCTCTAAGATGAAGTGATAGTCATCGAGGCTAGGGGTGAATCCCGCGGAGCGCATTTGTCGGATGATGGTCTTGAACCGCGCCTCGTCCTTGTGCACCTCCCTGATCGTCGCTCGGGGAGTGAATTTTCTTGCAGAAAGAATTCTTTGCTGAGCAGCAGGTAGCGTGCAACTCCGAAGCACTTCCTGGTGGACCTCGAGAGGTAGCTTGTCGTGACGGAAGTATGGTAGCAGGTCCGCGTAGCGCCCCCAGACTAGGCTAGGGTCTGGACGCGAGCTCCTGGTGAGAAAGCGAAGGTTGGCAAGCTTGCCTTGGGCAGCCTGGCTCATCGCGTTTACACCGCTGCTTTCGGCGACCCCCAGCTCCGACAGCGAGATGGTTCCAGCAAAGTGGCATGGTGTGCTAGTATGGAGTCGGCGGCGAGTGGGATGCGCGGTGGGCTTGGAAGCTGCACTGGACAGACCGAGTCGTCCGAGCGAACATTTGGACATGGCAGGACGACGAGCGAGACGGTAGGGCAGGCGTCGACGGTGCCGCCTCGTTCTCCTCAGTGCTGGCGGCGACCGTGTTGGGCGTCTGTGTGGATGCGCGCTCGCCACCCAAAAAATTGGCACGTGGCCGATCTCTTCGATCGGTGGCTGCAGGATCGGGGCGGCGTCTGGAACGCCTCGCGGCTACTTAGGCTCTGTACCACCACATCACTTGCACGTCCATACACTCCTGGTATTGCAGAATTCATAGTCCTTTCCATACAAGAAGCCTCTCGATTTCCTGGTGTGTAGGCAAGCTGTCCATCGGCACCTTATCCAAGACCTTCTGCCAACTATCACCCAACGCCTCTACATAATCTTCCGGTCTTGCCCTGAACGGTGGACCCATACCCTCTGGTTGGTCAATAATAGGGAAGAGTAGCGTCACAAGATAGCCCCCCGACTTGACAAGTGCAGTCATTTGGTGGCCCCACTCTCCGCGCCGTCGCGCCGCAAGGCCACAAAGAAGCTACGACGGATTGGCACGACCACTTCGACGATGGAGAGATGTTTGATCTTACGTGTAGTCGTATATCAGATCATACGGTCCGTTCTCCGCGGAAAAGTCTTGTATCTCTAGCTTTACTTTCGCTGAGGCGGAATGGCTCCACGAGTCTACGAACCTGCGTTTCTCTCCATTAGCTCGCGCTATTTTTGACACGACTTCTCGCTCACTGCTTAGCGATATCTACGGCGACGGGCGAGACATCGATGGCCAGTGTCTCATATCCTAGTTCCGACGCGATGGTAAGTGCGTCGTATCCCTGGAAAATGTCACCGTGGAGGACTGAATCAAAAGTAGTATGTGCAGAGTGGTCTTACCCTGCCGCATCCGGGGACAAGTGCCTTCCCCGTCGCCGGTAGGTCCAGCCCGCCGGAAGCCAGCAGTGATCGCAGAAGTGGCTGCGCTTCTCCAGCATCCCACGGCGTCACTTCGTGCTGCCTTTAGCCATATGTGCAATCGCCGCTGAGTCCCGTCCCATCGAAGCTGGCAGAGGGATTTACCAAGCTTTGTCCCACCCATCGACCGGATCTTCCTTGATGAATCCGCGTAACTGCGCCCAGTGGCTGGATTGCGACAAGATCTTCTCTGTGATCTCGGACATAACGTCCATGGGCGCAGCCAGAAGAGTCGACGCGTGGATCTCGCTCAGCGGTGAGTTGCTTATATGGTGGCGATAGCTTTAGGTTCGGGCTTATCAATGCTACCAGGCGGAAGCGTATAAGTGGCAGGCGAACGCGTATAAGTGGTCGGCCTCGATCAGCGATCACCAAATAACGTTCGGTCAACTTCTTCGGAACTGTCCAGCGAAGGGGCTGGCCGGCGACATCAGTATTTGTAGGCAGCGCGAAGAAGTGTTCAACGTTCATCCACGGTACTGTATCTCGAAGAGGGGACAACGTTATGTTTCGCCACCTGCTAAGTGCATGGTGAAACTCACTGTGGATAGATAAGGGTTTCACCGTAAGTTTGATGTCCAGGCTCCTGCTGTACGCATGCAGACTATGAATGTGCCCGTCCATTGTAGGGATAATAACAGCGTCGTCAACAGCGATTGTGTGCAATCTTTTGATCACGGCTCTGTGACGCGTCCCTAGCATGCGCGGCAGCATGCTTTCCGCACGTGTCGCGGGCCTGTACACCCAAGCAGACTTGGGTGGCGGGAGAGAGAATTGACAGTCGTCAAGATCTGGGGACACTATTCTGTACGGTCAACTCATCATGAATCAGCTGGTATGTCAACGCAGTGATTACATCTTACGTTGTTGTTTCTGATTTGTTCTGCTCCTAATAGCCACCATGCTTGATCCAGCCTTGTACTACAGGCTCCGACTGCACATTCTCCGTCATTCAACCGAACCCGCAAACGCTGCTATACACCGGAATTCGGCTGTCTGCGGAACGCATGGAGTGTCTGAAAGGGCGTCCTCAGCGCGTACGCCCTTAGAGTCTCCGCCGCCGCCCTCTCAAAAGCCGTGGAACATCCGCGTCGAAGTCTGTTGGATGGCATCAACAGTGTGTCTGCGAAATGAGGGTACCGCTTTTGTAAGATAGCATGCCTCTCTGATCCAGCAGACCCGCCCCGCTCTCACCGTCATCTCGGTGGTCCCCTTTGACAAGCTGCCCAATCGGGGTCCTCGTGGGATCCTGCTGCATCTCCGTGCGAACCCCTGCGCGTTCTGGGATCATACGCCTTGCAGCCCGTAAGGTTTTCCGAGGTGCGCGTTCTAGAAGCGCAGGGTTCTTCTGATAACGTGTCTCGCAGGATAGCAGTACGCTGTCCTCGTCCTTGGGCTGGGGATGCCGCCGCGGCTCTTAGGTGATGGCCACTACGATCATTTCAAAGTTCATGGACGGCATGCCAGCATCTCCGTACGATTGAATGGAGAGACAGACCTAGAACCACGTCATCATCCAGCCCTGCGCATTCACTGGCATGCAATGGTGATAAATGAACGAACAAAGTTGCTCCGTCGGTGTGGCCGCCGTACGCTCCCAATGCGCGCCTGCTATCAAGTCACCAGTACGTACTGCATGTCTCATAGGATGTCGCGCCGAATCTTGCAAACCATCTTGAGACCACACGGTGGCATGGCCGCTGGCCCGAGACCCTGTAGGAATTTTTTTCTATACAAGAGGCAACCACATGCGAGGTATTTGAAGTATTCGACTGTCATGAGAGCAATCAAACTTAGGAAAGTACCAAATAATCACGCAGATGAACAATGCAGATGTCCTTCATTCCCCGGCGGAAATACCTCCTTAGAGCGGTACATGTAGGGTGCATGACATAGCCCACAGCTCAGCTGCTGCGCTACCGTCACTTTGCCGTAAGGCTAGTACTGCCTGAGTGCGAATAACTCACCTCGCTGAGCTGCCAGTGGTCCAAACACCGCACGGCCACCCGTTACGAAACACCAACCCCTCCCCCTTAGATGCGCGGCTGGGCCACGCACAGTACAGGGCAAGTGATTGGACGGGCAGGTGTCCGTTAGGCTCGCGGAGACTTCTACCGCGACGGGCCCCTGCTGCTTCGACTTCGACCGCGCATCAGCTTCGGAACGCCACAAAGGTGCTGGCGACGAAAAAGGCAAGTGTGGCCGGACGGTGAAATGGCGAGAAATGATGCCGGAGGTGTCAGAGGTCTGGCTGGAGCCGGGAGAGTGGATACATCATCGTACGGAACGCCCAGGCGCGCGTCGGCGGACTTCTCTCTGCAGCGCAGCCCGGCCTCTGGCTCCGTGCCAACCTCGAGTACGATCGCGCGACTCGGCACACGAATTCAGTTCGCTGCCTATCCACCGCGCGCGTAGATACCGAGGCCGTGCCCCTTTACTCCGGGTAGCTGTACTAGCCATAGTGCTTACCTGCGAGTACCGCCCAGTAGCGCGGAAGCAAATTGCAGGCTGGGTCATTGCTGTTCTGGGTTTAGGCCCTCTTCGAATGCGGCTTCACTGTCAAGAACAGGCCTGATTTTCGTCTTCTCTTCCTCTGATGCTTGGTGGCAACTTGTATGACTATGCAACGTCATCTAACTTTGTGCAGATCCAGGCCCGTCCAAGTGGCAAGCGTGTAAGCACGCATATCTTATCGATATACTTATTTGCTAACGCACGTCTGAACGCCGGACGTCTGGCTATAGAAGTACTTCGAAGGGCCTGCACTGCAGCCCTCGATGCTTCGGTCGCTGGGAGCGCTCGCGCCTCGGGCGCGTGTCTGGCATTGGTCAAATTCGGGGTGGGGCTTAGTTCGGATTTCGAAGCCTCACTGGCAACGGCACCCGGAATCTACTAATACGCACCGGACCTAGTAAGTAGCATACCCCCAGCGAACGGGGATAACACAGCACGGGCCTGGCGGTAGTGTCTACGACATGCGCTAGCCCTCTGTGACGATTCTTTTGGTGACCACCTGGGCATAGTACGACGTTCGGCGGTGTGTGGTCGATCTGCTGTGAGCGTACTGCCTTGCTATTAATAAATCACTGTACATCACAAACTCTGAGCATGGGCTTCGCCCGGAAAGATCGCGCGGTTTGTATTATGCATCCACGCAAGACGCCGCGGCGGTTGGCCGATGAGCGTTCGACGGGATTTCGCGGAGCGTAATCACTACACCAACCATGATGGCCGCTGGGACATTGAGCGCGCAAGGAGAGCTCGGACCTAAGTTTGCAATCATGTCGACCGGGGGCAGCACCGTTGTACTATCAGAGCCACTTACCTCGCCCGGTTGAGCACAGTGCAATACACAAACGCACTCCACTGCCCCGCACGTCAGAGCACGACCAAATTCGAGACGCAATACATTTTCGGGTTCCCAGCGGCAGGACATAATCACGAGGCGGATAGAATGCTTTGAGGAGTCAGAGGACGTGGGTATCTCCAAAAATACAGTAGCTCGGAGGCGGGGTATCCAGCATGCGGTGGGAGGAGCAGCCGACGACGAGTGGTATGTGAGCAAGACGTCATATTGTCCGTATGGCGAAGGCGACACATGTGCAGACAATAGAATTCTGTCAGAGGGTATGTCGACGTCAACGTTCGGAGCCGAGCACAGAGAGTAATCAGGGACACGAACATTCACGAACATCTCTCGTGCGACCGCGTCCGAGTCTTCCCAATGACATGCCATGTCAGCCCTAGGCAAGGCCAGCGGTCAGTACCGGTGTCGGTAAGTGGCAGGGACCTGCTCACCTGCCGCCTTGGCCCAGATTTTCCTGTAGTTGTGTCATAACAATGTATTTGCTGTACAAAGCCTAGGCTCAGCAGCCGTGGCATACTCCAATGAGTGGTGGCTTACAATCCTCTAGGCTGGATCTCTGCGGGGCAGCAGTGGATCAGCTCTCTTCCCTCATAGGAATATGCGCAACTACACGCACCAATCGCTCGCTCCTTCACCCGCTCGCCAATCTCCTTCGTCCACGCCTTCACTCGGTCGTGGTCCTTCTGCTCAGGCCATGTCGCATTCTGCAAGGTCGACTGCACCAGCTTCTTCATGTACGCCTTCAGCAACTCGGCGTCGAACGTGGGGCGCGGTGATGTCGCTCCCGAGCGAGGTGTAGGCGGGGAGCGCAATCCAGAGGCTATGGTCGCCATGCAGCAGCGAGAGTGGCAGCAACTGTTACTGAGGAGGCTGAGAGAAGGCCACTGCGCCACAGCCAAACGCGGGGCGCCCATGACCAGCGCGATCTCGGGCACGTGGCACGCGTCGACTGGCGTTTCTCGCAGGCCCGCGCGCAGTGCACAGGCGGTGGCGGTCGCGGACACGGCGTCCTCGTCTCTCATCCACGGTCTCAAGACGCTCAGACGGCGCCCCCGCATCGAGCATGTCGTCCATCTCGTTCCCGAGCAACAACTCGAGCTTCATCTCGGGCGCGTCGTCCTTCGAGCACGACGAGCACAGTCACACGCCGTCGTTCGACAACGTCTCGGATGCGTTCCACATGAACCCGCTCTCGGCCCACCCGCCGCGCACGCCCCGCCCCTCGACCGGCATGGGCTCGTCCGTGTACGGCACGGAGGTGTATCACAAGCTGGACGAGACCCCGGAGACGAAGACGACGTACGAGGAGGACTCGGAGGATGAGGACGACAAGGCGCGCGCGGAGGCGGAGGGGAAGGTCAGGAAGGAGGAGATCTGGAGGGACCTGTTTACGACGAGCAATGGGCGCGACAAAGCTCTTGTGCGTTCTGTCATACCGTTGTACCGCTAGTGCGTATTGACCGTGGGGTGTGTCCGGTGAACAGAAAATCATGCAGTACTCTCTGCGGTTGTACCTGGTATTTCATAGTGGCGTAACAGCAACGTCCCTCCTAAAGAACAGGAAGTCATCATCGTGGGAGGCGGACATATTGAAGCGATTTGAGTCCACTGCGAATGGCTTCTCGCTCACGAGGTCCGTGGTTGTGTCCAATTGCCCTGCGTTCCATCTGATTCCTTATAGACGGTGCCTTATCCTCTTCAACTGGCTCGTGCCACTAACATCAATCATGGAGCAGCACAACAACGCTGCGGTGAGCGGCGGGGACTCATCACGTAAAGGGAAAAGCAAGCCCCTTCTACATACGCTGTTGAACTCGCCGCCGCCAGTCCTGCTAGACCTTCTGTGCGGTGCCGCGGACGATGTCTACACGTTCCACAGGCTAGGCATGCTCGGTCCGAAGCTGGGCGAGCGCGCCGGCCGTGTAGCGGACTGGTGTTGGTTCGCGGGTACGCTCGTCAACCTTGTCGAGAACACCGTGGAGAGGAGCGTGCTTCTCAACCTGCAGCATGAAGGTGCGTCCTCACTACTTGGCCATGTGATTTGACTGACTTGGGTGGATCGCGACGTGCAGTCGAATCAAGGCTGTACAAAGAATCGATGTCGGGGCAGACGGCAAAGTCGAATCCGACAGCGAACAGGATCGACGACAAGGAGCTGTCGCGGCTGCAGAAGCAGGACTTCTGGATCCAGGTAACGAGGTTCAAGCTGCTCATGGACCTCATCTTTGTCTGTGAGTGTCTTCGCCCGGCTCGTCACATGCCAGGCCCGCGGAAGATGGACTGACGATCCGCAGCGTATAACGTCTTCCGCCTGAACCGGGCGAAGCGTCCGGTCCAGACCATCACAGGCTTGACTGCGGCCTTTCTCAGGTGCGTGTCTCTTTATGTCATGCACCGCAGCTACTCAACATATAGCGCATGCAGCACTGCAAAGCTGTACGATCGTCATAAGACTGTACTGATAAAGGCGGCCAAGCATTGAGGCAGATGGATATATACCCTCCCCCCAGCTATTGTGTTCCTATCATACATCTGCATATTCGCCGGGCCTTACGGTATGCTTGAGTTATAGTGCGGTTGCTAATATATGGAATGGCCTTGGATACATAGACATCGTCGTGCGTTGCCATCCAACAGTGACAGCACCCTGTGGTCCACCCACAGACGTGCCTGGTCGGCGGACAAGTAAATGAAGGTGAGGGTGCTGACATTCCTCCGGATACGACACTTTCTCGCAGATGACATACCGCCGCATCTCGCCTCCAGTGCTATCTCAACGCACACTACCATAACCACCACCCCGATCTGCTCGCACTGCTGTCCGGAGACCCGACTAGTGTACCAATTTCTGCCGTCGACTGCACTCTCCGCAAGGTCTCAATTTCCTCTTCCAAGGCGTTCACCCGGGCGCGCGCTTCCTCGAGGAATTTTTCGTGCGAGAGGTGAGCCTGTGCGAGGCGCAAACCCTGCGGATCCGGTTCATGTGGGAATCACTCGTAAGCTGGGAAGCCGCACCAAGTATACCGCAGAACCGAGGAGGGCGATGGGTATCATGCCCGGAACGAGGTCGGAGTAGAGTTGTGCATGGCGCGAGGGAGTCTTGTCGGACGCGTTGGCACTGTACGGGCGCGAGGGGGCGGCAAGGCGGGCATGTTTCCTCGCAGGGAGGGAGTGCCGCCACAGGCACGATAGCGGTCGGGGAGACATGAGCACAAGCGCCGGGCGCCTTGACGCGATCGACCCAAAATTGGGCATGCACGTGGCTGGCGAGGACCGAGGCCTTCGCCCAGATGGGACCGGACGTCACACACGGCGGACGCGCGCTCTCCACAGCCACACGTCTTGGCGGGTGGCTTGATGTCCCCCTTGTGCCCTTGGCCGGTCAGATGCGGCCACAGCGAGGCCAGCGGCGCCACATGACGGTCGGGGTGCATCCTGCATCGATGGCTGTGGTGTCCCTCAGCGAACGCAGACTATATAAAAGGCGGGGGGAAGCGCGATTCGCGTGGTCTATTAAAGGCAGCCTACCGACGGACCGACGGAAATTCTGCCGGCGCAGTCGCCTCAGATCAATCACAGGCGCCCGGGGGACCAAAGAGGCACGGTCTCCGTGGGAACTCTGCCAGTACTACATTTCGTCGCTCGCCCGCCACCGCCTCCTTTCCCCAGGCCTCTTCGTCCGAGTGGTCTCATTTCCGTTCCTCGACTTGGGCTGCCCTCACTTACTCCGCCCACCTCGCCCAACGATCCATCCGGCTGGTATCCAATGGACGCATCGCACTCTCAGCAACACCCCCGGCCTGGACAGCCCGCCCGCGTCCTCCACTTCTTATCGGGCACCCCCTCGCGGCCTTCCTCTCCTGCCCGTTCCTCCCGCTCGCCAGCACAATCTGCACCGGTGGAATACTCCATGCACGAGAAGAGGAGCGAGAAGGCCCCGTTTGACGCGCCCCCGTACGCGGCCGGCCAACAGTCGCGGTGTTCACAATGTCAGTGCGCGCATCCGGAACCCCCTCTCCCTCCTCGTTCAGCGTCCCTCCACCCACCAATGCACTCTGCGCGACCGTCACTACCACCAACCCTCCTTGCGACTTCCTCCCCTCTCGCTGCCTCGAGCTGGACAGCGACAACACCCACCTACACGCGTCCACGAGGACTACGGATAGTTAACCTACTGAAGCCTTGGACGCCAGTAATTCTGTATGCTTTGACGAGTCTCGCGTTCCTGGTCGCAATCAGCTTTTGGAAAGTCGAGGTCTTTGCGGGTACGTGTGGTAACATATCGCTTCACTTCTCCGCGAAGTTGACACAGCCCCCATACAGGCCTCGACGCCCTTGCACATTGGTTGCAGTCCGATCTATACTTAGGTTATGCCGTAATCTCTTCCTCGTCTTCGTGACTACGTTCCGTGAGTACTCGTAGTATTGACCGGGTCACCGATATTGACTGGCTGATACCCGTTAGCCCCCATGCCGCTGTACTCAACACTCATTATACTCTCTGGCTATACCTTCGGGGCTTGGACTGGCGCTGTCCTCTCCTACTTCGCTTCACTGGCTGGCGCCGTCGTTGTATTCTCTATGTCTCGCACTTTCTTACGCCAACAAATCTCGCGATGGCTCTCATGCACTGTTACGATCCAGCGGGTAGTGCGGGTGGTAGAGAAGCGACCACAGCTTCTCTTTCTGATCCGCCTCGCCCCTACCCGTACAACGTCATGAACTGTCTGCTCGCGGCGGCACCCAGCCTTACGTTCCGCACGTACTTCATGTGCACCGCGCTCTCGCTCTTCAAGCTCATCATCCACACGACGATTGGCGCGTCCATCCACTCGTTCGCGGAGTACCATGTGAAGCCGGGTGCGCACGACAGCGACAGCGAGAACAACCTCGGCCGCTACTCCTCCATCGCAGGCATCGCGCTTTGCGTCGGCGTCTTCGTCTACATCTCCGTCATCACGCGGAGAGCCGTGAACGAGGAGCTGGAGGACGACGACGCGATGGTTGACGGCGAGGAGCGGATAGCCTTCCTCAGCGGTGCAGGCGCCAGCACCGACGACCTCGAGGCGCAGATGGTCGAGAGACCAACTTCGCCTCTGCCAGTGACGAGCCAGTGAGCTCCGGACATTCAGGATACGGACTTCGATGTGTGTTATAGTTGCCTCCTCATGTTACAGTATAGTTCGCGCCGCTTGGTTCACGCAGGCGCGGGAGGTCGGACTCCAGTAATAGTCGCATGCCGTTGGTAGTGCGTCGGACACTTTCCGTGTCGCTCTTGTACGTATACAGACAGATACAGTAGTTAGCTAGTTCGCCCGCCTTTCTTCGTTTTTGCCAGTCACTCGCACATGTACAAGAGTCGCTCTTTTTGCTGTGGAATAGACAGTCGCTGATTGGTCCGCGAGGGGTGGGTTCGACGAACCCTCCCCTCGGAGAGACCGACGTTTTGGTGTTCATTGTTGCCTGATCGAGAAGAGCGCGATCGTCATGGTGAGGGTCCATGACATGCTGTCAGATGCTGTCAGTGCGTGATGTTCTGTGCGAGGAATCGCTGTCAAGCTCTCCATAGAACCGAGGCTCGGAGAAGACGTCGGCATGTCTCGTTCGACCCTTGGGTACAGTTCGGCGTTCGTGCTGTCTGCTTATCAGGCGCGGATGGTCACTCGCACAATGAAGTCACGTAAAGTTTGTGTAAAGCGAGACCCTGACGAAGGCCTGATACGCTCAATCAGACACTCCGCCAGAATGCAGCGCTGCAGCTACTTAGGTGAGGGAGGCAGCCTCACGAGGGGCTGAGCTGCGAGAGCGGTCCGCCTCGGGCATGTAACCTGCCTGCGATGTAGCCCATATCATCGTAAATTGTGGATACTCCCTCACGACCTCCGCCAAGTAACCGGAGGGCCGAACAGCGGATGACAAGGAGCCTGTCACTACGATTGCCGCGAAGTGTGCGTTAGCACTTTGTGCCACGATCGCATCTTGAGGTTTGCACCCTGCCCGGTGCCCGGCGCGATTACGTGCGAGGCGTCGAGTCGTCGTGGGGGACACGGCAGAACTTCCGAGCATGGTCAGAAGACCGGAACCCCGCCAGACATGTTGACAGTGACTTTGAACACGGGGCGGGGCGGGGAACGTGCCATGTGCTCGCAGAGAAGAGACGGCCCTTCTGCGAAGGCGGGAGACGCGTGAAGTCGTTCTCAGAGCGTGCTAAGGCCGTTGGGTTGATGTTGAACGTTGTGCGCTGGGACGAACGCGACACACTAGAAGGTGCTGCGAAGTCGGTGATAGCACATGCCAGACATGAGCTTGAATCGCCGGAGAGCGTGCACGGATGATGGCCAGGCGAGAAGGGTTGGATTGGTGTGGCCCTCGCGTGAGATCATCTCTGCGGAGGTTGTGTGCATCTGCGGAGTTGTGTGTGCTCACAGAAGCTCGCGAAGTACAGACTCGGTGAAGGTTAAGAGGTTTGCAAGCATTGACCAGCTGACAATGGATTCAATCATGTTGTCGACCTTCAAAGCATGTGGGTTTCCGTTGCAGGTGCGGTCATGGTGAGTGGCCCATCCCAATGCACAAGATTGCGGCTAGGAGACGTAAAGAGAAAGTGTTACAACATGACGATTCTTCTCGCAAAACTACTACCTGGCGTTTGCCTGGCGTCCTCACTCATGACTTCTGTTCCGCATGCTTGTCAGAGTGTCCGAGCGACTTTCCCGGCTGGATGCGATCGCGGACGCGCTGCTTCTGAAATCATTACCTCAATTCAGTCGGTGGGTTCCTCACACAATACGTAACAGCTACGCACCAAAGCTTTGAGCTCTGGGAACCCGCCCTCGATCTTCCTGTCCCAAACGAGGTTCGGTGGCTGGCCCTCTAAGAACAGCCATACGCGGAAGCGGCCTCCCGTCTCCTCAGAGTTCAGTGGGAGGATCTGACGGCCTTCAGGGATGGCGTAGGGAACGTCAGAAAGAGCTCGGTGGACACCCACGTTGCTCGATGAAGCCTGCATCAAGCTATGTGAGATCTGCTATCACCGACGGCGCTGGGAAAGCTCACCAGCGGCACTATAAAGGCATTCGTTGATATTGAGTTCACTTCGTCTTCGGTTCAGATGGCTTCTATGTGCTCACGCGGTCGCAGAATTCGATGATTATGCTTGGTTCTGGAAGGGCGTCGGCGGTACGAACGTTGTCGGGTCTAAGGGGTCATGCTGCTTCACTAGATGTGGCTCTGGACTGGCAGCGACAGCCTGAGGGCCCTCCGGTGTCTCCGTGATGCAGTCGACGCAAATGCCAGGGTCAGCCATGAAATTGTGAATCTTGAGAGTACTTGGTATGTGCGAGCTTGCGAGTGAGTTAATAGCGTTAAAACGAAAGCGAGGATGGCTGGATGGGCGTTATGTCATCGACTGGCACTCGAGCGATCTTCGACCCGATCGCGTATCCACGTGACGTACCCGCGACGCGCTTCTGACCGGAGTCGGGACGCGTTGTGTACGCGTTGTTGGTTCTTTCAGCCACTAGTTCTGGTTCACATCACTTCCTCAGCCTGCCTTTGTTTTGTCGTCGATTTTCACTCACTACCTTGAAGCACTGTCATTTCCAAGTCTTTGGAGGTAAAAATAGATCGACACCTATCCAGGATGGAACGAGAGCAGGATTTCTCCATGGCATCCGCGTCAGCTTCTCCAGAAGCCGCGAGCCCACCAACTATATGGCCAGTTCATAGTGAGTACGGTGGCTCGGCTTCTGATAACCTCAAGACACCTTGTACTCACTGTATGCTCAGTCGAAGTTCGAGTGGCCCCTACAGCCACGTCCCGATTCGACACCATCCGCAACGCTGTCCATACTTACATCACATCCTCCTTCAGCCACCTCTACTTGCCATCCGTAATAACCGGCTGGGACGACGTGGCTCTACTGGCCTCCTCAGTCTCGGAATCGCTGCATCCGAGTCCTCCTGCCCATCCACCTCGCTTCCCATTGAGCGAATTGCACTGCAGATCCATGTCTACCAGCCATCCGACGCGGATGCGTTCGAGGAACTCGCGAGCGGAAATGGACGGGGAGATGGAGAGAAATCATGGCGCGAGTGTATGCGAGCTACCTGCGCTGGCTTGGGAGGGCCTGTGGGAGAGCTTGATCTACTCGGACGACATCAAGTCAAAGCTGCTCGACTACATCTATGCTACTGTGATCTTCAGTGACGCGGACGTCGACTGTGAGCGGTCATATTCGCTCCTCTGTAGCTCGAGCTGACTCCCGTGTTAGTCAATGTTGTCTCGTGGAACCGGGTGGTCCTCTTGCATGGTCCACCAGGTACCGGTAAGACGTCGCTTTGCCGTGCGTTGGCCAAAAGCTTTCAATCCGCCTATCACACAGGCACGTACATCCTAGCATCGCTCGTGTATGCTGACCAACGTGCAACCGTCACATATGCAGATATGCGCATTCACGATTGCTCGAGATCAACTCCCATTCTTTGTTCTCTCGCTGGTTCTCTGAGTCGGGCAAGCTCGTGCAACGGCTTTCAGCAGCGTATGGAGATGGTCGAGGATGAAGATACCTTTGTCATTGTCCTCATTGGTATGTGTTACGTACCGTGATACTGTACGAAGCTGACTTCACATAATAGACGAGGTTGAGTCTCTGACAGCTGCTCGAGCGGGTGCAATGGCAGGAACAGAACCCTCGGACGCCCTTCGCGTAGTCAATGCTCTACTGACGCAACTGGACAAATTGAAGCACAAGAAGAACGTTCTTGTCATGTCCACAAGCAATCTCGCTAAAGCTATTGGTCAGTCCTCCAGTCCTGGTGTATAATATGACTAACCGAAAGTGCCACCGCAGACTCGGCCTTTGTCGACCGTGCGGATATTGTGCAATATGTGGATCTTCCTCCTCGTGAAGCGATATACGAGATACTCGGCACTTGCCTCAGAGAGCTTGTCACGAAAGGCATTGTCGCAGAAGTGGTGAGCAAGCTTTGACCTGCAGTACTCGGCTTCCCTTGGTGGCAAATGCTCATGCGCCTCATCATAGGACGTCCCCAGCCTAGCACAGGCTCAATTATACGAGCGGACTGCAGGGTTCCTTCAGACATCCTCCCTTGCGGCAGCGTTGCCGCCACATCCTTCCACAAGCCAGCCAGCCTCTCAGGCCGCCTCTCGCAGCCTGTCTCAGCAGGCGAACGAACACGCGGCTGACTCGCGGGAACGCTCAAAACACGTCGCACTGAAGTTGCTCACCCTGGCTGAGAAGTGTAAAGTGCGTGGACAATACTTCTACGTCTGTCCCCGCGCGCATTGACTGACCGACATCACAGAACCAAGGAATGTCTGGACGCTCTTTGAGACGTCTACCTGTCCTTGCACACGCTCGACACATTGGAACGCTGCCAATGCCTTCTAGGTCAGCCGTGCAGATCAACGGGGCAACCAAGACCAAGAGGAATGGTCTGGCCTCCGAGAAGAAAGGTACAGGTTCCGCAGTCGAGGTGTGGCTCGACGCGATGGAACGCGTCATTGACTCGCAAGCTTTGGAGAGGGAGCGATTCGAACGGTGATCACTGTGGGTGGGCCCTGAAACTCGCATATGAACGCTCCATTTGCTACTCTGGTATGTGGGATTCTGAACATTGTTGCTCTGGTGTCTGCTCCCAATTCTGTTGTCGTGCGCGAGTACTCTGGACATCTCTTGCAATCATCTCGATGTAGCATACTACACCACTGTGTCACGGTCGCTCTGTAAGAATAACGACGATGTATTCAATTAACTTCGCTGCAGAGTCTGCGTCACCAGTAGCACTTCCACAATGTGAGAATGGCGAAGACGATATGTTCCTCTGTGCAAGATTCCGCTCCGATATACTTGTGCGGAGTCGATGTCAGGCAGAACGAGAGGGCCTCATCCGATCACGGTGCGACAGTGAGCGGCGTGATCGAAGCAGTGTGCCACGACAATACGGGCGCTTCGACAAACGCAGCTTCAGACGCGTCGACCGACTCGACGTCCACCCGGGCCTCACAAGCCTCACAGATACTACCTATTTGCGCTTTCCGGTCCACACCCTCGGTGTTGAAGACGCCTGTAGCCAGACATGGCGTACGTCTCGATCGAAGCTGACGAGGTGAGCAACACCCGGCCAGTGCTCCTTAACTATCCTCATGTTATTGACGGCTAGCCTCGCTCGTAGCGTATGGAAGAGGGACCTGAGGGTCTCCAATTTCAATGTACGTCACAATGCGTATTGGCGATGCTGGATATAACGAACTAAATGCGTGGATTCTGGATAGCATTCCTAGGTTCCGACCCTCGAGCAGGGAATGAGGGTGCAACGGGAGGAAGCACTTCAAGAGGTACGTCGACACACCCCACGAACCCGTGCATTTATCATGTTTTAGGACTTGAAGCTGAACATTCAATTGGACTTCTGTGCAGGGTACAGACAAGACTCCGGAGGGAGCAAGTTCTGGACCTTTGAGTACTTCCAGCCATACTTTGACGTTGACACCAAGACCGTACGTGCCGCATGCATCAGACCGTGCAGCACGCATCTAACTGATGCATTCAATTCATTCCGCAGGTTCTACAACGCTGCTACATGACCATGTTCCCTCCCTCCGCAACCTCATACCAAGGCGCCTACCTCTCCCCCGCCGCTGACCTCTACGGGCCCTTCTGGACGCTCACCACCCTCATCTTCGCGCTCTTCGTCTGCTCCTCCCTCTCCTCCGCCATCGCCTCATGGCTCTCGAACCCCGCTGCGGCGACGCACATCGTCTACGACTTCTCGCTCATCTTCACGGCCACGTCCCTCGTGTACGCGTACGGCCTGCTCCTGCCCGTGCTCCTCTGGTTCGGGCTGCGGTACTTGGGCGTAGGCGAGTGGAGCGTCGTGGACGCGGTAGCAATTTGGGGTATGGCCAGTTTGTGTGGATACCCGTCGCGGTGAGTGCCAGAGTTCAATTGTATCAGTGGTGTCCTCTGAGCTGTCCTTGGCTAGCTACTATGCGTCATACCATAGCCGTCGTTCGGTGGGCCGTCGTCGGACTTGGTGCGCTCCTTTCCGGATACTTCCTGATGGCCAACGTCTACCCCATTCTCGCCTCGGTACGCGCATTATCACGTTCGCTTCACGTCTGCTTGCACTAATGTGGCATCCTTCTTTACAGGCCGACACGAAATCCGTAAGACTCATCGTCATATTCCTAGCGTTGTTGCACGCTGGCCTCGCTCTGAGCTTCAAGATCATGTTCTTCAGCTACTACGCGCTGAAGGACATTGGGCCAGCGGATCCAACGGCGGGCGGGACCATCCCCTGAAGCATGAACCTGCGGCATGTACTGTACTCGCGTCGAAGAGCAACCCGTCTTGGAAAAGTAGCACTCCTAATTTATGTTATCACTCCGCCCTTACGCATATGCACAGCCACTCGTCGTTGCCGGCGTAAGTGTTCAGTGGAATGCATCGTGGAGGCAACGCCTCTGGGATCATGCGCAATACCATCGAGGTAAAACTCAGAGCACGCGCCTACGAAGGAAGCGGTAGTACGCAATGCCAGCCAAAATGCCTCCAATGTGTCCAGCGGCGTCCGTGCCATTGCGCTGTGAGGCAGTTAGCATCAGCGTCGTTCGGTAGAGATGACGTGCTCGCCTTGTCCGTCATGGCGCTGTAGCCGTCCCAGAGGAAGATGCCCGTCACGAAGGCCCACGCGGGTAGCGGGATAATGGCGAACAGGAGGATCTGTGATCGGGGTGCGACGCACGCGTAGAAAGACACGATAGAGTAGATCGCACCTGTCGTAGACAAGGTGAGATCGCTGTGGGGGACCGAAGGACGAGAGAAGACTGACCGCTGGCTCCGTGCGATTGGTAGTTTTCACGGGTCTTCCGGGCGACGTTGTGCCAGTACAGGCTGATGATGCTGGCTGCTACGCCAGCTAAAGACAAGTGTCAATACCATGCCCAAGTCGTTAATTCAGAGGAGTTCGCTCATACGTACCACCCATGTAGAAGCCCAGGAAACGTACGTTTCCCAACAGCCGAAGCACGGTGGGCGCCATGAAGTAGAACGTGAACGCGTTCACAAAGATGTGCGTTGTGTCTTCATGGGAGAAGCAGGCAGTCAGGAGCGTCCATCTATGTGGATTCCAGATGAGCGAACGAGTATGATGAAGAAGGGGTTCGGAGACGAACATTCGGCCCGCGCTCAAGTTTTGCGCACTCACTGTGAAGTTGCGTATCATATTGAACAGGCCACTCGGGTCGCCTGTGCTCCTCTGGGATAGTATATCAGCACACGCGATGGCGAGTGGGATCAACACCCACGTATTGGACGTGAGCCCAATTCCACATCAGGTACACGATGCCGTTCAGGCCAAGTATTCCCCACACGATGGTGAAGTTTGGCAGATCATTGAGCCACCGGAGAAAGCTTCGCCATCCGGTTTCAGACCCTGGTGGTCGGAAGGATCCGTTGGTCTGACTGGGTGGTAGCGGACTCCTCGAGGACGCTCTGGATATTATCGCGACCTATGCGTAGCACCTCGGACTCGACTCGAAAGAAATCGGACAATAGATGAGAGGCTTGATTTCGAGTTAGTGCTTTGCAGATTCCGCATCGTCCACAGTGTGAGATTTCGCCTCGGGAAGCTCCCCACCAGTGAACGAGTGCTAGATGTGCATGTAGAGGCGGAAGGACGCAGAGCCGAGGAAATGTTGGCTTTGAGAGATGCTCTGCCGCAAGGTCCCCACATACCCACAGTAGATACCCTCGAGACCGAGAGGACCGAGAACCTTGAGTACATACTCATGGCAAAGGGAGTGGTAGCTGTAGCCTGAGGAGAATACTGAAGTACTGTCGCCGGTCCGTCGCGTGTATACGGCCAATGCAGTCCCGTGACTGTGTACATCGCGCCGCAACGCGTCGCGGCGGCACCCAGCTCGCGTCCGAGTCTCGACTCTCATTCACCGAGTTCTCGACGACCGAGGCAAAGGAGCGATCCTTTCAGGTCCCCTGTTCGCAGCGGAGCAGCGACCATGTCCCACCATCTATTCTTGCTCTCGCCTTCCGACACACCACTCTATAGTCTAACCCATTACTCCTCGAAGCCAGCCCAGACGACGACGACCTCCCCTCTTGCGTCAAATCTACCGAGCTGGTCCACGTCTGCCTTTGCTGGTACCTTGACTGCCCTGTCCGGAGCAACAAGCGCCACCCAGGCGCACCATGCGCAAGGCGGTACAGTTAGGATCGGTGGTGGCCAGGACAGACATGTTATACAGATGATCGCCAACGCGAGCCTAGATGTGATCGAGGAGGTAGTGCGGAAGGATAACACGATGTAGGTATCTGAGTTCTCTCCTCTCCCAAGGCGGTGCATCGCGAGGCTGAGCACGCTTCCTGATACATAGGTATCTGAAATCCGTGGACAAGTTCAACGAGTGGACGATCTCCGCGTTCGTCACTCCAGGAAGTGAGAAGCCCGCAGTTGCCGAGTCCTCGGGGATACTGATCGCGTCGACACAGATATGAAGTTTGTGTTGCTGCACGAAGCCCGCAACGACGACGGGATCAAGTCGTTCTTCCACGAAGTCTGGGAGCTATACGTGAAAGTGAGTCCGACGTTTCACCCGCGGTGGCAGAGGTCGTCGCTGCTCACGGACGTGCCAGACAATGCTCAATCCCTTCCACACCGCCCACACGCCGATCCGGAGTCCGGTGTTTGACGCGAAAGTGAGAGCGAGCGCGAAGAAGTACCTGTAAACCTAGGAGGGCCCACCACGAGGTGGGGTTCACCGCACGCTGGCTGTCAGCCACCATCAGGAGGTCAAGTGCCGGCGTCTTTGCTGGCCCTGTCCTATTGTTCTGGCCACCCATTCCTCAGAGGCCGCGGACTTGTGAGAGGCGTACATAGAGTGTATTTGTAGGCAGTCGCAGGCAGAGAGCACCAGGCAATGCAATGCAGTGCGGAGACAATTGCGACGAGCGTGGGCTGGAGCGCGGGGGCGGGGTGGCCGGGGTCCGGGGAGGGCGATAGTGAAAGGGCGGGGAGGAACTGGCGATGCTGCGTCGTCTCTCTCTCTTGCCTGCCTCTCGGTGGTCGTTTCTCCTCCTTCGTCTCGGTCTGTCTCTCTCTTCTTCATAGGATATATAACTCTCTATCGTCTTTTTATACACTCTCGCCAAAACTTCCAGCTTTCCCGCCCAAATTTCTTAATCGCCCACCCGGCACTTCACTTTGCACCCCCAGCCTCGACACCCACTCCACCGAACAGCTATCGCCCTTGAGAGAGAGATCGACGTGTCCTTCCCCTTTCCATTGTCAGCCAAGCGCATTCTCGCAACTGCACCAGGTACGCACGCTTTGGCTTGCTTTGTTGAGGACCTGATCCCCCGATCCTCTGCTGACAATGCACCCTCAGTTGTATTCTGTGACCACCTTCACTCTCGCCTTCTTCTCGCGTACCATCGCTCGCATCTCAACCACTATGGCCACTGCGAACGCTCCCAACCCCCGCGCGTCTCTCCTCGCCGGTCTCCGCACGGGAGGTGTGCGCTCTGCCTCGGCGAACGTACCCCAAACTGCCGCTCCTGGCGCTTCCTCCTTCAACATACCCCGCATTGTAACACCTCAGAACGAGGGCATCTACAGCCAGGAGGAAGAAGACGAGCTCTCTAACATGATGGCACAGAACATGTACATCAGGAACAACGCCGCCCGCATTCACCAGCACCCCATGACCGCTGCTGTGGACGGCGCCGCCAACCGGTTTGCTCAGCAGCAACACACGGGAATGATGAGCCCCGGGATGAATTACCCTATGACCCCGGGCGGGGCCCAAACCCAGTTGCAGGCTCTGCAGTTGCAAATGATGCAGATGGAGATTGCTCGATTGCAGGCGAGTCGTTGCCCTCCATCAACGATTATATCCGGTAAACCTGACTGGTTTGGGAATAGAACATCCAGGCTCAGCAGTACCAGGCTGAGCTTCTTGCGCAAGCCCAGGCTCAGGCGCAACGCCAGCGTCAAGCACAGCAGCCTATGAGGCGCACAGCGTCGGCGTTCGTTCCACCGGCCACTGCCGGCCCCGCCCAGGTTCCTTCAACCTGCACGCCGGTGGTATGGACCCGCAGATGCGCCGTACCAGCCAAGCAGACCAGCTTCGTTCCCGACTTGGCGTAGGCTCCGACGACCAAGTACCCATGACGGCTGCTTTAGGAGGCAAGTTCGGCAGTCGCGTCGTGTCCGGGCGGTACGACTCCGAGGAGGACGACTTCTCCAGCGCCAAGCTTCCTACCACCCCCAACTTCACCACTGTCATTAGCGGTGGTACACCCCTTGGCACGCCCACTCCCGGTACTCTCAACACGGCGATCCCCTCAAAGTCGGATGCCGCGGTCTCCTGGCGTCGTAACGGTGCCAACAACTCGGTTCTGGGTGGTAACCGTGCGGCCTCTTCGCCGACGGTCAGGATTACCCCTCCCCTGTTGAAGCTGGTGCCGGAATGAGGTCCCGTCCCGTCGCCCTGCAGCTGGCAGCATCGCAGCCATTCCCTGGCACTGTGGTCATTGACACCTCCGACAGTGCTGACGCCGATGATTCTTCGTCTGCGTCGTCCAAGTCTAACTCCTCCCCGAGTACCCCCCACTCGGCCTCCTCTGCCGACGTTCCTCCCCTTTCCCCTCGTGAGGATGCTGTCAAGAAGCTCTACGAGGGTCTCGGCATTGGCCGTCCCATCCCCACCATTACCGTTGCTGAGCCGCAGGACACGCCGATAATGGCACCAAAAGTGGTATGCATCCCCCTGCGGCAGCCGCGCGGTCCCCCGTCGAACAACGACGAGCTCAAGCCCAAGAACTTCGCTACCCGGAGCAGACGCAAGGCCCTCGGCGCCCTCATGGACGCCCGCGAGCGACGCGAGCTGGTTGAAGCCTTCTGATCCTCCGCCACCAGCTGGCGTTCAGGTGATGTACGATTAGTCTCGACGACAAATACCAGCCTTTCCTTTCCGCTAGGCCATCCGTAGCTCAACTCCTTTCTCGCCGCGTCGTAACTGCCTTATATTATTTACGTGCGTATCCTGGCTTGGACACTTGTGCTCGTACAGATACACCGTATCTATCCTTTCTTTCAGCACTTCATCTGTCTCTCTCTTCCCTCTCTGCACCATCGCCACTTTCATACCTCTCCTGTATTCAGGGAGCTGGCGGTGGTGGGGTTTGTCACTTGTGTGGATAAGTTCGAGTGGGGTGCACACTTGTTGCATCGCGATTGTGTCGGGACAGCGCAGGGAAGCAGCGCTTCCCCGGGTCGGGAATCTCCAAGAATGTCCATCGAGACGGGTCACTCGCATATTGTTGTAGGAGGCAGTTCCTCATAGGGAGATATCACGTTGCGTCTGTTTATGTACTATATCTTCATGCAATACAGTCGCCTCTTCCGCGGGATACCCTGGATTGACGAACTGAGCTGAGACACAATGGAAGTGTTTCTGATCATATCCCTGGATATGAATGCGAGACATGTACATGTAGCGTATCCTGCATTGATCGCATTGATACAATATCAACGCATCATTGGCGTTTTCATCCTGTTTCATCTGTCCATCGAACAACTTGAAAGGAGGTCACATAGCCTTCGCCTACTACACCTGACCGCCCCTTACTTGCACCGTTGGCCAACAATCGCCTTGCCGTGCTCCTGCGATTTAATGAGCAACGGATGACGGACAGGTAGTACGCATCAAGACGCACCTGCCACTCCTCCTTGCTAATCCACAATTGATGGAACGTCCCCAGACTCGCCAGGATGCTCCCACCGAGCCATGCACCGAACCGGCGCTCGGTAGGGTTGCCCGGGGCATGAATTTTTGCCTGATGATATAGCGAGGCTGTGAGACCAACGACAGATGCGACGGTGAAAACTGACGGTACGCACGTGAGGAAAGTTCCGAGACAGCTCGTTCTGGAGACGATCAACAAACCCAGCAAAGAGACTCCCGCCGCCGGTGAGGACCACGTTGCCCATGAGGACCTGTCTGATCTCAGGATCGCATGCGCTCAGGGAGCCGCTGATCAGAGCAGGGATGGTCTTGGGGAGGTTGGGGTTGGATGCCTGTTTCACGCCGGGTGAGCATCTGTTTGCGACGGAAACATGGAAGTGGAACGCACAACCAGTTGTGGTGAATGAGTGAATAGCTGTTCTCCCACGGAGTATCGTTCCGCGGCGCTGAAATAGTTGCTGTAGCCGGTGGGAAACTCGTAGTGTCGTGCCCCTCGAGCACTCGCCGCTCTGGCCATGAAATCAGCATCAGTGTCGTTGGCGTCTCAATGACACTCACTGTTCGTTCCAGCCTTGATCCAACACACCAGCGACACTCTGAACCCATTCTTCCACTTCCCGTGCTTCTGCCCATGCTCTCCAGGTGTCCGTGGTGCCTGCTATTCGATCTTGCCGCAGCTCGAACTTCGGGGGCAAAGCAGGATCTATGGACTACAGAGACGCATTATTTAGGGTCACGCAGCGTGAAGAAAGATCCACACCTGTCTGCTGGAAATCAACTGTTGTGGCCACAGCTCAATGCCGGGGCGCCTGCTGGTTGGAGTCGTCAGAAGGTGTCGGGCGTGCGCTTGTACAAGTTGGGGAAGAGCGGAATGCGCGAGGCCTAAATGACAGAGTCAGTACATGTGCGCATACCGGATTACAAGAGCATACCTCTTCGCAGCACAAAGCCGTCAATGACGGGTGTGACGCTGGCGTCAGAGCTGCCGATGTCAATAACGTATGCCGAGCCCTTGCCTGCTGCGAAGCTTCATGGCATTAGTCCAACAATCATACGAGACAACTTTGATATGAATAACGTACGCGTTTAGGACACTCGTGTTCGATATGTAGAAGGCCGGTACGTTGAACTCCTCGAACATGATCTCCGCCATGCGTTCTCGATTTGCAGCGGTGTTCCATGCCGGTTCGGTCACGAGTATAGGATGTTCTGACGGGTCACAGTGCATGACGTCTCTCAGTGCATGCTCAATAAGTGGAGGTATGGGATCGAAGTTTGTGACTGCAGAGCAACAAGGCCATATTAGTTTCCGCATAGCACGCTCGCTTGAAAGAGACGTACTTATCCCGTTCTGCACAGGGTTGGCTATTTGCATGCCCTCCCTCCACATGGACGGCCCATTCTGGCCAATGTATAGCTTCACCTTCGGATTTGACTTCTCGGGCTTAGGCGCAGCGTCGCCGTTTGTTGCGGTGTCCCCCTCTGCCATAGTCACGTCCCCATCGCCGCTGCCTTCACCATACTGCTGTTGTTCTTGCGGAAGCTCAATAAACCCATATGATGTCGGGATGATAGCCTTGGGCGTGTCATCTCCCGCGTACCCCGCACGAAGAGATGACGTCCCAATGTCTACGACCAAAGCCGAGACTTCGTCTGTGTAGCTCTATGAGTACAGTGGAAGCCGTTCAATAGAAACAGCCTACCTCCCCCGTAATTTACCATTTTCGCCGAATGCCTGACGGTAGTTCTGCAGCCCAGCGAAGAGGAAGCGCGAGCGGACGCGTCGAAGGCGAAAGGCAACTCGCGTCTATGATCGCTCTGCCCGATCGGATCTCCTCGCGTCCACGTGCACGAAATTTCGCTCATTCGCAGATCGAGCCGGGGCAGCGAAGTACCAGGGCTCTCACTCCCTACATCGCTTGGCCGCTACCCTTCGCACCTCGTAACTTATCTCTATCACTCAAAATGGGAGCTGCTGAAATAATCAAGAAGACCAAAAAGCGCAAGGCCGCCGAGGAGGCCCTAGCACCTGCACCCTTCCCCGTAGATGTCGGTCTGGACATGCACAGTGAAGACGAGGGTGGGATGAGGCCGAAGAGGATGGCGAGGATGATGGCGAAGCGGACGAGTTTCCTGAGATTGATACGCGCAGTGATAGTGAAGGCGAGGACGAGGACGGAAGTGCGGATGAAGAGGACGAAGAGGACGAAGATGAAGATGAAGACGAGGAATCCGAGGTGGACACAGAAGATGACGACCTCCGGATATACCCCAAACCAAAGACCGTCATCTCGGACATCACTGGTCACCCAAAACGCGTCTACCCAGAGATCGAGGCCGACTACGACTCAGATTCGTCTACAGAAGACGTATGGATGCTTCTGTTATATGTGAGGGCCGTGCTGACCACTTCAACTCGTGCTTGTGCCTAGACACCTAACCGCGTCGGTAACATACCAATGCATTGGTATGACGATCTACCCCATGTAGGCTACGATATTAACGGCAAGAAGGTCCTACGCCCTGCGCGGGGAGACGAGCTAGACAAGTTCCTCGAGACAGTTGAGGACCCGACTGCATGGTATGTCACTGATTTTCATTCATGCTGATGGTGGACTTCTAATGCACCTGCAGGACATCCGCGTTCGACAAGAACACCCAAATGGACAAGCCTCTATCAGAGGAGGAGCTGGACCTCATCCGGAGGTTGCAGGAGAACGAGAATCCTGATGCTGGCTACAATCCGTACGAACCTACGGTTGAGTGGTTCACTGGCAAAGGCAAGGAAGAGGTCATGCCTCTCTCAGGCGCACCCGAACCCAAGCGGAGATGGGTGCCCAGTAAGTGGGAGAAGCAGAAGGTCAGTCGAGCGATTGCATTGCATAGCATGTACACTCAATACGCGAAACATAGGTCATGAAAATCGTTCGCGCGATCCGCTCAGGCCGGATAGTCCCTAACAAGCCCAAAAATGCCTCTGCCCAGCCACAGTACTACGCTATCTGGAACGATGAGCCGTCCAACGTCCCCGCACCCCTTCCCGCGCCCAAACCCCGCCTTCCCACCCACGCCGAGTCCTACAACCCGCCAGAAGAGTACCTGCCCACTGAGGAGGAGCGCAAGCAATGGGAGGAAACCGACAAGGAGGACCGTGAGCGCGACTTCCTGCCACAAAAATACGGTGCACTGCGCCTGGTGCCCGCGTACGACCAGTTCATCCAGCAGCGCTTCGGCCGCAGCTGGACCTCTACCTCGCGCCGCGCGTGCAGCGCGTGAAGCTCCAGATTGATCCGAACAGCCTTATCCCGAAGCTTCCGAGTCCAAACAGCCTGAAGCCCTTCCCGGTGTACAAGTCACTGCAGGTCTCGCATGACAAGCATCGTGTGAGGGCACTCTCCGTCAGCCCTGACGGTGCATGGGCCGTTAGCGGTGATGAGAACGGCAATGTGGGCCTGTGGGAAGTGATGGTCGGAAAGGAGGTGAAGACATGGAAGTTCCAGGGTAAGGTTGGTGCGGTCGAATGGTGCCCGCGGACGGACATCAGCTTCTTCGTGGTGGGAATGTGAGTGTGCTGCACTCGTACGACAGTGCGGACGTTGGCTGACTTGTTCGTTTGCACGCGCAGAGAAGAACATGTTCACTTCATTATTCCGCCGAACCTTCCTACCCCTGTGTTAGCTGCTACGCAGGCTTTGCTAGCCCCAGCCACTTTGCCCCCGGCCCCAGCGACACCATCGCCTGTGAAATGGGTCTCGACCGCAGCCGCTGCATCGTCGTCAGACTCGCCCATCCTGACGCTCAACTTACCTTCGTCGTCAGGCCTGCCAAAGCAAATAGTCTGGCATCGTAAAGGCGACTACCTCTCGACAGTCTGTACGTAACCAGATAACATGCTGCCCTCTCGTTATTCCGCTGACACGTTGACGTTACCAGCAAGCGGCGAGGGCCAGGGCGGGGTCTGGATCCACCAAATCTCACGCAGGCATTCGCAGGCACCGTTCAGAAAGGTCAAAGGCACCATCCAGCTGGTCCTCTTCCACCCCACCAAGCCTCATTTCTTTGTCGCCGTGCGTCTCCGTCTCTATCTCGAACCTCCCCGTGTTCTTCGGGCTGACGTCCGTCGCTTTTCTGGAAAACAGACGCAGCGCTACGTGCGGTTGTACAATCTCGCGGAACAGAAGCTGCTGAAGACCCTGACGCCAGGTATCAGATGGATTGCGTGCATGGACGTGCACCCGTCGGGCGACCACCTCATTGTAGGCGGCTACGACCGGAAGCTCTGCTGGTTCGACCTCGAGCTCAGCGACAAGCCGTACAAAATTCTCAGGTGAGTCGCAACGCCGCCACACGCCGCCTTTCATCTCCGTCCCCCGCCCTTGATTGGCCGCCACACAGTGCCCGCCGCTTCCCCCTCGTGCCGCGTACAGTGCAATGGAAGGATCGCTGACGTTGACGTGTTTTACTCTCCCTCGTATCCAGGTACCACGCGCGCGCGCTTCGCTCCGTGCACTTTCACCCGACGTACCCGCTGTTCGCTTCCTCGTCCGACGACGGCTCGATCAGATCTTCCACGCGCGTGTATACAACGACCTCATGACAAACCCGCTCATCGTCCCGCTCAAGATCCTCCGCGGGCACAGCGTCGCGGAGGGACTGGGCGTCCTGCAGGTGCGCTGGTGCCCGAAGCAGCCGTGGCTGGTGAGCGCGGGCGCGGATGGGGAGGTCGCAGTGTGGTGCAGTTAGTCGACGGGTGGAGGCGGGTTACGGTAGTGTCTTCGCGTGTCTTCGCTGTGAGTTATTACTTGGGAATTGCATCACTGCTCTCAACGTTCGCCGTTCTGTCGCGACCAATACCGGACCCGTACCTGCACGTTGGTATGGAAGGTGACCACTGTGGTATGCACGCGGGCGCAAGGCGGGTCGAATTACTCAATCTGGAGCAGAGCTGCAGGTTGACGGAGTGTGGTATTCCTACCCGAGCGGCCGGATACTTGGCCGTTTCGTCGGTGTCGCCAGAGGCCAACCAAAGCGAGAATAAGCGACGTCCATTTTTGCTGTCAAGCATAGGGCACTGCGAGGCGCTCCTTGAGTCATCCGCGTACATAAGAGTGTACGCAGGTACGTGATTGGTAATAGGGTATCCGACGCCAGCTGCCTTTATGCCGTCGGATCAGACAAATGGGCGATATTAGAGCATGGCGGCGTTCAAAGCCCTTTCGAGGTCTACCAGTGCCTTTGAAGGCGAGTAAATATTTTCGTGCTATGTAACGTGCTCCGAGTCCACAGTGGCTCTGGCGATCGCACAATGAGATACAGTGTTCAACTTCAGAAATTCGAATGGAAGATGGCGGCTCCAGGACGGCCACATGAATTAACTTTCCGTGTCAATGTGATCCGGAATCGGTATTTCGCTTGGGACGTGGGCAAGAACTTGATCCGCGGGAGCGGGCAATTATGCGCACTCCGTACCGCGCGGCGTCGCTCGAGTTCTTCGGGTTCAATCCACGCTGACGCTGTTTATCGACCTTGGTTGACCGCACTGTGCATTCTGTCGGCGATGCGCATGTATATAGAGACACCCAGTAGCTACTCGCTGAGGACTGGGGATGCGAAATACAAGGCCCAGCAGAGACGCCTGTTGCGGCACCGCGGCCCTCGTGGCAGGTGTGGCGGGAGCGCCAACTCTATCGCACAGAGATCTCGGACGCCCGATCGAATGCTTCCGCCGCACCCACCACGCTGCCCTTGTTCTCTTCCAGCGCCGTCACTCTCCTTCTGCAGCAACCGCCCTGCGCTCCCCGGCTTCCCCCAAGCTGCTCGCTGCTCGCTATGGCGCAAAATCGCCATGGCGCAGCGGCTCGTTTGGAGATTCGCGGATCGGCATCGGCAGGAGCCTTGAATGGGCAGGCGAAGACGTGAAAGCGGTGTGAATTCCAGCCGCTGGGCCGCTGAGTAGCGCATACAGTCACGTAAATCGAAGCATTCTCCCTGACAGCATTGTCCGCCGGGCGCTCGACACGTGGTAGCCTAGAGGGACTAACTGCGAGCGATGTATTTAATATCTCATCGGACGCGCATGCCCCCGGTTGCCATCGGTCGCATCCTTCTCTCCTGCGCACCATCTTGCTCTGGCAGCCCGGTCTGCAGCCAGCATGGTCGATTGGAAAGCTCCGTCCGAGATTGCGTTGGATTCTGGTGAGTAAGATTCACCACCGTAGCGCGACGCACCATTCTGACGCGCCCGGAAGAGGTATACGGGAAGCTGGTGTTTGCTCTCTTTGGTCTCTACGTCTGGGAACTCTTCCAGACCTCCGGCTTCGAATGGTCACTCATTACCAGAACGCGCAAGTTGACATGGCCCCTCGTGAGTGCTTCCGTACCCGTACGCCACATACGCATGTACTGATTCACTACCGCCGTAGAGTAAGCTACCTCACCCCAAGTTCGCGGTTGACCGCTAACCATCCTCGATACAAACTTAGTATTCTTCTTCCAATGCCGATATTGCCTCCTCCTTGCTCTGGTTGGCATGTAAGTCTGCTCCCGCACGAATTGCACCTCGCTCTAATGAAAATTGCAGCATTGTCTCCATGAGCGTCCGCACTCCCGTTGGTATCATGACTATCTGTCGATCTGCTCTACGCATTGACGTCTCCATCAGATCAACTGCCAGGCTCTGTACACGTTCAATTCAGTGAGTCGAGGTCCTCCTGAGTCGCCATAAGGAGAAGTCTAAACAAACTCTAGTGGGCGGGAAACATGGCTATCCTCGGCGCATCAACGTCCCTCATGCTCAGAACGTCCGTTCACTGCTTACCGCCCGCAGTCCTACATGCATACTAATTTCCCCGCGCCACAGGATCGCCATATGGGACCGCCAGCTCAAGATTGTAATCCCACTTTGCTTCCTATGTCTGTGCCACTGGGTGCTGCTCTGGCGGGGCATGTTCCTCCTCAATGCGCAGTATGACCCCACCCAGGGCGCGTGCGTCTTGTTGTCTAGCAATCACATCTTCCTGAACGTGACATTCTTTATGAGTGCGTATCATGGCTCTATCGGAATCCTGACGAATTCTGATTGCCCGCGTACACAGCAATGGGATTCGACCTTACTATCCTCACTTTCACAATTGCCGCGTTGGTGAAGCACAAGGCACGGTCAGGCCTGTGGTCGTTGCTCTTCACGGACGGTCTTGTGTATTTCCTCACCGCGTTCTGCTTCAATGCGCTCCCTGCTGTGCGTATTCCTTGTCGTTTCCACGCGCTAACGGTTCTGACTGCGAATGAACATCAGATCTGAACGTTATCAATCTGAATGGTGCGTATTGGAATCACCGGCAAAGTAGGTCACTCTGACATCTCATTTCCGTCTCAGTTGCCATGGACGTGTACGTTCCACCGTGCCTAAATCATCGCAGTGTTAATTACTAATCAATCCTCTCTTCCTCCGCCTCGTCTCAGCGTCGCCACGGTGCGCCTCGTTCCGCTTCTCCCTTTCTGCGTTCCACTAACCCCTCCTCCACAGATCCCCGCAGCAACCTTGTCCGCCATCGCCGCCTGCCGCGCCGTCATCCGGCTGCAAGAGTTCACGCGTCCGGACGTCTACGTGCACAGTGCGTCGCAGATCGCCTCCGGCGGGACCCAGCACAACGCACGCGCGGCGCGCCGGTTCACCTCGCGTCGCGGGGACGTCGCCTTCGCGCGCCCGGAGGTGCACGTCACGACGGACCAGTTTGTGGTGGAGGACTATGGGTGCGTCCGTCAACGCTTGCCTGTTGTGTGTGGAGATGAGGGGGGGCTGATGAGCAATGTTGTGCAGGATGAAGCCGCTCTCGCCCATAGGCGATAGGACGAGGGTCAAGCTCGAGCGGTCGGACACGTTTGACCTCGACAGGATGTCGGTCGAGGAGGACAAGGAGGTCTACCCTATGGCCGAGGCCGTGTAGGCGTTGCGTCTGCGCCTCACTACTACTGACGCCAACACTCTGACTCGGCACGGGGCGGAGGACGAATGAACCACCGCAGGATGGTGAGCTTAGATGATGTGTTGCGCTGTGGAACAGATTAGGAATGGATTGTGATGGTGTCTGTGGAGAGATACATATGTGAGTAGCCTACCGAGCTGTGTCTATAATGATGTTCTATTCAGACAGAAAATTGTTTCAATAACCTTGACACCTTGATACCATACGCGTACGCTACGCAGTGCTCTGGAGTACAATACATACTGTTCAGCAGACGGGTCGGGTGGGCAGTCAACTGCATGGCAGCAAGCGTAGGATAGATGTCTGGAGGACACCTGTTCTGCGCCTCCTGCTACTCCATAGACCACCCTATCAAACCATCCGCCCTGCCGGGAACTCTTGGATGGCTCGACGAACTTCGAAGACATACCGAGACGCAATCGATCGGATGCGACTGGGGTAACACCAGAACGCGCCGCGGCGGACGTGACTGTATAGGCCGAGCTGAGAAGCTGGCACAAGCAGAGCATGTACACTGACACCATTACGAGAGCCCAATAGACTTATGCTACTAGTGTACTTCACTACTTCTGTCACTTTGTACATACAAACTCGGTCCCACTCGCAACTCCACACATGAAATCTAGCTGTACAAATTCGAAGTAGTCAGTTCCTGCGAGCATAGTCTCCCGTAGGCAGACCCTAAACACGACCTTGTTGAGTGGGGAGGGCGGTCGTATACTGCGAGCAAGTGAAGGTTCAACTTCAAATGTTCAAGGCCACGATAAAACGACGACTGAATCAAGATGTACGCACGCAGTCAACGAAGGCTGCACCTTGACATGGCCATGACGCATATACCGGTGTCTTGCAACTGCAACCAGGGATTGGAGCATGGAGATCACACCTCACGCAGCGGGTAACATCCAGTGCGAGCAGTTGCATCCATTGCATTTTGACCAGTAAGTCAGAAGCCCAGTGAGCAAAGAAGAAACCAGAGGCTACACTACGAGTATCCGTATAAATACAACCATAACTTGAACGCATCACCGTCTCCGATGCGATCTCCCCGACTTCCTCTTCGCGGCGACGGTTCCCTGCCGATTCATTCCTTTCGACTGCGCGCGGGCGGGCATACCCTTCGATAGCCGCCATTCTTCGCGGCGCGATCCTCGAGGGCCGTGTGTGGATATCCGTTTTGTGCCCTCTGTAGAGGGACCTGCGTTGCTGGGGTCTACGGCCATGGTGTCTGGGATGAACGGATGGTGGGAAGATGGGCAAGCGGTAGCGCATGGGAATGGTGATGAGCGGTTCGTCGATGAAGGGTGTCGGGGTGTCCGTGCGGGGCATGTGCATGGCAGTAGTGAGAGCAAGTGTCCGGAATAGGGGAGACGGGTATGCGGTGAGACAAGTGGATGCAGAGAGGCAGAGGATACAGACCTGCACCCTGAGCCGAGTCGTCGATTATCGGTTGGCCGTCTGTCAGAAAACCAAGGCATCAGCCATCGTCCCCATCACCAGCTTCACAAAGCAGAAGGGCTCAAGGGAAAAGATGACCGAACAGCCCGCTGCCGTCCTCTTCATCGGCGTTGGAGCTCGGGCTTTCGAACCCGCCCCTCCAGATCCTCTGCTTGAGCGCATCGCTGCCACTTGAGCAGCGGGTGCAATGCGGCGCACGAGGTGCTCCATGATCTGCATGCCCTCGGCAGTGACATCTGCGGGGTCAAGAAGACCAATGTTCGCAAACCAGTACCAACCTGGTTGCTGAGCGCCCTCCTCATCGCTGAACGATTCTACGGCCTCCTCCGGGATCTCGACGTCGCCGTCCTTGTCGCGGGTGGTAAGTGTTTTGAGTTTTTGGTGGAGGCGGTTGAGGCGTGCTGCCTCAGCGGCAGCGTATACGCCTTCTGTGCGCTTCTTCGCACGGAAATGGCGCTTGACTTTGGAGCGGGTTGACTTTGCCATTGTTTAGGGGTTGTTGGATCGGTCGTGAGTACAGGTGTAGGCGTGGTGGGTGTTCGTAAGACGGGGGATGGGGTAGCTGCAGGAGCACGACGAAGAAAAGTGGGCTGCCCGATTCGGCTCCGCACATGCACGTGCCGAGTGGGTATTCCTAAATAAGGTGATCCCTGCCCTACCTGCGCATGCACAGTTGCTGTGTGTACTGCGGCTTTCTGACTCGTCAGGGGATCTCTTACTGCTTCCACGAATGGCTGGAAGCACTGGAACCTCTGCGACACAGCTGCTGGCACTTTTCGCTTGGCAAAAGGCGCCTTTTGAGATCTACTGCTGACCAAAGTAGGACATATTATATACCATCGGCCTTCGCCCTCCAAGCGTTGTCCGACATCTCATGCATGGTTGGATCGCGCCGGCAATGCTTTCGTGACCTTTTGGGCTACTTACCAGCGATCATGGGTTTGTTCCTAGTCATGCCCGCTGACCAAATGACTTTCCGCAGAGCATGTGAATATGCCCAATCTCATCACCGCACACTGGTCTGTCCCGAGACTCAGAGGTTGCTCACATGTCCTATTGAGGCTCCTATACACCTTGACCTCCCCCCTCGTTCTCCTTGCTCTCAGTCATTTGCGTCAGAATGTCATATCCGTTAGGTTTCCCTTCACAGCAACCGCTGTTGACGGTCACGCATCGTTCGTCGCGATTTCTCGTTACGCTCTCATCGAGGATACATACTCACCTTTACCGGCTGACCGACAGCTTCTGCGACTACATGGCTCATTGAGATGCACAATGGCGACGACAGTCGCTTCACGGAGCATTTCATAAGCAAGGCTTGGATGCCTGCGCTGGACGCCGTCGAACGTCACTGGCGAGAGAACTGGCGCGCCGCGAGGGCGGCGAAGGACAAAGAGGGTGGCAAGGGCACTCTCGTAATCGTCGGAAAGCGGAAGCAAAGCAAGTTCTTCAGCAATGGTGCGTCGGTTTTGAATGGTTCTGTCACCACGGAACTGAAGGATGCTATAGGACTCGACTACGACAACTTGATCAAGGACCCCAATTTCGGCACGAACTTCTTCCCTTGTGAAGTCCCTCCTCAGTGCTCAGTCCACGCATTTGTGTCTGACAATCGTTGGCAGTGGTGTTCAACCCCCTCATCCGGAAACTGCTCACTTTCCCGAGTGAGTAGACACCACCGTTCCATTGACCATGCGGTCCACTGATAACTTCATCCAGTTCCTACCGTCGCCGCTATCAACGGCCACTGCTTCGCCGCCGCCCTCATCCTCGCTCTTTGCTGCGATTACCGCGTCATGACCGACGGCAGCAGTCGTAACGTTTGGATGTGTATGAACGAGGTGCGCCACATGATGAGCATATGCAATGGGGCTCAATCTCATATTGTGACAGGTGCACTTCGGTGCCGGATGGCCGCTGTCCCTTGCAGGGGTTGTTCGGGCGAAGGTCTTGGATGGCAGGGTCCAACGCAAGATCGCCTTGGAAGGGCACCGATTCACCTCTACAGAGGCACTCGAAGCCGGTATGGTAGACCACCTCGTCAAGGGTGACACAGAGGCGGTCATCGCCAAGGCTCGTCAGGTCGGCGAGTCGGTGAGCGGAATGGCATGTCAGGGTGTCTGGGGCGTGATCAAAGTAAGTTCTGGGTCTGAAGGGTTGTCCGAGGGTTGTTAACCACGTCCTGTATTTCTGTAGCGCGATTTGTACAGGGATGCGCTGGAGACGAGTGAGAGGACAGTGTTGCCAGCAAATGCCTTGTCAGACGACGCAGCAGCGAAGGCAAGGTTGTAGTTGTCTGTCTAGTCACTTGTGTTTCTCCTGGAGTATGGACCATGAGGGCGCTGTACCTGAACCCGCTCAAGCCTGTTCAGACACTCCTTGTCGGGCTCCATTTGTACACAGAGAAGTTTCTACCCATCTTTATTAGAGCGCTTGAAGAGAACTACCAGCGAAGAGCTCGAGCTTTCGTATTCCGGCAAGACCAATAGCAGTGTGATGAGCAAGAGAGGACGAACGCAGTGCTTCGACTGAAATAGGAGATACGTGCGTCGTACAGAAATCGCTGTACAGGAGTCTTGTAAGCATGACATGAGGATAATGCAACGCACAAGATGCACGCACCATCTACGACGACTTGAACATATGGGCGTCCGGCTCGATGACCTCTCTCCGCACACGATCGCTCTCGTCCTCCAGCACCTCCAGCCCAGGTCTCTGGCCAGCTTCAAGGCCATACAGCGCCCGCATAACCTTCTGTTCCTTCTCATGCCTGCTGCCGCTCCACATCTCCACCGAGTCTGTCGCATGGGGCACACGCGAGTCGCCGATCTTGGGCGACGCCTTCAGCGCATCGGCCTGCGCGATGAGGTCAGCGTAGTTTCGCTCATCGCCACGGCCATCGCCCGTTCCCATGCATGTTTCGTGACGAATTCGTAGTCTATCGTCGCGGACAAGTTGCTGGGTGTGACGAACTGAGACGACTGGTGGTAGAGGGACACGAGTGCGCGCATCCGCTCCTTGGGTACCGGGGTCGTGGGTCGCTTTGCGACAGAGGATGAGCTTGAAGCACACCTCTTTGCACCAGATGCGCGGCGAAGAGATGTCGGCAGGATGTTGGCTGCTTGTCGCATTTCAGTGGAGAGGGACGAAGGCAAAAGTGAGAAGAGTATCTCGTACTTACTTATCATAATGATGAGTATCAAAGAGAAATATCCTGAGCTTAATAAAAGCTTATATTATATTACTTTAACATAAATTACAGCATGGCTTGGTGGTCTAGAGGTATGATTCCTTCTTAGGGCTTGTGTGTTTGGTCACGTGACCTGGAGGAGGTCCTGGGTTCGATTCCCAGCCAAGCCCAACGTTTTACTTTTTTCCTGCCTACTTCAAAGATAGAATCCGCGACAGTTTGTACAGTGTGGTCAGACACAAATCCGGGCAGGAACACTGTTGAGCGGAGCATGTCTACTCTGCACAAGGCGTGACAGAATAGTAGTGCGATGCATTGAGAGACCGCATCTCTGCGAGACTTTGGTAGCTACATACACAGCGAGCAGAGCTCATGCAATATCACGTCGAGTCATGCGAGTTACAAACAAGCTACAATGATGCCTTGATGTTGTTCTGCTCAAGGAGCCTCTTCTCCCTTTTCTTGATCTCTGCGGTGCGATTTGCGAGCGCAGGGGCACGCTTCAGTTCTCGCTGTCCGATCTGCTGAATGTGGACCTGAACCACAAGACGAGAGTAGTCAGTCTCAGCAATCACGAACAAGAGACAACGATACGCACGGCGTCGGGACCCTGTACGGACGCTGCCATCAGTAAGCAAAACACAAGAGGGCTAAACGACGTACATCGGCAATACGAAGTGTCCTGAGCTGTGCCCACATCTGGGCGAGCGGCGTGTCCTGACTGATGCCCTCCGCACCAAAGGCTTGCATGGCGGTGTCCACCACTTTGAGGGCCATTGAAGGCACCACAAACTACGATCACGGTGAGACGACCGCCATCTAGACACAAGACAGTTCGACGTACTTTAGCAATACCAATCTCCTTGAGGGCGCCCTTGGCTTTGACTTTGTCGACCTGAAAGAAGTTGAACACTTTGATTGCTAAAAATCGATCGCAGGACTCGCCTGGAGAGCAGCGCTCAAAACAAGGAGCCTGGCGGACTCAATCTCGGCACGACAGTGAGCAATTTCGGAGACAACGGTGCCTGTGATTCGTCTCAGTCTGCCGGAATGACGACACAAGAAGACATTGCACCATACCGTGCTCGTACAAGTACTTGCCGAAAGTCTTCTTGGCGGGATCGGTGACACGTTGGATCATGAGGTCCAATGCGTACTGGGCACATCCAATGGAGCGCATGCAATGATGAATGCGACCAGGGCTAGCGAACAGGAAGTGAGCTAACTCATAATGCACCGTCGTCAAAGGACTCACCCTAGACGCCCTTGGATGATCTGCAAGAAGTGAGTGCTGGATCGCGACACTCAACAACGGCCCACTCACCTCGAAGCCTTTGCCCCAACCCAGGACGAGATTGCTGACAGGGACGCGGACATTCTCGTAGATAATCTCGCAATGGCCCTCGGGTGCGTCATCATACCCAAAGACGCCCATGGGACGAACGACCTTGACACCGGGCGCATTGGCAGGTACAATGACAATGCTTTGCTGACGATACTTGTCAGAGTTGTCCGGGTCGCTCTTGCCCAGGACGAGGTGCAATGCACAGCGAGGGTCTCCAGCACCGCTGATGTACCTACAAGTCGCGGCGAACACATTGAACTCAAGCCCGCGAGTGATGCTCGCAACAACGTACCACTTGTGTCCGCTAATGACTATCTCGTTACCCTCTCGGCGAATGGTGGTGCGGATGTTGGTTGCGTCCGAGGAGGCGACTGTGGGCGGTCAACTGTCATGCGTATGCCGAAGAAGGCTGGACGCACCAAACCTCTCGGTCATTGAGAAAGCAGAACGGGTCTCGCCGTTCAACAATGGAACCAGCCATTTCTTCTGTTGCTCTGGCGACCCATATCGTGCGAGGACCTCTGTAAGAGTTGCTCAAGCATAGCACACAAGGGTGGGCACATCGTGCTTACCCATATTCCCCGTGTCAGGGGCTGAGCAATTTACGGCCTCCGAAGCCATCTGTCCGCCACGCCCCAGAATCTCCGCCATGAGTGCATACTAGGGCAGTGTCAGCTGTCTGGCTTCGGCAACCCTCTTTCACGTACCTCGAGATTGGTGAGCGGAACGCCGTATTCAGGGTAGTGCGCCTTGCCCAAGAAGAGGTTCCATAGGCCGAGCTTGCGCGCCTTGGCCTTGAGTTCTGCGACAATGGGGATCACGGTCTTCCACCTCTTCTCTGAGTCAGCAGGCAGCTGCGCGTGGGCAACCTTCTGTGCAGGCAGAACCTCGTCCTGTCGCCCCGTTTCTTTGAGCGACGTGAAGGGTCAAAGAAGGGAGCGCTTTACATGAACGAAGGTGATGAGCTTCGCTAGGGTCTCCTTCGCGAACGGTGAGAACTTGTCCTCGACCTATTCCGCGTCAGTCTACGATAGTCATACTATTAGTAGGTCATCCGACTGGCTTACCATAGCCCATGCTGAAGGCGAGGTAAACTCTGCGACAGGGTGAGACGCCATGGCGAAGGTTAGCGCGAAGAGACGTGTCCAGCATCTTCGGAGATGGTGCTACATATGCAGCCGCCGTGTATGAGAGTGGATCAGTTGACCGACCTGCTGCTCCCGACTGGCCTGGTCTTCCGGCGGCACTTATGCCTCAGTTGGCCGAGTCTGACAATCACGTTCCATCCACAGCGCTCGGCATTTCATCTGCTCGTGCGATGTTCGAGACGGTCAGTTGCTGCTCAAGCTCAAGCTCAAGTCCAGTAAAAGAGGTTGTGACAAATATAGGAGAGTCAGATTACATTGAGTCGACTACAATCAAACCGACTAAGTAAAGTAGCTCGATCGACAACAGGCACCACGGATACAAGTACACAGTTAGTACAAACGTCATAAAGTTGCATAACCGAAATGTCTATGGGCGAACGCATTAGTACAGTAACGTCAGGTCATTACATCCGATCTGGCATCGAGACTAGCAACGTAACGTGAACAGAAGTCATCGGTCATAATGTCATGGTACTGGTTCTGCCATTGCTGCCCATCCAGAGCCGGTTCCCCAAGCGAGAAGGGGATCTCTGGGTCGTAGCCAAACGCGCCAGGGTCAAACGTATGCCACGCCTGGTCGCCGTTGCCTCCAGTGTATCCCGCAGGGTTGTAGTTGCGAATAAAATCCAAACCGCGGAAGGGCAGCCCCGGAGCAGCGAACCCGTTGGTCGACGGTGGCGACGAGCCCGGCATTCCAAAGACTGCGGGGTCCACGCTGCTAAGCCCGTCATAGCCAAGATACGACGTGTCAAAGCCGGACGACTGCGGAGGGTTGAACGAGATGGGCGAGTACGGCTGAGACTGCTGCTGCGACTGACTCTGGGACTGCTGTGATTGGGATTGCTGAGAACCAGACGGGAAGAACTTCAGGCCATTCGCCCCCGCGTCTGAAAGACTCCAGCGATCAGGAGGGCTCTGCGATAGACCGAAGTCGTAATCGAAGCGCTGCGACGACACGGGACCGGTGGGAGACTGCGGAAGGGGAATGTTCATGGGATTGAACGCAGACGCGGGAACCACGCGGGGGCTCGCCTCCGAGAACTCCAAACTTTGGCCCGATGGCGACGGTTGGCTATTGACCGACGCGGGGGAGCTGGTGGAGCTCAGTGTTGATCGCCCGGGGTAGGAGCTGGATAGCAGCCCATATCCTTGACTCCCGTCCTGGAACTGATCGTCGTCGTGAGGCCGCTTGCGAGACGTCGATCGCGCCCTTTGAGCTGAAGAAGAAGAAGCTGTGAGTGACTGATAGAGGCAAGTCAACGAAGAAACTCACAATCTGGGCGGAACTGCATGCCCGGTATCGCCTGGTGGGTGGACAAGCGCGGATCCCTCGATCGGTTCCGCCGAGGCTTCCCCTTGATCAGCCTTTCGGACACGGGTATGGGGACCGCGGCAGACATGCGCCCTTCTGGAAAGCCAGAAGGCGAAGCCGAGCTTGTTGGAGATCGCATTTGGCCGTTCGCCCTGTTGTTCGCAGCGGTGCGGATCGCCTCGCGCGCCGTGGCTGTGATCTCCTCGAGAAGTTCCTTGCACTTCCGCGCGCCGGGCCATTGCGCCTCCCACTGCTCCAGGATGGGAAGGCAGCTCGTAGCCTCATCCATCGCGGCTTGGGACGCAGTCGGTTCCGGGGTGTGCATAGCGTAAAGGAGGATAATGACGGCAGAGCTGAAGAGATTCTGGATAAAGAAGGCGAGATGGTGGCTGGGAGGTACAACGCCTCGGATGGCAGGTGCCAGACGGATGCATGCCCTAGCTGTGGAGACGGCCTTCGCGGTTGAACGCGGGTAAAGGGGCTGGTCGTACTTCACAGGCATGAAGTTGCGGTGAAGGGTGACGAGGATAGAGTAGTAATGGCTGCAAAGGACGGCACCCATTGAGACTTGCTTGTCGGTCATAGGGCGAGACTTGAAAGCCTCGGGCAAGTCGTCGCACCACTTCGTCAATTCCCTGTCGAGCGACTCGACCGCGCGCTGGAGCTCGGCGCGCTTCTCGGGCTCGAGTATCTCTCTGCACTTGTCAAGGGCGTAGACCTGACGGAGGACCTTCCCAGCTATGCGGTAGAGTAAGGTGAGATCGATGAAGCCCTTCATGAGCTGGGGAGGCTCCCGGGAGATCGTCGCGCCAGCAAAGTACTCGGGAAGCAGTTCGTCGTCGACATCGACGGGGGTTTCGACGTCGCAGTCGATGTCCTCGGCCCCAAGAGGGCGACCCAAAGCAAGAGCAAGCATGCGGTCGAGCGTGTACACCCCCCACCACACCTTGCGTCTTGTCTCCTTCTCGATCGCGGAGATGAACAACCTCCGAGGCGAACGCTAGACAGATGGTCAGTATGCATATTCACTCAGCGAATATCAAACGAACGTACGTGGAGACCAAGGTCCTGTGCGGAACGAACGGCCTGTCCAACGAGTAGCCAGGCCTGCGGAAGACAGTTCACGGAACATAGGAAGGAAGACATGAGGATGAAGCATTGAACATGCTCGAGCTGTGTAGACGCATGGCTGATGTGGTGGAGAATTAATGCCCTGGTGGTAGACATAAGCCGGCGTAGAGGGTTACAATAGAATAGACATACCGCTCGTAGTATACCATCCCCATGCCGGCGTCGTCGAGGTTGTCTGCCTTCAACAGCCGTGGGTCGTTCACAAACCGAGCAGCAACAGCGAAGACCGCGCAGACGAGTGCAATGAACGCGGTCTGCCCCCTGGCGAGCTCAATGTCGTTGGTGTGATCCATGAGGTACGTATATCGCCTCATGAATGAAGGCTTGTCCAGGATAGGCATGAGAAAATGGAACCGAGCAAAATACGCATCGACCTGAGACGATATCAGTTCCTGCACTCTTATCACATCCGGAATGAACGAGCTCACCAGCTTGTCGGCGAGGTCGCGATCTGGATACTCCACTTCCTCTGGCTTGGGCAAGGCACGGACCTTCCCGAAGAATACTTGGGCCGGGAAGTATAGCTTGTTCATGCTTGGGCCCTGTGCCAAGGGGTCATCCTCCATAGGAGATATACGGCGCAGCGGCGATGAGGTCGCCTCGAGGAACGATTGGATAATGGACATTGTGGACGAGCCGCCGATCCAGTGCATGTGGCCGTGCTCGTCGAGCGCCAGCTGGCCGAAGGACTCCGATACATCGTCCTCGACCTTGACCGGCGGGCTGCTGTCAGAGCCGAGGCCCTCGCTGGGTGCGCCCGCGGATTGTGCGGCCTCCCTGACTTGTGGGAGGACAGACTGGATGAGACTAGCTGAGGACGGGCCTGGGCGCGCCGACGAGGACGGGGGTACATTGGAAGGGTCGAGACCACTTTCCCCGACCTGCTCAAGGATAGGTGCGACTTGCTGGAACAAACCCTCCAGCTGGAGAAGACGAGCTTCAAGCTCTTGGACGTAGCTGAGGTGGGGTGGGTCAGAGGTTGAGCGCGGTGCACGGCGGGCGTTACTCACTGTCTGCTGAGCGCAGCTCGGTCCTTCGTCTGCAGCCACGTACACTGAGACTTGGATTGGGCACATTGCGAACAGGCGGGCTCGACGCCGTCACACTTGATCTTCTTGCGACTGCGTTGAGGATGTGATCAGGAGAAAGCGCGGGGAAAATAGCGAGGCTGATGAAGACGTACCGGCAAGATTCACATGCTCGCCAGACCCGTCTTCGCTGCAATTGAACAGGTTTGAGGCCGAGGTCAGCAGAGACCTGGTCGTCGTCGAAGCGTTTCTTCTTGGATTGGTGTGGGTGGACGACCATGGCAGGTATATCGGTGGTTTGCTGAGGTGGAGGGCCCTCGGGCATGCTGGTATATGAGGGAGGAGGGAAAGAGATCTGAGCCAGATCGGGCGAGCGGACGTAAGCAAGTACTGCGTGCCTGAGAAAGCGCACAGAACCGGAGTCACCCCGCCACAGCCTCTGCCCTCTTCTCGGATTTACGTCTCCTTCTCGCCCCGCACACCCGCGCTCCTCGTCGCCTCTGGGGCTCTCGCCGCCGTCGCGCGCGTCGGCCGCAGCGCTGCTCGTCGGCGAGGGCCCCCGCACCGCCCCGTCACACATCGGTACTCGGCGCGAGCCCCTGCATCTGATAAATCCCTGTGGACGCAGTGGCCCCGTCTGTCCTTTTGCAGCCCGGGAGACGCACTCGCGAACCGGCGCGGCGAAGAGTCAGCAAGGCATTTGACCACCTCGTTGCCAGCGCAAGCAATACATCGAAGTCTACCTCTGCGGTTCTTCAATGGATTCAGCCGCAGGGGGGCACCCGCTCGCAGCAGCGCTCATCTCCGGCTCGCACCATCCTGTCAATCTGCCCGAACGGCGACCGTTCCCAGCGATTGAGAAGGGCAGGCGAACTTCTAGTGTGTCCTAAGATGCTCCCCAGCGCCAAACTCTCTTTTCTTGCCTCCTACGGTCGTGCCCCTTCCGTCAATCAAACTCCACGGGGTTCATAGGATAGCTATCCAGGGCAGCACACACGGCCATCGAAGGTCCCGCGACCCGAAGGTTACGTTAGTTTGTCATTTGACATTGTTCTCATCCGCGTTCGGGACGGTATCCTGTCGGTCACATTTCCTGGCGCGCTGTCCGACGCCTGCTGGCTGTTGTTCGCCAGCGCTATGCCAGCTGCTCTTGCCAGTGCTTCAGCCTTGTAAACCGTTCCGTCTTCCGTATGGGGCATCCTGTCATGAAACGTGTATACTGCGCTCATCGATGCATGTGTGGGCCCTGGAATGCTTCGACCACCATTCTGGGACTACAGATTGAACCTTCACCAGCAAGAGAGCCACGTTCACGAGATGAGATACCGTCGAACGCACACCGCCCCATGCCTAAGTCCCAATACCCTCTTCTCCCTCGCAGCCCTCTCGGTTCCTACACGTCTGAGTGTCCGAGTAGCGTCCCGCGGTTCGCCCGACATGCCTGCCGCTCACACGGTCTAGCCCGACGAGACGCTGTACCAACCGGTGTGTGAGCCATCCGAATGAGACCAAAATCACGCAACGCACCTAACCGCGCTATCGCTCGTCTATCCTCGCACGCCTGCTGAGATAGCAGTCATCTTCTCCGGCGAATCCCTGAGGTAGTACAGCTTCACGCGTCGGATTCTGGGGCCCGACTTGGACGTCTTCGTCGCGGCCCGCTGCAGGATTTTGATGTTCTTGAGATGCGGGGAGCATACGTAGAACTGCATCTCCACTCCTGTCCGATTGATCACGTTACGGAGGACGAACGACGTGTCCAGCCCGCGTCTTCGCACCGACAGGAGCACCCCGGAAAAGGTCGTAGGCGCATGACCCAGACTGACGGTCAAGACAGATCCGGGCATGATTCGTGAGGGATGTCGCCGTGCGAAATAGGATTGTAGCCAGTTGAGCTTTTCGGGCGTTGGCAAGGTCTCCTTGAGATGCTGCATGAGACCCTTGCCCTTCAGCAACGGTTCGCGGGGCACGGTGCTGGTGTTGGGCGAGACGGGTATGATTTTGGCGAGTTTAGAGAAAGGGTAGGGCTGCGCTGCCGTGGACAATGCCCTCGCGCATTGTCGGAAGGGGCTGGATAGCATGTCGGGCGTCGCACAGAGCAAGATGCTCACTGGTCGCTGGCGAATCGAAATTGGACGGGGTATGGTCACATGATTGCATCATAGGTCGGTCCGCCGGTTCCGGAATCCGTTCGTTCAAGTTCAAGGTCTGGAACGCGAATCCCTCCTCTGCTCATCCATCTGCACTCGTCAATGCACAACTGCCTACTCTCGTCATGCCGTTGAGGACGCCGGTGCGGGCCATAGACAAAGACATGTATTATTGGTGCGTAATTGACGACCAGCTAACTGCTTAGTACAGAGTAGACGCGGGCTCAGCTGCAGCACGAAGGAGTTCTCGCCGCCGCCAGCAATGCACTGTATTCGATGGAGAGGCTATCACGAACATGGGTCAACATGAGTTTTTCATTTGGTCAACCTTTCCATTGGAGCACGGAGTCTCCTACCGGGGCAACTCAGTCCCATCTCGACTTCCGAGGACGCATATACGGACATCGCTCTGCCCCGTTATGATGGGGCAAGTCCATGTCCCGCATAAGCACAAGGACGAAGATCATCGCTCCTTATCGTGAGATAGCCCGGCAGAGTAGAAGGGTGAAGATCGCACGAGGTAAGCACATAGTAAAGCAGATGAAGGAGCTTCTCAGTGGTGTTTGTCTCCGTAACGACACTTGCGCCTCGCAGTCGCAGTCGAGTGATCTATAGCTTGCTTATAACGTCAGTTGAATAGCGAGAGAAGGACAACGGGCGCGCCACAGCCATGAGTAGGGGTAAGTGGTCGCATGACCATCCTCAACTGCCGTAAGTGATGCATATTTTCAGCATTCGCAGACGTCACTGAGACCAACTCGGGAAGTCAAGGTCAAGCAGAAGGTCAAGGTGCGAGACACGAAGTAGCATCAAGACAAGAGGTGCCCTCAGGTACAACAGACCAGCGCCGAACAGGGCATAGCCTCGCACTACCCGAGGACATCGTTTCACATCTTCGTGGTATACATGCGCCCACGCCCTACAGTTAGCCGGATCACAACACAAGGTGCTGTTGGTGAAAGGCAAGGCTCATGAACGTGCTTACCCGATCGCAGAGTCAACGGCAGACGCGCACACCTGGAGACGAAGGAAAGGTCATGCAGCCTTGAATGGTGCCGCAAACGTAGACCATTGGAGGTAGGCGCACGGCAGGGGGAGCGAGTTGAGACAGAAGAGAGGGACGAGCGCATGGGAGGGGAACGGAGTGGAGTCGAAGACATCGCGGCGCGTCTGAGACGCCCGCGGTCACGTGCACAGTGCGAGGACATTTGCGCGGTTGTGCACCGCCCATATAAAGGCTGTAGGCTGTCCACGCCGTCGTCCACATCGAGCTCGCTCTCGCCCTCCCCCGCCGCCGCTGCACGCGCTGACCACCCGCTAGCCTGTCTTCGCAGCACGCACGCAAAACCTGGCCCCCAACTCCTTCCGCGACTACGCCTGATCGCGTCTGCCTAGACGCTTCCATCGACCAATCTCATCTTGTTTATTGCACCCAGGATCGACCGCCAACCCTATATTTCATGATCATCGGCCTTCCGCTTTAGCTCCTTCGCGACATTTATACCACTCCTCTTAAGCCATCGCCCTTTTCCGCGTCCTACACGTCCGCCAGCATGTCTCTCACGTCGCTGCCCGTCGAACTGCTTGACGCTGTCTGCGAACCACTGGCAGCTTGCCCGTCGACTCTGGCAAAGCTCGCACTCACTTGCACGTTCGTCAGCCCCAGTGCGACGCGTGCTCTATACCGCTCCATCTCCGTCTCTCAATACGCTCGGAATTTGCCCCTCGTGCATACGCTGGCCAGTCGTCCAGATCTTGCGGGACTGGTACACGAGTTCTCTATCACCCTAGACGATTCCTACCCCGTCTTACGCGCGTTTTACTCGCAACTGCGATTAGCCCTTTGCCAAATGCCACGCTCTCATCGCTGGTGGTGCTGGTAGACGCAGGTGCGAGCTGGATCCTCCCCGTATACGACCAGCCGCTATCCGACCTTGCGCACCTTTCCTGCTCCTTCCCGCTAGACGCGCATGTCTCCGCCTTCCTCAGGCAGACGCCGTCTTTGCGTTCGCTCAGATCGCAGAATCCCCGCGACTGGACACCCAGGTCCTTCCAGCCACCCACGTGCCCCTGCTAGACTCGTACACCGGTCCAGCGGCACTCCTCCCCGCCCTTGCTTCGCGCCCCCTGTCGACAATTCATCTCACCGGTGACCTGAGAATCGAGGACATACCCCAGCCCACGGGCCTCCGGATGTGGGGGAACTCAATTCAGAGTCTATTTCCTTCCCATATACGGTACCGAAGCTTCTGTGCGAGGGCCATGTCGATGTGCGGAAGACGTTGCGGGTGTTCAGCGCGATCACCAGCGCCCCACCGCTGAATTGCTGGAGGCGCTGGCGATGGCCTATCCGGACGTGGAGTACTTGAGGCTCATGACGATGAGTGCGTTCTGGGAGGCACCGGACATGGTACGTGTGATAACCATCTGATCACGGTTCTGGGCTCATTGTCTGCGCTTCTCTTCTCAGACATTATACACTCGCATCTCCGACACCCTCTCGTCCTTAGCCGCTCTGTCCGTCTTCGAGCTCTCAGGAATGCATTGGGAAGCACGCCCGAAGTCCACCAGTCCCTCGGATTCTAGGGTGGGCGATCAGTGTATTGCGAAGGAGTGGATCTCTCCACCTGTGACACCCCGCGCCCTGGAAGTGCCTGCAGGATTCGACATGGAGGACACGACCCACAGCCTTGAATTTGGCGATGCCTATTTCGACTGGTCGTACTAGACCGTAAAAGAGCAGGCCGAGAGCATCTTCTCGACTTATACCTGGGAATCCATACCTATACCCGGACGGTTCCTTACTCATGCGCTTCGCCTGTTTCGCATCCGCAGTTTCGCGTTTGTCACCTAACTTATCCACCCTTGTATTCGTCGTCTTACTCCATTATTTGCTCTGCTCGCGTCTTTAGTTGCTCTTGCCCTTCCGTATACGATATACCTACCTCTATGCCCGGTGCCTGTCTTGATCAATGTATTATACCACTCGCAAACGACATGTCCATTTCTTAGCATCCTGATACTCATACAAACATACCATTCCGGCTTGGTCCGCAAAACCAGATCCAGCATAATACATGACACAGTACGTTCCACAGCAAGCAATGAACTCGATAGCAAAGACAATCGTAAGCAATGTATGATTTCAACTCGGTCTCCGAGATCAACATAGACGGATCTGACTTCAGATTAGAAACAGTTGACCGGACACGACTGTCGAGTACCCACGTTCTCATCCTTTCCCCGGGGCTTTTGATTTGGCGTACTTACCCCTGCATCATGGCACGCGTCATCTCCTTCGTTTCCAGATAGTCTTTGCAGGCTACATGTCGAGCCAGTCAGAACGACGGGAAAGACAACAGTCGAATACGTAAGCCAAACCTGGCTTGTGTGCCTTCCAATCACTCTTCTGGCATTGCGGAGAGCAGTACGACACCCGTTTGCATGCGCTGCATCGCTTGAACTGCACTGAACGCTCTTCACGTTGTTCACAACCCGCTCGCGAGCACGTCTTGCGAACATAAGCCTTTGCTTCGTCGCCATCTGCCCAAGCCCAGACATCCGGTTTCTCCCAGAGGTTCTGCGTTAGCCACAAGTAGTCGTGCGCCTGTTCGGGGCCATTAGGGGTTCGGGGCAAGTTGTTCAAGGCATCTGCGGTATTCGCGGGACGTAAGCGATCCATGATGTACACGTATGGTGTGTACGTACGAGGACGCGTGACTTTTCCCAAGATCCTCATTAGGATGCTGAAGTTGTTCTTCGCGCCGAGTCGCAGGTATTGACGCGCCAGCAGGGACTCGCTGCCCCAGATCTTGAAGGCAGCCAGGGCGCCTGTGTAAAGCAAATCGCCATCGCAATAGTCCGACATTTTCTCGAACTCTGCCTGAGGAATCGGGTCTGGCGAGGGCGCCTTGAATGCGCAGCCGCCGCGAGGAGGAGCCTCGCCTGTCTCCCGGATCCGGGGCTGCAACCATGCCTGCGCAAAAGAGAGCGCCTCTTTGTTGCGACCAGCTTGAAGTAGAACGGACCCCAGCCATTGCCTTTGACCCATGTTGTCTCCGGGACAGAGGCGCAACATTTCGATCATGGTGTTCCTGCTCACACGTCTTTCAACCGAGAATAGTGACAGTAGGAGCTTACGACGCACGCCGACTTGTTGTAGTCACCTTTCTCGAAGGCGATTCTCACAATTGCTTGGAGCACGCGCATGTATGGCCTAGTCTCGATGAGTGTCCAGAAGCGCCCTACTTCGTCCCCGTCCGAGTCGTCGTCGAAGACACGCGGGCCGAAGATGCTCTGTAGGGTTGCGCGTCCTGGTGCAGCTGTGAGCTGACTAGTCCCAACAGTGGCCTCAGTCACAAACCTTTCCGCTCGGCGTCTTCCAGGACTTTTATAGACATGTTGAGGTTGGGCTGAAGGAAGCTGAATTGCACATCTGCGTCGAGGTTGTTGGGATCTTCCATCGCCTTGACAAGATATGGTAGGGCCTGCTTGGGTTTCCTCTTCTGACACAGATCTTCCGCAATCTTCAAGCTATGTCGAAGTGACATGACCAGTGAATAACAGGTACCGCGAGCATCGTCGCGGGACCCACTTCCTCTGCGACTCTTGAGAGACTAGACCTCCCCCCAAACCCATTATTCGTTCCCCACCCTGTCGCTTGTTCATGACTATGTCTTGTAGTCGGATGGCAGCAAGAGGGTGAGATGGTCTGATAGAGAGATCGCAGTCGATGGTTTGGCAGAAGGGTTGGCAGCGCGTTGCCGTCGCGTGCGACCGAAGCACCACAGTTCGCGGTTCCGTCGCGTCGATAGCACGTGATCGTACCATATCCAGACTGATGGAAAGTAATTCCTAGGTCCAAGTTAGTCTCATACAGGCCGTTGAGCTGGTCCACACTGAGTAGTCTGTCGACGTTGCATAAGGTTATCCAACCATATTCGATGGCCGTCTGGATGTCTCCGCCGTACGGGGCGCACTCTGCCTGGCAACTGCCACATACCTGTGACTATGCCAGGCTGCGCCGGAAGGGAGTGAGTGTATAAACACAGCAAAGTCACCATTTCAGCATACAACTTGAGTCCAGTGGTACAGTCAAGATAGTCAGAAACGCGTCCCTCCAGAACTAGGGAAACGTTCTTCATAAAGATCGGCAGCTGAGATACAACGCCTTGAGACAATCGGCGTCTTGGATTACTCCTTGACGACTTTCGCAGACTGTACGATCCATTGTTAGGCGCTCACTTGTGTCCGAGGAAGCACGTACCTGAGCACTGCTGAAGGCGTCCATGCCTGCCGCAACCCTGGTACCAGCGACCAGCCCACTCCAGTCTAGAATGTCAAACTCTTGCTCCCCACGCTTCTTCTGTTCCTGGTGGATAGCCCGCGCTGTGAGGCGGTAATTGTGGGCGGCGTCCTACAGAGCAACGTGTGATGTTGAGTAGCCGCTGTAGGTCCCAAAGTCGCAAACTTACGATCATTGGCATGGGTGAGTTGTACTCCGTCAAGAGTCTACGCATGTGACTGGCGTCCTTCAAACCACCGTCAACTGCAAAGCCATGCTGTCCATCAAGGGAATCGGTTGCCATCCTGTTGCCGTAGTTGATGAAGCTATTGAACTAGTCAATAATGCCACGCAATCCTACGAGACGGAACATACGATGGCGCCGGGAAGAGATCCTTGATCAGTTCGTACGTCGTCGCAGAGCCTATGCCTGTCTTCTCCGAGAGCGTGAACGCTTCTGCGAGGATCTCGAGCGACCCGAGGATCATCGAGTTTCCGATGAGCTTGAAAGTTGGGGCTGGACGCACATCAGGATCGGCAGACTGACTCAGAGGTTGCGACAGCGAAGACATACCTTTCTCGAGGTTGCCGCCCAAGTCCATCGCCTTCTTACCCACACCGGGGACTAGGACATACGCAACCTCCTGCTTCGCCTGGTATTCGCCCGCAAGGACGCACACGAGATCGCCCGCATCAGCGGCGGCTGGGGGACCGAAGACAGGTCCGGAGAGTAGGTGGGTGTGGGGAATCCCACTTAGGAAGTATCCAGCTCGCCTGCAGCGTCGTGAGCCGGTGGACATGGTCGACGTTCAGGAGATGTACTCACCAACCAGGGAAGGGTAGACAGTGCTCATCTCTACAATAATCTTCTTCTTTGTTGGCGGCTTGGCCTAGGTCATGTATGAGTTGTCGGCGGGTAAAGACACATGTCATGGAGGCCATAGCGCGCTCCCCACGAAAGAGTACAACGGAGCTCTGGCAGTCAACTTCACTGCACAGCTACACTACGTTGGTGGCATGACCAATCTCACTAAATCTTGTCATGGATGGATAGGACTGAACGCAACATGTTGGACTGCTGACTTTACTCGATAGACGAGGGATGGATTTGTCCTAAACTGCGGCTTCCACCACGGGGTTTCAAAGCAACACCTCGAGTGCCCAACTGCACTCGACAGCGAAGGCCGAAGATCCAGAGGCGGGCAGCTAGATTGGTCACCTCTGCAGATCGCATCTGTATGCTGCAAAGTGCACGTCAAACGAAGAGTTTTGACAGGAGGTCCGTCCGTACTGGTAGGACTGCACGTGCGCGTCTTGGGAGCACAACATGGACTACCGAGACGATCGCACGCACCTTGAGCGCTGCGCGTATTGTTCGTACACGCCCTTCACAACCGCGTCGTTCGCGAGACTGGTGAAGATGATGTCGCACTCTGATGAGCTCTCCCGGAGAGGTTACGATCTGGACCTTGTCCGCGCCGAGCTCCTTCTGCAGCTGCTCACACTTGCCCACCGATCGATTGTAGACCTTGAGTGGGCTCGGTGCAGCGTGCGTGAGCGGGTCTTTGCAAGGTTGCGCGCCATGAAGTAGCCCATGGCTCCCAGTCCACAGAAACCAACGTGATGCGCGACATGGCCGAGCGTCGCCGGTCGCGGGAAGGGCACCGCGGGTTGACAGGGTTGGCAGGTGGGCCATGGTCGACGTGCGTAAAGTCAAGATGATGACCACAGCAGCTGAACGCCTTTATATCTCAGGCTGGCAGCACACAAGGACCGGACGTATCACCGTGAACGCCCATCCGGAGGAAAGTAGATCTGGCAGATCTGACTGTACACGCCGTGACGGTGAGCTGCCCGGTGTGTACTGGCAGCACTAGAGGACTCCGAGCTGGTCCGAGCGGCCTGTGCATGACATGTCGTTAAATGGCAGTTGAGAGCAAGACGCGATCGAGATCCAGTATTTACCACGTACGTAATCGCACGTGAGCTGCGTGCGGGACAGAGCCGCTCGGCGCTTGGAAATCGTCACCCAGGCTAAGTACCGCACGCAGTGTACGGTGGGAAGTTCAGGCTGACCGGGTCTGCACGCGAAATACCTCTCGTTGGGCCACTCACTACCGTTTCAGAATGACAGACGTCGCAGAGTCCACGCCGGCCGCCACAGCCGACCAAATCATCGACGATGGCGAGGAGGAGGAATCCAAGGTGCGCCCGTCTTAACTGCGTTTTTGAGCGCCATATCCACACTATCCCATGATCGCACTAGGAAATCTGCTCATGAAGCAGCGGGTAGAAGAAATGGAGAGGGAAGCGAACAAACTCAGGGAGCTTCAGGCTGCAGCAGAGAATGCTGAGCGGCGTCGTCAGAGGCCGCCGACACGAGCGTGCCAATGGAACCGAGGATGACAAGGCCGCGGCCGATCCAGGAGTGTTTTCGTTGGCAATGTTCGTCATCGAAAGCATTTGATGCCCATTTGTGCAATCTGACCATTTTGCATTCCAGGTTGACTACTCCGCCACGCCAGAGGAATACAGGCACATTTCCAAGCATGTGGCGTCATCAACCGAGTTACTATTCTCTGCGACAAGTTCACTGGCCATCCAAAAGGGTGCGTGGCCGTTTTCATCATGCTATATCTCTTGGGTCATGCTCAAATTGCCGTACTTGCCATGCATAGCTTTGCTTATGTCGAATTTGCTGAGGATAGCCATGTGGAGGCCGCGTTGGCCATGGACAATTCCCTTTTCCGCGGTCGGTTGATCAAAGTGAGTAAAACCTACTAGTGGTCCGACACTGCTTTGACACACTATCACAGGTAACGACAAAACGCACAAACATCCCAGGCTTCAACCGTGGTCGGGGTCGCGGGGGCTACCGTGGTGGCTACCGTGGTGGCTATCGGGGGGTTCTTCGGTTATGCCCCATACAGAGCACGCGGCAGGTGAGTTTCGTCATGTACTGTATCCTGGAAATTTCCGTGACAATATCGCAGAGGACGGGGGCGTGGTTTCTGAGAGCTTCAAAAGGGCAGCTGTCCATAGGTTTCCTCTTGTTCCCGTTATATGTATAGTCGCTATCGTATAATTTAATGCATCGGGTGCTGAGCGATGAGCTGTTGTATCCCGTAGGCTGTATGTCTTGTCCCGCCAGCTTGCACAGCAAAACAGTGCTGTACAGCAGTCAGGAACGCTATTCTCAACATTGCGGCGGCAGTAGACTCCATACGCGGGGATGTCCTTCGGACCCTCTTGTATCAAATCAAGGAGACCTTTTTCAATGATCGTAGAGTATCCTTCGCTGCACATCATGATGCAATTCCCCCTACTACTACTGCTACTAGTACTAGGTACCGTCCTCTTGATCAACAATGTCGCATTTAGGGGGAGACCAGCAACTCCCACGGGATGTTCTATTCGGTGGCCTGACGTTGCCGTTACCACTGTATAAGATGCAGGATATACTGTCTGCCCCATCAACCTTCATCCGGCATTGCGGTCGACATGAGTGCTGCCATCCCTCCGTCCGATGTGTATGCTCAAGAGCTCTTCAAGCTCGGGTATGGCCATCCTCTATGGGAACCGGAATCGCACGAGGATCGACCCGAAGCGCAGATTGCTGACGTTGGATATTTCAAGAGTGGGGCGTTTTACCGCCTCTTCAACGCATTGGCAACGAAGGATAAGGAAACTGGCAAAAACACCGGCGATGGCGAAGAAAACGATGAGTTCCTTCCTAATTACGAGAAGCTCTATCCATGATTATCAAGATCCAAAAATACTCCTAGTGCAATCATTGAAGCTCCGCTCTTCAGTGAGACTGTCCACCACACCGAGATGGCAGTTGAAGCCACCAGGAGAGCGGCGGCACGACGCTCAGCGCAAACCGGGACGAAGTCGGGTTGAAGGGCGAGGGCGAGGTCAAGCCGCCCGAGGGCAGCGAGTGGAAGACGTGGAGCGCATGAGGCGGAGCGCAGATGCGAAGATGCAACGAATCAAATTTCAACGTTGTATTCTTGGATTTTTTGGACCAATCTCTCCTAGACAGATTCTGTTCTCCTGTGGTGACAGAGATGGCCGTCGTTGCATTGTCACAAACAAAAGAGGGCCCAGCCTGAGAAACAGTCTTGCTACTTACGAGACTACTCTGCGAAGCTATCATTTATGTATCTGCAACTCGTAAGTATATTCTCAGCGCTACATGAATGTAGGGATGCCAGTGATCTGGGTACTCGAAGATCCCGAGTCAGGACTCGAATTGAACGCGACGCGCATACACCGATCACGTGGTCGTGAATATGCTACAGACTCGCGATCGCCAGTCGCGCTGGGCATGCCAGTCACTCCCACTGGAGTACTGAAGACTTGCTGAAGGTTCATCGTCTGGCTAGTAACTCGCCGGTGCTGTCTGACCAACAACTTCGCAACCACACTGCGTCGGCGCTGTTGTGACGGGGCGTCGGCATCTTGCGTCGTCTGATGAATGCTGCAAAACTGGGATCTGTTCGTCTGCTAAGACAGGCCCTCTTCCCTGCTTGTTCACGCATCCCTTGTGGTCGATATGTTCCATCCATTGGCTGTAGAGCGATTGGAACTGCTTCAGAAGCATCCTCGTTGAATGAGAGCGAACACAGACCTGAATTACGCGCGAAATGTTGTGCGTATTTCATGTACCTGCGGTGTTCACAGCTTGCTCATAATGGCACAAGCACCATACCCCAGGCCTACACATAACAGTCTGTCATTGACACCGGGAGTTGCGGACGAAAATGTCTCACTTGCTGGATGGCTGATGTCCGAAAGGTATGTCATTCTGTTGGATGTACACTGTCAGAGCCTAAGGCCGAGTTCACTCTAGAAAAGGCGGCAAGGCGCTCTCCTTCTTCAAGTTCAGAGACTCTCATGGCACCATACAGTTGGTCGTCACTGAGAGCGAAGCGCTCTCGAAGATGCGTAGTATCGCCCCGAACTCTACTGTGCTTGTGCAGGGTACAGCGAGGATGCGACCACAGCATCAAAGACGACCAGTACGAGTTGTTACAGCTGCCAATGAATTGTGTATAGTTTAGGACCATCTGATTTAGGTTCCTGGAGGAAGCGTGGAAGTCTTGGTGAACTCTGTGATCCTGCTGAACCCGGCAGACCGCTCCCTACCTTTCGACCCGCTCGACGAGCACAACATGGTACGCATACTTCGCCAGTGGAATACACAGTTCATTCTTTTCATATCTAGCCATCCTCTTAACCATGTACTCTACAGGCGAGCGAGCACATGCGGCTACAATACCGCTACCTTGACCTTCGACGCCCTGCGCTTGCAGAGAACATCAAGAAGCGCAGCGAAGTGGCACATACTATCAGAACTGTCTTTCATGAACAAGGTCAATAGGTTTTCCATGTCTACGTGGTGTGTAAGTCTGACCCAATTGTTGGTGCACAGGCTTCACAGAGGTCGAGACGCCAACTTTGCTTCGTTCTACACCGGAGGGTGCGCGTGAATTCCTCGTGCCTACCCGTCTTTCGGCGGCGCGGACATCGACTCCAGGACATTACGACGGCAATGAGGGTTCAAAGCAACCGCTGTTCTATGCCCTCACCCAGTCGCCTCAGCAACCAAAGCAGCTGCTCATCGCGTCGGGGGCAGTCGATCGCTACTACCAACTCGCGAAGTGCTTCCGAGACGAAGATGGTAGGAAAGATCGACAACCGGAGTTCACACAGGTCGATCTCGAGATGGCGTGGGTCAGCTGGGGCGAGAACGCGGATCCGGGGGGAGGTGCCACAATCGAGGCGGCCGATCGAATTGCCCTCAATACTCCAGCCAGTGGCGCATTGGCGGCGCCGAGGTTCGTAACATTGTTGAGAAAGTGGTTCAGAGAGTATGGGCGAAGATGGAGGACGTCGAGTTACCGAAACACTTCAGGGTCATGACCTACGATGAAGCTATGACTCGCTACGGTTCAGACAAGCCTGATCTACGCTTCGGTCTGGAGGTGAGTATTTGCCTTTCAGCGTTGTGCTGCGTGTACAATGATTCGGCCATCCATCATTAGATACAGAACATCACCTCTCACCTACCTCCTAGTCTACGTGAGGCTTTAGATCAACGCGGAGAGATCCTGGAGGCATTGTGCGTCCGCAAGTCGAACGGGAGCGACGACCCATTCCTCAACGCCGCACAGCAACTCAGCAAGAGTAACGGGCCGAGCATAGTATGTCATGGGTGCTTCAAACTTGAGACGCTAAAGTATTCACCCCTTTACGATCCAGTCAGCATCAGAGGTCGCCAGCGGCACTGATTCTAATTGGCTCTATCAAACTCCAGCAGTCTCTGACCTACTGAGTGGCGCCGGAACCATACAGGATGCCACAAGCGTCAACGCACACTTGGGGCTGAATCAAGGCGGTCATGTGTGGCTCGCGAGGCGACGCCATAAGCCAGAGGTGCTGTCTACCAATGTCACTGCTGATGCCGACGCTGACAATTGGTGATATTTTAGGGCGGCTCCACTAACCTCGGCCGTCTTCGCCTCGAACTAGCGAATCTCGCCGAGTCCCTCAAGGATCTGACCATGCCATCAGAGCCTCACTTCCTCTGGGTGACTGAGTTTCCGCTGTTCACTCGCGCAGATGCAGACAAGGATTTCCTCGCTCATGGACGATGGAGCAGCTCGCATCATCCTTTCACGGCGCCGATGTGGCAGGACGTCGAAAAGATGTATGGAGGGGATATCGAGGCAGTCAGTCTTGCCCCGCTTTGTTATGATGGACACTACGCTCATGCATCACTTGTCCAGGTACGAGGCCAGCATTACGATCTCGTCCTCAATGGAGTAGAGATCGGCGGAGGATCCGTCAGGATACACGATGTAGTCATGCAGGAGTACGTCTTCAAGAACATCCTGGAGGTCAGAACTTTACTCGTCTCCTCGACGTCTGAAACTGAATGACACACCCCTAGCTTGACCACGATGAGAAGGCTTCCTTTAATCATCTTCTGCATGCTTTGCGATGTGGGGCACCTCCGCATGGCGGGTTCGCCTTCGGTATGCTGAATGTTACAATTCCACCTATCCTCGATTAGCTAACTTCCTGCAGGTTTTGACCGTTTGATGGCCATCCTCTGCAAAACCGAATCAATTCGGGACGTCATTGCCTTCCCCAAGACTGGCACCGGAACTGACCTGCTACTCAAAAGTCCAGCAAAGGTCAAGCGATCCGCTATGGCAGAGTACGGCATCCAACCACTGTAGGCATGTTTACTTCGAGGACATTTTTCGCGAAAGCGTCCCGAGTTTGGATAGCCAGTGAAGTTCGAAGTAGTACTATACATGGCACGAAAGCATCGCACACTAAGTTAAGACCGACAGTAGATCATGACAAGCGTAGCATAGGAGTCCGCGGTTCAGGGTTGCGCTATAGCTAGATAGAAGAGAATGACTGCTGAATTATTACGTCGTGATGGGTATAGCGGTATCGTCGGATAGTGGACTTCGACTCCGTTCGACGCGGGGCGTCCCACCGCCTTGTGGCGTTACAGACGGTGAGATACCACTGATGAACGTCGAGTTGCGCGGCGTCACATCACTACTGGTGCTGGCCGAGTATGCATGAGGAAAGCTGAACGTAGCCCATTGCGAATCAGCATCTGCCCTGCCCTTGCCGTTGAGCGTAGGAGAGGCAGGGCGATTACCGGGCAAGTCAGCCTCCCCCATATCTGGCGGTTCCTCTGCTTGGCCGTTTGGCCGCGGGTGGCTCTCATCGATTACAGAGAGGACACTGCGTAGCTTTGACTCAGACTTGCGGCCTGAGGTCGAGGCAGATGGGGCTGCAGGGTAAGAATGCCTCCGCCCATGCGATGGTGGTGACGCGCCGACAGTCGCGTCTACGGCTTGAGGGGAGGCGGAGCGTGCCGGGGAAACAGGGGTCGATATTGTTCGGGAGCGCGGTGGTGAGGTAGCTGGCGACGCTACATCTGCCCACGCAGCGCTGGCATCGGGGAAGAAGCCGCCCGTTGTCGGTGCCCAGGAGCTGTTGTTTGATGGCCCACCATCACTGCCCTCAAGATCGGGCGTGGATGCAGTCAGAGGACTGGCCGTTGATGAAGTCGATGGGGCGTTGGCAATTACAGATAGAGGTTGCAGGATGGTGAAAATCTGGTCTTCGGCTGGGGCAGGACCGTAGGAATCGAACGGGTCCGGGACGGTTTGTAGCATTGGCTCAATGACAGGATCGGAGCTGTTCAGTTATCAGTACTGCGCAGAGCAGTCATAGTGAGACAGGTTACATACGCTTTGCTCGTCAGCCTGTCGAAAACATCCATAGTAGATCGAACTGCCAGGCAGACCTTGCCTTGCACAAAATCCCAGACCTCTTCCTCATGGTCGATGATCTCCTCGTAATGTTGAGCCTTGAGCTCATCTAGCTCGTCAACTTGCCGCTGCAAGATAGTCAGTGCTTCTCTGAATGTTTGCAGGTCTGCAACACATGTTCATTTAGAGCGGCGTGACACTTGACATGCGCTTACTTCGGCCCTTCTTCTTGAGATTTCCCATCTCCGTCTCCCGAATGATGTTGCTCTTCTCACGGAGCGCCCTCTCATACGTGTTTGACCGTTCCTAAGAATAGGCGAGCACACATGAATGAGAACGGGATTTGCGCTTCGAGGGATAGTGATCTTACAGTGACGACAGAGCGATAATTCTCGAGATGCTGTCGCAGTGGCTTCTCGAATTGCTTGTCGAGGGTCTCCGCCTAGAATGATGCAGATAAGTACCCCTGCACTGTGCGGACGACCAGATGACTCACAAGTACATGGAAGTGGTTGCTCATGAGATGGTGCAAGCCCGATGCGGCCTGCATTCGTGTTCCGGATTCGTACGTGGGGCCCTTCAACCTGGCGCGGGTGAGCGTCAAGTGGGCACCGCTGAGGTATGTATCAAGACCACATACCCCGCACAAGAACCCATGGCATCCGCAAACCCAGCCGTCGCCCGAGACATCGTCATGAGTGCAGAGCGATAAGCCGCACACTTGGTGAGCAACTGCGAAAGGACTAATGTCACCTCGCTGATCCGCAACTCAGGCAAGGGCAACATACATCTTCATATCCCTGAATGCTATTCTTCAGGTGGGCTCTGGTGATAATCTTCGAGGGACCATCGGGCCCGAAATTGAGAACGGAAGCATTGGTAGCCTCGGAGAATGTGGGAGACGGTGGCCGGGAGTTCTCTCGCCTGGGGGACAGCGCCTGGGAGCGGAGAGAGCGAGGGCGAGGCATGGTGATGGAGCTCGTCGCCTGCGACGGTGAGAAGGAAGGGGCGGCGAGCAACCAGAGAGGCCGTGAAGAGGGAGGCCGGTGGGCAGATTGAGGGCAGAGTATCAGTGAGCCAGGCACCTCGGCAACTGCGCTGAGCACGTAGTGGGCATCACGTGCGTCATTCGCCTCTCCCCCCTGAGATCGCGCTGGGAGCTCCCGACGACAGCGAACCCCGCCGAGCCTCTGACCGTAACACGGACCTAGCAGAACTTTCGCGGTGGATTATACACAGATAATTTATGCCAATTCATGCAATGCTCTCTCCACGAACTCGACAGCATCGTGGCAGTCAAGCCAAGCACCGGGATCCCGCCATTCCACCCGGCAGTCCTCATCTTGGCGAGCTTGCTCTCTGTGCGACAGAGCTGCTACCCCGACGTATGTATCCTCTCTCCCGCTCCGAAGGCAATGCGGTATCTCGAAGCGGACAAACTTCCACTCCCGCGTCAACGCTCCGTCGATGCGGACCGTCTCCCCGTGGATGTCGTATTCGATGCGCTTGAACTCGAACCCCAGTCCTAGGCCCAGAGCCTTTGTATACGCTTCCTTCAACGTCCAGATGAGATAGAAGCGATAAAGGGCTTCCGACTCGGGGAGGGATGGCTCCGAGGCAGACGGGAGAAGGGAGCGGTGTTCCAGTGGTGTGAGCTACGCGAAGGTGTGCTGTCAATTGAATATGCTCTAGGCGAGGAATGGAACAGCTTACTTGGTCGCTGAATGCGTCCAGGAAATTGGCAAAGGTTTCGCGCTCGGGCAGTTGCACTTTCATCACGTCTATCCCGAGTCTGTACGCCGGGGGTCCCTGAAGGTCCTCCGCGCTAGACCAGGCCATTGCTACCACCCCGCTATCGTGGGTGATATTGTAAGCTATTGGAGGATCAATACTTTGCGTTGCCTGCCTTCAAGTGATATCGCAATCACCCGTCAGCAAACAGCGTCAGCGAGTACGAGCTTGTGACACTCGCGATGAAGGGCTTGCCGGACTGCGTCCTCCCGAAGGCCATCTCATCAAGAGGCACCCCCCTTTCCTTCAATAGCATCCGTGGTAGCAGGCATCCTACCAATCCACCTGCGGTACGTCTTGGAGAGTCAGCATGCGTGCATGACGGCATCACTCACGGAAGCTGTCTCGCTTGTGGTAGAACTTGTTCAGGCGATCTCTCGTAGCGGGATCGACGAGTCTGAGCCCTCGTTCGTAGACCTGAATTGCACTGAGCATGTGTGGAGATCCAGAGAGCAGTGTACACACCTCTTTCCAGGCATCTGGAATGGTTTCGTCAAGCGTTGCGACCCAGATATGCATGCGGGCGGCAGATGAAGTAGCTGAACAGGATGCAAGAGATGTGCTTTGCCGCCCTCGACCTGCGGACGAGTCGGCTTGTGCGGGTTAGTAGATGAGATCGTGGCGCGATCGGAGCCGATCGTGAAGATCTAATCTGTGGGCAGGCCCTCGAACGCACAACTTGCCTCGCACCCCCACCTTGCCCGCAATGGCGGCACAGGACCATGCGCGCGTGTTTGTGTCGCTTGGAATGTTCATCATAGACGAGTTCCAGTTCCACGACGAAGAAGACATACCCACTGGTCGGACTCTACCTGCCCAGGAAAGCGAAAGACGTCCTTGATGTTTAGGCTGATATCATTTACCTCCTTCGTTCAATAGATCGGGGGAGGCGGTACGTACGCCGCCCTAGGAGCCAGAATATGGTGCGTCGGGCTCGCCAGCAGACAGACCGCACAGTCGTAATCGACGCCGCTAGGCTACCCCCAGACAAAGTCGGAATGATTATCGACAGAGGGACGGACTTCCCAGAACATATCCAACAGAAGCTAGATGTGTACGACTCAGACATGTGGCTGTTTAGAGATCACAAGGATCGCGTCACAACACGCTCACTCAACTCATACAAAGGAGAACATAGAGGGCAAGTGACTATGATACGTGTGTCTTCGTCTAGCAGACTGGGACTGACTGCCCAACAGGTTCCAGTACACAACGCCTCGACTGAGACTCACGCCGCGGAACCTCCAGGAGACGAAACTGAGGCGTCCGGAGATGCTGCATTTCATCTGCTCGCCCACAAGAGCGGCAGCTATCATTTCAGAAGTCAAGGAGAGCAGCGACTGGAACCCCGTCACTATCTACGAACCCATCCCCGTGGGTTCGATGCACGTTTTCATGCAACGAGACCAGCTAACACTCCGACACGAAGCTAGGATAGATGTGTACCCGAAGAGCTGCAGCCTCTGATAGGCGTCTTACCATCAATATCTGTGTTGAGGTACGGACTTAGCGACAGACAGTGACACATAACACGGCATGGACTGTTCAACGTGTTCTGTGCAGCCCCAACGCCGAAGAAGCCATGTCCCTCCTGTCCATACCAGGTCCGCCTACGAAGCCGCTCGTCGAGGAGGCTTGCCGCCGCTTCCTAGAGCACGGCGTAGGACCAGAGGGGAACGGGGCTGTCATCATACGAAGCGGAGCACTAGGAGCATATGTGGCTACCAGGAAAGGCGGCGGTGAATGGATCCCCGCCTTCTGGAGCGAGACCGAGGCTCCAGAACGAGTGGTAGATGTCACAGGTGTGTAGAACTCACTAGATGCGAACGTCGAATGGACTAGAGACCGGTACAGGTGCTGGAAATAGCTTTCTCGGTGGTCTTGGATCCGGGCTTGCTCTGGCAGGAGGAAACATTGTAGACGGTACGCGACTGTGGCCGTACGAAGTTGCGTTCCTTGTTAATTCCTATCTGTGCCAGCGGCGCTCTACGGCACCGTCTCAGCATCATTTACGATAGAGCAAGAAGGGCTACCTCATCTCACCGAGACGCGTGTAGAAGATGGAGTTACCATCGAGCAATGGAACGGAGACTCGCCGCACAGGCGGTTGCGAGAGCTACAAGAGCGTCTGCGCAGGCAGAGGGGTACGTAGATAGATAGAACGAAGTCAATAACTCAGAGGAGATTACAGCAGGGCCAAATACGGGTACGTCTGCGGATTGTATGTTCGTACATGGTATACAGCGACTGGTCCAATGTCCCTCTGGGAGCCTGAGAACGAGAAGAATGCTACACGATACAGTAACTCATTGCTGCGCGGACTGGAACTTTGCTCGACTGGCGGCGAACAGTTCTTCCTGCTGTCTGGCGAGTTCCTCCTCTGTTAGACCGGACGACTCCAACTTGGAGACCTTCTTCTCCCGGTCCTGGCGCGCAAGGTCAGAAAGAAGCAGAGGAGTCTCATCTGGACGTACTTTCTGCTGCTGTTTATGATCTTTCAATACATCCTCCACCTCCGTCGTGAATGACTCAAAACCAAGATGCTGGGGAGGAACAATCAATCGGTACGAGTGCAAAGCAAGATACAATGAAACATGCCTTCAGAGCCGAGATGATATGCTCCGGTGCTATCGTCTTCTTGGACTCTTTCTCACAGATCTCATTTGCCTCCGACGAAATGAGATGTATGAACTCTGTAGCATGGACGATTTGTTTAATTGGTGTCGAGGCCGAGGGACTAAAGCGCGCTTCACCTACACAACACTCAATCACCAAATCTCTGGTCTCTTTAGCACACGAGGTGTCGGACGGTAGAAGCTCTGTCGAAACCGTCCTTAGGACAGCAATGAACGCGGAGAAAGCACGACCTCATGCCTGTGATCATTTTGGCCACCGTCGCCTTTGGGAGCGAGAGATCCTCGTCCGACCCGGGCACGCCGCCCGTCTCTCGATCCGACATAGTTTCTGCCTTCCTAGGGCGTGCAAGTAGGGTTGGGAAGCGAGCAGCAGAGCCGGGGGGCGAGGAAAATCACAAACGCGCCGCCCCCGACGCGCGGGTGGCACTTTATAGCTCAGAGCTGAGAGTCGTCTGTGGCTTTGAAAGTCCGCACGTGTCCACTTGATCTTGGATCTTCACCATGTCCGCCGTATGTGTCCCGCCGAAAGTAAATATGTCCTCACTGGCTCACTCGTTTGCTAGGTCAACCCTGTCAATCCGAAGCCGTTCATCCAGGAGCTGACTGGTAAGCCGGTGTATGTTCGGCTCAAGTGGGGTCTCGAGTACAAGGGCTTCCTTGTGAGCACGGATGGCTACATGAACCTGCAGGTGCGTCTCGCCCAATCTTGCCTTGTCTGTCACCCGCTCAGTTATGCTGGATCCCATGCAGCTCGCAAATGCGGAGGAATTCCAGGACGGGAAGTCGAACGGAGCATTGGGCGAGGTTTTCATCCGGTATGTCGTTCGTTCTCTGCGCTTGTTCATGCGACTCATCCTCGAGATCTCTTTCATATCAGGTGTAACAATGTCCTTTACATTATAAGTTCACTGTCTACCTTCCGCTTGATAGTTTGGCTGATAGATCCGTCATCACAGGGAGGCTCCGCAAGAGTGAGCAAATAACGTGGTTGAGTGGTGTTTGTGCTTTCTGGGCTGTTGCCCACGACAAAAATGATCTCGTGCGTGTACAAGATTTCTGAGGCATTGTAGTATATCATGATTTTGCACGGGCTATTACTCCATGGCTGAAGTGACAGTGTATGCTGCAGGCAACGAGCCCCTTCAGCATCCGCCGTAGCATTACTCGACCACCTGAGCACGATTGCACGGCTGCCAAGCATTTCTACTTCAAGGACATCTACACCGAAGCGAATCCTTCCGTGTCCAAGATCTGCTAGCCCGTTCTACTGGTCTGTGTCACCATTCTCTCGGACGGGCATGTCAAGGCCGACGCGACGCGCAGTAGCTTTGACTCGCTCCTCAGTCGACATGTCGTGCAACGGGTTGTAACGCTCCAGCAGTATCTGCGTCAAAGCTCAGACGCGTACGACTTCATGCAACGACCGATTTGACATACCTTATACATCCTTTGAGACCGCATGAACGTCACAGCGTTCGCTAGATCATGGTCAAAGCGCTGGGCATCGTTTTGGCTGCCGCTCTCAATGATAGCACGGAAGTTTTCCGCTATTGTCTTTGACCTCGTGGCCGGCGCTGATATTGATGCCTGTTTAGGAGTCCATGGGTCAGTAGCAAAGCGTCAGGCACGGAAACAGCTTCACGAACGGCTCTGTTGAGCTCCCGGACGACCGCACGGTAAACGCTTTGTGGGGAGGCCATGATGGTGAGGTCAATCGGAGATCCCACAGTGGCTTAGCGCCCTCGGAGACCTTCGGTCGCTAAGGCGAACGGCACGTGTTGGCTCTCAATACAAGGCTGGTGCCGCTTTTGGTTCATTTGCAGGTTGCTTGGGTTCCTTCTAGTGGCTCTCGGGCGTATTCAGTTCATCCGATGGGACGAGAACTTTGATTCCATGGTCACAACGTCAAGGACCCATATCTGTTCACGGAAGTATAAAGCTCATCCCGTCAGAGGGATCATCGCTCAGCATCCGCAAGACCTCAAGCTGCAAGACTCCTCAAGACTCCGCTGCAAGACACATCAGACCACGACCGCGCAAGACATCCCATCCTTGAAACGTACAGAAGATATGGTTCGCTTCCACGCCCCATCCAACTCGTCATTCACAGCTGCTGCCGCGGCTACCAATAGGGTAAGCGCTTCTCCTCCTTCAGTGCCCACTTCATTCACTGAATTCGCATTAGCGTCTGGCGGAGGCCCCCCTCCGACCCACTCTTCCCAAACCGGGACTTCCGAGGGAGGGAGATGGCGGCAAAGGCCAGGCGCAGGATAAGGGCAAGGCCAGAGCTACCGACAAGGGCAAGGGCAAGGCGATAGACAAGGGCAAAGGCAGAGCCAGAACTCCTGCCCCCATGGATATCGGCGCCAAAGAAAAGCTCAAAATGAATATGAAGCGAAAGGCGGTCTTGCCACCCAATCTGAGGAGGCCGCAGTGGTGTCATCTCTACGTCGGCAACGTAAGTCGATTTGGTAGTTACACTGTCTCCACTGCTGACGTTCGTTTCAGCTCGTTCGCGGAATCACACAAGAAATGTTGGCCGACTTCTTCAAGAAGAACAGATGCGGCAAGGTCATGCGCGTCATCATCCGCACGACTTCGGGCGTACCCGCGTCGGCCCACTCGTCTCTTCCTAGCAGTCTTACAGATAGGATGTATGCCTCTGTCGAGTTCACGGATGTCTTCGCGATCCGCAGAGCCTTGGCACTGAATGGTGCCAAATTGAACGGCGCTAGGCTCACGGTGTGTCTTCCCCGTAAATCCTCAGTGCTTGAGACTGATATGTTGGCAGATATGCCTTACTCCCGCCGAGCTGCCTGAAATTCAGGACATAGTCAAGACCCACATGGGAGGCAAGGTGAGCCTATTGCTAAGTACACCGTAACGAAGGCTGTCAGGGCACTCAAGTATGTATTTCTATAAAGTATGCTGTGCACATGCCCAATAATTGACCTCCTGCTATAGGCGCATCACGATCGAACGCACTCAGGCCGTTGTGGCCGTTGGCCCTCCAGACGCTCCTCAGGCAGGTCCTTCTCGGGTCCCTCGAGCCGGCCTTTCCAGGGCTCCTCAGGCAGCTCCTAGAGCTCCCAAGGCCGGCCCCAGGATTCCTCAGGCAGGCCCTTCCAAGGCTCCTCAGGCCGAACCCGCAGCTCACAGCTCGCCTCGCAAGTCCAAGGCTCAGCCGGTGCCCGATGTAGTACTACCGCCGATCCTCCAGAAGCTCCAGGTGATGGGCGTGTCTTTCGCGCAGACGATTGCGTAATGATGGACAGTGTACGGTCCTCCATGGTTCAGAAATCTAGACGAGCTAGCCAGACTAGCCCATCACGCCGTTATGCAATGCGCCCGATACACAGGGTGGAGCACGCTCATTTCGCCTGTATCTCTTTTGTCTTCCTTACCCGGCCAGTGTACAATAGACTCGTGTAGCATATGTAGACATGTATGTGGAGGCATCGCCTAGCAATACGCAATGCGATCAATGCTCGTGCGCGCGCCGGGTGTAAGTTGAGACTTGTTGAGTTGATGCTTCGTAAGCCGCGAGACCGCCAATCAAAGCGTCGCAAGTGGAAGTCGTGACAGGTGCTGGCGGCTTTGGCTCGTCCAGTCACCAACTCGCCAGCTCGCCTGGGCTGATCCCCGCATTCCCCTTCCACTCTACTCCTCTTCATACCCTGAATGGACTCTGTTTGGTAGTTTCCTTCCAGCGAAAGGCGTCACAGGTCGGTAGACATCGGCAGCACAACTTCTGCGGTTGCGGTGGCTCATATGTTCTGGACAGCGTCGTCGCGTCCTTTGATCGTTGCAAAGTGCGGGCCCATTGTTCCGTACAATGGATCCGATGAATAGAAGCCCTGCTCTGAATCCTTCCTCTACTCCTTTCTTTCCGGGTGGATTGCTGGCCAACGAGGAGGACGGTAGAGGATCCAGTCTTGGGTACAGGATGCAATCGAACAGAGAACAACACTACAGCACCTCGTCCTCCCTCTCCATCTCGCCGTCCGACTATCGTTCCATTCGGTCTTCTCCTAGTCCTTTCCCGGATGACCGCGACCGCAGATCAGACTCTGCACAACAGCAGTCCAACGCGCCAGTAGAGGAAACGCGTAACTCACCCGCGGTTGGTGGCCTGGAGTCGGATAGGACATACACTGTCACTCTGAACGAGAGGCGAGTGTCTAGGAGCATGTCTAGCAATACGGACGGCACGCAGGACGAGGGGTTGACCCCAGGGCCGGGATCATCGAACGGGCAGCTGTCGGGCTCGTCCTTCTATACCAGCTTCCTTGGACGTGGGCGAGATCGGCTAACACACCACCGGTGCTAGTCGAGAGCGGTCCTCCCAAGGCGACTCCCTTCGCGCCGTTCGTGGCATCATCTTCGCCAGCTTCCTCACTCGACTCAGGAAGCCACTTCGCGTCGAGCGCCGATCTGTCGACCAGTTTTGATGCGCAGCTCAGAGCATCGCCATTCATTTCTGAGTTGCTGGACCGCCTCCTGCGTTGCGAGTACACGTCGCGCGAGATACAGCGAGACCTGTCGGACGTGCATCGCAAGGTCGAGTTGCTGGTCGAGCGGACAGCTAACCAAAACGGCGCGCCCGAATTTGGCAACCCCTTCGCTCCCAATGCCAACGGTTCACAGACGCTCTTCTCGTCCGGGAATGGACCCCGCGCGTCGATGGGAGCGAGCATTGCTCCGAACCAGAACGCTCCGTCGGATGATATCACGCAGATCTCGACCCGCCTCAACACGCTCACCACGTCCGTTGGCCAACTGTTGGCACTCCAGACGCAACAGATGCAGGCTGTCAATTCTGGTCTCGCTATCAACTCCGGTCTACAGAACCCGATGCTCGGCGCAGGGCTACCGCCAGGGGACCTTAGTGCCAACCAGGCCAACGCTCCGCACTTACAACAAACGAATTCGCTGTTGGGCAATGGGCTGCCGAGCCGCCCGGAGATGCGAGGCAATGGACGTGTACCGAACCCTCCGATGCGCACCTGGTCCGCTGGAAATCTCGACATACCGATGCGCTCCACGGACTCATCTACAGGACCGCTAGGACGTCAGGACTCGATGCTCCGTGTTGACAAACGTCGATCCGTGTCGGGTCTGTTGCGGCGTGACTCGGCTGGGGTGAGTGTACAATTTTCGGATGAAGGCAGACGCTTTTTACTTCGCTCCGAATTCACTGCTGATGCTCGATCCTCAGGGTGAAAGTCTGGCAAGTGTGTCGACATCCAGAGAAGGTGGACCGGTCATCACGAAATGGGAGCAATTAAATCTCGCCCCTGACCTGTTGCGATCACTGAATACTTTTGGGTAAGTCATCGGCCACGAGCGCGGATATACAGACAGCTGACGGCTTCACAAGTGTCGGGCCGCCGAACAAGATCCAACAGCGTGCTTTGCCTTTTCTCCTTCGCGGTGCCGATATCATAGCCCAGGCTCCGCCTACACAGGAAAGGATTGCGGCGTATGTGATTCCGGCTATCCATAGCGCTTTGACCAATTGGAATGCTCGCACCGTCCTGCGGGGTCCAATCGTCGTCATGGTGTCGACGACGGTCGACCAAGCTACGCAAGCTCAACGCATGATCCGCGATCTCGGTGGTCCGATTGGCATCAAGTCGGCTTTGGGTGTTGGGGCTACGGGTGCAGGTGCTGACTTGAGCCAGGAGTTGCGTATCCTGCAACAGAACATGCCTCACATCATCTGCGGTACGCCTCAGAAGCTCCATGCTCTCTTCACGACTCCTGGAGGCCTGTCTGGTTCGGAGGTCCGCTTCCTAGTGCTCGATGAAGTCGATCAGCTCATAGCGCGTAACTTACACGAGTTCGTCTTCAACATCATCAAGCAATTGCCGCCTCCTCGCTCTCGTGCCCTGCCAGGCAGCTCTGGTACCCCGGCCACAACTCCTGGATCCGGGAGCCAGACGGCGTTTGCGGCGTTTGAATCGGGCGGCGGCTCGTCGTTGACGGCCAACTTCCCCAACTCGAATAGACGGCTGTCTGCCATCGGGATGCGCTCGTCACCACCGATTGAACTGACGAACGGAAGCCAAGGAACGGCGATTGAGCGGCAAACAGCCTTGTTCTCAAACACGGTGCCCCAAGACGTCCTCAACCTGGCGTCAGCCATTCAGCTACGGGAGCCTGTTAGAGTGCTTGTCCGCCGCGACGGCAATGTCACACACGCTGACACCAGCCAGGGTGCTCGTGGCCTGAGGCAATTTATCTGTACCTTGCGTTCACCGCCAGTGGTCGATCTGATGCCCCTCTGCCCCCTGGTGGTTTGGGCATCATTGGCTCTGGTCGGGGTGCTACAAGCGCTGAGACCGCACAGGCTAGGGAATGGAAGCTGGACGCGCTTGCGGATCTGTTCGACGATCTCGAAATCCCGCAAGCCATCATACACGTCGGCGGTATGACCGCGTTGGATGCAGTCGTCTACAAGCTGGCGAGCAGGGGTCTTGAGGCGGTTCCCCTGGTATGTAATGTGCCCCTGCCTTCCTATCATTACTGACACGCTGTGCTAGCATGGAGACATGAATGCCGGAGCTAAATTGGCTGCCTTGAACAAGTTCCGAAGCCCGCCCACTGGAATCATGCGGCAGCCTACTACGAAGGTTCTGGTCGTGTACGATGTGCAGGTCAAAACGCCTGAAGTTTCGCAGATCCCTCTTATCATTAATTACGGTGAGGGCATCCGCGTTCATGACCTTCAAGCTGAGTCTTACCTCAGCAAATACAGATTTGCCAAAAGCTGTCGAAGAATACGCCCACCGGTATGTTCGCACTTCATTCCGCTTGTATTCATCTGATACTGAGCTATACTACAGTGTCGCTCCCGCCATCGCACCTAGCTACTCTCGCGCAGGCGTCGTCGTGAACTTCGTCACTGCTACCGGGGGCGATGTGGAAATGCTGCGCTCCATAGAGTGTTTCTACAAGATCAAATGCGTAAGTGGGCTTCACTTGAAATACAGCCCGCACTCTGACGCTTCTTCAGCCAGAAGTTCCTATGAGTCTCCGCGACATTGTTTAATTGACGTCGATCATCGTTGTATCCCTATCGCTTTCCCGGCCAAGCTATCCTGTCCACCCATGCTGCTTGTTTGTTATTTATCTCAAGTCGCACTGCGCATTCACTGTGTCATACCCTTCACCGTCCCCCACATCTAGCCAGGTTGTGTCGTTAACATCTAGTTCTGGGTATATACCCGCTTGTCTACTGTATACTGCGCTTTCCCTCGGTTACCCAACGTGTTGTGGGTGGCCCTCACTCCACTACACAATGCGGACAGATAGTATCTTCAATGTATTATCTTCACTACAACTCGCCAGTTGGACACTCGCCGGGTCGTCCGACGGCCGACAAGCCAGATGGTGGATGTGATCCACATGGGCAAGCCTGTCATTGTTGTTGTGAGTCTTGCTGGATCATGATATATGTGAATGGGTGCATACTTTGAGTCAAGGGTGAGGTCCTGCACCCAAAGCGTTGGGTTGTCTGCAGAACTCGAATACGCCAGGATTTCCCCGGACTCAGCCCGACGAAGAGTATTCTTCTATAGACGCTTCAACATGGTGAACACAGATGACGAATATATATCAACACACCGCCCTCTGACGTCGGAACGAGCGAACGTCACTGCTGTTGCTGCCTCAGTCATCTTCAAGGTGGCGATTGCAATCCATTTGTCATGCTTATCGGGATCTTGCTGGCGCCATATTCGCACCTACAAGGGAATGAACTCCTGAACGTTGCAAGATACATAGTACGTACAGTCTTGTCCCTCGATGCTGTGGCGAATATGTCACCCTGCGGCGCCCAGGCGCAATCCCAGATGATACGAGCATGGGACCTGTCCGCAGCAAGTGGCACGTAGCCATCTCATCGAATGTCTCCATCAGCAGCGGCGATTGACTGGAGGGAGGGGAGACTCACTGTCACCATCGCGGACAAAGAGACGCCATGCCGATCTCGCGACACTGTGAGCACATAGCGGTCGTCGGGGCTGAAGGCTATGCGCGTGACGGTCAGCGTATGCCCAGCCAGAGGTTGGCCGAAGGGCTGCCACTTCTCCGTGTCGTAGACGCGGACGACGGCGTGCTCGGGCGTTGTCGCCTTGCATGCTGACGCGAAGAGCTTTTTGGAGCTGGAAACGGCTGAGCTGATGGACTGGGCGGTACGGATGTAAGCAGAGCATAGTGAGAGGTACAGGGAGACGAACCTCGTATCCGTGTCCGAAGACCTTCTCGATCTCAGGCCAAAGAGTGATAGCGGCGAGCTCGCCCTCGAAAGGCCTGCGCTTTGAATGGATGAGGTCGTATGAGTTGGTATACTCCGTCACGTCGGAGCCAACTATAATGCATGCGTGAGTAAGTAAGTACGTCGAGAGACGGCCAGATATCTGACTCACTCTCAGTCACGGCTTTATTAGACAGTTGAAGCGGCGCAACAGTGGCAGCCCGGGTCTCTCCTACAGTGCAAAGGCACGATTAGATATGTCAATCTGTAGAAGAACAGACGTTCACTGGCCTCTACAGCACCGTCAGACAGTTTTGCGACATCGAGGTTGTCAACACCTGGATGAACTCGCGAGGTGCCTCGAAGACACGCGCAACTTTCTCATCCGCGATACTGACGAAGCGCAACGCATCCAACGACGCGACGCCCACCAGGTCGTACCCGTGCACCTGTGGCCGCCCTACTTCATGCCAAGTCGAGTTGAGGCTGGTCGTGGGCCCTCCAAGTAGGTAACCTGCATGGATGCGTGTCGTTTGGTCTAGGCTAGTCTGAGCGTTCGCTTCCGTCTATCCACCCATCAGAGTCATACTCACCTAGCAGACACAGATATTCGCCCCCAGGACTCCAGGAGAGCCCCCGCACAGGAGCGTTATGCCCGCTGATGGCACCGACCTCCGCCCATGCCTCGTTCTGCACGTTCGGGATGGCAGCGTCCCCACCAGGAGTGCACCGCCAGCGTCGCCAGCCGCCGCTCCAACCCCACGCCGACGCCTCCATCCCCTCGCGCGTCCAGAGCCCGCCGACGAACCCGCCGAGTCGCTGGCCTCCGACGTCGCCGAAGCGTTGGCGGTTGATCCAGATGGAGAGACTCCGTCGGTGGCGGAGGTGATGATGGTGGAAGGAGACCAGAGATGAGCGAGGATCGTGGAGGTTGAGAGGAGGGTGGGATGGATGATGATGCTTGGGGGTCGCCAGGAGAGTGAACTTACACCGGCTTCGTGGCCGATGAGGAGGGCGTCGAAGATGATTGAGAATTGCCGTGTGCTGGTTCGAGAGATTACAATTAGTGTCCGTCTCACACTGTATTCGATACGGATATAACAAACCGTACCTATTCTCGCCGGTCTTGACAGTCAGAACATGTCGTTGAGCGAGATCTGACGACCGCCTTCCTCCACTTCTCCAAGGTCCCCAAGCGATGCTTCAAACGCATCTAGTAGGTCATCGCTGACCTCGCTGGTAGATCCTTCCGTCGATTTTGATGACAATGCCTCTACGTTCCACAGGCGAATTGTCGCGTCTTGGGATCCCGACGCCAATATTAGAGGATCGCCGTCAGCTTGTGGTGGACGGAAGGCCAAAGCTCTGATCCAGTCCTCGTGCCCAGAAAGCACGGCCGAGTTAACGAACTGACACATCAGTCAACGTGAGTGTATAAGATGTGCGTGAACGTGGGTGTTACCTGGCCCTCAGAGCGGGTCCATACTTGCACGCTGCGATCGGTACCGCCAATCGCTAGGATGATTGCTGGAACGAAGGTCAATCAGTAAAGGCCGAAGATGGACGTCGCGTATGCTACCTTGCGTCCCGGGAAGTGTGGTGACCGCCAAGGACAGCGGATATCTCCCGCGTAGGATGATGGCCTGAGTTTCCTCTAGTCTGTCTACAAGCGAGGGTCAGCCTTTTACCATACGACGAAGGCAAGAAGGCTCGGTTCATGCCTGCGTCTTGAGCATGCTCTATCTGCCAAGTTTTGACTGTCGAATCGGACGCTCCTGTTACGAGCAGTGTTCCATGTACCGCAAGAGCGGATACCGATTTTTCATGTGCTTGTACCACACAGGTTGACTTCCACTGCAAACAGTATGTCATTGCGAAGATTCTCTACATAAACTTGAGGCAAGCATGCCTGGTCAGATCCCTCATCCAGAGTCTCACTACACCCTTGTCGTCCGCGCTGACGAAGCGAGCTTCGTCTATGAAACGCACGGAGGTGACGAGACCTTCGTGCCCAGGGAGTGTTTCGTATACACCGCGATCGTGTGGATCCTAGTGGAATGTCAATATTAGCGTTATTTATGCAAGAGACTCTCGTTGAACCTACCTCCGTGTTCCACAGAGCAATCAATTTTGCTGAGCCAAAGGCTACAAGAGAGGAGCTCGAGGCGTCTGCAGCATGTGAGTGCCTGTTCGTGGAGGCCGACACATAGTCTACGGTTGCTGCCATGGTCCAGGTCATGCTGCGAGAGACTATGTACCACTCTCCGAGGCAGGACGGGAGAAGAAAATGCGAGGTTCAAGATCGCTCCGTCGTAGAAGTCCGAGTCGTGAAGTCAGAGACGGCCGCATCGAGATCGGGCGTATAGTACGAGCACGTGGTCGTGACGCGCGGTTAGGCGCGCAATGTACCATTTAGAACCTTCAGTCACGGCCACTTCAGTTGCCTCGCTCAGACTCGCGACCTCTGCTCGTCGAGCATTCATTGCTGCCAGCATCATTGCATGGGGATACTGGGAATAGGCGTCGACGTGCTCCATGTACCACGTATAGCTGCCCTCGTCAAGCGCAAATCTTCAGTCCGGCTAGCCTCGCGTATCCTCAGCCATCCGGAACTCATGATTTGGGAAGGCATCCAAGCTCTGGATGAAGAGCGACGACTTCGCTTTCTTGCAGTGCGGTACGGCGCTCAACAGCTCTGAACACCGCGACCACTAAAATGTAACCCCTCCCTTAGCTGGTGTGTCAAGGAGGCCGCATACAAAGCCCTGTATCCACTAGCTCGTCCAACATGGAAAGAGCTAGCGTTTCTCAGCAGTCCTGACGTTATGCACGGCCAGAAGCCTGTCCTGCTATATACGCCCAGAAATTCCACGAAATATGCCGGGACGTTACACTCCTCCATCAGCCATGACGGAGAGTACATTTTCGCGACCGTGCTCGCAGAGACAGGGTGAGAGGGCTGGCACCTGGTTGCAACAAACAGTGCAATTAAACCGACATTGCTGTAATGACCAATTCACGGCGAGACTTGACGGCGAGGAGTGGGTCAAAGAGACTTGCTTTCTGCGCAAATGCACTGAAGTCCACTCGTTCAGCAGCAATTGCCTGTCCATGCCTGGACGGGAAACCGGTCGGAGCAAGCGGCTTCCACGAAGACCGGTGGCGCTATATGTTGCAGATACGCCAGACATGGAGGACTTGCGCAAGAGACACGAGTGTCCTCGTGTCTACCAGTTCTATGCTTAGCGACGAGGGGAGGAGATTGTACACCATATCGACGAATAGTACATGTAACGCCAGAAATCTTGCCATAGATAACCCAAGCCTAACAATGCCGTTGGTCATGGAAGGACGAAACGAAGGTCGTCTCACTCACTGTGCAATACCGCTCGTGCGCCATGTTGTGCTAGCCTGATGATATCCAATCGCCACGCTGGGTTATCCATTTGCTTGTTGCATCCGATTTGAGTCGTCATCGAACTGCCATGAATTCCGCTCAGTGCTATGACTTCGTCTCACCAGCGGCCGTGCCAGTTGCGCTATCCTGTCCTTCCGCAGTCGACGCCTTGGGCGGGAGGCCCACATAGTTGCCTCGGAACCGCTTGCGCATGTCCAACTATAACAAAAAGTTGTCACTGGCAATACGATTTGTCGTCCTAAGCTAGCACTCACCATCCCCCTCTTGCACTCGAAGGTGGCTTGTCGCAGCGAGAGACACTCCTCCGGCAGCTCCTTCGTATGCTCTCTGAGACATTCAGACGGCAAGTGGCCCTGCTTCACGACGCAGTCCGAGTGCAAGAGGCACTCCTTGAGGGCGGCCATGAGATGCTGGCAGGACGAGGACATGGCGGGTGCGTGACAAACCGGCGCTCGCCGACTGAGGCTCGCTCGAGGTCGCCGATCGCTTCACGCGCTCCTGACTCATCATGCTGCCACCCGCCGCCCGCGCACTCGTCCGCACCGTCCCTCCATCGCCCACGTCCCCCACAGGGCCGTCCTCTCCGTCACAGGCTCCCAGGCGGCCGAGTTCCTCAACGGCATCCTCGCCTCGTCCGTCCCCGCACACCCGCAGAGCCACTTCTACTCTGCCTTCCTGCACGCGCAGGCAAGTATGCTTCCTCGCTCTCTCGCGCCGACACACTCAGACCGACCACTCTGAAGGGCAGGGTCCTCTATGACACATTCGTGTACTCACAGCCGACTGCGAGCGGGAAGCAAGGCTATCTCATCGAGTACGACGCCCGCCCGTCCGAGGCGCCCCCGCTACTGCCGACGTTGAAGAAGTACGTGCTTCGGTCGAAAGTGAAGATACGCAACGTTTCAGAGGAGTATGATGTCTGGGCGCATGGGGCTCGGAGGGCGAAAAGGCTTGGGAAACGCAAAGGAGGTGGCTGCACGCGAGCAGTGGTGCGATAGAGCCCGTGTGGGACAACCGGACGACTGGCCTTGGGGACACAACCCGGACTACTGCGGGATAGGAGGGCAATAGGCATGGGACATCGACTGCTTGTGAAGAAGGGGGACCGACGTACGTTGTCCGACTCTCGCTCATGAGACTGTCCACTCAAGTGAGCACGCAGCACAAGAGACGTCTACCCATGACACAGTCTCGGAGCAAGATATTTACTGCATCGCATAACACATGGTGTGCCAGAGGGGAGCACAGACATTGTACCAATGCAAGCGTTCCCCATGGAGTCGAACCTGGATGTCATGGGCGCACGTTCGTATCCAATATCCCTCAAGCCCGCGTGCTCGAGTTGACCGCATCCTTGTTTAGTTGACTTCAGGAAGGGATGCTTCGTCGGACAAGAATTGACCGTTCGAACATATCACACTGGGATAATTCGGAAGCGGATCCTCCCTGTACTCATTGAACCGTAAGCTAAGACCTCTCGTCTCTGTATCTCAGCTCCCTGACGGCGCTCCCGCCACAGCTCTTCCGGCTCGGCCTCTCCATCAGAAGAGGCCCCTTCATTCCCATCAGACCTTGACATTCGTGCCCAAAGAGCAGAAGTGGATGACGGCACACCCAAGCCTCGACCACGCGGCACGGGCAAGCTGCTCAGCTCGACGAAGGGCGTGGGCCTTGCGTTGCTGCGTCTCGAACACGTTGCCGCTGCAGAGAACGGGACTGCTGTCTTCGAGATGGAGGTTGGCGAGGAGCACAAAACGAAGTGGAAGGTTACGCCGTGGTGGCCGGATTGGTGGCCTCGTATGCCGGAGAATCAGCAGGTATAATGGATGCAAGCTCATTGGCTGTATTGTACCGTGCGTGTGCCCACAAGTACCTTCTGCCAACCCATCATACGGATCTCACTTACAGTGCCTCGATAGCATATCATCTAACACACCATTACATGCTTCGCTTTTACTCCGAGCCAAATGCATAGTAAGTTTGCAGCTATTAGCACCAAATTAGCACGTACATATTTCAGGATCTGCTCGCGGTCAGGTGACCGTGTCATGGACTTCCGGCGTGGCTGTACCTCCTCAAGCTCAAGGTCAAGGTTTACTCCAACCGCCTGAGATTGCTTAGGTCACGTCAGCATCTCCAACGAATCCTCGGACTTGAGCAGATTCTCCTCACGGCCAAGTGAAGGCCCGGAAGAGCTGTGCTGTATATAAATGACCGCTCGAGAGCGCCTCATCAAGTCGCTCTTCCTCAAGATACCCTGTATAGACGGACGATAGAACGACATGCTATCTTTAATGCGGCTTCCTTTTCTCTTGCTATACTGCACTTGTCTATTGATATCCGATACCCTCGCTGCATCAAACAGTACCAAGGCTGGCTTAGCATGGCCGAACGGAAACTGGAACATCATCAATCAATACACGACAACTGGCAAAGTAGCATGGTCCGTGCTATGCGCTAATTGACTTCTGGATCCACTGACGCACAGCTGCAGGTACTACACATGGAGCCCTAGCCCAATCAGCACGAGTCTAGAGTTCGTCCCCATGCTCTGGGGCGACCGGCAAGTTTCCGAGTGGGAGACCTCGATAAACCGCACGATCAAGAACTCAGGCGCCACGCACGTCCTGGGGTTCAACGAGCCGGACTACGCAACTCAGTCGAACATGACGCCCAGCCATGCTGCGTCTGTATGGCAAGCGCAGATCGAACCACTGCGCTCTCAAGGTGTACTGCTTGGCTCGCCAGCACCGACGTCTGCGCCGGAGGGAAAGCAGTGGCTGCTCGACTGGCTGGACGCGTGCAACGGCGGGTGCACGGTCGACTTCGTGGCCCTGCACTGGTATGATATCAACTCGACGGCGTTCATCACTTATCTCGAAGACTTCCACAATACGTTCCAGAGGCCGCTTTGGATTACGGAGTGGGCATGTCAGGTGGGCAAGCTTTGTGAGATTGGACGCGACTGGTCGTGCTGACTGAGGCGGGTAGAACTTCAACGCGGCAGACGAGCAGTGTTCGCTACAGAACGTCGTCGACTTCTTGAACGCTACGCAGTCGTTCATGGACTCGACTGCCTGGGTTGAGCGTTACGCCTGGTTCGGCGCCATGGAGAGCCTGCAGGGTGTGAATCAGGTAAGGCACATTTTGCACTTGATTCCGTGCCTCACCTCATTGGATCGCTAGGATGATGCCCTCATGGATTCGTCTGGCAGAATCAATACTCTTGGCGAACAGTACATCGGGGCGGTTACGCCTAACACCAGCAGCAATTACACACCAGGAGTGGTTGACGGAGGCTACGGTAGCTCGACGAGTCCGTCGTTAGGGTCTGCAGCTCTCCCTCGCCGCTGCCTTCCGAGGATTCTAGCCACGCTGCTCCTGTCATCGGCGGTGACGGTGCTCTCAGTGCTTAGTTAGTGATTTACGAGCGAACACTAGATGCTTAGTCGCTATCGCAGCCCAGAGCTGCATTCTTATGCGATACTTAGAGGCTTACACACACTTATCTCCCGACGAGCAGATGTTCGCCAAGATAGTATCGCTATTGCGTGGATAGATCGATCGGGTCGACGTTGCTGCGTTCGTTCCCCGCCGACGTCCTAGAGGCCATCTCTAGTTACCAAGAGAAGAGCTTACTCAGGTATTGCATCATCGTCTGCGTCCCTTCCTGTCATTCCCTGCAGCGCTTCAAATCCAGCTGACCAACTGAGATGGACCCAGCCCCTGCGGTAGGTATCTGTGTATATATACAGGCCGCACCAGCACGCAATTGAGCTTCATCGCAGCCTGCGTTCCCACCACTCTCCAGTACTTTACTCGTCGTCCCACACAATGGCCACCGGAAACAAACCCCTCTTGCTCTACACGAGCGCGACCCCGAACGGTCACAAGGTGTCCGTCTTCCTTGAAGAGCTCAAGGCAGCCTACGGCGGTCCTGACTATGAGTGAGTACATCCAAGCTCCAGCTCAGGGCTCCAGCGCGCTGACCAGCCTTGACATGACAGTGTGTTCGGCATCAACATCAGCACCAACGTGCAGAAGGAGCCCTGGTTCATCAAGCTGAACCCGAACGGGCGTATCCCGACGCTCGTCGATCGCTCGCGCAACAACTTTGTCGTTTTCGAGACGGCGGCGATCTTGCTGTATTTGCAGCAGCACTACGACAAGGAGAACAAGTTCGGTTTCGATCCTGTCACGCAGCCGGATGACTACAGCGTACAGCTGCAGTGGATCTTCTTCGCGGTGAACACTTTTTCTGGTGCATTGATGAGAACAGCTGCTGAGTAGGAATCGGCAGCATGGTGGTGTTGGTCCAATGCAGGGACAAAACCATCACTTCAACCGCTACGCACCGGAGGACATTCCTTATGCCAAGCAACGTGAGCGATCCTAACGACAATTCATGATGTCATCCATCGAACTGATTGAACGAAAGGATACCTCGACGAGACGAAGCGTCTCTACGGCGTCTTGGAAATTCGTCTGTCACAGGACCGCGACTGGCTCGCTGGCCCGGGCCGGGGAACCTACAGCCTTGCGGACATCAATGTATTCCCTTGGATCAGGATTCACAAGTGGGCCATGATCGAGGAACTGAATGAGTGGCCCAACCTGAAGGTACAAAGTCACCCATCCGAATTCCGTAGCCGCGTGCTGATTTCTATACCACTCCCAGGCTTGGGTCGAGAGAATCGCCGCCCGAGACCCCGTCAAGGCAGGTGTTGCTGTTCCGTAGATGGGGCGGATGAGATCGCCGTAGGATTGGCGACGATGTAGCACTGCGCTGTAATGGTACCTTTGGATACAATACGACATAATTCAGCTTGCAATAGCGATCGACTAGCTGAGACAGAAATAAATTCGTAGGCAGAAGAGAAACGTCGATGCAGCGCCAAGACGCAACAGCGCACGGTATAAAGAGGAGCACCGGAGTAATCAGGTACAGTACTCGTAAGTAAGCAAAGGCAAAAACAAAAGGAAGAATTAAGGACTGACTCAGGTCGAGCTGAGAGCTGAAAAATTGGGAATGCGGCATTATGATGGAGGCGATACACGGAACCCCCTAGTAAAAGGCGAGGGGGTTGTCTGATTGTAACACCTCCTGCCGCAATGCATATAGTCTGAAAGACAGGACATGCGACGCACTCTTGCATTTTGTTCAACCGGCGGATTATCACGTGCAGCACGCTCATAGGCTCTCGCCTCTAAACGCGCTCATTCATCCAATCTACCATGTCAGTTGACGAGAGGCTCAAGCTCGTCGCCTCGTCAGCTCTGTTGTCCTTGTTCTCGACTAGGAAAGTGACCACGCCGATATCTGCCTTTGACCTCCTCACGCGTGTCATCGCCTCTGGTCCCCCGCCGGCAGGTCTTCTACCTGGGCCAGATGCGCCACCAAGATTCCGACTTACGGACCTCACGCGTTTCGAAGCTACACTGGAGAGCTTAGCGAATGCATGGGACCATGGCAAGATTTGCGTGCTACGCGAGATGCAGGATGATGCTTTGACCGTCATGGATGTGCGGCTTGGAAGCGGGGACGCACATTCAGGCAATGGTCTACCTGGACATGGGCGCAAGCGAAAGCGTCAAGTAGACGAGGACGCAGAGTCTACTGCTGGCGATGCGGAAGAGCAGCAGGAGAAGATTGAGCACGCGCGCGCGACGATGAAGCCCGCGCCAACTACGCTCGCCAGCCTCAGCAAAGACCTCAAAGAAGTGTACAACATCCTGCAGAGAAGCACGGCGAAGGGCCGTCTGCTCGCCGAACAGGTGCGGTACCGGCACCTTACCATGATCCTCCTGTCTAATGTGCATGCCACAGTTCCGCACCATGAATGGCAGCTTTGAGCCCATCTGTCCGCACATCACGAAGGACGACTGTGCGAAGGCACGGCGACTCGCCAACCCCGAGGCTGCAAACACACCACTAACGATCTGCGACCGCATCCACTTCCGTCCATTGCTCCGACCACATACGGACCCGTCGCTTGGGCACTGCTCGTACCTCAACACATGCTACTCCGAGCCAACCTACGCGCAGTCGCCGTCCATCCCGCCTCTGCCGTCGCACCGGCAGATGGGATACGGGATGCAGGGTGCGGGACCGTGAGTTTGCCGAGTGGCTTGGGAGCTGGCGGGCGCGGTAAAGAGAAGCACCGTGTCGGTATCTGCACTTTGAGGTGGACTGGGATGTGACGGACGGTGGTGCCTTCCGGAGAATCGCCTGGACTCAGAAGGAACCACACAAACTTGGCGTAGGGCTGGGCCCCGCGGGAAAAGAGAAACCGATGGTGCGTATTCGGTCGGCTGCTCAATGGTGTGTTTGCTGAGATGCGTGTGTCTTCGAGTAGCTGCCGCCTCAGTGGCTGAACTGCGACCTGCGGAGGTTCGATTATCAGTCTGGGCAAGTTCCATGTCATCATGGCGGACCCTCCATGGGAATTCACATGAGTGTATGTAGCAAATCGCTGTGAAGGTCCGCCTGCACGCGTGCCGCATGGGCCGCGTATAGGCAGACAGCACAGACAATGGTTTGTTTACAATGACTGACATGATCGCAGTTGCCGTATGGGACGATGACAGACGATGAGATGCGAGCTATGCCCATCCCGACATTACAAGATGAGGGACTGCTATTCCTCTGGGTCACTGGTCGAGCGATGGAGGTCGGTCGAGAATGCTTGCGGGTATGGGGATACACCCGAGTCGACGAGGTCGTCTGGGTCAAGACCAACCAGGTACAGCATCCCACTCCTCGTCGATACATAAGGGATGCTGAAACTGCCTCGATAGCTCCAACGCGTTATACGCACGGGTCGGACCGGACACTGGCTCAATCATACCAAAGAACACATGCTCGTTGGCGTCAAGACCGTCACCGACGAGGCGGGGAACCTCAAGTTCCCTCGTGGGCGAATCGTGGTCTCGACACGGACGTGATCGTGTCCGAGGTGCGCGAGACGAGTAGGAAGCCCGATGAGGTGTACGGGTTGATCGAGCGCATGTGCCCCGGTGGGCGCAAGATCGAGATTTTTGGCAGGAAGCATAACACCAGGCCAGGGTGAGTAGCATCGACGTCGCTCGTGCAAGGATGGCGGTGTTGACTATGTGGTGATGGCAGGTGGTTGACACTGGGGAACCAACTTGGGCCTGATCAGATCTTTGAGGAAGACCTAGCTGCCCGGATTCAGGCAAGGTGAGGCTTGGTTCCATGCGCACACTGTATTCGTGGCTGAACACTACTCCAGGTATCCTGAGCGACAAATTCAGCCAGGAGGATTCTAGACTTTGGACCGTATCGCTGCTATCGTGCTATCATTGAGCTCTGCGAGCTGTTGCATATTGATTATCGTGTTATTTACATGAACAGACATTCGGGTCACGGACCACTCACTTCTATAAACAGGACGTTGGACTACGGACGGTTCGCTTGTAACTAAAACTAACACTGCTCTGCTGCTCTCGCCTACGCATGTGCATCTATGCTATGGAGGGACTTCTTTGCCCGCCCAATCCCATATCTTGCCTCGGCTGTTCTCGTCCAGGTTTTGTACGACCTGCACCAGCCTCTCCGCGGCGTACTCCGGCTCGAACAGCTTGTCCTTCGGCACCCCGCCCCAAAACTCTCGGCTCAGGTCGGTCTTGACGGTCCCAGGGTGAGTCCGACGCATATAGCGGGTATTTTCTTTGCTGCAAGTACAGATCGAAGGTGCGGATGGCTTGGTTCAGCGCCGCTTTGGAGGCGCGGTAGGAGAACCAGCCGCCGAGGCGATTGTCCGAGACGGAGCCCACCCGAGCAGACATGTGGACCCACTTGGAGAGCTCCGGCTTTGTTGCAGAGCTCGAGTCGTTGCCGTTAGAGGGGGGAGGTGGCAGGAAGCGAGAGAAGTGCTTCATGAGGAGGAGGTGCGAGATGACGTTGATCTGGAAGGTATGCTCGACGACGTCTCGGTCAAGGTCGGTCGGACGACGCTCTGGGTGCAAGATGCCGCCGCAGAAGAAGGCGGTGTTTATGTACGGTTTTGCGTCCTTGGGATACGCCTTCGAGAGCTCTTCAGCGGCAGAGGCCATGGTTTCCTCCGAGGTCAAGTCCAACTGTAGCAGCTTCAGTCTGTCTGGGTTGACGTCCTTCAGGGGAGACAGTATGTGGTCTCGCGTGTCCTGCGCGTTGTGCGATCGGTGAGTTGCGAAGACCGGCAGGTCTGTCGTGCGCAGGATGTGCCGAGTTATGGCCAAGGAGAGTCCCCGGGTGGAAGGGCAGACAAGTGCAAACGGTACACCAGTCATTCTTGTATGCGTGCGTGGGCCGGTAGGTTTCCGCTTCCGAGCTGGCTGGCGGAACTCTTACGGTCCTCGAGGTCAGGGTACGTAGGCTACCAACCGACGCGTCGCGCTTCTCGAGCCTGACTGCTCCGTTCGGTATGGCGCAACGCGTACTGACAGCTGCACGTGTCTCGTAGACACCAACACAATGAGTATCAAATGAGTACCGCAGCATGCAGATTCGTTGCAATAATGCCATAGAACTAGTTGCAACACCCGACAACAAGCAGTCACAGAACTGCATCAGTTTCTACAAGACAAAGGTTCATCGCTACGGTTTCAGTCGACGTCCACAAGTCCCCTTCCTCTTCATCCCAACCCAAAGTCTCCGGGGCGATCCCCATATGACGCAGCATCGTACCAAGAGTGTGCTGAAATGAGGCTCTTCGTCGTCGTCCTTGGACCCGCCTTCCTCTTCTTCCCCTACACCACCGTTCTGGGGTTGGTTCGAGCTGTCATCAAAGCCCCATCCTCCACCGCGTCCGCCGTCACGACGACCATCCTTGTCGTCGTCAAACCAGCTGCTGCCACTTTGCCCATATTCGCGGCCTCGCCCGGGTCGAGGTCCTTTACCGTGTCCCAAACCGCCCAGGCGACCTCCCTCCCGACAGTCGTCCACTTGACCACCAGCTCCTCGAGCTCGTCTTCGTCGTTGCCGCCGCCGGAGGTCTTGATCTTGATAGCCTGCTTCAGCGTCTGAATCTGGGCTTGCAGTGCTCGTATCGTGGGGACCGCTTGCACGCTCGAGACTGCCGTCGTAGGCTGAGAAGAGGAGCTGCTCGAGCCCAGATGCAGAGGTGACTTGAACTGCTTTGCTACCTTCGGAGTGTAGTCCTTCGTTGCCTGAGGCTGCAACGAGACGGCACCAACTCGCTCCTGTGCCGCTTGCATGCTTGCGGACCTGTCGTCGACCTGCATGTCTGCATCGCGTTTCTTTGTCACGAGCCCGGCTCTGTTCTTGCCGCTAGCGTAGACAGCGTCGACTCCGTGGCGGGCAGCATCCTTGTCGACGAGCGGCGACCGGAATGGTGCGACCAGCTTCTGGCGCTGTCTCAGCTGGGACGCCAACGTCTGACGCTTCGGTTGTGGTAAAGTCGCACTTGATGTGTAGGGCATGTCGGGGTCAAGTTTCTTCGATGAAGGGGTGAGAGCAAATCAATGAGCACTGGAAGAAGGACATTACCACTCGCTTCGATTCGATCTCTCGTAACCCTGGGGAGCTTGCATCGGCGATTTCATTGAAGGTAGTGTCGTCAGAGCTGTCGACGTCCCATAACGCCCTCTTCTTCTGAGCAGCCTTCGATGTGCCTTCTTGTTGGGTCACAGATTCGTCGTCAAAAGAGAAAGACACGCTCTTGCGTTTAGATCCCCGAGGGTAAGGAACAGGCGAAGAAGGCGGAGAGCTGCCGAAGCCCGCACGCGGCGGAGAAGAGAATATGTAGGGTGGGCTGGAAGACCGTAGCGGCGACGACGACATGAATGGCGGAGACGACGAAGGCAGGGGAGATGAGGTCGGGGCGAAGTTGTCATCCACTAGGTCAGGTTCGTCCAACTGCATCTCCACAGAGGCCTCCGCAGGAACTTCGGTCCAATCATCGACTTGCATCGGTGCCACATCATCGAAAGCTGGACTGTCGTCTGCGGCCGCTGTAGGTTCGGAGGCGAGAGCGACGGGAATGTATTCTGAGGACCCTTGGACAAGTCCGATGTCATCCGGTGGAGGCTGTTCGTCCAAGTTTGACTCCACAGCGAAGTCGACCTGCATCTCGTCCTCTTCGAAGCCGACCACGGAGGACCCTTCCTCAACGACCGGACTGTCCAGAACTCCAGTGGCAATGGTCACAGCTGTACCATCGCCTCTCGTCGCGTTGGTGCAGGTAGGAGAAATGATAGTGTTTTCGACGGGACTTGACGCATCCGCAGTGTCAGAGGCAGGGGCCGGTAGTTCCAAGTGTATCTCGTCCTCGGCAGCCATACCAGTAACTTTATGATCCACAGCCTCTTCAAGTAAGTCGCCGTCGCCAGAGGGGTCTTCTAGGGCACCAGCGATAGGTGCGCACGCCCCAAGGTCCAGACTGAGACTGGCCTCGTTCGCACCATCCACGACATCGACAAGAGGGTTTTCGACAGCAGCGAGCGCCATGTCAGTGCCCTCAAGAAGCCCGGATTCCATGTCACCGCCGGTAAGGATTCGGATGGGTTAGGAGGTGCGAGCGATTCGGTTGAGGGCGAGCAGGCAAGGACTGTGTCGGTGAAGGTTTCAGTGACGTCTAGCGTGGCCGGTTGGAGCGCGATTTGGCCGCAGTCTGGGGAAGCATCCGTAACACGACGGTCGCCCACCGAGTCAGATGTATGCGAGTGCATAGCAGGAGATGGAAGATGTGCAGAAGGTGGAGATGTATCTATGCCGACAGTGAGTGCAGAGACTGCAGAATGATCCCCAGGCACTGGAAAAGACATAGCTGAAATCAGTTCGGGACGCAGAGGGTGAGACACGTTCTCGTCGACGGGTGAGTCGACAAGAAGAGGTACGTTGACGGCCTCTTCGTTGACTTTAGCGACGCCTTCCGATACCAGAGCGACGATGGTGCGAGGGACGGCCATATCTTCGCGGACAGGAGACAGGACAGCACTTTCTAGAGCAGAGGACATCTCAGTGTCCAAGTTGTCGACGGAGTGCGTTTGGGCAAGGCAAGGCTCTCCGCATATAGCCAGGTCTTCGCCCTTCCAGGGACAAGTTCAGTTCCAGCGGACAAGACAGCAGTTGCATCGTCGAGAGGCCCAGTTACGACGATGACAGGAAGTTCAGTGAGATCAGGAGCTAGAGCGGAAGCAGGAGGTAGAGCCGGTGCAGGAGATAGAGTAGTAGCAGTAGCTTCGACCGATGCGGTCAATGGAGCAGGAAAAGATAAAACCGGTGCATGAGATATAGCAGGAGTAGAAGCTTCATCTGGCCAGGCGGACAGAGTAGGATGGGCTTCTGTGGGCGCAGATGACAGTGCCGGGGTAAGTGGAGCAGATCCATCATGAGCAGGAAGTGCACGAGAAAGCATAGGATCAAGTGGCGACTCAGATGGAGCAGGAGTTTCGACGGAGGCCGGAGACAGAACGGAGACAGGAACTTCGCTGGACGCTGCGTGAGAAGCAAGGCCATCTTGACAGCCAGGGCCAGAACCCTCGGAAGTAGGGGGACGTATGCCATCTAAGCAGCTGCGTGTGCAGAGGTCGCAACGTCTTCACTAGTGCATGGAGGAGAAGCGTTGATCGTAGCGTCCACTGTCTTTGTGAGTTCCTCGCGAACAACGATAGCAGAGCCAGACGCTGTGGAAGAGACGCTGTCAGATACCTCGATCTGAGAGTCAGAGACGTTTGACGTGGAAGGATCCGCTGCAGCAGAGGCGGAGGTGGTGATCACTGAGCGGAGAGGCGAAGGCAGGTAAGTCTCGCAGGCTGACTGCGCACGGTCCTTGAAGTACTGGAGGCTCGCATTTGCGAGGTTGATTGAGGAGAAGCGGTCACCCAGCGAAGACCGAGGGTTAACTGTCGGAAATCTTGTCAAAATGGGCAGTATTGGTCCATCCTTGGGCAAGGTAGTACCGACAGGCTCGCGCTTCGCCATATCCTCTGGTAGGGGTATAGGTGTGTCTGCGATACTGGACTGCATATATGCGCGTCAGATACATATCCGTCAAAGGTATCGTGTCAGGCACCTGTTCTGGATGAGATAGGCTGCCGCCTTGCTGTAGAGGGTGCATATATGCAGTATCATGTCCATTGGTTCCTCCCGTACCAGACGTGAACATGACATCCGCTTCGGGCTGGGAGGTTGGCAGTTATAATTCTGTGTAGCGAGACAGTACCATATGTTTCCTGTCACTTACCTCGCTCTGGTGCGCTGTGTTGTAGGAGGATACGTCAGTGGGTATCAACCATCAAAGCTATTGTCGACGCGATGAGCCGAAGTCGGTAGGATCTGTCAAGATCATAAGCATCCGAGTAACCAGCAATGAATGTGATCATTTACATGAGAGGGGCAGTCCATGACTGGAGACGGGCCGACGCTGTATAATTGAAGACGATTCTAAGTAGTTGAATTAGCGCTCGAGATCGGTCGAACGGTCTGAACTTGATGACTAAGCATAAGCAATCTAGATGAGATCGAGATCGAGATCTTGTTGCCCAGTCCGAGCAGGGCGAAGTGCAGCGGTCATGTCGTGAAACTTGGTGTTGAGGACGGCTTGGGAGCACGCAATCCCTAGTGAAGGGATCTGATGCTGAATCTGCTGCTAGGCCAACCCAAGCGGTCCGCCAGTGATTCAGAGGCACGAAGCAAAGCTGCTACTGAGGCAACCGTGGCTGGCAACATCAAATGTCCTCTATACCATCAGCTATAACATACATACATAGAGGGCTGAATGTAAGCATGCCCCCCTATGACCTAGTGTTCTGCGTGCGAACGCGCGGATCACCTCGCTCCGCCCTCTTGCGCAGCTTCTCTTGACGCTTACTCGACGCCTCTTTTGGTGCGGTGTCCTCCTGATCATTCGCACTCGTGGATCTTCCCAGTAACAGCGGCGAGATAACCAGGGTCCAGAGCTTGTACCCTGCGTAAACAGGAATCTGATGTGTGTTGGGTGAGGTGGATTAATAGACAAGGAGGGTATGGGCGTACAATGAGATAGAGGAACCAGAACCATTCGCCAAATATGCCGCTGCCGATTTGGCATACCCCTAGACAAAAGCAAAACATTGGTTGTGCAAGAGGATGCGTTACATGAAGACGTACAGGTGATGTAGATGACATCGAAGCATATTCGATGACGCCAGGTCGTCCGAGGTCTTCTCCCGAAGAGATCAAAGTTCCAGTAGTGGGGTCACGCTTTGGAGAACCAATACGCTCGAGATATCGCGAGAGAAAGATAGATGGGACATAGGAAAGGACAAGCAGCCAAAACGAGATCCTCGTAGGCGAGAGCGTTCCTTTCCGAAAGAGAATGCGGAGTAGCAGCGAGAGCGCACCCGTGAGGAGCATGCCGAGATTCATGTTCTTGATGGTCTCCGCATTCTGCTGAGCTGGCGAGTACTCGGTGAGATGTAGAGACGAAGCCACGAAGCACATACCTGTACGTTTGGCGGAAGCGTTGGCCATGGCGAAGGAAGACGGTTGAGCTGGCGGTTACAGCGAGGCTATCAATTGGCCGCCAGTGGATTGGCCGCCCGAAGTCGTTGTCTCGGACACGTCCCCGCCGATCAATTTGCGGGTGCGCGACCACGTGCACCGCGTCACTACTGTGCGCCCCGCGCAACTTGTCATAGCCGCCACCGCGACTGTGGTCGGAACGGGCTCTTACAGGCCTGTCCAACCTGCACGTACAACCTCAGGAACGTCGAGGGAGGGATGGCGTCTGAAGGGGACATTCAACACAGTCTTCACCAAGCTTTACAAGCCAACAAGGATCATCAGTATGCTCTCAGAATCTACAGCGAGAGGATCGATGCTGAACTCGAGTCTCTCAATAAGCTACTCGTGAGCCCGTCCTAATGTGTCCTGCATATCACTGATCACACGCGCGCAGGCTGCTGCGGATGTGTCGGACACAGAGGAAGATATCTTGGAAGTCAACTCCGGCGGCTGGGTGACTATCCCGAACGCCGTAGACGCGGTCGCACCTCTGTTATCCTCTGAGCTCTTGGATCAGGTAAGTTTCTTTGAGTGACAAATTTATAGATAATTTACTCCCATGCGCTAGAACTCGCCGTTCCGAGATGTTGCTTTGCGACGACAGCGCTTCGTCGAAGCGACTGTCGTGCATCCATGTGAGACCCTCCTCATCCACCTTGCGCTTCTGACATATTACACGATAGGGAAGACACAGGAGCTCGAAGCATTGGCGGACGCTGTTAGGTCGGAGAATCATCGCTTGTATGCAGTCGAGGCCCAGCTCCGGTATGTTCGAAGCTCGGCATGTTGTTGCAAGGCTCATAAATCTATACAGTGGACAAGAAGGGCTACTGCAACCGTCCGAAGATACAGCCAAGTTCATGTCAGAGAACATGACAGGGCTAGACTGGGACCGGGTCTCAGCTAAAGTGCGCGATTCTCGGGGAGTCTAATTGCCCTAGCCTTAGTTCACGCATCCTTCCCAGGTTTCCAAATCGAGCCTAAGCGGCGACCATCGCTCCGCCAAAGAATGTGAGGTCAAGTGGCTGGGAGAGCGCCATCCGCAATTTAACCACTCTCAATGGACGCAGCATGAAATCGACCAGGTCAAAGCGTTAGTCGCCAACTGCGTGCCCGGACAGATCGACTGGGTAAATGTCGCAGAAAAGCTGGGCGTGAGTACATCCTCCTGGTCATCGCTCATATTGGAATGACATTCACAAATATCAGACCCATCGCACACCGGTTGACTGCATGCGCCATGCTATCATTCGGAGGGCGCATACCTGGGAGTCCGCCAGTGATCAACGACTGCGTGATGCTGTGGAGATGTACGGGATAGACAACTGGCACCTAGGTGTGCCCTGCTCCTCCAAAACCCCCCTCGGAGACTGACGGCTTTCAGTTGCAAGACTCGTTCAGAGGACGCCACCCCACAGCAGTGCCAAACCCGCTACACGAGGTACTTAGATCCCACCATCAAGCACGGACCATTCACAGAGGAAGAGAACAAGCTTCTGCGCGACGGTGTAGCAGTTTACGGCAACGCGTGGCAGGACATCGCGCAGTTCATCCCCGGGAGGACGAACGAGCAGTGTCGGGAACGCGCACAAGAGCTCAGCAGCGCGGCCAACCCCAAGAGGAAATGGACAGACATCGAGGACCGCTTTCTGCTGGAATCCGCCGAACAGGCCGAGTCGATTGATTGGAAGGAGATCAGTAAGGCTTTGGGGACTGGGCGTACTGAAAGCCAGGTATGCATATATCGTGACTGCCGTTACTATGACGCTGACGGGAAGCTAGTGTCGAAACCGATATGGCGTACTCATGAGGAGGATCGCGCGTACGACCATTCCTGGCTCTACGGGAACATTGAGACCTATTCTTCCTGCGCCAGCGCGAGCTCCGGACCCTTCGCAAATCGCTGGATCGAGTGCGTCTCGTGCGCCATCGCGACCCCCCAACGTGCCCAGGCCTATCCTCCCTGCCCCGACGCTCAGGCCATCAGAGCCGAGTTCAGTCGCTGGCCCAAGTGGCACATTTCAAGCGTACTCGCGATCTCCGTCGATTGCCGCACCACCAGCAGAGATCCCAACTGTTTCGTCGTCTCAAACGGGCACAGTCGTGTCTGACACACTCACTGAGACTGCAGCACATCTGGATATGTCGAACGCGGTGCCTGCAGTTCCGCCGCAAGCACGACCTCGGGGCCGGCCTCGAAAGACTGCTAAACTAACTCCTCGCAACCGCCCATATCGCAGCCCCTAGTCGTGCAGGAGGTGCAAGCAGCTTCGTCTCAAGCAAGCACGTCAATGTCGCCTGGCGAGACACGCGCGCCGCCTCAGCCGCGACCGCGTCCTCGTCCGCGTCGCAAGCAAGCCGAGCCCGAATCTACGCCTGCACCATCTACTTCCTCGGCACCTCCGGCACAGAACGTACAAGACGGTGGTATGGATCCATCAGCACCGGTCACGATAGACAAAGGGAAGGCGAGGGAAACGGCGCCAGAGCCTGGCGGAGGGGAGACCACAGCGAGAACGCGCAGACCGACGAAGCGGCTGCTCGATGCTGCGGTCGACAATCCGCCTTCGAAGAAGAGGCAAACAAGGAAGAAAATTTCGGCTACAGAGGATTCTGCTGTCCCACAAGCTGAAGCTGAAACCACAGCGAGTGCCCAAGCTGCGTCGACGGTGAATAACTCACCACTACCACCACCATCACCGAACAACAGCGCGAATGGCCCGAGGCCCTTGGCACCATCCCAACCGGCTGCATCCACAACCGCGACAACGATAACAGCATCAGCCATAGCGCCTCAAAATCCAGGAAGAGGCGGCAAGAGAGGTAGACGTTCAGGCCCGCGAACACAACCCTCCAAACAACAGCCTACGAGACGATCGACAAGGAAGCGACAATCCTCTGTGGATCCTGTGGTGGATGCTGCGGCGCCCTCAGTGGAAGCCAATGTCCCCTCCTCTTCTATCGATGCCAATCTGACAGACAACTCTTCGGAATTGTCGTCGCTACCGCCATCGCCGTGATAGTGACAGCGGACCATACAGTATGGTTGCGTATACATGTCTGGGGTTGAGTACATCAGATGAAATAATGGAATACATCGGTCCGCTTCGTAGGCACTACTCAGTACAGAGTTCACAGCAATATCGTACGCGTTTGCGTTCCCATCATGCACTCAATTCCATCGCTTGCGAGGATTGGTTGACTCCCAGTTTACGATGTGACCAAGCAGTTCGCCATCTTCATTGTCTGCATTGTCTTCTGTCGCTGTAAGCAGATTCCTCAGCGACTCCTGTACCAGCCTGCATTCTTGAGCTTCTTCTCCAATGAAGGCAAGGCAGCCTTCTTTGGCGGGGAGACCTGATGGCATATGAATGGTGAGAAGATGAGCACCGCACATAAGCGGAGAACGTACAGGTGTCCTCAGGTAGGTGTGTTTGGGAGGTAATGCGGGGAGATAGCGCTCATTCCACGGTAGTTGACGAAGGGAGGTCGGAATGACGGGTGGTGTGTCTTCGTCGTCAGACGGCAACAGCTCTGGTGAGGGCGATCGAGAGGGCGGCGGAACCAAGTCCATCAAGGCTGCGCCTGAAACGCATGCATTAGGATTCGCTCGACGACAAATCCCAAACTGAGTGACACATACGACGGTCTCTCTTCTTCGCTTTCATCGCGAACCGATGGAGTGCGTTCGTCTGCAACCCCCACTCTTCCGACGCCAATAGGACATCCTGCGCGACTGGACCAGCCCGATTGGCTAGGTTTGCATATTCATGTGTACTCTTGTATAGCTTCTCTACGACTTCAGAAATATGCCCTTACATCAGAATCCGAGTCCAAGGAGTGAGCGTGACAGACGGACAAGCAATCACTTCCAGCTCCAGCCTTTGAAGGGCTGCTGGTTCGGCAGAATCGAAGCCAACGCGCGAGAGTTCAGCAGAGGCCAATCGCTCGAGCGCATGAGATGCAAATTCAGAAGTCACGGCAGGTATTTCAGGAGCTGAAAGAGGTGCGGAGGCGGGGATGGCGGTTTCGTTTGTACAGCAGGGTATGCAGGTATGCGGCCACAGGGTTCCTTGCGTTGGATATTGCGTTGGGTAGTGATTCTGACCCGTGTACGCGGGGTATTGTGGCTGGAATACGCCGTATGCCTGAGGAGAGTAGTGCGACATGGTGGGAGGTTCTGGCAAGGGAGCGCGTGCGCGCGCGTCCGAGCCTGACTCCCAGGGCTTATCTGGTATATTATCCGGGTTATGCCTCCTTACCCTGCTCAGACAACCCGGTTCACCCCCTTCGACAGTCTAGGATTCTGTACATATAACGACGACGGCACATCATGGTAGATGCGGCTGCACAAGCGGTGATCGAAGAGGAGAGACCTGCTGCTCCTATGCGCACGGAGACATTCCGGCAGACGCGCCCCGACATTGTAGGCCCAGATGCTCCAGAACTACCGTTCCCTATCGTCCTCTCTGGCACGGTGCAGCATGGCTTCGGTAGGGGAGGCAAAGATCTGGGCTGTCCTACCGGTACGCCTAGCCTAACAGCATCGTCCCCGTGTCTTACGTGCGCCTTTGCAGCGAACCTACCGGACGACTCAATCACGCCCATGAGTTCCGTGACCAAGACGGGGGTCTACTATGGCTATGCTCAGATCTCGCCTGAGAGAGACGGGCAGATCATGCTCCCCGAGAAGGATCGCGGTGTGATGCCCATGGTCATGAGCCTAGGATGGAATCCATTCTACAAGAATGAGCGGATGACGGCGGTATGTCGGTACGCAACTTTATCTGCGGATTTAGTAACACCTTGTAGGAAATTCATCTCATGCATGATTTCGACGCCGACTTCTACGGCCACGAGATGAATGCGTTGGTCTTGGGTTACATCCGCCCTGAGCTCGACTACACGTCTCGAGGTTGGTCCTAGTATTCGTGTGCAAGCCGAAGCTTACCCAGATGATCCGTTAGAGAGTCTCGTCGAGGATATCGAGACGGACAAGCAAGTGGCCCTGAAGTCGCTGTCGAGACCCGCGTACGAGAAGTTCAAGTCGGATCTTATTTTCGATACCACGCAATCCAAGCTCTGAGCCCAGATGTCGGTCAAGAGGAACTACACGCACAGTGTATTAGCTATATCCTTATGACAGCTCATTTATAGACTGCCTGTAGCTTAGAAGAGAAGTAGAAATCCACATTGGAAACAATTAGAGCATCTCCCTAGGAGTAAAGCTTTGAAGCTTGAAGTCTATATTGCCAAGTCTAGCGGTAAGAGCAAGCAAGGGTGAGTCGAGGCTGCTGAACTGAGAAACACCGGGCCATCTGGGAGGTGGATTCGGTTTGATCCCGACCACGTGGCCGAGCGCGCACTGCGCCCGCCGCCATTCTCGTGAATCTCGTCCAACCAAGCCTTCGACCGCCACGACCTTCTCCTCACATCGTCGCTCAACATGTACAACGGCATCGGGCTTACTACTCCTCGTGGGAGGCAAGTACTCGTGGATGATCTGTTCTTCTGCAGCTGACAGCAATTGCACAGCGGTACCAACGGTTATGTTGTGCGCAACTTGTCGACCTTGCGCGTCCACCAAACCGCAGCCGACCGAGCCAGTGCATGGGATATAGCGCCTCCGAAGCACAGGGAGCCAGATGCTGCCATTTTGGAACATGAAAAGAAACGCAAGGTGGAAGTGAAATGCTTGGAATTGCAACTCGAGTTGGAGGAGAAAGGGTGCGTGTATGCTTCTTAATCGCTCGTCCTGGCTGCTGCCTCACCCATTTCCCATGCAGTCTCGATGAGGATGAATTGAAAAACTAGTTGATGAACTGCGTACGAAGTTGCTTGCCAACCTCAACGCGATGGCATCGAATGCGAAGGGTCTGAAGCCGTCGGACACGCACGCTATTGCCGCCGCCAAAAAGGAGGAGCTTAACAAAATGGCACGAGCTCTGGGTACCCGTAACGACTACATGGAGGGAGAGCCTTTGATAGGGAAAAGCAGAGGAGAACAAATACGGAGGATGGCGGAGCGGGAGAGCGCGACAGGCAAAGGGAAGAGGAGCGCGAGAAGATGAGGATGCAGAAGAAAAATGGGAGGCTGAGCGCAAGGAACGAGAACGTCTGCGGCGTAGGGAGGAAGACAGGATGAGGAAGGAGAGGAAGAGGCATGAAACGGAGGGAGCGGATGCCACCACCGCCGATGCCTCGCGACAGGAACTATCGTGACAGGCGCAGCCGAAGTCCAGTGCGTCGAGACTTCACCACTCGTGATAGAGACTACGACGACCACCGCCGACGGCCTGTCTCGCGCTCGCCTTCACCCCCTCCTCGCGGACGTCGTCCTTCTTCACCCTCCCTCTCCCCGCCTCCCCGAGTTCGCCGTCCGCCCTCGCGTTCGCCTTCACCACCCCCAAGACCGCTCGCCGCGTCTTGTCTCGCTCGCCGTCTCCTCCACCCCGCGCACGTCGCCCTCCGTCGCCCTCGCCGTCTCCCCCGCCCCGCCGCGTCCGGCGTCGCTTCGACTCGCGTACACCATCGCCGCAACCGCCTTACCGTCGTCAGGCTCTGTCGAGCCGCCCTCGCGTGGCGCACGAGGTATCTCGGGCTCTCCCCCCTCACCCACCCAGGTCGCCCCCACCTCGGTATCGCCGTGGCCGCTCGCCCTCGCGCACGCCGTCACGTTCCCCGCTGCGGGATACTAGCAGAGCCCGCCGGGATTCGCGCTCGCTTTCCCCTCCGGCCGTGCGCCGCGCCGTGGACGGGGACGTTCGGCCTCGACGGGATCGTCGATGTCTGTTAGCTCGAGCGGGAGCCGAAGCCGAAGCGGGATTAAAATTGAACGTATGCCTCCTGCTCGTCTTGCTCTAGCAGACATACTGCCCTTATGCACGGCGACTATGTCTACTCACGCTGATCATGCCCATTGTACTGTAGCTGATCTGAATGTGCCCACTTGTGTCCATGCGTCGATCATCTTGAATACATATGTGCATAACTTGATCCTGTACACGTATTTCGACGACCATGCTGGGCTGTACGACGTCGAAGCGCGGTCAAATTGCAGTAATGGCGCATCACGTGTGGGCGAATGTTTCTCTGCCACCGTCATGACTCCGGACGCTCAGGGCCTCCATATCCAGACGGAGAGCCGGCAACCCTGTTCTCTCTTTCCTCCATATAGTGACACCCAGGGTGTTGTCCTAAAACCACTATGTCGCGCTCTAGCGTCGCCCGTAGCCTTGTTGGCCGCTCGGGGCGATTGAACGCCCGAGGAACTCCAAACTGCGTGCGTCAGGCATGCTTCGTCTCTGCCTGAGGTGAGTTCCTGGGTCACTTGTACTTTCGCAGCTGAAAATTGCATTCCGCTGGTCAGAACGCACCCCGCCCTGCGGCGTCGATTCCTGAGCGCCATGCACAAATACACAGCGGCAACCCATCCGGAAGACCCATCGAGCGTACCCCGAAGTGTCAAGGCCTCATCGACCGTTCTGCTGCCTATGTCCTGCCCGTCTATGCTCGGCCGCCCGTTGTATGTCGCATGGGAAGGGGGCGTACATTTGGGACACGGAGGGTCGTCGGTACCTCGACTTCAGCGCTGGTATTGCCGTAACGCGTTGGGCCATTCAGACATGGGTGTAGCAAACGCACGTCTTCCATATGCATGTCTACGCAATCCGTGCCGTTAAACGTTTTATTGACAGGTTATGGCGTCGGAAGCTGGCACCTTTACACGCGAGCAATGTTATCACAACAATGGGCAGGGCAGCTCGCAGAGCTCATTGTCAAGCTCACCCAGCAGGAAGGCGGGCTTGGCTGGGAAACCGGCTCCACGCACCCACCCCAGGGCGCGACCAGTGGCGGAAGGTGTTTTCTCCAACTCCGGCACCGAAGCGAACGAGGGCGCACTGAAGGTCGCGCGGAAGTTGGGAAGGCGCGCTGGGCGCGTCCACGGCAAGTCGTGGGACGACCCTGCCTGCGACAAGCACGAAATTGTCTGCTTCGAGCGTGGTTTTCATGGTCGGTCTATGGGCGCGCTTAGCGTCACGACGAACCCGAAGTACCAGAAGCCGTTTGCGCCGCTATTGCCCGGCGTGAAGGTCGGCAGGCTGAACGTTCTCGAAGATTTGGAAAAGCTGCTCAGCGAGAAAACATGTGCGGTCATTGTGGAACCAATTCAAGGAGAGGGGGGTGTCCACGCCGCCGATGTCGCTTGGTTGCAGGCTCTTCGAAAGAAGTGCGACGACGTTGGCGCGGTGCTCATCTATGACGAGATCCAGGTGAGTCACCGTGTCATGTTGTCTTTGCGCGTGAGACGTCGATCGGGTGGTGCCTCTGCATCTACTCGGGCGTATGGCCTCTTGACATGTCCGCTGACTTCGACGGTATGACCTCTAGTGCGGTCTGTACAGGACGGGTTCTCTATGGGCTCATTCTACGATGCCGATCAATGCGCACCCGGACGTTGTGACGATGGCAAAACCGTTGGCCAATGGCTATCCCATCGGCGCTGTTCTCATGCGGGACAATGTGGCAGAGACGATGACAGCTGGTATGTGCCAACAGCATCTGTTTGTCACCGTGTCCATTTTAGCAAACTGACCGTGGCGTCGCAGGCTCACACGGGACGACGTTCGGCGGTTCGCCCCTCGCGTGTGCGCTGGGCTTCCATGTCCTGTCGCGTCTCTCGGAGCGCCCCTTCGTGTCTAACATGGTCGAGACGAGTGCATACTTGTCGGGGCGTCTCGCTCAATTGCCGCGGTGGTTCCCGGGTATGGTGCAGCCGGGAATTCGGGGACGCGGGTTGATCGTGGGCCTGGGCTTCAAGGATGCGAGCCAGCCGGGGAAGGTGGTGCAGATGGCGAGAGAACGGGGCGTGTTGCTGCTGACTGCGGGAAACGATGCCGTGAGACTTGTTCCCAGCCTGAATATCGGGCGGACGGAGGTGGACATGGCGGTGGACGTGATTGAGGGCTGTCTCCATGTGATGCAGAGCCAGTAGATAAAATGCTATGTCTGTGTTTCAAGAATGGAGACAGTGTCTGCGATGCGTGCGGCCGCGAGCACTGAGCCAGCCGATGGGTGACGGCCGCGGGGAGGCCCCGGGAAGAGACGGTGGTGCCGGTGGGACGCCAGGGGGACGCGGCCGGGAGGACAGAATTGCCATTAGAAGATTCGGCGGGCGTCTGCTAATTGCCACGGCGTGATTGGTTGCTCAGCTGGCGTCGTCCCATAAGAGGAAGCCGTCGCTCACTTCGTCGCCCGACCCATCCACCCACTTTCCGCCATCCCTTCGCCAGCATGGACAAGCTCTCGTCCCTCGCAAAGTTCAAGTCCTCCTGCCCCTTCCTCGGCCGCACAAAGTCCTCCACCCTCCGCACTCTATGCACCTCCACGTCCCCCCGTTACCCGACGCTCTCCCGCTTGACGGAGCGGGCTACCCAGTGCCCCGTCATGGGCCCCGCCCTCCAGTCCCGCTCTAGCCAGATGGTCGCGGGCTACGCCAGCTTCGCGGGCAGCGCTGACATCCAGAAGATACACGAGGAGAAGGGTGTCTTCCCCATCCCCACCGGCACCAATATTGACAAGTGCCCGCACGCAGCCAAGGCCATCGCGGCTGCTCGCATGGCGGAGGACCTCGCGAAGGCGGCGAAGGGCAAGGCCCCAGAGGTCGATGCAAAGCCGTCTACCCCCGCTGCCCCCAGCGGGTGCCCATTCCACGCCGCTCAGGCTGCTCAGGGCAAAGGCCAGGAGGCCGCGGCCGCGAGCGGCTTCAACTATGACAACTTCTACGCGGACGAGCTGGAGAAGAAGCATCAGGATGCTTCTTACCGCTACTTCAACAACATCAACCGCATGGCGCACAAGTTCCCCATCGCGCATACGGGCGACCCGAAGGACGAGGTCGAGGTGTGGTGCGCGAACGACTACCTCGGGATGGGTAACAACCCGATCGTGCTCGAGACGATGCAGTGAGTGTCAAGTTCGGATCGGGCGCAGAGGATTAGCATTGACGCAATGCCTCGCGTCCTCCAGTCGCACGCTCGATACCTACGGGCACGGGGCCGGAGGTACCCGGAACATCGCGGGCAACACCGGTATGCACCTCGCCCTCGAGGAGGAGCTCGCCGCGTTACACCGTAAACCCGCCGCGCTGGTCTTCTCTTCGTGCTACGTCGCGAATGACGCTACGCTCGCCACCCTCGGGTCCAAATTACCTGGGTGTATCTACTTCTCCGACTCTATGAATCATGCCTCCATGATACAGGGTATGAGACACTCCGGGGCGAAGCGCGTCATTTTCAAGCACAACGACCTCGAGGACTCGAGAGCAAGCTCGCACAGTACCCCAAGGAGACACCGAAGATCATCGCTTTCGAGAGTGTTTACTCTATGTGCGGTAGCATTGGGCCATCTCGGAGATGTGCGACTTGGCCAAGAAGTACGGTGCCTTGACGTTCCTGGACGAGGTACACGCTGTCGGACTGTATGGTCCCCATGGTGCCGGTGTTGCGGAGCACCTTGACTACGAAGCCCAGAAACGCGCTGGGCGCAGTCGCGAGCCTGTCAAGGGCTCGGTCATGGACCGCATCGACATCATCACTGGTAAGTAGTTTTCGAGACAATGTATGCGAGCGTGTTTATTGATTTATCCTGACTAGGTACTCTTGGCAAGGCCTACGGTGCTATTGGTGGTTACATCGCGGGTTCGTCAGACTTCGTCGACATGATCAGGTCCTACGCAGCTGGGTTCATCTTCACGACGTCTCTCCCCCGTCGAACATGGCTGGCGCTCGCGCTAGCATCTCGTACCAAAAGGAGTACCTGGGCGACCGGCAGCTCATGCAAATCAACGTCCGTGCTCTGAAGTCCCGCTTCGAGGCTATGGACATCCCTGTCGTCCCCGGTCCTTCGCACATCGTCCCCGTTCTCATTGGCGACCCGACCCTCGCGCGTCTTGCTTCGGACACGCTCCTTGAGAAGCACAACGTCTACGTGCAGGCCATCAACTACCCGACGGTCGCGCGCGGCGAGGAGCGCCTCCGGTTCACCGTCACGCCCGGGCACAACATTGATCAGATCGCGCGACTCGCGAAGGCGGTCAACCAGACGTTCACGGAGCTCGGCATCAAGCGCACGTCGGTCTGGAAGGCGGAGGGCGGGCGGCGGTGTCGGCATGCCTGGCGCGGAGCGCGTTCAGCCGATCTGGGATGACAAGCAGCTGGGCTTGGTCGATGGTTCTGCACCGAAGATGCTTACGGCTGGCCAGAAGCGTGTCGTGGATGCGAGGGCTGTTGCGGTGACGCGCAGGAAGTTCGACGACCTGTTGGGTCCGGCCGTCGAGCCTCGTGTGACTACGGTCCAGCTGGACATGCCGACGAGCGTGCACCCCATCGCTATGCCGGCGGACGCACTCCGCGGGAGTAGTGAGATTTCCGTCGCTGCTTGAGCGCAGTGACGTGCTTTCTTGTTGACGGACGGGTCGGTTCGTACACGGCCCCGCTTAGTATCATAGAGTAGCAGCTGTGTCGTGTTGTCGTACATGTACCGCTGATGATGTGAACAAAAGTGAACTTGTCGTCGCCCATGTTGGGCGACCTCCGTCTACTCTGCTGTGTGACAACGCGAGTTTTGCTCGAAGTGCCGCTGCAACTAAGTAAGGAGAGGTGGTTAGCAGCAGCAGAGCTACAGTACACTTTGCCCGCCGCTCGTTGACGGCTGCACATGCAAGCCATAGGGTGCGCATTTATGTTACGCACAGGGTCAAGACACGCCATACTTACTCTCCTGGAGTTGATAGCGAAAGCAAGTTGGAGGCCAGTCACCGACAGGGCAGATGAAAGTTTTAGGCGATCATTATACTTGGCTCTGCGATAGCAATGAACACATGCTCCGACATCTAACGTCTATGAGTCTGCATCCTGGGCGTAGCGGTCACGGATGTCCTTCCACTGCTTCTGTGTGGACGTCAGTACCACGCACTCCGCCGGAGAGCGACTGCTGCAACGTACCCCTTGTTCCAGGTATCCCAGAACGACGTGACGCCGGTGTCAAAGCCAACACCGAAAGCGAACGCCCCAGCGAAGATGCTCGTCACGAATACGCCTGGTGGAAACCCAGGAGGTTGGAGGGGCGAGGCGGAGGAACACGGAATGACGACTCACTGTTGCGCTTGACGATGGTGTTGTAGAAAGCGTTCGCCAACTGCGCAACTATCAGAATCTCTAAGTTCGCCTTGGTTGACAATGCCTGGTACTCACGGAGCCCATGGCTGGATGTGTGCGCGGGGACGGTGACGGAGGAGGTGAAGGTGCAAACCGGCGGCGCCGGGTTGGCTAGGCGCCGTGCGTAAAACAGACGCCCAAACGGAGGTCCTCGCAAATTCGCGCGCTCAGTGGATGTTCATCACCATGTCTCTACTCAGGCAGCGGCTGGCTACCTACGGCTACTGCGCCAGCCCTGTCGTGCCGCGGGCTTTTCCTCACAGTCTGAGACGAGCGAAGCTGAGTATTTCGACCGGCTCGGCGCATCTCCGCCATCGCAGACCGCTCCCGCCGCCTCCTCGCATGCTACGGACCCGGAGGACACAGGGCCACCCAAGGGCGAGACATATCCCATCTCTAATCCTATCGCAATCAACGAGTCCAAGGCTGCCGAGGTAGCGCAAGCCAGGCTGCAAGGATCGACGTTTGCGCTTTACTGCAAGTCAAACGGCACAAACACGATCGTCTCTGCTACCCGACCGACCGGGCACATCCTCCGGACGTTCACCGGAGGTAGCCTCGGGTTCAAGGGCACCAACCGGTCGAGCTACGAGGCCGGCTACCAGTGCGCGACGGCGGCCTTCCAGGTGCTCGAGAAGGCCATGGAGACGGAGAGGGATCCGAAGTGGCGGTTGTACTTGAATGGGTTTGGGCAGGGAAGGGAGGCGGTGATGAAGGCCATCACGTCGTCGGAGGGGGAGGATTGAAGATAAACTGATCAAGGTGATTGACAAGACGCCTATAAAGATGGAGGTACAAGAGCAAAGAAGATGAAACGGCGGTAGTGCTGCACGGGTGAGTTGCACGTCCTCTGCAATCTGAGGCGTCCTCAAAGGTCTTACACGTTCCGTATTGTAGTTGCACTCCTGCTCTGACGCTGTGCATTTGCTGTTCCGTCGGGCGTCGGGCTCCTACACTACACCTCTCACACGCGGCTAATACCTTGCATATGAGACGGTCCCTTACCGCCAAGGTCCGACTCTGGGTGGGCTAGAGCTACTGCTGCCGACAAACTTAGCACCGGGTGTAATGACCTGCGTTCACGCAGGATGATAATGGAAGGTGGTCTAATCTTGCATGTCCGCGGATGGAGTCTACTATTCAGATTGTGCGATACACTGGCGAGATCCTTCACGTTCTCCTATCTTCGTCTGCGCGTAGGTATGGGCGAGGCAGGGCTGTGCGCCGCGGAGTCGAGATGCTTGTTGTCTGCGTATGTTGCAGTCCGCCGAGTTGGCTGAGTGGCTGGACACACGTTATCCGGATTATGTCATCGTCACTGCCCAGCTTACTCCGTCGACGAGTCCGTCCGGCATGTGGCAACTCGCTGCGTCCCTCACATTATAACCCGCCCTCACCGCTCCTCCCCTCCCCCACTCTTCCCTCCTCTTCACCGCCTCGCAATCATAACCTCTACACTTAGACTCGCAAGACTTCGGCTCCTAGTCAGCATGGCTGCCACCACCTCTGGTACTCCCCCTGGCGTCTTGCCGCTGCCACCCGCTCGTGATATCCCATCTACATTCGTCGCTAGTATGAAGAGCTGGTGAGCATTGGCGCATCGGACACTGTCACATGAATCTCACAATCATTGCAGGTGGCATGCCGGCGAGAAGGAGAGCGCAGCGGCGGAAGAGCGGTTACTCAGGTGCGTCCGCCTTCTCGGCCGTGTTAACCGTCTTCTTATTGCCTCGCAGGAAACTGCCCTTCTTCCGGCCGGCCGGCTCGCCTCCACCAACGCCAGACGGCACATACCAGGTGGTGGCAGAAAGCAAGCGTGTCGAACTTAACAACCCTAAGCACTACATCAACACCCTCACCATGACACCGACCTCCCGGCAACGTCATCGTCCCGTTCGCCAGTGGTGCTACTTCACGGATACGGAGCGGGACTTGGGTTCTTCTTCCAAAACTTCCTCGCTCTGGGCCAGTGGGCTAGTCGGCGTGGGACGTCTGTGTTCGCGCTCGACTGGCTAGGCATGGGCCGCTCCGCCCGCGTTCCCTTCTCCATCAAGGCAAAACGGGACGACATTGACGGAAGGGTGAATGAGGCGGAAGGCTTCTTCATTGACTCGCTGGAGCAATGGCGTGAGCGCATGGGGCTCGAGCGCATGACGCTAGTGGGGCACTCGCTCGGAGGCTACCTGAGCGTGCCTACGCGCTCAATACCCCACGCGCGTGAACAAGATCATCCTGCTATCGCCTGCAGGTGTGCCGCGCGATCCCGAGAGCACCGTATATGCGCGCGAGGTGACGGACGAGCAGACCACCGGTGCGTCGAGCGCCGACCACGCAGAGGCGGCGACGCAGGGCAGCTGGAGCGGATAAAGACGGGACAGGAGGAGGTGCAGAAGAAGGAGAGCCGGTCGCGGAGGTTACTCACGTATCTCTGGGAGGAGGGTGGAGTCCGTTCCAGGTCATCCGCTCGTCCATGTTCTGGGGACCGATGCTTGTGGGTAAGTACTCCAGCCGGCGGTTCATCGGCTTGAGTCAGGACGAACCCGGGCGATGCACGACTACATGTGAACCTCGTACTTGCGAAGGGATCGGGCGAGTACTGCGTCTCACACCTGCTCGCTCCGGTGCCCACGCGAGGCGGCCACTGGTGGATCGGATACACGCGTTGGCTATGCCGATCACCTTCGTTTGTGAGTAGTGACGAGTTCTTGCACTTTGTGTGGACGCTGATCAACGGTTTGATGTAGACGGTGAACACGACTGGATGGACCCTGAGGGCGGCTCTGAGGCTATTGAGAGACTGCGTCAGGCAGGCAATGGCGACGGCAAGATGTACATCATCCCTCATGCAGGCCATCATGGTAAGTATGATGCCCTCTGCAGCCACACTGCCTTCTCACATTGTGTTTCCCTGTAGTGTATCTGGACAATCCGAAAGCCGTCAACGACCTGCTCGTTAAAGAGCTCGACCGTCCGTTGAAGGCATGATAACGACATATCACGATTATAGCCGCAGCGGACGCGGTGACATTCACACACTTGGACGGATGTTCCTCCTACCTACAATCATTTGCTGGGCTATTTAAGTTTGTACTCTAGATATAGACTGGGCAATTTCGCGGTCGAACGCACATTCATCCTGTTGTAGTATGCTCTCCTAATTGCAATGTCTGTTACTTGGTCTACTGTACTGCTTGACAGTGTGGACATTGACGAACGGAGGGCGGAGGTTGCCGTCCTCTCCGCTTCTGCGATCACACCTTGCCTCGTGTCCTCACGCTGCCCTGAACGATGTCCATTGTTCCGATCCGTGCACTGAGTACTGAACGTACTGAACGCCCATCGTCTGTCTCGTACGCGGCGCGCCAGACAGACGTCGGCGCCCTCACTTGACATAGCGACTGTCTGCTTGCAGTGCGAAACAACACTGTCACTCACGAGTCGTAGAGCAGCATCCAATATTGAGCCACTGCTATCGGTAAGGATGCATTACCAGTCCGTCATTATGCCCGCGATGACTGATTAAAGGGTAGATCTACAGGGCTCTCCGGCTCTACTAATGGCGAAGAAAGGTCCGCCATATGAGAATGACCCGGAGTGTAAGTATGTTGTGATCGAAGATCCTTTCCCGGGGCACAGGACTGGCAAGGCGCGGGACACGATGTACTGGGAGTGGCTCAGTAGCTGGGTGTACTACATGACTGGCAAGAAGACAAACCCAACGGCAATCCACTACATGCATACGGTAGCAGTCGACATCGTCCGTCTCAGGGAAGCTGTGAAGACTGATGCGTTTGTCACTGTGTCATCAGAGAGACGAGGTCGTCGTACAACTGCCCGAGGAAGCTGACATATACCCCATTCTCGGTGTCCATGTCTGGCGTGAGGTGCTCAGCTGGGGAGGCGCAAAGGACCGGGATCGCGTCTCATACGTTTTCGAGTTCAACTACCGCAAACAAGGGCATCCAGAAGAGCGTATGTATCACACCGACTAGATGTTTGCCTAATCACCTGAGGCTAATCTGGTGACATACTGCAAGATAATTGGCAAACAGCCTGGACTACAGGTGGCGAACAGGACCCTACCAGGTTCCCGGTTAAATACCCGTATCCCCGCCCGCATTGGGCGATCGTTCACGGAAGGAATTGCGCAGACTTGGCACTACCGTTGCCCAAGACCCGGGCGCGCACACCAACTCCTCCACCCGTAAGCCTGTTTGTTGAATGGATCTGAGCAACCGGAGTCGCTGGATGAGCTTGTTGATTGCTACCTTACTAGCCGGAACCGAGCGCGTTCGAGCCATATGAGGCCCCTCCGCACCTCGCACATGTTCGGAATGCCCAACTGGACGAAGATATACATCCTCCCGAAGAACAGAGACACCGGGAAGAACAGCATGTGGAGCCGACGACAGGGGTATCATTGCTGGGTGGGAACTCTCACTTTATGATTCTTATTGGCGTCACACTCACTTGCGCCTCTCGTTGCAGGCCAACTCTCTGTCGACAAGCGAGACCCGTACGAGGAAGGTGCATACACTTTGTCTTGCACATTGACGTTCCATCGCTTGACACCCGCTTCACAGAGGACGCAGCGCTGCAACTCGTTAAGCAAGAGCCCTCGGATGTTCCCATTTCCGTGAAGCCAGAACCTTCTGAAGTAGTATTGAAGCAAGAACACAATGACACTCAAGGTTTGTCTGTCGCACACTTCACCAGCGAGATGCTGACCTTGCTGGTTCCAGAGCCCCAGCCCTCGGAGGCTTTCCTTGCAGCCTTCACCCGCCTCAGTGAGCGCACACGGGCGGGCCAAGGTAGGGCATCCAACCCGCATGATACAGTGCTTGCTTTAACCGGCAACCTATCTATTCAGAGCCGATTGCAAAGCGCGAGCCATCGCCGGCTCCAGAACCACAGCCCTCTCAGGCATTCTTAGCTGCGTTTGAGAGGCTCGAGCGCCAGCGAGCCCAAGGTGATACCGATTCACACCTGTAGTACCGACGTTTCTGAACACGACCTGTGCAGGCCTCTCCGTCGTCCCTGGAGCACCGGGAGGGAGGGATCCAAGTAAGTATATACGATCTTCACTACTTGTCTGGTGCTCATTCGCCGAGCAGTCCATATTCAAACGCAATTTACCCCGACCCCGGAACGCGCACGCTCCGAGACTGCAGCTACAATCCCATCATCGCCTGAGCGTGCTCGCTCGGAGACATGGACACCGGGACTCGGTAAGCATCCACTGCTACATTATCCACCACATTGCTTTTCATCGCGCCACGGTCAGGTGCTCGCGTCAAGCCTGAGCCTCAGGAGGACGCGCTACCACCGCCACCCCCGAGTGAAGCTTGCAACCGCAGTCGCGACCCGCGGCTCACTCCAGGGAATTCGCGAGTGAAACCGCAAGAGCCGAGGCTGCCTCCGCCCACGCGCCGTACGTGCGCAACGTCTTGATACTGCGTTCTTATGTGTTAATCGGGGCGTTTGGGTAGCTACGGGGCATGGTGCCATCCGTGTCAAGCCAGAGCCGCAAGATTCCGCCATGCCTCCACCAGCGCATGGAAACCCGTCGGACGATGTGCAAATTCAGGACCCGAGGCAGCGAGGCAAGCGTCAGTGAAGTTCGCGCTATATGCTAGTCTGATCTCTGCTAATGAAGGCATTCTACTCTCAGTACCATCCTTCAAACGAGCTCAGAGAGATGAAGACAAAGGTATGTGGTCCCCATCACTGCTTGTACCCTCTATTCTGACGTGAAACCAAAGGTCCTACCAAACGCGTCAAGACTGAGCCAAGGACCCATGACCTACCTTCGATCTATGAACTATCCACTATAAGTAAACGCACATGTACCTGTATCGATACTTGCATATATCACACCACACCCAACCTGCTTGCTGAATATACTAGCATACTTTTGATACACTGCAAACTAGCCTCACTTTTTTCCGCTTCTCTTTAGATCGCATCCATGTGTGCCACATTCCAGGACGGCGATATGCTCTCTACAGCCGCTTGAGCACCGCATCGAGCACCTCGCTCGTCTTGCTCTTCCCACCCAAATCTGGCGTCAGCACCTGGCCCTCACGGATGACCTCGTCGACCGCCTTGTCCAATCTGTCCGCAGGCGCCGCGTATCCGAGGTGGCGGAGCATAAGTGCTGCGCTGCGAATGGACGCGAGCGGGTTGGCAATGCCACGGCCAGCGATGTCCGGTGCCGAGCCGTGGACGCTATAGATAGTTGGACTCAATCAGTTGAAGATGAGAAGGAAGGGCGTTAAGACGCACGGTTCACCCATGACGAAGTTGTCGCCTGCGTTCACTGAGGGCACGAGGCCCAGAGAACCAACGAGGGCTGCTGCTGCGTCCCTATTATTGCTATCAGACCAGGCAAGGGTTGTCATTTGTATGAACACACGTACGAGATAATGTCGCCGTAGAGGTTTGGCGCAACCATGACGTCGTAGATCCTGAGTCCGACGTTCGTGAGTAACATGAACGACAAGGGAGCGCTTATGCATCTTACTGAGGCTCCCGGAAGAGTCGGTATACGGCACTGTCTACGATCTGCTCCTCGATCTTGACACTATCATACCTGCCGTCTAAGCGGGCACGCCGCGGACGGCGTCTCGAAAGAGGCCATCTGTGACGGAGAGGACGTTTGACTTGTGGATGATAGTCACTAGCTAGTGGCCAGCTGAGTTTCAACGGCATCAATATGATATACGCAGAGCACACCTTGCGCGGACGACCGAGGGCAATCTCGAACGCCATCTTGCCAATACGGTGGGATGCGCGCTCGGTGATGAGACGCGTCGCGCGGGCTTCCCTGCCGTGTTCGCCAACAGTCATTGTCTCCTGCTTCACATACTGCAAAGCAAGGCATCATGGATCTCGTGCCATGACATAAGTATAGCAGCGGCATACCAGGCACTCCGTGTTCTCGCGTACGACTATGAGATCGACGTTAGGCTTGTCTTCGGGATTAGCAGCGACCTTTTCAAACGCTTCAGTCGAGTAAAGCACAGAAGAGCAGGAATCATACAGATATAACTGGTCGAACATTCGCGTAGAGATCCAACTGCTTGCGCAAGGCTACGATGGGCGAAGAATAGCCAGTTACTTTCCTCACGGGAGAGCTGAGCCACGGTCATTTAGCGACATGAGAATCAGCAACCATGGTGCATGGTACATGCCTGACCGCACCAAACAGCGCGCAATCGCACTCCCGGAGTGCCCTGAGGTTCATTAGTAAATGCTACATGAGTCACAAATCACGGGGACGTACTGACCGTATCCTCCGGCAAAGCCTCCCCCGAACGTGTGAACACCTCAAAGCCTGCCTCCAGGTCAATGAACTCTGGCTTGGAATGTCTGAGCCCAAAGCCTCGATAGCAGCGCGTGCGGCGGGGATGACTTCCTTCCCAATACCATCCGCAGGAATGAGGCCGATCTTGAGCTTCTGGCGGCTCACAGGGACGGCGGTCGCCATCGAGCGCGACAACGCGCGCGTTGCGACTCTGTGCGAAGCAAGTGCCGCACGGAGGGACATGGCAAGTGCTGCAGAGGTGGAGGACGTGAGAGAGGGGATGGAGAGGCTCAGGCCAGAATATTCACGGCTGTATTTTGTTGACGCAAGGATGTCGACCCGATCGAGATTTCCATCGAGATCCCATGCCTTGCGCGTCGCGATCACGTGTAGCGTGCCCTCATTCAACGACGCGGTGCATGGGCGTCTAACGCTGTCCTTCTGCCACGCCCTCGACACACTGCTAGCCAGGATGGCGTCTCCTCCAGATTCTCCTACTCGTCCTGCGCTCATAAACACAACAAACACGCATCTAAAGATGACTCTTCTTTCTTCACTCAGCCAACGACGGGGAAACGCGCATCCGGCGATGTCGACGACCGCGAAAAGAAACGCGCCAAGCTGTCTGGTACGGAAGCACACACAGAGGTCACTTCGTCGGACAGCGAGTCGGACGTGGACATGGAGGAGACCTGGGCACTACGCTCAAGAGTGCGCAAACGCACTGTCTTTGGCATGCGTGACGCTGCCATGATGGCTACGTCGTTTACTGCCCTGCGGAGTAACGCTAGTGAGTCGACAGTTTCACGGTTGTTCCCATTGTTCCTTAACACATGCGTGTAGTGCCCACGCGAATTGTGCTCCAGTCATTTGTTTCTTCACACAAAACCGACGTTTTCAGATGCTATTCCGCAGATGAAACATCATACAACACCCTCCCTTATGCCTGCGCGTACTCAAATGGTATGTTCCATATCATTTTCTCATGATACCATTTCATTGAATTGTGCCAGCTGCCAAATCCGGCTCCACACCCCTCCTCGCCATCGCCACCGAGCAGGGCTCCGTGCACGTCGTGAACACCCGCGCGCGGCACGACTGGGACTGCGAGCCTCCGCGCACCATCCTTGCCCCGCACGCCAACGGTATCTTTGACATCAAGTGGTCACCCTCCGACACGCTCCTCGCACCGCGTCGGTGACCACTCCGTGCGCATCTCCACGCTCGCCTCGGGCGTGTCATCGGAGAACCAGGTTCTGCACGTCCTCCACGGACACGCAGGCACGGTGAAGTGCGTGGCGTGGGACCCTGAGTATGATGGCGAGGTGCTTGCACGGGCGGCCGCGATGGCGGGATCTGTGTGTGGGACTTGCGTGTCGGCGAGCGGCGCAGTGGTACGCGCCGGACGACCCGCAGTAGTGCGGGCGAAGAGGCGAGGAGACGGCGCGCTGAAGCCGGTCATCAGCATACCGGGAGCACACGAGGACGGTAAACCGTTGAAACCGAGAGGTAGGAAGGGCAAGGTTACTCCAGCCGCTGCTATGCGGAGCATCACAAGCCTCATCTACCCGAGGTACTCTCACACCTTGATCAGCAGCGGCTCATACGACGGGTGAGTTCACTCTCGTGGTTCTCAACGATCTACTAAATCTGGCCTAGCGTCCTCCGCCAATGGGACCTCCGCTCCCCACATCCTCCAAAAAGACACCCAAGTCCAAAGCCTCCCCAAAACCGATCCTCATATCCGCCGATCCAACAACCCTCCACGGAGTCCGGCGCGCACGGGGTATCACAACGCTCATCCCAGGCACAGGGCCCTCCGCAGGACACCTCTTCGCGCTCGGCACCGACGCACGCGTACACACCTTCGCGCTCCCCTCGCTCCAGCCACTCTCCGGTAACGTCCTGCCAGACGGCCCCGACCCATTCGCGTACACGCACGACGGATGCAGACGAATTCGTTCTACGTGCGCGCGCGCTCTCGCCGTGCGGGCAGTGGCTCGCGAGCGGGGGCACCGCGGACGGACGCGGTTCCTGTTTGATGTGGGAGAGGCGGCGGGGCGGGCAAGCAGGGAGCCTGCGAAGGCTGTGTGCTGAGAGGGCAGAAGGGCGAGGTGGGCGCACTGGATTGGGCACAAGGATGCTGGCGACGTGTGCGGACGACGCGACGGTGAGGATATGGAGGCCGGACGCCGACGTACATAGACATGCTTACAGATAGTGAGGAGATGCGTTGGCAGTGGAGTTGGGCAATGGACGAGTAGAAGCCTCGCCGTGGACACTGATCTTGACCTGTACATATACCACCTGTATATTGAAATACATCTGTAATTGCTGAGGTTATGCAGCACGGCAGTACTGATATCACGAGACAGACAGGATCTGCTGAGTTAGCGGCCCGCCGCGCAATACGATATGGACCAATTAATATGCTATACAAACGGGTATGGATGCGCGATAGATAGTGTCCATCCAAGAGCAACGACGAGACGGCGGTCCGTCACCCACAAGCTGAGATGCAATACGCAATCCGCCTACTTTTTCTGTATCGCGTTGACCACCTACGCGAAGCATCAGCATACAAGGAGGCAGCCGCGTCCCACGAAGACACGCACCAGTCCAGCCCCTCCTCGAGTCCCTCACCCTTGGTCGCAGAGCTCCCCCGCACACTCCATTGCCGCTCCTTTTCGCCACCAGCAAGACCGAGCTCCTCACTGATCTGCTCTGGCTTTAGTGCTCCCTCCATGTCTTGCTTATTGCAGAACACGAGCAAAGGCACGCCTGTAAGCTCCTCCTCTGAAAGCATCGTGAGCAGTTCGGTCCGTGATGTCTTCAGCCGTGCGGTGTCGGCTGAGTCAATGACGTAGATGATGGCCGCGGTGTTGGGGAAGTAACATCTCCAATATGGTCTGCGGCAGGTGAGGAGGGGAGAAGCACAAGGTTCGGCGGGCGTACCGTATGCTCGACTGGCCGCCGAGATCCCATACTTGGAACTTGATGTTCTTGTACTGCAACGCAATGTTAGCCCGAGGAATGTTGCGCCTTATGCAGATGACAAACCTGTACGGTCTCTACATTGAACCCAATGGCTATGCAAAGTTCCATGTCAGCGCTAGCACTGCGCGGTAGCCGAGGAGACGCGACGCACTGGGTATTGTGGAGACTACCTCCCCAATCTTCCAGGCCATACGCTGAGTCCTCAAGGGCAGCTATGCAGCAGCGCCTCACACACCTGTAGTCTGTACAAGATGGTAGTCTAGCAGGGCGTCGCGAGTAAGCACGCGGACGGAACGGTCGCGTAGTGCCTGGACGCACCTTTCCCGCAGAGTCAAGACCGAGCATCAGTATCCGGACATCCTGCTCTTTGCTCCAGCGAACAAGCGAAGATAGGGAAGAAAAGAGAGAGGACAAGGAGAGACCCATGGTGGCGGAAAGAGAGACGTGGGCGGGGACGGGAGGCAGGCTTGAGGTGGCTGGTGGCAGTCTGAGTTGGCGGAGACTCGCTCAGCTCTTCGATTGCTTACACGACCACAGACCAGCGCTTGTGATCGACATTATACCGCTTACGTAATGCGAGGCACCGCTCCCCGCGTACCGGCGTGTCCGAGTCTGCAGACTGGATCTCGCGTTCATCTCCACCGCGTCCCGCTCCCAATGTCCCTCGCAGACTCTCCTGGCAAGCAGGCCAAAAAGGCCAAAAAATCAAAAGATGCGCTGGTCGACGCGTCAGACACGAACAGCAAACAGGACAACACACACCGGTAGCCAGCACGTCTTCTGCACCCTCCGAGGGCAAGAAGAAAAAGAAGAGCAAGTCGCGGGCCACAGCAGACGAGGAAGCACCCGCACATCCTCCTTCCGATCAAACGAATCGAAGCGAGGCGCATGCCAGTGACGACGGTCATAGGAAGAAAAAGAAGAAACACAAGCATGCCGATGCAAGGACGGCGGCGAAGCCATTGCTGTGGCTGCGCCTGCACTGGAGGACGGTATCGCCACCACTACAGCCGCGGAGCGGTCAAAGGACAAGAAGAGCAAGAAGAGCAAACACAAACGCGAGGACGCCGATGTAGCCAAGAACTCGCACAAAGGAAAAGGAGTTGATGAGGTAGAGGACGAGGCCGAAGCATCGCAAGTGACGAAGAAGAGCAAGAAAGAGAGGAAGCGAAAGCGCGATGCTCAGGCAGAGGGCGATGCCACTGCTGTTGAGACCGGCGATGCCCCGGCGGACGTGCCGAAGAAGAAGAAACGAAGACGCGGAAAGACAGACTTCCCCAGTCCTGCAGAGGACGAGGGTCTCAGTGAGCAGGCTTCCAAAGGTAGATCTGCTAGAGTGCTTCGATGCATACAACATGTTCCTGATCGTGTCCAGCCTTGCAGTATGCGTTCAACCACTTCGACGACCCCAGCTCTTGGAAATTTAACAAGGCGCGGCAAAATTGGCTGGTCCGCAATCTATGGTCCCAGCAAGCTGTGCGTGGATGTGAACTCTATCAGTATCCTCGTTCTGACTGTCGCATAGATACCCGACACATACATTCCACTGTTGACACAGTACCTGGCGGGCGTAAAGGGAGGGACAAGAGAAGTAAGTGAACAGACGTGCATGAGTATTACACTGACTGACTTCGTCCATGAATCTAGGCCCTCATCAAAACATGTAGAGACATGCTCGCTGAGGAACCAGAAAAACCGACTGCTAAGACGGCGGAACTGAGTCTACACCCGCTGAATCCGAGCAGCCCGCCGCGGCTGCATTAGACGATCGCGAAATCAAACGCGCTCGAGCATCTGCTCTTCTGGCCGTTCTCCGCAACCTATAATAGCATTACACAGATACCGCTAGCTCATGTCTGCACCACGCACAGAATTTCGCGCCCTAACGTCCATGTTCGCCTGATAGAAGCATACAAAGGCTTGCCAAAGCGAGCGATTGGATTGGCGATACCTTGAGACGAGGGCTTGAGTTTGACCTGCGGGTCGACGTCGACTCCATACGAGCACAAGTAATGGTCATTATGCACTGTATGCTACATTGCGAATGCTAGATATAAGTCTAGTGTTCGTGGAGTGATATGTGCAACAAGACAAAGTGAGGATCGAGAGACGGACATGCAGCGATGGCGAGAGGAGAGACATGATGCTGAAAGCAGATAATAAGAAACCAAGGAGAGAGAGGTTACAATTCCACCGTCAAGCAATAATAAGTAGGCGGAATCACGTAGAGATCATACCGAGGTCGCGTTCCCCGTCCGCCTCCGCGTTGCCGAAGATCTCCGTGAAGACTTCCTTCCCGTCCATACAAAGCGGCGGGAGCTGGTAGTCGACGGCGGCACGCTGGTCCCGCGCGTCCTTGATGCGCCGTAACCGCTCCTCGTTCCATATCCTCTCCAGCGTCTCCGCGAGGTTCATCAGTCCGAAGAGGAACCCGCGGTCCGGCTGGTCAGGATAGTGAGGAGGGAACCGCGCGTAGAGCAGACCGGTCTCCGGATCGACGTCCGCCTGGTAGCCCTTCCCACTCGTCACCTCTTCGGCGTCCCTGTCGGACAGCCCACCTGGAGGGTACGGCAGCCAGTCG